>NC_083230.1:10840000-12312500 GCF_032191835.1 Heteronotia binoei
TTGTCTCCTCTGTAAAGTGCATTTACCATGGAGGTGGGTAAATGGTCTGCCTTAGAGAGACGCAGCAGGCAGGATGTCTTCAAAATCTTCTTTAATGTGCAGAATAGCTGGGCACAGACTTAACAAGGACTGGAGTTGTAACTACCAACAACTAGTGTATTCCAGAAGACACACCCATTCATGTAAAGAGGGGGAATCCCACATAGGACCTAAGTCTGGGTGCATTCACACTACACTAACTAATGCGTTTTACATCTGGATTTTTGCTGTTCTTACACAGTAAAAATCCAGATGTAAAATGCATTAGTTAGTGTAGTGTGAATGCACCCTCTGTCTCTTAAAGAAATAGGTTCCATTTACTACAGTAATCACAGTCGAATTTTATAAGGCTTACTTATGAATAAATAAATAAACATAGCCTTATGCTGTCAAGGAAGTGGGGAGGGAAGAGTGCAGTTGCCCCTGCATAAACTCAGGCCCTCTCCTTTTTTCACATGCTGTACAACCCAAATGCCACAAAATGCCAGGTTTTACCTCCTGGAGTTCCTCTCTCCAGATCCACTGAATGCAGAAACTGAACATAATCTGTTGCTGCTGCTGTGTTCCTGACCCTTGTCTATACAGAAAAAGCTGCGCCTACGTTCTTGGTGGTCTTACATGTGCTTAATTAGCCTCAGAACATAACGTAGGGTTGCCAAGTCCAATTCAAGAAATATCTGGGGACTTTGGGGGCGGAGCCAGGAGGCATTGGGGGTGGAGCCAGGAACAAGGGTGTGACAAGCATAATTGAACTCCAAGGGAGTTCTGGCCATCACATTTAAAGGGACAGCACACCTTCTTAAATGCCTTTCTTCCATAGGATATAATGAAGGATAGGGGCCCCTTCTTTTGGGGCTCATAGAATTGGACCCCCTGGTCCGATCGTTTTGAAATTTGGGGGGTATTTTGGGGGGAGGCACTAGATGCTATACTGAAAATTTGGTGCCTCTACCTCAAAACAGAGCCCCCAATACCCGCGGATCAATTTCCCATTATTCCCTATGGGAATCGTTCTCCATAGGGAATAATAGAGTGCCCAGTAGACATTTCCCTCCCTCCCCCACACACGCTTTCTAAAGCAGGGGGGAGGGCCTCCAAACCAGGGAATCCCCTGCCCCCTCCCTCTCTCACACACACAAATCCTTACTGGGTCTTGTTCCTGCAGAACTTTACTTGATCTGAAAACGAAAGCAAAACAAAGGGAGGGGCCGTTCTCCAAAGCCCTTCCTGTTTCCTGCTCAGCCTTAAAGACACATATTTTAAAAACGGACCTGCAGGAGCTCTAAAACGACATGGTGATTGTGGGGGGCGGGGCTTCCCCTGCCGGCCAGCTGGCTGGGGGCGGGGAGAAGCCTGTAAAAACAGGGGATCCCTCGCTGGGACCTGGGGATTGGGAAGCCTAACATAACATCATCTAGTCAAAGGAGTTTTACTCAATAGAATGAAAAATACTGTTGCTGTGGGACGTGGAGTTTTTTTGTGTGGAGATTGATTGTGTATATTGATATATGAATAGTATCTATGGATTCTTTATGGATTTTTTTTTAGAGTAGAAGGAATAATCAAGATATAGAAGAAGAAGGAAAATAAGAAATTATATTGAATGCTTGTGGTATTAAGTTTTAAAAAATCTGTTAGGGAGAGCAGCATTGTTAAGCTTAATTATTCCTCTGCTATAAAAAAATAGAAAATATAAATAGACACATATATATATTAAGTGGTGTGGAATGGTAACATATGAGATATTTTTAAGTTGCGTTGTTTTTGATTTGTTATTATGGTACACCTACCTGTTGGAACAGGTAGTAATTGTAATGAGTCTATAATAAAAATTTGAGTATGAATAGTATCTAGGCATATTATCCCAGGAAAGTGCCTTTCGTTCGGCATCCTACATATGGTCATGTAGATTATATGTCCTTCTGTTTGCACCCACTTGGAACGTTGAGACCTTTTTTTGTTTGTTTTACTCAAAAATGTCATAAGCTGGGTTGCTTGTCTTTATAATATTTCAGTGTTCTGTCTAATATCGTTTGCTTTCAAAAACAATGTAACTGTTCAGAAAAAACTATTGTAATATTTCGAACAGCTTGGTAGAAGAAACTTAAATTGGCTTCCTATTTCTTTTCTTTTTTCACAGTCTGTGTTTTGTATATTCAAACTATGGGAAATAAAGAATGGAGAGAGGTAAATATGTTGTTACTAATATACATGTATAGGAATTGTTTATCGATAATAGTTAAAACGTGTGGCTTAATTCCAACTAAGTGAAAGCCATAGGTTTCATACGAGACTCCGAATCATGTTTCTGAAAATACACGCTTGCTCCCAATCCTGTTGATTAAGTTTTGCACTGCTAGCTCCGTTATAAGACAGTATTATTTTTTTGTGGAGACTGACTGCATATGTTGATATATGAATAGTCTAATCATGTGTCTAATCTAAGACATGATTGATTTCAGGTTTTCATGGCTGGTAACATCATTAGGGTTTGTAGAATCTTTCGGGATCAAGTGCCGTGTTCTACTGGAGAAAGTTTTCCTTCCAGACATTTCGTTCTCAGCTGCGGAGAACATCCTCAGTGGCGTTGCAGCCGGAGCAGGCGCTCTGACCTTCTTGACTCAATGCACAGCAGCCAAGAAGGTCAGAGCGCCTGCTCCGGCTGCAACGCCACTGAGGATGTTCTCCGCAGCTGAGAACGAAACGTCTGGAAGGAAAACTTTCTCCAGTAGAACACAGCACTTGATCCCGAAAGATTCTACAAACCCTAAGACATGATTGTGTCTGATCATGAAGGGTTAGTTCCATGCTTTGAGGGGACCTTGGTGAGATGCCATGAGCTGGCTTCCGGGACTAAGCGAATAGCAGGGGTGTATAGCGGTGCCACTGCGCTTGTTACCATGGCTGCTCTGTTGCTGCTGCTCAATGACAGAGTGACGGCCGTGGCTTTGTAGTTGCGGCCACTGTGTTTGGTGGAAGGTGGTAAGGCTGAGAGAGGGGAGTGCCTATGATTCCAACCGTGGATAGCCTGTCAGCTATAGTTTATTTATTTTATTTTTAGCCTGCCCTTCCTGTAGGACAGGCTCAGGGCGGGTTACGTCATTAAAAACAATCAACAATAAAACAATAAAAGATCAATTTAAAATATATAAAATCTAAAACTACAGAATGACGATAGAGACTAAAATGGCAGGTTCTGCCTCACAGACATGGCCTATTGTCCAGGTCCAGCAGATCTTGTAGCACTGGGATGGAATGAAGGGGGAGGCTGGTAACAAGTGATGCCCACTGCCTCAGCTGAGTGAAAGAGCTCTGTTTTACAGGCCCTGCGTTATTGGAGCAGATCCTGCAGGACCCAGATCTCCAGATACGTACAGATCAATTCTCCATGATTTTCTATGGGAATAAATCTCCATAGGGAATAACAGAGTTCCCAGAAGACATTTCCCTCCCCTCCCCCCGCTTTCTGACGACCCTGAAGCGGGGGGAGGGCCTCCAAACCGGGGGATCCCCTGCCCCCACCTGGGGATTGGCAACACTAGGTAAAGCTGCAGTACTGCAGTCCAAAGCTCTGCTCATGACCTGAGTTTGATCCCAGTGGAAGCTGGCTCCAGGTAGCTGGCTCCAGGTTGACTCAGCCTTCCACCCTTCCAATGTCGATAAAATGAGTACCCAGATTGCTGGAGGGAAGGTGTAGATGACTGGGGAAGGTAATGGCAAACCACCCCATAAAACGTCTGCTGTGAAAACGTTGTGAAAGCAATGTCACCCCAGAGTCGGAAACGACTGGTGCTTGTACAGGAGACTACTTTTTAAGTTTAACATGGAGGTAGGGGGACATGGCACTTGTTAGAATGCAGTTTGACCCTATTATAACGAAACATGCCTACTGACTTCACTGTGAGAGGGTGTGCCTAACTCCAAGTACAATTAGGTGGTTAAGGCCAGAGTAGACATTATCAAGAAAACCCAGGTTACCAATCCCATTCCCTCAATAGAGGGAAGAAAAAGGGGGTTTAAAGGGGATAAGTGTTGGGTTGGTGAGGAAGCTTAATCCTTCTCTTGCTCAATGATTACTCCCTGCCCTCCTCTTGTAAATTCTGACCCCCCCCTCGCTTGTGAAACTGGAAGTGAGCCCTACTGGGGAAGGAGCTTCTGGGAGGGGGTGACTTGCATTGGAGAATTGGCAGGTGTGGGATGAGGTATAGATACTTCTCATCTACTCTTCCTCCCTTAAAAATACCTACTTCTCATTTAAAAGCCTCCATTTTCCTCACTGAATTAGCAAATGTGAAATTGGAACCATATATGTGCTGAGACAATGCAAATATGGCCTTTGGCTGGCCAAAGAAGTCTGGTCTTGTGTAGGATTACTTTTAGCAGGATGGTGGTTTGCTTGTTAGGCAAGGGTATCTCTATATGTTGAGAGATTTAGCAAGGGTATGGCCATATTTATAGTAAGTTTCAAATGCCTATGAAAAGCTATATATTTTAGCAACAGGTTGATAAAAATGTGCATTTCTGTAGGGTTATTTCTGAATCATGATAAATTGTCACAGGATCTGCATCATTCCTCCAATAATAATGTTCATGCTTTTAAATATATAAATAATTTCCAGCAACTGTTCCTTTTGCTGGATCTTGACAATCTTGCTGTTCATTATGGTCTTCTTTTCTTGAAAACTGCAGTTTTATATGTTGTAATTCATACTTCCTCTTGGTGCAAGCAGTTGCCTAATATGTTGCTTTCTATTAGTAAACCAACAATATAGGGTGGATTATATGCCTTTTACAAGACATTTTTCTCTTTCAGTTTGGGAGAACAGAAGTAATTGACAATACTTTGAACCCAGATTTTGTAAGAAAGTTTATAATGGATTACTTTTTTGAAGAGAGAGAGAACCTGCGGTTTGACTTGTAAGTTTATTAATTAACTTAACTTCCATAAATAGCATTATGGTAGCATAGTGAAAATAGTTAACACAGTGACGATTCAAGCTCATTGTAAAGGCTTGCATTTTATATTCAGTGCATGTTCCCTGTTAATTCAATCTGTCTGTATGTATACATTTTATTATACATAGCCACAGGCCATGGCATTATTCATACATTTACCAAACTGCACATGCAAGATCATACACAAAACAGAAAAAATAATATTGCCCATAGAGGAAAACCATATAAAGACAAATGTGCATAACCCTTTTATCACCTGTAATCTCATTTCAGTTACAACCTAATGTGTCCCACTTCTGGTAATATCTAGATCGTTGTCTCTTAGCAAAAAATAGCCATTTTTGTCATAATGTACATGTGGAGCATTTTTCCAATGCTGAGGTTAACTATTCTCTAAATTGCAAATATAATGAACACTCTAAGAGAAAATGTCTAAGAGAACAGTCTAAGAGAAAATCATTAATGAACACGTTAGAAAGCATTGGACCCAGTATTGAGGTTTGCGGCACCACTGCTTACCACCCTCTACTCTAAAAATTGCCTATTTTTACCCACTCTCTGTTTCCTATTAATTAGCCAGTTTCTTATCCACAAGAGGACTTGTCCTTTTACCCCATGACTCTTGAGCTTACTAAGGAGCCTTTGATCAGGAGCTTTATCAAAAGCTTTCTGGAAGTCAAGGTAAACATCTATTGGGTCCCCTTTGTCCACATGTTTGTTCACGCCCTCAGAGAACTCTATTGAACCTCAATTGAAATGGATGTACATATACAAAAATATAAGATCTGATAGCAACCTGATCAATAGCAATTGAACATTAAGGTAATAATGTTCATAAATGTCTCTTTTTGAACTTTTTTTGTGATGCAGACTGCTGGTCTTTGTTGTATGGAGAAAGCACTCCCCAGAAATCCACTGATGATTATTATGTAGGCAGGATGACAATAGGCAGTGGGAAACAGAGCTCTCCTCCTGTCCTTTCCACTTTTGAGGTCTTTATCATAGCTCCTGTCCATTATCTCCTCTTGCATTGAACTAAGTAGAACCCACCGATTATAATGGAGAAATGTATTAAGAAAGTTTTTAAGAACATAAGAGAAACTATGTTGGATCAGGCCAATGGCCCATCCAGTGCAGTATTATGTGTCACACTGTGTCACACAGTGGCCAAAAACCCCAGGTGCCATCAGGAGGTCCATCACTGGGGCCAGAAACCCTCCCAGACAGAGAGTTCCAACAATATGCCGTGGCTAATAACCACTGATGAACCTCTGCTCCATATGTTTATCCAGTCCTCTCTTGAAGCTATGCTCGCAACCGCCGCCACCTACTGTGGCAGTGAACTCCATGTGTTAATCACCCTTTGAATGAAGAAGTACTTCCTTTTATCTATTCTAACCTAGCTACTCAGCAATTTCATTGAATGTCCACGAGTTCTCATATTGTGAGAAAGGGAGAAAAATGCTTCTTTCTCTACCTTCTCTATCCCATGCATGATCTTGTAAACCTCAATCATCACCCCTCATTCCACGTTTCTCCAAGCTAAAGAGCCCCAAGTATTTTAACCTTTCTTCATGGGGAAAGTGTTCCAACCCTTTAATCATTCTAATTGCCCTCTTCTGCACTTTTCCCAGTGCTATAATACCTTTTTTTGAGGTGTGGTGACCAGAATTGTACAGTACTCCAAATGAGGCCACACCATCGATTTATACAGGGGCATTATGATACTGGCTGATTTGTTTTCAATTCCCTTCCTAATAATTCCCAGCATGGCGTTGGCATTTTTTCTTGCAGTCGCACACTGTCTCAACATTTTCAGTGAGTTATCTACCACGACCCCAAGATCTCTCTCTTGGCCAGTCTCCGCCAGTTCACACCCCATCAACTTGTATTTATAGTTAGAATTTTTGGCCCCAATGTGCATTACTTTGCACTTAGCCACATTGAACCTCATTTGCCATGTTGACACCCACTTGCCCAGCCTCACAATCCTCTCTGGTTCTCACCACCCTGAACAATTTAGTGTCATCCGTAAACTTAGCCACTTCACTGCTTACTCCCAACTCCAAATCATTAACGAACATGTTAGAAAGCACTGGACCCAGTATTGAGCCTTGCGGCACCCCTGCTTACCACACTCCACTCCAAAAATTGCCTATTTTTACCCACTCTATGTTTCCTATTAATTAGCCAGTTTTTGATCCACAAGAGCACTTGTCCTTTTACCCCATCACTCTTGAGCTTACTAAGGAGCCTTTGATCAGGAGCTTTATCAAAAGCTTTCTGGAAGTCAAGGTAAACATTTGTTCCTCAGTAACAATAACTTCTGTTCATCAAGTTTTGCCCTCTTTCCTCAGTCATCATTGTCAGGAGCTGAACGCAATCTCTGCCGTGTTCCCTGACTTTAGTGAAACTATGAGTAATGCAGTGCTCGGGGAAAATTTCTTTGTGTGTGGAAGGACCTGCCCCCCCCTCTCCACTCAAGAGTCTTCTCAGGAATGAAGAGAACCTTAATGGTTTTGCCTGCTGGAGCCCTGTTAATTTTTTTTCTGTGAATGTTAATGGGAGCTATTCAGCGTTGTAGAATTAAACGAGTTGTCATACTGATGGACTCTTCAGTCCCACTGTTTATATAGCAATTCAAAGACTCTCTGCTTGTTGAACTATTTTAGTTTCTGTTAGAAGTTTCTGTATTCTACACAGAGTTTTCCTGTTACTTTCATTCTGACCTACCTTCCTTTAAAAAATGGAGAATCTTTTTGGTACTGTGAATTCATTTTTGTTGTGAATGTATAGATATATATTGCATTGAGACCCTGGAGAGCCGCTGCCGGTCTGAGAAGACAATACTGACTTTGATGGACCAAGGGTCTGATTCAGTATAAGGCAGCTTCATATGTTCATATGTTCATATGTGCATTATAGACTTGACCGATACCAGTTTGGTGCAGTGGTTAAATGCACATGCTCTAATCTGGGAGAACCAGGTTTGATTCCCCATTCTTTCACATGCACCTAATGAGTGATCTTGGGTCAGTCACAGTTCTTGAAAGAGCTGCTCTCTCGAGCAGTTTTCTCAGAGCTCTCTCAGCCCCACCTGCCTCACAGGGTGTCTGTTGTGGGGAGAGGAAGGGAAAGGAGATTGTAAATTTTTCTGAGGCTCTGAGTGAAGAGTGAGGTATAAATCCATCCTCCTCCTCTTCTTCTTCCTCCTTCTTTCAGAATGGTTAGAACATTAAGCAAAGGGAGGGGCGGGAATCAGTTTTAACAATTTCATTGTGAGAATTCACATACGCTGCTTAACCTGTCGGCTGCACTTCAATCCTGATAAGATTATCAGTTAACTTCAGCCTCAGGTAATTTTCTAGGCTGTTATATCTGCCTCACTTTTGGGATGCCCAGTATTGATCTTTATTAATCTTTCTTGTCCTCTCTGCCAAGGTGTTCTTTTTTCTACTCAGAATATTGAGGGGCTGTATCTGAGAGAGAGCTGTCTGCCAGTTGATTTCAGATGCTGCTTGATGGTTGAATGCATAGTATTGAGGCTAGAGCCAGTTTGGTGTAGTGGTTAAGTGTGCGGACTCTTATCTGGGAGAACCGAGTTTGATTCCCCACTCCTCCACTTGCTCTGGCAGAGGTTGTCCTTGAAAGGGCAGCTGCTGTGAGAGCCCTCTCCAGCCCCACCCACCTCACAGGGTGTCTGTTGTGGGGGAGGAAGGTAAAGCAGATTGTGAGCCACTCTGAGACTCTTTGGAGTGGAGGGCGGGATATAAATCCAATATCTTCTTCTTCATCATCTTCTTAAGCCCAGAGTACTTTCTGACTGATTAGACTAGCTTTATGAGGGCCTTTGTGCATTTATTTTGTACATGAAAATGTGTTCCTTTTCATTATAGGTATGATGTTGACTCCAAGAGTCCCAACCTGTCAAAGCATGTAAGTGCCAATTTATTATCTTGAAAATTTAAAAATATATAACATTTAAATGTATATAACTATGTAAACTACATATAACTATATATGTATATGAACTATACATGTGTGTGTAGAATATGTCGGTAAAGTCTATGATGGTATATGGGAGCATTTTATTACTTATTGATTTTACTGTCTAGCAAATCTGTATGACCTGATTATATTGTTATCTTTAGAAGAGGTTCAGGAGCGAGGGCTGCTGTGTCATGAATCTCCTGCAAGCTGTGGCTGCAAGGCATTGCATCAATTCAGATGGTGCTACATGACTACCAGCTGTCCAATCCCATAGCTTAAATCATCCTCACAGAGGACAAACAAGTATAATGTTGTGACACACACCATCCAATGTAATACAGTGACGTGTCATGATCCTAGGCCTAGTGCGGCCTACGGGCTCCGGAGAAGTCTGCCTAGGAGTTGCTAGTGGGCCTACATCTCCCAGTATCCCTTCTGTCCCTCTGATTGGGTGGCAGAGTTTTGGAGGGAAAACTAGCCCAGAGGGAGTGGGACCTGGGAGGAAAGCATAAAAGGCCCAGCTAGAAAGAAAAGTTGTTCTCTCTGGAGAGGTTGCAGGGAAAGCTGCAGCAGGAGGATGCCCTCACTCAAGAGTGAATGAGTCTGTTTGGCGTTATAGAGGGGGAAGGTCTAGTAAGACGTGTCAGGGCTTTTGTTTATACCAACCTTTGCTCTTTCTTAGTTCACTGCTGCACTAAATGTTCCACTACCCACTGTTGTTTGAGCACTTATAACAAATCTGTTATTGTTAAACTGCTTGGGTACTCATGTCTGTTAGGTCACGGTTAAAAGGTTTTGCTATAAAGGAAGACACAGGGGTTGGGTGCACAGGGGCCCTCCCATTCAGACTCTTACCAGAGTGGTGGCAGCCAGTTGAAGGCCCTTCTTGGTTCCCAGCTGTGTGCTAGATGGGATCAACAAACCCATTCCACTGATACTAGCATGCTCATAAACTGCAAAGGGAAGAGATGAGGGAAAAAAAAATATTAGAGGGGATGGCGATGTTCCTCTCTGCATATGTTAGATATTAGGCCACAAACTTACTTTTGGGTTCTTCATATAAGATAGAGTAGCCAGCGACTCTGCAGCACCACAGGAATGGGCTGGTCATTTCTGGCACCTTTCATAGTGAATGCGCACCTTTGGACTTCACTTAGTTTTATTTCATACAGGTTATTTCTGCTTTGGTTGAGCAAGGAAACTTTCTGTGCTTGGAATGCATGTATTGGAGTCATAAGCAAATGCTAGTGCTTCCATTAAACCAATGGTTCCTAAACTTCTTCAGGCATTGCCCCCTTGGCTCCATAAACTCATACCCAGTATCCTCTACCTTACCCTTTAAAGAGCATTATTCAGAATAGGAATTTGCATAACCCACTGAGGAAGGTAACAATAAAATTAAAAACTATAGCAATTTAATTGCACATTTTATTTAAAATCCAATTAAAACTTTTTTAGCTTTATTCAACAAAATTGATGAACTTGATCAAGTGATATTAGCTTTTCAAAGCCTGATAGTCATTTAGCAAGAATCTTAGGTGCCACATTTAGTAACTGCTTCACTGCTCAGTAAATGCTTAATGTGATGGTTGGTCTTGATGAAGCAATACCAGTTTCTCAACACCTGGAGTCTATTTCTTTGCTTAGAAAGCTTGGATGATCACTCTAAAACCACATCCCGCAAAATATGTTTGAAATGCCACATGGGGCTTCTCAACCACTGCCATTGTGCTGGATAGCAATCAGAAATTTCCTTCTGTGACCAAAACTCTGGGTCAGTTTGTAGCTTATTGAGTTCTTCCTCCACTACCAAAATTTGCTCAGTATATGATCACACAATCTGGAGCTTCCATTTTAAAAGATCCTGAGATCACTAAAACATATCTTTATGGAGCATATCCAAATGGTCACAAAAAAACCTGCAGATCATCTTGTATCCCACCTCTATCTCAGACAGGCTTGGAAAGTGGTACAGCTCGCAGAGGCCTGTATTGCATTTGAGTAGAGTTTATTTTATCACATTTATATCCCGCCCTCCCCCGATGGGCTCAGGGCGGCTAACAGCAAATAAAAATGATATAAATTTAAAAAACAAAATATGCAATAAAGCCATAAATACATGATTTATAATCTGCAGAAGATCCAAGATGTATGTCGACTTATTCCGAGTTAACTTTGAAATAAATGTAGAGACGACAGATTTGGCCTTAATAAGACCTCATTTCCTTGCAACTGCAAATTCATGTAATTGAACTTTGCAGATAGTTCTGATAAATAAGCACTGTCATGCCTAATACTTGAGTTCATCACTAAGGCCGTTTTCCCACTTACCTTACCCCGGAGCGACGTCCCTCTTCACCGCGCTGCGTCTGCGCGGATTTCGCACAAACTGCTGCGCAGCACCAGGAAGAGCCGCGTAGTCCCGGGGCTTTTGCGTCGCAAATGTAAACCGCCAAAAAGCAGGTTTACATTTGCGACGCAAAAGCCCCGGGACTACGCGGCTCTTCCTGGTGCTGCGCAGCAGTTTGTGCGAAATCCACGCAGACGCAGCGCGGTGAAGAGGGACGTCGCTCCGGGGTAAGGTAAGTGGGAAAACGGCCTAAGCAAAGCATTCATGTCTTCAAAAAATGCCACAACAGTGTCAAAATGGTCATAAAAGCATCTCATCCGGTTGCCTGTTCATAGCCAATGAACTTCAGGATGAAGACGCAGATGTTCAAATTCTTAATTATTTTCAACACAATGCTCCCGGAATAGTCAATCATTGAGGTCATGGCCTCTAATTTTATTTACTGCGATGACTTGTGCAGGTGATTGCCGAGGTTTTTTATTTATTTATTTATTTATATTAAGATTTATACCCCGCCCTTCTCACCTAGGTGTCTCAGGGCGGCTTACAACACAATAATTAAAACAATTTCAGTTTAAACAATTAAAATACCATTAAACCATAATTTAGTAAAAACAAGATAGAGTAAAAACCGGCGGCCTATAGATACATTTTTTCATCCAGGATATTTTGCATCTGTACTTTATAAGTCATCTGTACTTTATAAGACACTACCGCACTTTCAATTAAGACCATTGTACTCCAAAGGCCCTGCACTTTACAAGACACTACTGCACTTTAAATTAAGACCATTGCACTCCTTCGTCACCAGCACCTTAAAAACATCTGGATTGAAACAGCAGCACTTTAGCCAAAAGACTATTAAGATCATTTGCACTTTATTGCCCCCGGCACTTTAGCTGGTACAAACTGTCCCTTCCTACCTACTGGATCCTATCTCCCAAATTATTAAGATTGATGTAATTTATTGGTTATTTAAATTGTTAAGACTGGATTGATTATTGGTTATTTAAAATTGGTTATTGACTAGCTAATTTAATTGAATTATTTATGGCAAATTAATTGGAGAGAAGGAGAAAATAACTGTAGAGTTTAATTAAGAAGCCAATTGGAATTATAAAGTATTACTGTTAGCTGGTGAATTGGATTGGTTGGGTGGGGGTAGATTAAATAACTATTAGACTAAATAACTATTAGATATTAGTGGGTATTTATTGATAGGCCAATTGGAGGTGGGACGGCTGAGAAGAGACAAATTTGAACATCTGTCAGTGGAGGGTTGGTAGCACCAGTGAGAGATGATTGGCCTGGGGATTCCGGTACTCCTGGGGAGGGGAAGGTATGACGGTGGGAACAGTCAGAAATGGAGGGGAAGGAGATCGAGACGAGATAGTGCTCGACCACCTTCCAGCCTGTGTCCCATCCCGATGGTGACAGGTAGCGGGGCAAGGCGAAATTACTCGCCTCCGTCACTGGTGTTATGTAATGCCAGGTCCATTAATAATAAGACCTCCATCCTCCGGGAATTCCTGCTTGAGCAGGATATGGACCTGGCATGCGTGACCGAGACCTGGGTTCGCGATGGAGAGACCGTAGCTCTCTCCCAGATGGCGCCCCCGGGATACTCGGTCTTTCACCAGTCGCGGACTAGCGGGCGGGGGGGAGGGGTGGCCCTGTTCATTCGAGAGGCTTACTCCTTCCGGGCCCTCCCGGCTCCGGAGATCAAGGGCATTGAGTGTGCCGGCCTGGCGTGGGATGTTGGGGAGGGGTTGGCGATCTGGCTGGTGTACCGACCGCCTAACGCACCGGCCAGCGCCTTACTATCACTGATGGAGGCCGCAGCAGGATGGGCATTGGAGCACCCGAGGCTTCTGATCCTGGGTGACTTCAATGTTCATGCCGATGACGTGACCTCCAATCAGGCGATGGACCTAGTGTCTTCCATGGCGACACTAGGACTCTCCCAAATAGTTACGACACCCACTCACCAGGCCGGTCACATGTTAGACTTGATCTTCGCGTCAGGAGTTTTAGTGAACGATCTTGCTTCTATAGCAGTGCCATGGTCGGATCACTATGCCCTCAAGGCTCGTGTGGACGTCCCACCCCAACCCCGTTTGGGCGGCGAGCTTATTTTAGCTCGCCCGCGGAGCCTGATGGACCCGGAACGGTTCCTGACGGCCCTGCGGGATCCCTGGCCCCCTGGCGATTCCCTCGATGACCTGGTGGAGTCTTGGAATAATAGGCTCACCGGGGCCATCGATGAGATCGCGCCTAGGCGTCCTCTGCGCCCTCGTTCAAGGCCGACACCCTGGTATAACCAGGGGTTGCGGCAGTTGAAACGAGGACTCAGACGACTAGAGAGGCAATGGCGGCGTACCCGAGATGAAGCGACTCGAACATCTTATAGAGAGGTTATGAAGTCCTATGAGGTGGCAGTCAAGGCCGCAAAGAAAACTTACTTTGCGGCAGAGATTGCGTCCGCAATTTCGCGCCCGGCACAACTGTTCAATACAATTCGGACTCTTACAACGCTGCCACAGGGCAGACCAAATTTTAATGAATTGGAAATTGGCTGTGAGGCTTTTGCGAATTTTTTTGCGGATAAAATCGCATCGCTCCGTTCCGACTTCCCTGCCACATTAGATACAGTTAGCGAACCTGAGGCTCCGTGCCTGTCTTCGGAGTGTGTCCTGGACGGTTTCGGCGCGCTCAGCCTGGAAGAAGTTGACAGGATCCTCCTATCTGCACGCCCAACAACTTGTAAATTGGACCCATGCCCCTCCTGGCTTATTAAGACCTGCCAGAGGGAGCTAAGATATCCTATACGGGATATCATAAATAGATCCCTATTGGAGGGACATTTTCCATCGGCGCTCAAAGAGGCGGTGGTCCGTCCCCTCCTGAAGAAAACAACGTTAGATCCGACCGAATTTTGCAACCAGTTGTTGGTGATGTATGACACAGTAAATGGTAAAGACATTTTGGCACTTTTTTTTCAGGTAAGCAACACACCCACAGTAGCAAATAGTCATTGATGGTACTCCATCAGATCTTCTTCATGGTCTCTGTGCAATCCCAGACATGGGTACTGTGCTCAATCACAAACCCTGCCTCAGAAACTCTTAATAGCTAGCCTCAGACTTTTTTGGAACGCTTTTTCTCTTACTCTGGGAACAGACGTCTATGTTATGTTAGTATGCAGCAGGGGTGGAATTCTAGTAGGAGCTCCTTTGCATTTTAGGTCACACACCCCTGAGGTAGCCAATCCTCCAAGAGCTTACAAGGCTCTTTTTTGTAAGCTCTTGGAGGACTGGCTACATCGGGTGTGTGGCCTACTATGCAAAGGAGCTCCTGATAGAATTCCACCCCTGGTATGTGGAATTTCCTTTTCTTTGAAGAACTGCTGAATAACTTGAAATATTGACTCCCCTTTAGTATGTTCTTAGTTACCTTGCAAATAACAACTCTTGAGCTAAACTTTCATCTTTTATGCAGTGCACATAAGTGAGAAGATTCATTGCCTGGCAGATAGATGAAGATAGGAAGCTGTGTTAGTTTGTCTTAGGCTTCCCAGCCTCCCACTGGGGGTGGGGGCTCCCCCAGTTTTCCTTTTACTCTGGGAACAGAGTTGGCTAGTGGAGGGATCCCTGCCCCTGAAGAGCTCCTTCGGTGACTGGAGCAATGATGTTACCAAAAAGTGACATCACGTGGGAGCTCTCTAGTATTTGAGTAAAAACTCTAAGACCTGGCAACCTTAGGGGTCCCTCTAACCAGCGCAGATCTCTAGTCTTCAGCTCAGAGCACAGGTCCTTGTGGGCTGGCTCCACCCACCCTTAGCTGGGGCCTGTGGGCACTATAGTGGTGGGTGCTGTTGCGTACGCCAACAGGCCTCATCCCCACTGCCTAAGAGGTTTGCCTATCAGGAGCCACTGCCCCTCTGCTGCCCTAGTATGTCTGTAAGAGTCCAGTAGCACCTTAAAGAGTAACAAACTTTGTGGTAGGGTATGAGTTTTTGAGAGTCACTGCTCACTTCTTCAGTTACCTGAGTACCCTACCACAAATACCCTGCCACAAATGTTGTTAGTCTTTAAGGTACTACTGGATTCTTGCTCTTTTTTTATTGCCTGTTGACTCATCCAGATGTAATGCAAATTCTCTTGTCCTCCGTCTGCCCCACAATGTATCTTCCACATTTTCATGGCTCTCTGTGTTTTTGTTGGTGGTGGTGCTGTTGCTGATGCTGCTCTGCAGGCTTTTTGTTTTGCTGCAGATCTCTGGAGACTGCAACTCTCTTGAGGCTCCTCAGGTCACTGTGTTCTTTGTCGTTGGACCCAGGTGCCTCCTGTCTCCCCCCACCCTCAGAGCACTGTCTCCCATAAGAACACAAGAGAAGCCATGTTGGATCAGGTCAATGGCCCATCCAGTCCAACACTCTGTATCACACAGTGGCCAAAAATTTATATATATATATATATATATATATATATATATATATATATATATATATATATACACACACACACACACACACACACACACACACACACTGTGGCTAATAGCCACTGATGGACCTCTGCTCCATATTTTTATCCAATCCCCTCTTGAAGCTGGCTATGCTTGTAGCTGCCACCACCTCCTGTGGCAGTGAATTCAACATGTTAATCACCCTTTGGGTGAAGAAGTACTTCCTTTTATCCATTTTAACCCGACTGCTCAGCAATTTCATCGAATGCCCACAATTTCTTGTATTGTGAAAAAGGGAGAAAAGTACTTCTTTCTCTACCTTCTCCATCCCATGCATAATCTTGTAAACCTCTATCATGTCACCCTGCCGTCGACGTTTCTCCAAGCTAAAGAGCCCCAAGCGTTTTAACCTTTCTTCACAGGGAAAGTGCTCCAAACCTGTAATCATTCTAGTTGCCCTTTTCTGCATTTTTTCCAGTGGCTCTCTTTCAGGGATAAAATACCTTTTCCCCAGACTCTAGTAGAGGACAAACCCAAAGGGTTACATAACCTGAGAATATTAATATTAGGTGAGCTGCAACAAAAATAACTTATATAGCAAAAAAGAATGCTTCATAATCAATAGGTTTAGTAACTGAAAACATAGGAAAATAGATATCACACTCTATACTATTATGCTAAGGACTTCCCAGCAAAAACTTGAAAAATGACCAAGAGACAAAAACTCATGTGTTGATGACAGTCAGTGCCAGAGTTTGAAATTGTCTTCTTTAAAATGTGGTTTTGATCCTAATACACCCATCTTGGAATGAATGCAAACAGATGCTATGTGGTACTAAAATCTATATTCTCTTCAGGGCATTTCTTGAAATATATTCAGATAAAACAACAAATTTGGCAAATGGTGATAAAAAGGCACCATAAACTCTAGAAATATTTTTAAATTGGTAATTGCTTGTAATGTCAAAGAGAGTGGATCTTTTTAAGTTATTTTATAATATTACAAGCAATCCTTCAGCAAATGTATTGCTGAAAGTGCTGGATTAAGTTGCTTCTCTTTTCCTTCCGTTGATGTGGGTTGTCATTGAATGGATTTCTTACTCTTTCACCAAGGTGCTAACCCTCCTTTCTGAAAGGTGAGATATGTCAGCAGCAGCAACAAATTAGTCTGCCAAGTGAAAGTCAGTAGACATAATTAGAACAAACTGTTTCCTTCTGTGTCATTTCTCTTTAACTGGACATGTATTTATATTTGTACAGAAGAACAAATGGCTATGTATAAAGTGATGGTCCATATTAAATGCATGTTAGAGGCCTTGTATGAATGCTGGTATTTAAAGATGATTTTTTAAAATTCGATTGTGCAGTATACACCCTGAGGAGAGCACAGGAGATTTACACCAGTATCAGTATCATGTGCTATGTTAAATATTGCATCTGACATGAATTCACAATTACTGTGTTACCATAAGAACATAAGAACATAAGAGAAGCCATGTTGGATCAGGCCAACGGCCCATCCAGTCCAACACTCTGTGTCACACAGTGGCAAAATTTTTATATATATATATATATATATATATATATATATATATATATATATATATATATATATATATATATATACACATATACATACACACACACACACACACACAGTGGCTAATAGCCACTGATGGACCTCTGCTCCATATTTTTATCTAACCCCCTCTTGAAGGTGGCTATGCTTGTGGCCGCCACCACCTCCTGTGGCAGTGAATTCCACATGTTAATCACCCTTTGGGTGAAGAAGTACTTCCTTTTATCCGTTTTAACCTGTCTGCTCAGCAATTTCATCGAATGCCCACGAGTTCTTGTATTGTGAGAAAGGGAGAAAAGTACTTCTTTCTCTACTTTCTCCATCCCATGCATTATCTTGTAAACCTCTATCATGTCACCCCGCAGTCGACGTTTCTCCAAGCTAAAGAGTCCCAAGCGTTTCAACCTTTCTTCATATGGAAAGTGCTCCAGCCTATCTCCTACCAGTTATGCCAGTGAATTAGCTGTCACTCGTGCCCATCTAAACAGGACAGCTGAGGACTATACTTAGGCCAAACTGGAGTCAGATATGAATGTAATTAAATCATTGCCCACTTCCTCATTTCCTGACGTTTTAGGAATGCATCCAAGGTAGAACTGTAGTTCATACAACTTCCTTCCCTGCATTTGTCTTTTCTCATGGCTGAATGGCATATCAAAATATTCATGGTTAGAGATGGCATTCATAACAGTGCAAGAGCTTATTTCATGATCTTATTGTGTTAGAGTTTTAAGAAAGTATGTACATCTTCTGATTTCTGTATTGTTAGAAGGTTGCACAGCTCTGTATTTCAGTGGGAATTTGATAGCTTTTTTATGACTGTTTTTATTTATAAGGAAATGTAATCACCAACTTGAAACACGGGCAAAATACAATAGAACATCTGTCTTGTTTTATTAAAATGTTCCATCAAATGCTTGCTTTTGTTCATGTCTACATTTTCTTCTGTCCCTATTCTCTTCTAAGAATTATGTCTTCTCTACTCTTGTCCGACTTAACTTCAGTTTAGCATTATGTTAACCATGGTTAATGCTAACAAAAGTTATACTGTAATTAGATTTTGAAACTACAGGATCTTCTTCATGGTCTCCGTGCATCACGCCCATCGGATTAGGGTGCCTAGCGCCGATCCCGTTTGGTAACCTATCAAGCTCAAGGGATTTTTATGCCCTAACCCTTGGTGGCATGTGCAGAAGTCCCATTGCACATGCTCACCAGGGTGGGTGCAGACATCCCACCAGTTCTCTTATGACCCCACCACTCTGATCAGTTGATCTTCGTAATCAGTAAACCTTATCTTTTTGTTTGTTTATTTCTTAGATATGTCATTGTGATCCTCCTCCTTTAAGCTCATCTGCCCCTTTCTTTGCCTAAAAAAAAAAAGGAGGAACTTTTGCTGAGGAGCTTCCTTTTCACCCTTCAGGGCCTTCCCCCCCATACTTCTTAAACTGGCTTATGGGAAAGCGGTGGGGTTTCTTTAAGTGCTGTACAAGTAAAATTCCACTACCCAGTGGCCACACTTGGTGTGTGCTGTGCTGCAGCAAATACACTGCATCAACTCCTGCCCTTATTGTGCTAAATTTTCCAAACAAACAAGCAAAGAAACCCAAACAGCCTGCCTTCCTGCAGCACTTATGGAACTGACACTTTCACCAATTCCAAAGGCCTTCATATCTTCTACACCAGTCAGTACTCAAACCCAACCGTCAACATCAGCATTGACGGACAAATCAACTGTGGGTGACCATAGCTCCCTGAGCCATGCCCATTCCAGTGCCAGTTACCCTCCAAAATGACTGAGCTCGGCTTCTAAATTGGAGTTGTCCACACTTGCCAAGAAAAGCAGGGAGGACATGGGGTCAAAGGCAGACAAGCCTAAGAAATATAAGGAAGACAAGGAGAAACATCCGAAACAAGATCACTCCCATCACACTGGATCTGCCTCCCTGAAGCACCAAGTGTTGGAGCCAATGATTGTTCCAGGCATACCTCCGATACAACCTGTGGCATCACCAGTTTGTTGGCCAAGCCCTCTGACACTGGGATCACTCCAAACACAACTGAATTGGAACAAGAGATAGACTGAATCAGTGTTCATCATGCTCCTGATCCCGGAGCATGGACAGCTCGCCATCAGACTGGGGTCATCAGACATCCTCTGGCAGTCATCAGCAGACGAATATCTGCCTTCGAGATCTCCTCACGATGATTGTGACAGGGACCAATCTCCCTTGTTCTGACTGCTACTGCCACCATCCATGCCTTGGGACCAGTGCAAATGGCAGTACCTCTACAGAGTGTATCCCCTACAGTCAGACTTCCCATGGAGTCTCAAGGCCTCCAGGATTAAGACCAACTTTCAGAGTTCTCTCATCACTCCAGGACATCTTACTGTCCACCTCATCAGCCACCATCCATGACTGCCTCCAAACCCGCCTCTTCGACTGATCAACACCAGTAGGGACAATTTTACCACCATCACTCCAACCTGATTGATAAACTCCCACCGAAAGTGTCTCTGACTTCACCTTCAGCCTTGAATATCAACAACTTACAACACCTCATGTATTGGACTACTCTGGCACCAAGGGAGCTTCCACAGCAACAGATACCGAATCAGGCAGGATCAACTCGGAACAGCAGTCTCCTAATGAGCCATCTCCCAGGCCTCACGTAGCAGGCAATCTTCCCATATCACCTTCCAAGGGTCTCAGATCCTATGGTGAACTCATTAAACAGATGGCCCACACACTGACCCCCTCTCAGTCTAACCACAACCTACCATCACAGATGCGGTATTTGACATTGTCCAGCTGGATATGTTTACAGCCATTGCCTTACCAACATAGTGCTCCAGGCAACCAAGGCATCCTGTAAAAAACCAGTTCATGGCCAAGAAAGATTGTGGCATTGCCTAGATGTCTGTAGAGCCCTAAGTTTCTATCTGGACAGGACCAAAGCCTTCCGTATTACAGAGAATCTGTTTGTTTCTTGTAGAAAGGCCTCCTTGGGAAAGAGGGTCTCCCCTGTGTCAGCAAAGGGTTCATTGAAGTTTCAAAATGATCAGACTTGTCTTTGTTAAAAACTAAGTTTCATTTATTGATTACAACAATGTTACTCTCTACATGGATTCACTGAAACTGATAACAGATAGCTTGAACCATTGGCATTTATGAATACACTTCAAAGGCTTTGGGCTTTAAACTACTTCTCATAATAAAACTACAGTTGTTCCTGCTAGTAACACTTTCACACGCCCGCTTATCTTTTACCGGTGATGGTTACATCCCCCCCCTTGCTTTGCTCGGGAGGGGCCAGCGAGGCTAGCTGAGCGCTCTGCACTTCAAAGGCCTTACTGGCCTTTGGAGTCTTGGCAACTTCCATTCCCACCCCTCCTCTTTTCCTTGCAGGGCACATGTGCTAGTAGCATAGAATTATATTCAGTAATGACATTAGTAAGCAGGGATTAAATACATTCATAAAGCAAAGTGACGTCAATGAAGCATAGTCTGACATACTGCCCCCCCTAAGCTCTTGCTCGGGGTTTGTCTGGGTGCAGTAGGTAAAATTGCTTAAGTAATTGTGGAGCTTTGAGGTCAGAGGATTTCACCCATTCATCACAGCTGGGAGGAAAATATTATTATTACCAGCATTGGTTCCCAATCGTTCTACAACTCTCATGTGGAACCCTTCACTGCTTCCCCCAGCTGTGGACCTTCTACTGACTCACGGGGGCAGGGTACTGCAACACAGTGTACTTCAATTCAAACTAATTGCTTGGAAGATAGACTTCCCTCTTTCCCCATCAGGGTACAACGTGTCTTACTGAACAGCAGAAAACTGTCTACTTGAAATTGTAAGAGTATAAATGGACCAAGTTTGTATACTATATTGCCCCACTATTGAGATCCCCCATCCAGAAGGAACTGGCGACTGTGTTTGACTTTTTATTATCTCTTGTGGGTTCTGGACTGAATCATTCATCTATCCAGATATACCTGGCTGCCATTTTTACCTGCCACAATACTGTAGCTAGGTATTCAGTGTTCACCCATCTGGGCACCAAGTGAATTCTCAAAGGCCTGCTTTGCTTGTACATTCCAACTTATTCTGCCATGGGACCTCCTGTTGGTCCTGAATAAGTTGATGGGGAGGCACTTTCAACCTATGGCGATGTGTTCTCTCCAGAACTTATGGAAGACAATGCTCTTGGTGGCTGTCACCTCTGTGAGGCAAGTGGGGGAGCTCATGGGTCTATAGTGTGACACCCCCCTCACCTCCCTTTCCATGATGATGGTGTCTCCTTGGCCCTAGATGTGAGATTTCTCTCTAAGGTGGTTTTGGAATTCCACCTTCACTCTGATATTTCTCTCTGGACTTTTCCCCCCCACCTAAGGATGAAATGAGAGAAGATTACATTCTTTGGATGTCAAGAGAGCTTTACTTTTCTTCTTGCAGTGAACCAGAGGATATCACAAGGACTCCTATCTTTTTGTTCCTACACATCTCTGAAACTGGGCTGTAAAATATCTTCCCAGAGACTAAGTGGGTTAACCAAGATGATCAAATTTTGCTATCTCTTGGCTAAATGACAGCTTCCTGGACTGGTGCGTGGTCATTCCACTAGAGCGCAGGCCACATCGATGGCATTCCTCAAAGGCACACCCCTCTGCATGAGATCTGCAAATCTGCCACCTGAGTGTGCCACCTATGTCCTTGATGTACATCTGCATCAGCTTTCCATGATGGAACATTTGGTTTTGCTCCTTGCATGCTTTGATTTTTGACAAATGAGAATTCTGCTTGTACCCAAGTTCCCACCAGTACCCTCCTCCAGGTAGACCTCAGCTTGCTAATATCCTATAGTGATGCACAAACACTATGAAGAAGATAAGCAGGTTGCTTACCTGTAACTGATGATATTCAAGTGGTCATCTGTGCATTCACATCACCCACCCCTCCTTCCCCTCTGCTGTTGGTCCTCCTTATCTTTGGATGATACAGTGGCTAGAAGGAACTGGCCGGATGTCCATACCCACCCTGGTGAGCATGCACAGTGGGGCTTCTGTGCATGCCACTGAGGGTAAGGATGCAAAAATCCTTTGAGTTTGATAAGTTACTGATTGGGATCAGTGCAGGTGCTCTATTCCCATGAGTGTGCATGGACAGAGGACCACACAGAACTGTAAGGAGGACAAATATTCCAGAGCAGAAAGAGATGGAAAGAATTTCCATTGTTATGTTCAGCTTCACATCTGCACTGGGCTTTATCAAACAAATTAAATTCTTCTTCCTAAATCCTTTTGTCCATTTGCCATAGCCATAAATCACTTAACACAAATGGTGGGTACATTGAAGAAATCTTGACTAAAGAAAACTTATTGAAGCTTTATGATTTTATATGTTGTTGGTTTTCAGGATTTCTTAGGACAAGTGTTCTGCACCCTTGGAGAGATTGTTGGATCACAGGGAAGCAGATTAGAAAAACCAATTGTGTAAGTAAATTTTTAAAAACAAGTTAATGCAGAACGTATCTCTTTACCCTTAACAAGGGACTGCCAACCTTTCCTTTGAGATACATAGCTCCTTGCATGCTGTGATGTTTGACAAATGAGAATTCTGGACACCCACTGAAGGATGACAATGTTCTTATCTAGTGATACCTATTCTGAATTTGACTGTGATAGATTTGTATAAGATGTGTAATTATTTATATTGGACATATGAAGCTGCCTTATACTGAATCAGACCCTTGGTCCATCAAAGTCAGTATTGTCTACTCAGACTGGCAGCGGCTCTCCAGGGTCTCAAAATAAGGTTTTTCACACCTATTTGCCTGGACCCTTTTTTGGAGATGCCAGGGATTGAACCTGGGACCTTCTGCTTACCAAGCAGATGCTCTACCACTGAGCCACCGTCCCTCCCCTGAATCAGACCCTGGGTCCATCGAAGTCAGTATTGTCTTCTCAGACTGGCAGCGGCTCTCCAGGGTCTCAAGTTGAGGTTTTTCACACCTACTTGCCTGGACCCTTTTTTGGAGATGCCAGGGATTGAACCTGGGGCCTTCTGCTTCCCAAGCAGATGCTCTGCCACTGAGCCGCTGTACTATCTTAAATCTTAAATATTACATGCACATGTCATGAAGTATATAGTAAAGTGTATAAATGTATGGTAAATGTATGGGGTGTTTGACTTCTGATGATTGGTTAGTTAATTTAAATAATAAAGAAAGCTTTGTATTTCACTCAGTGGTATAATCCCATCTCAATACTGTTTTGTTCCAGAGGAATTCCTGGGAAGAAATGTGGGACGATAATACTGACAGCAGAAGAGCTGAACTGCTGCAGGGTACTGTTCGCATTTTGTTGCAGGGTGCTGCGAACTGTTCACATTTTTGGGTTGGAGGATGTTAGCTGTCATTCTCCCACAGTGGGGCTGAACTACATAATATGTTTGGCCATGATGCCATGGTAGCTGCAAAGAACTTACTTACCTAAGTGCTATAGGACCATGATACCATGGGAGGATGGCCTCTGCCCTACCAGCATTATTTTTTTGAGCTGAAATTCAGTGTGCTTTTTGTCCCATAGTGGGACTGTGCATGTAACATTCGTTGTCCCAGTTCAGGACCAAATGTCTGGTAATTTGGCATTTAGCTGTATGCTGAAAGGAAATAAGTTGCAGGCTGTTTGTTTTTCTTCAGCATAATGACCCCTTGGCATACTGAGGGTTTGAACTGTCATTCTTCTCTCATGCTGCTAGGACTCCATGCTAGACATCAATATGCATGCTCAGCCCCCATTTGCAGATGGGCTTCCTTTTTATGAAAAAAAAAGATGGAGAGAGAATCCTCCAGTTTTACAGAAAAGGGTACCTTTCTCTCTGGGTTCCTCTGTTTTGCTAGTTTACTGACTGGCGTGAGACTAGCCCACTGTTAGAAGGAATAGTGGTTTTTAAAGCAGAGAGTTCATGTTATTTCCTGCTTTTCATGTATCACAATTTTAACGCTCAAATTTAATGTAATCTTTCGTTTATGAATATGAACTCTAATGTAAAGGCAATGGAACTGTAGCTGCAAAAGAAATCCTTGCCTTAATTTGTATTTCAAATTTTGTATGGTTTAAGAAGTCTACAGTAATGATAGATTAAAATATTGATATGCAGAGTGAAAATGACAAATAAAGATGTAATATTCACCTGAGTAGCTAGGGAGATGGAAAGAACCATTAGTAGTATCTTTTTCTTTCAAAGTTACTTAAAAGTAAAACAATGAACTTGAGAATTTGATACCATTTTTATGACATGTTATTTATATTATACTAGAAGTAAAGCCCACTGTAGGAAGAAATACAACGGGCCCTAGAAAAAAATTAAGGAGGGGTGTACAGAATGTGTAAGTGGCAAGAAGGAAGGAAGACAGACAAGCAGAGTGAAAGAAAAAGAGAAACAGAGACAAAGAAAGAGTGGTAGGGAAATGCTGGGGAGAAAGAAGTGTGAGAAAGAAAAATGAAAGGAAGAAAGGTAGACAGAATGAAATAAAAAGACAGAGATACAGAGAAAGAATGAGAGAAAGAACTGAAGGGAGAGGTAAAAAGGGGGGAGAAAGGAGTGAGAGAAAGAAAATGATAAAGATAGAATGAAGAGAGACAGAGAAAGAATGAGAGGAAGAAAGAAAGGGAAACATTGGGGAGAAAGGAGTGAAAGAAAGGAAAATGAAAGGACGGAGGGAAGACAGGGAGACAGAAAAATGACAGAAAGACAGGCAGGGCAGATAGCCATTAGAAGCCTCCCTTTCACCCCCTCCCACTTACAGGTGGGGGAAGCAAAAGGGAGCCTTCCAATGGCTCCCCATCGCTTAAAGCAAACAGCTGACAGATGGATCTGCTCTACTGGTGGCTATAAGAGGCAAGCCATTGCAAGCCTCCTTTTTGCTCCTGCCTGCTTGAAGACATCAGGAAAGTAAAACGGAGTCTATTCCATCTCATGAGGCCATAGGACAGAATGGACTCCATTCTATGCTATCAGCCCATAGGACAGAATGGACTGCATTGTATCCTATGAGCCCATAGGACAGAATGGGGTCCATTCCTTCCTATTGGTCCATAGGATACAATGAAGTCCATTCTATCCAATGGGCTCATAGTACAGAATGGACTCCAATCTGTCCAGTGGGCCCATAGGACAGAATAGAGTCCATTCTATCATATGAGGCCACTGTAGCCTAATTTGAATAGAATGAGTGAAGAGTTTTTGCAGGTGGAAAGGGGGCTTGATAGTGTCAGTCTGTTTATCTGCTGCTGTTGAACTGGCTCCTCCCTGCTGTGAACGAATGTTCTTTTTGTGTCAGTTGAAGAGAAGCAACTGGTACTGTTTGTGTCATGAACATGTTTTCTCTCACAGTTTGCTGTTTTCTTCACTATTTGCTTTGCAGTAGCATTGGTTTCTTGGAGGGGGGGGGAGACAGACTTCCTACAATGGGCCCTAAAGAGAGGCATTAGTTATCAGTAAGCCCCCAGGAGAAGTTGTCATCAGAGACCTGTCTCCCTCAGAGGACAGTGGCTATCTGGTGGGGTTCTTGCCTGGCGGGGCTGGCGGTGGACGAGGGAGAGCAGAATCAGCCAATGGCATGCCAGAGACAGAGCGCGAGCCAATCCTGTGTGTAGCCCACATCCAACCAGTGAAAACTCTCAGTTTTGCCACCGCAGTAGGGCTTTTATTTATTTAAGATATAGTAATCTGTGCGTTGCATGCTTCTCTCATTAGGATGCTGTACTGATGCAGTTTTGTGCAAATAAATTAGACAAGAAAGACTTCTTCGGAAAATCGGATCCCTTCCTGGTATTTTTTCGCAGCAATGAAGATGGCAGGTAGATATTTCTTTATTTTAGACATGCCAGTTTTCGATGATAAATAGATGTCTGGGGCTCGTCAGGAGTTTGAATTCCACCACACCCTCACTGTCAGTTCCAGAGCTGGAAAATGTAGGGGAAAATGCAAAGACCAGCAAAGGCACTTACCCAGCTGGGAAGAAGGTGGAGGTGCCATGAAACAGTCCAGCCATGGCTTCAGAGGCTGCAAAGGGCAGCACCAAGGACAACTCCAAAGATGAGGGAGTAGCTGTAATATGCATGTTCTTTAATTGATTTCAGATCAATGCAGTTTGCAAACAGTTTGCAGTTTTCTTCACTAGTTCAAGAACAGAAAGCAGTTTTATAACACTAACCCAAAGGTAAACTAAAGGTTACAACATGAAATCAGAGTTCCAGTACAAAGATACTTCCCAAGAAGGCTTGTTGCTGTGGCTGGGGGGACTCTGTCTTCACCACAACTGTCTGTTCATCAAGCAGCAGCTTCTTCAGCTCAGGGCAGAGCAGAACAGCAAACTAACTAGTTCAGGCTTAATTTAACATAACCCTACCCTATTTAGTTATCAGCCTCAGCTGGGACTGATTTACAGGGCTCTGCGGCAGTTAAAGCAAACATAATTCCTCTGTTAAGGGCATTAACCCTTTTGTAGCTTAATGCTTCCATACACAAGTCTGGAATGAGTAGATCACCATCCCTATCTCCTCGAGATACAAAGGTCTTCCGCATTTTTCCATTACAGTAGCTTTGTGAGTATTCACAAGTGCAGACAGACTGGAAGTAGCCCAGATTGTGGACCATCCCCCTCAGGAAAATGAGCAGGGGTAGCAGGCCCAGAAATACACCTGGCAGCCTTCAGAATCAGCCCAATGCAGATGGAGTTGAGGTGCTGCTGAAAGGGGTCACACACCCAGGACAGTGGATGGGGAGATGGCTGAGGCTCCACCTTCCCTTCTCTGTTTTGATTAACAGACTGGCTAAAAGTGACTGATGGAAGTGGGTGAGGGGAAGGGGTGAAGAGGTGCAGGTGGGTTGGCAGGGGATTGGATCAGGGATAATTGGAGGGAGGAGGGAGGGCTCTTAAAAGATGAATTCCTGTAATTGCTGAGGAGGAGGATGGCTGGAGGGCTTCTTAAAACCAGAGTAGTCCAGCCAGGTTGAGAGAGGGTAGTCCTCTGTCAACCCCATCTGACTTTGACCAGCAAAGGAAGGAGCACTACCTTGGTCAGTCATCAAGATTTACAGATATTTTACCTTTGTGCCATGATGGCAGTTTCTGGAACTGCTTTTCATGGATTCCATGTATCCCCTTCTTAACTTACAGTGTACCTTTTATATTTATTAAGCATCTACCATAATTAATACCTCTTTGGCATACTAGGGCTGGTTCTGAATGAAATGCTGAGGAGAACACACTTAGCTCTTTCTCAGCACCCACCTGTTTTAAGTTAGAAAGTTAACTTTATATCCCAAACAGTTCAATGGATTGTTGGATTGAAATGAGATTTGAGAGCCTTTTAGTATAAAGCAAAATCATAACTTTATTACTACAGGAATGGGGAACAAGAAAGCACTAAGAACTACATCTTATCTCTATGGAAGACACATGGCTAAGAGTGGGTACTTCCTCTTTCTTCTTGACCTTTGCCTGTCTAGACAAAAGAGTCACCTGACTAACTGACCAGTAGCACAAACAAACAGTCCTTTTCCTGGGCTTCTTCTTTATTCGCAGGGAGCCATAATCCTCTTCCTAGGTCAGGCAGACAATTGAGAAACAGGTAAACACATTTAACCCTGTAACGACTGGAACTTAGAACATTGCAATTCCACACATAATATTTCTAAGATTGTTCCTATTTGTCTTCGTGGTAGAAATCCCGATTGATCCTGATGTATTAGCTGGGTCAGAATCTTTTTTAGTCTTCTTGCCAGAATTGCTGCAAACCATTTATTGTCTGTATTTAGTAACGAAATTGGCCTATAGTTCTTAATTTCTTTCCGCTCCGTCTCAATTTTGGGTATTAGCGTGCTGTTTGCTTCTCTCCAAGACTCTGGAATATGTGCTCCTTTTCATATTTCTTCCATTACTTTTTTAAATGGCAGCATTAGGCATTCCTTAAATGTCACATAATACTCCGCTGGGAGTTCGTCTGGTCCTGGTGCTTTCCCTTTTCTCATTTCCATTTGTACGTCTTTAATTTCCTGAAGCGTTATTGGATCATTCACCACCTTTTTCTGTACTTCACTTAATCTTGGCAGGTTTTGTGATTGTATATATTCTGTTTGTTTTTCTTGTTCAATTTCATCCTTTTGGTACAACTTTCCATAAAAGGCTGTTACTATTCTTTTCAATTCCTCTAGCTTGAATTTTTCTTCTCCATCACCATCCTTCAGTGAGAATATCTGATTTTTTTGTTTTTTCTTTCTTCACTTTATAGGCCAGCCATCTTCCTGGTTTGTTTGCCCATTCAAAGAAGTTCTGTTTTGCATACATAACTTTCTTTGCCATTTCGTCAAGATACAACTCATTTAACTGGTGCGGAAGTGTTTTAATCTCTATTTTTAACTGGTTGTTGGGTCTTTCTTAAATGCTATCTCTCTAGTTTTCAGTCATGTCATTATCTCCTCATATCTTTGTCTTTTCATTTTGTTCTGTTTCGCCGCATATCTTACAGGGAGCCCTCTAAAATATACTTTGCTTGTATCCCAAATAGCACTATATGGAATCTCTGGCTGTGTGTTTAAATCAAAGAAGAATTTCATTTCTTCCAATGTTTCTGCCACAAAACCTTCATTTTTCAATATCTGCTTGTTTAAACTTCATCGGCCCTTCCTAGCTACACTTTTCAAGCTTATTAACAATGGACTATGGTCTGCAAATGCTCTTGGCAGAATCTCCACTTCATCTAGATCTTTCATCATATTTGCTGAGAGCCATCCCATATCTAAATGGGACCATGAATTATGCCTATTTGAGTGGAAAGTGAAGTCCTTACTTGTGGGATTTCAAGTCCTCCACGCATCAACTAGTGAATGTTCTTCTGCTAGTATCATATATTCCCTTGGCAGTAATTGGCCTTTCTTTTTCTTCATTTGCTTTGCTGTTTTCCTATCTATTTCGTTATCAAAGACGGCATTGAAGTCCCCCACCACATATATCTCATCTTATTCAAAATTTTGTATGCTTTGTTGCAAAGCCATATAAAATGCTTCCTGATTGGTGTTTGGCACATAGATGTTTACTATCAAAATCTTTTTGTCTCCTCTCTGGATTTCCACAAAGATACATCTTGCATCATGTGCTCTGCATAAGCAGTTAGATTCATACTTTGTGTTTACATATATTGCCGCACCTCTTTTTTTACTCTTTTTATCTGATGCTTTGTAAATCATCCCCAACTTTTTATTTTCTAAGAGATGCTTGTCTTTCCATTTTACATACATATCCTGTAGACATATTGCATCTAACTTTAATTTACGTAATTGCATAAACATTTTCTTTTTTGTGGCGAGTTTAATCCATTGATGTTAAGTGATAGTAATCTTAACGGAGTTCCTGCCATCACGCTTGTATATTCTTGTTATCTGCCTTATTTTTTTAAATTGTTTTCTTCAGTCTTGTCTCCATCACGGTACCTCCTCTAGCTTCTTCCTCTGTATCCCGCTCTGATTCTGAGTCTGAGCTGTCTCCTTTCTGTGATACTCTGTCCTCTTCCCTATTTAAGTTCTCTCTTTCCTTGTGTTCCTCTTTTTCGTCATCTCTTCGCCCCCTTTTTCCTTGAGCCTTCATAAAGTTTTTCGCTTTGAAGGTAGAGTCAGTTTTGTATCTCTCACCTTTATATGTAAATTGAACTCCCTCTGGGAGTATCCATCTAAACTGAATTGAGTTTTCTTGTAAGAAGGTCACCAGCTCTTTATATTCCTTTCTCTTTTTCCTTACCAGCCATGGCATTTCTCTTAATACTGTAATCTTTTGGTCATTTATCTTCACTGGTTGGTTCTTGGTTGCTTCCCACACCAATTCCTTAAATTGCCTTCTGCTAAATCTTATATGGACCTCTCTTGGTAATGCATGCTTCCTAGTGTACGCTGAACTCCTTCTTTGTGTAAAATCGATTTCTCGTTCTACCTCTTCAGGGTTCATCTCCAATACTGCGGCTAATGCATTGATTACTATAGGTATCAGTTCTTCCTGCTTTTATCCTGGTACATCTTGTAGCCTTAGCATGTGGGTCGCCTGTTCTAGTTCCAATTTTGTTACCCGTTCCTCCTCTCTCTTTTGCACTAATTCTAGACTTTCCACCTTCTGACTGATGTCTTTTATTTTGATGTCACATACTTTTACTGTCTTGGCTAGGTTTGCAATTTCTTCCTTCATTTCCGTGATTTGTTCCTGCAGGCTATCTGACGTCAAGCTTAAGCCTCATATTTGCTCAGTTAAATTTGCCTGCACCTGAGTCAAACAATGCCAGGACCATGGAGGTTCAACAATCAGGAAATGACAGAAAAAATACTCTCCGTGTTACAAAACAATATCAAAATATAATTACAATACTTTCCATTTACAACATTGTGTTGCAATATCAATTCCAGTGACAAATACCATCCGAAGCGCGCAACTTCACTACTGTCCATAAGATGTTATCAGGTTTTTTTCCCAAACAACGCAGTCCGACGATGCAAAACTGGTCCGTTCTCGTTATGATCCTTCCTCTGGGACCGTCTTTTTGATTTTGAATGCAGTAGTTGATGGTGCCTTATTTCTTTACTATACACTGCTTTCCAGGCTTTCTCTCATTGATTTCATTACTAGAATGCTACTGTTCTTTCTCCGTCTCTCAGCATTCATTGCAATGAAATGCTGAGTCAGTGCAGCCATAAGGCAGTGCAGCACCTGAGTCAGTGCAGCCGTAAAATTCTTCCATGCTCTCCTGGGTTAGGGCTGCCCCCACTCATTGAGGTATCCCCGGCGAGGATGCTGCTTTATTTTGTTTCTTCATTGTTGCCACTCTCTAATATTTATTTAATTGTCTTTCCCCTTTTACAGTTCCCCTTATTTTATCTTCCCTGCAGTCCTTCTTAAATATCTTGCTCAAGGGTTATTCTTTATACACGCAACTGTTTTGGTATTTCATTCCCCCTTCAGTAAATACAATAAATAAACAAAGCACCCTAATCCCTTTTGTAGTTTCCTTAATTAGACATTAATCAAACACTAATCAGGCACTAATCAAGCTCTATCAAACTCTAGAATCGCATTAATTCATTCAATTTAATTCATACATCAACTAATATACCTCTATTAATCTACTGTACCTCTATTAATCTACTATTCCAATTAAATTAAATTATATACTTATTACTTTCTGCACTTCCACTTTATTCCAGTTCTCCCCACACCTTAATATATGATTTTAATTATTTGCTTATTATACACAAGAAAACTATGCAACAAGAGAAAAGTAAGAGAGGGGGGGGAAAGGTGATAACAACAATATAATATCCAGACACTAGTCCCACTCCAAGAAGTTAATTATAGAATGTTTTCCCTCTTGCTCCTTAAATACTATTAACCTTCCAGGTTATTGTTACCCATTAATCAGATGGCATCTGCCCCAACAACAGTAGCATAGGAGGCTGCAAGTGTCCAAACTTTCTCCTTTTTCCAGTTTTACTTTCTCACCCCCTTACAGTCACACTATCACACCTTAACTGCACTCTTCCTACAGTCTTCCTACACTCCTTTAACCATACACGCATCTATTTTCACTCCCTACTTACTCTTACTCCCACATACACATATTCATGCAACTAAGCACACCAATCTCTCCACCACAGTCCTTTGCACCTTCTTTTCTTCTCCTCCTCCTCTTGTCCTTCCCAGTTTTCTGTCTTCTTCTTTTCTTCTTCTCAGCCACCGCAGTGCTTTATACTCTCTCCAAGCCAGGTACACAGTCACAGAATACCTCGTTTGGTCCTGCACCTTTAAGATTCCATTGTCCAACTTGCTACTCCTCAATGCTATACACACTGCTATTGTTTTCCAGCTGTGAAATATTCCTCCTTTCTTCACAAGTAAACTAATTCAGCCGTCTCTCCTTCCCACTGTCCCTGTCGACTCTCCCCTCTGCACTTACACGCCTCTACTGCAATTCGTCCCTTCTCGCTGCAGTTTTCGCTTGTGCACTTCCCGTTCTTCAGCTTTCATCTCCCTTTTTTTCCCCCTCACTATTTGTCTCCACTCCTTTCTGCTCCACTTCACTCCTGTTAGCTGTTTTACTTTATCTTATTGAGTCCCATTCTAAGCATCCTCCTTTTATTTATTTTCTGAGCAGTCTTCTCTTTTTGTTGCTTCCACCACTGCTTTCCTCTCACCTTTCCCGGCAATACGGCTGACTCGCCGAAATGGCGTCCGCCTCTGTTCGGGCTTCAGGGATTTGGGAGTTGAAGAGACCACGGCCAACTTACCCAGTTGCGTCTCCCACTTTCACTTGCTCCCCCTGCTTAGAGGTCCCCACGACAGGGACTTCTTTGGGTTTTCAGACAGCAAACCCCCCCGAAATCAGGCAGGATGGCCTCAACTCTGCAGAAGCTCTACAGGAAGCATCAGCCTTCCGTCATGTCGAAACCAAAATCCCTGGCAGGGCCTTCTTTATATCTCTTTTACTGTGTATAAATCCTTATCGTAAATAATTCTGTGTCATCTAAAAACATCTAAAAACTTATATAATTCTGCTCATGATTGACTTCAAATCATGTATGAATAAGTTTAATGTTACCTGTCCCAGTGCAGATCCTTGTGGTACTGACCTCCCTACATCCCTTTTTAAAAGTCAGTGTTTATAGGGTTAAACCTAGATGAGATTCTAGAAAACCCATTCTAGAAAACTCTAGCGCAGTACATTTTTTAAAAATAATAATGTTCCCATGGTCCCCCACCTTAGACCAGGGTAATACTATGTATAGTAAAAGGTTTTAACTCTATCCCTACGTGACCCCTTTTGGAGAAAACATACCATTTGCCGATATATTTCAGTGAGGCAAATGGCAGATGGGGATGTCTGTATGGCTGATGTCCAGACAGCAGAACAGAGGGAACGAGCTTCTTTGCTGTGAGTCCTGTCCCTATGAGAACCCTTTCGATTTTGCTGTTGAATTTATTGTATTATTGCTATACTATTGCTGTTTATAATTACTGTAGTAATCAATCGGCGTTTTCGCACTCACCTTCAGCCGGCGCGGCCCCCCTCTTCACCGCGCAGGATCTGCGCGGATTTCGCACTAAATGCCGTGGAGCAGCCGGAAGAGCCGGAAACTCCCGTCGCAAAAGCCGCGCAAACGGAAACTGCTTTTTGGCGGTTTACGTTTGAGCAGCTTTTGCGCCGGGAGCTTCCAGCTCTTCTGGCTGCTCCGCGGCATTTAGTGCAAAATCCGCGCAGATCCTGCGCGGTGAAGAGGGGGGTCGCGCCGGCTGAAGGTGAGTGCGAAAACGCCCAGTCTTTCAAATCTGTATGTGGAGATGGGGTTTAAATATTTTAAATAAATGTACGTAGATCAGCCTCAAAAATGTCTTGTCTGTAATGAACCCTATCTAATATTCTGCACTTAAATAATTTTTACAAAATTTGTTGATATTTTCTTGTTTTTATTTTAGCTTTACAATCTGCCACAAGACAGAAGTTGTAAAGAATACACTGAATCCAGTTTGGCAGGCATTTAAAATATCTGTCAGAGCACTTTGCAATGGAGATTATGACAGGTAAGGTAAAGACTGAACATTTATGCAAGTATGACTCTGTTATCCTGAAATCATATAAGCAAAAGCTTTGTAAGATTTGAGATCCCTTGATTTAGTGTAATCGTTTTGACACATATAGTAATAGTCCAAAATTTAAAGTATATGTTAACATCTTTATAGTTTATTTAGATGAATGTTTATATTAGGGGATACAGAAAGTACAGTAGTATTTTCAGTATACTAAGATGTCCTACTCCTTCTGTAAGTGATTGACAAACAGATAAAAAGCAGAGGGCGTTTTCGCACTGACCTTACGCCGGAGCGATGTCCCTCTTCACTGCGCAGCGTCTTCGCAGATTTCGCACTAATTGCTCTGCAGAACCCAGAAGAGCCGCAAAGTCCCGCGGCTTTTGCGTCGCAAATGTAAACCGCCAAAAACCAGTTTACATTTGCGATACAAAAGCCGACTTTGCGGCTCTTCCGGGTTCTGCGAAGCAATTAGTACAAAATCCGCGCAGACGCTGCGCGGTGAAGAGGGAGGTCAGTGCGAAAACGCCCAGAGTTTCTGAATACAAGGAATTACTGCTGCTAATGCAGTAAGAAAGCAGTTATTTCTTTGTGTCACTGAAAAGCAAACACTGATGGCCATTTTTTCTGCCCGAAAGCATTGCCTGTATTCTTTAACATGGCATAGAATTCATGGGGTAATATCATCCTAAGAAGTATCTAGCAGCATATACTGGAGGTTTCCCCTACCCTATAAGGAACAATTTCCTATAAGAAACCATATTCCTCATCTTGTCTACTTCACATACAGTTCTGTTTTTCTACATATAATTGCACTCACTAGAATGCTTACTTGCCACTGCTACTACCATATCTTCTTGAACTGTTCTCCCTCTTCCCTTGTTGCCAGCTTGGATGGGAAGCTGCAGGCCACACCATAAGCCAGCTAATGGAAGACAAAACGTTCAGAGTATGTTGACCAGGCTGTATCTTACTCAATCAAACCAAAGCACTAAGAACTAAGCAGAAGAATTGGCACCATGGGTAGAATTCTTATGTTCTTGTTAGCCTAATGGCTGCTCTCTCCTCCTCCTCCTTTTTTCATTGTGAGTGGAAAACTTCTTTTGCAAAATATAGTAAAATTATAACACTCTTTTATAGAGCAAGATGTTTATAGATTGTGCTAGATAAATTTTATAAGTCCAGCTCTTATAGAATCTTCAAGATTAATTGCAGTGTTTCATTATTTGGCCTGACAAATAAGAAGTTGGGCTGCATGGATTCTGATGGAGATTTGCCCCATTTGTGTATGTCCCATTGAAGCTACCACGATTTGGCTCCATTTTTCGTTAATATCCCCAAACTTTACCTTCTCAAATAAAATAATTTTAAGATCTGACTTGATATCTTCTGCGGTTTGTAGAGCAATCCAAGCAAGGATAAGAATTCTTTTATTACTATTCGCAATTATTTAAATAGTGCTGCTGCAGGCTTCTGGATGTAAGTATGTACTTGGCTTCGGCAAATGCTCAGTTCACATTTGCTTTGGAAAATTAAAAAGTGACTATATTTATTTTCTAGGATATTACAAAAAACCCCTCATAGGCACAGTAACTCAATACGTTTCCTGAAGTTTCAAGCCTGTGACCAAAATGTATCTTCTGAGGGGCAAACATTATAGTTTTCTTTCGGTGTTTTTCTTTCATAGAAAAAACTGCTATTAAGGCAAGAATCCTTCTATTCCTTGTAAATTTCTTAACAGGTTTCCTCTGGATAGGTATTAATGAAGTGTATCTAATGCCAGCTTCTGCTGCCTTAGGAGTAGACATAGTTTGTACCTGAGATGTATGAACTTACTATGCAATTGAAAATGATGTGTTACAAACTCTAGCCAGACAAGTTGATGCTCTCATTTGATATAGACCTGGGCAGAGAATCAAAGTAGTGTCAAAAGTGCTGATTTTTGCAAGTGATGATGGTTAATTAAGTGAAGCATTCCTTCAGGAAAGCTGCCTTTCATCACATCACAATCAATTCAGTTCAGAACTAGAGCAGACAGCAGCCTTTTCTGAAGAGATCTCTGAATCACCACAATAGAGAACTTTACTCACATTTTAAAAATACTGTTAATTCTTACCCATAATCAAGCAAGTATATATAGCAGTAAATGGCCTTCTTTCCACCCGTGGCGGCTACAGTTTACTCAAGGGACTGACTGGAACTTTTGCAATGGCAAACGATTTGTTTCTGCCTGCAAAAAACACTGCCTTTGTTTAAATTGTTCTGTTCAGCGTTTCACTGAAGTCATTCTCAGAGTAACTGAGGGTGTTAGCAGCGGTACTCTTGCCTTATTGTTATATCTGCCTGTCAGTCACCTGTGGATGGAGAAATTGTTAGTTTGGATAAGTGGACCTGCATTCACAAAAATGCATTTTACGGAAGAAATCTAAATGTCCTGCACTTGTTGGAGCTACTAGTGATGTCAACTTGATTGACGGAGTTTTCTTCTAATACTTTCACATGCATCATTGTGGCTTCTGTGCGGGCACGTATTGGGACTGCATGTGTGCAGGCCAGCTGTGGAGAAGATTCTCAGAGCTTTCCAGCAGATTAGGAGTGCCCCTCCTGTTTGCACTTTCCCTCCAAAACCATTACCAGAAGGAGGGACACCACTTCCTCATTTCTCTTTTTGCCACTGCGAAGAGAGGATCTCCACTGCTGTTCTCTTGTTTCTGATTTCCCCCCCCCCCCCATCGATACTCATATTAGTGAGGGGTAAACTACATTTAAGAAAGGTTTCTGACTTTCTGCTTTGTTGTTATGGCCCAAAAGAGACCTTCTCAGTATTGTGCCAACTGTGGCTTTAAAACTGTGCACCCATTCTCTGCACTTTGTCTGCCTAGGGGATCACACAACAGAGCTGCCATCTCTGTCACCAATTTACCTTGAGGGCATGATTTGATAGAGCTGGATTCAAAAGGGCTGTTTTTCAAAGGCTTTGGCCACACATCAGCCTGAACAAAGGCACCTTCCCACTCCCTGGCAAGGTGTGGTCAGACAGAACCCAAGGTTCACTGGCTCTTTTCAAAGGGTTTGACTGGGTACCAGTGTGAATAAAGGCATATTCCTTGGCTGTGTCAACTCTGAGGGGAGAAACCTGTAGGTGTTGTTTAATTCAGCCTTGGATTCAGCCTGACTCTAAGGTTTTGATGACAGGCTGCCTGGCTGAAGGAACCCTTTCCCCATCTTTGGCTGCCCTCAGTTTCCAGGATGAAATCATTGGAGACTGGATCAACAGCCATGCAGTTTTTTGTGGAAAATGCCATGTATATCAGGAGGGTATTGTTCCTTTTTGTTAGAGTTGTTTGGATCTCTTCAGCCCCTGTAGTTATGAAGAGTTGCTGAAGTGGATGGAGTTTCCTGTTCTTGGTTTTAGTTGTGTTCTGAGACAAGGATCTAATTAATCTTCATCGTGATCTCTGTGCAGTCCTGCACATGGGTTCTACGCTGAGCCATGATCCCCACCTCAGAGATCAATTAACAAGCCTCAGGCAATTTTTGGCATGCTTTCCCCATCGCTCTGGGGAGTAGGCATCTACTGTGCATGCCCAGGGTGAGGGGAAGGCACTCCACCCCCTCAGTTTCTTTTCAGCTGTCCTTTGGATCACACCTCTCGTCGTGTCTCCATTCAATTCTTCTACAGGCCTGACATCATCTTTACTCTCTTCAATCTCCAGGTTTAGGTACTCCTTTATCTTCTTTCTTTCCTGGAAAAAACTTAAAAAAACCCAAACCCCAAACCTTTTTTCCTTTTGGACTCTCCCCCTTCCCCTCCCCCTCCCCTGCTCTCTGGGCGTATGGAAAGAAAGGACAGGAAAACTACTTTTAAAAAGTGCCAAAATTCCCTCAACCGATGGGCACTCTCTGTGTCTTTTCTGCCTCGGGGAATCCCACCACATTGAGACCTGTGTTCATTGTAGCCATTTTGGAAAGCAGATGAGAAACGGCTAGGCTGAAAATCCACCTTCTGGAGTCCTCCCTTTGCCCTCCAATGTCCCACAATTCCAGGACTACTTTCCTGCCATCTTCCCTTGATCAACATAGGGACTTGGCTTCATCGGCTGCTTCAGTGGCTTCGGTTTCCAGGAAGTATAAGACTGACAAACATTTCAAAAAGACCTCTGATCCTGTTCGAAAACCATCCAAGAAGTCGTGTCATCTCTTGGAGTTGTCTTCCAAGCCACACAAGTCTCGCCCATTGCCAGACATGCACTCACCTGCCTCAACTTTGATCTCGGCTCCTAAATCCTTGGTACCTAAAACGCCTTTGGCTTTGGCTTTTTTTTTTTTTTAAAGATAAGTTCTATTAATTTTTTTCTACATACTATGAACAATAAGGGAAAGGGTTGTGGGATACAGGATAGGACAAGAGCATTATAAGTTCTACATATAATCTTTTCTCTTAAAATCATCACCAGTAAGTCTTAATCATGTCATTATAAATTTTGCACACATTTTCAATATTTAGTAAAACATCTCTATCTCAAGTTCTAATATTTCTTCTGGACCTCCAACACTTTTTCAGACAATATATGTTTATTTCTGTTACAGACTTTATATTATAATGTCTAGGTATACTGGTCCTTAAAAACAATTCTATAATAAAGTATTACTTCTTTTCTCTAAGTCTAATAAACCATATTCTTATCTTGATCTTATTAAATGTCTTCAACAAGCTATGCACATTCTAAAAATCACCCCAGAAGAATCTCAAAGATATGTTTTTTTTCCAATGAATCTATTACATACCTATCTCCCAATAAGTTTAAGATCAGCAATCAAAGGAAAATGCGAAAGAAAATCAAGAGAAATTTGCTGGGTAAACCTGGGTTGGACACACGCTCTATGCCTAACCCTTGGCTTGTTATTGCTCTTCTAAATGTCAAGCATGGAAGTTTCAGATAACCAAGTAATTGTTTAATACAAATTCTTAGTTTATTGATAATTCATTGTTGCTCATCGATGGAGCACCTTGAAAGTGATACAAAGTATTGCAAGGCATAAAGCTTTAAGGGTTATGTCAAAGCGCTTTGGGGGTGATAGTTCAAAGACATAACAAGAACGTGTGAATTACTACATATCTACACATAGCTATTTTTGTGGTTCCTGGGTCTGAGGCATACAGTTGATGGCTACTGTGTGGAAACCTTCCGGGAGGCGCCCGTTATCAATGTATACATTCCTACATTTGTTACTCAAAGGTGGGAAAGAGAAAAGGGAGGGTAGAGGGCCAGATGGCTCTTTGGCTTTGATATGCAATTACATGGGAAAGCATTCTACAAGAAAAATCAACTTAGCATTTAATACTGAGTATAAACCATATGCTTGACACTAAATAGTTCACATGCTTTCCTATTGAGAAAGACTGGAGGGCATGAATATAGGAAAAAAGAGGAGGGGAAACCAGCTGCACTCCTAACAAGCCCAATGAAACTCTGTGTGTGTGTGTGTAGCAAGGCAAAAAGCTCATACCTTCCTCCCCCAGGGGACAAGGAGAGGGAGGAGCCTTAGCAACTAAGGAAGAGAGGCTTGGCTAAGTAGCTTTGAAGTGTGATTGATTGAGCCTGGCAAACTTAATAAACACAGCAGAGTTATAGAGCCAAGCTCCTTCATTGGCTGATGCTCCTCCTCTCGCCTCCTCCCTTTGGGAAAAAGGAAGGGGAGAGGGAAAGAGCCAGGAGAGGCTGCTTTGCTGGCTGACTGATCACTGAGGAGAAGCACAAAATGGCAATCAGACACAGCAGCCAAGGGAGAAGGAAGTAGACAATGGCCAGTTGCTGGAGGGCCTGATTGGAGCCCTCTGGGGGCCCAATCCAGCCCATGGGCCGTATGTTTGACACCCCTGCGTAAAGGTTGGTACAAAGAAATAAACAACCCTGATGCAACTAACTAGATATATTCCCTTCTAACTCCAAACCAACTCACCCTCCTTGGATGAGGGATCCCTCTCTGGCTGCAACCTGCCTCCAGCTCCAGAGAGAACCACCCTCTCTCTGTCTGCAGCCTCTCCAAAGAATTCCAGCATTCCCTTTCATTTGGAATTATGCCTTGGCTGTTCTGTGAAATGCATGGTGATTAGGGTAGCCCATGCAAAGCAGCTAAATTGTTTTTCATGTTCGGTTGATGATTGGTTCTTGATCCTTTTCAGGACAACTCTTTTAATCCTATTAACTGAGTCAATCCTTTTTCTTTTTTTCTTTTTTTGCTAATATTGTTAGTTTTTTTAAACTTCTACAGCTGGAAGCTCTGGCATTTTTAGATACTTGTATGTGACTCCATAACAGAGCTTGGTTTTTGAGGTATATTTCACCCTTCAAGGCATGCCAAGATTTGTTTTTGATTCTTTCCAAGACAGAGCTAATGTGTATCCTTCTGATGGTCTCAGCACTGCATTTTCCTTTTAGAGCCAGTTTGGTGTAGTGGTTAAGTGAGTGGACTCTTATCTGGGAGAACCAGGTTTGATTCCCCACTCCTCCACTTGCACCTGCTGGAATGGCCTTGGGTCAGTCATAGCTCTGGCAGAGGTTGTCCTTGAAAGGGCAGCTGCTGTGAGAGCCCTCTCCAGCCCCACCCATCTCACAGGGTGTCTGTTGTGGGGGGAGAAGATACAGGAGATTGTAAGCCGCTCTGAGTCTCTGATTCAGAGAGAAGGGCGGGATATAAATCTGCAATTCTTCTTCTTCTTCTTAGTATTCGTTTTGTCTCTGAACCTCTAGAAGTTAGTGCCCTTCTGATCCTTTGGCAAGGTAATCTGTTTTTATGTTTTTTTTCCTGGCCATTTTGCCATGCTTATTGCTCTGCAAGCTGCACATGGTTCATTTCTTGTGCTTGCTGTCTTTTCTTTGGTCACATTGAGCCTGCTTCACTGCTTTCATTATTATGATTCACAGAGCTGCTTATTCTCACTTTCTGCTGACAATTTTGGTAGCGCTGATCAGCTCCTTTCCTGCATTGCAGCAGTAGTTTTTGAGTGGCAAGTGGCATTCCTTTAATACTATATCTTGCACCTCTAAGTGTAAGAGAGTCTCTGCTAAAGGGTTTGGACCCTACTTCTTATGCTACCAATTATGTTTTGACCACTGGATGGGACTCAACCTCTCTAAGTCTTCCTTTCCCTTACTGGATTTCTAAAGACATTCTCTACTAGGGATTATCTTAGCTCCTGTCTGACAATACTGTCCTTACACTTATTTCTGACACCAAACATCTTTGCACTCCTTCTACTTCTTGAATATGACTTTTCTAGGGTTTTGGTCTGCTAGAGACCCAACACTATTTTGTATGGTCTTTCAAGCTCCCAGAAGGACTGGTCAGTATCCTTGCACAACCTGTCCTTGTGGATTGATAAATGCTGTCAAGTTCTGTCTTGAGTGTATGATGTTCAATGCCTCTTTACATATTATGGCTTTCTCCAACAGAGTGCTGTTTTTCTTTGCCACGTTCTTGCACGTATTTCGATTAGGACACTTGTAGAGAGCACCTTGCTCCTTTGTAAAGCAGTTCTGGGTGAATATCAGTATGGGATGCTAAACAACTGTTGGGAAAGCAGTCCTGCTCCATAGAGAGCTTCACATTCACCTTCTTTACTCAGTAAGTTTGCTAGACTCCCAGTGTAGCAACTGCACAGAAACCTGATGATGAAAACTGGGTTACACTTACTGTAACTGTTGCTCGTTGAGGAGTATTCTGTGCAGGCACATGTCCCTCCCTCTTGCCTTGCTGCGGAAACCTTAGTTTCTTGGGGTCTCTATCAGAATGGAGAGAACTGAGGGAGTAGCACCCTTCCTGTTGGTCATGTGATGGTTTTGGTGGGAAAGCACAAGAAAGAGAAGGAGCGCTCCTAGTCTACTAGAAAGCTTTGAACATTTTTTCTGCAGCTGCATATGTAGTCCCAGTGTGTGCCTGCACAGACGACCACTTGATGAGCCAAAATTGCAGGTACATATAACCTTGTTTTTTAGTATAGTTCTACCTTAACTATACATTGCCATTAAGTTAGATCCAGCAGGAGTTGCTGTTGGTGAAGGAGGGAGACACTTTTTTCTGATTGCCCCTCCCAGCAGCAGACCCCCACTTCCACCTCCCCATGTCCTTGCGGGCCCTGTCTGTTTCAGGGGGCATTTTGTGCTGTAGGCAGAGACATCCCACTTTACTGAAAAGATTCCCTTCAATCAGAGATTTTTCATGGGATCCAACCCATCAACTTTATTGATTGCTTTTGAGAAAAGAGGAAAATGGCTTTGAGCTTCCTACTAAATCATTAGGTTTAATGTAGCTATATATTTCACACTAGGTTCTTAATAAAACATTGCTTTCGACTATCTAAATACAATTTATTTCTATTGTTCAGATTTTTCTTATTTATTTCTGAATAGCTTTTCTGCTTGTTTGTTTTTCCTTTACAGAACAATTAAGGTAGAGGTGTACGACTGGGATAGAGATGGAAGGTAATTATCTTATTGTGCATTACTATTTAACAGTACTGAAAAGAATTTTATGACTAAATCCTTTTAAGTCCAAGAATCTACAGCAAAGTATTTGCCCCATAAATATTTAAAATATTTTTACTTTGCTGGCTGCTTTCGCAATTAAGGCTGTGTAAGTTTGGAGTGTTAGAATAATATTTCTTTTATTTTTAATCGAGTGTGGATTTCTCCCATGACTTCTTCTCCTTGTAGCCATGAAAGTGACACAAAAGGATCTTTATTTTAGCCCCTGACATCTTTATTTTCTTTCTATAGCCATGGTCTGCTGAAATGATCTATATTAATACGTTACACTATCCCAAGCTAAACTTGTGATCAGTTCCAGAAGCAAGGTGTGCGAGTTTCCTTCAGGCTTTTAATAAGCCCCCAAGTAGGCCTGACCAAGAGTTGCCATTGAAATGATAATGAATGTCATAATTCTCTATCGTGAAAATTGTTGTGGCATTAACTATATTAGAGAGTCTGATTTAGTGTTAAGTCCATAACAAGTAGCCATGCTAAATATTTTATCATACAGATAAGTGATCTCTTTAAGATGATACGAATTTCAGTTACGGGCTTTTTTGCCATATTTAGTAGTTTCCATTAGATGTGTTTAGATGGATCAGGAAAAGGGATAAGAACATGATCAGTCAGGCTGAACAATTTTGAATTTTCCAGCCTCTTAAGTTTTATAAGCTGACCTTATCAGATGGATTTGGGCTTGTAAAGGGTGGGTATATCACTTGGCATCTCCTAAATGTCCCAGTGATTGCCTGTAAGATCAATAGTTGGAGATGATGATTAAATAGCAAAGCCTTCTACTCCAAAAGATAAATCCCACTGCATGGGTTCTTGGGAACTATCAGATAATCTTGTCTTTCCACCTTAACATTTACAACATGCATATACTAATCTGAATCTCCTTTTTCCCCATTTGTAGTCATGATTTTATTGGTGAATTCGCAACAAGTTATAGAGAGCTGTCCAGAGGACAATCACAGTTTAATGTGTATGAGGTAAACCAATGCATCCATTCATGTCTTAGAGTTCAAATAATGACGTTGCCTATGAAGTTTTATATTCTGTGCAGTCTGGTCACTGTTTTCATCGCCTTTCCAGGCAGAAAGCCTTTTGTTCTGGTGGGGCTGATTGACAGCTGTTGGGAAGGCAGTCCTCAATGCCAACTCTGATCTCATGATGTTTTGTAAGATCTCAGTTGGCATTCTCCATTGGGGGTGTCATGATCAATGTTCCCTCTAAGCTGCAGAGTCTTGTGAGCAAAAATTCTGCTTTGTGAGCTACTGGCATTAAAGTTGTGAGCTACTGCATAAATTAACGTGCTTTGGGGTCATCCTTCCTGAGCTAAGACAAAAATGCGTGAGCTGGAGGCTAAAAATCTGTGAGCTAGTTTACGCTAACTCAGCTTAGAGGGAACACTGGTCATGATCTGTGCAGGACTGGGAGACAAGGCCTAGGGAGGCCTAGGCTTAGACACGAGTGTGGGAGTAGAAAGCAGACATAGCCTACAAGCCCCACAATGCTTGGTTCCCGCTGTAACCAATCAGTGTGCAGGGATTGTGTGAGGAGACAGATACAAACTTTGTGGGCTATGGAACTGCGTTCTTTTCTCTCACAGAGTCATGCTGAGAGGGCAGTCTGTAACTGAGAGAAGGATCCCTCACTCTGCAGCAATTTTGAATCTGGTCGGAGGGGTATCACCGAAGTGATACCCCCAAAGGGGGGGCTTGTAGAGCCTTCTCTTTGGCATGGGAATTCCACGGGGGGGGGGCACAGGCAACGGCCCCCGAGACCCGTTGTGCCTCCTGAAGCTCGGCGGCTATGAACGCTGAAGTCAGCAATGAAAGAACTCCCGATTGCTTCAGCTTTCTTTTTCTCCAGTACATCCTTTAAAGCAACATTTCTCCACATCTAAAGCAACAACTCTGCCTAGCAAGTAGGTGTTTTTTTTTTCTCTAACCCTACCCCCCCCCCCCGATGGGTCACTTAACATACCATCAATAGACTAGCTCAAGGATTACTTCAAAAGGCCTTGGAACGTGATGAGCAGTCTTAATTATTCAAACTGGCTTGAATAGAAACAATAAAATTGACCCGGACTTTAATTGGACATATACTACAAAGATTATCAAGAATTCGCAATATGATCTGAATGCAAAAGGGAAATACAGAAAGTTCTGTCTCCTTTATCTGTCGGTAGCTGAAAGAATGTCTCTTAACAACTTTTGTTAAAGCTGCTGTGGAACGAGAATTAATAAGAGAGAAGCAAAAAATAATCTGATTTAAGAGACTGAGTTTATGCACAATCTGAGTTTTAAAATGGCATCATTTAATTAAATGGCACACGGAAAAAATATCAGAGCAGATTTCAGATCTCTAAAGGAGGATTTTATTTCACCCACACAGCTTCTTAAAGGTTACTTCATGTTTACAGCAACTATTTGAGTGAAGAGGATTTAACAGCTAATGAAAAGGCAAATCTACAGGAGCCCTGCATTAAAAAGAGTGAATCAGTGGCAGTGAAAACAGAAGAGGAAACTGGGATTATGCAAAACAAACGAAGGGAAAAGAAAATGGCCCCGTCTGATGCATTTTTAATTCTTCACCGGATGCAGACCGTTAAAAAGATCAACTGGAGAAAGGGAAATGGCAAAGAACTCTTTCTTTGGTGGTTGAGGAGGCGGACCATGTTGAGAAGAGGAAAATTGCACTTCCAACAGTCAAATCTGGATCTGGAAAGCCATCCGCAAAAAGGATTTTGGATCTTTTTTTCTGCTTTGGTGAACAGCTGAACGAGGAACTCTGACTAAGAAATAGAAGATGACACTAGAAGACAAGCTATGGACAAATGGGCTGCCTCGGCTATAACTTGGACGTAGAAACTAAAGGAACTTAAAAGTTTTTAACTCTGGGGAAGAAGGACTTTGGAATTTGGGTCTTTTTTATTTTCTATTCTCTTTCTTCTCTCCCCGGTGAATAGGTAAATATTGATAGTCTGCCTATTTAGATAGATTGTTGCTAATGGGGTGAAAATAGGATTAATGGTGGAAAGCTAGATAACATAACGGCTGCAGAATTTGAACAACTTGGTAATTTGGTAGACTTGCTTTAACATGCCTGTAGGAGAAATGTTCTAGATAGAGACTGATAAAGTAATTGACTGCATTTGAGGTACTTTATGCAATCTGCTATGAATAAAGAAAATGCATGTGCTTTCTATGATAGGGTTTTGGCTAAATTAATAATCTAATTTGTGCTTGTTATAGCTGTTTGGTGTAGCCAGTTTGGTGTAGTGATTAAGTGTACGGACTTTTACCTGGGAGAACCGGGTTTGATTCCCCACTCCTCCACTTGCACCTGCTGGAATGGCCTTGGGTCAGCCATAGCTCTGGCAGAGGTTGTCCTTGAAAGGGCAGCTGCTGTGAGAGCCCTCTCAGCCCCACCTACCTCACAGGGTGTCTGTTGTGGGGGAGAAGATATGGGAGATTGTAAGCCGCTCTGAGTCTCTGATTCAGGGAGAAGGGCGGGGTATAAATCTGCAATTCTTCTTCAATTCTTCTTCTGTAAATTAATTTAGTAAAATATGATGATGAGACAGTCTGATTTGTGTGTAAGAAGAATTGTTTAGTTGTACAATGCTTTTCTAGTTTACTAAAAGAATTATTCTTTTTTTTTCTTGTCCTGGTAAAAGAAGAAAGGAAGGTAACATTAAATGGAGATTTTCATACTTGTAGGTAGAAAGATTAGAGTATTATATTGAGAGGTGGAATTATAACTGATACATTTGTAGTGGTTTCTGTTTTCTGTTTCTCCCATTCTGTATGTCCCTTTTTCTCTCTTTCTCCTTTCTTTTATGAATACTCTGCAATGCTTCTGTCTTGTAGTTTAAACCAATAAAACTTTTTAAAACAAAAAAAAGAAAGAAAAGAAAACTAATAGGCTAAGGGAAGTATAGGTAGCCGCGTTAGGGTTTATTTTTATTTATCTTTATACACTTACATATATATTAAGCACCTTGTCTTGTTTAAATGCCCATTCCTGTACAAATAAACCTTTATCTTTTTAATGTTCTCTGCCTGGTCCTCATGCCTGTATTTTCTCGGCTAAAAGGGGCACTTTTGGTTGGGCTTGGAGGGGTACTCTAGGCATTCCAGAGTGGTGGCAGAGTAAGGTGGCAACCCACATGGTTCATGACGGGTTATGTGATCTTAGCAACCCCTCCCTTTTTCTCTTTTCAGATTTTTCTGCAAAACTGAGGGTTGTCCCAGGTTTGTTGGAAAATCTGCATTTTCTGTCCATACTGCTTTATACATGTAGATTTTGAAATCTGCATTCTAGGAATATATTCAGAATTAAATATATTGATGGGTCAAGTAATCCTTGTAGTAAAATTAAGCCTCTGAGTATGTCATTTAAACCTGTTCTGGATAAAGTCACAGAGCTTCCTCCAATGACTCCCTCAGATACAAATTTTTGCTTCTTCCTGCTCTCGCCTACTGTTGTGATTCTTTGACTATTATAAATTTATTTCTGTGGACTACAGTCAAAAAACAGTAAATGGTTTCAGGAGTGTCACTGAAAGCAGTGGTATTTGGGTTAGGCCTGACTTACTAATTCCATTGTTTCTATGGAATTAAATCATGAATGCAGAGGGGATTGGAGCGGCATGATTCTTTGGGGCTCTGCAACATTTCTAACATTGCATCAGATATGAATAGGCTTTAGCCTACAAGAGATCATCCCTCAATAAATTTTATATTTGACTGATAACTTGTCTATGAATTCATGCTTCAAGTCAGCTGTTCTGTGTGCTTGAATAATTAGTAAGCCATAAGATTTCAAGAAGAAAGTGATGTAGAAATGCATGCTGTGGATTTTTCCTTTTTATTTGGGCACTGTAAGCCAGATTCTTCATCTGTTATGCACATAGTCTTAAAATATTCTCTCTCTCTTTGAAGTAAATAATTGTTTTGACACTAGGGGTGGGCAAGGAATGTGAAAATCGTGGTTTGTTTCGTTTCATTGTTTGTTGGTTCATTTTGTTTTGTGCTTTTTGATTTTCTGAACAACTTGTGGTTCATTGCTTCTTTTGATTTGGGAAGGCATGGAACAGCCCCCAAGAGGGCTACAAAGCACGAGTGCACGGCAGCGTACCCGGCATGATGTCACCCAGAAGTGATGTCATCACACTGGGGCAACATGCCTGGTGCCATAACAGCACTTCCGGGTGACATCATCATGCCGGGCACATCGCAGAGCATGAGGAGGATCACCCACCAATAACAACACAAACTGCCAAAAAACCAAGATGCTTTGTCGTGAATAGCACGAGTGTTCAAACTGATTTGGGATGAACCATGAATCAGCTATTTTAGGCACAAATCAAGATTCATGCTTTGAATTGTGCCCATCCCTATTTGACACCCATGGAATTTAATTATTGTTGTAATAGGTTTGGGGTCATAAGTTTGGATAACCTGCTTGTGGGCTTCTGGGAGTCTCTGACTAGGTGTTTCTTTGAAATGGAACTCTGCACTTTGTATAGCTGTAGAGACTGGTTAGATTCATAAAGATGGTTCATATGCATTGGGACCAACACAGAGGACAGTATATTGAGCCTTTTCTTCACGTTCTTATAGGGTTCAACACTTTCATTTTGGAAAAAAAACATTCAGTTCATGCCATTTTAAAATCAGCTTTCCATAAATTCCTGCTGAAAACTTTACTACATCTTTAGTGAACATATGAACATATGAAGCTGCCTTCTACTGAATCAGACCCTCGGTCCATCAAAGTCAGTATTGTCTTCTCAGACTGGCAGCGGCTCTCCAGGGTCTCAAGCTGAGGATTTTCACGCCTACTTGCCTGGACCCTTTTTGGAGATGCCAGGGATTGAACCTGGGACCTTCTGCTTCCCAAGAAGATGCTCTACCACTGAGCCACCGTCCCTCGCCTAGTCTGTTCTGTAGATTGTAATATGCTGCAGCAAGATGCATAAAAGGTCATTATGTGTTTGGCTACCAAACAAATGGCGCAGAGTTGGGTTGTGTCTTGAAACTGAAGCGAGTTTATAATGGGGAAGCTGGGTTGAAAAATTTGGGGGAAATTGTTTCAAAATATCTAAAGATTTCACTCCATTGCATGCATACAAATTTACATATTTCTGTTTATTTTTCTAGGTAATAAATCCAAAGAAAAGGGGGAAAAAGAAAAAATACATTAATTCAGGAACAGTTAAGTACATGATTTCCCATTTATTCTTGTTCATCTTAAGAGTAAGAGATATTTATTCTTTAATTTAGCAGTATCTCTGCTAAATATTCTCTGAAGAACCTGAGTAAAATGTTCTGACATAACAAATTTGGGGTCCCATGACAAATTGTTGGAGTGGTGGAAACAGGAGTTTGGGGCAGAAAGCACATCCTGTACCCTTCCTTGTCCATGTCCATGCTTTCCTCCTTTCCCAAGTCCAGATCCCTGATTGGCTGGATGGCTGGGTCTCGGGTGGATATTGTATTAGTCCGCGTCCAAGACTCCCAGGCCACCACCAGCCAAGTTAGTGGTCATCCCCCTCTTTCCCCCAACACTGTGCCACTGTGTGTCTCTTCTGTATCCCTTTCCTCTTCCTGCTGTACCTTTCCACCACCCTTGCTCATTTGATTGGGATATGTGCTCAAGTACAGATGCCTATCAGTTGGGCAATGAGAGCAGAAGGCTTCGAACAGCTCCCCCCACTGGCCTGGCTCTCATCAAAGCACAGATTGCAGTCATCTGGGGGTGGGGGGGAGAGAACATGAAGCACCTCTGCTCCTGTCTTTCTATATGCGAGACACCATTTGAAATTTTGTTAGTAACAATTTGTTTGAGGGGCAGTTAAATCACTCTTTTTAAAATGTTTGGTTTTTCTCTAAGCCTGGAGGTTCCTCCCAGGTGTGCAGAAAAAGCTTTCTTAGCTGTACCGGTCCTCATAGTGTGGGGGGGCTTTATCCTCACTGTGGGGGCCAATTTCAGAATCAGAGAAGTTTATTTTTATTAGATGACTTGGGTTGATTAATTTACTGACCAAATGACCTTTCAGATTCCCTGTGAATTAAATTGCCAGTAATCTGGCTCATATTTGAATGCTTGGACGCCATGGGATGGATAGTGTTGATTTAACCGAAATCAACTAGGTCCCTCAAAACACTTTAGAAGCTAAGATAGTTTGCTTACGTTGCTGAAAGAAGAAAAGGGGATAACTGAAAATCCTTTGGATAAATGTTAGTCTTCCTGTTTACAATGCCAGAAAGAGACATCTGGCAAGAACAGATTACTCCGTAGCATTTGTAGCTTTGTTCACAGATCAGAGTCATACAATAACGTGAGAAAATGTTGGTTTTTATGACCAAAGTGTTCTTTGCTGACCATGTAACTTTCCAATCTTTGCAACAAATTTGATTGCATCATGGTGCACTGTAGATCATACTACTGCTAAATGTGTTTGATTCACCAATGACAGCCTTGTTTATGTGTGTCCAGTGCCTTGAACACATGGTGATAGTTCTGTACATACAAAGGAGCTGATAATAGACTAGAAAGAGGGAATCACATATGCAGAACATCATATGAGTCAGGGAAGGAATGTTAGGGACTGAATTGTTTCTGGACAGATATTGTGAAGGGGGGATTTAATATATATATATATATATATATATATATATATATATATATATATATATATATATATATATATATATATATATATATATATATATATATAAATGTGTAATTTCCAAATGATGAAATACTTATCTCCTAGCTTATTGGGAAATAATAATAATGCCTCTAAACTGATAAAATACTGTATTTGTATGCGTCTGAGTTTTTTGAAAGATAATGTTCATAAATTATTCTGTGTCACTTGCTCTCAGGTAACATTACTTTCCTTCCTAGTGGAAACAGAAGTTTCATTTCTTGACTATATTAAAGGCGGGTAAGTGATAATTTTGATATAAAAGAGGTTTTCTAAAGAAATTATTGCTGATGTTATATGCACAAACAATAATAATTGCTGCATAAATGTCAAGCATGGAAGTTTCAAAAAAACCAAGCAATGATTTGAAACAAAGTCTTAGTTTATTGATAATCCATTGTGCTCAGAGATGGAACAACTTGAAAGTGATACATTTCAGTATATGGTATCTGGCTTTAAGGGGTACATCAAAGGGAACAGTAGAGATAACTAGGAATTCTATCATGAGTGTGTGAATTACTACAACTATGCATTTGACACACACACTCACAAAGCAGCCAAAATAAACAGAGTTGGCAAGCCTACATTTTTGAGATCTCACTGGGGCAATTTACTCATGGGAATTGTTGAATGTAACAATCTGCTGTACTTCAGCCAGCTTCTTTGGACAGGAACAGGAAAGGAGAGCAGCCCTAGGGGTTGGAGTTTTCTGCTATCCCAAATGCCTTCTGAAGCGAATGCAAAACAGAGGGACTCTGCCTTTCTCACAGCTTCATACACTTGTGGCTCTGCCTGCTCACCTCGCCCCCTGCTTTCCTGCAGTTGAGATTTAAAGGCACACAAACATTCCAAAGCACAAAAAGTTGCAAGTATCCTCCAAGCCTTCCAAAGTTTAAAGGCACATGTTGGCTGTTGGGGCAGGGCTTTTCCCTGCTGGCCAGCTGGCTGGTGAGAGCCTGCAAAACCAGGGATCCCCTGCTGGGACCTCTAGACTAGCAAGCCTAGTTTGAAGTGGATGAACTTTGCTCAGAATTCTGTATATTGTAACTTGCATATTTTATTTGTCTGGTGTGTTAATTGTTTTCTGTGTTTCCGTCTCCCTTAAGGAACAATCACTTTAAAGTAGTTCATGTTTGTTTCTCTCACAGGACTCAAATCAATTTCACTGTGGCTATTGATTTCACAGCTTCAAATGGTGAGTATTTTAGATTAGAATCTACTAAATTAAGAAACCACGTTTCCATTAATTTTATTGTGTGTCCTATGTTAGCATCTTTATTCATTAGTTCCTGCTTGGCCAAACAAGTTAATAAGGTCAGACTCTGAATCCATGTGGGATGTCCTGCATTGCTGTGTGGGCTTTCATGGGTATACGCAATAAATCTTGAAGATATTGATTAAGCTGTTTTAAAATACTATTTGGAGTTTTAAAAAATCCCAAGTTTATCTTTTTTTAAGCTTACAACTGTTCTACTTCAGTGTCCTGTTAAGTGGGTTTTTTTATCCTTGTGTGCAAAACTTGGGTCCAGATAAGGTCATAGCAAACGTGCCCTTTTTTTTCAACAGGCAATCCTGCACAGCCAACCTCCCTCCACTATATGAATCCATACCAGCTAAATGCATATGGAATGGCCTTAAGAGCAGTAGGGGAAATCATTCAGGACTACGATAGTGACAAAATGTTTCCAGCTCTAGGTTTTGGTGCAAAACTGCCTCCAGATGGAAGAGTATCCCATGAGTTTGCTTTGGTAAGAATTAGATATATCATTTTATTTTCATCTGTATGCTTCTACTTTATGATTCTTGTACCATACCATACCATAGACCTTTATTGGCATTAATACAAAAATACAGTATACTTTAAAACCAACAGTGACACTATAGAATATAATAAAACCTTAGAAAAAACCAGCAAAAGTTAAATGACATAAAATAGCAGTAGGCTATGCATGAGTAAAAGCCTCTCTGATTTGGATCGCAAGCTGTAAAAAGCAAGCAACGTGAGTAGTGACAAAGTTGTGTTTCCCGTGGAGTAAAAAACAAACCTTGGCATTGTCAGAAAGGTCTTGGTGGTCAGAAAGCAGTGCATCTAGATATCTTGCACGTGGACTGCTATAAAAAGGGCAGTCCAAAAGAACATGAGGGACCGTTTCGATGACTCCTTGACTACAAGGGCATCGTCTAAGGTTGCGGGGGATTCTGTGGTATCTTCCGAAAAGGATGGCCGATGGTAATGCATTAAATCTAGCCAGCATGAATGCTCTTCTTTGGTGAGGATCAGTTAAAAAGAGGAAATAGGGAGCTAAAAGCCCAGGAATCTGGGATAAACCCAGATAGCTTGGGGAGCAAGTTTTCCGAGCTGCCTCAGTTAGACGTTGCAACTGGATATAGTAGTCTACGTTTGATGGATTGAAATACCACAGAAGCAGAGGATAGATAAAATGCATCCAAGGAAATTCCTATGGATGTGATTTTCTTTTGGATCAGGGTCAACCATTTGGATGCATGATGGTCCATCAGCATCAAAAAGGTGAAAGAATTCTGATCAGAATTAAATAAAAGGCGCAGCCAAAACTTAAAGGTCAAAAGCCAGGCACGAGTGATTCTTGTATTCATGGATCTCCTTTGTGGTATCTGTGCTTCACACCTTTGGAATTATGTGCCTGCGCTGACCCTGATGGTAATCTTCAAGCTCCAGCGAGGATTTCTGTGCTCCCCTCTGAGCATACTCAAGGACTCAATCGCATAAGCCCAGAGGAGGGCGCTAGGATCCCTCCGGTTCTCTTCTGACCATGTGTGCAATAGGACATATTTCCCTGGGCTCTGTGATCAGTAATTCTTCTTCTTCTTTAGCTCCTAAAAAGAAAGTTAAATTTGGTTAGCTGTAGATTAGTTTGAGCCTTGCTCCAAGTTCTTCCCCTTCCCCTTTCTCCTCCCTGGGCCCTTGGCCTAGGTGGGGGTGCTTGTTGTTACTGCTATGGGAGCAAAGCTAACCCCTCCTGACTGACACTCTCTGTGCCTCCTGTGTCTGGAGGAAGCTCATTGGACAGGTACCTGCCCCCACTGTCTAAAGTTCAGCTGACAAACATGAAAAAACCAAGTGACCAGACTCCAGATGGTCTTCCAAGCCTCAGCTCTAATTCCAAGACCCTCAGCAGATGTTTCGACTCTGAAGACCATAATGGCATTGGTGGTAGACTCTCCCCACCATAATACGCCTGCTAAATCAGTCCCATCGTCCCCAGCAACACCAACCAGTGTTGGGGCATCAACATCGGCATCAACTTCCTTATCTTCCTCGGCCTCACCTGCAAAAAGAGGAATTAAAACAAACCCCATGAGTCAAGTGTTAAGGAAGGACTCACATTCCAAAAAGAAATGATGACCAAAGAGTCTTTCTTCAAGCTCTATGCGTCGTTTGGAGATGATATTGACCAGTGCATTGCATCCGACTTTTCCTGCCAAAGTGAGGCTGAAAATCCTTCAGTTACCAATTCATCGCTTGGACTCCTCAATGCTCACTCAATCAACTGGCCAGTTGATGGGTCTTACCACAGCAGATACAGACGACATCAACTTAACACAGCATAGCCTTCCACCTTCTAGGTCAGCATCGACAAGTGGCGATAGCAGCCCAAGTTGAGCCTCAGACACTGAACCCCCACTTAAACCATGGGAAGTCAAAATTCTCCAGTCCACAACAGCCATAATCTAGGCCAAAACCTCCTAAGTCATTGAAGCAGAATTTTTGACGCTGTTGGAGTTGGCCCACCGGATTCCTTCCACCACTAGTCATCCACCTGTCTTTACCCCTACTTAACATCTTGGCAGCATATCACAACAGACAGATGAGTGCTCTCTATTATAACCAAGGGATATGCAATCAAGTTCGTTCTTCTTCCACTTCTCTCAGCGGTACATTGTCACTCAGTCATTTACAGCTCTCAAGGAAAAAGTTCAATCCCTCTTCATCAAAGGAGCAATAGAACCCATTCCAGAGCAGGAAAGGGGTCAGGGTTTTTATTCCCGCTACTTCACGGTACCAAGAAAAGATGGCAAGCTAAGACCTATCATGAACCTGTGAGTACTCAATGAATATATCTCTCCCAAAAAGTTCCACGTGACAACCCTGACCCAGATCTTAACTTACTTACATTTAACAGAATAGCACCAGAAATGTTAATTTTAAATTGTAATGTTTTAAGTGATTGTTGATTTTAAATTTATGTATAACCTATTGTATGGATTGATATGTTGTTAGCCGCCCTGAGCCTGCTTCGGCGGGGAGGGCGGGATATAAATAAAATATTATTATTATTAACCTTACTGTCTGAGGGCACCTGGATGCCAACAATAGATCTTCAGGATGCATATTTCCATCTGAACAATTTGACCCAATCACAGACATTACCTGAGGTTTGCAGTTGGCCCCAACCACTACCAATACACAGCATTTCCTTTCAGGAATTCCACTGCTCTGAGGGTCTTCACAAAGATCATGGTAGTGGCCGTGGCATACCTCTGACTTCAGGATGTCATTCTTTTCCCCTGCATAGAAGACTGGCTTCTGGTGGCCAACTCGGAAGCTCAGCTCCTTTTCAATATCTCACTGGCTTTACACTTGCTATCAGAATTGAAGCGCCAGTAAAGACATAATGTTTATGTGATACTAAGTTTGTATAATGTAAAAGATTTTGTTGGAGTTGTTAATTTTTAAATTCTTCCTTTAATTAAAAAAAAGAAAATGCAAAAAAACCCCACAAAAACTGGAGTGCCAGGTGAACCTGAAAAAATTTCACTTGACCCCAACAGAAGGCACACAGTTCATAGGAGTGATTTAGATTCTGTTGTAGCCCAGGCCTTTCTCCCTGCATCCAGGGCGGCAATTATACAGATGCTAGTTCACGACATCAAGTTGTCTCAGAAGGCAACCACCTTCACTATTCAATAGCTTCTAGGACTTATGATGTCGGTCATAATATTTGCAAAACTGAGAATGTGGCCACTTCAGCTGTGGTTCCTGACACACTTCAACCCTCTCAGATAGTCTCAGCAGGTGATATTCTCTCTGCCAGACCATGTCCTCTCCTCCTTCACCTGGTGGACATAGGAACCTTCTAGAAGGGGTCCCTTGTCACCATCCAGCCCCTACAGAGACTCTAATGAAAATGCCTCCCTATGGTGCTGAGGGGCACATCTCCAAGGTATATCAATTGGGGCGATCTGGGATGCCCACCATTGAGCTCACCACATCAACTTCCTTGAGCTACTCATGATCCAGTTTCCCTTCTAATCTTTCTTATCCTTCGAGGCAAAGTAGTGGCAGCGTTCACAGACAACATCACAGCTCTCAATTATATCAACCATCGGAGGCACAGTCTCCAAAATGCTATATGCCATCTTGCCATCTCCCTTTGGACTTGGTGCAGCCAACATGCCACTCACCTTTCAGGATAATTCAGCACACAAGCAGACTTCCTAAGTTGTGGGAGAAAGATACTACATGAATGGGAATTCAATGATATGTAGCTAAACCCAGTGTTCCAGAAATGAGGTCATTCACTCATAGATGTATTTGCAACCAGATCCAACAAGAAATGCCCGAAGTTTTGTTCCAGAAATGGCAGAGATCCTCTGTCTCTGGGGGACAAATTGCTCCTTCCATGGTCCAGTCTTCATCTCTACATGTTTCCTCCAATTCCACTCATCATGAGGGTTAGCCACAAGATCATGAGCAACTCCCCCTACAACATCATTGTGATACCCTGATGACCTCGGCAACCACAGTTCCTGATCCTCCTCCACCTCAGCAGAGGCCTGTTTCACCCCAGTTGTGTGAACTGGCATTTTCCAAGAATATTGATTTTTCTTTTGTCTCCATTTCATGATGTTAGCTCCTCATTTTCTGGTCACCATCTTCATTGACTGATTTCACATAGTTTCTAGGTCCTACTATTTGCCTCTTTCACCACCAGTGGATACTATATACAAATTACAAGTTGTTTTTATTTGGGAGAGAAAATTAGTGGAGAGAAGGAAGCCATGCAGCCATTCTGTGGTAGAAGCAGGCAAAATCCAAATTGTTTAATATGAGATTTCATTGTGCCAAAGGTTTATCACCAATATGTTGTAGCATTATCTGATTATACATTTTTTAAGAAAAAAATAAGTCTGGATATTTCTTACTTCCTAATAGGTAAAATCATGGAGACCAATAAGCTTCATGTTGGGGTTCTTTCCTGCATTGAGAATTCTGAATTCTGTGTTCAGAGCTTGATGTCAGTCTTTTGGTGTGTTCACACTGCACTACTAAGTAATGTATTTTGCATCCGGATTTTACTATGTAAGAATAGCAAAAATCTGAATGTAAAACGCATTAGTGTAGTGTAAGGGTTTAGCAGGGCTGGGGGCCTGGGAGATAATCAATAATTAAATATGTGAAATCTTGCTGCTAAGAAAAGGGAAGTTGGCCTCTCCCCCGCTTAGCCCCCACTTCCAAGTAGCAGTTTATTTATTTATTTATAATTTATATCCCGCCCTTCCCACCAAGGTGGCTCAGGGCGGCTTACAACAGGTAAATCAAACATAAAATTTTAAGTTAGGTATTTAAGATATTTAAACATTTTAAACATTCAAACATTTAAAACATTGTATCATTGTATTATTGTATCATTATATCATTATGCATCTTCCTTTGCCTTGACATAAGGCTTAGTAAATACAGCTCCTACAAGAGCTATGAAACTAAGACGGAATCCTGTGCAGACTTGTTTAATTCAGTCCCTCCTTCCAGGGACTCCCTCAGCTCTTGTCTCACTCTAGGTCCCCAGGTGACCTCTATGGTGAAGGAAAAGAGCTTGCAAGCCTGACTATTTCCCCTTCCTTCCCTGCTTCACACACGACGGAAATAGTCACCTACCTATGGGTCAGTGCTCAGAGGCTGATTGAGGTCCCAATGCGAAGCGTGCTTACTTGAGATTAAGACTGCATTAAGTTCCTCCTCAATGTTCAGGAGCCACACAGTATGTGTGAACCAGGAAAACCAGTGGAGTGAACCAGGAAAAAGAGGAACTTGGCTTGCTGAGTAGCAGCTAGCAAAAAGAGGAACTAGAACCAGCTACCTTTACTGGCATAAGCATTTAGAAAGATGTTGCTCAAGAGCGAGTCAAAAGTGCAAAACAGCAAAAACATGTTTATGATAACAGATATTGCATATGATGCTGGTGGCCAAATACCACGTATGGAATGGCTATGCTGACCTACCCCTTGCTTCCCTTGGTAAAATGACACTTATGATGATGTTCAGGAAGGGGGTTGGTCATTTATTGTAATGATCTTGCAAGCAGTTATTTGGAGTATAAAACCTGTAACCCTGTTTTGATCAGGGCTCCCAGATAATCCAGGACGCTAGTCCTCTGGGAGACCAGGCATGTAAAATAAACTCTTGCTGTTTTCCTTGAACCACCCGCAGCCTAGTCTTTGGCCTTTTTCACCAAACAGCCTGGTTTGGCTGCCTCAAGGGCACCATTGGACTCTCATGTAAATGTATATTGGACTCTCATGTAAATGTAAAGTAATCACAATAGTTAGTTTCTTACACTCTTCTACTACTTACAGAATGGAAAGCCTCAAAATCCTTACTGTCATGGAATAGATGGTGTAATGGAAGCATACTACAGGAGTCTGAAATCTGTACAGCTTTATGGACCAACAAACTTTGCTCCTGTTATTAATCATGTAGCAAGGTAATGATTCTGATATCTGTTCAGAGAAAATTTAGTGCACTGAACTTTCATTGCCCATATAATTATATTGAAATCTTAAAAATGAATATTATTCAGTGGTGATCAAAAGGCAAAATTTATCATTTCCTTATTCAAGCATTTGTGTTCCAGCTTATACATTTTCAGGCACAAGGTGCATATTGCCTTTGAATAAGTGCCTCTCTTTGGCTATTCATATGGATGTGATAGTTAATGAAGAATAGAAAGTAGAACATTTGTACTTCTAATGAGTTTTCTTGCCAGTATTTGGCAGATTCCGCATTTGTCGTTTGCCTCCCTTTTGCTCCATGGTTCCATGCGGGTGTGATTTCCCAATTCCGCACTAGAGGATTTCTCCCAGATTCAATTCCCAATCTGTTCCGTGTGTTCTGATTCAGCATTGCTGCTACTCCCGGAGTTTCCCCCACAATCGTAGCAATTTCCCCCTCCCTCATACATTTCCCTTTTTTTTTTTAACATGCATGCATGTTCGCGTTACGACGCGATCGTCTTTGTTTGCGTTACAACGTAATGCCAGAGGCATAATACTGGCAAAGTCACGTGTTTTCCTTTTGCCCTGCCGTTGGCAGGTTATCTAAGTCCCGGGAAATCTGAGTCGGCGATCCACCATTTTTATCCACACACGCTGAATGTTAAGCACACAGTTTTCCATTAAAAGCTATAACAAATTACAAATAGATGCATGAAGGTGGGGGGGGATTTATGCTGAGGGGTTAAGGGAGAGAGTTTCCCCAACCTATCAAAAATATAAACCTATAAACATAATCAAATTCCCGTTCCCGTTTGAGGCCATACTGGGGGAGAGGGATCGATAAAGGTGGCAATCGCGCATCTTTAAAGTAGTTCGTGTAACATCGCTATTTATTTAGTTGCGTTGTAACGATCTTATTTGAAATATATATATATATAATAGTCAGGAGTGATATTAATCGGAAGGGGGAAGAAAGTAATTACAATGCAATGACACATTATCAAAATCACATGGAATACCATAAAAAATGGGGACGGGTGGAAGCAAGGGATGTTTTCAGTAAAAGAAAATCGCGTTACATCGTTATATATTTTTCACATTGTAACACGAAACGTGATTTGTTTAAAAAAATTACTTTATTTCAGGAAAATATTGGATAATTTTCAAAGGGAGTAAAATTAAGGAAGTATGATGAAATAACTGGGCAGAATCATGGGCGTGGAGTTATGTGGGTGCGTTCTACTGATGCAAGAAGTTTGACAGCGCATTGGTGTGAGTTCCGCACATAAATTTCGAGCCCCGAAACCGCATCAAAAATAAACTTTTCGCAAAATGACGATCTAGATGCGGGGTGACACCACTTTAGAGGCGGGTCAAACTGCCACTCTGGGTCAAGAGATGCAGAAACCAACGTCTACCCCGGGGAAAACAAAGCACCGAGGCAGGAGCAAAGGCTAATATGGAATCACCCCTGGTTTGATATTATCAGTATAAACTACTTTAATTGATGTAACAACTAGATGCTTATGTGTATTGTGAAAATACACATAATGCTGAGTGCAGGTATTAGCAGGCATTACTTGTATGTTCCCTGTGTTTGCTTCTAAGGACAGGTTGGAATTGTGCTGGTTTGCCATTCACCTGAATCCCTGGCTGAGTAGGTCGAAGTGATCTCAAGCCAGATGTTGGAGGCAGAATGAGGTTTAATCCATTGTCATGGTTGGATTGCTATCTATTTAAGACATGTCTGGATATGACCATTCCTCTCTAGAAGAGTGCAAAATCAGAATGCTACCACAGACATTTTTGGATGTCCTGGGAAAACATTTAGATAAGGGCAGTTGGGACTTCCAGGAAAATGGCGTGGTGAGATGGAGGGCTTGCCAGTTCCCTGAAGCATAGGGAATTGGCAGGAACGTTGGAGGGGAAGTGGAGGCTTTCCCACTGGCTCTTGTCTTTCCCGTGCCAGGGCTTACAAACGCTTAGGCGTTTTAACTGGGCAGCCAGAAAAGAAGCAGAAAGGAGACTACAAGATACCATTTATTATCCTGTTTGATGGTTAAGCTAAATTTGGACAATTGGATACATGTTTAAAAGTATAAGGATATAGGCTTATTTGAAAGGGAAACGGCGGAGAGTCATGAAGCGGCGAGGACTGGAGGAGGGAGGCGGAGCATGAAGGAAGACGGAGAAATGAAAACAACAATGGTGTAAGCTGGAATATCTAAAGCGGGAAAGTAAGTGGAGAAAAGACTGCCATTGAGACTGAGAGGGGGAAAGAAAGGAAGAAAAATTAAGCAAGAAGGAAAGAAGTAAAGAGGACGAAGTGGTAGATGGTGGGTGAAGGCAGAAAGCGGAAGAGAGAGCGAACGGGTGGAGGAGGGACTGAGCTGCGTGGACTTTTTACAAAATAAAAGACTACCAAGAAGAAAGTTAAGGGATATAAATTGATAAAATTAACAAAAGTGAAGTAAGAAGACGGAGTGGGGACTTTAGGATGCACAGAAGAGGAACACTTTACAAGAAAGGAGAAAGAGGCAGTTTTTAGCGCAGTCGCGACTGCCTCTTTCTTGAAGAATGGGTGAAGCTTCTGGACAGTGCTTTTGAACGGTGGGATGATTATGTGAGAGATTCTAATCATTAGGTGGTCTTGTGTAGTGATAGGTGAGACGTGGTAACCTCGTATAGAGTCGAGCTAAATCAGAGTGGAAATTAAGTAACTGGGTAAAAGAAGGAAGTGCAAAACAATAAGAGTTGGAATGCTCTAGCAGAGAGACTTGTCGTCGTGGAGGAGGGAGTAAGAAACTAGGTGGGGAACCTGAATTGAAGCAAAAGAACTCAAGAGAATTAACTGAAAGGACTAACAAGGTTATCAATGACTGAATAGATGAATTCTTTTTGTTTCTAATTGATGTTAATTTAAATGTATAAATGAAATTATTTAACTAATCAATTAATGAACTAGAGTGGTAAAGTGGTAAAGAATATTGGTGGAGATACATGAAAGAGAAATATTGCTATATAGGTATATGGTAAATAAGAACTATTGAAGAAGTATTAAAGACAGGAAAATATAAGGAGAGTTCTGTTGGAAAACAGGGGTATAAATGAACAGTGGCTTATTTCTGAATTTGTTTCAATATTAAGGTAGCAGGGCGAAAAGAGGTGAGAAATATGGATACTAAAGCTAAAAAATAAGACCAAGGTACATCGCCAGGTGTGAGTAAGTCAGTGGTAGCAACTTTAAATTAAAATGCTATGGAGAAATTGCAGAATATAATGATGACGGGTTTTAAACAAAATCAGGAGGGGTTAGAAGAGATTAAATTAGAGTTAAAAGAAGAAATAAGAAAGACTAATGTGAAAGTTGAGAAATTTCAGAGACAAATTCTTTTAAATAATCAACAAACAAATATGTTGGCATCTAAAGTGGAAATATTGGATGAGAAAATGTTAAAAACGTTGGCAACAGTACAAGAGTATAAGAGCAAATGTTCAGATATAGAAGATAGGACAGCAAAATTAGAAATGGACAAAGCTATGCAGCTTTATATCTTGAGATTTCAGAATCTCCCAGAAGAGAAGGGGGAAGATATATATGAGAGAATTAATGATCTCTCGACGATACGTGAAGTAAAGGTGATGAATGATATTACTCCAGAAATAGATTGGGTAAAAAGAGTGGCATCAGCCTATACAAGGAAATACAATCTGCCAAGAAGTACATGCCAGATTTACAAAAATTTCGACATGTGAAAGGATACTGAGAGTCACAAAAGAAACTAATTTAAAATGGGAGGATAAAAATATTAGAATTTTAAAAGAAATACCGTGGAGTATACATCAGAGAAGAAGTAGCTGTAAGAAATTGACAGGGTGGCTGAATGAAAAGGAGATCCCATTTAGATGGCTAGTACCAAAAGGTATATTTTTTACTTATAAAAATAACAGATTCAACATAACATCGATGTTGAAAGTGCAAGAATTTATGAGTAGATATGTAGAAGAAGATAGCCAGGAATCAGAGTCGGAGGAAGAAGGAGGGGGAGAAAGACAAGAGGACGAAGGAAGTAAAGTAAAGGATAGAGAAGAAAAACCTAAAGGGAAAAAGAGAGAGAATAAAAACAAGATCGCAAGCTCTGAAAGAACAAGAGCAAATAGAATATAGTAATACATCAACGGAATAATGGGTAAAATTAGATTACAAATTACATCAATAAATGTAAATGGTTTAAATGCTCCACAAAAGAGAAGAATTTTTTTTTTACAATTAAGGAAATTATCTACTGACATAATCTGTTGCAAGAAACACATATCGCAAAAAAAGCTATAAAATATCTGCAAAATAAAAAAATTAGGACAACTGTATGTAGTGGCAGATATAAAGAAAAAGAGAGGGGTAGCAATTTATATAAAAGCACAGATTGATTCTAGATTGATTTATGCAGATGAAAATGGTAGAATACTATCGATTGAAGTAATACTCAATGGGAAAAAAATATTATTTGGAAATATATATGCCCCAAATGAAAAACAAGAGGAATTTTTCAAAAATAACATGGAAAAATTGTTGAACTTAATTATGAAGAGCATTGTATTATAGGTGACTACAATGAAGTGTTTGATATAGATATGGATGAGAAATTTCGAAAAAAGACAAACCCCCCCCCAAAAAAGAAACATCGTAGTCAGTTGCCAAGAGCTTTTTTCAAGATGGTAGAAGAATTAAGCTTAATAGATGCCTGGATGACAAAAAATCTCAAAACTAAAGATTATACTTTTCACTCTGAAGTACATGATTCTTGGTCCAGGATAGATATGTGCTGGATCTCTTCTTCTTTATTCCCAATACTAAAAGAAGCGGAAATATTGCCAAAGATATTCGCAGACCATAATCCAGTACAAATTACACTTAAAAATTGAGTAAAGAGAACCCGATGGACATTGAATTTACAGATTTTAAAGGAAGAAATGTTCATAGAAGAAGCAAAAAAAGAAGCTAAAATGTTTTTTAAGCAAAATTTGGAAGAAGATACACCTATTCAAATGATATGGGATGCTTTTAAGGCTTTTTTTTAGGGGACTAGCAATTAGATTTTCTTCCTGGAGGAAGGAGAGAATGAAAGCATATAATCAATTAATAGACCAGCTTCATAGACAAGAGAAATTGCAAAAGGAGAAAAATACAATAGACATTAAAATGAAAGTTCAAAATATACAACATCAGATTAATATTTTGTTAAACGAAGAATTAGAGAAAAAATTGAAATGGACCAAACAAAACTTCTTTGATAATGCCAATAAAATTAATAGATGGTTGGCATATAGATTAAGAAAGGAACGAGAAAAGAAAATGATAAAATCCCTGAAAAATGAAAATTTGGAAGAAATTACACAAAAATTGAGGAGATTATTAGAATTTTTTATCAAAATTTATATAAAAGAAAGGAGAAATCCAATATACAACAAGGAGATTATATAAAATTGGCTAAAGTGAAGAAAATGTCGAAAGAACAACAAAAAATTTTAGATAGTCCTATATCAGTACAAGAGATTGTAGATGGGATAAGAATACAAAAAAATAATAAAACCCCGGGTCCAGATGGACTGCCAGCCAAGTTTTTTAAATGTTTTGAGGGGGAGATTTTGTTTCCTTATAAGAGAGTTATAGAGGAAATACATCAGGCACTCAAAATTCCCGATTCATGGAATGAAGCATTGATATCGCTGCTACATAAAGGGGGTCGGATCCATTGAATATCAAGAATTATAGACCAATTTCTCTGTTAAACTCAGATTATAAAATCTTCGCAGCCGTTTTGACTCAGAGAATTAAGAGAGTTATTCCAGAGGTGGTACAGGAAGATCAATCCGGATTTATTCCAAAAAGACAATTGAGACAGAATATAAGAATTATTTTAAATATCTTGGAATTTTACCAGGAACATCCAGATAAACAAATGGTTTGTATCATGCTGGATGCAGAAAAGGCATTCGATAATGTTAATTGGGAATTTATGATAAAATGCCTAAAAGATATTGGTTGCTGGGAATACTTTGGAAGCTTGGTTAAAGCTATCTATACAAACCAAAATTCTAGAATAAACATTAACGGGGAACTATCAGAGTTAATAAATATTGAACAAGTTATAAGGCAAGGATGTTCTCTTTCCCATTTATTGTTTGTTTTAATGTTAGAATATTTAATTGATCCTATTCGAAGAGATAAAGAAATAAGAGGGACTAAAATCAAGGGGGAAAGTTATAAAGTTCAAGCATTTGCTGATGACCTGTTGTTTATATTGGAGGATCAGTTCAACTCAATCGACAATTTGAAAGAAAGGTTAAGACAGTTTGGAGAGGTTGCTGGTTTTAAAGTAAATTATCACAAAACGAAATTCTTGGCAAAAAACATGACTAAGGAACAGATTGATGAATTAGAGGGAAAATTTGGATTTGGACATGGGAAAAAGGTTAAATATTTGGGAATTAATTTAACATCTGATTTGAAAACCTTGAAAAAGGATGATTATGATAAGATATTTACAGATATAAAAATGGACTTAGATGGCAAGATTTACAACTGTCGCTGCTAGGTAGAATCGTGACGATAAAGATGAATGTATTACCTAGAGTTTTATTTTTGTTCCAAACAATTCCTATTATGATACCAACAACCTTTTTTAAACAGCTAAATAAAATAGTGGCTAATTTTATATGGCAAAATAAAAGACCCCAAATTAAACTGAAAATTCTGCAAGAGGTTAAGCAAAGAGGGGGATATGCGTTGCCGGATTGGCAAATATACTACAAACCATGTATTTTGGTGTGGGCAAGAGAGTGAATGTTACTAGAGAATAAAAGACTTTTGATTTTGGAAGGAGCAGATTTACTTAGTGGTTGGCATTCTTACATTTGGTATAGACCTCCAACCAAAAATAGCCCATTTCTTAGACACGAAATCAGAAAATCGGTATATAAAATTTGGGCAGAAATTAGAATGCGTTTTTATAAAGTCACACCAAAGTGGGTATCCCCAGTAGAATCTTCGGTGCATCCTAATGTATATAGATGGGAAGAGGTGAATTCATACGAAACGTTATTAGACATTAAGAATAACTTGAAAATAGGAGTCTAGATTGGTGGACCAAAATGTCATGTCTGGATATAAAAAGGATAAGGAACTAGGATTTGGGGGGAAATGAATGATTTTGATATGATAATTTTAGGAACCAATGAGAAATTGATTTCAAAAATTTATAATTTTTTGCTGAATGAGAAAATGTAAGATGAAACTGTTAAAGAGAATATGATAAAATGGTTGCAAGACATTGGTCATAATATAGAATTGATAGAATGGGAGAAACTATGGAGAGAGAATATAAAAATTACAAGATCAGCCTCCTTCAAGGAAAACATTTATAAGATGGTATATCGATGGTATATCACTCCAGAGAGATTGTCAAAAATGTTCCTGAACATAACAAGTGTGTTGGAAATGTTAAAAGGTAAAGGGCACTTTCTATCACTGTTGGTGGCAATGTGAGAAGGCTAGAAAATATTGGGGTCAGGTAAATAGTTGGATTCAGAAAATGCTGAAAATGAATGTTAAGTTTTCACCTGAGTTGTATTTGTTAAATATGTGCCCGAAGTTGTTACCAAAATTAATTATTAGATTTTTACTCCATGCTGTAATGGTAGCTAGATTGATATATGCCAGGAACTGGAAAAATCAGGAGATCCCAAATAGGGAGGAATTTCTTCAAAAATTACTGGAGGCCGCAGAAATTGATTTTTTAATTGTTAAATTGAAGGAGGGTAACATGCAGGAATGTAAAGCAACCTGGGAACCATTATATAAATGGATGAAGACCTTAAGTTGAAACAGGAAATAGATGTTTTAGTTAATACAATAAGATAGATAAATGGAGACAATCTCGAATACTAACAAATTTATTGTAAAAATTGTATGTCCTAGAGATTGTTAAAAGATGGAAAACGATGTAAAGAAGCTAAAATGAAAAAAAAACCATAAAAAACAAAGATAAGGGCAGTTGACAGTGTATCTGTCCACAAGAAGATAAAGGTTTATTTTACAGTAAGGAGAAAGTAAATTTTGGCTGTTCCGTACCAACTTTATGCAAACACAACTGAGAGAGAGAGAAATGAAGGTAGAAAATATACAGTGTGTTGTTGGGAGAGAATGCCTGTAACTGCCATACAACTGAGAACTTTAAAAGCTGTTTCTCTTTAAATTATGAGAGCTTTTTTAGACCACATCTGCCCTGTAGCCTCCTAATAACACAGAAACCATCAATTATTGTGTGCTGGCCCTGCCAGTCAGCCCAGGCAAGCCCAATATTGTCAGATCTTGGAAGCTAAGCAGGATCAACTCCGGCAAGTACTTCCTTGGAATACCAGCAGCCAGGAGGAAAGGGGCAGGCTTTATTCAGCCACTTCTCTGAATATCTCTAGGCGCCCTGTAGGGGTCAGTCACCAAAAGTCACCATGACTTCCAGGTGCAGGCACACACACACGCATACACACACACATAAAAGAACCCACTCTGGTACATGCCTCACTAGGCCATGACACTACACAGCTTGCTTCCACTTGAAGTGATAGGAACATATGAAGCTGCCTTCTACTGAATCAGACCCTCGGTCCATCAAAGTCAGTATTGTCTACTCAGACTGGCAGCGGCTCTCCAGGGTCTCAAGCTAAGGTTTTTCACACCTATTTGCCTGGACCCTTTTAGTTGGAGATGCCGGGGATTGAACCTGGGACTTTCTGCTTACCAAGCAGATGCTCTACCACTGAGCCACCATCCCTCCTACATATGAAGCTGCCTTATATTGAATCAGACCCTTGGTCCATCAAAGTCAGTATTGTTTTCTCAGACTGGCAGCGGCTCTCCAGGGTCTCAAGCTGAGGTTTTTCACACCTCTTTGTCTGAACCCTTTTTGGAGATGCCAGGGATTGAACCTGGGACCTTCTGCTTCCCAAGCAGATGCTCTACCACTGAGCCACCGTCCCTCCCCCCAGATGGAGAAAGATGCCTAATCTGCCTAATGAACCTCCAACCAGCAGGAGGTTTGTGGGCAGAGACATGGGGTGGGCTGTGATGCTGGCTGTGGTGCGACATCACTTTTGGCAAAAACCCGTAAGTGATGCAGGGTAGCTCTAAGGATTGCCAGAAACTCAGTAGTAAAACCAGAGGGTTTCCAGCAATTTCTTGGTCCACTCTGTCACTTCTGGGCTTTTAGTAAAAGTGACATAATGCCACATGCACATCCACCGCTCCAAGTGGCAACAGGATCTGAGGGCCCCCACTGGGGGCTTGGCAGCCCTACTCCAAGCTCTCTCTGAGTAAAACAGCCATTAAATGTCTTTTCTCCTCTTTGTTTCTCCCCCTCCCTTTGCCCTCCAAAATTTCCAAGGGCCCTTATTGGCTCTTGCTGCCCAAGTGTACAGTTGGGATTGGAAAATATTGAGAAAAGGGATGGACTTGGCTGTGTCCATCATAAGGGGGGGGGGGGTATCAGTTTGGAAGTTAAAGTTGCATTTGATGTTTCCTCAGTCTAGAAACAGATTTAACATTAGACTTTACAGCAGTCGAGCATCATAAAATGAATCTCACAGTGCAGTCTTAAGCAGAGTTACACCCTTCTGTCACTCTTTTTTTTTTTTTTAGATCATTGATTTCAGGTCCACATTCTAGGAAAATTTAGATTCAAAGCTGCTAAGAGCTATTCTTTCTCACTGGTGTGTAGCCGTAAGGTATTTCTATGATAGGAATGCCCAGACCTGAATGGCCCAGAGTAGCAGCTAAGAAAGGTCAGTCCTAGTCAACACTTGGTTTGTGTGTGTGTGTGTGTGTGTGAGAGAGAGAGAGAGAGAGAGAGAGAGAGCAGCCCAACCCCTGTTCTTTTCAGGAACCAGACCTAGTGTGTGTGTGTGAATGTGAGAGAGAGGGGGGAGGGGGTGCCAATCCCCAGGATTTTGCTCCCCCCCCCCCCCGGGTCATCAGAAAGCAGGGGGGAGAGTGAAATGTCTACTGGGCAATTATTCCCTATGGAGAACGATTCCTATAGGGAATAATGGGGAATTGATTCAGGGATATCGGGGGCTCTCAGGCTGTTTTATGAGGTAGAGGCACCAAAGTTTCAGTATGGCATCTAGTGTCTCTCCCCGAAGTACTCCCCAAGTTTCAAAACAATTGGATCAGGGGGTCCAATTCTATGAGCCCCAAAAGAAGGTGCCCTTATCCTTCATTATTTCCTATGGAAAAGGCATTTTAAAAGGTGCGCTGTCCCTTTAAATGTGATGGCCAGAACTCCCTTGGAGTTCAGTTATGCTTGTCACACCCTTGCTCCTAGCTCCACCCCCAGTGTCTCCTGGCTCCACCTCCAAAGTCCCCTGGCTCCAGCCCCAAAGTCCCAGATATTTCTTGAATTGGACTTGGCAACCCTAAATTGTATGCTCCCATGAGCAGTGGTAATTTTGTAGAAAAATAGGTGGTGGAACTCATCCAGGGATTGTTATGCATCTGCACCTACTATTCAATGGACAAGGAGGTGGAACTCTCAGAAGGAGGAGGAGGAACTCTCATAAAGGTTCAGAAGCTGCGCTCTTGTGAGCTCCCACTGAATCTGAGGCCTGCCCATGAGCCTGTTCTCTGCTGAGAGTACATGGGTTGCTTGCCATACATGAGCTGCCTTTCCTAATTATCACTAGGTTTTTCCATCTTTGTAGCTGTCGCCACATGGATGACTGGTGATTTTACTTTTATGGGCAATTGCATCACACAGGAAATAGGTTTTCATGACTGACAAAGCAGATTAAGTTGACAAGAATGGGAGAATCTTTCTAAATCATTTCAACTGCCAAGAGTACAACATAACAATATAGCGTTTCACATTTTTCATGCCAACTTCTTTAGAAGATTGGTTCATATATTATTTATAGACGTCTCTGAAGTGGTGTTGCAAACTGTAATGTCACTATTGCTGTATTGTATTAGGTGCCTTAAATATCCATAAAAGCTGAAAATAAACAAATACCCTTACCTTCAGTATCAGAATTAATGTACATGCTGGAATTCATGCTTTGCTTTATATGCTTACTGTTTTGAAATCTTCATTTCAAGAGTGTTTAAGTGTAGATTGAAAGGCATTAGTAGTGTTTTATTCACTCACACTAAAACTGTGGTTTTTGTATGTGTTTTTTTTTTAGATATGCTGCCTCAGTAAAAGATGGCTCCCAGTATTTTGTTCTTCTAGTTATTACAGATGGGGTAATTTCTGACATGGCTCAAACAAAGGAGTCCATAGTGAATGTAAGCAGTATTTAAACTTGGCTTTCAATGAAAACAATGCATTTTAAAACAAAAATAAGTAATATAGGTTAGCTTTGCAAAACATTGGAGAGTAAATGTTTGGGTCATTCAAACTACGAACTATAACCATCAGCTATCTATCCACCTATCCATCTTTCTTGTTCACAGATCTTTTCTTCATGTATGACTATGCTTTCAGTTTCTGCTCTTCTACCCAGTATGCTACCATACTGTCTTCGTGCCCCAAATTTTGCCTGTGTTCTGAATCCTGTAGGTGTTAAGATAGAGTTTTATTTTTGCAAGTAGAATATTTGCATGCCACCTTTCAAAACCCTAAAACAATTTACAAAATTTAAAACCAAGTCATAATTCAATCATCTCCCTCCCTGGTGCTATATATGCACATCCACACACCACAATACAAAGCAGAAAGTTAATAGCAGCAAAAAAAATCTCACCAGGAGTCAGATAGCAAAAGCCCTTTTGGAGCAAGAGAGAGTTACACTTCCTCCAAAAGGCTAAAGGAGAAGAACAGCTTTGAACCTAATCGGGAAAGTCACACCCCCATACCTCAGGCCATTGCTGTTTTCTGCATATTATTCTTCACTTTGTGCTGCAAAGGCATTCAGAGCAGATCTAGCCTGAAGAACATAGAGCTTTATGAGGAAAATGAAGGCCAATTGGAGTTTCACATTCACTGCTTCTCCCATAATTCTGGTTTAAGGTAAATAGGGCAGAAAGGAACCGTACATTTCCAGGACGTACCCTTTTATGCACTTTCAAAGCTCTTGGATTGTAGCAGCGTAGATTATGAATAGTGCGACCAGATAAGTGCGAGGTCTATTAACCCTTGCCAAACACAAGCTGAACTTAGAGACAAGCACATGCTTAGTTCTTTTTCACTGAAATCACTAGGATCTAAAATAACTGACTTGATTATGGCTTTTGGTTATATGAGTAGTACATCAAATATAAAAGATCCAAAATGTGTCTTCAAACAAGATGGAATATGCAAAGGAAGCATATGCGCAGCTATATTTTGAAATGTTTGTATTATATTGTCTTTTTTCACCATGTAAGTTAATGGAATATAGAAGAGTTTCCCATGCAGGTACTTTTGAGGTTCAAATATACCTAGACTCAAGCTGCATCATAGGCCCTTAGACCATATCCAGGGCCATGAGTGTTGTTTTATTACAGCAATTGCATTCAGCAAACTTTTACATCTTCCTCCGGGAACCAAACTAGATATTTGTGATGTTATTTGTAAAGAGTGGGTCTTAAAAAAAGAGAGAGTTGGATCTTTTTGTGTATGTGGACTTTATGTGTGTGAGCAGTTCCTGCTTGGCTCATTGGAGCCTTAAGGACTGAGCTGGGGGGCCCTGGAACAATGAGAAGCAGGATCCAAATCACCAGCCCCCTGCTGATTCAAATGACCCAATGATGTTCGAGCACAGGAACTTTGGTGTATATATAGTTGGCCCCGTTGACCTAGTACCACAGTCTTAGTTTTAACAGTTACCATGCTGTAAGTGAAGAAAGACCTTTGATCACTGCAACCAGACCCCTTCATGTATCGAACACACTATTTAACAGGTCTGGATGCTCCACAGCCACTCAAGCAGCTGCAGGGAATGGCTATTTAAAAAATAAAGCAGAGCATGTTTTGAGATTGGAACACCACCATGGGGGAGAAAGTGCTCTCCCCCCGCCCCATTTTCCTGTGATGAAAAAGTGCTGGGTGGGAGTTATTTCCCAATTTTGTTGCTTCACATGGAGTATTCTGTTCATGTGGAACAGCCAAAACAGGGAAGCAACTCCCCCCCCCCCCCGTGCTATTTTGGTGCAGAAACAGCTGGGGCAGGAGGCAAGAACCCTTACTCCCTCCCCATGGTGGAGTTCCAAACTGAAAGATGGGGTACACAAAGATGAGGCAACTGAAAGATGGGGCACGCAAAGATGAGGCAACTGAAAGATGGGGTACGCAAAGATGAGGCAACTGAAAGATGGGGCACGCAAAGATGAGGCAACTGAAAGATGGGGTACGCAAAGATGAGGCAACTGAAAGATGGGGCACGCAAAGATGAGGCAACTGAAAGATGGGGTACGCAAAGATGAGGCAACTGAAAGATGGGGCACGCAAAGATGAGGCAACTGAAAGATGGGGCACGCAAAGATGAGGCAACTGAAGGATGAGGTACGCAAAGATGAGGCAACTGAAAGATGGGGTATGCAAAGATGAGGCAACTGAAAGATGGGGTACGTAATGCTTCTTTTAACATTGCTGAAATAATCATTTGCATGCTTGGCCAATTAATTCAATTTATGCATACATTAATAAAGGATGAATACATTTTTTCTATTGTGCAGCCCTTTTAGAATCTTCAAGCATGAGTGTTCCTTTTAAAAATTGTGTTAATGTAATATTTGCAAATTGTGAATGATACCTGTGTTTTTCTTGCTCTTTTGAAGGCTTCAAGGCTTCCAATGTCAATAATAATAGTAGGAGTTGGGCCAGCAGAATTTGATGGTGAGCTTCCCTGTATATTTATAGTTCTTTCTTGCTTGCATGGAAAATTCCACTGTACAGGTTCACGGGTTTTCGAGAGACATTTGTGATGTTAGTGGAATCATCATCATGGGGTCTTTGATGTTTAAAATTGCAACACACTGCCAGGTTTGTGGTATGCTCTGAAGGTTGAGGTCAGTTCAGAAATGATGCAGCCTTTCCCCAGATTACACACCTTATTTTTGTGCATTTTTGTGTTAAAATGTTGGGAAAGGTAGTGATATTCCATTATTTAAAGCCTCAGTGTTCTTCTGTTACTTCTGCTTCTTTGTACAGTGTTTATTTTAAACATTTAAAATGTGTGATTTCTTGCATTATTTTAATGTTGAAAGCATCTTGAGACAAGTAGTGGTGCTTTGTAACGAGTGCAATAATTCCCCATTTTTGTTGTCAGGAATCTTTTGAAAGGAGCTTCCAAAAAAAAAAGATGTCTGATAGCTTAATTAAAATAATGACTTATCTGTCTTATTCATAAAAGCATTGCTATGTCCACAGTAATTTGAGATCTATTTTCTATAGCTGTGCTGTTCAGCTTAGTATTGCATACCTGTCTGAATAAAATGCAGATAACATTAATGCATAATATTATAATATAATAACATTATAATGTAATACAATAATATAATACAACATAATAACATTAATGCAGCAATCTGCTAAACTTAAAATAGCCTTTACAGATGCTAGGTTCAAAAAAAAATGCCCATGGCAGTACTGGAGAAGAAAGAAAGACCGATATCACATAAGTCAAGACTATTCTTGTGACTTACATGTATTTAAAATGATCTCATTTAGGACTTAAAGCCAATAGGCTGTTTGACCAGAAAAAGATAGCAATATATCAAAAAAAGTCATTGCTGCTCAAAATTCATCAAAAACAAGCAACATTTAATTGCAGAAGCTTTATATTTACACACATCTAATTTATATTAAAATCCAGGTCCACTAAGTCATTAAATTATAGTTAGAAGAGTGAAGAGAAATGTTCTTCTGAGGTCTGAATAAATTACATAGGAAAAGACAAAATGCTCAGTTGTTTCTACTGGACCTATCACAGATACAAACTCTAGATCCCCATCCTTGGCCTATAAATTGTCCATGTCAGACAGCAAGTGGAAGTGAATTCATTCTTGCAAGAAAAAAAATACCATGGTACCGTAATACTGTAGAAATGATATGATAACTGGTATTGATTAAAGTATGAATATCCTAAGTACATGGGTGAACATATATGCCACTTTCCTTTCTGAAGACCACACCATTCTTCTGCCTCAAGTTGGCTACTAGCCAAACCATTAGCACAACTCTTCCCTAAGGCCGGAAGAGAGTCACAATCCAAAACTGAGTGAGTTCAGGCTGTCTGTGAACTGGTGAACTCATCCAGGTTTAAAAGAATCTGATACTAACAGTGAAATGAGTGGTTCCTTACTGTCTAGATCAGGAGCGGGGGGTTTTTTTGAGCAGGAACACTTGGGTCGTTTTCGCACTTAGCGTTTGCTCCCCTTATTCCTCGGCGCAATTATGTCCGGATCATTTTCCTCGTTTTCGCACATTGCCTCTTTAGTGGAGTCGCTTTCCATGAAGCCCCGGCTCAAATCGTTTTTGCACTAGCATCGACTTGAGTTCGATGCCCTGTCAATCATTTTTTTTTTAAGCGCAAGTCTAATTGCGTAACAACGTAAACCGCATCACGTGTGCCGCTTCTGCTTATGGAGTGGCTGCAGCTGTAGTATCCTCCACGGCCCTTTATGTATTAACAGAAGCATTCACAGTGGAGAATCCCAGCACTAGATTCCCCCCCCCCCAACACAAATTCCAGAGTTGCGTGTGTGTGTGTGTGTATGTGGCAGCTTCTTCCTTTCCCAGCCTCGCTCCCTCCCGGGTGGTGAAGCTGGGATTTCCTCCGCGCTCTTCCCCCTCCCCGGCTGGCGCTTGCAGCTGCAACGGGGACCTGACTGACTCCTGCTGCCAGAGCTCCCCCCCCCCGCCCCATTCTCTCCTTCCCCTTCTGTGGCGCGTGTGAAGAGCGAGCTCGTGTCTGTTTTCTAACCGAGCGGAATGTAGCCAGGGAGGAGAATGCAGGACTCCAACTTCCCATTTTATACATGGCGATTTTGTGCAGGTCCAGAAATGCTGGTGGCACAGCTGAGGGAGGCATTGCCTTTTTAAAACACACACACATGAACGCTTTGGCCCACACCGGCACTAGATTTCCCCCCCCCCAACAATGTATAATGTATAATGCAATTTCGAAGTTGCGAAATAACGCAACAGCGGAAAAGCAACCTCACATACCCGCGCCTTCAGGAGGGTTTTTTTTTTCTATTTGTTAATTTCGAAATATCGCTATTACGCAAGAAAGATGAAGTTTTTAAAAAAAATGGCCGTGCGGGCACTTTTGGGAAGCGCCGCGAACGGCTGATGATTGGCCAAGGGGGTGGATGGGGTGGGAGGACGGAAAGGGAGAGGGTGACGCCCACAAAGCAGTCGATCCGGCGTGGATGGATTTCCCACGGCAAACTCCGAGGAGTGGATCCGGTGTGGATCCGGAGGTTTTCAAAAACTCCGGAAGGAGGTGGATCTAGATACTCCGGCGTGAAACCCCTGCAGCACCGGAGCAAGACGCAGCGCCGGAGCAACAGGTGCGAAAACCAGGAAAAGATCCGGAGGTAAATGGGGTGCTACGCCGGAGTAAACGCTAGTGCGAAAACGGCCTTGGTGTCAGAAGGTGTGGCCTAATATGCCAATGAGTTCTTGCTGGGCTTTTTCTACAAAAAAACTCCTATTCAAAACAATAGGGACATCAGGGTGGTGTGGCCTAATATTCAAATGAGTTCCTGCTGCCCTTTTTCTACAATAAAAGTCCTGATCAGGGGTATCAAATGTCCATCCCTGGCCCACCCAGAACAGGCCCACCCAGAGCTTTGATCAGGTCCATGGGGCTCTTTTCTCCCCCTGCCCCATCCTGTCCTCACTTTCTGAAGCTCTGAGGCTGCCAAAGCTCCCAGTTCCTTCTTTGCAGGCTGAAGCAATTCTGGGGTTGCAAAGCTGCAAAGAAAATGCAAAATCAAAACCAACAAGAATGTGGAATCAACTTTCCATTAAGGTCTCTGTGCCCAGATAGACTACTTCCAGAGTAGTCTATCCTGGCACAGAAACCTTAATGGAAAATGCATTCCATGTTTTCCTTGCAGCTTTGTCTGTGCTGCAATGTATTTTAATGGAGTGGAGCTCAGTTTCACTTTTCAGCGTTTATATGGCCAGTTAGAAACTTTCTTACTGGAGTTGTCTGCCCTTGCAAATAAAGGGTTGATGTTTGAACCAGTATGTCTCTGCTGAATGGACCTTAGAAATGCTGCCTAGTGAGTACTCTAAACTGCGAACTCACAGCCAAAGCAGAATATTACACTGAAGAACCATTGCCAATCTTAGAAGACCTGGGGGCAGGGGAGAAGCTTGCAATGGCCAGGCATTTCATGTTTTCCTAAGCCCGGAGCATTTTATATTTTAGTTTCTGCTGTGATGCTTGTGCTTTTTTTTGATGTTTTATTTTTAAAATTGCATTGCCGAATCCCACTATTCCCCCACATTTTGATTTTCAATAGAACACCACAAGAGTTTTGAGCATGTTTGAACTTTTAAGTTTTTTAAAAAATATATTTAATTATGTTTCATCTATCCGCCATTACATTTTATGATGCGCATGGCCTGGCCGCACAAAGTTCCATTTATGTCAGATCCTGCCGTCATAAAAAAAAAAATGAGTTCGACACCCCTGGCCTAATCCTTGGCTGTGCAAGTTTCAGTAACCAGCATGTAAAATGGGGATAAAAACTGCATATTTGCCCGCACTCTTGCTAGGATAACAAAGAACGGATCATATTTTCCAGGATCACAAGTGAATTTTCTGATGTTGTAGAACAAGAATCCTAGGAATTTTAATTGCTTGTTGTGGGCTAATCTGATCCCAGGATCAGGTGATAAAATTGCTGTATAAACAGGTAACAGCAAAAATATTGCGTTCTGTATGAGGAGCTGAAATTTAAATGTAGTGAAATGATATTTCTTCCATTCTTTTTAAGCTATGGAAGAATTAGATGGTGACATAGTCAGACTTTCCTCAAGAGGAAAATATGCAGAACGAGATATTGTACAGGTAAGATGAAAAGTTCCTCCTGCCAGCAAATCTTTTAAATGTTCAATGCCTGTGTGTACATTATTTCTGTAGATCTTCGTGGTCTCTGTGCTTCACAACCAAGGGATGAAGCACCAGTGCTGATCCCCGATCAGTAGTACTAAGTCTGGGATTTTTTCGAGCCAGCTCCTGTGAGCATGCGCAGCAGCCCCAATGCGCATGCTCCAGGAGCAGACACAGCGATCCCGCCAGTTCCTTCTTCTCCGGTCAGTATTTACCTCTTCTTATCTCTCCAGGTGTTTCTTCCTCGCCATCGTTCCTTGTTACCTAAAAAAAAAAAAGAGAGACTGTTAGTAGTTCTTCCCACCCTTCGGGGTTCCCTGCCCATCCTCCCCGAATGTTGTCTATGGGAAAATGCTGGGGCTTTTTCAAGTGCAGCCTTCATTGTGGGAGCAAAAACCTGCTCCCAGACGGACACTCGCTGTGCTTACTGTGCCTCGGGGAGGTACATAGGCTGGACTCCTGCCATCATTGTTTGAAGTTTTCAAAGCAGACCAGGCAAAATAGAGCAGCTAGACTTTCAGCGGCCCTTTTGAAACCGGCTCTATCTCCTCAAATGGCGGCTTCAACTTTGGCAGCTCCTGCAGTGCCAACATCCGCAACATCGATTCCGACATCACTATCAGCAGTGAGTCAGTCGATTCAGCAGTTTCACACCAAACCACCCCCCTTCAAGAGTATGGGCTTGGTGTAAGCTTCCAACGTTCCACCCTGGCCAAAAAAGCTAGAGGGGAAGGTGAGCTCTCGCAGGAATCAAAGAAACGTAAAAAAGGAGAAGCACAGGCACCAAGAAAGGCGCACCTCTTCTCCACCACTGAAGAAACGTCCGGACCCGACGATTGTCCTGGCGTTGCCACTTAGGCAGTTTCTAGCCTCCCCAGTTTGGTCAAAAAGCCCCTCAGACCCAGTGGACTCACAACCGATCTCCCTCTCCGAATCCGACCTGGAGATTGACTTAGCGCAGAGATCGGCGTCCTCGAAGGCAGCTTCTTGCAGAGACAGCAATTTAGCCTCGCCACCGAAACTCGATACCGAGCAATAGCGAGACCGGCCAAAGCTGACTCCTCGTCTTGCGACACCACAGGATAGGGTTCCGGAGCCTCCTGACCCCTTCCACCACCCACCTTCATCACCTAGCTGGGACCCAAGACCATGGCCCTACCCATTCAGGGGTTTTCCTTACCAGGTGCCTTACTCATGGTACTCCCCTCACAACCCAGACTAGGATCAAATATTGGAGGCCTTCCATCGCTCTTGATCTTCATGCCCTCGGAACCAACAGGAACCTTCGACGTCAATGCCGGCCGCAAGGTTCGAGCTCAACCTCACACACTGGAATACATTCCGAATTCTCCCCGCTTACTTGAAAGGGCCGTCGGTAGCGATTCCTCCTCTCAGTCTGCCTCTGAGTCCAAACGCCAGTCTGACCAGCAATTCACCAAGTCTTCTCCCGATCCTAGAACAGCAGACGACCTTCCTATTTCTCCGTCTGAGGTCCTTGAATCATATGGAGACTTTGTCAAGAGGATGGCACAGACTCTCTCCCTGCCAGTAGTGCAACCACACCCTGTCATCGACGACACTGTCTTTGACATCATGCAAAGGGATACCTCTACGGCAATAGCTCTACCCATAACCAAGGTGATTCTCCAAGCCATCAAAGAACCTTGGGTGAAGCCTGCTTCCTCCCCCGTCTCTTCTAGAAGGGTGGACCGCATGTACTGGATCCAAGAACAGGGTGCGGCGTTCCTAGTTAGTCGTCCTTGTTCGAACTCTGTGGTCGTTTCCTCCTCATCTAAAGCCAAGAAAATACACTACACACCTCCCAATAAGGAGGGCAAGAGGATGGACAACTTTGGCAGGCGTTTCTACTTGGCGGGAGCACTAGGGATAAAGATTTCCAATTACGCTGTTTGCATGGCTAGATACTAATACTCCCTCCGGGAGCAACTTTCACCTCTCCTGGCCTCACTCCCTGAGGAGAAACGAGCCTTAGCAAACAAGACGCATAGGGAAAGTCTTCTCCTGGCAAAGCAACAGCTGGCAGCCTCAAAACACATGGTGGACACGGCAGCCAAGACTCTAACATCTGCAATCACCCTGAGACGGCACTCCTGGTTTAGGACCACAGCCCTGCATGCAGATACTAGGTCCTGGGTTGTGGACTTGCCTTTTGATGGCAAAGGGCTCTTCAGTTCCACTACAGACTCTGTCTTACAGGAAATGGACAAGAGCATTAAAACCTCTCAGAATTTGGGTGTCCCCTCTGCTTTCTGTACCAACAGGCCTCGACCCTGGTCTAAGCAGTGGCCTAAAAAATCCTATGGGCAATCCAAGTCACCTGACAGGGCATGGAAGCCTTGCACACCACAGCATGAAAGTAAGAGCTCCTACTCTTCTGGGGGCAAATCTAAGTTCCCCCCTTTGGCAGCTCATATACCTAAGACCAAGGGAGCACACAACCCTAAGCAGGATCTTTGACTCTGGCCTATGGGCCATCCTTCCTCTCCCCCCCTCCCCTCCTGTGGCCCTACCCGTCTCCACAACTTCTTACCAGCATGGAGACGTATCACCACCGACAGATGGGTCTTGTCCATCATAGAGGAGGGCTACGTGATCAGGCCCCTTCACACTCCAAACTAGTGATCACCCATCTGACTCAGGTACTGCTGCAAGAAGTTCAGAACCTGCTGGAAAAACAAGCAATAGAACCAGTCCCTCTTTATCTCAGGGACCAAGGGTTCTACTCAAGGTACTTCGCGGTTCCCAAAATGGATGGGGTGCTTCACCCGATTATGTACTTGAGGGATCTCAACATTTTTATAACCTATCAAAAGTTCAGGATGTTAACCCTACAGAGTATCCTTCCACTGATCAAAAGAAGGGACTGGATGCCAACTTTGGACTTGAAGGACGCTTATTTCCACATAAGCATTCTTCCCCACCACAGGAGATTCCTCAGGTTTGCTATTGGACAGTTCCATTTCCAGTACAAAGCCCTTCTGTTTGGACTTTCTACAGCCCCCAGAGTTTTCACAAATACAATGGTGCTCGTAGTGGCTTACCTGCATCTCCGAGGAATAATCCTCTTTCTGTACATCGACGACTGGCTGGTGATCGCCAGCTCCAGGGATCGTCTTTTGGAGCATCTCAACACCATTCTGTGCTTGCTAATCGCATTTGACCCTGTCCAGGAAGGTCCAGTTCATTGGGGTGATCCTAGAAACCATTCGTCACTTGGTCCTGCTCCCGGACAGCAGAGCAAGGGACATCATCTCCCTAGTTTGCCTCTTACAGACTCAGAAACACAGGACTATGCTGCAGATACAATGCTTTTTAGGATTAATGGCAGCCATGATGAGTGTTCTTCTGCTCGCAAAACAGAGGATGCAGATCCTGCAGTTGTGGTTCCTCATTTCAGTCTGCTGGTGGACTCCCCAAGGAAGTCACTCAGCATCTCCTCGCTAGTCCTAAATTCACTAGACTGCTGGAGATCAAAGACCAATCTTTGTCAGGGAGCTCCCTTTCATCCACTGTCTCCCTCAGTCACCATCATGACGGATGCCTCTCTCTGGGAATGGGGCGCCCACTTGGGACAATTGAATGTTGGGGGCCCGTGGCCTCCATCTTTTGCTCAACATCACATCAGTTTCCTGGAACTCACAACAATACAGCTGGCCCTCCGTTCGTTCCAACCCCTGCTTGAGAACTGCACTGTGGCTGTCCTCACAGACAATACAACAGCTGTGAGCTACGTCAACTGCCAAGGGGGGACAATATCGAGGAAACTGTGCACCCTGGCAATGAGTCTATGGGAAGTCTGCAGGCACAGATATTTGTGGTGGCCACACATCTTCCAGAAGAACTCAATGTCCAAGCGGATTCTTTTAGCAGGGGGGCAGCATTGCCCCACAAGTGGAAGCTGAACTGGTCTTACCTATCTCCCCTCTTCAATAGTTGGGGCCACCCCACCATAGATGTGTTTGCTACCATGGAGAACTGGAAATGCAAACAGTTCTGTTCCAGGGGAGGGAAGAGCTGCGGTTCCCTAGGGGACAACCTTCTACTCCCATGAACGGGAAGGTTTCTGTACTTTGTTCCCTTTCTGCCTCTTCTGACCAGAGTCATACACAAGTTGTCGAGGGAACAACCAGAATGTATTCTAATTTCCCCCTGGTGGCCATGGCAGAATTTGTTTCCGATCCTCCTTGCATTGGCGAAGGATCATTACCATGTTTCCTCCAGTACCAGAGCTCTTGCTGACACAGGGGGGTTCTCTATTTCATCACAATATACCTCACCTCAAGTTGACAGCCTGGAGGATCAGTTTCCAGACTTCTCAAGCAGAGTCAGACATGTCCTACTGAATAGCTGAGGAGACTGGTCTAGAACTCATTTTTGAAGTCTTTTTGACTTTAGTGGATGCAGGGCTCAACTACTTGTCCAGTAGGGTCTATCTTGTGGCCATTTCAGCTTCCTGTGGCATAGAGGGCAAGTCAGTGTTCATGTACACACATACCAAAAGGTACTTGAAGGGACTTTTGAGGTTATACCCCCCCCCCCAGGGTATCTCCTCCATATTGGGATCTTCCGTTGGTCCTTGACAAATTCACAAAGCGGCCCTTTGAACCATTAGTCTCTTGTCCATTACATCTTCTCGCTTGGAAGATGGCTTTTCTGGTTGCCATCACCTTGGCAAGGCATGGGGGGGGGGACTTGTAGTCCTGCGCTGTGACTCCCCCTACATCACTTTCCATGAAGGCGGAGTATCCTTGTCTCCTAATGTCTCATTCCTTCCTAAGATGGTCTCAATTTTCCACCTCAATCTGGAGGTTAACCTCCCCACCTTTTACCCCTTCCTGACTATGGCAGAGGAGGCTTCATTTTTTGGACGTTAAATGAGCGCTGCTGTTTTTCCTGCAGCACACCAGGAGTTCCAGAAAGGACCCAAATCTGTTCCTCTCTTACGCCCCCCCCCCCACACCCGGGCGTAAAGATTTCGGCTCAGAGGCTTTCAAAATGGATTTCGGAAACTGTCAAGTTGTGCTACCTGTTAGCGAAAAGGCCTCTGCCGGGGCCAATCCATGCTCATTCCACTCGAGCCGTGGCCACTTCCACGGCATTCGTTAGAGGTGCTTCCCTGACTGACATCTGTAACGCAGCCACATGGGTTTCGCCTCATGTCTTCATGAGGCACTACACCTTAGATGTTTGGAAGCATCATAGAGCGCAGCTGGGCAACCTGGTTCTTCAGTCTATTCTTTTGGCTTGACTGTCATCTCCCACCTCCAGGTAAGCCTAGCTTTCGAATTTCCCATGGGTGTGAAGCACAGAGACCACAAAGAAGATAAACAGGTTGCTTACCTGTAACTGATGATCTTTGAGTGGTCATCTGTGCATTCACACCTCCCGCCCTCCTTCCCCTCTGCTGCTGGTCTCTCTTTAAGACTGGTGGCGGTCCGAAGGAACTGGCAGGATTGTTGCGCCCGCTCCTGGAGCATGCGCATTGGGGTTGCTGCGCATGCTCATGGGAGCTGGCTCGAAAAAATCCCAGACTTGGTACTACCAATTGGGGATCAGCGCTGGTGCTTCATCCCATAGATGTGAATACACAGATGAACACTCGAAGATCATCAGTTACAGGAAGCAACTTGTTTTTCTCATGGAGTCGCACATTGGATATAGGCAAAGCATACTGGGAAATTTTGGAGAGCTATGGAGAAACTGAGAAACTGCATTAGTATTGTTCAGAGTTGTGACTTGTGTTTTTTGAGTTACAAAGAAATTGTCATTTAGACTGTGTGGTGGTTCATTTTGTTTCATAAGGGTTTAATACATAAGGGAATTTCTTTTTCCATGGGCTATTTCACTGATTTCTGTTCTCCCTTCTTCTGCAAGAGTTTCATAAGCTGGCACAAGTTTATGACTTTAAAGGTGTTGTCAGTGCAAAGAGATGGCATAATTGGTTCCTACCTACTTGAGTGAGGAAATCAAGCACACACCTCTTAAGTGCTGCATGAAGTGTGGCAAAAAAAGGCTTATGAAAGCAAATTAAGGGCAATTCTAAGAGAAGGAAGCTCTAATGGCTGCATTAGACCAGGATGCTACGACAGTGATAAAAGCAGATGACAAAACCATAGAACTATCCAACTGTTCAAAACCGTTTTTTGTATCTAGATAGAAAGGATACCAGGAATGTCTCAGAGCAACGTTTTTGTTATACTTGGATGCAGGCCTCGGATTCAGCAGGAGCTCACAGGAGCACAACTCCTGAACCTTTCTGGGTGTACCCCCTCCTCCTCCCCACCTTGTCCATTGAATAGTAGGTGCAGCTGCATAACAATCCCTGGATGAGCTCCACCGCCTATTTTTCTGCAAAGCGACCACTGCTTTGATGTAACGTGTGACCTTATGGCGCTGACTTCTTTCCATACTCCCTAATGCATTGCTGTCACGAAAAGGCCAGCAGCTTGCATGGTGTAGACATTATCAGCGTGTAGCTTTTCAGTAGTTTCAGAACTGAGTCTTTTAGAGAGTATAAAATGCTGTCGTCTCCATGTTCTTGGGAAATAGGGATGCTTCTGCGATTCTCCTCCGCCAAATCTCTATAATTCTCCTCACCCAGATTTTGAAATTCCAATGCAGTTTGTATTGTTACCAAAGTGCAGCAGATGAGTATCTCTCTTTTGCTCCGTATATTGTTTCCAGATGTATATATGGAGTTTGATAAAGTTTGATTAGTTTGTCTCTTCCTTCATCTGCAATTGCGATAAATACAACCTTGATAGGATAGTATGTACATTTGGATCAGGATTCTGTTTTGCAAGTCTTGGGATTGGTGAGACACCGTTATAAAAAACATTGATGCAGTCCCGTGTAAAATCACATTAAGGCTGTTTTTGATAGTGCACCTTTGCATATCTGAAGAAACGAGCAGTGACTCATGAAAGCGCATACCCTGCCATAATTTTCGTTAGTCTTTAAGGTACTACTGGATTCTTGCTGCTTTTTATTTGCACATCAGTAACACAGCGGGGTGGGGAGTGAACTGAAGGAACCAAAACTGGCAAATGAGCATGTTCCATTTCTCGGATGCCTTTAAATAATTATTTTAGATAAACTGTAGTTCTAGAGATACGGAATATAGGACAGAGTTAAAGTATGAACTATAAAGAAACTGAAGAAATCTATCTGTCAGAATGCCGGCGCCATATCATGCAATTCTGACTTTGAAAACTGTATAGATTTTTTGAGCATGCCAGGGAAAAAAATCAGATGCTTCTCAGTTGTACATATCATACTATTAGAGAGCTAGTCCAGAGCTAGTCCTCATCAGATTTGGACTGGAAATATGGATTTGATTTATTCATTCAGCCGTGAAACTCTTTAACCAGTTCACTCTCTGTCAGCCTAAACTACCTGAGAGGGATTATTGAGATGATAACATGGCAGCGGAGGGGATAACAATATGCTGCCCTGAAGCAGGCGGGGTAGGATAACAATGTAATAAATAGTTTCAGTCTATAGACAATATACGTATAGTGTAGTAAAACTTCTAGTGTTGCATATGGAGTTTCATTAAGTTCTACAACAGAGAACGTCCATTTCAAATTTCTCCTTCTACAATGGATAATGGCATGGTTTTAATTCGAAATTAAGAGAAAGCACACTTGGCTGTTGTTTTGTCAACGTTGTCAAGTGTTGTAAATTATGTCACAAGCTAATTTCTGTCGATAATATGTCTACATACACTTCATAACATATTAGAACACAACCACAGCATCATATATTAATATTTTATAAAATGTTTCACTGCTTCTTTGATAGAGCACTAAGGGGTTTTCCAGACACAGTGGAGAGAACATATCCTTGTGTAAGAAGTTTGGTCCACAAGTAAATTATAAATATCTAGAGGCATATTTCTTCCTATATGTGTTTACAGAGGTTTAAAGCCGAACAAATGAAGTCTGTTATCAAAGATTTCAGGTTTTCACGGCTGGCATCATCATTAGGGTTTGTAGAATCTTTCGGGCTCAAGTGCCGTGTTCTACTGGAGAAAGTTTTCCTTCCAGACGTTTCGTTCTCAGCTGCGGAGAACATCCTCAGTGGCGTTGCAGCCGGAGCAGGCGTTCTGACCTTCTTGGCTGCTGTGCATTGATGAAAGATTCTACAAACCCAAATGAAGTCTGTCTTATATTGTGTCAGGCCACAGGCTTATCCAGTAAGTGCTGGACCACTAGCAGTTTTCCAGGATGTCAAGCAGAAGTTTTTCACTTCAGCTACTGATTGGAAGTTCTGGGACCTTCTGCACATAAAGCAAATACTCTACCACTGAGCCACAGACCCACCCCTTGGCTCAAGACCCTGTGTTGCGATGTGCAGTCACGTATGGGTACAAGCAGTTCTGCCGTGGAGAGGATTGTTTTTGAAGCTCAAAACATCGAGAGACACTCCATTCCCCTCCCTCACACTTTCCTGCCTCTTCAAGCATGATATAGAGGAGGCAGTGCATACTTATTTATGCCTTAGATTGAGAGAGGTCCATTTAGAGATGCTCCATTCTTTCCACCAGCAACCACTGCTGATAAGCCTACCTCATTGATTATCTGCAGCCTGTAGCCTATGGAATGGCATAAAAAGTACTCTTTATGAAAGGCATGTCTTGTGTGTCATAAATCCCCCATTGTTTGTATCGTCACCTCCTGTGTTGTATTTTACTCAAAAAACCCCTCCATTTCCACTTTTGCTTCCTGTAGAAAAACTCTTATCCTTTCAAATTTGGGTATTTAGTCTCCATCTTCTTCCTATTTGCATATCCTTTAGCTTTATTGTTAACAGACTGTGGTCTGATATCACTCTTGGAAGAATCTCAGTTTCCCACTAGATCTTTTATCAAACCAACAGACAGCAAACACATATCAATTCTCGGCCATGTTTGGTGTCTAGATTAATAAAATGTGGGGGCGTGGCATCGGAGCCTTCTAAGACGGATGCCTAGAGTACATGCTCTGATTCCCCCTTTTACCTCAACTCATCTAACTCACACAAACCAGTATATCGCCTCTAATAAACATGAGTAAAACATCAACTGGAAAGTCCACAACAACCCCTGCAAATTATAAGGGGATCAAGGACTTCTTTACAATAAAAACTCCAGTGACAACTCAGAACATGGACCTGAGGAGCGAAGACGAAATGGCGGCTGAGGGAACAACTTCTTTCTTGCCCACCCCTGTTCCTAACAAGATGACCCTAGAAATGATGTTTAGCAATTTTGAAAAGAAAATAACAGATAACATGTCAGGAATAATCAAACCTCTGACAGATCAGTTTGCCTCATTTCAGATTGCGCTCGAAAATGTAAGTAAAGCTGCGGGTAGTGCAAGGGAAATCGGGCTGGCTTTACAGGAAGATGTAAAAACACTGAAGGCTGAAAATATTACTCTTAAAGAGAAAGTCTCACTAGAATCCTCTTCACGCTGTTCCAATTTGAAATTTAGGGGTTTGAAAGAGGACTTAAATAATAAACAAGATCTCCCAAGCTTTATTGCAGGATGGCTAGCAAATGTATTAGATCTGGAAGTCGATGTCGCTCCTTATATTTCTGCTGCCTACCGCCTTGGTTCCCCCTCATGAGCGGCGATCAGAGGCCCAAGAGACATATTAGCAACCATTCCAGATCAGAGGGTCAGACAAAAAATACTTGAGTTAGCAAGGAGTCGGGGTGGCCTTCCTTTTAAAAATGACTCTATACATGTATACCCAGACTTACCACAGGACATATTGAACTGGAGACACAAGATGAAACCCATCACAGAAGCCCTACGTGCAGCTAAAATTCGCTATAAATGGCTTCACAACAAGATGCAAGTCACCTTTAAGGACAGACTGTATTATGCTGAGAGTTTAGAAGCTGGTTATGCACTACTTAACTCTATTCATGTTTCAGTACCGATGGATTCCTCCAAGCCTTCACACAAACGGATAATGCCAGCATCACCAATGAAAGACACCAAACTGAACATTAAATAAATGCATTAATCTAATACTTATGACTGACACTTTACAATTGACATATGTGTTTCATATTTTAAAGATAACATTTCATATAGGCTGGTTTGTGCCTAATAATACATGTACCTAATAATACATCAGAGGGCAGAGGGAGCGATCCTGGCGCTTGCTGTAAGCGTCAGAGCTGGAGCCAGGCAGACAGGCACGGAGGAAGCACGCTGCCCTCTCCACAGCCGGCACTCGCAAAGCGCTGGGTTTGCGGAGGGGGCGAGTGCTTCCTCCGTGCCTGGCTCCAGCTCTGATGCTTACAGCAAGCGCCGGGATCAGAGGGCAGAGGGAGCGATCCTGGCGCTTGCTGTAAGCGTCAGAGCTGGAGCCAGGCAGACAAGCACGGAGGAAACACGCTGCCCCCTCCGCAGCTGGTGCTCGCGAAGCGCTGGTTTGCAGTGGGGGCAGTGTGGAGCGATCCCAGCGCTTGCTGGAAAAAGCTGGAGCCAGGCAGGCAGGCGCGGGGGAAGCGCCGGGATCAGAGGCGGAGGCAACGGATCGCCCCCCCCCCCCGGAAGGTACGTACCTTCGCTCCATAAGACACACACACTTTTCCCCGCACTTTTTTTTGGGGGGGAAGTGCATCTTATGGTCCAAAAAATACGGTAATTACTCCTATTCATTGTGTGTATTTTAATACAGCCAAATGCAACAAATTCATTTATTTATTGGCTCCATATTTATTGGTAATATTAAATACATCAGCTTTAGTGACACCAATAGCTTCACCTTCAACTATAATATTATATTACAATTTTCACTACGCAATAACATTTTTTTTTACAGATAAAAGTAACTCTTCTCTTAAGTTGCTGCTCAACTATCACTGCCATTCTAGTACTAATACAAAATAGCAGCAAGAATCTCCTTTTTGTCAAACAGAAATATTGGGTAAAGTCTCCAAAAACTTCCTGGAAAGTTAACGAAAGGAAATTTTCAAGATATGTGACAACTGCTCAAGACCAAACGGGAACTCTTCATCACAACTCCAGAAAAATCAATGACATTTTTTTCTCAATACTATAACCTCTATTCCTCTAAAAATCCTTCGACAGATGACAATATTGATTATCTGAACTCACACCCTGACATCAAGAAAATTAAGGAGCAACATCGCTCAATTATGGAACAACCAATTGAACCTCAAGAAGTCATTGCTGCTATTAAAAATCTAAAAAATAACAAATCTGCTGGACCAGATGGTCTTCCATCAGCGTTTTATAAAAATTTGTACATCTACTAGCTCCACCACTCACCAAAGCTTGCAACAAAATACTCTTTGATGGCAAACTACCACCGTCCTGGAACTCAGCCTCGATAATTGTTCTACCTAAACAAGGCAAAGACTTAACTAACCCATCCTCCCTTTTAAATCAAAACTACAAGATTTTCACGGCAGTAATTACCAAGAGGCTAAATTCTTTTGTAACACAATTTTATACCTGGAAGAGACTTAACAACCAATATACATAAAACCATAAATATTATTTCTAATACTAATTGGAAACATTTGGAGGCACTTCTGCTGTCCTTAGATGTAGAGAAGGCTTTTGATTCTCTTGAAATGTTGTACCTTTTGGAGCTTCTCCATCACATGAATTTTGGTAAGAATTTCTTGAGAATGATCAAAACTATTTATTCCACACCTTCAGCACAAATCCACATAAATGGCCTAACATCAGAAACATTTAAGCTGCATCAGGGAATCAGACAAAGCTGCCCACTATCTCCAGTCCTTTTCGCTCTGGCTTTGGAACTGTTGGCATCAGCAATACATAATGACTAAGATTCATGGAGTAGAAATTTGCTCCTGCACATCCAAAATTAGTTTATTTGCAGACGATATGCTGTTATATTTAACAAATCCTAAGACATCACTGAAGAATCTGGAAACTACTCTCAAACGTTTCAGCAATATTTCGGGCTTATGTATTAATCAATCTAAATCTTCTATTCTACCTCTACAACTTACCTCAGATACGGAACTATATATTCGTCAACACTATAGATACCAATGGCCATCAAAATCACTTAGCTAGGAGTTCAGATTCCTTATAATCTCAACAGTATTCTAAAATTCAACCACCTACGCATCTCTCAAGAAATCCAGCAAACGACAAACAAATGGAACAAACTTAATACATCTTTTCATGACAGACTGCAGCTTATTAAATGGAAATCACCTCAAGTTCCATCAATCTCCAGTTATCCAAGGTTTGGGACATTCTCATACTAGAAAAAATTACAGATCATATCCAACATTCAAACTCAGACAATGACAACTCGAAATTCACAGAGAAGTGGTTTCCTTTTATTGAGTTCATTACAGCAAATGACATTCAACCACACAAACCAGAATATCTTGATCTTCTCTACTGCTAAGCTTTTAATATTTTCCTTCAGTTGTGTTTTTTTGTTTCTTTTCTATTTACTACCACTTTTATTTCTCTTTTTTTCTACATTCCTTTTCTTTTACTGTGCTAGTTGTGGATCGCACCTAATTATAATTATAATTACCAGATAGTAAATTTTGGAATAACTTGTAATAGTTGCATAGAGTATATTTAGGCAGTTAAGAATTCATAGCAATGCATAATTAATAGTTTAACAATAATATGGGTTCAATTAGATTAACTGTGTTTTGATACAGGAATTATTGTCTTAATCTTAATTTTTGTTTTCATCTTGACCTCTCTCCTTGGATAGAAAATGGTCTACATATCTAGATACATCTTTATAACTTAAAATCCTTACTCGATATTTTATTGTATGCATGTATTTATGTTTGTTTACAACCTGATTCCATAAGTTTAATTAATTGTATATGAATATTAATATTGATATTAACTTGTATATATTTTTAAAAATTCAATAAAAAAATATAAAAAGGAATAAAATGTGAATTTTTTTTAGTTTGGGTATCTTGTTCTCCATGCATCCAGAAGTTCCAGTTCTTCCGCTAATTTGATAAAGCTTGCTGGCAATTGTAATCCTTTAACTTTAGTCTGTTTGGGCATCTTCTTATCTAATTGGACATCAAACATGGCATTAAAGTCTCCTGTTAAGCAATAATCTGCACAGTCCAAATTTGTTAGTTTGAGACTCAATTCCTTGAAAAATTTATCTTACTGTTCACTTGGAGCATAGATGTTTGCCAAAAGGATTTTTTCCCCTTCAGTAGCAATCTCCAGTAATAACATTCTTCCATCCTCCGATGTAAAATGCAACTGTGGATTCAATTTATCATTTACATAAGTTGTTAAACCTCTTTTCTTTTTACTAGAATCGGCTGCTAAAAAAAGGGTGCCAAATTTTTTGTTTCTTAAAAGGTACTGATCTTTTGCTGATATGTGTGTCACTTGTAAGCAAATTATATCCACATTCAATTCTGATAGATATATGAAAGTCTTCCTCCTTTTTAGAGAAAGATGAAAGATGGGTACAAAAGGGAAAGATGGGTACAAAAACAGTGTATAGATAAAACACAAAAGCAGTACATTCTGCATTTTGATAAACCATTCATCATAGAGAAAAGGGCTGTAACATATTTCAAAAAATTCAGAATAACAGCTGCACAATCACTATTAGCTAAACGTCATACGTTCTCCCCAATACTTCTCAAAATTCAGTCACCTTTTCGATAACAAATACACTAATAGATAACAGGTAGTAGATAATTTCACATTACATCAATTAATCACAATTAAAGGATTCACTAGTAGCGTCCAGCCAGACATATAATGGTCCCCAATATTTTCTTGCTTCTTCCTTAGATTTGCCACTCACTAGTGAAGATAAATAGTCCATCTCAGCTGTCTCCAATATCTTCCCAATCAGCTTTTGCTTAGTAGGTACTTATTGAAGTTTCCATTTCTGCGTAAACAATATCCTGGCTGCTGTATTAAAATGTGCCAAAAAATGTCTTGTCTCTTTTGTAAGTTCACTGGAATATATATTCAATAAAAATAGTTCTGGTTTAAATTGGATCTGTCTTTTCAGTATTTTCTGTAATAATTAGTGCACCAAAAAAAACCCCCTTAAAATACCCTTAGATACCCAAATGGTAAAATGGTAACTAATACTCAAAAGGTGGAACAACTGGAGAAAGATCAAAAAACCCTTGATAGTAGGTTTCTTTAGTTAGAGATGGATAGAGCAGCTTATAAGTTAAGATTCCAAAGTGTGCAGAGAATAAATTGGAGGATCTACAGAAAATATTAAGTGAAACGTTTGCAGAAGTTCTACAGGTCCCCTCATCGAAAATTGAAGAAGAGACTGATCAAGTTAAGCGTGTCTCATCGAGCTTTACGAGAAAGCATGCTTTACCCAGAGAAATACACGTGAAATTTACAAGAAAAAAAACCAGAGATATAATTTTGAAACAAGCAAGGGACAAGTCAGTGACAATAGCAGGAAATGAGATAAAAATTTTAAAAGAGGTACCATGGTCGGTCAGAAAAAAGAGTACCAAAGCTTGATAACTTTCCTAACAGAGATAGAAATTCCATACACTTGGCTAATGCCTGAGGGCCTACTTTTTACCTATGAGGATAAAAGATACAGGATTAATTCAATTTTTAAAGCTGAAAACTTATTGGAGAAATTTGATGGGAAAGATGACAATAAAGAGAACGATGGTGATGATGAAGAATCTTTGGAGGAAGAGCAGCAAGATGGAGCTAAGAAATATCTGACATGATCCCAAAATAAGGATAAGGATAGTGATAAGAAGAATCCATAATGGCCTCGATAATTTTGATTTCCCTTTTCCCTTTATTCTTGTCTTTATGAAAAATTAATAAAACTTTTAAAACAGAAAAATTTACCCAGACAATGTCATTAAAGGGATTTGAACTCCTAGGTATCTCATCTTCTTAGTAACCCACTTAAACATAAATCCAGTTTGCATCCTGGCTGCTGAGCTAAGGGCCAAGTTAATGGGACACAACTCCAATTTAGATTGATTAACTACTAGACCTGAAATTGAGCTAAACAGTTATAAGATATGCAAGATTGCTTCTAGAGAGTTGACTGGTGAAAAGATATAAATAAGAATGTTGTCAGCATAAAGCAAAACTTTGGGCCACTGACCATCCCGCTCTGTTTTGGAGGGCAGAGTCTAGGATTTGGAACCATCCATCCTGTCGTCAAACACCCCTCCCTCTTCACCGTTTGGACCCACTTCCCCAATTGGTTCTGATGGAATTATATTTGACTTTGTCCTGATCACTGTGCCAAACCTTATGTGACTACTGTGACCAAGGCTGGGATCCATATGCTCTTCTCGGTTCCAATCAAGCAGAAGCAAACCTATACCACATGGATGATCCAGGTCTTCCACAAGAACCCCATGAAGAGATGAACACACTAGGGGAGTTTGATAGTGAATTTGATCCTTGTTTTGAAGATAGGAAACCAGATTATGCCAGAAGACATCATGGCAGAATCATCCATGTACTAACTGAGGGAAGACTATCACATCTATAACAAACAACTCGTCCAAATGACAAGATTGTTCGAAATGAATGTTTGTGTACCCCACTGAGAGTGATGGATCCAGGAGTCAGAATTATGCATCCCAGTAATACAGGTCTCTTCTCATTTCCAGTCATGGAAGGTCTACTTGAGGTCCCTGCTGGTCCTTAGCTACATCCAGCAGCAGTGCTGCTTTTTGTGAAACATATTGAAAATCTATACAGAATCAAGCAGGAAGGATGCTGTTTCTTCTTCCAACACCCCACTGCCAAGTCATTGGTAACAGACTACACCGAAGGGGAAAATAAAGGCACTCAGCATTCAACCACTATTTACAGAGAGGGCCATGGAATAGGCAGGAAAATCTATACCTCTTTTGCTCGTGGCTTCAAAATCGCCAATACCAATGAATCATGCCCCAATACCATCTCATCTCATCTTTGCTCAGTTCTTGTTGATATTTTAATGTTCCCCCTCCCCATCCATTTCTATGATTTTATTATTTGGCATACTGCTTTACCTTTATACTGCTTTATTGTTGTAATGCTCTGCAGTGTGCTGAAGATAAGCAGTATGGTAAGAAAGAAAGGTAGAGAGAGCAGAGCTGATAGTTTTAATTTTATCATTGAAGAAGGTGGCAGAGTCTTAAACAGAAAGCAAAGAAAAAAGAGGCAATGGGGCCAGTCTGAGTAGGACTTCAAAAGTAAAGAGGCACTGTGGATTTCTAGAACTGGGGTAGGTCAGGGAGAGTGTTATGTGCTGGCACTGGGTTTTTCATGGGTGTGCTACCAGAGACTTTGCTGAGCCTGAGGCTGCAGAACAATAGCCACCTGGACTGGGTGGTGGCCAATCAGGAGTCATTGAGCCAGCCCTTGTATCTATAGTTATGTATGTTGGGTTTGGGGTGGGGTTATTTGCATGTATATAAGCAGGGCCTTGGCCCTGGGAGTTCAGTTTCTCTCTGGCAATGCTGTAATCACTAAATAAAGAGCTGAAATCACTCTCTCATGAGTGTCCTCATGCATCGAACCCAGTACTTTTCAGAGATGAAGAATTGTTGCTCCTCTCACATGGCAGATGAGAGGAGAAGAATGTATAGAAGACAAATTCAGTCTTGGTGGAAGAATGGGATAAGTCCACTACGGACATTAATTCTAGTTTTCATACTTCTTAGAGCACAGGTGAATCTATAAGAGTCTTAACTTTAAGTCAGAGACATCTCAAGTCAAAGGTTAAGTCATGTTTTATCTCTCATGCCAGAAAAGACATACGTAAATATATACCATTTGTGCATATGTAACAAGTTGTTATGGAAGCTACATATGTAACATTTAGGTCCAGGCATTCACTACAGTTGTTTTATTGGTGCATCAGGAAGAAACTGATTAGGTATGTATATATACCAAATGTTTGAGAAAGGTGCACCTGTTGAAATTCTGTCTAGTCACATCCCCCATGCCTAATATCAAGTGCAAAGGTCAAGAAAGAGTGTGGGTACATGGAGCTTAATTTGTAAGTAGTGTAACATGTGACACTGGACATTGTCTTTAATGCTGGCATGGTACAGAAGATAAGGTACCATATCAAATCAATAACATTGTTCTTAAGGATATGAAACGGTAGCCATGATTAATTTTTTTTTAAACATTTTGTTTCAGTTTGTGCCATTTCGGGATTATATTGACAGAACTGGAAACCACATATTAAGTATGGCCAGACTTGCGAAAGATGTCTTAGCTGAGATACCGGACCAGTTTCTCTCCTACATGAGAGTCCGAGGAATCAAGCCATCTCCTGCACCTCCTCCATATACACCTCCTATTCCTGTACTGCAGACTCAAATATGAGTACTCCAGATGTTTACTTCTTTTCATAGACCATCGAGCACGGCTAAAAGAAAAAAAGTGCTCAGTCCAGTACTGTGGTGCACTTTAAAGAGCCAATGAGCTGAGGCCAAGTGTCCCTCTATATGCAGTAGAAGTTTCTGGTGGGCTTTTAAGCAAAATAAGTTAACTTTTTAATACCAAAATGCCAATCTGGTTGCATGTGCAACTGAAAAAAAGCTTTTATGTACAGGAAGCAAAATTATCGTGTTTATTTCTGAGTTCTCTTTTCTTTCTGACAGGAAAGAAAAACTAACGTCACATGTTTTTCAGAAACAGCACAAGTCACAGGTTCAACTCAGAAGTCAATATCCTCCTTGACTTAATATGTACATACAAATGTGGAAGAATGCAACTCCTCTGTATCTACGTTTACATGTTACTACTTTTTAAAACTACTTTTTAAATTATTATTCTTAATCTTAAGAATTTGGAATATCGAATTGTCTTCTAGCTTGCAATAGTTAAATCCACAAGAGAAGCAATATCTCTTTGAATGATTGTCCGGACAAATATAAACAAGACTAAGCCGGGGGGGGGGGGGGGGGTACAGAGACATTCACAAGTTTCAGTAATGGAAACACCTCACTCATGTGCTCAGTAATAAATTAATCTGATACACTTTTCAAAATAGCATAATTGAAAACAAGCTTCCAAGATGTGAATACTGTAAGAATATGTATTTTGAAAGATATTCCAGTTTCTGAAATAACTTGTGTTTACATTTTTAAAGAATGGTTATGCTGGCATAATAAATTTGAACTACATACATAATGTGATGCAGCTGCATTCAATAACGTTTGAGTCTTATACTTCAGTTTACACAGTGTATGAAAATTATAGAGTATCTTGCATAACAACAGTCAGGCTTTGGCATCCTATTATTTTCTGCAGCTGAATATTTTATTAAGAGTGATACAAAAATCTTAAATTGCCAGTTGCCATAAGGTTGTCTAGATTGTCCATTCAAAGGGATGCTGACTCGTTTTGAGTTGGCTACTGCCTCAGTGTTATGTAAAGCACACAGGTAAATAGTCTATTAATATTATGGATCAAAATTGCACAGATATGTCGATTTATGCACAATTTTGTGTATGGATCTACACAAAATATTTTATGATATGCCTGTTCTTATCTTTATCAAATGTTTTTGCATGTACAGTTTTTACAAGAAATTCACAGTTTTGTGAGTATGTGTGTCAAAACTTTTAATTAGAACAAATGGCCTTAACTCACACAAGTATCTTGGAATCATTGTGAAATGCCTTCAGATACTGGAAGATACGTTTTACTTTGTGTCAAAATAGTAATTGCCTTGTAATGTGTAGCTCTCTTCTTTGGCACATAACCTGTTTACTACTTTATTTACTATTATATATGTTATACTGTACAAAATTAAACTCTGCATTTTTTAAAGCATGAAAGTATTTTTCCCCTGGAAAAGCTTATATAATGGTATCAATGGTATATTACACCTATGTAACACAGAATCTTCCATTTTTAAATATATTAAAGGATCTTAAAATGACCTCAGGCTGGAAATTGATTTTTTGTATTGTGAGAAAGGGAGAAAAGTACTTCTTTCCCTACCTTTTCTGTCCCATGAATAATTTTGTAAACCTCTATCATGTCACCTCTCAGTTTTCTCCAAGCTAAAGAGCTATAACCTCTTTAACCTTTCTTCATAGAGAAGGTGTTCCATTTAGGGATGGGCACAAACCAATAAAGGAATCATTATTAGAACTGATTTATGGAATTGCACCATCCCCAATCCAAAAATGAAAGCCATTTATTTTGCAGTGTATCATTTGTTTCCACAGTTCATTTGTAAGACTGCCTGGTACCAATTCAATAAATTCCTAGACAGTGCTGGGAGTGGACTTCTAGGAGCCCTAGAAACAGCCAAAACAGTTGTCCATTGCTTGACAGCTCTAGGATCCAATCACAAACTCCTGTTCTGCTCTATGGGAGCAGACACCCTGACCCAGCTGCTTTCTCTTTGTGGCATGAAGAGAGAAGAGTTAGTTGTCATGAGGGAGTTGAAGACGAGCTTTTCTGGGGGCACCTGCTTTGGGGGGGCTATAACACAGACATTTAAAATCCAATCTTCACCAAACTTGGAAGGCAAGTGGAGGAGAGCCTGCTGAAGGCTTCTGGTGAATTTGGCATCTCTAACTTGCATGGGAGCTGTTCTACATTTCTTGAACCAAATTAACTAAACAAACCATGAACCAGTTTGGGAAATGAAATTAACCATGAACCAACACAAACCACCAGTTCAGGCAATCAAATGAACCATCAACCAACATAAACCACCATTTTCTCAGTTCATGCCCATCAATCACCTTAATCGTTTTGTTGCCCTTTACTGCACCTTTTCTAATGCTTATTATGCCTTTTTTGAGATGTGGTGGCCAGAACTCTACACAGTATTCCAAAAGACACTACACCATAGATTTGTAAAGGTAGTCCCCTGTGCAAGCACCACTTGTTTTCGACTCTGGGGTGACATTGCTTTCACAATGTTTTCACGACAGACTTTTTACGGGATGGTTTGCCTTCCCCAGTCATCTACACTTCCGCCCCCCCCCCCAGCAAGCTGGGTACTCATTTTACCGACCTCGGAAGGATGGAAGGCTGAGTCAACCTGGAGCCAGCTACCTGAACCAGCTTCTGCTGGGATCGAACTCAGATTGTGAGCAGAGGGCATCGTTCCACCATTCTTCCTTCTGAGACCAAGTCCACAGTGGAGAATTTACCCTTTGAGGGTATGTTGTTATTCTCAGTCCAGATTGATGTCTTTTTATCACAAATCAAGTAGACTGCTAGGTCATTTGGCAGAGCTCTGCCACCTTCTCCAAGCCATGGTAGCAGAGATACCGGCCTTATCACAGCGATCAATGATTGCTTGCTCAACAGCCTCAACAGTATCCTCTGCAGAGTTCCTTTCCGCATTTGCCCCATCAATCTAGGAAGGAGTCCTTATCCTGCTCCAGGTCATAGCATCAGTTCTCTACTAAAGAGACTTCACAAGGCCAAAACCCATTCTGACTGTTAAAGTTGCCAGCCTCTTCCTCCTCTCCTACATTCATGTACAGGCTGGCTGTCCCCACCCTCCCCACAGATGGCACCTTATTATCTCAGATTTGTGGATGCTGTCAGTAATGCAATCTGATTACCAACTGGAGTTTACTGACTTGCCCCCACTACAAGCAGCTGCCTCACCATTAGACAACTCCCCCTCCCCAATTTGACCCTGAGGTGCAGTCCCCGTTAGATAAGGTGCTATTTAGATTGTTTTATTTCCCTTAAATACCTAAGAGTAGTATTCAGTTTTTTAAAAAAATCTTATTTTCTTAGCTCTTACAAAATTGATGTCACAGCTGTTCAGATCATTAGCTACTCATTGGCCCTATTTTCTATGAACGTATTTTCCTAGTAGCTATTACCTCAGCCAGGAGAGTAAGTGAAATTGCAGCACTAAGATTAAACCTGCCATTTCTCAAAATATTCAATGAAAGAATTGCATTGAGACCAAATATTTTCTTAACGAAGGTGATCTCTAAATTCCACTAAACTCAATAAATTGTTTTGTCAACTTCCTTCCTTTACTTCTGATGCAGAAAGAAAACTCCATATGTTAGATGTGAGAAGGGGTTAATTGTTTTATCTGAATAGAACAAAGACTTTCAGGAAAGATGCACTGTTTGTTATTGAAGTTCCTCTAAAGTGAAGAGGGTTTCTTCACAAGCCCACTTGCAATAGATTGCCTCCACAATAAAGACATTACTACCAGGCCAGATTGGTGTACATTCACTTCATGAGCACAAGCGTCTTCGGTGGGTTTTCTTAGAGGTGTTCCAATCTGGGACTTGCATGGCCATGACATGATCTTCCACTGACATGTTTGTAAAACACTATTCCTTGGATCTGCATGCAAGAAGACGAACATTGGTTGAAAAGGCTGTGCTCCAAACTATCTTCCAGTGATGAAATCCTGAATGCTCTCCCCACCATCTTGCTAAAATCCTAGCATGGGACTGCACAGAAGACTGAAGCTGAACATAGGCTTGTACTTGCCTGTAATTGATGTTCACTTGAGTGTCTTCTGTGCTGGCACACATTCCCTCCCACCTGCCATGCTATGAACTCTCAGAGCATGTGACTGTTTGGGTGGGAAATGGTTGCAATGGCTCCAAGTGAAGGTCCAGCACTCTTAGTGGAATTTTTAAGCTAAGAAAAGCATTCCCAAACAGACCTGCACATGCAAAGTCCCAGTGTGCACCTGATATATGAAAATCAGTTACAGGTAAGTGCAACCCTGTTTTCCTCTGCCTCAAGATTTCTGGATTTATGGGGTCATTGTTTTTTGTGGGGAAATAGGGGGTCTTTCAGGGGATTGTAAGGGGATTCTACAAAGGGATCCAGTTTTTACAGACCCCTGAAAGAGGTTTCTCCAGCCATCCTGGTTCTCATTGCATCCTGTAGGCAGGCCTGTAGCTATGGGGGGCGACACCCCCTCCAATTAAACTCCCATTCCATCCGTATGGCCCCTCCAATCTGTACAGCAGCCAACCACTGCCACTATGCGTGCTTCACCTTCTTCACTAGAAGGGAAGAGGCTGAGGCTGCAAACCTTGCAGGATGGCAAGATCCCTTTCTGCTGCCGGCTGCGGTTTGGCACTGGCTAGCGGTGCCAGCCCTCCATCTGAGCAAGCACCCAGTCCACACAGCCATAGAAGGCCAGATAGAGGCTCCTGGGAAAGCCTTGCCAAGTGCAGAAGAGTCACTGCCCAAAGGATCTGGGACAGCAATTCTGGTGGGGAAGAAGTGTATCAGCCTGGCCTGCAGCATTTGAGCTCTCTTGGGAAAAAATAAAAGTGGAAGCCGCCCAAGGCTTCTCTTCCCCTCACTCCTTCAGCCCCCTCTGCCACACAGGGGGAGGAAAGAAGTGAGCAGTGACTGTGCTCTGGTGCCTACCCCACCCCTGAAGTCCTACAAGCTCCGGCTTCCTACAACCCTGAGAGAAATCAGGCAAGGCCGGCACGTTCCTTGTGGGTAGGGTGGTCATGAAGCTGCATCTTCCCTCCAAGGTGACTTTTTCAGGCTTACTCTGTGGGGGTGAAAGCACAGTGAGAGCCCCCCCTCTCCTATGGAAGGTAAGCAGCTGCTCAGCACCTCCCCCCATCACAAGAACTGAGATGGGTCTTTTTGCTGCCCCCTCCACAGAGCATCTTCTGAGCCTTCCAGAGTATAAACAAGAAGCAGCGGCTGCTGGGCTTGTGGCAAGGGGGAGTGAGTGTAGTGGTGCCCTGGGTTATGGTGGGCTTGGCGATGCAACTTGCCACTTTTGCCTCGGCCAAGGAGTGGGTCATGAAGCACCAGGTGAGAAGGAACAGGCTGGCATCTCCAGGAGGGTGGGAGGCAGGCCCATAGCCAGGATTTTAAAAGTTGGGGACATGTTAAGAAGTTGGGGGGCACTTAGTGACTCCCTTCCACTGATCGGCACCATCACCGTGACTCAGAGTACCTGACTCAGGGTGCCTGACCTTCCCTCCTGCCTCTGCCACCACTTGAGGGGCCACAAATGAAAGCTGAGAGACTGGGGGCCGCCCCCTTCCTCCCCCCATGATTTAAATTGCACGGGAGGGGGACCCAGGAGCAGCTTTTGCCCTCCCACACCAACAAGCCCTTTAAATGGCATGGGAGGGGCAGCAGCTGCTCCTGGGTACCCTTCTCATGCAATTTAAATCATGGAGGGGGGGAGAGTCAGCCTCCCAGCTTTCACCCCATGGTAGTAACAGAGGGAGAGGGGGAAGGTTGGGGTCAACTGACAGGAAGTCAGGGGCAGGGCCCCCACAGGCCCCCCTGTAGCTACAGGACTGGTGGGGGTGGGACCCCAGGAGTCAACCCTCACTAGGAAAGTGCCTGCCCAGGTAGACACTCACTGCCCCTTCCTGCCCTTCCTTGTTCTTAAGGCATCACCAAGCAGATCAGGTTGAGGAGGAATGACAGTGCTAAATTTATGATGCAACTCCATCGGAGGGATTATCCACGTGATGTAATAGCTGCAGTTAGACAGAGAGCAGACTCAATGAATAGGCAGTGGATATTTGCTACTAAGAGTAGGTCTGTGGAGAACAGAATAAGATGTAGATTTGAATATACAAGACTATGTGCCTGTGGGAGAAAATGCCATGCTTCCTCTAAAGCATTATCAAACAGCAACAGCTACCCCCCATCAGAACAGAGCAATCCCCCTAAACATCCAACCTGGTAACAACAACGGACCTTGACCAACAGGGCTGCAAGGACTCCTGCTACAACAGGATACCTCTTGAGGGTTGAATGTTGTGGGTGGGGGGATTAGACAAAACTTGCCATCACATCAATGGTGTGATATAATTTCCAGGGCAAATCCAGAAGTGTTGTTATGCTGTTGATTTATGGTGTTGAAAGAGATTCTCCTGCTTACTTTATTATGGAATTAGTTGATATAATTCACAAAAAAGAAAATTATTTTCAATATGGAGATAAATTCTATTTTCAAACTAGAGGGATAGCTATGGGATCTAGCTTTGCCCTGAGTGTGGCTAATCTGTTTATGGAGCATTTGAAAAAGGATAAGATGCGTAATGTGGAGACCAATTGTTTTTTCAAGGAAATATCATTTTACAGGAGATATATTGATGACTGCTTTTTACTTGTAAGGAATAGGATGCGTGTGGAGTCTTCGGTAAATTGGATGAATAGTATGCATGATTGTATTGAATTTTCTTGTGACATGAATGAGAGTTCTATTTCTTTTCTGGATACTATTGTATATAGATGGCCATCTAATAGGCTAGCAGTTAGAACTTATTGTAAATTAACTGACAAGAACTCACTATTACACTTCGTTTCATCCCGTGCATCTATGGAAGAATCTACCTTACAGCCAATATATAAGGATCTGTAGGAATTGCACGGAAATACAGCACTATAGGAATGACAGTGCTAAATTTATGATGCAACTCCGTTGGAGGGATTATCCACGTGATGTAATAGCTGCAGTTAGACAGAGAGCAGACTCAGTGAATAGGCAGTGGATATTTGCTACTAAGAGTAGGTCTGTGGAGAACAGAATCAGATGTAGATTTGAATATACAAGGATGTCATATAGGATTAATAATGTCATTCAAAGACAATGGCATATTGTCAATGAGATTCTCAGGTGTGAACGTCCTCCTATTATTGGTATGAGAAAAATCAGCAATCTTAAATATCTGTTGGTTCACTCTAGACTGGTATCCAGTGGTTTTGTACAGAATTCTTTAATAGGACATTATCCATGAAGAAAATGTCGAGTATAGCCCCAATCTTGGGAAATACAACAGTTTCATACAACCCCCATCTTTAAAAAGGGTTCCAGAGGAGATCCGGGAAATTACAGGCCAGTCAGTCTGACCACAATACCATGAAAGTTGGTGGAAGCCATTAGCAAGGAGAGAATCAGTAGGCACATTGATGAACAAAAGTTATTGAGGAAGACTCAGCATGGGTTCTGTAAGGGAAGATCTTGTCTCACTAACCTGTTAGAGTTCTTCGAGGGAGTGAACAAACATATGGACAAAGGGGATCCAATAGATGTTACTTACCTTGACTTCCAGAAAGCTTTTTGATAAAGTTCCTCATCAAAGGCTCCTAAGTCAACTCAAGTGTCATGGGGTAAAATGACAAGTCCTCTTGTGGATCAAAAACTGACTAATGAATAGGAAACAGAGAGTGACTATAAATGGGCAATTTTCTCAGTGGATGGTAAGCAGTGGGGTGCCGCAGGGCTCAGTACTGGGTCCAATGCTTTTTAACAATGATTTGGAGTTGGGAGTAAGCAGTGAAGTGGCTAAGTTTGCGGGTGACACTAAATTGTTCAGGTGACAACTAGAGAGGATTGTGAGGCACTCCAAAGGGATCTGTCGAGGATGGGCGAGTGGGCGTCAATGTGGCAAATGAGGTTCAACGTGGCCAAGTGCAAAGTAATGCACATTGGGACCAAAAATCCTAACTATAAATACAAGTTGATGGGATATGAACTGGCGGAGACTGACCCAGAGAGAGATCTTGGGGTCCTGGTAGATAACTTACTGAAAATGTCGAAACAGTGTGCGATTGCAATAAAAAGGGCCAACGTCATGCTGGGAATTATTAGGAAGGGAATTGAAAACAAATCAGCCAGTATCATAATGCCACTGTATAAATTGATGGTGTGGCCTCATTTGGAATACAATTCTGGTCACCGCACCTCAAAAAGAATATTGTAGCATTGAAAAAAGTGCAGAAAAGGGCAACTAGAATGATTAAAGGGTTGGAACACTTTACCTATGAAGAAAGGTTAAAATGCTTGGGGCTCTTTAGCTTGGAGAAATGTCGACTGAGGGACAACATGATAGAGGTTTAGAAGATTATGCATGGGACAGAGAAGGTAGAGAAAGAAGTGCTTTTCTCCCTTTCTCACAATACGAGAATTTGTGGACATTCAATGAAATTGCTGAGCAGTCGGATTAGAACTGATAAAAGAAAGTACTTCTTCACCCAAAGGGTGATTAACACATGGAATTCACTGCCACAGGAGGTGGTAGCAGCTACAAACATAGCCAGCTTCAAGAGGGGGTTGGATAAACATATGGAACAGAGGTCCATCAGTGGCTATTAGCCACAGCGTATTGTTGGAACTCTCTGTCTGGGGCAGTGATGCTCTGTATTCTTGGTGCTTGCTGGGGGGGCACAGTGGGTGGGTTTCTAGTGTCCTGGCCCCACTGCTGGACCTCCTGATGGCACTTGTTTTTTTTGGCCACTGTGTGTTGGACTGGATGGGCCATTGGCCTGATCCAACATGGCTTCTCATGTTCTTATATTCAATTTGGTGCTGGAAATAGAACACGATTTTTGTGAGTTTGTATTTTGGAGCACAAAAGTCACATTACAAATAAAGTTACAGATGCGCCTGTGGTGAGTCATTTTATGGACAAGATACATACAGAGGATGATTTTCAGTTTTTTGTATTGTATAAATATTTCAACAAGGATACAAGTGAGAATGTGCATAAGATACTATTACAGCAGGAGTGTATGTGGATACATAGACTAAATAGTGTTGTTGCATATGAGATGAATATATTAATGGATTTATTGTGCTTTTTATAAAAATTCCTTCTGTGTATATAGCTTACAAGCTTGGGTACGTTAAGGAACTAGCAGGTGTTACCAATTATACCTTTATAGTTTGGGAAATAACAGTAGTCTCTTGCCTTGAGCCTGCTGAGCATTTGCCTGTTGGAGAATTCATTGGAGACCTGCGGTCCCATTAAGAGTGTGTTTTCAATTTTATGTCTTTATTGACACATTTGAATTTGTAGGTATTGTTCTTATTTAATGGAATTTGTAAGTTTTGATGTGTATGGTGATGCTGTATATTAATTTTGTAGTTTTAGTAATCCCGTGCCTGACAAAAGATTTGAAACAGGAAGAGGAAGTCAGCGGTCCTGCAGCAGCACATCTATTGCTTATGTCCAAACAATTTTTATTAGTAACATATGGCAATGTATTCAATTTCTTATATCATTAATAACTACTTTTTTTCTCTATCCCATATATTACTTTCTTCCCACCCCTCCCCCCGTTACTTGACCCCCGCCGGTGTACTAAACTTAAAATATTAATATTAAGGGTACATTTAATTACTAATTCATATCCTCCTCCCACTTATACTTAATCATTATCAAAAATTGTCCAATGTCCTTTTATTTTCCACTCTTTTTCTACATCTCTTCTGAACTTCTTCCACTCCATCTTAAATACTTCTAAATCTTAAATACTCCATCTTAAATACTCCATCTTAAATACTTCTAAAGTTCTTGTTAACTTATCCATTTCACTCCATGTCATAACTGCAGCACATCTATTGCTTCATGGGATTACTGGAAAACTGAATTTGCACTGTTCAGATATCAGAATATCATCTTCAATGGACTTTCAAGTTTCTTGCAGAATATTATTATTAATGAATGAGTCTCATTTTTTTATTTTTTTTATTTATTTATGATTTATATTCCGCCCTTCCCACGAAGGTGGCTCAGGGCGGCTCACAACAGGTAGTCGAACATAAAATTAAACTAGCATTTAAATATATAAACATATAAAACATTCAGAACATTTAAAACATTAAAACATTAAACAGTACAACAACATGTATAGCAGGAATCTGGTAAAGCTACATCTAATTTCCCATATCAGTTAGGTGTAAGCTAGGTATAAGCTAGCCGGAAGAGGGTTGTCTTACAGGCCCTGCGGAACTGAACAAGGTCCCGCAGGGCCCTCACCTCCTCCAGCAGCTGGTTCCACCATGTAGGGGCCATAACAGAGAAGGCCCTGTCATTTTGTATATTGATATTCTGATTGTTTTGATAATAAATTACATATAATAATAATAATAATAATAATAATATTTTATTTTTATATCCCGCCCTCCCCGCTAGGCGGGCTCAGGGCGGCTAACAGACACGGGAGTCTCATGATTCACATTAAACAATAATAGACATGGGAGTCCCGTGATTCATAAAACATAACAACTTAAACATTAATTACAATAAATTATTTAAAATACATAAAAACATATAAACATATAAAATATAAAAATAGGTGCTAAAATGATGTATTTAAGATGGCTAAATGTCTATTATATAGTATTATTACCAAAGATTTCAGGTTTTCATGGCTGGCATCGTCATTAGGGTTTGTAGAATCTTTCAGGCTCAAGTGCCGTGTTCTACTGGAGAAAGTTTTTCTTCCAGACGTTTCGTTCTCAGCTGCGGAGAACATCCTCAGTGGCGTTGCAGCTGGAGCAGGCATTCTGACCTTCTTGGCTGCTGTGCATTGAGTACAACTGAACCTTGGAGGAATTCCCTACTGCCTTGGAGGTGAATTCTCTGAAACAGAGAATAAAATTTCCTTGACTGGGATAGAGACAGCCATTTTCCTGAGTTCTGGCCTCACTGAAATATGTGGAATAGAAGATGACTGTGCCTGCCTAGAGGATGGCGCGGAGTTGTTTTCTGTTGCCCCAGAAGGTCGGACCAGAACCAGTGGGGTGAAATTAAGAGTTTTCAGTTAAACATTAGGAAGAACTTCCTTACAGTTAGAGTGGATCCTCAGTAGAACAGGCTTCTTCAGGTGGTGGTGGGCTCGCCTTCTTTGGAGGTTTTTAAACAGAGGCTAGATGGCCTTCTGACAGCAATGCTGTTTCTGTAAATTTAGGCAGATCATGAGAAGGAGGGCAGGAAGGGTTGCATCAATGCTTAGTTTTCGTGGCCCCTTCTTACATGCCCAGGGGAGTGCTGTTTGCCACTTTGGAGTCAGGCAGCAATTTTTCTGCAGGCCAGTTTTGCCAGGGATCCTGGAGAGATTTTTTTTTTTTAACCATCATCTGGGCTTGGAGAAGGGGGTCACTAGGTGTGTGGGGGAGGAGGTACTTGTGACATTCCTACATTGTGCAGGGCTAGGCTTCCCAATCCCCAGGTCCCAACGGGGGATCCCCCGTTTTTACAGGCTTCTCCCCGCCCCCACAGTCACCATGAAGTTTTAGAGCTCCTGCATGTTTAGAAACCTGCAAACAGGTCTGTGCGCCTTTAAGGCTGAGCAGGAAACATGGGAAAGGGACATTAACAGTTTCATAGGAGAACAGCCCCTCCCTTTCTTTTGCTTTCAGTTTTCAGAGCAAGTAAAGTTCTGCAGGAACAAGATCCAGTAAGTATTTGTGTGTGTGAGAGAGGGAGGGGGCAGGGGATTCCCTGGTTTGGAGGCCCTCCCCCCCATCCTTTAGAAAGCATGGTGGGAAGGGAAATGTCTACTGGGCACTCTATTATTCCCTGTGGAGAGCGATTCCCACAGGGAATAATGGGGAATTGATCCGCGGGTATTGGGGGCTATCTTTTGAGATAGAGGCACCAAATTTTTAGTATAGCATCTAGTGCCTCTGCCCCAAATACCCCCCAAGTTTCAAAACGATTGGACCAGGGGGTCCAATTTTATGAGCCCCAAAAGATGGTGCCCCTATCCTTCATTATTTCCTATGGAAGAAAGGCATTTTAAAAGGTGTGCTGTCCCTTTAAATGTGATGGCCAGAACTCCCTTGGAGTTCAATTATGCTTGTCACACCCTTGTTCTTGGCTCCACCCCTAATGTCTCCTGGCTTCACCCCCAAAGTCCCCAGATATTTCTTGAATTGGACTTGGCAACCCTACTCCTGGCTCCATCCCCAAAGTCTCCTGGCTCCACCCCCAAAGTCCCCAGATATTTCTTGAATTGGACTTGGCAACCCTATGCAGGGCCTTGGACTAGATGACCCTGGAGGTCCCTTCCAACTCTATGATTCTATGACTGTTGTGATCTGCTGAAACAATGTGGGAATTTCAGCTGGTCTGGTTGATGTTCCAGTTTTTGTGTCTGCTTTATTGTTTTATGTTAGCGGGTGTGTGTGTGTGTGTTTGTGTAAGTGTTAGTGCTAGGACTTTGGAGTTCTTAGGAGGGACTTGTAAAATTCTGGTTCTGTAGTGTTTTGTTTCCCTTATTAATTTCTGTGTTAAGGTGGGGAATCTCACATCTGTGTATGTGTGTGATTTTTCTACTGTTTCCCTGGCTTTGTTTCATTTGGTTTTATTGCCTCCTGCTTTGGTTTTTAGTCTGGATTTTAATAGACGTTTGGTGTTTTCAGTTTATTCTGTGTGGGATCTTTGGGGGGCGGGGAGTTGTTTGTGCTGGTTTGCTGTTTGCTGGTGGAGCTTTGGGATACTCTTGTGATTGTGGATGGACCGGAGGATGCTTTATAGATCAGATTGAAGGGTTTAAGCGTGAGATTTCCTCCCATAAGAAACAATGGAGATCAGGATGGCCAGGGACTTTTTGTTCAGGGGTCTGTAAAATTGAATCCATTTGTCCTATCCTCTTAAACCTAGAAAAGTCTTTAGGAAAGAGGAAGGACCTAATACTCTGCAATTTTTGTACTATTTTCTCCGCAGATACCAACTATGGATCCCCAGAAAGTTTCCCTCCATAGGAAAAAATAGATCCCCTCGCCCAAGTCCTTTGCTTGCTACTACTGTGAAAATCCTCCCTGTATCTGAACTGTCAGCTTTTTCACCAGCCATCTTGATTACAGTCATATGAACATATGAAGCTGCCTTATACTGAATCAGACCTTTGGTCCATCAAAGTCAGTATTGTTTTCTCAGATTGGCAGCGGCTCTCCAGGGTCTCAAGCTGAGGTTTTTCGCACCTCTTTGCCTGGACCCTTTTTTGGAGATGCCAGGGATTGAACCTGGGGCCTTCTGCTTCCCAAGCAGATGCTCTACCACTGAGCCACCATCCCTCCACCGTCAACCACTTTCCAACTGGAATTCCACCCTGACACCTTCAACTCAGTTTATAGTCATCTGCCTGCCACTTCTGCCCTGCGTGCTTCTTTCCACAAAGACTTCTGAAATAAGCCATTTATCTATCACATGGACATCTGCTCCAGTTACTCCTTCTACAAAGGCATCTATTATGTTCTCATCTGCATGACACTGATGTCGGGTGATTTCCATCTATGCCGTTAGAGGGGATACAAACACATTCTAGATTTTCCTTCTCTTATCAAGGATTTATAAGAGAAGGAACATTGGTAGTCTGTATTAAGTTGGTTTGAAAAGGCTGTCAGTTGGATGTGTCTGATTTCCGAATGTAAGGATTAAGCTTCTATAAGTAAACTTCACTCTCCATATATAATGGGGGCTTGCATCTTGCACCAGTTAATTGTGTTGTAGAGTATGAAACGCAAGAGGTGAATGCATGAACACGTATGAACATATGAAGTTGTCTTATACTTTTCAGAATCACTATTTACTCTCTTTATCAGGACTGCTATTTATTTTAACTAGCAGCAGATCTCCAGGATCTCAAGTGGTGGTCTTTCATATCATTTTACCTGACCATTTGAATTGGAGATGCCAGGGATTGAATGTGGGACCTTCTACATGCAAAGGTAGGATCCAAGTGGGATAAAACAATTCCCTGTCTATATATATCTAATTCTCAACAGTCCCCTCTGCATGCAGATACTTCAAACGAAGGGCACACTCTCCTCTAACAGGTTTTTCTACAGACTCGGGGGACTCTGCAGGTCTGCAGAAAAATCCAATAAGTTTTTTAAAAACTCAGGGAGGGTTGAATCCCCCCCTCAATACATTTTGAAACGGCTGCCACAGGAATCTGCTCCAGGCCCTGCTGCGTTGACAGTGAGAGGTAGACTGGCTGATGATAGCCAGAGAGAGAGAGAAGAAGAAGAAGATGAAGACGATATTGGATTTATATCCCGCCCTCCACTCCGAAGAGTCTCAGAGCGGCTCACAATCTCCTTTCCCTTCCTCCCCCACAACAGACACCCTGTGAGGTAGATGAAGATATTGGATTTATATCCCGCCCTCCACTCCGAAGAGTCTCAGAGCGGCTCACAATCTCCTTTCCCTTCCTCCCCCACAACAGACACCCTGTGAGGTGGGTGGGGCTGGAGAGGGCTCTCACAGCAGCTGCCCTTTCAAGGACAGAGTCTCAGAGCGGCTCACAATCTCCTTTACCTTCCTCCCCCACAACAGACACCCTGTGAGGTGGGTGGGGCTGGAGAGGGTTCTCCCAGCAGCTGCCCTTTCAAGGACAACTTCTGCCAGAGCTATGGCTGACCCAAGGCCATTCCAGCAGGTGCAAGAGGAGGAGTGGGGAATCAAACCTGATTCTCCCAGATAAGAGTCCACACACTTAACCACTACACCAAACTGGCTCTCCGAAGCACTAGAGTTAGGACTAAGGAGGATTCCTCCCGCACTATGAATGGCTAAATAGCAGGAGGAATCCTCCCCCATCAAAGCTCCGGTTCTGCTTTTGCTTCCTCCCCTCTAGAACCATTTTAAGTCAATCCTACCTGCTCTACAGTTAGAAGTTTACCCAAAGCATTCAAGTAATACAATCAGCCACCTATGCAACATCTTTCTTTTAGGCATGTTACGTGGACATCCTGTTACATTCATTCCACTTCTGCAAGTGGTGAGTTCTTGAGGCTAGCATTGATCCAAGTTAGTTCCCTTGCAGGGAGAGGATACGTCTTTGTAGCATTTGCTTTGTTCACAGATATACAAGAACATGTAGGTGGGGGCAAAGAAGCATTCCTACAGGGCAATCGGTCTGCTGTCCAGTTCCTCAGATAGAGGGAGCATAGTCTTTCACCCCAAGGCCTGCAAGGGCTCCTGCTGCTCTTTGTGTGTGTCTCCAATGCTGCATCTTCTTTGCACACCTGTTCAGGGTGGTGCTGCTAAATCTTGGGTGTTTGTCTTGTACAGCATTCAAAACACACTGTATGTAAATGGATGGGATTTGGAACACACTTGATTTTCAAAGCAGAGGAAGCTTAAAACAGCAGTACTTAATACTGAGATAGCACATTTCAAGTTTTTAAAGCTCTCCTGCATGTTAACAAGTCTTCAATCATTTTTATACAAAGGCTGGTATTATTTCTCCCACAGTGCAGCTGAAATTAGAGAGAGAGAGAGAGAGAGAGAGAGAGAGAGAGAGAGAGAGAGAGAGAGAGCGCTACATGAGGCTACCTCAGAATTATTGGCTGAAGCAACATTTGCACCAAGGACTTCCCCATCTCACCACTGACACTCTGTACTGAGAATCTGAAGTGTGTGTGTGTGTGTGTGTGTGAGAGAGAGAGAGAGTCTGTTTTTCACAAGCCCAACCCAATCACATGACAACTGAGAAACATTTATATCTAATACGATATTCAAATAAATACTTCAACTAGTCACAACAATAACAAATATTACAACCAACAGAAGAAAAGAAATAAAAAGAACCGTGGCATTTAGAATTAACACAGAAACACACAAAACCGACAAGGAAACAAAAGGACGAGTGTTTTGCATATCTTCTGTGTGCTGTATTCACCGGGTCTCATCACAAGGAGTATATACATTTAGTAACTACAAATCTTGCACTGCAGTTTCAAAACAATGCAATTGCAACTTAAAGCAAACCTCAACACATCACACAACATTTTGTTGCAGGTCCCCACTTGTAGTTTCTTCTTTTCAGGTAGAGAGTGTCTGTGATATTCTGTAAAGATCCCCCCCCCCCCGCCCCAATCATAAGTATTCTGAACAATGACAGTAGTTTGGTTGTTCAAGTTTAGGCTTGCACAGTCTTCTGAAGGAAGCCCTTAAAACAACACATTTGGCTTGAAATCCAAGCAGGGAACTGCCAAATTGTGGGGAAACTGCAGTGAAATATTTGCGTTCTGTTGTATGGGGCAAAGGAGAACATGGCATTCTGATTAATGACCACTGAAGACTCTTGAAGAGCTCATGTGATTCTGTAGACGTGTCCTTTCTACTTACTCTTTTTTCTCAGACAGGCAATTTGAAGTAACCATGATAGTTCACCAAAGTATGCATGCTCCTGAAACAGCAACTTGATATTCATGTTCTACCACTGAATCATATTTGAGGCTTTATATAGTTCTATGTCAAAATACTCCGCATATGGGAGCTCACTTTTGGCTCAAAGGCTCCATAACCTACTGCGCAGGTGTGATACAGGTGGGGCATAGACTTTTCAATTTTCCAGGGGAGGGGCTGGGGCCCATCCAGAGGCATTGGATCCAGTGACATCATAGAGAGGAGCCAGTGACATCACAGGGAGGGGCCTCCATTATCACAACCTGTGAATTTATGGAGAAGCTCCCTCCCCATAAATTTAGGGAGTACCCCCCCCTCCAATGCCCATGGGCCAGGCCAAACCCAGGAAAAGGTGGGAGACAGCCAGGAAAAGGTGGGTATCTCAGAGATCTCCTGCTGTGTCCTGTTTTTGAAATTTTAGAATAGTCAAGTTAAGATCTGCAAATATACATATCATGTGCATAGGACAAAACAGTGGTCACAAATTTGACAATAAAAGGCAATACAGAAAGCTTTAGGGGAACATTTTATAAGTTTTCCTGGACATCCACTTACAGGTGTCTTGTTTCTGCCTCATTAATAAAGGTACCATTGTACTGAAATAGACAAAGCAAAGATACCTTTGTTTGATAAATTCATGGGTCTCTGACCCAGGGCAGAATACAAAACAGTTTCTGGGCGCTCAATTTCTAAGCAACGTACAAAGTTCAGAGTTAGTGGTAATGTTATTCTCACTTCAAATTCATATCCTACAAAGTGAGTGCAAGTACATTTTGAGGCAATTCAGAACAGTGCCCATGGCCCATGACCCCATACCACCTAGGGTTTTATATACTTTGCCCTCTTAGAACACTGCTTAGAAATTCCACCTGAAAAACATAGATATTCAGAACAAATAATTAATGAAAATCACACGGTTCAATTTATGGGAAATGACTGCATTCCTATACATGGTAAATTTCTGCTCTTTAGGTTCAACTTGCAAAACACATTTGGCTTCAATAAATGATCTTCAGTGAGCTAAAATACAGCTTTAGCTTTTCATTAACAATGCAAACTGTTTCTTTAGAAATTACAGTACAATCAAATGTTTTCCCAATGCCCTGTTACCCCTTCTGCTCTCACAAGCATCCTCTCCTGCCATATCCCACCTCCCCACCCCAGTAGTTCCCATGTGCTGCATGATTTGTGGCAAACCTTAAAGATTTCTTCATCTAAGTACAACACATCTGTTAAGGTGCAGCTATTCAGAAACCCCTCTACTTAACTGACACTGAATGTGTTTGTTCTAATGGATGCTCTTTGAATGAACTCATTAATTATAACGTTAAGATCACTATCCTGAGAAATATGTTTATATCTATGAAGAGACTGAGCCTATCCTGTCTCATGCTTGACCGTAGAAAACTCTTTATTCTACAAAGGGCGTTTTCGCACTCACCTTCAGCCGGCGTGACCCCCCTCTTCACCGCGCAGGATCTGCGTGGATTTCGCACTAAATGCCGCGGAGCAGCCGGAAGAGCCGGAAACTCCCGTCGCAAAAGCCGCGCAAACGGAAACTGCTTTTTGGCGGTTTACGTTTGAGCGGCTTTTGCGCCGGGAGTTTCCGGCTCTTCCGGCTGCTCCGCGGCATTTAGTGCGAAATCCGCGCAGATCCTGCACGGTGAAGAGGGGGGTCGCGCCGGCTAAAGGTGAGTGCGAAAACGCCCAAAGGCATGAGAATGATCTCTCTGAGGTGCAGGAGGGAACAGGTATAGCAAGGCCTATTCTGGTAAGTTTAGCTAATTCTGGTAGTGGCTGACGCAGATTTTTTTTCCCCCCCCTGGTTCTCCACTGAATAGATCGATCACATCACAAAGGCCTAGAAGTTTAACATTCCTCTGCCTTGCAGTGTCCACAAACATCCCAATGAAGCTGTGGTCGGGCAGCATCCAACTTACTTTTGTAGAAATTTAGAGTGTACGTACCATCATCCTCCCCTGCGGCAAACTTTTCCATTTTGTTCATGCGTTGGGACGTATCTGAGGAAAAGCTGTGTAAACTGTTGTAGGTATTATCAATGATTTCATTCAAAATTTCCCTGTAGAAATCCTCAGGAGATGGAAACTGGTAAGGATTACAACCAGCACCAACATGTTGCGCAGGCTTTCTGCACCTGGGAGCAGTAGGGCTCTTTAAATCTAAACCTTTTGTTGCTGTGACTGTCTGTGCCCAGAACTGCTGAAAGTTGTTCCTCAGTTGCTTTGTACTCTCCTTTGCAGAAGCAAGAAGAGATTCTACTTGATGGAACTGTAGATCACTTTTTTTGAAGAGGTATTTAATGTGTCCAAATGACTAAACACAAGCAGCAATAACTGTAGCGTGAAGTAAGAAGCAAATCTCAATAAGATTCGTATATATCCATCTACTTTTGCCCCAGGATCTCCTCTCTCCTCAGAAGATATCGTCTCAAAGAACTGAATCAACTCTCCATAATTTGATTTGATCCCCCTCAAGGGGACTGTAAGGAGGCTGCTCTAACAGTCTACCTAGTGAGGGGAAATTGTCTCAAATTTATGTTCTCTGCCTGTTGAACGTGCTTAAACCAAGCAAGACGTTTTGGTGAAGTTTTTACAAAGGTAATTGTAATGTACTGCAAACCGAGACGGTTGGAAGGCAACATTCTTTATTGTGAGCACATTACAAGAGAGGGAGCACGCGGGCCAGGCCCCGCTTATATACATTGCCCGGAACTGCCCCCCTGGATTGACCCAGCCAATCCTGGTCCATCTAAACTTCCCGCCACAGGTCTTGGTGGGCGGGGTGAATGGCGAGCTACATCCGGGGACCCTGGGGTCTCCTTCTGTAGGGCTCGCCATGCGGTACACTTTAAAGTCAATACATAACAGTAATCATGTTAGATAACTCACTCAGAAAATGTCTACACATTGTAACATTTTCTGACGCATCTTGTGCCACCAAGTTTACAACATGTGCAAAACAATGAACATATAGTGCTCTTGGCTCCTCAGCCTTTACCAGAGCCTGTACGCCACTAATATGTCCACCAACATTTGATGCTCTATCATAGCATTGCCCACGACATCTGTCAAGAGGAAGTTCAAAGCGACAGAATACATCCTTCAAAATAAAAAAGAGATTTTTAGCAGTAGTGGATTCAGTTTCATAAAAACCAAAAAAAGAATTCCTCCACAAACATATCCTTTATAGCAATGCGGAAGCAAATTGAAACCTGTTCTTGAGTAGTGATATCTGTAGTCTTATCAGCAATCACACTGTAATAAACAGCCGCTTTAATCTCTTTCATTAGTGTACGTAGAACGTTATGAGCCATGATCTCAATCATTTTGTTCACAATGGCAGGTGAAATCCATTTGTAGTGGGTACGACTCAACCATGATTCCATCTGTGGAATAATTGTAGCATGTAGCAGCAAGAGCTGTTTCAGGTTTGACTCTTTCTCATCATGGCTGTATATTGCACAGCCCTGACAGGCAAGGTACATTAGTGATGATAAAATTGTCAGCAGGGCCTTCCTAGCATCTTGTATTTGCTTCTGCTGGCCTTCTAATAACTTGCAATGTACATTTACCACTGCTTTAACAGAAGCTACAGCTTGGACAGCTGCACAGTGCAAGTTAGAATGTTGATGGCGGTGAAATCTTTCAGGTGTCTTCTTCCAGTTTGAGAAGCCATTTTGAACAAAAGTTTCATGTGCATCCTTGTATCTCAAACTTCTGCCTTTATGGTGAGCCTGAGGCCATATTTTAACTCAGCAGTGGCCTCAGCTTTAATCATTCATTGGAAGAGAACTCTTAATTACTCTTTAGCTTGCTCCAAACCAAAGGCATCCAATCAGTCAGCCTGGAGTTTTGCTTCTCTGAGTGTGCAGAAAAGGGCAACTAGAATGATTACAGGGTTGGAACACTTTCCCTACAAAGAAAGGTTAAAATGCTTGGGGCTCTTTAGCTTGGAGAAATGTCGACTGCGGGGTGACATGATAGAGGCTTACAAGATTATGCATGGGATAGAGAAGGTAGAGAAAGTAGTCCTTTTCTCCCTTTCTCGCAATACAAGAACTCGTGGGCATTCAATGAAATTGCTGAGCAGTCGGGTTAGAACTGATAAAAGGAAGTACTTCTTCACCCAAAGGGTGATTAACATGTGGAATTTACTGCCACAGGAGGTGGTGGCGGCTACAAGCATAGACAGTTTCAAGAGGGGAATGGATAAACATATGGAGCAGAGGTCCATTAGCCACAGCTTATCATTGGAACTCTCTGTCTGGGGCAGTGGTGCTCTGTATTCTTGTGCTTGGGGGGGGCACAGTGGAAGGGCTTCTAGCCCCACTGGTGGACCTCTTGATGGTACTTAGTTTTTTTTTGCCACTGTGTGACACAGAGTGTTGGACTGGATGGGCCATTGGCCTGATCCAACATGGCTTCTCTTATGTTCTTATGCTCTTATGTTTGATGTGTTTGGAAGAGGAACATTCATGACATTTGCTGCTAAGTGACAGATGTCACAATATACTTTTTCCTTTGCCGCGTTGTAAGAGAGCCATTCATATGTTCTTTTCCAACTATCTTTGAATTGTCCTGTCTTTTGCTTCTCATTAGGAGCTCTCTTCTCTGCAGAGTCTCCCTCCCCCTCGACTAGGTTTGTTGTCAAGGAAGATGTAGTGGAGATTGCGCCAGGCCTTTCATTCAGGATGTTGTAGGTATGCAATACGAATCTTCAGCATCAGAAAGGACTTTCCTCTTTCTCATTACAAATCTATCCATGGCAAATTGAGTGAAATGGCAGACTGAAAAAAATTCAAAGGAAAAGATCAGGATACTGAAGGAGGGGAAATCGCATATGAAAACAGGGCAAGGATAGCCATGTTAATCATGTGATCCCTGCAGCTTCTAAACTGTTATAATAGCATTTCAAATTTGTCAAAGTATTTTATAACTTTTTATCCGAAAAAAACACCATGTAAAGTAAGCCTCAATAATATTGTTATATGCTTAGAAATCAGTTCATGTTAGTTGTAGCTGCCTAGTCCAATTCAGCTGCTTAGTTGTAGCTGCCAAGTCCAGTTCAAGAAATATCTGGGGACTTTGGGGGTAGAGCCAGGAGACTTTGGAGTGGAGCCAGAAGACACTGGGATGGAGCCAGAAGCAAAGTTTTTACAAGCACAATTGAACTCCAAAGGGAGTTCTGGCCATTACATATAAAAGGACTGCACGACTTTTCAGTGCCTACCTTCCATTGGAAATGATGAAGGATAAGGACACCTTCTTTTGGGGCTCATAGAATTGGATCCCCTGATCCAGGGTTTTTGAAACTTGGAAGGTGTTTTGTCGAGAGGCACCGGAGCTCTTCCCCCACTGGCCAATCCTGTGCCAGCAGGTTGGAGGCCCCGAAATCAAAGGAACCCGACCCCCAGCGGGAGGCTGAACATAAGAACATAAGAGAAGCCATGTTAGATCTGGCCAATGGCCCATCCAGTCCAACACTCTGTGTCACACAGTGGCAAAAAATTTATATATATATATATGTATATGTATATATGTGTGTGTGTATATATATATATATATATATATATACACACACACACACACACACACACACACTGTGGCTAATAGCCACTGATGGACCTCTGCTTCATATTTTTATCTAAACCCCTCTTGAAGGTGGCTATGCTTGTGGCCGCCACCACCTCCTGTGGCAGTGAATTCCACATGTTAATCACCCTTTGGGTGAAGAAGTACTTCCTTTTATCCATTGTAACCTGACTGCTCAGCAATTTCATCGAATGCCCACGAGTTCTTGTATTGTGAGAAAGGGAGAAAAGTACTTCTTTCTCTACTTTCTCCATCCCATGCATTATCTTGTAAACCTCTATCATGTCACCCCTCAGTCGACGTTTCTCCAAGCTAAAGAGCCCCAAGCGTTTCAACCTTTCTTCATAGGGAAAGTGTACCAGCCCTTTAATCATTCTAGTTGCCTTTTTCTGGACTTTCTCCAATGCTATAATATCTTTTTTTAGGTGCGGTGACCAGAACTGCACACAGTACTCCAAATGAGGCTGGGAACCCTACACGTGTGCATGTTGTCATACAGCCAGATGGAGCTCTCTCTCCACCCCCTTAGTCATTGCAAGGTACCACTTCATTCCACAGCCAAAACAAACAGTTAAAATCAAACATAGAAACTACTGACAAATCAGTCTGTATGTGTATTTTTTTTAAAATAAAATCCTACCATTCACTCTTCCTTTTTATATTCCTTGGCGATAGTTGTATCTCCTGATCCGTTTGCTTCTTGGCTGAGAGAACAGCCTTCAAATAAGCTAGGTCATGATTACTATGCTACACTACAAGTGAGTGGCAAAGAGTGCTATGGGAATTCTTAAAACTGCTGTCTCTCATAAATGGAATTTACATTCTACTGTTACATCAACCAACACCAGCAGTCTACTGCAACTGCAGAAGCATCTGGTCTCCCCTGAGCATCTCAAACTTCTGCCTTTATGGTGAGCCTAAGGCCATATTTTAACTCAGCAGTGGCCTTTGCTTTAATCATTCATTGGAAGGAGAACTCTTACTTACTCTTCAATTTGCTCCAAACCAAAGGCATCCAATCAGTCAGCCTGGAGTTTTGCATCTCTGAGTGTACAGTTTCCTCTTTAATAATAATAAGTTTTATTTATAATAAGTTTTATTTATATCCCGCCCTCCCCGCCGAAGCAGGCTCAGGGCGGCTAAGACAAGAAAACAGCAGTTATGCTTCTCTGTATAGAAAATAACAAGAACACAGTGGGATGAAAAAACAAGAGCACTCGGGCTGAGCTGAGGCAAAAATCAGATGCTGCCCAGACATTATTTCCTTTGCTCATACAAATGCTCTATCAGACCCTCTCCTGCCATCCTCACAGCAGAAATCTGCCAAAGTAAAGACATCAGTACTTCTCATTAAAGGCAGGTCATGGGTCTCCTATCTTTCTTTATTCCCCCTTCCAACTGCTTTGCCTTTTTCATTTCTTCCTAAAAATCTCTGTTTTGTTTCCCTAACAGGGCAGCAAGGACAGCCAGGTTAAACAAGTCTTCTAAAATCAAATCAAACTGCTTCAGGAGATTTAGTTGTATAACTTTCCTTTATACAATCTAAAATGTACAAAACCCCGTCATGATTAGTGATGAATGTGTAAATTTGGAAATTATGTAAATATTTGATATATTTTTTATCTTTTCCTAAAAGCTCAAAGCGGTAACCAACCATAACGCTTCCAACCTGCTCTAAAACAGCCAGTATATTACAATCTTCATTTTAACAGGATTTACTTCTAGTTATTTGTGATTTTCTAGGATGGAAAACCACCGCCTTCCCAAGATTGCCCTGTATGGCGAACTCTCCACCGGCCATCGAAATAGAGGGGCACCAAAGAAGAGGTACAAGGACTCCTTGAAGAAATCCCTTGGCACCTGTCACATCAACCATCACCAGTGGTCTGACCTAGCCTCAGATCGCAAAGCATGGAGGCACACCATCCACCAGGCTGTCTCTTCCTTTGAGAACGCACGCATAGCTGGTCTTGAGGAGAAAAGGAGATTGAGGAAGAATCGCACTGCTACAGCACCAACCCCAAATCAGACTTTTCCCTGCAGCCACTGTGGCTGGACCTGCCTGTCCCGCATTGGTCTTGTCAGCCACCAGCGAGCCTGCAGCAGACGTGGACTACTGCATCTTTCTTAAATCTTCATTCGCAAAGTCAAGCCGAGAGAGAGATTTGTGATAGGGTGGGTGTAATACAGGCATACTGTTATGGCTAGCTTGATACAGATTTTATTGGCAGTCATCATCTCCAGTCCCTCTGTGATTTAATCTAAAATGAACCAAGTGCTTATATGAATATTGGTACTGAGATTATATATCTTTTATTCTCCTCTTGTCTTGGTTATTATTCTGGAAAACACCTTGTCTGCCCTAAAACCATTTTTGTTTCTTTCCCTGGAAAGGGTTAAAATCTTAGAAAGAGCAATAAGCCTTTACAGTATTTAAAAATATAGCTCTCAGATTTTGTTGGACACAAAACATAAGAAGGAACTACCAATAAAACAATGTACACTGAGGAGAGTGAGCAAAAATAACAGCCAATCTGTGCTGTGAGATAAACTGCACCCTGAATGACTGTACCCTGTTCCACAAAATCCCATATCAGAACTTCCAGAGGACTTTTAAATGAAATCTCAATCTGTCCCTTTAGCTTCCTTCATGAAGGTTAGTTAAACATTACGGCTGAATCCAGATGGCCAATCAGGCCCGGTGCTGTGTCTTCAGGCCGAGTCCTGTGCCCCCACCCCCTCCTGAGAAGATTCCAACCCAGTTTAAAGAAAACTGGCAGCTTTTTAGGAAGTGGGCAGGACTTTGACCTATCTGGTAGTAGCGGTGGTGGTGGTGGTAGTAGTAGTAGTAGTGATAGTAGTAGTATTGTTGTTATTTCTATACCGCCCATAGCTGAATCTTTCTGGGCGGTTTCCAACAATACAATACAGTAAAACACAATACATAGGAATGAATATAAAACATTAAAAAAAACACTACAAACTGTAAAAACAGCAAACAGAGTTACTAGCACCACCTCGCTGATCATGTTGGATCCTTGAAAGTCTGAAAAGATCTTTGAAGGCCTCTGTGAAGAAGGCTGCCTTGACCTGGCACCCGAAGGATGGTAAGTCTGGCATCAGGCAGGGCCCAGTTGGGAGGTTGTTCCAAAGGCAGAGGACCACCACTGAAAAAGCCCTGCCCCTAGTTGCCACCCTCCAAGCCTCTCAAGGAATTGGCACCTGGAGGAAGGCTGCAAGGGTTTTGTTTTTAAAAAATATATATATCTGCGAGGGCAGCACTCATCCTTGGGAAGCATTGGCCCCAAATGCTCCCTGTAGCTGTGGGCCTGGTCTGAGATCTACAAAGGAGAGCACGGTTAGGAGCAATTGTGTCAGCTGCTCAGTTCATTTCTGTATTCCACAGAGTGACCAGGGCTTCAACAGGAGCACCAACTATGTAAACCAGAACCCCCCCCCCCCCCGAGCACTCTGGAAACCATTCAGATTCATTAACTTCTGGGGTGGATCATCTTAACAGATCCCTCACTCTTGCAGAGGGAAAAGGCACTGTAAGCCTAAATTTCAGCAGGCAGTGATCTGATCATGACAAAGGGACTAAATCAAAGTCCCCTACAATCCTCAAGTCTGGCTGAAAAGACCAAGTCATACCATCCTCAAGTCCGGCTGAAAAGATTCAGTCTAGAGTATGACCACCACATGCATTGGGCCAGTGACATGTTGGGACAGTCCCAGGTTATCATAGTGGCCATGAAATCCTGAGCCACCCCAGACAGAATGAATGTTGAAGTTCCCTGGGACCAACAACCTAAGAGACTCCAACATCACATCCGAGATCACCTCCATCAGCTCAGCTAGGGAGCCTGATGAGTTCCAGGGTGGGTGATACACCACCAGAATCCCCAATCTGTCCCACTGGCCAGCACAAAGTACACACATTCCAGACTAGTCATCAGATGGGCAGGGCACCTTAAGAGAGAGGTGGGATTCCTATAAAATATGGCATCCCCCTCCCCAGCCCTCACATTTACCCTGGTGCTGAACCAAGTACACAGGCAGGGCACAACTGGGAGAAACTATACACCTCTCTGTTATCCTGACACCACCCAGTTAAACATGCCACACTGGCTGCCTCCTCTCCAAATAAATCACAGATGAGGGAGGTTTTATATTGCACCGATCTGGCATTTAGAAGCAGCATCTGGAGACCCAAGGGCTGGCTGACATGAAAACCATCAAACCCACAGGTGGGGGGCAGACAGGAACACAGCACAGCTGTTAGTCATCTGGGCCGTGTTCCCCTTACCTGGCCAATACTCCAACACCATATCTCCCTCTACCCATAACTATGCTAATTGGGGTCCCCACAATCTCCCCACTAGGTCCCACTGACACTCCCTCAATTGGTCCCCAGAAAACATCCCACAAAAGCAGGGGGGTGATGACAGAAAGCCCCAAAGGTGTCTTCACTCTCATGGCATCCCAAAGGGGCATCCCCCATGACAGCCCACCACCCAGCAGCAAGCCTGCTTTTTATGCTGAAGCTGGGCTGCTGGAATTGCCAGACCAGGGGTGCGGTCACACGTACCATTAGTGACGACACAGCTCCGTCTGGCTGACAGATTAAATGTGTTCGTTCAGACATCCACATCTGGCAATCGAGCATCATCCGGGCTCATCCAGGCTTGCTACGCATGAATGGCGCATTAATTTGACAGCACATAAAGTCCGGCCCTTTTTCAAAACAGCGGCACAAGATCGGCTTTTTGTTGTTTGGACAGCTCACGTGCGATACTGCCTCTCACCATTTTTTTTTTAAAAAGCCCCAGCAGACATGCGCATTGCCAGATCATCCGGGAATCTGAGGTGACGCTTCTGCTTCTCCAATCAACACAGGATCGGGGGGGGGGGGGCGTTATCCCACTACTCAGAACAAGAAAAAATTCTTTTTTTTTCAGTGTGGAGGATTTCAAGATATCATTGTCACTGCCAATTTCTAGGAAAATAATTCCTGGCAGTTCGTGGTTTGGATCGGCAACGTTAATTCTGGAAACTTTCGCCCTTCCCCCCTGCCTCTGAAGAAAGTTTTGATTTCTCAGCTCCAAACAGTTGGGCGCATGTTCAATGGACCCCCTCCCCTCCCAGAAATCACCATCTGATTACGCATGCTCCAAGAAAGGAGCGTGATAGTATTGGATGTCTGATCGCGCACAACAGAATGAATCGCATTCTTGGATGCTCGTCTGAACTGCCCTGCATTGAATCAATATTCAGCAGTTCAGATTTGAGCACTACACAACCACTTTTAATGGTAGGTGTGACAGCACCCCAGGTATAAATACTCAGCACTAAGGGACTGTGCTGGGGCTGGAAGGAGAGCTAGAAAGCTGGAAGCTGGAGGTAGCGGAGAGAGCTGCAGCAGTGGAGATCCCAAAGTGCCATGATACAGTCTTCTTCCACACTAGTCCCTGACCCAGGTGCAGAGCGCCTTGGCCAGAGACTTCTCCAGTCCAGCAGTATAGGCCTGCTTTTGTGCTGAGGCAGGCTGTTGGACATGCAGGCCAAATGTGATCACTCAGCTCTAATGCACTCTGCTTGGGCCAGGCAGAAAGCTGGAAACCGGAGGTGGGGGGCAGCTGCATCAGTCAAAAATCTCAAGGCACAGCAGCAGATCTCCAAGTGCCAAACAGCAGTCCTCTTCCCCACCAGACCCCAGCCTTCTCACTAGTCCCAGATACAGGCTGACCCGGTCAGGATCTTTTCCAGTCCAGCAGAAGCAGCAGACCTGCTTTTATGCAGAGGCGAGGCTGCTGGAATTGCGAAGTCAGGTGCAAACACTCAGCCCAGATACTGCACTCCATTACAGTATCTAAATGCTGAAGCCACACCCACTCACCTTGTCTCCACACCCTTCAGCTATGTCCCAGCACCAACGGCCTTTGATAAGGAAAGAAGTTAATTGGCGGCCACCCTCATTGCAGTCCCCCTGCAAGTTCTTATCCTGAAGTGGATAGATGACAGCATTCCCCTTGGCCCTTTTGTGAGAGCATGACAAGCTGTTCATATCTCCTGAAGGTTCCCGCTCTCTCACAACATTCCGCGTTCCCTATTCCAAGAGACTGACAATTATGCTGGATGCATAATCCAGACTCTGTGCATCATCCAGCGACAATCTGCTATTGTAGCAACCGTGTCTTAAAGCCCCCTTGCTACACAGCAGCTGCCTATGGATGGCAACCTCGATCCCCACTGTCAACAGCCACCGGTTTCTTGTTCCTGAACAGCATCCTGAATGTTAACAACCAGAGATAAAGGCTGAAAAAAGGCACAAAGATCAATGTTTACAAAGCGGTTGTGATGACAGCCCTCATCTACGGCTCTGAATCGTGGGTTTTATACCGTCATCACCTGCGACTCCTTGAGCACTTTCATCAGCGCTGCCTTCGCACCATCCTCAACATCCACTGGAGTGACTTTGTGACCAACACTGAAGTCCTCAAGCGGGCGGAGGTTACAAGCATCAAGGCACTGCTGTTGAAGACGCAGCTGCGCTGGGCAGGGCATATTTCTAGGATGGAAAACCACCGCCTTCCCAAGATTGCTCTGTATGGCGAACTTTCCACTGGCCATCGAAATAGAGGGGCACCAAAGAAGAGGTACAAGGACTCCTTGGCACCTGTTGCATCAACCATCACCAGTGGTCTGACCTAGCCTCAGATCGCAAAGCATGGAGGCACACCATCCACCAGGCTGTCTCTTCCTTTGAGAACGCACGCATAGCTGGTCTTGAGGACAAAAGGAGATTGAGGAAGAATCGCACTGCTACAGCACCAACCCCAAATCAGACTTTTCCCTGCAGCCACTGTGGCCGGATCTGCCTGTCCCGCATTGGTCTTGTCAGCCACCAGTGAGCCTGCAGCAGATGTGGACTACTGCACCCTTCTTAAATCTTCGTTCGCGAAGTCAAGCCGAGAGAGAGAGAGATAAAGGCTGCAGCTTACAGTATGGAACACATTATCAGGCAATAAGAGGTCCTTGTCCTGCCCTTTGGTTATCTAGCATTCTTCTCCAAATCATATTTAGTATCCTGCTGCTGGTACACTAAATCAACATTATGTAGACATACACAAGAAGTCTTTGGTGAAGAGCTTGTCCAATGAAAAGCAGATGCACACTTCAAACCCAAGCATTGTTTAATCAATCTACCAAGGCAACAGTCTACCAAGTACTTACAGGGTCAAGAGCTGAGGCATGGGAACAACACAGTCAGCAACCAGAATGGTGTAAATCAGATAACAGACGTGTTGCATCCACACCAGCCTGCATTTCAGCTGTTGCTTATATCCCATCATTGATCCTCAGCCCATCTGCATCCATTGGGTGCAAAGAATTATGGCACACCGACGTTTCTAACCTACCATAGTCTCCATCATCCTGGCCCTGTGAGGACTTATCCTCAATAGCAGTTGTTTAATACCACTGAGCTGCCAGTCAGGCACTCTGGCTCCTAGCCTGCACACTCCTACTAACCCAGCTTCTCCGGTTTTCTAAGGGCTCAGGTGATAACGGAGGTGATGCTAACTATTATGCCCTTTCCGCTGTTGGTCCCAATGCGAAGAACTGCAAAAGCAGTATGATAGCCGTAAAAATAAGAAGAGCCCTGCTAGACCAATGGTCTATCTTGTCCAGCATCCTGTCTCACACAGTGGCCAGCCAGTTTCTCTGAATGGACAGCAACAGGGCATAGAGGCTGAGGCCTTCCCCTGAGATTGCCTCCTGGCTCTGGGATTCAGAGGATTAGTGCCTCTCACTGTGGAGGTTCCCCTCAGTCACCATGGCTAGTAGCCATTGATAGAATTATCCTCCATGAATCTGTCTAATCCCCTTTTAAAGATGTTTATTCCTGTGACCATCACTACATCCTCTGGCAGCGAATCCCACACTTTAATCACACACACCTTTTTTTCCGTTCTGAACCTACAACCCATCAGTTTCATTGGAGGACTTCAAATACCAGTATTTTGAGAGAGGGACAAAAATTTCTATTTGAAAACTCTCTCTACCCACATATCATCACCAGTAAAAGCCCTACCACGGTGGCAAATCTGAGGGTTTTCATTGGTTGGATGTGGCTTAGGCAGGATTGGCTTGCACTCTGTCTCTGGCATGCTATTGGCTGATTCTGCTATCCCCTACCCAGCACCAGCCCCATCAGGCAAGAATCCCACTAGAAGGCCACTGACCTTTGAGGGGGACAGTTCTCTGCTGACAGGTTCTCCTGAGGACTTATTGATCACTATTGCCTCTCCTCAGGGACTGTTGTAGGAAATTCAGGACAGTCCGTCTCCCCCCCCCCCCCCCACCTCACACACACAATGCTACCATGAAGCAAACAATAAACTGTGAAAGACATGTTCATGAGACAAAACAGTAGTAGTTCCTTCTCTTCTCTTCACCTGACATATAAACTCCCAGGTGAGGACTGTGGAAGCTGACTGGGTGATTTTGGATCAGTCACAGACTTCCAGCCTAATCTGCCTCACGCGGTTGTTGTTCAGATCAAAGGGGTGAGAGGAGAATGTAAACTGCTTTGGTTCCCTCCCACACACACACACACACACACACACTGTGAAGAAAGACTGTCCTTTTCCTATGTAGATGTTGCAGGGAGGGGGAAGATAATGGAAACCTGGTCAGAGGGGCAGTTAAAGGAAAAGAGATAGGGTTGCCAACTCTAGGTTAGGAAATTCCTGGAAATTTAAGGGGTGGAGCCTGGAAGGGGTGGGATTTGAGGAGGAATAGGACCTCAGATAGGTACAATGCCATTTCCTCCTGAGAAACCACTGGAGATCACTCAGATTTACAATTGCTCTCTAAATGGCAGAGATCAGCTCCCCTTGAGGTGTGTGTGTGGGGGAGAGTCAATGCCTTCACTGGGGTGGGTGGGAAGACAGCAAGGGTGGCGAGCACTCACCTAGAGCTCCCTTGTAGAGCCCTTTGTATTTTTCTTCACAACAGGCCTTACTCCTAGTCATTTGATAAACTTCGATCATGTTCCCCTCTCTGTTCTTAAGGCCTGAAATGTCCCAGTCTCTTCAGCCTTTCCTCATAGAGAAGGTGCTCCAACCCCCTAATCATCTTGGCTGACTTCTTTTGTACTTTTTTGAGCTCTGCCATGTCCTTTTTAAGATATGGTGACCAGAACTGCACACAGTATTCCAAATGAGGCTGCGCCACAGAGAGCCAGTGTGTGGACTCCTATCTGGGAAAACTGGGTTTGATTCCCCACTCCTTCACATGCACCTGCTGGAATGACCTTGGGTCAGTCATAACTTAGAGGTCTCTCAGCCTCACCTAACTCACAGGGTTGTTGTCTGTTGTGGGAAGGGAAAAGGAATATAAGCCACCCTGAGACTGCATGTGAAGTGCGGGGTATAAATCCAATATCTTCTCTCTTCTTCTCTCTCTATATAAGGGCATTACAATATTGGCCATTTTATTTTCAATACCTTTACTAATAATCCCTAACATAGAGTTTGCCTTTTTTTATTACTGAAGCACAGTGGACTGACATTTTCATTGTGCTAGCCACTACGACCCTATGATATTTTTTCTTCTTAGTCTCAGCAAGTTCAGACTCCATTAGCCTATACTTGAAGTTGGGTTTTTTTTTATCCCTGTGTGCATCACCTGACCAACATCACCTGACCAACACCTGACCAAGGTCCTCATGGAGCTTTTTACATTTGACCTTGATTTTCACTATCCTGGATCATTTTGTGTCATCTGCAAACTTGGCCATTACACTAGTTCCAGATTATTGATAAATACATTGAATAGTACCAGAGTAGTAAATAGACCCCCATGCATTATTAATGAAGCAGGTGTGGCCAGTGACGTCACTTCCGGTGACAGCACCGGAAACTGTGTCAACTCCATGCGTAATTAATGAAGGGGGCGTGGCCAGTGATGTCACATTCGGTGACATCACCGGAAACTGCGTCATCAGGGTCATGAGCCCAATGACGTCACCCAGGTCATGACCCCAGAGTCACGTGACAGGAAGCTGCATCAAATGGAGGACAGAAGTGACCTATTTTGGGGGTGCCACCATGATGTAGGCACCCCGCATATTTAATTAAGTGCCTCCCTCCAGGAGGTGTCCTGTCTAGCCCCACCCCCACGTGACGTAGCCCTGCCAATAACCATCTATGCCCCACCATGACGTAGCTACCCCGCATATTTAATTAATTAAGCACCTCCTCCAGGAAATGACCTTACTGACTCACACCACGAGACATAGCCAGGCCAATCAGCGTCTACGTCCACCCCATTGTGACATAGCTACCTCGCATACTTAATTAATTAAGAACCTCCTCCAGGAAATGACCTTACTGACTCACACCACATGGCGTAGCCAGGCCAATCAGCATCTATGTCCACCCCTCTGTGACGTAGCAACTCTGCTTATTAATTGAGCAGGCCGGAAATCACATGTGTAGCCCCCTCCCATGTCCCCTTCTCCAGCGCCACCCACTGCAGCGTCATTGAACTTCAGCCTGTGGCAACCCACCCTGGAAAATGGGGGCCGCCACTGAGAAGGCCTGAGTAGGTCCATATGACCCCTCTAACAACACGCCCAGTCACCCCTGGCCAATAGTAAATGAGCTGGGGGCCTGGGGCCCACCCCCACCAGGTTATTTTAGGAAAGAAGCCATTTGTGCTTGAACACACGTGCGCAGGCTCTTGCTGAGAACATGGAAACTCCTGCCAGCTCCCAGGTATTCACCACAGCACCACCATTGGGGAGGCCTAGCTTCAACAACATTGGCGCTCTGCCAGGCAGCTGGTATTTGACATCCCTTCTGCATCTACTATGTACTTTGGCGGAGTTGTCTCTATGCGCTGTCCTTACCTGGTCTCCAGTGAGGCTGCGGAGATGCCCGAGCACTCCGCAACTCCGGAGGTAAATGGCAGAACAGAAAACACGATGATGCCTGCATGGGGAAGCCAGCATGATGTGTGGACGGCGCTTTCCAGCCGCCCTGAAGATGAGATGGACTTGGGAATGCCCAACCCACTGTGGTGTATTTACCAGGACCCTGCTGAGCAGTTTGAAGATGATGAAGGAACTCCAGAGGGGCGTGCAAATGAAGAGGTTTTAGATGAATCCGTGGAACAAGAGACCGCGGTGTCAAACTCACAGATAATCAGGTAAAGCAGTGTTTGTGAATGGGTGTATAATGAAGGCTGGTGATGGACTTTTTCACTGAGCTGTTCTTTTTATTTTATTTTGATAGCTTGATGAGAATTTTATCCAGGCATTCAGTAATCTTCACATCGGTAACCCTGTTGACGTGAATCTATCGTGTGTGTCGTGTTTCTGTACCAAAGTTACCCAGCGCAACAAGAAAAAGAAGAATAAAATGAATAATAAGAGGAAGAGGTAGTTTTGTTACAATAAAGACATTTGTTTTATAACCTTGTGTGATCATTTCTGACTTAAGCGGGTGATGATGGGGGCAGTTGATGAAAAGGAGGTCTTAAGGCGCTTCTCCGGGTGTATAATACATGCGCCTTAAGACCTCCTTTGGTAGTGGATGTGTGTGTGTGACCTATAGCCACTAAATATGAACCGTCTTCGCGCCCGAACTTCAGGTGCGCTTTTAACAACCATTGCAAGGGTATATAATCTGAACCTGCACTACTGTGCTTTACTTTCGACACTGTTTGGCAATGTCAATGTCAGTATACCCTGCCTTACAATAAATGCTTATCCAATAACATGGAGAGTCATCTTTATTGAAGGAACAGTGGGAACTTGACATTCTGCTCTGGATATATATTTTAAAAATGTTTACTGATTGTCCTGATGTTAAATACTGGGTTCAATGCATGAGGAGTCTTGTTGCAAGTGATCAAAGCTCTTTACATGATACAGCATGTTACTGGTAAAACTAAGACTGGAGAACTGGGCAACGGGGCCAACGATATACAATTCTAGTTCCCATCCTTAAATGTCATTGGATGATTTGAACCAGCAGGGGGCTTGCAATTGGTCAGGGGAAGCAAAGATTTGGATCCTGCTTCCCATTGTTTCACTGTTCCCAAGCTCAGTCCTTAAGGCTCCAATGAGCCAAGCTGGAACTAACAAACCAACACCTATGCAATGTTTTCCATACATAACAACTGATGCTTTTAGAAACTCCGTCCTCAAAATCTCTTTTTACATGCGTAATTATTGATTTGCATTTCATTTACAAGAGGCTATGGCCCTTCTGTTCAATTCATTGGAGCAGATCTTCCACTTTTCAAAATAAGCCTCTACTTTTTATAACTTCCTTGACTTGCATTGTTAATCACAAAGGCCTTCTTTTAGATTTGGCCGTGCCTTTCCTAACCTGTACTTCTATCTGTACTTCCACTTAGTGGGGTTTTTAATAATTTCCAAGCATTCTTTAGGGATTTGACTCTCTTTTGTTCCCCCTTCATCTTCCCTTTCACTATTCTCCTCATTTTGGAAGTCCCTTCTTTTGAAATCAAATGTGACAATTTTGGGCTTTAGGGGTAATTTTCTACTGACCTGAATGCTGAACTTAATAGCATTGTGATCACTGTTCTCAGTTTGTATAACAATCTCGCCATCTCTCACTAGATCTTGAGACCCACTCAGAACCAAGTCCAACCCCCGTGGTTGCCTCTGTGAGCAACTGCAGTCATTTACGATATCAAGCAATCTCATTTCTACAGCATGACTTGAGCACACATTTGCCCAGTCAATTTGAGGGTAGTTAAAGTCTCCCAGTATAATAATATTATCTGCTTTAGTCACCACCCTTGTCTCCTTCTCCGTCTCAAGATCAACCTCAAAGGCATGTGTGTGATAGTACACCCCCCCACTTTTATGTAACCCTTGAGGCACAAATATTTCCACCCATATCACTTCTGTTGAGATGATAATTCCCCTGATATTTTATAACTTATTTGATTCTATGCCCTCTATGATGTACGATGCAACACCACCACCACCAATCTGTCCCTCTCTTTCCTGCCCATGGAACTTATACCCAGAAATGACTGTCTCCCATATATTTTCCCCATTCCACCATGTTTCTGAGATCCCCCATCTTGGCTCAGAGGCTTCTAGCACTGGCATATAGACATTTTCCTCTCAAGTAACCCTCGCCTCCCTCAGTCCATTAGTTGCTACACATGGCCCTCAGTCACCATTGTGCCCTCACTCTCAAGTTCTATTATGCCCCTATCGATATTACCCTGAGTTTTTATATAATCATCCCTTTGGACTGAGTTGTTCTTAACTGGAGGCTCCCCAGTTCCTGTTGGTTTTCCCTCTGGCCTGGTGGGACCCTCTGCCCCATTTCATTTGTGCCCTGCAGGACCTAACTCAGTTCCACAGGGCCTGTAAGACAGAGATGTTCTGCCAGGCCTATGGTTGACAACAATAGTGGTTTAAAATCGAGCCTGCCCTCTTTCATCTCCCCACCCTTCCAACGGGTAGGACATAAATAAGTTAATAGTTTAAATGCCATCTGGAATAGTTGATTGCATTGTTCTTTTACATTTTAAATCTATTTCTGGTAAGTCCATGAAGATCAATTCCCTAAATCTTTCTCTCTGGCTCAGCTTCTCCAGATTGGCAGCTGTTATGTACTGGATCTTTATGTTTGGCGGGATGCTTTTGCATGCCCAGGCAACCGTGGGAACGCTAGAGACTCTGGGATATACTCCAAGATCGGGACTCTTAAAAGGGAACCAATGAGCAATTCTGGTGTGAAGCTTGACTGCTGTGATTTGGTTTGAGGATCTGGAGGGTGGTTCTGGGACATGCATATAAGCAGGGTTGCGCCCCTGCCATCTTTTTGTGATGTAGTTATTAAGAGAGTATGTTCCTGTTTGAACAATAATGCATCAAACACAGCATTTAACACTGGCGACGAGGATGGGATCCTGTTGAGTCAGCCTATTGCTCAGCCGCACCACACCATGCACCACGCACAGAGCTCTAGTGCCCTGTGCTCAACTTGCAATGCATCGTGGCTGGGATCATGGCTGTGGCTCCAGGACTGCTTTCCAAGTATGACCCCACACACCCTGAGCTGTGGGAGTCATGGGTGAAATGACTGCAATACTACATTGAATTCCACGAAATTGAGGGGGCCAAGAAGAAGGCACTGCTCCTTAGCTCCTGAGGAATCACCACCTTGGAGCTCACCCAAGGCCTCATTGCATTCACCTCGCTCAAAGATGTATCCTTCGATGCACTCATCACAGTGCTGATGAACCACTTCGTGCCTCAGCCCACCTGTCTGACCCGCTGTTTCTATTTATTTGAGTGGAACTAGTGGCTCACTGAGCCTGCAGTGACTACATCACCGCCTTACACAAACTGGCCCTCCAATGCACATTTCCCAGCTTGGAGGAGGCCCTGCTAGACTGCTTCATTTTCAGTCTACGAGATGAAAAGCTGTGATAGAAGTTCATGGACCAGGAGGACGCTACCCTCCAGAAGGCAATCAAGGAAATGACGGCTTATGAGAAAGCCTGGAGGGACTGCCATGTGACTGCCATGCATCAGGCCACTACATCCTCCATACTTGAGGTGTCCAATGGGGAAGAGACACACCAAATTTGACAGGCCCCTTGCTGAAAGAGCCGACCAGCAGCCACCGTATATCCTTTCAACGCCCCGGCTCAGGTGGCCTGCATGGGTTGTGGGGACTCACACAAGCACCATTCCTGCCTGTTCCAGAGCACCATGTGTAGGAGCTGTGGCAAGATGGGTCACATCACTCGCATCTGCAGGGCCAAGGGAACCCAAAGACGCCAAGCCACCCACCAAGGATCCATGGAGCTGCACACCACCTCCATGGCCCATATCCAGGTACTTAATCTGCCCCAAGACACCCCCAACAAAATTAAAATCACGGTGTTGATAGAGGGTGCTCCTTGCTTAATGGAAATAGACTCTGGGTCCTCTATATCAGGGGTGGCCAACAGTAGCTCTCCAGATGTGTTTTGCCTACAACTCCCATCAGCCCTAGCCAGCATGACTGATGGCTGGGGCTGATGGGAGTTGTATGCAAAAAACATCTGAAGAGCTACCATTGGCCACTCCTGCTCTATATCCATCATTTTGGAGGGCACCCTTAAGAAACTTTATCCCAAGGGAGGCCCTTGGCTACAGCCCATGGAGTTCATCCTGAGGGATTTTCAAAAGAATCCAGTGAACATTAAGGGGTGGGGCCATTTCTGGATGCAGTACAAGCACTTTGATGGCATGCTGGACTTGTTGGTGGTCGGGGCAAGCTCACAAGTCATTGGGGTGCACCAGACTCTGCCTTCCAGTTTCACACGAATCTTTGAAGAGTTCCCTGAGGTTTTTGATGGGGCTCTCGGTCTCTATACAGGTCCCCCAGTGTCTTTACAACTCAATCCAGCTGTACAGCCCATAAGAGTGAAGATGAGGCGCATCCCGTTTGCGCTTAAGCCCAAAATTGAGGCAAAACTAGACTGCCTCATAGCCCAGGGGGTACTAGAGCCAGTTCCGCATGCCCTCTGGGAGAACCTGATTGTGATGCCCATCAAGCCAAACAGAGACGTCTGCATCTGCGCGGACTAAAAATGCATTATTAATAAGGCACTACAGGACTACGCATACCTGGTTCTGGTGGTCAGTCACATCTTGGCTTCACTGGTGGGCGGAAAATTTTTTTGATCTACCGCAGGCTTACCAGCAACTCCCTGTAGATGACAAAACTGCCAGGGCACAAACTATAGTCACCCACCGGAGGGCCTTTAGTGTCAATCAATTGCAGTTCGGGGTGAGCATGGCTCCAGGGATTTTTCAGAATCTAATGGACTCTCTTCTCAAAGGAATCCCTGGGGTCCAGTCAATTTTCCAATGATGTTCAGATTGCCACCCCCACTGCAGAAGAATTCACTTGCCACTTTCACACCATGATACTGCGTTTCAAGTCAGTCAGGCTGAAGATAAAGTGAGAAAAATGTTCCTTAGGAGTTCCCCGGGTGGAGTTCCTTGGTTTAGCAGTCAACGCTGCTGGCATCCATCCAGTGCCCGAGAAAGTTCATGCCATTGTGCATGCCCCCACTCCTACCTCCAAGATGCAATTACAGGCTTTCTTGGGGCTCTTGAACTTTTACCACTCCTTCCTGCCCCTTAAGGCTGCACTTGCCAAGCTGCTCCATCATCTGCTGGAAAAGAAGTCTCCGTGGGTCTGGGGCAAGAAGCAGGCAGCCGCTTCTTACATCTGCATCTGTGTGGATTAAAAGTGCACAATGGTCCAGTCTTGACTATCCTGCCAAACTCCACTGTTCCAGTCATGCCACAAATTCCTCCAAATGCACACCCACCCACCTCTGTGAATCTGGATACCTCATGTCTTTTATCCTGTTTTGAGGTTGCTGTCCATTTTAAGTGTTAGCTAAACCAATTAGTTTACATCTAAAAGCATAACATGTGAAATGGACCTCAGTCCTCAGATTTAAATGAGCATCTCAACCAAAATGCCAATGGAAAACCTCCTCTGGCACCAGCAGACATCCAAGTTCTATCCTGTCCCTCCTTCATGGTATTTACACATGTTACAAAGAGAACAAAAGAGGCTGAAAGGCACTTTTTAGTTTCACATGTGAAGACACAGGGCTGGGTAGAGTTTGCTGCAGGCCATGCTTGGCTATTTCTGTATTTCAGGCTTGCCATAAAGATCTGGCAGGGCTGGGCACCTCTTCACAGTTTGTTCATCAACTCTAATGAGTTTGCAAGCTTGTCCCAGTTGCCATTCCCTGCTCTGTGCCATTGCCCTTTACAGAGTGCTTAGATGATGATGATGATTATCATGAAAGCCAAATGATTGTAGGCATCAGGCATCTCATCTGCTTCTGTCAGGAATAAAACAGCAGCAGGAAAAGGAAAACACCAGCAGCAGCCTCGTTCCTATCAATCCCACTCTAATCAGAGCTGGAGCTTGGGAGTAGGTGAACTAGGCAATTGCCTAGGGCACCAACTCCCAGCAGGAGCGGGGGGCGTGCGCCTCTTCCCCACTCATGCCAACCCTGAGCTTCCACCACTGTTTTGGCTCTGAGGGGAGCTGAAAGAGCCGTGTTTCCCTCCCCCTGCATCCTCTGAGGGCACAGGAAAAGGGAAAGGCTGAGTGTTGCTTTGGCTTTGAGGAATCGGAGAAGTTTCCCCCCATCCCTCAGAGCCGAAAGAGCCATGTTTCCCTCCCTCCACATCCTCTGAGGGTGCAGGGGAAGAGAAAGACTGAGTGTTGCTTCAGCTTTGAGGGATTAGAGAAGTTTCTCCCATCCCTCAGAGCCAAAAGAGCCGCGTTTCCCTCCCCTCGCGTCCTCTGAGGGCACAGGGGAAGGGAAAGGTCGAGTGTTCCTTCGGCTTTGAGAGATCAGAAGAGTTTCCCCTGATTCCTCAGAGCGGAAAGAGTGGCACTGAGTGCCCAGCGTGATGACATCACGGTGACGTCATCATGGCATGCAGGCGCGCGCAAAAGTTTTTACTTTGGGAACTCATGTTGGGGTTCTGCCTTGGGTGGCAGAACCCCACGTGCTGGGCCTGACTCTAATAACAAGTCCACTTTCTTTAGGAGTCCTGGTTCCTCTTTTTCCCTGCCAACTTACGGCCTTCCCTTGCATTCCTGTGCCATCTGATAGCTGAAGGCATGGATGTCTGTACCTTCTGCAGTGACTCTCTTACTTAGTTTGGGATTTTGCTTTCAGATCTGTAAGATAACCTTGTAGAAAGAAACCCTCTAGGATTTGCTCAGTTGCTACATTTGAAAAGTAGACATTTTCTGTGCATTGGTTCATAAAGTTAATTTGGTTCCAGTAGGATTTGGGGCAGCAATGAGTTCACATAGTGAATGATGAAAATGAGCTCTGTTGGCAGCCCATCTGCTGGAAAGAAGCCTGGCTACGATGGGATGCTGCAGGTGAGTATTCTATCTGCTATCGCCAGCAATATGGGAGTGCAACTAATGCACCCCATTCAGAGGGGGTAGGAGCACCAGGCCTCACCTCTAGAACCCTTAACATCCCCTTTTATTGGAGCTGTTGAGAAGCCCACTCCCATCTGCTTTCCCTGCTCAAATGTAGGCACTAATGCAATTGCAATGAAATGTAGCATAACTTCACTAGAGAAAATGGTATATTACAGAGAATAAATTGTATCTCCCATTTTTGAAATGGTTTGTAATAGGTATGTTTGTTATGAGCGGGGAAAATACCCAGCAAGTCTGAATCCTGATTGCTATCAGATGAAATTCCTTTTTGCCCTCCTTCAACTGGTTATCATATGAGATCCATAGCACAGATTTTAACGAGGTCAATAGGGAAAGCTCTCGCAGCTTGAGAGAAGGAAGGTGGATCATTTAAAGCCCTAACAAGGCTGAAGTTGGGGAACCACCCTTCCCCCAGGACCAGCACAGACCAGCCATACTTCCACCACACACACCCTAGCAACTACCTTGAGCCCAAGCAAAGTGATGGAGCCCACGGTCTGTATCACATCTCCTTCCCATGCGCCTGTTGCAATGGAGTGCCCCACTGAAGGCAAGAAGTCCTACTCTGCATTCAGACTAAGAGTGTGACTTTGATTAAATGACAGGCATAACCAGCTAGGACATAACCCAGTTAAGTATTTGCACATCATGGTTATTTGATGTATCTGCTGAATTATCCTGTTGAAATCAATGGTCCTTAAAAGTACATAATTTTGTCTCCAGTGTGCCATTCATGAGAGATTTAAGAAGCACCCTGTTGAACTAGAAATATAACCATTCTTCCCAAATGTACTGCACTCTGCTTGGGGAAAGGAATTTGGAACTTAGACAAAGAAAATGGTATGCTCACCAAGTCAAAGCCACCAAATGATTTCACCAAACCTAATTTTCCGCTGGTGTACACAGCATGCTGTATTTTAAGTCATGGTTGAAGCATCTTGGCTGTGGGAGAAAATAATCACAACATAGTCAGCTTCAGTTATGTCAGAAATCCTCTGTTTTCAGTCTTGAGAACTTCACCAACTGAATGCAGAACAAGAAAAATAGCATTCTCTGTGTGGGTAGATTGCTTTCTGTGCGGGGGTAGATTGCTTTTTATTTTTAAAAAATGGCCTGCTAGAAACTGTTTTACAGGTGATGAATTTCAGTTACTGTGTGTGACCAAATGCTTGGAGAATGAAGTGCTTGATCCTTGTCCATCCTGTCAGGCACTGTCCACCCAAGAAAGAGTGGCCTAGAGGATCTAGAAGGCAAGAAGGATGATCTTCTTGGTCTGTGGCTAATCTCCCCATTGAAGAGAGGTACCTGAGCAAGAGGCATTGATTCAGTGTCATACTTTTCTGGATTACACTGATTTTATAGAACCTTTTCAATCTAACTTCCAGCCAGTTTGAGGGCTGAAATAGTTGTGATTGCCCTGATCAGGGTAGCCCATCCACTAGGTAGCCATAGGCAATTGCATAGGTGCTGGAGGAATGGAAGAGTGCCAACCAGCCCCTGTTCCTGGCCTCCCAACATCTGGATCTGCCTCAGCAAACTGAAGCCTGGGAGGTGTCCCCCAGTGGGTGGCTGTGGGGAGCCTGCTGTTTTCCTCCCTAACTCCCTCCATTGAAGGGGCTCAGGTCTGACTGGCCCCTTTTCTCTTCTCTTGCCACTGTGATGTTAGCAAAATTGCTGGGGATCTCCTCTCTAGATGGGAGAATTAGCAAGAGGAAGACCCTGGTAAAGCTTAGGAGAGATCTTTTACCAATTACAGAGGTGCAGTTTCAGAAAGCAGACTCCAGACTAAATATATTTTAAAATGTTTACTTAGAAAAATATATAAAAGTTCAATCATACATAAAGAATGGATAATGCTGTTAAACAAAAAACTCTTAGTGCTGGAAGGTCACAGAAATAAATTTGGCTGGCACGCGTATTTGTATTATGGAAAAAAGAAGATGGATGATTTTTTCTCTCACCATTATATAAGAAATAATTTGCTAAATACATGGATGAAATATAAGAAATATGGAGATGAGAGAAGACGGTTATGGATAGTGCCAGCTGAAGTAATAAAAATAACGGCTGAGATAGGTGAAGAAAAGTGGTTATATAATCAATTATTAAAAATACAAAGTGGCAAAACAGAATTGAAAACTGCTGAAGAGTTGAATAATAAATATGATTGGTTCCAAATGCAACAAATAAAGAGCTTGGTGGATAATGATATCAAAACTGAAAGGATGAGAAAAGAACAAACAGAAATGGAAAAAGTTCTGCTTGGAGATAATGAAAAATTAATTTCAAGAATATATAAATTACTTTTGAAATGGTCTACGAAGGATGAAGTAGTGAAATCTCAAATGATTATTTGTTTTTTTAAATGGGCAATTAATGTAAATAAAGAAATACAGATGGAAACTTGGGAATACTTGTGGAAGAATTCTATGAAGCTCTCGACGTGTCATAGTATTAAAGAGAACTGTTTTAAAATGATGTATAGGTGGTATATGACTCCTAAAAAATTGGCAAAGATGAACAATAAGATGCCAGACAGATGTTGGAAATGTAAAAAACATGAAGGTTCTTTCTACCATATGTGGTGGACTTGTGAAAGAGCAAAAAAGTATTGGCAGATGATTCAGCAAGAAATTTCTAAGATCTTGGATATGAATTTAAGAAAGTTGCAGAGACTTTTCTATTGGGATTACAACTGGAAAAATTTCTGAAAGAAGATAGAACTGTAATTTGGTACTTGCTTTCAGCTGCTAGGACATTATATGCGCAGTTGTGGAAGCAAGAAAAAATACCAGAGAAATGGGATTGGATTATAAAAGTTATGACATGGAGTGAAATGGACAAATTAAGAAGAATATTAAGAGACTATGATTTAGAAGTTTTTAAGACGGAGTGGAAAAAGTTTAGAAGATATGTAGAAAAAGAGTGGAAAATAAAAGGACATTGGACAATTTTTGATAATGATTAAGTTTTAAAAAGAAGAAGAATATAATTTTTTGTTTTAATAATTAAGGGTACCTTTAAATGTTTGCATTTTAAGTAAATAACACCGGCGGGGGTCAAGTAACGGGGGGAGGCATGGTTAGAAAGTAATATATGGGGTAGACAAAAGAAGTTTTTAAAGATGTAAGAAATAGATTTATTACCATATGTTACCAATAAAATTGTTTTAACAACAAAAGTTCAATCATACATATGCAAGCAATCAAACATTCATAAAAAGAGACTAGGAAATAAGTGGTGAAGCATAGAGGTTTTTAGGAAATATTGCAGGGGGTAATTCTACCTGGTCCATGGATCCTTGAAGCAGAAGACATGAAGGTGGAGAATGGCCCAAACAGAGTCTGGGGGTGCAAGTCTGTGGTAGGATAAGACAAGACACACTGAACTGGCTATGTGCTGGCCTTGATATAGCAAAGTCTGTGCCCTCAGGTGATGAGGTCAGATGACCTGTGACACTGCATGACACCAGTACATGTGACTCCTTAGGTCACCAAAAGGGGTGGACAGGAGGAGGCTCTCAGAGGCTTGATAGGATCAATGGGACTTGATGGGTTTACCTATTGTAAACTACCTTAAACAAAGAAAATAAATTGGTCAGTTTAGAGCCACATTTATTTTATTTATTTATTTATTTATTTTATGATTTATATCCCGCCCTTCCCACAAAGGTGGCTCAGGGCGGCTCACAACAGATAATAAGACATAAAATTAAATTAACATTTAAATATATAAGCAGTTAAAACAATCAAAACATTTAAAACCTTAAAACATCAAACCTTATAACAGTATGAATAGCAAGAATCCTCCGGTAGCTGGTTCCACCATGTAGGGGCCATAACAGAGAAGGCCCTGTCCCTAGTAGATTTAAGGTGGGCTTCTTTTGACCCAGGGATAGCAAGAAGGTTTTGGGTTCCCGACCTCAGTACTCTCTGGGGAATATGTGGGGAGAGACGGCCCTTCATTGTAATCTACTGTAACACCATAGCTAACACAATGGGGCTGTTCTGCACGATGGGATTAAGTCATTAGCAACAATTGCTTCCTTGGGTTTCTTCTTTGTGTCCAGTGATCTTCTCAACAGCTGACAGGAACAATCCTTTATTATGTGCAGGCGTAGTAGCAAGCTCTTTTGTTTGACAGAGGACTACTCCGTTTGCATCTGCATCGACCCACCTGGAGTATGTGCTGCTGTTGTTTTACCTTCATGGCTGTACAGGAACAAGATGGATTCAGGACCCCTTCCATCATGGCTTCTGGTTAAGGGCTGCTCTTAGATGCTGTCTTCATTAGACAGGGTTGCAGTGACGTTCTGCACGGCTTGGCAACTTCTTGGGAAAGCCTGATCTAGAGTCCTTTTATGCAGTGGAATGCATAGTCAAAGCAATGGCAGGAACAAGCAGGGAAGCCTCTTAGCTAAGTTGGAGTGCTTGCTGCTTGACCCCACAGAGTGACATTTCCATATTGGGCTTATGCCCATGTAATTGATTGGACCCAATTATTGCTGAGAGTCCACTATAGTAGGATGCATATTCTTATCAGGATAATAACTAGGAGTTCAGGGAGTCTGGACCAGGGCCAGAGTAAACACAGTCCATTAATGATGGAGGATGGGGCTTGGGCCTACAGTGATGGAGGAAGCAGAGGGTATGCAACAGCTCCCTGGCCTGGTAGGGGAGGCAAAAAGATAGGGGCTGCTGCATCACTCTTCTGGTAAGTGGGTAGGGGAAGGAACTAAAGAGGCTGGGTGCTGCTATGCCTTTCCTCTGGGAACTTGGGAGACAGAAGGAGGACAGCACTGCCATGCCATTTTCTTCTATTACCTTCTCACTGTCGTGCCTCACCATGAGTCAAATGGGGGGGGGGGGCAGTAGCTTCCTGCTGTTGTAGGTGGGGCAGTTTTTTAAAATGCCTCAGTGGAAGGAGAAGGGAAGGGAAAGTGAGCTGGAAGTGCTTAGACCAGCACCGGCCCTGGAAGACCAATATTATGTGAATAAAATGGTAGAAGTGTGACCCAATCTTCATTTGCATTGAGAGGCACTTTACTACATTAGTTCCAATCTGATTTTGCTGGAGAGTACTGGGACTGGTGCTGGCAGACTATTGCACAGTTCATTGGCATTTATGATTGTGTTCTATAGGGCTCTGCTTTATCCTTCCTTATGGTGCTTAACATCTGCATTAAACCCCTGGTGAGAGATCATCCAGAAATTTGTAATGAGATATCATGCATAATAGTCCCACTATCTTTCTTCTATTCACCTAATACAGATGAAGGTGTCTGGAATCAGAAACAGATTGAATGAAAACTAATATTACAAAAGTGCAGACGAGAGAAGATGGAGATTCTGTGGAAAGCATTTATCCAGAACTGAATTGGGCTGAAGTTTCCATTGATCAGGTTGAATCTAGGTTTGCATATGGATACTCAAGTGACATAGAAAGCTTTTGACCAGTTGCCATTGACATGTCAGCTGTGCCCCCTTCTGGGAAGAGATTACCTGGACACAGTTATCCATACTTTGGTAATAATAATAATAATAATAATAATAATAATAATAATAATAATAATAATAATAATAATAATAATAATAATAATAATAATAATAATAAATTTATTCTTATATCCCGCCCTCCCCCGCCGAAGCGGGCTCAGGGCGGCTCACATGACATGGTTTACACCATGATTACATTAAAATCCATCAATACATTAAAACAATTAAATAGTTAAATACAATTCAGATTAAGTTAAATAACAATTAAAATTTATCAAGTGTAAATTAAAGTGCCACAGTTCAGAATGTGTATAGGATAGCTAGGTGTCATCTCCGGGTGCCATCTTAAATGCGAGTTGACAGAGGGTGGTTTTGCAAGCCCTGCGAAATTGGTTTAGGTCTCGCAGGGCTCGCACCTCCTCTGGTAGTTGGTTCCACCATTTGGGAACCATTGTGGAGAAGGCCTGCTCTCTTGTTACTTTCAATCTGGCCTCTCTTGGTCCAGGAATTCGTAGTAGGTTTTGGGAACTACTATAGCCCACTAGATTACTGCACTGTGTTGTACGTGGGACTAACCTTGAAAATTTTCAGAAATCTTAATCTAGCCTGGAAACCATGTGGTTGACTAGGGTGCGCTGGTATAATCATCCCAGTATTGAAAGGTGTTCAGCTAATGTTTAAGCTGCATACATAATTCTGTGTGATTTGGAGAGTTTGCAGTGTTGTTTTTCTCTTAGAAGGTGTTTCACTGACTTGTCTAAGCAGAAAATACTTGTCATGTCACATCTTTTGCTGATTTGAGCTTTGACACATGCTACTGAGACATGGTGTAGTGTCAGCTCAGCAACAGTTCCCTGCCAAAAGGATAGCTGTGAACTATTTTGAAGAAATTATTTGCATTCCTTCTTCTGAAAAGTCAACTCCTTCAGCGAACGCTCTGTTGTTATGAGAAATGCACTTTGCTGCTGCCTGGAATCTCCTGTCAGTTTCCATAAAGGTAACACCCTGGAAGCTTGGTTTTTGGAAGCATCAACCCTGAAAGAAGGCCATAGTGTAATCCTGAACAGAGTTATTCCCTACTAAACTCATGAACTTCAGTGGACTTTTAAGGGGTGTAACTTGGCTTTGGATGGCACTGCCAGTCATCAGCCATATGCTGCCTACAGATGGGCTTACAATTTTAAAGGGCTTATCTTGTGTTTTTCCTTGGCATCTGAACACATAAGACAGTAAAAAAAAAAAAAACAAGCAGAAACTGGATGGATGAACCTTTTCTTGCCCAAGATTGGTTTAGTTGCAATAGCACAGAAAGTTATTAATGCCAGGGCAGATCAGGCTAACCAAGCAATTTTTGTAATCCATTTTGATTCTTCATGAGATAGGTGGGCTTTAAATGAAATAATAAACAAATAAAGACTTATTGTTCCGTCTTTATTTGTAAGACTTATTGTTCCTAAGATATTGCTTCATAATGTCTAAGGTCAGTGGACAACAAAGGACATTCTAATCCAATGTTGACTTTCATTTTTACCCCACCCTTCATCCAAAGAAATAAACATGGAGAGCCAGTTTGGTGTAGCGGTTAAGTGTGCAGACTCTTATCTGGGAGAACCGGGTTTGATTCCCCACTCCTCCACTTGCACCTGCTGGAATGGCCTTGGGTCAGCCATAGCCCTGGCAGAGGTTGTCCTTGAAAGGGCAGCTGCTGTGAGAGCCCTCTCAGCCCCACCCATCTCACAGGGTGTCTGTTGTGGGGGAGGAAGGTAAAGGAGATTGTGAGCCGCTCTGAGACTCTTCGGAGTGAAGGGCAGGATATAAATCCAATATCTTCATCTACCTCACAGGGTCTGATTCAGGGGAGGGATGGTGGCTCAGTGGTAGAGCATCTGCTTGGGAAGCAGAAGGTCCCAGGTTCAATCCCTGGCATCTCCAAAAAAGGGTCCAGGCAAAGAGGTGTGAAAAACCTCAGCTTGAGACCCTGGAGAGCCGCTGCCAGTCTGAGAAGACAATACTGACTTTGATGGACCAAAGGTCTGATTCAGTATAAGGCAGCTTCATAGGTTCATAGGGTGAGTGAATGTCATGGGTGGGGTGAATAGTGGAATGCCAACTGTGTGGTGGTAGTTGGGAGGAAGATGTGGTTTGGGGTGGGTGGTAGTCGGAGGGGGGTGGGAAGACAGCAAGGGTGGGGGAGTGAATGCCTTCACTTGGGTGGGTGGATAGACAGCAAGGGTGGGGACACTCACGCAGAGCCTCTTTCTAGAGCTCATTGTATTTTTCTTCACAGCAGGCCTTTTCCTAGTTCTCTCTCTCTCTCGGCTTGACTTCGCGAACGAAGATTTAAGAAAGGTGCAGTAGTCCACGTCTGCTGCAGGCTCGCTGGTGGCTGATAAGACCAATTCGGGACAGGCAGGTCCGGCCACAGTGGCTGCAGGGAAAAGTCTGATTTGGGGTTGGTGCTGTAGCAGTGCGATTCTTCCTCAATCTCCTTTTGTCCTCAAGACCAGCTATGCATGCGTTCTCAAAGGAAGAGACAGCCTGGTGGATGGTATGCCTCCATGCTTTGCGATCTGAGGCTAGGTCAGACCACTGGTGATGGTTGATGCGACAGGTGCCAAGGGATTTCTTCAAGGAGTCCTTGTACCTCTTCTTTGGTGCCCCTCTATTTCGATGGCCGGTGGAAAGTTCGCCATACAGGGCAATCTTGGGAAGGCGGTGGTTTTCCATTCTGGAAATATGCCCTGCCCAGTGCAGCTGCGTCTTCAACAGCAGTGCCTCGATGCTTGTAACCTCCGCCCGCTTGAGGACTTCAGTGTTGGTCACAAAGTCACTCCAGTGGATGTTGAGGATGGTGCGAAGGCAGCGCTGATGAAAGCGCTCAAGGAGTCGCAGGTGATGACGACTATGATGACGAGGTGATGAGGATACATTTTCCTAGTTAATGTATATTTTATTGACAAGCTGGAGTCCTCCTGAGGCAAACTAACTGCTACTTCAAGGTTTCCAATCACTCTAGGAAGACTACAGCTTTTTCTGTTATATGGAATAGCTCAACTTTTTAGTTCCCTAGTGGAGTCAAGAAGGTTGCACTCAGACAAGGGAAAGGCACTACTGTCAGCCAGTGGTGTCCTTAGTCTATATGGCACCTGGAGCAGATAGTTTTGTTCAAACTTTTTTTGCCAACAAATCACAGCTGATTTATGGCAACCCTATAGGGCAGGGGTGGCCAACGGTAACTCTCCAGATGTTTTTTGCCTACAAGTCCCATCAGCCCCAGCCATTGGCCATGCTGGCTGGGGCTGATGGGAGTTGTAGGCAAAAAACATCTGGAGAGCTACCGTTGGACACCCCTGCTCTAGGGCTTTCAAGGCAAGAGACATTTGGAGGTGCTTTGCCATTGCCTGCCCCTGCGCTGAGCCTGCTTAACTTCTGTGATCTGAAAAGATCAGGCTAGGCTGGGGCCATCCACGTCAGGGCCCCTCCGCTGCACAACAAAATTATTTTCATTAATAATCATGAAATAAAATAAATAATGGCCAGGAAATAGCTTCAGGTGGGTAGCCGTGTTGGTCCGAAGCAGCAGAACAATGTTTGGTCTTAAAGGTGCCGCTGGTTCCAAACTTCGTATTCAACGACCCCCCCAAAAAAGCGTTGAAAAATTTCTTGTATTTAACTTTGTATATATAATCATGGCAGTAAAAAAACCCCAATCAGATTCCAACACGCTGTTCCATCACAAGAGTGATGGGTGGTATAACGCTTAAAATGTTGAATTAGGATCTGGGAAATCCAGATTTGAATCCCTAGTCATGCTGTGGAAGCTTCCTGGGTAACCTTGGGCCGATCACATTACTCTCAGGGCGTTTTCGCACAGGGCTTACCCCGGAGCGACGTCCCTCTTCACCGGGCAGCGTCTGCGCGGATTTCGCACCAACTGCTCCGCAGAACCCGGAAGAACCGCGAAGTGCCGCGGCTTTTGCGTCACAAATGTAAACTGCCAAAAACAACTTGTTGCCACAGGTCTTGTAGTGGTCTTGTAGTGGTCCATATTCCTTGTGGGGTACCAATATGCTGTCCAATACTGCCCTGGGAAGGCAACGGGACATGCAGATGCCTTAAGCCACCTGCCACTGTCTTCCGGGGACCCAGAGCCTGCCCCAGCACACCAGATTCTACTCCTCGAGACCCTCCTGAATTGCCTGGTGCACGCGAAGGACATTGCCTGATGCTCCGCCAGGGACAAGACCCTCTGAAGTTTTGGACTGAGTGCGGAGGGGATGGCCCACCAGATTTTACAGCATATGCATCCCACCGGGATGAACTCTCAGAGCATAAGGGTTGTTTGTTGTGGGGGAGTAGGGTGGTGGTGCGCCCAGCCTTGTGGCAGTAAGTCCTCACCACGCTGCACAAAACTCATCTGGGGATCGTGCGCATGAAGGCCCTCACCCACAGTTATGTTTGGTGGCCCGGGATCAATGACGTGATCGAGTCCTGGGTCACCAATTGCCAACCATGCCAGGAGACCCAACTGGCACCACCCCGTGCACCAGCCCAACAGTGGGAGTCCACACGCAACCCCTGGTCACACCTGCATCTGGACTTTGTGGGGCCCTTCCAAGGGCAGACTTCCTTCCTCATTGTTGACTCCTACTTGAAATGGCTGAAGGTAATCCACATGGCATCCACCTCCTCCCGGGCCACCATAGGTGCTCTCTGAAGGGTCTTTGCAACACATGGCCTGCCTGACACCCTCATCTCCGATAACAGAACGGCATTCACGTCAGGTGAGTTTCAGGACTTGTGTGCCAGAAACTTAATTAGGCATCTTAGGTCAGCCCCCTTCCACCCAGGCACCAACGCTCAAGCCAAAAGGATGGTGTGGTCAACTAAAGAATTGCTCCGCCACATCATCCAAGGGGACGGGGAAGCCTGCCTTGCTGAGTGCCTACTGGCCCAGCATACTATCCCCTGCAAGCCACTGGCCACAGCCCCTTATGAGCTCCTTATGGGCCAGCGGCTGTCAACACTCCTAAACCAGATGCACCCAGACCAAGCCCTAGACCTGCATGAGATGCCAGAGGCAATCCAGGTGCCCCACGGGCTCAATACAGGGGACTTTGTTTAAAGAAAGAACTTTGGGGGTGGCCTGCATGGATCCCGGCCTGGGTTACCCGAGTACTAGGGTCAGTTATGTACAAGGTCACCACGAAGGTGGGTCCACCATTAGGTGGCACATCAACCAGTTAAGGTCACGTGAAGCCCCCAGGGACAAGATCAAGGAGGACAGCCCCAATGACCTGCCAGCCATTCCGACATCCCCTTTGACCAAAGCAGCCGAAGCAGAGGCCCTGGTGCCAGCACTCCCGACTGAGCCAGCCCCTCCACTTGCCGCGCCAGAAGCAGCGACAGCTTCTCCGCTGCCTCTGGCCCTCAGGGGGTCTGTGCGGGAGCACCGCAAGCCTGCCTACTTGAGGGACTATGTCTGTTGAAGCTTGCGAACTAGGTGGGGGAGGGATGTTATGTATGCGGACCAAGGTGAAGACTGATATGGGTGTTCCTGCCAGGCTCATTGGAGCCAGAAGGGCTGAGCTTGGGGACTCGGGATCAATGGGCAGCAGGATTCAAATCCCTGCTGCCCTGCTCCAATCGTGGGCCCCCTGCTGGTTTGAATGATCCAATAACGTGCTTGCACGGGAGCCCTGAGTTGTATATAGTCAGGGTTCCCAGTCAGCCACTCTCAGAGTGAAGAAGAAGATAAGAAGAAGATATTGGATTTATATCCTGCCCTCCACTCCGAAGAGTCTCAGAGCGGCTCACAATCTCCTTTACCTCCCTCCCCCACAACAGATACCCTGTGAGGTAGGTGAAGATATTGGATTTATATCCCGCCCTCCACTCCGAAGAGTCTCAGAGCGGCTCACAATCTCCTTTACCTCCCTCCCCCACAACAGATACCCTGTGAGGTAGGTGAAGATATTGGATTTATATCCCGCCCTCCACTCCGAAGAGTCTCAGAGCGGCTCACAATCTCCTTTACCTCCCTCCCCCACAACAGATACCCTGTGAGGTAGGTGAAGATATTGGATTTATATCCCGCCCTCCACTCCGAAGAGTCTCAGAGCGGCCTACAATCTCCTTTACCTTCCTCCCCCCACAACAGACACCCTGTGAGGTGGGTGGGGCTGGAGAGGGCTCTCACAGCAGCTGCCCTTTCAAGGACAACCTCTGCCAGAGCTGTGGCTGACCCAAGGCCATTCCAGCAGGTGCAAGTGGAGGAGTGGGGAATCAAACCCGGTTCTCCCAGATAAGAGTCCGCACACTTAACCACTACACCAAACTGGCTCTCCATAGTATAGTGCAGCTCTATACTATGCTGTACTGCAATAAAGAGCTATGATCTGGTGCAAGGAAGAGGCACCACCTTGCCTCTTCCTTGCATTGGACCCACTATATTATACCTTGCAATAAGATATAGGTGTAATTTTTTTTTCATTGAAGGAAACAGCTTTCCTATGGAAATCTGGACACTTCTCTTGACAGGTCATCAGTTTATCAGTAATTCATCCTTTATCTTCATTCTATACAAGTTTTCTGTAAACAGGTGTATTTTTTGAATGTCGGTTTTTATTTGAATACTTGATTTCTCAAACTCCCACAGACTGCTGTGGGGGAAAACAGTGTTGTGGAGACACAGTAGAGTAGTACTTACAAAGTGGGTGAGTCACAGCCTATGGAACATTTTTCTATAGTTGAGGCAGAAAAAAAATAAAGATATCTTTATTTCCAGAACTCATGGGAGTTTTATTACAGTGACACTCTTATTACAGTGACACTCTTGCCGTGTCCACCACTGTGATCAGAGCGCCCCCTGCTGTCTGGGAGGCTGAAGCATTAGTCATTCCTCTGAAAGAAAGTCGTGTTACAGCTTGTCCCGGATGGTATGTGTGGGCTGAGAAATCCAAACAATGGTGTTCCTATTTGAGACTGTATATTTCTTTCTTTTCTTTCTCTGTTACATTTTAATTTTTCCTTGAATCATTTGGTAAACGGCCTATTCATCCTATGGACAACCTGTTCCAAGCAAAATGGTAAAAAAGAATAACCTCAAACAGTCAGCTATACTTAAAGTCAGCCTCAGCAGGATAATGAACAAAGCTGCTGTGGAGGCCCACAGCAGAAAACACTATTTTTAGTGTTCACACCATTATTTCCTGCTGCCACAGAAAAGAAGGGCTGGGTGAGATAGAATTGTACCATTAATTCTTGTCTTAGATCTGACTCTTTCCAAAGAACATTGTTAGCAAAGTTGAAACAACTGAGTGTCTTGCCAGCTGTGCTCATAAATAAGTCAATCTCAACTAGAGATATTTCAATAATATATAATCGTATATCCCCATAAAATAGTGTTCTAAGACGCTGGTTCAGATCTTTGTATCTTCCTCATCTTTGTCAACATTTGCACAAAACCATGAATTTTTAATAATCAGAATGCATGAACTATCCTGCTGGAATTAGACTGAAGGACCATCTGTTCTCAAGAGTTACCTCCTTCTAGAGATTCACAAGTTGTGAGGCAACAGATAACTCCCGTCATATGCCTCCAGAAGCTGCAGCTCAGAAGGTTCTACTGCTATATTTTCCTTCGGAACAATCTGACCAGATAGTTTACTTAGAGCCAAACTAGACATGACAGTGTCCCTGAGTCCACCATGGTGACACCTCCACCATCTAAGCGATGAAATTCCCACTGTTTACAAACACCATGGGCCTGAACTTGACTGGGACCACAGCCAGGGAGCCAGGACTTCTGTTCCACCTGCCCACATGCCATTTTCTAGAGCCAAAACACCAGGGACTTGGGCTCCTGAAAGCAACATTGCAGGAACAGGAACCTCCCTCACCATGGTTCCCATCACAATACCCCTGCAGTGTTTGCAAACAATGGGAATTTAATCCCTAACATGGTTGACGCTTCCCCACGGTGGACCCATGAAGCCCTCATGTCTCATAAATGGGAACCTGAAGTCTAGTGGAAACACACAGAGTCAAAACATCCTGAGGGATAAATATGTGTGATCCGAAACCAGGGGTCACTGCTTGTTTCCCCACCCCAAATTGTGCTCTGGGTGCATGGGTATTGCATGAAGGCTCTGTGGATTGTGCATCTTGGGTATATTCAACTAGGAGGCAACACTAAAGTCTTGGCTTTTATGCCCCGTTTGCAGGCTTGTGTGAAACAGGATGAAGGACCAGAGGGACCACTGGTCTGAACCAACTTGGCTCTTCTTATGTTCCTAAGCAATATCAGTTAGAAAATCTTGTTCCTCCAGGTGAACAATTTGCTTCCATCGAAGGGTTCTCCCCATTAAGTTTAATAGGAGAAAGAGATTAGCCCAATCACTCCTTCTATTGTACGTAGATCTGACTCTTTCATTCAAGTGAATGGGATGCCCTCTGAGGATGAGCTCTGCATGTGTAATTTTGAACCCTCCATCCAAAATAGCTTACATTCATGAAGCCATATACTTTGATGTCATCTGGGCATCTGGACCACAGCAACTGTGTACCGTTCTCTGCAATTTAAAACATCACCACACCACAAAAAGTTGCATCTTGTACATCAGTGGGCAAGAGTTTAAAGCTTTCCCTTCTAAAAGATACAAGTTTCAGCTGGCATCCTTTGATTTCTTGAGCTTTGGCATTGCTATATATCATAGTCTTCTATATGACTAATACTTCTTGCAATGAAACTTTATTTCCTGCATAAGGCCAAGCTTGGTTTGTGAGGGCTATTATAGTATCTGAATTGTTTTGTTCAAGAGGAAACCACTGCCGAAAGCAACACAGTAGATTGAAGAAAGTCAGGAGTATTTATGCTTGACAAATGTGATATAGTAAGACCCATCAATGGCGCATCTCGTCATAGGGTTCATGTCATCCCTGTACTGAAAGATCTCCATGGCTGTTTCTGGGCACAATACAAAGTGCTTGAGGCCTTAAAAAATTGGGGATATCTAACTTGAAAGACCCTCTGCTGCCTTGACGTGGTGAGAGGGCTTGTGTGGTTCAGTGAGGCTGTGGGCTATGCCATGCAGGGCCACCCAAGATGGACAGGCCACAGCTGAGAACCCAGACAAAATGCGATCCACTGGAGAAGGAAATGGCAACCCACTCCAGTATCCTTGCCAAGAAAACCCCATGGACAGTAACAAAAGGCTAAAAGATATGGCACTGGAAGATGAGCCCCTCAGATCAGAAGGTGCCCAATATGCTACTGGGGAAGAGCAGAGGGCAAGTCTAAGTAATCACAGAGAGAGTGAAGCGGCTGGGCCAAAGCCAAAAGGACACTCAGCTGTGGATGTGTCTGATGGTGAAAGAACAGTCCGATGCTGCAAAGGACAATACTGCATTGGAATGTGGAATGTAAGATCTATGAATCAAGGTAAGCTGGATGTAGTCAAACAAGAGATGGCAAGACTGAACATCGACATTTTGGGAATCAGTGAACTAAAATGGACGGGAATGGGTGAATTTAACTCAGAGGATCACTACATTGTGGGCAAGAGTCCCGTAGAAGAAATGGTGTGGCCTTTATAGTTAGCAAGAGAGTGAGGAAGGCAGTAATGGGATACAATCTCAAAAATGACAGAAAGATCTCGGTCCGTATCCAAGGCAAACCATTCAATATCACAGTAATCCAAATCTATGCCCCAACCACTAATGCAGAAGAGGCTGAAGTGGACCAGTTCTTTGAAGATCTACAACACCTTCTAGAATTAACACACACACACAAAAAAATGTCCTCCTCATCATAGGGGACTAGAATGCCAAAGTGGGAAGTCAAAAGGTAACCTGAACAACTGACAAGTTTGACCTTGGAGAACAAAATGAAGCCGGGCAAAGGCTAATAGAGTTTTGTCAAGAGAACAAGCTGGGCATAGCAAACACCCTCTTCCAACAACCTAAAAGGCGACTCTACACATGGACATCACCTGATGGGCAACACAGAAATCAGATTGATTATATACTCTGCAGTCAAAGATGGAGAAGCTCCTTACAGCCAGCAAAAACAAGACCTGGAGCTGACTGCTGCTCAGATCATGAGCTACTCATTGCAAAATTCAGGCTTAAACTGAAGAAAACTGGGGAAGCCATTAGGCCATTCAGCTTTGACTTTGATCACATCCCTTATGAATATACAGTGGAGGTGAAGAATAGGTTTAAGTAACTAGAGTTGATAGAGTGCCTGAAGAACTATGGACGGAGGTTCATGACATTGTGCAGAAGGCAACAATCAGCACCATCCCAAAGAAAAAGAAATGTAAGAAAACAAAGTGGCTGTCTGATGAAGCTTTACAAATAGCTGAAGAAAGAAGGAAAGTGAAAGGCAAAGGTGAAAAGGAAAGATTCACCCAACTGAATGCAGATTTCCAGAGAAGAACAAGGAGAGATAAGGAGGCCTTCCTGAAGGAGCAAAGCAATAGAGGAAAATAATAGAATGGGAAGGACAAGAGATGTCTTCAAGAAAATTGGAGAAATCAAGGGAACGTTTCATGCAAAGATGGCCATGATAAAGGACAAAAATGGTAGGGACCTAACAGAAGCAGAAGAGATCAGGAAGAGGTGGCAAGAATACACAGAAATATTATACAAGAAGGATCTCAATGTCCCTGACAACCATGATGGTGATATCACTGATCTTGAGCCAGACATTTTGGAGTGTGAAGTCAAATGGGCCTTAGAAAGCATTACTATCAACAAAGTCCTAAAAGATGATGCTGTTAAAGTGAAGCACACATTATGTCAACAAATCTGGAAAATGCAACAGTGGCCACAGGATTGGAAAAGATCCGTTTATATTCCAGTCCCAAAGAGGGTAATGCCAAGGAATGTTCAAACTATCGCACCATTGCACTCATTTCACATGCTTCGGGGTGAAGGTCATGTTAAAGATCCTACAAGCTAGACTTCAGCAGTATGTAGATTGAGAACTACCAGAAGTTCAAGCTGGTTTTCGAAGAGGTAGAGGAACTAGAGATCAAGACTTGGATCCATTAAGAGACTCCATATAAAGGTGGGCTGCGATTAGAAGGTACGCAACGCAACCCCCTTGCATCATCAGGAACAGCCTATTTCTCTTGGGATCAAGATGATTAACTTTATCGCACACTCAATTGCAGCATTGCTTGGGATGATGTTTGAACTGAACGCTGAACATTGGGGTTGAATTCTCATGAAAACATGAGAGTTCAATCATGGTAAGTTTGACTGGCCATCACATTTGTGTCAAAATGGAGTAGGACTTCCTGAAGTCAATTCACCAATGCATGTGTGATTGTAGTTCCCAAACTGGTGTGGCTGCAACTGGACTGCTGCTTCTGTCCACTTTCAGAGAATCCTTCTTCAGGCAGCTCACTAAGGGATACAGTTTCAATTTGGCTCTGCTCTGCTTATCTCCAGAGATCAAGCATGGCTCCACATTTCTCTTTGTCCTTAGCTTCCTTTGAAAGGGCTTTCCTTTGAAAGATCTTCCCTTACAGAACCCATGCTGAGTCTTCCTCAGTAACTTGTGTTCATCAGTGTGCCTACTGATTCTGTCCTTGATAATGGTTTCCACCAACTTTCTCGGTATTGAAGTCAGACTGACTGGCCTGTAATTTCCTGGATCTCCTCTGGAACCCTTTTTAAAGATGGGGGTGACATTTGCTACCTTTCAGTCCTCAAAAATGGAGGCAGATTTCAATGAAAGATTACATATTTTTGTCAGAAGATCCACAAGTTCACCTTTTTCTTTCAGAACTCTTGGATATATGCCATCTGGGCCTGGTGACTTATCAGTTTTTAATTTATCTATCAGTTGTAGGACCTCCTCTCTCATCACCTCACTCTGACTCAGGTCTTTCAACACACCTCCCAAAATTAGCAGTTCTGGAGTGGGCAAACACTTCTCATCTTTCACAGTGAAGACGGAGGCAAAAAATGCATTCAGCTTCTCAGCCATTTCCCTATCCTCCTTCAGTAATCCTTTTACCCCTTGGTCATCCATAGGCCCCACTGGCTCCCTGGCTGGTTTCCTGCTTCTAATGTATTTGAAGAAATTTTTATTGTTGGTCTTTATGTTTTTTGCAATATGCTCCTCGTAGTCCCTTTTTGCCTGCCTGATCACAGACTTGCATTTGATTTACCACAGCTTGTGTTCCCTTTTATTAACCTCACTTGGACTAACTTTCCACTGCTTAAAGGAATCCTTCTTACCTTTTACAGCTTCCATTACTTTGTTTGTTAACCATGCAGGCTTTGTTTTATACTTATTTGTGCCTTTTCTGACTTGTGGTATATATTTTATCTTAGCTTCTAGGACTGTAGTTTTAAATAGCCTCTAAGCTTCCCCAAGGGTTTTGATGCTATTTACCTTTTTTTTCAGTTTCCTCTTCACATGTCTCCTCATCTCAGGGAATTTACCCCTTTTAAAGTTAAAAGTGGTTGTGTTGGTCTTTTGGGGCAACTTCCTATTTATACAAATGGTGAAATCAATAACATTATGGCCACTGCTCCCAAGCAGTGCAATCACTTTTACATCTCTTACCAGGTCTTGGGCATTACTTTGGACCAAATCTAAGATCGCCCCACTCCTGGTAGGTTCAGTGACCATCTGCTCCATAGCACAGTTATTGAGAGTGTCTAGAAAGTCAATCTCTTTCTCCTGACCAGAACACATATTGACCCAATCAATGTGCGGGTAGTTAAAATCACTTATTACGACACAGTTTTTACGTTTAGCCGCTATCTTTAATTCTTTCATCATATTTTAATCACCCTCTATCTTTTGATCCGGTGGGTGATAACAAACTCCCATAGTTAAATTTCCTTTTGGGCCCACTATTTCACCCCGAAGCATTTCTAGAAGGGAATCTAAGTCTTTGATCTTCTCAATCTTACTGTACTGCATACCCTCTCTGACATACAGAGCCACCCCACCTCCAACTCTTCCCTCCCTATCCTTCCAATATAATTTATATCCAGGAATCACTGTGTCCCACTGATTCTCCTCATTCCACCCAGTTTCTGAAATACCCACAATGTCTATGTTTTCCCCGAAACACTAAACATTCCAACTCCTCAGTTTTACCTCAGACACTTCTAGCATTTGCATACAAACATCTATAATTTCTCAGGCAAGCTAGGCCTGCAACCTTCCTCCTGCTGCCTCGAGACTTTGGCAGAGAGTCCATACTGTTTGTCACAATCTCAGTGGACAACTCTAATCCATTGCCTGATAGAAAATTAGCAGCTAACCCTTCATCTCTTTGATATGAGTCATCCCAAACCAGAGACATTTCATCTCCTGTCGGCTTTCCGCCAAGATTCAGTTTAAAAACTGCTCTGCCACCTTTTTTTATTTTAAGCGCTAGCAGCCTGGCTCCTTCTGGGGCAGGTGGAGACAGTCTCTTTTGTACAGCTACCGCTTGTTCCAAAAAGCATCTCAGTGCCTAACAAACTTAAACCCTTCCTCCCTACACCATCGTCTCATCCACACTTTGAGACTTCTAATTTGTGCCTGTCTCTCCAGCCCTGCGCATGGAACATGTAGCACTTCTGAGAAGGCTACCTTGGAGGTCCTGGCCTTGAGTCTCCTGCCTAGCAGCCTAAATAGTTCCTCCAGGATCTCACAACTGCATTTCCCCACATTGTTGGTGCCAACATGCACCACGACCACTGGCTCCCCACATTGTTGGTGTCAACATGCACCACGACCACAGGATTTATGACATAGATTAATAGTAGCTTCAAAACAAAACGATTCAGTTCTGTAGCAAGAGGGCTATATGTACACATTCTAGGCCCTGAGGTACACATTTCAGCAAGTGTCTGGGAGACATACTTTAAGAGTTTTTATGTATTGGACCCTGCTCAGCTCCCTTCATCTGAACACCTTGGCTAACTAGAGTATCCCTTCTTGAAATTAAAAGTCTTGTCCTTCAGCTGAAAATTGGGAAGGCTTCCGGAACTGATGATATAACACTAGAAATCTTAAAGAACAACTTGGATTGGTGGGTCCTCATGTTAGTTGCCTTATTCACCCAGATAGATCGCTCAACTCAGATGGAGTTTAGCCATAATTAGTCCTGTCTTCAAGAAGGGTTCCAAATTAAACCCTGCCAATTATCATACAATTAACCTCCTGAGTGTCATCAGTAAACTATATGTGAAACATCTACTAGAGAAGCTTCTGGTGTGGCTAGAGGAAGAAAATATTGTTGCTGATGAACAGGATGGATTTTGATCCTTCAACATCTTGTGGATAAATACAGCCTTTCATAAATGGAGCTTTATACACAGCCTTTATTAATTTTAAGTCAACATTTGACTCTATCAAGAGATCAACTGTGGACAAAATTTTAAAAAATACATGCATTCACAAATGATTATTACTATTGATACAATGACTTTACATGGACTCTAGGCTAAAGGTTGTGTGAAACAGAGGTGGCTATGTGACCAATAACATAGGCATCTCCAGAGGTGGTAATCAAGGATGTATTCTTGCTCCCACTCTGTTTAATTTTTATATTGACTTGATAGTATGGTATTTGAAGACAATAGCTATTATCCTCCTAAACTGGAATCATGTCTGCTCACAACTCTTCGTTATGCAGCTAATGTAGTGTTATTATCCTTAACTTCTATAGATTTAAAGTGATTGTTGAGAGTGCTTGGTGAGTTCTGCGACAAAGAACTAACGATCAGCTTTAATGAATCTAAAATACATTTTCTAGATGGAAAACCAAGCACAGATGGATGATTAAAGGAACTAGCACAGAACAAGTCAAATGCTACAAATATTTAAGGCTGGTTTTTAATTCTTCTGGTTTAACTAAAACGCATCAAAGCAAATGCTCAAAGAACTCTAACAGCATTGTTGAGGTTCTTTTACGCAGAAAACAATCTATGCCACCTGTCATTAAAGTCTTTGATGCAAAGATTATGAACTAAATGCTGTACGGATCACAAATCTGTTTATATCCCAATCCTAAATTCTTGGAAATTATACAAACCAAATATCTAAGATCCATCCAGACCTTGCCATCCTGGGTACCAAATTTAACATTATGCCTACAAACAGGCCTGGTTTCCACTGAAGCTCAAGTGTGGCTTTCTGCAATCAGCTATTGGGTCAACAGACACTATTTCCCAATAGGTTTAGCTCCATTAATGTTGGCTGATCACCATCAATGAAGATGGGAAAAGTCTATGAACTTAAACTACAGAAAATATGACTGTCACCAAATAACCTGCTGGATGTAGGAGATACAAGAGTGATACACAAAATTAGCCAAAGAGCTACAACAGGGGTGGCCGAACTTGCCTAACATAAGAGTCACACAGAATAAACTTCAGATGTTCGAGAGCCATAAGACATGAACAAATATTATACACTTTTCTTTTAAAAAAATAACTCTTAATACTTTCTTTGCACGGAAAGATAAAATGTAAGCACTTTACAACATGACCATGCTAGAAGGAGACTTTAAAAAAAATATCTGGGAATAACAGCATAAGGAAATATTAAAAAGGTAAAGATAGTCTCCTGTGCAAGCACCAGTCATTTTTTACTCTGGGGTGACGTTGCTTTCACAATGTTTTCACAGCAGACTTTTTACGGGGTGGTTTGCCATTGCCTTCCCCAGTCATCTACACTTTCCCCCCAGCAAGCTGGGGACTCATTTTACCGATCTTGGAAGGATGGAAGGCTGAGTCAACCTTGAGCTGGCTACCTGAACCCAGCTTCCGCCGGATTCGAACTCAGGTTGTGAGCAGAGCTTGGACTCTAGTACTGCAGCCTTACCACTCTGCACCACGGGGCTCATAAGGAAAGGTTAGAGAATTATTTTTTGGCATCAGTAGGAGAAGGAAACACACATGTAACATATAAATCACTGACCGCAAATTTGCAGCATTATGCATCTTTCTTTGCCTTGGCGTCAATGTTAGTATATGCAACTCCTACAGGAGCTATGAAACTAAGGCAGAACCCTGCGTCACCCTTTTTAATTATGTCCCTTCTTCCAGTGGGACAGCCTAACTGGGGGGGAAGGCACCTGAGAAAAGATGCAAAGTGTTATCACAGACAAACCAAGGGACACCACTACTTCGCCACCACTTCTGCAGCTGCCCAGAACCTGGTGGGAGACTAGTTAACTTGCTTACTTCTGAAGCCCAGCACAGGAGGGGGATGCAGCACTTCCCCTGTAGCAGGCCTGCAAACTTATCAGGAGACAACAGGTCTCAGCCGGTCACATCCCCCAGCTCCCAGGCCTGCATCAGCCAGCCTCTTCTATCAGTACCACAGCTCACTTGGCTAGGCTGCAATGGCTGCTGTTGGTCATCACAGTGCACCTCACAGAGGAGTGGGGAGGGCAGCCATCACCCTCCCCTAGCCCGCCAATGTCATTGCTTGCTGAGCCAACGGCTGCCTCTGGCACTCACCCCCTTGTATTCCTTCCCTCACTCTTTGCTCTTGGTCTTGTTGCTCTTTTTGATGGTGGCTATGTTTAGGCTACTCCATCCATCCAGGGCTGGTGCTAAGGGATCTGCCACTAGAGGCAGACCCCCGCACTGCGCCCCCCTTTCAGCTCCCTTTTGTTGTTGTTTTTTTTGCATGTGCATAGCGCGCGCCACGATGACATCACTAAAAGTCACTAAAAGCGACATCATCGTAAGGGAGACTAGAGAGTGGTGGGCGGTGCACGAGAGTGCTGCTGCACCACCACTTTCCCCCTTCACTACACTATTTGGAGGCTTTCTTGGAACCCTCCAAAGAGCGTAGTTTTTAAAAGGTGACCGGCAGCTTTCGGGTTTTCATGGAAAGGTGCCGCTTGGTCGCTTTCAACCCAAAGCCGGCCGGCCGCCTTTAAAACACCGTGCTCTCGAGTGTCCAGCGCGTTGTTTCTGCTTGCTGAGGGGCTGAAAGATTTCTCCAACCCCTCAGCAAGCAGAAACATGCCGGCACTTTTAGTCCGGGGCACTTGAGAGTGCTCGGGACTGAAAGTTAAGCCCTGTGTTGTTTCTGCTTGCTGAGGGGTCGAAAGATTTCTCCAACCCCTCAGGAAGCAGAAACAACATGCCCCCAAAGAGCCGGTGCCCTAGGCAGCTGCTGAATGTTGCCTGATGGATGCGCCAGCTCTGCATCCATCCATCCATCCATCCATCCATCCATCCATCTATCCAGGAAGGTCAGGAATCCCGAGTACATGTCCACCTGGACTCAAGTTGGCAGCTGGCAGCTTTCCTCCCCTATGCACTAATTTTTCTCCCTTGGCTCTTGCACTCTTTTCCCCTGCTCTAGGTCCGTGGGTGACCTCTGTGGTGAAGAGCTTGCAAACCTGCCTATTCCCCCTCCCTTCCCTGCTTCACACATGGTGGAAATAGTCACCTATGGGTCAGTGCTCAGAGGCCGTCTGAGGGCACAGTGCTATGCATGCTTATTTGAGAGTAAGCCTGCATTAAGTTCCTCCTTGACCTCCAGGAACCACACAATGGCTAAAACCAGATGGCCAGTTTGGGGTGGCTGGCAGCTGCCTCAAATACAGCCAGCCAGAAACAGAGTGCCCCAGAGCTTCCGGATGGCGCTCGAGGAAAGGGGCGGGCCATGGACGGGGAGCATCTGGAATGCTCGCGCATCCCGCTCGTGGCTCCCCAGGCACTCTTCTGGTGCTCTCCGGCCTTCCAGACAGCCGGGAGCCGCCTCGGAGCCGCCCCAGCGAAAAGCGACCACTTTTGCAGTGGTCCCTTTTTGAGCCGGGTGGATTGTCTTTGAGGACGGGGTAAGTTCAGGACAGGGGCGGCCGGCAGATGTTGCCATGTGCACAGATTTTTTGGGTCGATCTCAGAGTGCCGGTCTGTAATCAGCCAATATGTGTGAAAGAGCCTGATATGGTTCCTGAGATGCAGTTTGTCCATCTCTGAGCTACATTTTTATTCTGATAGGAAATGCTTCTATATAGAATACAACAATTCAAACTAGAAAATTATCCAGTAAACCTCATATCTAGGGATGGGCGTGAATGTGCTTCTAGCACACAAAAACTTACCTTCTGAATAAAACTTTGTTGGTCTTAAAGGTGCCACTTGACTCCTGCTTTGTAAAAATCAAGTTCGCTTCATGGTTCCTGACTCAGCCACAAACTGAACCACGAACCCAACGGAAAGGTCTATTCACAAACCAAGATGGTTTGTGCAGTTCATGACCCTGCAAACTCAGAAATTAACAGCAACAAAACAGCTGAGTGGTGGGGAGCACCTTCTGCAGTCCCTTTACAGTTTAAAGGGATTGCAAAACATCTTTTCAAAAACAGCTATGTGGTGGGGAGGCACTCCCCACTGCTCAGCTGTTTCAGGCTGTTTTCTGCAGTTTGCTTTAAAGTTTAAAGAACTTCAGCTCTTTTGGGCTGTCTTCTGTAGTCCCTTTATAATCCTGCAAAAGCACAAAAACAGCTGAGCAGTGGAGAGGCACTCTCCACACTGCAGTCCTTTTGGGCTGTCTTCTGCAGTCCTTTTAAAGTTTAAAAGGACTGCAGAAGACAGCCTGAAACAGATGAGTGTCTGGAAGCACCTTCCCACTGCTCAGCTGTTTTTGTAGCTTTCGCGGGAAAAGAACCCCTGCTTTCTGCTCCATTCACAGTTTAAAGTTTAAAGGGATTGCAAAATACCTCAAAAAAAAAACACAAACAGCTGAGAGCCAGTTTGGTGTAGTGGTTAAGTGTACAGACTCTTATCTGGGAGAACTGGGTTGGATTCCCCCCTCCTCCACTTGTACCTGCTGGAATGGCCTTGGATTAGCCATAGCTCCCGTGGGATTTGTCCTTGAAAGGGCAGCTACTGTGAGAACTCTCTCAGCCCCACCTACCTCACAGGGTGTCTGTTGTGGGGGGAGAATAATAATAATAATAATAATAATAAATTTTATTTATACCCCGCCCTCCCCTGCCGAAGCAGGCTCAGGGCGGCTAACAATACGGTGACCAATGGTACACCAACAATAAAACAGTTACATTAAAAACATTAAATTAAACATTAAATTAACCTTAAAAACCAGAATTAAAACAATTAACTAAAACATTTTTGACGCTATCCTTGACACTCTTCTAGTTGATGTTGATGGCGGATTTCAGTTATTCATAAGCTAATTTAAAAAGGGTGGTCTTGCAGGCCCTGCGGAACTGATCAAGGTTCCGCAGGGCCCGCACCTCCTCTGGGAGTTGGTTCCAGAGATGTGGGGCTGCGGCCGAAAAGGCCCGAGAGCGAGTATTCTGTAGTTTAATTTGTCTTGGCCCAGGGGTAGTCAGTCTGTTCTTTCCTACTGACCTCAGTGCTCTCTGAAGAAGATATAGGAGATTGTAAGCTGCTCTGAGTCTCTGATTCAGAGAGAAGGGCGGGGTAGAAATTTGCACTCCTCGTCGTCTAGATTTCTAGTATTGCATTTTTGATCCTAATGTTCATTGTGTTTATTTCTGTTGGTAGTTGACTGTAATCAATCAATCAATCAATCAAAGAAAACAATGCTGCTGTGACAAAGAGAACTCCAATGTGGTATAGTGCTTAGAGCAGTTAGCCTGCCATATTAGGGCCTGAGAGAACCAGGTTCAAATCCCAGCTCTGAAATGGAAGCTTACGGGATGACGTTGGGCCAGTACCTCCATCTCAATCTAATGTACTTCACAGGGTTGTTGTGAGAACAAAAATAGAAGAGAAGAACAGTGATGTACGCTGTCCTGGGCTCATCAGATGAAGGATGGGATAAATACTGTGCTACAAAAATACAAATAAGAAAAATCTTGCCAAGGGTAAGGTTCAAATATATTCAATGATATATTTAAGATATGTTCCAAAACCTTTTGAAAATGTTCATTGTGATTTTGCCTTCAAATCACTCATAATAAGTACTAATATGATGATGATGACATTGGATTTATATCCCGCCCTCCACTCCAAAGAGTCTCAGAGCGGCTCACAATCTCCTTTCCCTTCCCCCCTGCCACAACAGCACCCTGTGAGGTAGATGAAGATATTGGATTTATATCCCGCCCTCCACTCTGAAGAGTCTCAGATTGGCTCACAATCTCCTTTACCTTCCTCCCCCCCAACAACAGACACCCTGTGAAGTAGATGAAGATATTGGATTTATATCCCGCCCTCTGCTCCGAAGAGTCTCAGATTGGCTCACAATCTCCTTTACCTTCCTCCCCCCCAACAACAGACACCCTGTGAGGTAGATGAAGATATTGGATTTATATCCCGCCCTCCACTCTGAAGAGTCTCAGATTGGCTCACAATCTCCTTTACCTTCCTCCCCCCCCAACAACAGACACCCTGTGAGGTAGATGAAGATATTGGATTTATATCCCGCCCTCCGCTCCGAAGAGTCTCAGAGCGGCTCACAATCTCCTTTACCTTCCTCCCCCCCAACAACAGACACCCTGTGAGGTAGATGAAGATATTGGATTTATATCCCGCCCTCCACTCTGAAGAGTCTCAGATTGGCTCACAATCTCCTTTACCTTCCTCCCCCCCCAACAACAGACACCCTGTGAGGTAGATGAAGATATTGGATTTATATCCCGCCCTCCGCTCCGAAGAGTCTCAGAGCGGCTCACAATCTCCTTTACCTTCCTCCCCCACAACAGACACCCTGCGAGGGAGATGAAGATATTGGATTTATATCCTGCCCTCCACTCCAAAGAGTCTCAGAGCGGCTCACAATCTCCTTTACCTTCCTCCCCCACAGCAGACATCCTGTGAGGTAGATGAAGATATTGGATTTATATCCCGCCCTCCACTCCAAAGAGTCTCAGAGCGGCTCACAATCTCCTTTCCCTTCCTCCCCCACAGCAGACACCCTGTGAGGTAGATGAAGATATTGGATTTATATCCCACCCTCCACTCCAAAGAGTCTCAGAGCGGCTCACAATCTCCTTTACCTTCCTCCCCCACAACAGACACCCTGTGAGCTGTGTGGGGCTGGAGAGGGCTCTCACAGCAGCTGCCCTTTCAAGGACAACTCCTACAAGAGCTCTGGCTGACCCAAGGCCATTCCAGCAGGTGCAAGTGGAGGAGTGGGGAATCAAACCCGGTTCTCCCGGATATGAGTCCGCACACTTAACCACTACACCAAACTGGCTCTCCAAACTGGCTATGGGCTGTTTAGGTTTAATCATTTATGGTCTGAAACATAGGGGGAGTGTTTCGGAATGGCCCACTGACCCGTGGCTGTCATTCCGTTTTGACCCATTCTGCAAGTATGAAACACTCAGTAGTTGTCCTGGGTCTTTCCTGGCAATACACCTCCGACTCCGACTCTCTATGGGCACCTATGCCATCACTAGCTGGTTAGTTATTGTATTTTCCTCTATGAGGGCCAGCACTCCTAGCACTTTATCCACATCGCCACTTACAAGAGAGCAAAAAATGGCCAGTAATAATCTGAATTCAGAGGGAGATTCTTGCGTATTTATATGTAGTGTATCGGACTCAGCGCAAGCGGCGCGCGACCCGAGCCACCCTCGGGTCGCCGTGCGCAGCGCGGGAAAAGCCACCGCCAATCCTGACCAAGGGCGGGAAGTTTAACTGGCCAGGATTGGGCTGGCCAGCGAAGGGGATGTTCCGGGAGGCATGTATATATTAGCGGACCCGGCCGCGTGTTAGTTGTTGCGTGTGATGTACCAGCCAATAAAGACCTATGCCTTCACCACGTCTCGTCTCCCAGTACATTACACTGGCGACGAAGGTGGGATCTAGATAGGTCCAGCCGCCCCGAGGGGAACCTGACCGGGCCGGAGACGAGGAAGGCGTGAGACCGCAGGATCGCACAGCCCGCCGCCACCATGGCGAGCTCTACGGCAACGACGGGCCATCTTGCGGAATTCAACCCGGAGCACCCCGAGAGATGGGAGACCTACACAGAAAGGGTCGAGTGCTACCTGCGGGCGAACCTGATCGAAGATGACGACAGGAAGAGAGACGTCCTGCTGAGCGTCTGTGGAGAAGAAACTTTCGAGATCGCAAGAGGCCTCTCCGCTCCAGCTAAGCTGACCGAGAGGACCTACCGGGAAGTCGTGAGACTCCTCACGGGCCACTTTTCGCCCCAACCGTCCATCGTCGCCCGCCGATTCCTCTTCCACAAGAGGGACCAAAAGTCGGGGGAGACAGCGGCGGTCTACCTGGCGGCCCTTCGGCAGATCGCCGGGAACTGCAATTTTGACAAAAGGGACGAAGCCCTGAGGGACCGTTTCGTCTGGGGCCTCCGAGACGAACGACTGCAGCAGAAGCTCTTCGCTAAGGAGGAGCTCACGCTACAACAAGCCTTCAACGAGGCGACGGCGTTCGAGAGGGCCACCAAGGCGTTCGGCCAGCCACGCGGCGAAGCAGTCCACCAAGGAGAAACAGAGCTGGAAGACCGAGCAGAGGAAGAAGCGTTTCAGCTCCGGAGGCCTCAGAGAACGGACACACGGGCCCCCGCGAGACAACGAGCGACGGAGAGGGCCACCGCCACCACCGGTTCCAGGTGCGCCAGCTGCGGCGACCCCCACGAGCGACGGGACTGCCCGTACCGCAACCTGGACTGCCGCAGCTGCGGAAAGACAGGCCACATCGCCCGGGCTTGCCGGGCCAAGAACAGCCGCCGCCAACCGTCAGCGCATCACGACTCCCTGGACACACACACGACGGCATCCACCAGTCTGCAGGTATTGAACTTGCCCCTCTCGGCCCCAGACAAGGTCAAAATGTCGGTCCTAATCGAGGGCGCCCCCTGCATCATGGAAGTAGACTCGGGTTCCTCCATCTCTATCATTTCGGAGGAAACCCTCAAGAAACTATGTCCCCGCCGCCGCATCCAAACGAGGCCAGCGGACTTCGTACTGAGGGACTTTCAGAAGAACCCAGTACACATCGTGGGGTGGGCCCGGGTGCATGTAGAAAGAGGGGGTTTTAGGGGGCCCCTAGACATCCTAGTGGTCAAGCGCCAACTGACCACACTTCTCGGGTTGGCGTGGTTCAATCCACTGGGGATCCAGCTGGTGGGGGTGGACCACTTGCAGGCCAGCAATTTCGACGGGGTCTGCCGCGAGTTCCCCGAGGTCTTCGACGGGTCCTTGGGGAGCTACAAGGGTCCGCCCATCACTTTACCGATAGACCCAACGGTCAGGCCCATAAGGCTTAAAGCGAGGCGCGTCCCGTTCGCCCTTAAGCCTAAAATAGAGGCAGAACTGGACCGCCTAACAGCCCAGGGCGTCCTAGAACCTGTAACATATGCGGAATGGGAGACCCCCATAGTAACGCCAGTCAAACCCAACGGGGAGGTTAGGATCTGCGCTGACTACAAGTGCACGATCAATAAGGCGCTGCAAGACAACCCCTACCCAGTCCCGGTGGTTAGCCACGTCCTAGCAGCACTAGCCGGGGCGAGGGTTTTTGGAAAGCTGGACTTAGCACAAGCATACCAGCAACTGCCGGTCGACGCTAAGACAGCGGAGGCGCAGACGATCGTGACCCACAGGGGCGCGTTCAGGGTTAAACGGCTGCAGTTCGGGGTCAGTGTAGCTCCGGGAATATTCCAGAGTATAATGGACTCTCTCTTGAAAGGGATTCCCGGAGTTCAACCCTTCTTTGACGACGTTTTAATCGCCGCCCCCACCGAAGGAGAGTTCAGCTGCCGCCTGCGAGAGGTCCTCAGACGGTTCCAAGCGGCGGGGCTGAGAGTCAAAAAGGAGAAATGTTTGTTGGGTGTTCCGCGAGTGGAGTTCCTGGGGTTCGCCGTGGACGCGGCTGGAATTCACCCGACGGCGGACAAGACCAGGGCCATAGTCCAGGCCCCTGCCCCCAAATGCAAGGCAGAACTACAGAGTTTTTTAGGATTATTGAACTTTTATCATGCATTCCTGCCACACAAAGCCGCCGTGGCGGAACCTTTGCACCGCTTGTTAGATAAACAGGCCGCGTGGGTCTGGGGTAAACGCCAAGCCGCGGCGTTCCAGGCAGTGAAAGACCTCTTGGTCTCTAACGCGGTACTGCATCACTACGATGAAAACCTACCCCTGATCCTGGCTTGCGACGCCTCCCCCTACGGAGTAGGAGCGGTCTTAGGGCACCAACTCCCGGACGGGAGAGAGGCGCCGATCGCTTACTACTCCCGGACTCTGTCCCCTGCCGAGCGGAACTACGCCCAGATCGATAAGGAGGCCCTGGCGATCGTGGCGGGGGTGCAAAAGTTCAACGACTACCTCTACGGTAGGCGTTTCACCATCGCCACTGACCACAAGCCGCTCCTCGGCCTCCTAGCCCCCGATCGTCAGACCCCCCAGATTCTGTCGCAGAGGGTTTTAAGGTGGAACCAGTTCCTGAATTCATACACTTACGCACTGATACACCGCCCCGGTAAAGCAATGGGTCACGCAGATGCCCTCAGCCGCCTGCCGCTACCCACAACGGACCCAGATCCCGCCCCGGCACATGGGGTGATGCTCATTGAGTCGCTCCCCGAGCGCCCACTGCACGCGGATGAGGTGGCTCGGGCGACTGGGAGAGACCGCATCCTCGCACGGGTCAGGGACTGGGTGGGAAGGGGGTGGCCCTCGGGCAAGGTGGAAGAAGCATTTCGGCCGTTCGCGTCCAGGAAGGACGAGCTATCGACACACAAGGGGTGCATACTCTGGGGGAGCCGGGTGGTGGTCCCCCCCCCCTGCGCAGACAGGTATTGGAGGATCTCCACGAGACCCACCCGGGCATCGTGAGAATGAAAGCCCTGGCCCGGAGCTACGTGTGGTGGCCGGGCATGGATGACGAAATAGAGGGGTGGGTAAGAAGGTGCCAACCATGCCAGGAGTCCAGACCCAATCCGCCGTCCGCCCCGGTCCACAGGTGGGAGTCGAACGGGCGGCCGTGGTCCCGCCTCCATGTGGATTTCGCGGGGCCGTATCAGGGCCAGATCTTCTTTATACTTGTGGACGCATATACAAAATGGCTAGAGGTAATCCCGGTGGCCTCGACCTCCACCGCAGCAGCAGTCAGGGCGCTCAGAAGGGTCCTCTGCACACACGGGATCCCTGACACCCTGGTGACGGACAACGGCACGGCATTCACCTCCCGGGAATTCCGGGAGTTCACCGACCGGTACCTCATAAGGCACATAAGGTCCGCCCCATTCCACCCAGCCACCAACGGCCAGGCGGAGCGCATGGTGCGGACCACCAAAGAGGCCCTCGGCCGTATAGTACAGGGGGATTGGGACCACCGCCTCTCAGCATTCCTGTTCCACAACAGGATCACCCCAAACCCTGTAACCGGTTTCAGCCCCGCAGAACTGCTCATGGGGAGGAAACTGACCACTCGTCTAGATAGGTTACACCCGGACCGGGCGCCGGATGTCCGCGGGTCCCCCGAGGTCCGGGAAGCAGTGAGAGGATTCTTTCCGGGCGACCCCGTGTATGCGAAAAACTTCGCAAGCGGCCCCGAGTGGTTGGCGGGGAGGGTTCTGAGGGTGACAGGCTCCCGGTCATACGAGGTAACCACCGCCGGAGGCCAGGTGCTGAGACGGCACATCGACCAGCTGCGCCGCCGCACCCTACCCGAGGAGGCAGAAGAGGCAGAGAGTAGGGAACCGCCAGCAACGGAACCGCCAGAAGGGGCCCCGCCAATACAGGAGCTACCCGCGTACGAGGCCCCCGCAGCCGCGGGCCCAGAACCGGAGCCAGCACCCGACCCGGGCCGGCAACAGCCAGAAACGGCGCCACCCACGTTGGGATCGGGCCCCGCACCCACGGCAACCCCGAGGAGATCAACACGGGAACGCAAGACGCCAGCGTACCTACAGGACTATGTAGTTTAAACTAGGAGGGGAGGAGTGTAGTGTATCGGACTCAGCGCAAGCGGCGCGCGACCCGAGCCACCCTCGGGTCGCCGTGCGCAGCGCGGGAAAAGCCACCGCCAATCCTGACCAAGGGCGGGAAGTTTAACTGGCCAGGATTGGGCTGGCCAGCGAAGGGGATGTTCCGGGAGGCATGTATATATTAGCGGACCCGGCCGCGTGTTAGTTGTTGCGTGTGATGTACCAGCCAATAAAGACCTATGCCTTCACCACGTCTCGTCTCCCAGTACATTACATTATAAGAATTCTTTCCCTCGTTCCCTTTGTGCTGGTAGCGATGCCAGTGTTCACTGTGGTGATACTGCTGAGGAGGGCCAAGTAACAAGTCCCAGGCTGTCCAGCCAGCTGCATCTGGGAAGTGGCAGGACAGAGCACCACCCACCCACCCACCCACCCCCGGCCAATCTCAAAAACCTGCCTCCAGAGTCTGGTTCCCTCCCCTAGATAACAGACCTTTCCGTTTACAAACAGAATGCGAAATGTTGGTTTAACAGCATAAGGACTTTTTCTTTCTGCAATATGTAATAGTCTGGATTGAAAGTATGCCAAGATTGCCACTGAAGCACAGCAAACATTAAAAGCCACCAATTCACTTCCTTCTGTAGATAGTGAAATATCCTCTGAGCAGATGGTATCTTTGTTTGCCAACTGAGTGGAACGCTGGCAGTTAAGTATTTCTGTAATAGCAACATCCACATCAGCTCTAGCCCTTTTGCTTCTTTGCTTGTTGGTTTCCGTGACGTCTAGAAAGCTATGACAACCAGAAAGACACAGCAATTATTATCATTACTTCCCTGTGACATTCTCAAAGCAGATTTAAGTTAATGGAAGCAGCATTATTAGATTGCAGATTTTCATTTAAGCAGGGACTGTATTATTACATAGATGGCTCGGTGCAATGGACTTCAGTCATTGAATTATATATAAACTAGTGTTCCAAAATAGAATATGTCTAGCACATAATATGAATATTAATATTAAAAATGTAGCAAGCAACATTTTTTAAAAAAATTCGTGTTTGCAACGAGAACTTGTGCTGCTTGCCCCCAATATTTTCTCATGCCCAATGTGATCAAGAAACAGAATCTTCACTGCAGCTATGCACAGGCTTGATTCCCAGTGTTTGGGATCACCAATACTTATGCATTTATTTTAGTTATTTATACCCACTCCCCCCCCTCACTGGAGACCCCAAGTGGCTTACCAAATCATTCTCTCCTTACCACTACCCTTCCAGGAAGCCCCAATGGGCACATCCACAAACCTATTGCCCTTTCACCACACCCCCTCCAGCCTAGAAATAGCAGCTCTCCAGCAGCCCTGGCCTCACTCAATGCACAGCAGCCAAGAAGGTCAGAGTGCCTGCTCCGACTGCAACGCCACTGAGGATGTTCTCCGTAGCCAAGAACGAAACGTCTGGAAGAAAAACTTTCTCCAGTAGAACACGGCACTTGAGCCCGAAAGATTCTACAAACCCTAATGATGTTACCAGCTGTGAAAACCTGAAATCTTTGATAACATTCTCTCCTCTGTAAGCCGAAATGCCCTCAAAACGAGGTTGGGGAATTAGTTAGGTGGACACCCGGCTTAATAGGAATCTTTTTACCAAATGTATACCAGGCTCAACCATCCAGATAGTAAATGCTCAATAAAAGGACTCTAATTTAATAAAAACCAATTGTAATTTATTTAGAATAATAGTTCTTTCACACAAGGATAAAAATACAAAACAATCACACATTCACACAGGTCTAAGAAATATAGATAGATCGATAGGGGAACATATATGGATAAACAGATAGGGCAATAATTACCTCTCGCAGACTCCAGGGAAGACTCCGATGGCGACAAGTGAGGGAATGGGGGAGGACCCGAAACTGATCAGGAATCGGGGATGGATCTACACAGCGGGAAATGGGTTGCTGAATAGAAGCACACCTGTGGGTAGCTAGTCCACAGGTTATAAAGAGTCACCTAAGTCCCGAGGGGATGGGAGGTGACTGGGAGGAGAGATGGGAGGTTCTGCTGATGACCACGAAGGCTGGACATCAGCTGAACCAATGGTGAGTCTTTGGTGACACCTGATTGGGTGCATGCTTTGACCAATGAACTTCACCTTTGTCCTGGGCACCCTGGAAACTTCCAGGTTGCGACAGGGCTTGGGGCGGCTCCAGTGATATCAGTATGGAAATGGCTGTGTGCTTGGGATGAGATGGGATTATCTGGGAAGGTGACAATAGGGAATCAGATATCGACCTAGGTATCCCCGGTGTAGACAAAAGGCTTGGATGTGACAGGAGAGATCCTTCCTCTTTTCTCATCATCTCCTAGACTAGAGCTACTGTTCAGGATATTACTGAGCAATTAGGATCAACAGTCGAGCTATTAATCCATTCATAAAAACGGATGGGTTGCTTGCGGGCTAGGAATGACTCAGGGTGCGTACGTGAGATTCCCACTAAGAAGGAATGAAGTCCAGCCTGGCAGGAAGATGGCTACAAGTGGTGTTAGCGAAACACAGTGGTTTCCATGCTTAGCGCTTCAACACCGGTCGCCTGGACAGTTCCGTGGCGGCGCAGCTTCTTCCTCACCATGGCGGGCCCGCTCAGTGACAGGGGAAACGTTCGTGCATGTTAGCAAACACTCCGAGCCTGTTTAGAATGCCTGCACACTTATGCTGCTTGTACACATGAGTCTTATTTGGTTCCTGGATGGCTTTACTCGCACTCTCTGGCCAGACGGGTGCAAGCTCGCTTCTCCAGGCGCCCTGGCAACCGTGATTATGACTATAATATTTGGGAAAGAGGGGTCATTTCCTCACACCTCCTCCATTCTGCCCTCTCAACAACTGTGTGAAGTAGGCTGAGAATATATGACTGGCCAACGGCCACCCAGTGAGTGTCTGGGGCAGAGTGCGGATTCAAATCCAAATCCTAGCCCAACATGCTAACCACTATACCATGTTGGGCGGAGAACATATTTTAACTCATACTCTACAGATGCTCCTAAACACATCTATTCAATGTCTTATTTATCATAATCGCCTGTGTCATGGATCTCCAAGACGTTAGACAGCTTCTAGCAAGAATAAATAAATAAAACAAACACAATTTAAAATATTAATCTCATAAACAGTAATTATTTTAAAGTATGCATTCAACGGCATAGTTGTAGAGTTGCCCAGGTCAGGTTGCCAAATCTAGCTGCTGTTTTGGTGGGAGAATTGGGGTGACAGGAAAAAGCTATTTGGCAATGCGCCAATGCGTGACATCACTTCTGATGCAAAACTAGACGTGATGTCATAGTGTCAGGGAGATGCTCCAGGATTCACCCAAAACTCTATGGGTGAATTCTAGATTGCTGCTCTGACACAAGGATGTCATTTCTGGTGTCACATCAGAAGTGACATCATGCATGGGGACAACACTAAATTGCTCCACATTTTCTCATCACCACCACTCTGTTGAATGACATGGATGGCCTCGTCTCATCGAATGTGGGAAACTTGGTTCGTACTTGGATGGGAGACCTGCTGCAAAGGACTTGCCTGCTCTGCAGAATCTGTTTGCTGCTCAAAGGCAGGCAAGAGTAAACCACCTCTGAATGTCTCTTGCCTTGAAAATGCTGCAGGGTCACCATAAGTCAACTGTGACTTGATGGCACTTTCCAACTACCCACTCTGTCAAGTAGTGGGAGGGAGATGGTGGGAGGGATGGTGTCCCAGGCCGGAAGTGCCCTCTATATTCAGGGCACCCGGACCGCTCTCCTGCCCAACACAAGAATGCTAGAGCATTCTCTCCAACACTCCTCCCCTTCTTCACAACCTCTGCTGGCTGCAGAGAAGAGAGAGTAAAACTACCACCATGGTAATTGCCCAGGAAAATGAATAATCTGGCCACAGTGGAGTGGATTTACTTCCCTTTTTCTATAGTCAGCTTGCTCTCCTCTGGGCACCCTTGCAATTCAGCATACTCATCGGACTTGCCATGCCTTGTGCTGAGAAGAATGCAAAAAGAAAGGCCTTCTTACTCTCTATTCCAGATGGACGAGGGCTGGCTAAGGTGGCAGCTCTGGTGTAGAGACAACTCAATGTGTGCAGAGGGACTTTGGTCATTTAAAAGGTTAGAGGCGAATATTTAATATTAATATTTATATCTTAAACTATTGTATGGGCGTGTTTGGTGGGTCATGTGGCTCTTTTTGTCAATGATAATTGCAACTGGGACTCTTCACAAACTGTGAACTGAGTACCATTTTTTTAAGCCTGTTATAGATCTAGCCTTGTCTCCTGGAGCAAAAGACAAAGGCCATTTTCCCACTGACCTTACTCCGGAGCGACGTCCCTCTTCACCGCACAGCGTCTGTGTGGATTTCCCACCAACAGCTGCGCACAACCAGGAAGAGCCGCGGCTTTTGCGTCGCAGATGTAAACTGGTTTTTAGTGGTTTACATCTGCGATGCAAAAGCCACGGCACTTCCTGGTTTAGGGTTGCCAAGTCCCATTTTAAAAATATCTGGGGACTTTGGGGGTGGAGCCAGGAGACTTTGGGAGTGGAGCCAGGAGACACTGGGGTGGAGCTAGGGGGAGGGGGGAAACGGTGCCGGGGAGCATGGCTGCTCCTCCGAGATGGGCTCAAGTTGGGCCCATCTCGGAGGAGCAGCTGCGGGGGGGGGGGCAGCGGCGCAGCGGCATCGCGCACTCCGCATCGCCTCTGGGTTGGAATCGGGGGCTGCTGCAGGAGGGAGACGCGCTGACCTACCTCGGCCTGCTGGCCCAGTGCCTCGTGGGGCTGCCCGCCCCGCCGTCGGCCACTGAGCGCGTGTCCCGCTTCCGTCCCTTGCAGGTTTCCAGCCCCCGCGAGGTGGTCGGGAGGGTGGTGGGGCGGATGTGCGCTCAGGGCAAGAAGAACGTGCTGGTCTCCGGCTACACCCTGCTGGCTGAGAGCAGAGCCCCCTTTCCCGGCTTGCCCGCCCTCAGCAACCTTTGGCCCAACAGCGCCACGGAGGAGCAGCTGCAGGGGGAGGGGGCGGCATGCCCGCTCCGGGATGGGGCGGCTCACCATGTTCGTGGCACCATTTCCCCCCTCCCCCCGCTTCCGTTTTTTGGGGGAGCGGGGGAAGAGGGTGGAAATCCTGGCGTCCCCCGCCAGAGCGGGAGGGTTGGGAAGCCTATCCAGGTTGTGCGCAGCAGTTGGTGGGAAATCCGTGCAGATGCTGCGCGGTGAAGAGGGACGTCGCTCCGGAGTAAGGTCAGTGGGAAAACGGCCAAAGAAACATGAAGTGCTGGATCTAGCAGCAATAAGAGAAGAGGGCCTTCCAGGTTTTAATTAATAACAAAATTTATTGCCTTAGAACCTAGCCAACACAGCATTGAACTCTGGCTGTTCAGCCACTTCCCAATTACAGAAGCTGAAGAAGTCTGAACAACCTTTACTAAAGGACAACACCCTTAGGCACACAGAACAGAACACAGGCTCAAAATATCCATTCAAAAGCTGTAGGCCTTATGGAAGAAGTGCATCCTCTCTGAAGAACACCATGATGCTACAGCTTAGAACCACAGTGGAAAGACTAGCCAGTAACTTTTGAGTAATCATGGTAAAGGGCTTATTTCTTGCCACCATAGTAAAAAAGTCATGGAGTAGGTTCAGCCTTGCTGGAAATAAAGTAGCAGCTGGGCTTGTATGAAGGGAAATAGTCTTTGAATGTAAAGGGCTTCAGTCCGTGGGGAACAGAACCAGCCCAGAGGTATGCAGTGGAAAATTCAGTGCTCCGAAAACAAGTTGACTGTATATCCACTTCTCCATATCAAGCAGGTAGAGTGACATTCTATACCCACTGAGCCTTTTGAAAAATGTTTAGGGATAACTTTATGCAAAGTACCATAGTCATTCCCAGAGGCTACAAAGGCATGAATCAGCATTCTTTTCCAGGAAAGGGTGTGAGCTGATCAGAAGATAGCAGTCCCTTTGCTTGCAGGAAGAGTGGTGGTAAGCCTTTACCCAGCCATAAAAAACCAGCTGTGAAACTAGGCTGTAGTTTCCTCCTCCCCCCCCCCGCTATTTTACACTGGTGTACAACCGGGGGGGGGGGGGGGTTAGCAGGAACATACAGGAACGCAGTTCCGACTGGCTAGGTGTCAGGGGGTGTGGCCTAATATGCAAATGAGATAGCTTTGGGCCTTTTCTACAAAAAAGCTCTGTGTTAAACAATAGTGACATCAGGGGGTATGACCTAATAAAGGTCTGCGCTGCACTGCCTATTGAGTACCGGATCCGCTTCAGGGTTTTGGTACTGACATTTAAAGCCTTATGCGGTCTGGGACCAACATACCTGAGGGACCGCCTTTCCCCATATATGCCCCAGAGGTCGTTGCGATCGGCTAAGCGACACCTCCTGACCACCCCTGGCCCTAAGGACGTCCAACTTGCCTCAACCAGGGTTTCAGCTCTGGCCCCTGCCTGATGGAATCAGCTCCCTGTGGAGATCCGGGTTCTACCTGAATTACTACCATTTCATGCGGCCTGCAAGATGGAGCTGTTCCACCGGGCCTATGGTTGAGGCAGCGGGCGTCCTATTATTCCATCATTTGGCCTCCCTTGCGGTGACATCGTGCTTTATTGCAGTGCTATCCTATTGTTATTACCATCGTTTAAGGTGGGCCTACAACTGGCTATTGATATGCTGTGCCCTGTCCGCCAGTGGTACGTTTTATTTATTGCTTTTACTGTTAATTTTAAATTAATGTTTTAACTTTGATATGTAGGTTTTTATTGTTATTTTTATATGTTATGATCTGCCTTGAGCCCATTTATGGGAAAAGGCGGAATATAAGCCTATTAAATAAAATAAAATAAATAAATATGCAATTGAGTTCCTGTTGGCTCTTTCTACAAAAAAAGCCCTGGGTATAACTTTTCTAAGGCTAAGAACAAACCACACCGCATTTGGTAAACTGCAAATTAATGAAGCCAGCTTCTCCTTCAAGCATAGATCTTAAAGGAGTGCATTCACAGACTCCGCCTCCTCCCTTGAGGGAAGGTAATAACCAAAATTAGCCACAGGGTGGACTTTACCCCACTGAAGGGGTGATGGTAGCGAAACCTAAAACAGAAAAGAAAACTGCGTGCAAAATCTGAAACGCCTGTAAATAAATTCAAGAGATCTGGAAAGAAGGTTTTATCTAAAATGGGTTGTCTAAAGAGACAGGGAGATTTGCAGCAGTCAGAGTATGGAGATCAAGAGCAGGAAAATTTGCTACAGGATAGAGTTTGCTCAGGCAAGAGAGAGTTTGAGCAGTTGCCTCCACCTCCTTGTGAATGGGTACAAAGGAGGGAAGATGGTCAAGTAGAACAATTGGTTTGTCCACAGATTTCTGTAGATGTTTCTCCTGTTGATCCAAGTTGTCAAGTCCTTGTTTTATATTCTGAAAATTACACTGTGTAGAAATTGCTTGCTATTCCCCTTCCCGCCTTGTTATATTGCTATCGGTATTATTTGTTACTGAAGTCAGGCCAGCCAAGACAGTCAAGGCCAGTTGCAGAATTAGTAAAGTAGATAAGGACACCTGCACTCCCAGGAAGGGGGGAAGAGGAGTTAAGGTGTCCATTGCCCACCAAAATCTCCCGCCTTTAATTCCCGCTTTTGCTTGACTATTGTAACAGCTATGATAACATATATAAGGGGGCTCTGAAGGGCGATTCAGTTTCTGCAAAACCATGTTTTGCCTCCACTAGTATTGATGAATAAACTCTGCCATTGAAATGAACTGTGTGACTCATTGAACTCGAGGGGATCTTGACATATTGCAGAAACTCCTAATTATACTTAGTGGACTACCCACCTCCACAATGTCGGACAATGAGAAAGTCAAAACTGAAGATGTACAGATGGACCTGGAGGAACTGGAACCTCAACTCCCAATGGGCCCAATTCGAGTGCCTCCTTCCATAACAGTATGGCGGAGGGAAAGATTGGCGGGGAGCTTATCTGGATGAGATGTCAGAGAGCCTGGAGACCCAGCTTATCGACCCTGCTCATCGGCCCTGCATGGTACGTACCAAGCCTGGGGATCAGATGAGGAGGAGGCCACCCTAACTCAGCATGATTGGTGGCCCAAGGAGCCACCGGGGTGGTTCCATGATGCTATGATGGCCCAAGGACAGCAAATGCATGAAGAGATGCTAACCACGAATGATTTCTTTATGCGGGAGGTGAGAAATCTCGCCTGACAGCTACAGGATCTAGCTGTTCAGGTCACTGGGACCCCTCCTGCACAACCAGTACCCCTCCCTCAAGACTAAACAACAAAGCTGGGGGAGGGGGACCACCAGAAGGCCCCTGGCTGGAATTGTTCCGGGCCAACCCCGAGTACTGATACAGCCACTGGGAGCCCCAGGGGAGTCACCTGAGCTGGCTCTGCCAGGAGGCCCCAAGGTGCGTGAAGCCCAATTCGATGGAGACCCTGTGAAATTGTGGTACTTCATGGTACTTATATGCGGCCACCTGATGGTGTGGGCGACTAACTTCCCCACTGAAAAGGCAAAAGTCATTCACATCAGGGGATGGCTGGAGGGAGCTGCAGCTGACTGGTTCATCACCGTATACAAATTAAGGTTCCCTGCTCTGGATTCAGAAGGGACCTGTTTGCCCCTCCGTTGTAAACAAAGGAGGAGGGGGCACCTTCTTCTGGGGCCCATAGAACAGGGCCTCCTGGTTCAATCTTTTTTTAAACTTGGGGGGTTTTTTGAGGAGAGGAACCAGCAGCTATGCTGCAACTTTAGTGCTTCTTCCTAAAACAAAACAAAACAAAAAAAACCCCAGCCACCCTAGATTGATTCCCCATTATAACCTATGGGGACCATTGAATATAATGGCCCCCAAGGGTATAACGGAGCTGGGAAAATACCATTGTTCTGTTTGCACACCTCTACTGACAACTAATTACACACATTAGCTCCCCATTCACAGACAGAAAACTTCCGAATACCAATGCTAGGAGGCAACATCGGGGAAAACCTTGGCCTCTATGCCCAGTTGTTGATCTTCCATAATAACTGGTTAGCCACTGTATGAGACAGGATAATGGACTGAATGGATAACTGGTCTGATCCAGCTGGCCACTTATGTTCTTAGGTTTCCCATTTGATTAGAAAAATCCACTGATCTTTGCCTGGTGGACAGAGTTGGCCCTGCTCCAAGCAGCAAGATACGCTGGGTAGCACTGTCTATGACTGGTAATGCAGACTGTAAACATGGTGGTCCAGGGTTCATGTTCTTGACAGGGACCCCTGGGATGGCACATATACAACTGGTGCTATGCAAACTGCGCTGGTTACTGGTGGAGCACCAGATCAAATTCAAGGTGCTGATATTAACCTTTAAGGCAGCTCACAGTCAGGGACTCACACACCTCTGGGACTGCCTCTCAATACATTCCCAATAAAACATTACAATAAAGTACCCCCCCCCCCCAAAAAAAAAAATCTCTTGGTAGTCCCCAGCCTGAGAGAGATCCAGCTGTCCTCGATCAGGTCCAAGGCCTTCTTGGCCCTGGCCCCCGCCTGGTGAAACTCTCTGCCAGAGAACATCTGTGCCCTGCAGGATTTATTAACCTTTCCACAGGGCCTGCAAAGCAGAGATGTTCCGCCAGGCTTTTGGTTGAGAACAGCAACGGGATGATACATAGTTTGGTGCTCCTAGGCTCTCCTACCCCTTCCCTACCTTCCGAAGTTGCAGAGTGGCAGCATTCCCCTTACCGGCATTGTTTTAAAATGGAGTTAGTATTAATTATATTTTGACTGTATTTAAATGTTGTATAATTGATTTAGGTTGTTTTATCCTGAAGTAAGCTGCCCTGAACCCTGAATGCAGAGAAGGATGGACTACAAATAGAAAGAATTAAATAAATGAATGAATGAATGAATGAATGAATGAATGAATCAATTAATGAATCAATGAATGAATGAATGAATGAATGAATGAATGAATGAATGAATGAATGAATGAATGTACTGTTGAGGTTACATCTATGCCTCTGATCAGATCTCCCAGCTATGGACTGGTTACAAGCATGGCCCAGGTTTTATTTCTTGGAGGTTGTATTCTGCTATTCTCTAGCAGCATGGTAAGAGGCAACATGCGTCCTCTTCCAGCCTACTGTTACCTTGAAGGCTCCAAGCATTGCTCCTAGTCCACATACCGCTATCGAAAAAAGCAGGTGCAAGGGTTTTCTTTCCAATTCAAATGGTATAACACTGGCTTTCAAAGGGGTGCTTCTTTGCTTCCGAACGTATGGTTTGATGGGATCTTACAAGCAGAGTTTCAACTTCAGGACTGCCATTCATACCTGAGAATAAAACGGGAAGCGCCAAGCAACTTTGCAGGTAAATGAGACTATGAAGGTAATATGAAGAGTCAATAGCTTCCAACTGACTAGGAAGGAAATCTAATACAACTGCAATTCCCTGCAGAAATGACATTGCCGCTGAAAACTGCACAAAGACAGGAAGGGGCAGTGATGTAACACTGGTCCAGTCCCCACTAATAGGAAGGATGAAAAGAGCAGAATGGAGGCTGTGCAGTCAGTGTTTGTGCTACTGTATATACATTTTATTCTTGCAATCTCAAATCTGTGCAAATTGTAGCAAGTTCTAGTGCTGAACAAACTCCACACCACTATTTCTCTGTTTCTTTGAATGTTTGAGGGGGTTTTCGTTCGACCAGGTCAGTTTTTCTTCTCCCAAAGGCAAAAACAAACAGAGTTTGTGTTTGGATAAAATGGCACTGTCATGTGCAATGACATTTAGGAATCTTTTTTTCAGTTTGGCACACACCCCTAGAATTAATATTTCACACTCGATTGCCTTTCTATTAAGAACGTTAGGAAATGCCTTGGTGCAATATCGCTCATGGACTTCAAAAGGCAGGAACAAAATTCAGTCAAAATTAAATGGCAAGCTTTGTAAATAAAACAAAGTCAATGATTAAATGCTCATCTTTCTAAAGGCCTTGTGCAGAGAGCAAGCCAGCTTCACAGAAAAAAATAGAACCGCAGGAGGAAAATAATACATGCATGCTTTATAGAAGTAGGATGAAATAGATGGCAAGAGAGCTCTGTGGCCCATTAGCTCCTGCATATGAAGATTCTTGAGGATTCAAAGAGGCCTAAGATCACACATCTTGGTTCATCCATAAAATGAACTTCTGGCTTGTGCAGCTTCAATTTGTCTTGGTGCTCTGCAGCCACTCCGTTTTGCTATTTGCTGAAACCAGAAAATGTTCTGCTGTAAACATTTTAAAATAATGGCACATGCTCTGTTAGCCGCCCTGAGCGTGCCTTGGCGGGGAGGGCGGGGTATAAATAAAAACTTATTATTATTATTATTATTATTACAACTTACAGACTGAACCAACATACTTTTAAACCCACAGGGCACAGGGCAGGTGTGTGGGGTTTAGATAAAAATATGGAGCAGAGGTCCATCAGTGGCTATTAGCCACAGTGTGTGTGTATGTATAAAAAATTTTGTCACTGTGTGACACAGAGTGTTGGACTGGATGGGCCATTGGCCTGATCCAACATGGCTTCTCTTATGTTCTTATGTGGCTCCTCTCACTTTTTCCAGCCCCGGCCTTTCCCTCATGCCCAGAGTTCTGCTCAGCACAGTAGGGGAGAAAGAGTTGAAAATAGGAGAGGTATGGGAATGAGCTCTGATCCACACACAATCCGTAGCCCTGAAAATGTCATCCTAAACAGAGTGACATCTGTCGAAATCGATTGACTTAAATGGACCTGCTTATGACGGCATTTTGAGTGGTCAAGGACAGCGGTAAAATTATTCAATGATTCCTGTCATCTTTTGACAGGCAGAGGAGAAGTCTGTGAAAAGCTGCTGAAAAGTGATGCTGGATGTAGCAGCTGCAGTATACTGAAGAGCAATTTGTAGTTGAAACTTTCATGTACACAAAATCTTAGACTGTGCTGCCTCCATATCATTAATTGCAGTGAAATTTGGGCATGCCTGGTTGTTTCTAGATATCTGGTATCTTTGAAAGGACTTCTAGTGCCCCCATATTGTGGCCCTGTGCATATCTTCTCTTAGTCTGCATGGGGTTATTTGGTGACAACATGAACTGAAAGAGGAGTAATTAGCTTTCTCTTCTTCCTGAAACTGCTCCTTCCTCTTTGTTATCTCTTGCAAGGATTTGCTTAACCAACAGTCAAACATGCTCAGAGTACATCCCAGTTTAGTTTAGGTTTGATATTCTCTCTATCATAGTTTGACTACCGAGGACACCTACTCATTGGGGTTTGGTGGAACAACTGCAGGGCAAAGGAATGGGACAAGATGATCTACAGTGTTATGCAAATGTATTGTGTTTGCAATGAGTAGTTATTCCAGGAAGATCAGAGGATGCCTTCGGAATGACTACTGTGATTGTTCTAACACCTGCAGAGGGAATTGCAGTTCTGCGTCTAGCGGTAGCAATCCACCTGCAGCCTGTGTTGTTTTCATTTCTCCTTCCATGCAAGATGCTCTGTTGACATTTTGTTCTATGAATAATACTGTGTTGTCTCATATTCTACAGATTGTGTCTCTCCACCATCATCTCACTTTCCCCAATAACTAAAGGGATGCATTGGGTCAATATGACTTAGCTGAGAAATATTAGGGCCTGACATCCCTGCACTGAAAATTAAATTTGTATCAGAAGAGAACTGACAGGTTGAGAAGTCTGTGTTGCATTCCTTTGGAAACCACCTAAAAAAAGACAACAGTGACATATATATGTCTTTCAGGTTCAGACAAATGGGAACAGGTGTCTTCCCTTTCTCTGTGTGAGGGTATAAACACACTGTCCTCCTTTAAGACTCTATTTGCTCATTTATTTACTTCATTCCTACCTCACTTTCTTCCAGTTTCCATCGTCCTTAGGGATAGGTACAAGCTGCATTTTCGTGGTTCAATTTGTGGTTCATGAGTGAACCACAAACTGAACCAAATATCCATATGAGCGGGGTGGGGTTTGTTCATGAACTGACCTGGTTTGTATAGGTTCATGAGCCATATAAAGTTTAAACCCCTGCTTTCTTCTCCCCACTGCTTTTCACAAGGAACAGAAAGCAAGGGGTTAAATGACTTGCAGAATTATTGCTCTAAACAGAAGCCTTCCTCCGCCCCCTGCATACCTCATAAATATCTGCTTAAGAAACAGAATGGATTGAAAGCAAATTGTGAAAGGTGGAATCCTGCTGATCCCATGGGCATGCCCAGATCCTTATACATTTAACTCTTTGATCCCAGGATTTGTTTTATGAATATATATATGAATCTATGATGTATATATGTGTAGGAAATTTGCATATTTTCCATTTTTTTAATCTCTAAAATGTATAATTATTGATTAGAAATGACGTCACAGTTTTTATGTTCTCAAGCATAAATTGGAACAGTTCTCATCCTGTGCTATTCTCCTTGGACTGTCGTCTGGCTCATTTTTCTTAGGCATGACTGAGAGGCAAAAACAACCCTGTCCATCACACTTAATGAAAGCTAATGCTGAATACAGAGCAAAGTAAAATGCAGACAGGAGGGGGATGAGAAAGGTCTTGGGAAGATTTCCTATGATAAAGTGTCTAGACCGCAAAGCCCCTCCTCCTCCTTTCTGAGTAACTAAAGGCCAAATCAGCCCCTGCAACGTCTGTGATTGGATTTTCCCGGCCCTCCAAAAGGTGGAATTGCTGGAACTGTGAGATGGTGGTGGTTGTGTCCTGGGCTCAAATGGGAGAACTGTTACTTTTGGAGGGAAGCCGAACTAGCCAGAGCTTGAGCACCGCACCAGGGTTTCACAGAAGTCCTAAGCGTGCCCAATCAGGGGAAGGATTGAAACATACGCAGCCTATCAACATCCAGGCTCATACTGTTCCCTGATAGGCCCTTAGGGCCCTGTAAATAGCCAATCCGTGTAAATAGTTAAAGACCAATCAGAACGGGGCAAGAACTGTATAAAAAGAGAGCGGGAAGTTTGAACAGTGTGCAGAGAGTGTGTGTTCCTGAAGTAAAGCTTGCTGAAATCACTTCCGACTCTGGTCTCTTACTGCGCCAACCCCAGTACTTTACAGTGGTAGAGCATCCACTTTGTATGCCAAAGGTCTTAGGTTCAAAACCTGGCATTGCCAGCAAAAAGAGTCTGTTAGTAGGTGATGTGGAAGACCTCTACCTGAGACCCAGATAGCCGCTGCCAATCAGCGTAGCCAATACTGATGTGGCCCTGACTTACTGTAAGCAGGGCTGGCCATAGGGCGTGTGGCACCCCAGGCAGGCTCAGCACCCGCCAACCCCTTCCAAGGTGCTGCCCCACCGCCCACATGGTGAAGAGAAGAGGGAAGAGTAGCGCCGGGGAGGAGGTGAGGCCAGGCGGAGGAAGAGAAGCGACGGGGAGGAGGCAGGACGGGCACGCGGGGGAAGAGAAGTGACGAGGAGGTGGCATGGGCGGGGGAAGAGAAGCAATGGGGAGGAGGTGGGACAGGCAGGCAGACAAAGAGAAGTGATGAGGAGGAGGCACGCAGGGGCAGAGAAGTGATGAGGAGGAGGTGGCATGGGCGGGCGGGGGAAGAGAAGCAATGGGGAGGAGGTGGGACAGGCAGGCAGACAAAGAGAAGTGACGAGGAGGAGGCAGGCAGGGGAAGAGAAGCGACAGGGAGGAGGCAGGACGGGCACGCAGGGGAAGAGAAGTGACGAGGAGGAGGCACGCAGGGAAAGAGAAGTGACGAGGAGGAGATGGCATGGGCGGGGGGAAGAGAAGCAATGGGGAGGAGGTGGGACAGGCAGGCGGACAAAGAGAAGTGACGAGGAGGAGGCAGGCCGGGGAAGAGAAGCGACGGGGAGGAGGCAGAATGGGCAAGCTACAGAGAAAGGGAAGGGGTGGGTGGAGGAAGAGGCAAACTAGCCATTTGTCTCGGGCATGGGGAGGGGGGAGGGGTGAATTTGGTGCCCCCTACTCTGCTGGTGCCCCGGCCTAGGCAAATGCCTAATTTGCCTAGTGGGCGAGTTGGCCCTGATTGTAAGGTAGCTTCATTTATGGAGAGGAGAAAGATCTCCCTGTATTTTGGCCACATTCCTCAGCTCTTTGCATGCTTCTACAGAGAGTGTTAAGGTTTTTAATTCTTACTCTGCCAGCTGTGAGGGTTTCCCCTGATCTATCCTGAAATTGGGTTTAAGTTCCCATGTGGGCTGCCCTGCACTTTTTCTCCAATCATTCCACGACGCACATCCCCAAACTTTTATTGCCATCGTTTAGGATATCCAAAACAATAATCTGTCTTGCTTCTTCCTGTCAAGTGGGTAGGCAAATAGTTCTATTGACCTGGCTATTGCTTACGTTAAACTGGAAATGAATCTCCTGAAACCCAGGGCAACTATGACTTTGCAGGACCTTCATCATAACAGCAGCTTCCTCTCGAGGCCTAGGCACATGGCGCCTAATTCAGGTTGCATGCGTAGAGCTGGGGCTTTTGTATCTCCCCAAGATAGGGATGCCAGCTGCAGGTTGGGAAATTCCTGTTGATTTGGGGATGGAGCCTAGGAAAGGTGGGATTTGGGGAGGAGTAGAAACTCAGGGCGTTTTCCCACAGAGCTTACCTCGGAGCGACGTCCCTCTTCACCGTGCAGCGTCTGTGCGGATTTCCCACCAACTGCTCCACATAACCAGGAAGAGCCGCGGCTTTTGCGTCGCTAATGTAAACTGGTTTTTAGCAGTTTACATCTGCGACGCAAAAGGTCCGGCACTTCCTGGTTATGCGGAGCAGTTGGTGGGAAATCCGCACAGACGCTGCACGGTGAAGAGGGACGTCGCTCCGAGGTAAGCTCTGTGGGGAAAAGCCCTCAGTATAATGCTGCTTATCAGCCATTTTCTCCAGGGTAATTGATCCCTGTAAACTGAAGATCAGTTGTAATTCTGGGAAATCTCCAAGCCCCACCTGGAGGCTGGCAATCGCATCACAGGGTGTGCCGTGTGGCCTGTTTGGGAAACTCATATGTACACTTGTTGGTTTTCCCAACAGGACAAATGGTGCTCCGCAGACTACTGCAAGGAAATGGTGTATGGAAAAAGTTTGAAGCTCATTTCTGTCTTGGGCAACAGGTGCAATCTGTATTGCACGTGTAAGAATTGAGGAGAACCTGCAACTCATGTCTGACTATTAGCTCACAGGGTGGGGGCTGTGGATCCAGCCAATGCCCACCATGAAGTATGAATTGGCTTGACATTATCACACTGTTTGCAAGACTGTTTCTGTGCAACTCTGCATGGGCATCCCATTCCTCCAGGTCCAGTGGTCTCTTACTTCAAACCCTTTCTTTTCTTGTTCACCTTTTCTACACCGAAACGGTCCTTGCTATGCTTCAAAATGGGCACAAAACCAGAAATGAGCTCGGAGCATTCAGCGTGGATGACATACCAATGCATTGCATTGCATAGCTTCCCAGATTGTAATTTCAGCATGTTTTGACCCCCTCCCCCCCTTTTTTTTTACTTGAGAATGGAGGCAGCTGAATGGCACTGCATTTCTTCACAGAGTTTCAAAGTAGCTGTAACTGTAGCATCTGTGCATTGTCTGTCTGCAGTCTTCATGGACAATCGCTTTCTGTTTTTTCATCTCATTGGGAAATAAGAAAAATAAAAAAGTGCCAACTTGTGAAATGGTTCAAGGAAATTGCAGCAGATGGAAAAGAGACGTGAGTGATCATTTCAGATGGAGTGAACAAAACAGCAGTGGGGGGACTTTGAGTAGCAACAGATGGTATATGACTCCTAAGAAATTGGCAAAGATGAACAATAAGATGCCAGACAGATGTTGGAAATGTAAAAAACATGAAGGTTCTTTCGACCATATGTGGTGGACTTGTGAAAGAGAAAAAAAAGTATTGGCAGATGATTCAACAAGAAATTTCTAGGATCTTGGGATATGAATTCAAGAAAGCTGCAGAGACTATTCTGTTGGGATTACAAATGGAAAAATTTCCAAAAGAAGATAGAACTATAATTTGGTACTTGCTTTCAGCTGCTAGGACACTATATGCTCAGTTATGGAAGCAAGAAAAAATACCAGAAAAATGGGATTGGATTGTAAAAGTTATGACATGGAGTGAGATGGACAAATTAACAAGAATTTTAAGAGACTCTGATTTAGAAGATTTTAAAAGGGAGTGGAAAACATTTAGACGTTATGTAGAAGACGAGTGGAAAGTAAAAGGACATTGGACAATTTTTGATAATGATTAAACTTTAGAAGAATGAAGAATATTAATTTTAGTTCTTAGGGATTAAGGGTACCTTTTAATGTTAGTATTTTATTATTATTACCATATGTTATCAATAAAATTGTTTAAGCAAGAAAAGAAACCACCACCCCCGATAAACTTTTGGCATCCCAGAAAAAACAGAGTAGGATGGATGACTTCTTGGTCACCTGCTATTCACCAGCCAGAATTCACCTGCTATTTGCTCCAGCCAGCACTTCCGTTTTCTACTCAATGAGAAGGCGTTACAATCTGCTGATGCCAGCATTACTAATGAGACAAAAACTTTAGTTTCTCCTGCTCCCAAATTACCAGCTATGGAAACATCCGAGGAGCAACTGATAAGAATTCGTGCTAAGGACTTTGAATTCTTGGCTTCCCAAACACTTTTAATAGCTCAAATAGTGAGCAAAATTTATGAGAAATTTACTTCAGTTTTTTGCAAACAATCTGGTACTTTGGATTCCCCACTTTCAAAGCAGGCTGAGAAAGAAATCAGCTCCATAAACAAGCATCGGAGACAAATTTCTTATTTTAGGAGAGCCTGTTTGGTGTAGTGGTTAAGTGTGCGGACTCTTATCTGGGAGAACCAGGTTTGATTCCCCACTCCTCCACTTACAGCTGCTGGAATGGCCTTGGGTTAGCCATAGCTATCACAGGAGTTGTCCTTGAAAGAGCAGCTGCTGTGAAAGCTCTCTCAGCTCCACCCACCTCACAAGGTGTCTGTTTTGGAGGGAGAAGATATAGGAGATTGTAAGCCGTTCTGAGTCTCTGATTCAGAGAGAAGGGTGGGGTATAAATCTGCAGTCTTCTTCTTATCCTTCAAAAGAGAATAAATCCACCACTCTGCAGGCCCCTGGACTTACTGCTTCATTGACCTTGGACGTAAAGGCTATAGTCCTCGATATTTATAAATATCAGGACCAATGGATAGACTGGTCCTCTAAATGGAAAGCAAGAAAGCACTTAACAGATCTTCTGGCGCTACCTTATGAGAATTTATGAGAAACTTGATCCATTACTTCAATTTTTTTGCAAACGTTAGGTCTGCTGAAAGGATATATGGTCCTATCCATCATGACCATATTTTGTTATACTACAACACTTCATTGATCCCATCTTTAATACTGGAAAAGCGGTATTTTTTGCAGCAATTTGGAATCTTCCCTACCAGATATCTTAAGAATGGAAAAGTCAAACCCTTGATTCCAGCAAAAAAGCCTTCAATTAAAACAAAAAAAGAAGTTTCCAAAAGGAGTATAAATTATTTGAACCCTGATGTTACTTCTTCAAGGAATAACCACTCTGATACTGAAGAAGAAGAAGAGGAGGTGATGGTAGTTGACCTACACCCATCTCGTCCTATCCCTGTGGAGCCATGGAGGCCTCTAAGGAAGTTAGGAAACCCTCAGCAGTTATTAATCCTCTTGAGGAGTCATCACCACTAGAAGTAAGAAAAGATTTGGCAATGAAAGAACTGACTTTCAATAAAGTCGAGGAAGACCTTTTTTCCTCATTTACCACCCTCCCTGAGAAAGAGCAAAATAATCTAATCCAAAGTTTCCAGTTTCTTCAATAGCAACTTGTTACCATTCAGCAAAGAACCAGAACTGAAGATGGCATAGCTTAGGAAGTATTTTATACCCCAGACTCTCTAGCTCAGTCTCATTTCAAAGACTTAGTCCAACTGCCATTTCCTTCCCTGTACCCCTTGAACCAGAAATGGTTGTGATAAATTGACACACTCCAGCTTCCAAAGAGACTTTTTATCATCTGATAGCATTACGGATCAAACTGCCTAGGAATGACCTGAACATTATAAACTGTATTTGAACTTGGAATGTGGTGGGATGGGCCTTGAAAAGAATTTTTCCAGAGGTTATGCAATTATCTTGTAAAGCAGATATTACCCTCCTTCAGGAAACTTTGCTGACTTGTGAAATTTCCCTTCCTGATTTCACTGGCTTTATAGTTAGTATCTTTTATAAAATTCAGCGGGAAAGCTGTCTAAACCAGGGGCAGTGTTATTTTAAGCGATTTAATTGCATCATCAATTTCTTGTTCTGAAATTAAACCATCCAATAAATCTCTATCTGGTGGCTTTAATTTTGGGGCCAAATCTTGGTCTTGAAGAAATTTCTTTATCTCTTTAGGGTCCGGATTTGTAGTGGCATATAATGTAGAATAAAATTCTGAAAAAGCACCCACCATTTGTTCTGAGGAGAAAAGATGTGACCCAACTTATCCCTAAAATACTTAATTCTAGCATGTTTTTTTCTCACAGACTTTCCAGGACAATAATTCAAGAGACTTTTGCGATTTCTGCCAATATCACTGTTCATTCCAACACATCCAAAAGACGACGTTCAGCCACCAGCTTGCTATGTATCTTTTTTTAGATCCTGCCTGCTTATGTTGTCTTTCTAAGTTTTTTATTTTTTCCATAACTGAATCTCTTTTCTTATTTTGTTGTTTCCTCAAATGACTAGATAAGCTAATTAACTCCCCCCAATTACTGCTTTCCAAGCATCCCACACAATCAATGAAGAGGTCTCTGGAGTGCCATTTGCCTTAAAATAAAAAGGCAAGGCCTTTTATATTTTATTTGTGATTTCTGAATTCCTACAAAACCCTTTTTAGAAGCTGAGGAATGATTGAAACCCTTTAATATACCATAAATCCAAGAATGGTCTGTAAGAGGTTTAGGAGCTAAGTCAAAGGAAATTAAATTATTCAGTAAAGATCTCAAAACCAATAAATAGTCAATTCTGGTATGTTGGTTATGTGGTATAGAAAAGAATGAATAGTCCCTGGTCTTGGGTACAAATAACGCTAGCTATCATAAAGATCAAACTTCTCTAACAGATGTGCTAAGTCAAGAAACAAATTGGATAATCAACCAAATGAACAGAACTATTACCTTAACTTACAGAAGTCCCTGCCCAATCTGATTACATTACCTAATACATTATAAATAATATTATTATTAATTACATTTAATTTATACCCCGCCCTCTCCGCAAGCGGACTCAGGACGGCTAACAATCAGTTCAAAATTTCAGACAATAAATACAATTAAACGATCAAACTTCAAACAATAAACACTATTAAAACATTTTAAAACCATTTTACGGAGCTGTTAAATAACTACCTAGGCAGAATTGTCCTTTACTAACAGTTAAACCCAGAGTAGTTCCAATATCTCAGTAGTGTAGGTGGCAGTCCTTTCCTGGTTTAAATGCCAAAAGCCTGTCGGAATAACTTGGTTTTGCAGGCCCTGTGGAATTGAGAGAGGTCCCTCAGGGCCCTTATGGCCTCCAGGAGTGCATTCCATATTTCAGGTGCTGCCACTGAGAAGGCCCTAGACTGTGTAAAACACAGCCTGGCCTCCTTTGGTCTGGGGATGGAGAGTAGATGTTGCATCCCTGAACACAGTGCTCTCTGGGAAACATGTGGAGAAAGGTGGTCCCAAAGATAGATAAGCCCCCCAATCATATAGGACTTTAAAGGTCAATACCAACACCTTCAAATGGACTCAGGACACAATAGGTAGCCAGTGCAGTTCTTTCAGCACTGGCTGAATGTGCTCCCATCGAGGGAGCCTCATTAACAGCTGTGCTGCTGCATTCTGCACTAGCTGCAGTTTCCGAGTCAGGGTCAAGGGTAGCCCCATGTAGAGAGAATTACAGTGATCTATTCTCGAGGTGACCATGGCATGGATTACCATTGCTAGGTCATCGTGTTCCAGGAAAGGGGCCAACTGCCAAGCCCGCTGGAGATGGAAAAAGGCGGATTTGGCAGTGGCTGCAACTTGAGCCTCCATTGTCAAAGAGGACTCAAGAAGCACTCCCAAGCTCTTGACCTTAGGGGCCAGTATTAGTGGCACCCCATCAAGAGTTGGTAAAGGGATCTCCCTTCCTGGGCCACCCCAACCCAGATAGAGAACCTCCGTCTTCATTGGACTCAGCCTCAACCGACTCTGCCTGAGCCAAGAGGCTACGGATTGAAGAGCCAGATCTAGATTATCCGGGGTACAGTCGGACTGGCCACCCATCATTAGATAGAGCTGGGTCTCATCTGCATATTGGTGACATCTTGACAATCTGGGCAAGGGGGCGCATATAGAAGTTAAATAACATTGAGGATAGAACCGCACCCTGTGGCACACCACATATAAGCGAGTGCCTTCGGGATGATTCTTCCCCTAAGATCACCCTTTGTCCCTGACCTTGGAGAAAAGAGGCCATCCATTGTAAGGCTGACCCCTGGATCCCTGCGTCGGCGAAGTGGCTAGACAGTAGCTGATGGTCAACCATATCAAATGCGGCCGACAGATCTAATAGCAACAGCACTGCTGAGCCACCCCAATCTAGATGTCGCATGAGGTCATCCATGAAGGCGACCAGAACCATCTCCGTCATGTGACCCGACCAAAAGCTGGAATGGAATGGATCCAGTGTGGAAGTGTCCTCCAGGAATCCCTGTAGCTGAGTCGCCACCGCCTGCTCTATCACCTTGCCCAAGAAGGGCAGGTTCGACACCAGCCGATAATTTGCCAATACAACTGGGTCTGCAGATGGTTTTTTCCAGAGGGGGCGGACCACAGCCTCTTTAAGGGGCGTTTGAAAGATCCCTTCTGTGAGAGATCTGTTGACAATGACCTGTAGTGGTTCCCGTAAGACCGCCTGGCTAGCTTTTATAAGCCAGGATGGACACGGATCTAGCCCACAGGTCATAGGGCATATAGCCAAAAGGATCCTGTCAACCTCCTCCAGGCTGAGTGGGGCGAAGGAATCCAGAAATGGACCAGAAAACATGCTCGGTGCCTAAATCAAAATAATTCAAGGCATCAACACACTCTGCTTCACAGCATTTTTTTCAGGTGTGGTCCCAGTTGGCCTTGGCCTTTTTTTAATTGCTCAGTTGCTTCAATAAGTTCATCTTCCTCTAGACAGATAGACTGGAGCAGTTTTACACCTGAGGCCTCATCCCACACTGAAAAAAGAGAACCTTGATGATACACCGTAAGTCTTCCTGCAGGAGACCATTTATAATGAATGTCCAAACTTTGAAGCGTTGACACTGTTGGCTTAAGAGATCTTATCCTCTGCAATGCTTCCATTGGAATATTTGGAAACACCAGTATCTTTAAATCCTGCAGCTTTAAATGACCCTCTTCTTTTGTCAAGTTCAGAATTTTATTTCTCATATCTTTATTAGTGAAAGTCACAATTCTATCTTGTGGGCTCCTCCATTTGGAGTCCGGAAAGCTGACTCAATCATTAAGGGACAATCCCTTTCCAGCTGAAGGTAGGAGGCCAGCCATTTATTTAAAAGTGAATGTAAACTCTCAGACATTATTATTTCTGAGTCTATATATTATTCATGCCAAAAGCTGCAATGAATTAACCATAACTGAACACGGAGTATCTTAGCACTTCCCAAGGGGTCTCCTGCTGCTTTGATGAGATCTGAAACTGGTACCCCTTCTCTTATGATTCGGGCACACTTAATAATCATTAGATATTGGAAAAGGGTTGAAAACTCAAGATCTAATTCCCTTAGTCATCAGTCTTTCAATCTTCTGTTAGCTAAAGACCCTCAGCGCCTTGAGTTTATTAATAGCATGCGCTCAAGATACCTTATCCCTGATGACCTCTTGGGTCCCACAACTGACAAATCCCATCTTAGAAAATGGATATTTGACTCTGATGTCCGAATAGATCATTCCTTAATATTAAAATTGAAAACAGCACCATAGTACAAATTAACTAAACTGGAATCTCCATACACAAGATCTCCATACTTAACATTTCTAATCATCTTCTTAGAGCGAACTTTACCTTCTTACAATTCCAGTCAACGTCAACAGCAGTCATGGAAGGTCGTTTTAACCAAACTCCAATGGTCCAATGTTTATGCATTTGCTGTTCTCATGCAATTGAGAACTTACCTCACTATTTACTTTTTTGTTCACTCTATTCCAGTACAAAGGACAAATTTTTAGATGGAATTCTGCCAGGCCTAAGTGCTTATTCGGTTGAGGAAAAAATAGTATTTCTTTTCTCTGATATTGATGCTTATATCTCCCAGAAAGTTTCAGGTTTTGCCCTTGCAACAAAGAAAATACGTGCAAAGGTGGCAATGCGAAGGGATAACTTTTAGATTTATGTCTACATTTTTATTGTTATTGCCATTGTAATGCATCTTTTGCTATACCCTTGTTATACCTTACATGATACTTCATATGTTTTAACCTTGTTTACTTTCCTCTTTTTTTGAGATTTTTGTAGATATGTAACAGCCAATGGCTAATTACAATAAATGAACTGAACTAACTGAACACACCATCATGCATCTGCTGGAGATGACTGTACATCTATCAAAATGTTAAGGTTAAGAAGAAAGGTGACAGAAACTCTGTTCCACTCTTGGTAAGTAAATTTCATTTGGAATTCTTATGGTAATTTATGATATGTGGAGGCAAAATACCCAAACTGTGAGTTCACATTGTATGTTGTGGAAATGGCATTGTTGTGCTATATTCAAAAAAGGAAAGTGAAACAAATTTACTTTAGTTTTCCTGTGTTAGTCTGAAGAAATTGGTTAAAATACAACAGACAGCAACTCCCATGAGTAAATTGTCCCAGTAAGCAATGTTCCTCTAAGCTGTGGAGCCTTGTGAGCAAAAATTCTACTTTCTGAGCTACTGGCATTAAAGTTGTGAGCTACTGCATAAATTAGTTTGCTCCAGGGCCATTTTTCCTGAGTTGAGACAAAAGTGTGTGAGCTGCAGGCTAAAAAATTGTGAGCTAGCTCACACTAACTCAGCTTAGAAGGAACACTGCTAGTGAGATCCCAAGAGTGTGGTCTTGCAAACTATTTGTGTTTATTTTGGCTTTTTTGTGTGTGTCCCTTAACAAAGCCATACTTGGAAATGCTATAAAAACCTAGCAAGGGACTTGGGGGATGACAAATTTCACTTTCATTTAGTGGAAGTGCAGCTTCTGAGGAATCCTTTGAAGGCAAAAAATGAGGATAAGGAAAAGAAGACTGTATTCAGGGGAACTGTACTGCTGTGTTTTTATTTGTTTTAGGGAATGGGGAAGTCTCCAGGTTCTACCGTCAAAGTCCCCAGGTATTCCCTGAGTTGGACCTGGCAACTGTATGTGCAGTTCAAAAATCCAGCTCTTCTGTATGAATGGAGTGAACCAAACTGTCCTCCAAGGAGCCCTTCATTAGCCTAAGCAGCCTTCCTCTAAGAGGCTCTTCTTCAGACTTTTCTCAATGGAGTGGGAAGATTGGGGAGGGGGGAGGGGGGGAGGATCCACCCTAGTGCTATTAAATTCTTTCCTCCCACTCTCGGTAGGCTTCTAGAGTCATGTAATGTGACTTCAAACAAAAAAAGAATGTGCTCACATATGATGTGGAATGAGGAGAATCAGTGGGACACAATGATTCCTGGATATAAGTTATATCAGAAGGATAGGGAGGGAAGGGTTGGAGGTGGGGTGGCTCTGTATGTCAGAGAGGATATACGGTCCAGTAAGACTGAGGTCAGAGAATTAGATTCCCTTTTAGAAATGCTTTGGGTTGAAATAGAGAGCCCAAAAGGAAATTTAACTATGGAAGTTTGTTATCGCCCACCAAATCAAAAGATAGAGGACGATTATACTGTGATGGAAGGATTAAAGATAGCGGCTAAACGTAAAAACTGTGTCGTACTAGGTGATTTTAACTATCCGCAGATTGATTGGGTCAATATGTGTTCTGGTCAAGAGAAAGAGATTGAGTTTCTTGATGCTCTCAATGACTATGCTATGGAGCAGATGGTCTCAGAACCTACCAGGGGTGGGGCGATCCTGGATTTGGTCCTAAGTAATGCCCAAGACTTGGTGAGAGATGTAAAAGTGATTGCGCTGCTTGGGAGCAGTTACCATAATGTTATTGATTTCACCGTTTGTATAAATAGGGAGTTGCCCAAAAAGACCTCCACAACCACGTTTGACTTTAAAAGGGGTAAATTCTCTGAGATGAGGAGGCATGTGAGGAGGAAACTGAAAGGAAAGGTAAATACGGTCAAAACCCTTGGGGAAGCTTGGAGACTATTTAAAACTATAATCCTAGAAGCTCAGATAAAATACATACCACAAGTTAGGAAAGGCACAAACAGGCATAAGAAAAAGCCTGCATGGTTAACAAACAAAGTAATGGAAGCTGTAAAAGGTAAGAAGGACTCCTTTAAGCGGTGGAAAACCAGTCCAAGTGAGATTAATAAAAGGGAACACAGGCTGTGGCAAATCAAATGCAAGACTGTGATCAGGCAGGCAAAAAGGGACTATGAAGAGCATATTGCAAAAAACATAAAGACCAACAATAAAAATTTCTTCAAATACATTAGAAGCAGGGAACCAGCCAGGGAGGCAGTGGGGCCCTTGGATGACCATGGGGTAAAAGGATTACTGAAGGAGGATAGGGAAACGGCTGAGAAGCTGGATGCATTTTTTGCCTCCGTCTTCACTGTGGAAGATGAGAACTTTTTGCCTGCCCCAGAACCACTAATTATGGAAGGGGTGTTGAAAGACCTGAGTAAGATTGAGGTGACAAAAGAGCAGGTCCTACAACTGATAGATGAATTAAAAACTAATAAGTCACCGGGTCCGGATGGCATACATCCGAGAGTTCTGAAAGAACTCAAAGTTGAATTTGTGGATCTTCTAACAAAAATCTGTAATCTTTCATTGAAATCTGCCTCCGTTTCTGAGGACTGGAAGGTAGCAAATGTCACCCCCATCTAAAAAGGGTTCCAGAGGAGATACGGGAAATTACAGGCCAGTCAGTCTGATTTCAATACCGGGAAAGTTGGTAGAAACCATTATCAAGGACAGAATGAGAAGGCACATTGATGGACACGAGTTATTGAGGAAGACTCAGCATGGGTTCTGTAAGAGAAGATCTTGCCTCAGTAACCTGTTACATTTCTTTGAGGGGGTGAACAAACATGTGGACAAAGGAGACCCGATAGATGTTGTTTACCTTGACTTCCAGAAAGCTTTTGATAAAGTTCCTCATCAAAGGCTCCTTAGAAAGCTTGAGAGTCATGGAGTAAAAGGACAGGTCCTCTTGCGGATCAAAAACTGGCTGAGTAATAGGAAGCAGAGAGTGAGTATAAATGGGCAGTCTTCGCAGTGGAGGACAGTAAGCAGTGGGGTGCCGCAGGGCTCAGTACTGGGTCCCATGCTCTTTAACTTGTTCATAAATGATTTAGAGTTGGGAGTGAGCAGTGAAGTGGCCAAGTTTGCGGATGACACTAAATTGTTCAGGGTGGTGAGAACCAGAGAGGATTGTGAGGAACTCCAAAGGGATCTGTTGAGGCTGTGTGAGTGGGCGTCAACGTGGCAGATGCGGTTCAATGTGGCCAAGTGCAAAGTAATGCACATTGGGGCCAAGAATCCCAGCTACAAATACAAATTGATGGGGTGTGAACTGGCAGAGACTGACCAAGAGAGAGATCTAGGGGTTGTGGTAGATAACTCACTGAAAATGTCAGGACAGTGTGCGTTTGCAATAAAAAAAAGGCCAACTCCAAGCTGGGAATTATTAGGAAGGGAATTGAAAACAAATCAGCCAGTATCATAATGCCCCTGTATAAATTGATGGTGCGGTCTCATTTGGAGTACTGTATGCAGTTTTGGCCGCCGCACCTCAAAAAGGATATTATAGCATTGGAGAAAGTCCAGAAAAGGGCAACTAGAATGATGAAAGGGCTGGAACTCTTTCCCTATAAAGAAAGGTTGAAACGCTTGGGGCTCTTTAGCTTGGAGAAACGTCGACTACGGGGTGACATGATAGAGGTTTACAAGATAATGCATGGGATGGAGAAAGTAGAAAAAGAAGTACTTTTCTCCCTTTCTCACAATACAAGAACTCATTGGCATTCGATGAAATTGCTGAGCAGACAGGTTAAAACGGATAAAAGGAAGTACTTCTTCACCCAAAGGGTGATTAGCATGTGAATTCACTGCCACAGGAGGTGGTGGCGGCCACAAGCATAGCCACCTTCAAGAGGGGGTTAGATAAAAATATGGAGCAGAGGTCCATCAGTGGCTATTAGCCACAGTGTGTATATGTATGTGTGTGTATATATATAATTTTTTTTGGCCACTGTGTGACACAGAGTGTTGGACTGGATGGGCCATTGGCCTGATCTAACATGGCTTCTCTTATGTTCTTATGACTAGATGGACCCTCACTAGTCTGTTCCAGCAGGGCCCTTCTGATGTTCTTAAGGAGGTCACCACCAGAAGCAGAGGCTGCCTGAAGAACGTGCTTGACATGGGGGAGGGTACTAGAGAAGCAGTTCAATCAGGTGGTTTTTGGAGAAAGGAATTTTGTTAGGGATCTGGCTAGCTTAGGAATTACCCTTGTAGCCCTTTGCAAAAGGTTGACAAGATTATGTATGGGACGGAGAAAGTAGAGAAAGAAGTACTTTTTCTCCCTTTCTCACCATACAAGAACTCGTGGCAATTCAATGAAATTGCTGAGCAGTCGGGTTAGAACGGATAAAAGGAAGTACTTCTTCATCCAAAGGGTGATTAACACATGATATTCATTGCCACAGGAGGTGGTGGTGGCTACAAGTATAGCCAGCTTCAAGAGGGGTTTGGATAAAAATATGGAGCAGAGGTCCATCAGTGGCTATTAGCCACAGCATACTATTGGAACTGTCTGGGGCAGTGATGCTCTGTATTCTTGGTGCTTGGGTGGGGGGGCAAAGTGGAAGGGCTTCTAGCCCTACTTGTGAACCTCCTTTTTTTTGGCCACTGTGTGACACAGAGTGTTGGACTGGATGGGCCATTGCCCTGATCCAACATGGCTTCTCTTATGTTCTTATGAGGGAAATACACAGATGAATTACAGTGCCATACCTCTATGCAGTCCAAATTTTCTTCTAAATTTTCCTGGAATGTGGAGGAAAGATTTCTAAAAAAACAAACAGGGTAGTATTCTTTTGCCACTGATGGCCAAAATCTATCATGTAGTGTAGTAGGAGATTTCTACTAGAATTCTTGAATGCCTTGCCCCATCCTGCTGAGATTTATGGAAATGGGAATTCAGGTGGTTATGATAAGGTGGCAACAAAGAAAAACAGCCATTTTAGTCATTATTTTCTTTACTAGTCTTCATAGCCCATCTAGGTGTTCAAGGCAGCATAATATAGGTTTCCCACCTAGGCGCTGTCAAATTCAGAGAATCAATCTAATTAATGTAAAAATATGTCCCCCGGATATCTCTTTCCCACAGGAGAGCACTTTTACGTTGGTACATAAAATGGTACATGAACTTGGCTCTCAGTTGTAATCAAAGACCTTTTATGGGGTATATAATTTTAATTATAGTTCTTTAGATCTATTTACACATTTTAGTAAATTGTGCTTAGTATTCGCTGTTTAAATGAAGAAGTAGAAAAAGCTGTTGTCCACAGAGTAAGATAAGCAGATAGAGGTTTCTCTATTGTTATAGAGGAAGAAGATTAAATAACACAGAGACTGCGAATAGAGATTGTAAACAGACCACTTGGTTCTGTCACACACATGGAGATTTCTTTGACAGAGAGGTTGTAACGTAATTGCAAGCCATTGTCCCTAATTTGGGTGGATGAATGAAGAGAAAGAATGCCTGAAAATTAGGCACTAAAAATACTACTCTTCTTTTACATGGGTTAAATGTAAAATAGTTTAAGAAATCTTTCGAGTGTAGCTGCATAGTGATTTAAAATCTAACAAATGCAACCTTCTGCTCTCTACGTGTTGAGCTATCCTGAACTAATAAGAGCAGTTGTGTGAATGCCTGAATAAGTGTGAATCTGGTCCCTATTCTTGAAAGGGTCTAAAAGGCTGTTCCTCTGTAAGGCTGGGAAGAGATGGACATTCTGGGGCGGCTTGGAGGTGTCCCGAATTGGGACGGCTCAAAAAGAGCCATCCCAGAGCCTTCACACACTCACCCACATGCTGCCCGCAACTCGTCTGTGAGGTGGCTGGGAGCCTCCGCATGGGAAGGCAACCCAGAAGCCAGATTCCCTTTCCCCCCCCCCGGGGGGGGGGGGAGCGCTAATGCACACAAGTGCTCCAGCGCTCTGAATGGTTTATTGAAGGAAAAAACCAGGAACAGCTTGGTGCGGCTTGACAGTTCCACACTGCCAAGTCGCCTCACTTGCACCCTTCCCCCTCCAGACAGCGAAGAGGCAACTGGCAGTCAGCTCAAAGATTTGCTGCCACTTTGAAAGTGGTAGCTTTTTGAGTCAGTCTCAGGAGCCTGGAGGATGGGGTGAGGACGGAAGGAGGACAGCCAGCAGATGTTGCCATCTGTACAGATTTTTTGGGTCGACTTCAGAGGTTTCTCTGAGTTGATCCAAAGTGTCGGTCTGTAATCAGCCTCAGAGTAGCTATTCTCCACTGAATTGCCAAACAATCTCCTTGAAGAGGAAGATGCATATTCAAGAGCTGGTGAGATGGCTAGAGTGCTGGACTTTGATTGGCTCACTGGGCAATCTTGGACCAGCCTTGGGGGTTGCCAGGCAGTGCTTGGAAACCAGTGGGAAGGTTGTGGGTGAAGAAATGGGAGGGTAACATCCTGTGCACCACTATATCACTTCCAGGAAAAACCTGGACCGGATAGCACTAGGAATCATAGGAAAAACTATGGTTGTGTACCATAAAGTTCCTAGAGATTCCTAAAGCCACCCTAAGTCACTTTTAGGTTTCTCCCAGAAGTGATGAAACAGCACAAAAAACACCAATGTTTTGTTGTTATTTCTAGTTTTCCTCCTACTTCTCCCTCTGCTCAGAGCAGTGGGCAACATGAGATGGGTGCAAGGCATTCCCCACCCCACCAAGGAAATGGCAAGAGCTGTTGTGAGGATAAAACGGGTTGCTGTTTAGAGGTGGGATGCCAATGTGATCAATAAGCTGCCATATTATTTAGAAATGAATGCATTTGCATTTCAAATATTATCATTCTGGGGACCAAACCAGAATTATCATTCTGGGGACTAATAATAATAATAATAATAATAAATTTTATTTCTATCCCGCCCTCCCCACCTCGGCAGGCTCAGGGCGGTTAACAACATTTCATAAAAACATACAATGGTTAAAACTTTTACATTTAACAATATAAAACAGTAAATATTAACTTAATAACATTAAAACAATCCAGTAAGTGCAGTTATTCAGCGGTGTGGTCTTAACCGCATTGGCGGGTGCTTAATTGCCGATCTTCTTAACAGTCCAGGTATGCGAGTTTAAAAAGGGCGGTCTTGCAGGCCCCGCGGAACTGGTCAAGGTTCCGCAGGGCCCGCACCTCCTCGGGGAGTCGGTTCCATAGGGTAGGGGCCGCGACTGAAAATGCCCGTACCCTAGTATTCTGATATTTAGTCTCCCTCGGCCCGGGGATGGTCATTAGATTTTTCCCAACTGATCTCAGTGCCCTCTGGGGTTCATACGGGGAGAGACGGTCCCTCAGGTAGGTAGGTCCTCGGCCATATAAGGCTTTAAATTTCACAGGCAAAATATGTCACAGGCAAAATATCTTTGTGGTAACCAAATCACTTGTTCATCGCCATTCCAAATAACCATTATAATAAAAGCAAATACACATATGGGGGGATATATTGCATTTCCTTGAGTACTTAGAAACCATGCTTGAGTACTTAGAAAATGTGATGTGCCTGGAATTAAAGCACTATTTTGGAAAAACAGAATGCAAACTTGGCAAATTTTTTTCACATAGGTCGTTTTCGCACTCACCTCCAGCCGGCGCGACCCCCCTCTTCACCGCGCAGGATCTGCGCGGATTTCCCACTAAATGCCGCGGAGCAGCCTTTTGCGCCGGAAACTGCTTTTTGGAGGTTTACGTTTGAGCGGCTTTTGCGCCGGGAGTTTCCGGCGCAAAAGGCTGCTCCGTGGCATTTAGTGGGAAATCCGCGCAGATCCTGCGCGGTGAAGAGGGGGGTCGCGCCGGCTGGAGGTGAGTGCGAAAACGACCATAGAAACCCAATTGTGCCAAGTGTCCAGCACAAAAGTATAGCCCAGATTCACTAATAACCTCAGACTGAACTAACTCTGCAATGGATTGCACTGTATGTTATACACTGAGGAGGTTTTTAAATATGTTTTCTGATTTTTCTTTTCTTCTTCTTTGTCCCTTTTTTGTATTGCAGCACATATTACAAACCGTAAACAAAAGGGGGAGAAACAGCCGCCCTGAGACACTTCGGTGCGAAGGGCGGGGTATAAATCCCAATATAAATATATGTTCCTGTTAGTTGTTTCGTAGAGGCTGAGTGGCAGATGCTTCTTATAGAGCAGTCAGACTAGGTATGCTCCTGAGAAAGGAGGGGTGGGCCTGATTGGAATGCCAGGTTGAGGCTTTCTTTGCTCAGTTCCATCCTCCTTATCTATTATCAAAGGCACTAACTTTACTTCTTTATGCAGACTATGCATGCTTACATCCCACACTCAAATTGGATTGAAAATACCTGAAAATGCCTGTTTCTTAAAATATCGTCAAGCAGAAGAACTCTAATTATTCAAAATCAAAGTTCATGGTTATCTTTAAAGCCAAGAAAATTACCCCAATGATCTAGAGAACTGATGGTGCCCAATTAGAACAAGTCTCCAAATGTTCATACCTGAGTGTAGTTTTCAACCCTTCTCTTAATTGGCAGTCTCATTTCAAATCTGCAGTAAACAAAATTAAACTTTCTGTGTTTTTTTCTTCTCCAAGGGAGGCAAATACATTCCAGGAGGACTCCATGCATTTTATATGAAAATCATTTCACAACTCCATCATGAAGTCTCAATACTGATTCTTCAAGTCGATTAAAATTTAGACCACTAATCTTGTCACTTTTTGTGCCACATTACAGGAACCCCAAAATGTGTAGCTGGAGTAGACAATAATTGGGTCAGACCTCCATCAAAGCCAAAGCGTGGTTGTACGCATTTAAATACAGGCTAAAGATTGTTTTATCCACAAAGAAGGGTGGACTGCTCTGTGAGCTCAATCACAATCAATGTTATTCTCATTGGATGCAAGGAATAGACAAGAAATTATCCTATCAGTTTTAAAATTAACTGTATGTTGAGATTTGGGGAAAGTGAAACTCTACTAATTATTAAGAACTGCATAAAAGACCTAGATTACTCCAGCTCTGCTATATGAGCTCAAAAAGTATTCTCGACCCAGTTCTTTGGTATTCTTCCATCTCCAACCATTTCACCCTATATAAAACATTAAACACTTCCTTGCTACTGCAGAATATTCATGCTTGCACATCTAAATCTTGCCCCTTCAGCAGTCTTATATGGGAGATATTGTAATTTGCCTTATTAGGAAAAGGTTGACTCTGTCCCATATGCTATTAGAATGCCCTCACTACAACTTCTATCGTGAGCTATGGAGTGTCCTGTTTTTTAAAAAAATTGCCCTCTACTGTACCAAAAGATAACATAATCCCCTATCTGTTAGTGGATAGTGATTCAAGGATTATGCTGGCAGTGGCCAAGTTATCTCTCCACCATATTTTCTTAAAAAAAAATAAAGACTCCTTGTCCACTTCTCAAGAGCTACAGATCAAAAGAGCTTGGAAGAATGAAAGGAAAGTTCAAATAAAGCAGATTTATACCTGTGACCTGCTGATGTGGATTCCAGACAATGCATGTGCACACAGACACACACACACAGATATATGTTTTCACTGTCCAAACAGCACTGCGTGTTATGCTGTTGCACTAAGTTTAGTGCTATCCAGGGGTTTTTTTGTAGCAGGAACTCCTTTGCATATTAGGCCACACACCCTTGATATAGCCAATCCTCCTGGAGCTTACAGAGCTCTTATTACAGGGCCTACTGTAAGCTCCAGAAGGATTGGCTACATCAGGGGTGTGTGGCCTAATATGCAAAAGAGTTCTTGCTACAAAAAAAGCCCCGGTGCCATCCTAAACACTTGATTCTTGGCATGGTGGCCAACTTGCAGGAGTGGGCATTAAATCACCAAGGACAACGAAGGAGTTTGAAACCTCATCTGATCTTGCTCCCTTTCAATTCTCCAACCCTTTCTGTGACATCTTCTCCCAGTGTTCAGGCTGGGAGATGTCTAATGGTTCTGATGAAGGTTGCGGCAGAAGTTTTCTGGCTCCAGGTCTGACTTTTCTTGGATATTAAATAAATCTATTAAATCAGTATAAATCTGTTCGTCGTTGGTCTTTTGTTGTTCAGGTCACCTTTAAAAGATTTAGCCGAGAAAGGGGTGGGGGAGTGGGAGAAAGAGCCAGCACATCATCTATTGATGAGGAGTTGTTCCACTGGGAGGGGAGCATGAATGTTTAAACATTACACAGGCATCAGTAAATGAACCGTGCCATCTTTCTTTGCCATTCAGTTGGCATAGCCCTTTTACTGGAGAGGGTGACTGAAGTAAAAATCATTATTATAAATAACGAAGACCGTCTTCCTCGTTAGCTACTAGAACAAAAGAGGCAATCTCTGATTCATGAGGGCTATCAGAACGACCTTTCTTTATTACACTTTTGCCCTGTTGTCCCAACAAAGTCGACAGAAGCAGTTTTCCACTTGATGTAAAGCCGTGGTTTTCTGACTGCTCTGGTGCTCTTTGAAAGCTTCAATGATGTCGATCCAAGCTTCCACAAAAGCAGTTTGTGCAGGAAACCAGGTGGCTGCTGTGGCTGGAAAGGCATTTGTCCAGCTCCAGCTGGCACATCATCTGCATCTGTTCCATAGGCAGTCATATTTAGCCGCAGTAATGAATGCCTTAGTTACATCTATATCGGCCTATTGCACATTACTCTGTTTGCGGCTACTCCTGAAGAGTGTTTGGAAGCTACAGCTTGTGCAGAATGCTGCGGCAAGAGTGCTGGCCAGAAACAGCTTTCAGGATCATCTGTGCCCAATACTACAGCTGGCTATCGATTTGCTCACGAGCCCAATTCAAGGTGATTCCCCCCCTCCCTTAATGCTCACATATCTTGGAACGGAGGTATCTGAAGGACCATATTCTCCCATATGTCCTACCCAGGAACTAAGAGCACAGGGAATGCCGTTCTGACTGTCAACCAATTCAATAAATTCATATGGTGGGTACACAAACTAGGGTATTTTCCATGACAGTCCCACAATTATGGTACAACCTCCCCAGGGGGATCTATCTGGCCCCCTCATTGTTGATATTTAGCAAGCAGCTAAAGAGAGTTTTATTTAGGATGGAACGCCACGGACGGCACATATTCTACCTGTGCTTCCGGTTGAGTACCGAGCATAAAGTTCACATCGTCATAATGGAATCCTTCAGGTCCGTTATGAAGCTGTGAACTTTATGTCCAGAATATTGAGATGCTGAAATCTGGTTCCATTGAAGCTGCCTATGAGATGACTTTTGCAACTGATGAAGGAGAAATTGAAACACCACAATATCTGGAATGGGTGTTTTACTGCTGCTTATTGCTGCTTATTGCTGCTGTTTACAAAGCGGTTGTGATGACAACCCTCATCTATGGCTCCGAATCGTGGGTTTTATACCGTCATCACCTGCGACTCCTTGAGCGCTTTCATCAGCGCTGCCTTCGCACCATCCTCAACATCCACTGGAGTGACTTTGTGACCAACACTGAAGTCCTCAAGCGGGCAGAGGTTACCAGCATCGAGGCACTGCTGTTGAAGACGCAGCTGCGCTGGGCGGGGCATATTTCTAGGATGGAAAACCACCGCCTTCCCAAGATTGCCCTGTATGGCGAACTCTCCACCGGCCATCGAAATAGAGGGGCACCAAAGAAGAGGTACAAGGACTCCTTGAAGAAATCCCTTAGCACCTGTCACATCAACCATCACCAGTGGTCTGACCTAGCCTCAGATCGCAAAGCATGGAGGCACACCATCCACCAGGCTGTCTCTTCCTTTGAGAACACACGCATAGCTGGTCTTGAGGACAAAAGGAGATTGAGGAAGAATCGCACTGCTGCAGGACCAACCCTAAAGCAGACTTTTCCCTGCAGCCGCTGTGGCCGGACCTGCCTGTCCCACATTGGTCTTGTCAGCCACCAGCGAGCCTGCAGCAAACGTGGACTATTGCACCCTTCTTAAATCTTCGTTCGCGAAGCCAAGCCGAGAGAGAGAGAGAGATTGCTGCTTTACTGCATTTTGTGACTTTATTTGCACTATCAATTGCACTGGAACCTCAGTGTTACTTTGTTCAGTATCAACTCGCCTTATATGTTTACATATTTGTAGACAGTTTTAGGGTGCCTGTGAGCACTATAAATTCGGTGAGACGGGTGTTGATACTGCGTTGGGTAGTGCCAAACACAAGAGACACTGTCGCTTGTTTCAGCTAGAAAAATCAGCTGTAGCTGAACATGCACTTCAAGAAGACCACGTCATCCACTTTGAAAGAACTGAAGTCCTTTCTACGGTCTCACATTATCATACCCGCCTGAACAGAGAAGCTATTGAGATTTACAAACACCAGCACAATTTTAACAGAAAGGAAGAAGGCATTTTCATCCACCAATCTTGGTACCCAGCTCTGCAAAACACCCTACAGACTATAAATTGCAGAAAGTCTCAGAACAACCAGCAAATTCCACAGAACGATCAGCACAGTCAACAACCATCTTCCTTATCTTCAAACCCCTTCCAACCCTCTCAGCAATTAACATAGAACAATGGTCACATTCAAAAGCCAGTTTCCTTATCACTACCCTTCCAGGAAGCCCCACCAAACAATGGCCACATCCACAAACCAATTGCCCTTTCATCACACCCCCTCCAGCCTAGAAATAGCAGCTCTCCAGCAGCCCTGGTCCCACTCAATGCACAGCAGCCAAGAAGGTCAGAGCGCCTGCTCCGGCTGCAACGCCACTGAGGATGTTCTCCGCAGCTGAGAATGAAACGTCTGGAAGGAAAACTTTCTCCAGTAGAACATGGCACTTGATCCCAAAAGATTCTACAAACCCTAATGATGTTATCAGCCGTGAAAACCTGAAATCTTTGATAGACACACTGTTTGCTCAGCAGTCAACTAATACTTCACATTTTATCCGGTCTCTGGAATGTAAACTGGTGGTCTAAAAAGAATAAAACCCACCCCACACTGAGCCAGCTTCTTAGAATGAACTTTGTTTTATTGATCTTAATGATGTTGAATTTTTGCCATTTTTCAAAACTGGGATGAGAATATTGCTATCTTTTGAAAGTTTGTCAACAGCTTTAATGTTATTCAAGATGAAACCTCTCTTGGCTTCTTTTGAAACCTTCCCTTCCAGAATTTTCTGTGTTGGCCCTCCAAGATCCTTATGCCCAGACCCCTATGTTAAGAGTCCCCCTTTTTGTACACCTATCATTTCATCCAGTACAGAGCATCTAATAGATTTGGGTCCAAGTCTGCTCCCAGATGACAATATTATGACTGCATCAAAGTGAGGTCTAGATAAAGTAATCATGCACTACACTGCTCCTATATCAACGTTGGGAAACCCACCCAATGGTCTTCTGCATTTGGAGCAAAGGAACATCTCCCCTATTATGGACTAAGAGTATATCCTCTTCATGGAAGCTATGCAAATCGGTTGTACACCTTAAACACTCTTCTTCAACAATGGTGACAGATAATAACCTCGCATTACCACTAGATGAAACATTAGGAAATCTAAAGGCTAACTCCATGTTGGATTTGGATAATGGCCTACTGCAGAACCAAAGAGATTCCCATTAGACTGTCTTAGAGCAGTCTCAAAGCCTCATCACTCATCTGTCAGAAATTAGCCCTGATCCTATGGTCTTTCCATCAAAAGAGCCTGAGACAAAGCTCATTACTGAAGTCACCTAAAGGCATGACCATCAGCCCAAGCTGTTAAATGGTTCCCTCACAGCTTTTAGATCTGCACTTCTTGGCCCCTTCTTTATTGGCTTTATCCAAACATAAAATGAATGGCAGTGTATTGCTTGGTTGTTATGGATCCCTGGATAAGATCTTCAAGTTTGACTGACTGTCCAATAGTAATCAAACTCCAGCCCTTGAATTACTATCCTGAAACATCATGGGCTGGAGGAAAAAGGCAAGCAATCCTGCCTTTTTGAATTTTCTCAAAGATTTAGACTTTATTTGACTCCAAGAAACCTGGCTCCAGTCTGATGTGCAAACGGAAGATCTTTCTCTATTCCCGCTGCTACAACAGGACATTGTGGCTGATTGTAGAGCAGAGTTTAATTTCTTCACAGGAAGCTTGAGTTTGAGATATTGCCCTCCTCCCCCTGGCCCAAGCTGCCCTTGATAAACTGACCCATTTAAGCCTGCTCATTTTCAATGTATATTTACTTTCATCTTCAAGGAGCACCAAGCTTTTGGACCAACGAAGCTGTTTTATTTTATTTTATTACTGGGTTTTAGTGAGTATGTTGAGTCTCTTAAGTGTGACCCCCCCTTTATTGCAGGTGATCTTAACACATGGATAGGGTATCAATTTTCTGAGAGTCCAAAGTCTTAAAGAAGACATAATTTTGTATATTATCCTAGCGCATCATAAGTCTTGCACATCCATAGCACATCATAAGTCTACTCTCCCCTACATATCTGTTGGCCTTGTTTCACCAGGCAGCTTCAACAGACACAGCATTAGCATTAAAAACTACAGCTGTTCCAGAGCTGAGTTACTTTGGAAATTTAAATTCAAAAGCATGTTCCCATCCCCACAGACTGCTATGTTTCTGACGTTCACAGCTGGAAATCCCTCTGTCCAAGTCCCCATTTCCCTCCATTTTAAAATCTCTGATTGAAGTTAATTTGCCTGTCATCAGAACCTCTCAGAAGCCAGCCTTGCAATCAAAAGAGATTCAAGACTGATCCACGGTCTTTAACTGACATTTGCTGTTGCAAACACTGAAAATGTGAAGGAAAAACATGAATCCTCAAACGTGGGGCACGAGGAAGTATGTGTGGGAGGTGGAAGTAGCTAACGCATGCCTGTTATATGTAAGCATTTGTATATATTTTCCTTAAGACAGAAAACACTAACCTAACACTGCTGTACTCCCGATGTTATGTAAAGTATGAGTGTGATCTCAGGAGAGAGGTCTAACCCATGGGTAAGATTCAAGCTAAATTTCCTGCTGGCTGAAGTGAAAGATTCATGATTCCCCACCCCTACTGCAACCCCTCTTCATGACACCCTGTCCTTCCAGAGCAGCGTTTCTTTTTTTTAGTTCAGTGAGCTGCAACGTGAGTGCAGGAGGCAGGAAATTTCTGTTCTGCTGAGAAAAAGCTTAGCCTGGGTTTGCTAGCAGAAATCTCAGATATCTGTTATTCAAGAATGGTGACCCCAACATGTCGCCTGTGGGTACCACAGTGCCTGCCAACATCTTCCCTGGTGCCAGCCCAGTGTTTTTAGAAAGTGTGTGGGTCCAAGTGGGGTTTTAACCCAGCAAGGTTTTTGATCAGCTGTGCAGATTTTTAGACAGCTCCTTTGGCAGCTGCTGCCACAACAGCTCAAGGATCTTCACTACATGTCTGAAGGTAAGCTGTGTGTGACAAGGTGACTGTCTTACTAGTCACCTTTATAAAATGATCATTGTTATTGCATTAGTTTACCCAAATTCCCTTGAAGAAATAGTGTGTTAAAAGGTAAAGGTAGTCCCCTGTGCAAGCACAGTTGTTTCCGACTCTGGGGTGACGTTGCTTTCATAACGTTTTCATGGAAGACTTTTTACGGAGTGGTTTGCCATTGCCTTCCCCAGTCATCTACACTCCCCCCCCCCCCCCCCAGCAAGCTAGGTACTCATTTTACCGACCTCAGAAGGATGGAAGGCTGAGTCAACCTGGAGCCGGCTACTACTAATTCCACTTAAATGTCATGTAAATCTTTCGATATTGTATTGAAGGCATTACTTATAATGTATTTTGAATCCTTAGTGCAGGGGTGCTACAACAAAATAACCCTGGATACCACCTAGCTAATTCTTTTATGAATGAAATAGCATCTATTGTTTGTTTTCACCCACCCAGGTGAAGGCATGCACTCCTCTCCCACCTGAAGGGGAGTGGATGTCTGACATCTGAAGTACAGTTGTAATTTTGAGTGATCATCAGCACTCACCTGGAGATTTGCAACAGTGGTTCCCCAGGAGGAAATGACATTGTATCTATCTGAGGTCTCATCCCTCCTCAAACCCACCCCTTAAATCTCCCTGATTTTCCTAACCTGGAGTTGGCAACTGTATCTCCTTCCCTTTAACTGCCCCTCTAACTTCAGCTTTCCATTGCCTTCCCCCTCACTGCAGCTTCTAAATAGAAAAAGGACAATCTTTCTTCACAGTGGTTGGGGCGGGGGGAGACTTAAGCAGCTTACATCATACTCCTCTCCCCATTTTGATCTGCACAACCTTGTAAGGTTGGTTAGGCTGAAAATCTGTGACTGGCCTGAAATCACTCAGTCAGCTTCCACAGCAAAAACCTGGGTCTGGCAGACCCCACTCTGAACCCCACCCTCCAACCTTTGGCTTTTACTTACCTCCTCACCCTTTTATCTTCCCACTCACCTACAACCTTGGCATTCACTAACCCACCCCCCTTGCTGTCTTCCCACCCACCCTGCAGCTGAAACAGACACTGGCTTTCAATTCCCCCTTCCCATATACGTGTATGTGTCCTCATGTCTGTGGTGGCTCAAAGCCCTGAAACAGGTCCAGAATGCCGAGAAGGAAGAATAATTGGTGGGGGGTGCAGGAGGAGCATGACGACAGTCACATAGACACTGAAGTGCAGCATTCCTTTTGTTTGCAGTGCATTGTTGCCACCTCTTCCTGTCATATCCAGCCTTGTGCAGTTTAGCATCAGCATGAGCTTGTGGCATGATTTTTTTTCCTGGCATGGTTGTGTTATGGTATACCATAGAGCAGGGGTGGCCAACAGTAGCTCTCCAAATGTTTTTGCCTACAACTCCCATCAGCCCCAGCCATTGGCCATGCTGGCTAAGGCTGATGGGAATTGTAGGCAAAAAATATCTGGGGAGCTATTGTTGGCCACCCCTGCCATAGAGTATGCACCTCAAGGCAGGTATTTTCTGTAGGGGAATTTATCTGACTTCAGTTTTCCATCTTCTTCCCCCTCCCTGCAGCATCTACCTAGGAAAAGTACAGTCTTTCTCCAGAATGGGGACAAAAGCAGGAAATAAGTGAACTCAGTGGGGTATAATGACACAGCACATGGAGATTGGCAACAATGGTTCTCCAGGCAGTAATGGCTAATTTTGAGATTGGATTCTATGCCATGGTACCTGTCTGAGGTCCCACCCTTTCTCAAACTCACCTCTCCAGGCCCCAGCCTTCAAATCTCCAGGAATTTTCAGGAGTTGGCAACTGTTAATTCACATTGGCTGTCATAAAGGGGCTGCTGCTGAACAGGAGCAAGCAGCTGGGCCTAGTTAAGTCATGCCAGCCGGGTGGCATCAAGTCACCCAGAGGGTGCTGACAGGTATAGGGTAGCCAACTTCCAGGTGGAGCCTGAAGATCTTCTGCAATCAGAACTGAATTCCAGACAACAGATCTCTCTCCCCATCCTGGAGAAAAAAACTGCTTTGGAGAGTGGACTGTATGCTATTCTATTTACCTGAGGCCTCTCCCTTTACTGAGAAAAACAGCCTGGGTTGCCTAGTACTTCTAGGGGACAACACTCTCAGCAGGGCCTTGCCTCCCTGGCTATGTAGCCTTTGAAGGCTGCGTGTGCTGGGAGACCTTTTGTGAGACTGCAGTAGCTCTGCAGTCCTTTCTGAGGCTGGTTGACAGAAAGGACACAGATAAGAGTTGGCTGTCTCAGAGGTAAGCCTGTTAACATTCCTGGGCCTGAGTAGGTGGGGATGGAGGAACATGTAGCTCACAGTTTATTGTTTGCTTCACTGTTTGCTTTGCAGCAGTGTTCTTTGTGTGTGTGGGGGGGGGGGGCGGGAACGGACTATCCTAGACTTCTCACAATGGGCCCTGAGGAGAGGCAGTCGTGATCAGTAAGCCTCCAGGAGAATCTGCCAGCAGAGAACTATCTTGCTCAAAGGTCCGTGGCGTTCTTGCCTGATGGGGCTGGCAGTGGGCAGGGAACAGCAGAATCAGCCAATGGCATGCCAAAGACAGTGCAAGCCATTCCTGCATAGGCCACATCCAATGAATGAAAATCCTCAGATCTGCCACCATTCTAGGGCTTTTATTTATTACCGATAATGCTGCATGTTTTTACACTGCTATCAGCCTGTGAGCCGTCCTGAGCCTGCTTCAGTGGGGAGGGTGGGATATAAATCCAATAAAATAAAAATAAAATAAAATAAATGTTGGTATCATCACTGTGTAATGATAATTGCTTTATTGTTTTGTTTTGTATTTGTTAAGAAAAATAAAAAATACCTTTAAAAAAACACCTTGACATCTCACATTCAAAAACTGGGAACATGGGTCCCATGCTCTTTAACTTGTTCATAAATGATTTAGAGTTGGGAGTGAGCAGTGAAGTGGCCAAGTTTGCGGATGACACTAAATTGTTCAGGGTGGTGAGAACCAGAGAGGATTGTGAGGAACTCCAAAGGGATCTGTTGAGGCTGGGTGAGTGGGCGTCAACGTGGCAGATGCGGTTCAATGTGGCCAAGTGCAAAGTAATGCACATTGGGGCTAAGAATCCCAGCTACAAATACAAGTTGATGGGGTGTGAACTGGCAGAGACTGATCAAGAGAGAGATCTTGGGGTCATGATAGATAACTCACTGAAAGTGTCAAGACAGTGTGCGTTTGCAATAAAAAAGGCCAATGCCATGCTGGGAATTATTAGGAAGGGAATTGAAAACAAATCAGCCAGTATCATAATGCCCCTGTATAAATCGATGGTGCGGTCTCATTTGGAGTACTGTGTGCAGTTCTGGTCGCCGCACCTCAAAAAGGATATTATAGCTTTAGAGAAGGTGCAGAGAAGGGCAACTAGAATGATTAAAGGGCTGGAGCACTTTCCCTATGAAGAAAGGTTGAAACGCTTGGGACTCTTTAGCTTGGAGAAACGTCGACTGCGGGGTGACATGATAGAGGTTTACAAGATAATGCATGGAATGGAGAAAGTAGAGAAAGAAGTACTTTTCTCCCTTTCTCACAATATAAGAACTCGTGGGCATTCGATGAAATTGCTGAGCAGACAGGTTAAAACGGATAAAAGGAAGTACTTCTTCACCCAAAGGGTGATTAACATGTGGAATTCACTGCCACAGGAGGTGGTGGCGGCCACAAGTATAGCCACCTTCAAGAGGGGTTTAGATAAAAATATGGAGCAGAGGTCCATCAGTGGCTATTAGCCACAGTGTATGTGTGTATATAACATTTTTTGCCACTGTGTGACACAGAGTGTTGGACTTGATGGGCCGTTGGCCTGATCCAACATGGCTTCTCTTATGTTCTTATGTTCTTATTTTTACCAAGAAAACATCAAGGTCATAAGGGTTAGATTTTAAGTACATAAGGCTGGTTCTAGTCCAACAAGTTTCAGCACCCAAATGTAGAAGTATTCCACCACCTCCTGAGGAGGATGAAGAGAGGATTAAGAATCAACAGACACGGCAGATGCATTCTGCTAACAGCGGTTAGCATTCTGCTAACTCAATAAACCTCTTCACTGTCTCCTTTGGATCTTGCTATCCTGAACACACTGGGATCTGGGAAACCATGGCTCACGTTCCTACTTTGACATACAGCTTGCTGGGTAACCTCAGGCCAGTCACGCTCTTGCGCTAATCTACCTCATGGGGTTGTAGTGAGGATATGATGGAGAGAGGAGATCCAGGAACACCACCTTGAGCTCTTCCGAGGGAAGATAAAAATGTTCTAGTTACAAATTGTCAGCTGCACTGCTCACTCTTGACAGGGATCTGCAGCTGATGGCTCTAGAGCTAACAGGGCTCAGTACAGAACCAATTATGTCTCTTTAAAGAAGAAAACCAAATATTTAAATGTAAGGTATATTGGAGGCATAAATGGGATGCTAAAATAACAAGCATGTAAAGGGAATGGCAGGCAAAGATTTTTACGGAACTAAAGGGCTTCTTAGAGATGCTCTATGGAAAGGGAATGGACAGACATGAACAACTGCCAGTAATCCAAGGGAGAACCTTACACAAATTTATGCCAGTCTGGTCCATAACCATGGTGGGGCCCACACAGTCCCAACCTCACCACTGAAACACCACAGCCAGAGTGAAACCAGCACAGCAGCAGGTGGGCTGGAAAGAGCAGTGGTGAGGTGGGGGTCCAGAGCCTGGGCTTCCTGTCTGGCCACAGCTCTCTCCTGTCCTCCCCTCCCCGCAAAGGAAGAGCCCCTCCCCGGGGTGGAGGGAGCCATGTGAGGTCATTCAGACAACTATGCAAGAAAGGTGATTTGAAAACATAGTAGAGGGACTCTTGAAGTACCCCCCCCCCCTTCCTGGCCCAAAGCAAACTACCCCTCCAGTTGGGAGCTGCGCAATCAAAGGGATCCCATGCTCCTCCAAGACAGAACCTCTTGTAGCCTCCAAGTTCCACCAGGATGCCATGTATCATCTCTTGGCTGGGAAGAAAGTCTTGGGGCAGGGGGTTTCCAAAGAACTTGGTAAGGTGCTGCTGGACTTATATTTGGCTCTTGTACTGTAAATGGAAAGGCTACAACTGGCCACAGGGGGTAGGGGGAAAGGCTACAACTGGCCACAGGGGGTAGGGGGAAAGGCTAAAACTGGCCACAGGGGGTAGGGGGAAAGGCTACAACTGGCCACAGGGGGTAGGAGGAAAGGCTACAACTGGCCACAGGGGGTAGGGGGAAAGGCTACAAATGGCCATAGGGGGTAGGGGGAAAGGCTACAACTGGCCACAAGGGGTAGGGGGAAAGGCTACAACTGGCCACAGGGGGTAGGGGGAAAGACTACAACTGGCCACAGGGGGTAGGGGGAAAGGCTACAACTGGCCACAGGGGGTAGGGGGAAAGGCTACAACTGGCCACTGGGGGTAGGGGGAAAGGCTATAACTGGCCACAGGGGGTAGGGGGAAAGGCTACAACTGGCCACAGGGGTAGGGGGAAAGGCTACAATTGGCCACAGGGGGTAGGGGGAAAGGCTACAACTGGCCACAGGGGGTAGGGGGAAAGGCTACAACTGGCCACAGGGGGTAGGGGGAAAGTCTATAACTGGCCACATGGGGTAGGGGGAAAGGCTACAACTGGCCACAGGGGGTAGGGGGAAAGGCTAAAACTGGCCACAGGGGGCAGGGGGAAAGGCTACAACCGGCCACAGGGGGTAGGGGGAAAGGCTACAACTGGCCACAGGGGGTAAGAGGAAAGGCTACAACCGGCCACAGGGGGTAGGGGGAAAGGCTATAACTGACCATGTGTTTGTGTTATAGGCATCTTTGTCTAAAACGCGAGTGTTGTGATGAATTAGTTGTGAAAAGTTGTTGTGATGTCATTTTGGGCCCTGTGGCCCCCACCAGTTTCCCAAGTGCCACCCACTTAAAATTTCCTAGCTATGGGCCTGATGCCAGTGCACTAAAACAACCACTCTTGTATATATTTATGACTTCATGAGAGATCACTTGTGTGACACGTCCTAACTAAGGGCTCACAAAAAGCACACTATGAGCTGCAAAAATATGGATGATTAATTACCACATCATTTTCAGTCATGCTAAATTGTATATTTTCAGTTATGCAGTGGCTTTCTTAAATTGATTCTTTGTTGATCTTTTGCTCAAAATCCTGACTTAGTACAGCTTGTTATTTGGGGAAAAAACTGCAGACAGTTTATGAATAAGTGACACTTTCTTCATTTCTCTCCATATCCCACCGTGCTCACCCTATTCTCACTGTACCCCAACAGATCCCTATCATTGTTATTTCCTTTTCTGCTTTCCAGCACCATGGACATCTCAGTGTCTCTAAAGAGTTGGGAAAAGGCCACACATGACAGGGGTTTGATATTTCCCAAAAACTGCAATCAACTCCCAAAGCTCTGTTTTAAACAGGCCTTATATTTTAGAGTGAGTGCTAATGACTTTATGTAGATGAAAAGTTCTTGCGATAATGAATATCCTCAGGTAGTATTTTTGCATTAAGGTATTTAAATGAGACTACAATTCTGAATTTCTGTGGAAGAGAGACTCATTTTGTTGTTGTTGTGAGATACATGCTGTTATTTTAAAATTGTTGGGATTGTTTTAGCTGCCTGTAAGCAATAGTTTTGAAATAAGGAAATATAGGAAAAACTACCATAAAATTCCATACAATTAGTGATGCTCCCTTTTGCTTGAAGATCAGAAATAGAGTACACACTTGAGTTCTTGCTCTTAGGTTTACACAGCAGAAACCGCTGTGTTCAAAACGACATCCATTTATTAGCAAGAAGATATAAGAGTGGAACAAACTGGTTGCAAGACAAGGGAGGACATGGTATCTATAATTTTAACTATCTACTAACAGACCTAAATAGCAGGGACTCTGCTTCACAAGAATAAATCAGCACGTGCATATCAGAGGAGGGGACAGAATGTTCCATTGTAATGCATGCAATAAATACACCACAGAGTCCACCCTCTGAAGTTGACATTTTCTTCAAGGGATGTATAATTCTCATCTAGAGATTGCATCATTCTAGGTGAGCGCCGGGTCCTCCCCGGAGGTTGGCAACCCTACCTGGGTTTGATTCTCGAGTTTGTTTTTCATTTCCCAAGGACTGGGTAACAGTTTGTCCAGCTTTACAAGCAGACATACATTCCTTGTGGCCAAACTGGAAAAGGTCTTCTCGATATATCAATGTAATGGGGCTTGGAGGTTGTGCACTCCTGGATTGGGTAGAGTGACTGGGTTCAGGAGGCTGCTGGCCCGTAACTAGGTAAGCTGGACACAACTCAGGTTGGCAACACAAATAAGATGCTCTGGCTTTGAGTTTTGGCCCCTACCACTACCACCCCAATAAGGTTAGAACATCTACACCATTAAAAAAAAATAATGCTCACTGTTCTTTATACCATTGTTGACCCAGTTTCAAGCAGAGGCAACACACATCTAAGAGCCATGTTGTGGGTTATTCCAGTTCTCATGGCTCAGCATGGGAAGGTCACATGTTGCAGAGGCCCTAATACCACTGCAACGAGTTGTGTTTTGTTTAGTCTCCTTTGGTACACAACATACCTTAGTACTTCTTAGCTGATGCAGACTAACAAGCTGATTTAAGCAACAGCCTAGAGAGCTTCTCTCTACATATCCCATTAGATTAAGTTGCTCATAGAGGATATGATCAGACCCTAGTTTATACCAGTCCCTGCAAATGCATCAGAGATTAATTTTGCCATTATTAAGGTGAAATTTGAGTCGACGATGTTAAACTGCAAACCTAGAGCTGATTGCAATAACCTCCACATAATTCATCATTCCCACAGCAATAATGGCTGCATAACAGCTACTGAAATCATTTCTCATTTTGAATCAGAGCACATTCTCTCCTCACACTATAACCAATCATACAATTTGCTTATTCAAATTTATGTTGTACTTGACAATGTAGAGAGTATATTTTTGTTTGCACAAGCAAATATTTCTACAGTTGCAGTGCTGAATACTGATACATATCATATGTTGCTAATGGCTCAGCTCCAGATATTGTCTTTCTTCCTGTTTTAAAGAGCCACATTTACACAATGAGATAAAAGAAGCTGCCAAAAAAGATTTAGCTATTGTTGTACAGGATTGTTTTGAAAGACAAATAACATTGTTGCTGTTGCTCTTGTTTTGGCAATTTTCAGAAATGATCTGGAATAATTCCCCAATATGAACAAATGGAGGAGAAATAGAATTTAATGAAAGCCAAGGTTTGACCCTGGAATGTATGATGTGCAAAGAGTTAGATCTAGCCATTGTTTTCCTCATTCTCACTCAAATTCTCCTCCATACTACAGCTTTTATGCACACAGATCTCATGATTTTCAGGGTGGTCGAAGAGGATGCCTCCTTTGCCCCCCAAGTCGGAATGAAGAGTCAGACACCAAGCATTGGTATAAATAATGGGCCACTTTATTAATCATCATAATAAACGGCAAGGGCACCCAAACTGCGACCTGGTCAGGGCTAGGGGTCTCAACAGACCGCTCCCCTGCCATTCTCGGGCGAGAGACCCAGCCCCCAGCCAGAGCTGTGTGACACAGCTCTCGCCAGGCCGGCCCAGCAAGGAGGCATGCCCCAGAGGGTCCAACCACCAGACGCATGTCTCAATGGAAGGCCCCCTCTAGTCGAGCCTCCAGGACAGTCTGCATTCTCCCCACCCCGGGTCACCATGCCCTCTCAATAGCTGCAGGGTCCCACGCACTGCGCCAAACAAGGCGAGGAAGCATGGCTGACCAAATTATAGTGGTCCCAGGCCATCGCTCCCTAATGCACTGAAAATCCTCCCGGGCCTGCCAGACTAAAGCCTTGCCCTTTATTAGCCCAAGATCATTACCTCCTAGGTAAACAATTAAAACCTGAGGAGGAGGACCTGCACTACCTTGGAATAACTGAAGGCCCCGGTGCCCCTGCCACTCAATACAAATATATTGGCTGAGTCCCAGCTGAGGGCTGACCAAAGTTCTCTGCACCTGATGAGCGGCCCAAAACACGTGGCTATGGCCACAGATGAGAACTCAGCTCCTCTGGCCAGGAACAACAGCATCTAAAAAGAAAAAACAGTCAAACAAGAACATAACCAATAACATTTCAACCAACAAGCAAACTTAGGGCCTAAGCAAAGGTCGAACATAAGACTTGTAAGCCAATGAGCACCAACTGGTAGAAGGCGAAATGCAGATTTAATATCGCATTTCGCCATCTCTGCACCCACCCCACAGTGTCTCACCATGGCTACAGCCTGGTCGAAGCTGGTATACCTAACTGAGCATAAATGCTCGGGAATCCCATCATTAACAGACTTCCCTCTGGGGAAGGAAAGATGGTGAATCAAAGGAAATTCATCCGGCGCCTTTTTAGGCACAACACCCAATGGGGAAACTCTAAGGTAATGCACTGGAGGATGGGGAAAAGGGCCCAAAATCCTGCCCTCAGCCAACTCCTTGGCAATCTCTAACAACCTGCTGTAAGCCCATAATGGAACTAAGATTCCCAGACATAAATGGGACCCAAGGTCCCTGAAAAGGGATCCTAAAACCAACCTTAAAACCCTTTAGCAAGTAGACACTGTCTGCCTTTCACAGGTACCTAGACAGCCAACGCTCAAGAGGACCCGCCTTTATCGGACTGGGCCCCTTTTCCAGCCTGATAGGTTCCTCCCCCCCACCAGGCTTCTTTGGATTCTTGCGTCCCCGGGCTTTCGGGCAGTTATTAAAGGAGTGGGACCCACCATACATGGAGCATTCATGCTTGAACTGGCAAGCCTTCCTGCTACACACTCCCTGAGAACTGAATTCCTAACAGAGCAGGCAGGGTTGAACCACCTGCCCCGCTGAATTGTGGGGAGAGCTTGACGATGCTTAGGAGGTTGCAGATGACCTATTCACCAAATGACTGCTATCAGAGCGATCACCAAAATTTGGCCGCACCGGAGACATGACCTGCAGCCACAGCTGCTGATGAATACGGTCCCACTGAAGGGAAGGATACAAGGCCACCCTCATCCGAAACTCCTCGTCATACTGCATCCAGGTGGGGCTGCTAAAGGTCATGTACCCCTTGTAGATTATGTCCAAGTATTGGATAAGGGCAGATGCCTCCAAGGCTGTGCCCGAGCAATCACCCCAGCGAAAATAAACCCCCCCGGAAGCCAATTAGCCCAGGTCCGATCCACTTTTCGCTTTTTTAACTTTTCTTTTTCCTTTTCATCTAACTCCTCTTTATCCTTTTTTCCCAACTCCCGGAAAAGGAGGGAAAAAATGTCCACGTACTCTCCCTTCAAGATTTTTTCCCTAGTTGCGGGTAGCAAATGGTCCCCTTAAGGCAAGGCTACATCCCCAAAGGGCAATGCAGTAAAAGGGACCATCCCATAAGGAGAAGGGGTGCCCCAATTACCCATAAAAGAGCCTGCCATACCATGCTGCCCCACACCTGGCCATGCCCCACAAGGGCCGCATTGTCCATTTGGCCAGGCCCAATTTGAGAACGAGCCCGACCCAGAGGGGGCAGCCAACCCAGAATTCACAGCAGGAATGCCCTGCCCAGGTGATGAGGCAGGACTCCAAGGTCCCCACAGCCAAGCCTGCCCACCATAAGACTGCCAGTTTTCCCTGGCCTTACCCACAAATCCAGCAGGAACCAGCGATGATCCAACTCCAGGGTTTCCGGAAGATGACTCCGATCCCATATCTGGACTGCCGGGACCCAAGGCACTGCCAGCAACGAATGCACCAGATCTGCCCTCAAGGATAGACAATCTGGTTAATACGTTTGCTTGGAGCCCCCTTTTAGAGACCCTATCCTCCTCCACCCCTTCTGAAGAAGGAATACCCATAGCCTGCTCTAGAGCCCGCAGCCTTTGCATAATATTGGCATTAACAGCCACATCACCCTCTTCATCAGATGAGGACAACGGGGGTAGAGGCCTCTTGGCAAGAGCCTTAGGGCCTTTGGGTGCTGGCTTTTTCCCCTTAGACCTAACAGACCCCTTTCCACCAGACATCTTGATATCCTAAAACAGCACCTCAAAACGGCTTCCAAACCAGAGCCTCCTAAAATGGCTGCCTTCCCTTAAAGAAGAAAGGGAACCCAATATGGCCGACACCCCAGACAATTACAGGGAAGTGAAAATGGCTGACCCAATCAAGGCAACACCCCCCTTAACACCCGCCGGGAGTCCCAGCCCCCAATAAAAAATCTCCTTCCCTGTTAAAAGGGGAGGAGAAGGCAGGCCACCTTAGGCAATGAAGAATTAAACTGCAATAACAGCCCTATGAAAAGCTCCCTCAAGCCGCCACCGCCAACCCCAGGAGTACGTTCCACTTATCCACAGCCGAGCCAGGGAGCCCCCAGCTCCCCTCCAAGAAGACCCTCACCACTGAAACAGCCACCGCCGCACCCAGCGACACACCGACCCCGACGTCAGGAAACGAGGCCTCCTCTCCAGCGTGGAAAAAAGCGCTGCCCAGCACACGCTCCTTGCCCGGACCGATCTTGTCTGGGACTGAGCAGGGAGCAGAGGTCTGGCCGTTACAATGGCCTGGCCCCGCCCCCTGGAATACACTCCCAAACGGGCTGCTGATCGTCTCTTCCCTCCAGGGGGGCAAAGACTGTCAATGCAGCCTAGCAGCGTCCAATTCTGTTTCCTTTTTGCTTCTTTTTTTGCTGGTGAGGCTTAAAACAGTGAAGTAGCATTACCCACACCAGCAAAAAACAAACAAAAATCTGATCACACAGTCGCAAAATCACCAGTCAGTAAAAACAGCACGAAACACTATGAAATAGCATAAAAACATTATTAAAGCATTGTAAGTTCAACATACATATGAATAAAAGCACAGTAAAGCATTTTCAGGCATGAGTCATAACAATCTGGCAAAATAAATAAAAAGAACCAGTCAAAGGATGGAATAAAACCTCAGTGACAGCCTGCATGAGCAATGCACTGAAGTTCTACGGAAGCATCCTAGAATTCCTTGTCAACAAAAGCTCTGTTCGTATTTTACAGTGAATGCATTGCCTGTATGTATGTACATATGTTTGTAAGAAAGAACCAATGGACATTCACTTTTTGAATGAAACCGGGGTAATTTCTGTTTCAATCACACATTCTGACTGTAACGTGAGAATTACTCTATGCACATATAAAGAACAATCGCGTGTACACTGTACATGGAATGCACTTTTAGTTACTGTAACCTGTGAACAGGGCTAAAGTCAGCCTCGGAAAGGGTTCCATGACGTTAGGAAATTTGAAAAGCACTGGTATCATCCAAGATACTTCAATTCTGTCCTTTGCCCCCCAAGTCGGAATAAAGAGGCGGACACAATGAGTTGGTAAAACTATGGGCCACTTTATTAATTGCAACAGAAACGGCAAGGGCAACCAGAACTGCAGCCAGGTCAGGCCCAGGGGTCTCACAGACCACTCCCCTGCCTTTAGCGGGCGAGAGACCCGGCCCCCCAGCCAGAGCTGTGAGTCACAGCTCCCGTCAGGCAGGCCCATCAGGGAGGCATGCATTGGATGGCCCTAGCCACCAGATGCGCATCTCAGCGAAAGGCACCCTCCAATCAAATCTCCAGGACAGTCTGCATTCTCACACCTTGGGTCACAACTACCCAAAGGTTGATCCTGACAGACCCCTAATTCCCCAAAAGGGGGAGGCTTACCGGTCCTCCCCAGGCTGCATAAAACCATAAACCCAGTAAAAACCTGCCCTCAAAAGTGACCAACCTATATAAAGGCACCTACCCGAAGCCAATTCCACAATCCACTGATATGCTATGCAGGGTAGGCAAAAAACACCTCCCAGTCATCAGCCAAACAGCTGGGGAGTAAAAAATTCCTACCCGGCCCCTCAATAAATGAGGTGACCAGCAATTGCCTACATAAACAGGGCGGGCGGGAGGGTCGAGCAGTCAACGAGGGACTGAGGAGAGGAGGCGGAGGCTTGACAGTTAGCACGCTCAAGCCCCGCCCCCACCAAAACACGCCCAAACTGGCTTGCAATGCCCTCCCTTTGCCTCCAAGGTGGCAAAAGTTCCCTGACAGCTGAGCCGTGATGCGGCCAGCTGCCGAAGATTCCATTGCCCCCCAAGTCGGAATAAAGAGGCGGACACAATGAGTTGGTAAAACTATGGGCCACTTTATTAATTGCAACAGAAACGGCAAGGGCAACCAGAACTGTGGCCAGGTCAGGGCCAGGGGTCTCACAGACCCTGCCTTTAGCGGGCGAGAGACCCGGCCCCCCAGCCGGAGCTGTGAGTCACAGCTCCCGTCAGGCAGGCCCAGCAGGGAGGCATGCACCGGAGGGCCCCAGCCACCAGACGCGCGTCTCAGCGAAAGACACCCTCCAATCGAGTCTCCAGGACAGTCTGCATTCTCAAACCTTGGGTCACAACTTCCCAAAGGCTGATCCTGCCAGACCCCTAACTCCCCAAAAGGGGGAGGCTTACCAATCCTCCCCAGGCTGCATAAAACCATAAACCCAGTAAAAACCTGCCACAACTAAGGCCAAGTCTCTACTTAGGGCTTAGCACCCACTGGAAGGCCAAGAGCCAACTCCAGCCCTTGCCGAAGATCCCTCAAGAAAAGCATATTACCCTTTTCCGAGAGATGAACCCCATCCCCTTTGTAGAGGTTGGGATATTTCGTAGAAATATCCGGATGGGGCAAATAGTGGCCCAAACCACCTTCTGAAGACTTGCAAATCTCCTTGTAACGAGCCCTCTCTAACCCTGCCGGGTTCCAAGCACTGCGCCACACCAAGCGCGGAATCATGGCTGACCAAACTATAATGGTACCGGGCCATCTCTTCCTAATGTACTTAAAATCGTCTTGAGCCTGCAAGATCAAAGCCTAGCCCTTAATCAGCCCGAGATCATTCCCCCCCAGGTGAATAATTAAAACCTGAGGAGGAGGGACCACACTCCCATGAAATAACAGCAGAAGCAAACCAGGCCACTGAAGTCCCCGGCGCTCCCGCCATTCAACCGTAACATATTGGCTGAGCCCCAGCTGAGAGCCAACAGAAGTTCTCCGAGCCTGATGTGCCGCCCAAAACACATAACTGTGCCCGCAGATGAGAACTCGGCTCCTCCGGCCAGGAACAACAGCATCTAAAGAGAGAAACAGACAAGTTATAAAACCTAACCATAACTACCCCAGCTCCAAAACAAAGCTAAGAGTGGAGTAAAGGGCGAATATAACATTTATAAGCCCGAGACCGCCAACAGCCAAGGCGCTGAATGGACGAAGAAGAATACCCCAAGGCCACGGCCGTAGAGGCCGCCCCAATTCTAAAAGAGTGGGTACCAAACCTCACTCCCGATAACCCCAACCGAGCTAAGGCCCTAGATGTCACCGCCTCAAACTGATGTTTTGTCAGAGGGCTGCCACCAGAATGACAAAACAACGACCCCTCGCAGCCTCCGCGCACAGCCAAATAATCAGCCAATGTGAAAACTGGGCAAAGTTCCACCTCTGAACACAGGCCCAGCTCCACCACAGTCTCAATGCCCCGTTGGTCCGTCTTGGAGCGCCGGACGGTAAGAGCCGCCTTACCCTCCGTTAATTTAACATCCGCAAGTGACAAGGCCCTGCCAGAAACATCATTCTTGAAGCTTGCCACTAACTCACTAATCCTAAGCGCCCCAAAAAAGGCCACCAAAGAGGCTGCATGAAACAAAACAGCCTCAAAGTGAGATGCACACACTGCACTCCAAACCCCTTTCAAACCCCTAAGAATCTCAGGGGACATAGGGTTCCTGGTGTCAGGATTAGGCCCGACCTCTCTGGACCACCCCTCCAGCATCTTTCGAAGACAAAAGTCTGCTGTTTCCTCCTTATACCCTAACGCCTTGCTAGCATAAGCCAGCGCAGACAAGCGTCCTCTAATAGATCACACAGCCAATCCCTTACCTTTTAAGGAAACACAATAATGTAGCAACTGCTCCACCGGGAGGGGCCAAACAATGCGATACCCTACCTTGGCCCTAAAGTCCTCAAACTGCCGCAGAGCACGTTTGTAAGACTTCCTGGCGCTAGGCGCAATGGCTAGGCCTATCACTCTGCACGCCTCGGCTCTCCAATCAGCCATAGCTCCTGGGGCATTGGCACCACCTCTTGATCAGCCTCCGGGGCCAGCTGACGAAACCTCTCCATCTGTTTGCGAGAGAGAGCGTCAGCTACCCCAGGAACATGCTTGGCCAAAACCAAAATGTTAAGCCGCAGACAATGCAGAGTGAAGGCCCGTTGCAATTTGGATGAAAGGGAATTAATGACATGAACCACAGCCATGTTATCATACCAAAAATGTACAGTGTGATCGGCCACATCACTCCCCCACAACCAAACCACAACCAAAATTGGGAAGAACTCTAAAAAGGTGAAGTCCCTGCTCAAACCAGCCTGCACCGATGAACCCGGCCAAACGTCTGTGCACCAGTGTCCACGGAAGTAAAGCCCAAAGCCTAACGACCCAGCAGCATCCGACATGACCTGAAGCTCTGCCTCAAGTCTCATGTCCTCCCTCCAGAAGGAAATCCCATTAAAGGATTCCAAAAACTCCTGCCACACCCGCAGGTCATTCCTCATGCTGCTGGTAACCCTAGTCCTGTGCTGAGGCGAGGGAAGGCCCGCCATAGCGTCACAGAACCCGTGAAGAAAGGCTCTACCAGGGACAACCACTTTGCAGGCAAAGTTAAGGTGCCCAACTAACTGCTGAAGCTCAAGCAGGGTAACCTTCTTCTTGAGGAGGAAAGTACTAATCCTATTCCTTAAATCTTCCAACTTCTGAAAAGGTATTCTGGACGATTGCGATAAGGTGTCCAATTCAATTCCCAAAAAGACAAGGCATTGGGCAGGGCCCTCAGTTTTTTCCTCAGCCAAAGGCACACCCAACTCAGCGGCCAGCTCAATAAAGCCGGACAACAACTGAGAGCAACATCCAGTACCCACAGGGCCCACAAACAGTAGTCATCCAAATAATGGACATCCTGCAAACCCACTTTTTTGTGCACAGCCCATTCAAGGAATGTGCTGAAACACTCAAAAGCCACACAGAGCAGCCCATAGGCAAAGCCCTGTCCATGTAATATTGCCCTGCAAAAAAGAAACCCTAAAGTTCAAAATCATCCGGGTGGATAGGGAGAAGGCGAAATGCAGATTTGATATCGCATTTAGCCAGCTCAGCCCCCTGACCACAGCGTCGAACGACACCCACGGCCTGATCAAAGATAGTATACCTAACTAAGTTCCTCGAGAATCGCATCATTAACAGAAGAACCCTTGGGGTAAGAAAGGTGGTGAATCAAACAAAATTCACCTTCTTTGGCACCACCCCCAACGGGGAAACCCTAAGGTTAACCACTGGAGGACTAGAAAATGGGCCCAAAATCCTGCCCTCCGCCAGCTCCTTGGCAATCTTGGCCTCCACTACATGTTCTAAACCATTAACAGAACTAAGGTTCCGAGACCAAGTTGGCACCCAAGAACCCTGAAAAGGAATTCTAAAACCTGAAGTAAAACCGTTTAACAAATATCATCCCCGCATGGGTACCTGCGTAGCCACCGCTTAAGAGGACCCACCTTTATCAGGCTGGGGCCCTTTTCCAGCTTGGGAAGAGCCCCCACTCCCACCCTGCCTTTTCTGGCCCTTACGTGGTCGAACTCTGGGACAGTTGCTGAAGGAGTGTAGACCGGCACACATGGGGCATTCATGCTTGAACTGGAGAACTTTCCAATTGCATACCCCCTGTGAACCAAACTCCCAACAAAGCAAGTGAGGTTGAACCGCCTGCCCCACTGAACTGCAGGAAGATGATGACGAAACAGAAGGAGAAGTGGAACCCTTAGCAACTAAATGACCGCTGTCAGAGCGGTCACCCAAATTGGGCCGTGCGGGTGACATAACCTGCAGCCACAATCGTTGATGGATATGATTCCAAGGGAGGGAAGGGTACAAAGCGGCTCTCATCCTGAATTCCTCGTCATACTGAATCCAGGCCGGGCTGCTAAACATTGTGTACCCTTTGTATATAATGTCCATATACTGAATCAGCGCTGCCAACCGCCAGGGCTGAGCACGTGCTATCACTCCAGCATACACAAAAAAGCCTGGTAGCCAGTTAGCCCAGGTCCGATCCACCTTCCTCTTTTTTAACTTCTTCTCCTTATCATCAAGATCCTCCTTATCTTTCTTTTCAAGCTCCCTAAATAAAAGGGAGAAAATATCCACATATTCTCTCTTAAGAATCTTGTCTTTTGTGGCTGGCAACAGGTGGTTGCCTAAAGGTAAGGCGACATCACCCAAGGGCATGGCACCAAAAGGGACTGCACCATATGGGGAGGGCAAACCCCAACCCCCAGTTAAGAAAGGTGCAACCCCTGCTGCCCAGTCCCTGGCCAATTCCCACATGGTCCAAATTTGCCCTGCAGCCACGCTCAGCTAGCCTGAGGCCCCACACCCAAAGTAGAAGGAGTGCTTGAACCCCCAGGAACCATGCCAGCACCATTAGGTGTGGCAGGTCCCCAAGGCCCCCATGGCCAAACAAGCCCCGTGAAGGCGGTAGAACCCTCACCAGCCCTACCTGGCAATCCAGCAGGTACCAAGGCAGTACCTGCACCTGCAGCACCAGAAGAAGGGCCAGATCCAGTATCATGAGCACCCAGACCCACGGCTCCTCCGGCGGCAGCAGCAGACCTGCCCTCTAGGATAGATAATCTTGTTAATATATCGGCCTGAAAAGCCATTTTTGACACCGGCCCCTTCTGAGAAACCAACAAAGGTGGCAACCCAGACACCTGTTCCAGGGCCCGCAGCTTCGAAAGAATAGCAGCATTCACCTCATCCTCCCCCTCCTCATCAGACGATGAAGACAGTGGAGGATGCTTCTGTGGAGGCTTGGGAGCCTTACACGCCGGCTGCTTACCCTTTGCCTTTCCTGAACCCTTACGCCCAGACATATCTCAAATACAAAATACAGTAGGATAGAAAAACCCAAACACTCAAGAGCTCAAAGGGCCCAAGAGTCCAGCTCTACACACTGCACCCTTGAAATAGCTGCCCACAAAACAACCACCCCTAAAATGGCCGCCCAAGCACCTAAAATGGCCACCTAGCACATGTGCACTAAAATGGCCGCCGAGCCACGAGGCACATGAAAAAGAGGGTAGAAGGTGGGAGGGGGGGTGAGTGGCAAAGGCCTACAACTAGTGGAGCCCCCCAAATGCCACCTAACACCACAGCCCACCACAGCACACAACCCCACTGAGCTGGGCACCCCGCCGCACAACCAAAAAGCCCCCAATAATCCCCTTTTTAAAAAAAAAACAAACTGTCAATCCAGTGACGATCTCTCTTCCCGGCCGACGCTGGCCTCCTTGAAGCACACTGGGTCACCGCAAGACCCACAGGCCCGACCCGACACCAAAGATGAAGCTAACAGCCTCCAGCCAGGCCTAATCCCTCACTGCACGGCAGAGCAGTAGACACGCTCCTTACAGCCGAGCAGTCGACGAGGGACTGAGGAGAGGGGGCGGAGGCTCAACAGTTAGCATGCTCAAGCCCCGCCCCCACCAAAACGCGCCCAAACGGGGCTTGCAATGCCTGCCCTTTGCCTCCAGGGCGGCAAAAGTTCCCCAACAGCTGAGCCGCGATGTGGCCGGCTGCCAAAGATTCCATTCAGGTTAAATTCAACCATTTGCACTTGCAAATAAATGTTGATGACCCTTTACCTAATTGGCCCGTTTCATGTTTAAACAACGATGGCGATTACAATAATCAAGAGTGATAAACTCTTCTATTTCTGCCTCCTTCCCATTGCAGTGGAATAAAATGTACCTTTTACTCACTCTTCCTAATCACTCCACGATCTGACAATTCCCAGCTTTGCAGCGACTCTTCCTCCAGCACATTAATTAACAGTTAAGCCATCAACATTTTGTACATCTTCATGACAACCCCCTAAAGAGCTGGAAGCAATTAGCACAAGACAGAATTATGACAGAGATAAGAAATTGAAAAGGGTAGACAGATTAGGTTTAAGGAAAGGAACAATAATGAACAGCTTCAAGTATTTATTTCAGTTTACAATCTATGTTGTTCAGAGGCTCAGTACACACACACACACACACTACACACATGCACACCAGGAGGGTAGATAGATTCCTGTCTTCAAAGACTGCAAATAAGGCAGCTTGAGTTATAGTTAGCGTGTTCATTAGCTTGACTTGCATTTATTGTTTTAGTTGTAAACAGATTCTAGAGAGGCAGTATATTAATTTCTAGATAAAGAACTGTCAAGGGCCATCAAAAAGATCTGGGTTAGTTGGTCAGGCAAATTACATTTAGATTTTGTCAACACAATGTGTTTTTAAAATTACTTTTGTCAGAACAACAGAGAGCAGAACAAATTTCCCTAATTGTAACACTGATGTCTTCTAGAAGATTCTGATCCTTGCAAGTCAGGTCATAAGAAGGCGGCCCTCTGGAGGTTTGGGAAATGTGTAAAGATCCTTGAGAGCCAGTTTGGTGTAGTGGTTAAGTGTGCGGACTCTTATCTGGGAGAACCTGGTTTGATTCCCCACTCCTCCACTTGCACCTGCTGGAATGGCCTTGGGTTAGCCATAGCTCTGGCAGAGGCTGTCCTTGAAAGGGCAGCTGCTGTGAGAGTCTTCTCAGCCCCACCCACCTCACAGGGTGTATGTTGTGGGGGAGGAAGGTAAAGGAGATTGTGAGCCGCTCTGAGACTCTTCGGAGTGGAGGGCGGGATATAAATCCAATATCTTCTTCTTCTTGTCAGTTTTGTTTTCCAAAACCTCTGTCACTAAGCACATGCAGAGGTTATTTCCCAATGGCCTTCACAAGATTTGATCTGAAGCAGGGTCAGTCAACTGCTAGGCTTCCCATTGGCCCATGAAGCTCAATCAATTCTTTGCCCCATCCTCGATTTCTCACCCCCCAAGAAATTAAGAAGCAAGAGAAAAACTGCCCAGAGATGTTCTCTCGTGTCTACAGTAAAGACCATAAAGACTGGAGAGGAAGCCTTGAGTATCACCGGTAACTCCACACTTCCCAAGTATCCCCCCACCCCAATCTCTAAAGCACCCATTTCTGCTTGGTGCAAGACGAAGGAAATTCTTCAGCCATCCTGCTAGAGCTCCAATCCAGCTAGGCTGGAGATGGTAATCAGGTTGCTTAATTCCTGGTTCTGCAAGCATTTAAAAAGCATCCATTGCCTTGGTTTCAGTATGTAAGTGTCCTCTCAGTGATCTCAGGACCATGTGCTCAAGATAATATACGTAGTAAAGATGAATCCTTTCCTCCTCCTTGGAGGGTGTAAAATGGAACCAAGAAACAAAGAGTTTCCTCAACATGTTCAGTCATTTTATTATCTGCCTCAGCCCATCCCACAGCTGACTATCCTTCTTTTCCTGTCTGCCAACAGAGTTCACTCTGCACTCTGATCTCCTGAAGCTCTATACCTTAAGTGTGACTATGGCTACCCGTTGGCTTTTTCTGCAGGGGTACCCGAGCTAAGAATATACATGAGGATTGCTGTTTTGCATTGTTATTGCCTAAAACCAGTAAACACAAATTTGGGGATCTTAGGCATTATGAAAAACACCCTCCCAGTCAATGTTGTTTTTCACGGGGGGTTTTTGGTTGCTTACTGTTGTTGGCTGCAGCAGAACTCTTTCCCCTTTGATTCTCCTGCTTTCCTGAGCAATGGCATTTCTCACTTCCAACTGGATCATTGCAAAAAAGCAGAACACCCAGACAATCACCATTGGAAACAAGCCCCAGAGAACGAGTTTTTGCTACAGCTGTCGCTCTGAGCTGGATGACATTTCCTGAGGAATGAGACTCTGGGAACTCCCCATGGTAGGTATCCCTTCTGTGTACCCCCAGCATGAACATATGAAGCTGCCTTATACTGAATCAGACCCTCGGTCCATCAAAGTCAGTGTTGTCTACTCAGACTGGCAGCGGCTCTCCAGGGTCTCAAGCTGAGGTTTTTCACACCAATTTGCCTGGACCCTTTTTTGGAGATGCCAGGGATTGAACCTGGGACTTTCTGCTTACATGTGTCTCATAGCAATGGGGCCATTGACTCATCATACGCAATTGCACATAAACACAATTGCAAATTGCACATTTTCAAATTGCACATTTTCAAAGATTGCAGTGACAGGAGAGGAGGCAGCTTTGTGAAAGAAGATAATGAATCACAAGGAAGGGTAGCAAGCACAGAACTGTAGGAAAAATCAGGCAGGTAGGAAATATCCAATGCATGGTTATAGGATGGGGGAGACTCATCTTAGCAGTAGTATGTGCGAAAAGGATCTAGGGGTCTTAGTGGATCATACGCTGAACATGAGTCAACAGTGTGATGGGGTGGCTAAAAAGGCAAATGTAATTTTGGGCTGCATCAACAGAAGTATAGTGTCCAGATCATGTGATGTGATGGTATCGCTTTACTCTGCTCTGGTAAGACCTCACCTGTCCTGGAGTATTGTGTTCAGTTTTGGGCACCACATTTTAAGAAGGATATAGACAAGGTGGAACGGGTCCAGAGGAGAGCGACGAAGTTGGTGAGGGGTCTGAAGACCAAGGGCATGTTTAGCCTGGAGAGGAGGCAGCTGAGAGGTGATATGATCACCATCAAGTACTTGAAGGGCTGTCATCTAGAGGATGGTGTGGAATTGTTTTCTGTGGCCCCAGAAGGTAGGACCAGAACCAATGGGTTGAAATTAAATCAAAAGCGTTTCCGGCTCAACATTAGGAAGAACTTCCTGACCGTTAGAGCGATTCCTCAGTGGAGGAATCTTCTTCAGGAGATGGAGGGCTCTCCTTCCTTGGAGGTTTCTAAACAGAAGCTAGATGGCCATCTGACAGCAATGAAGATCCTGTGAATTTAGGGGAGGTGTTCGTGAGTTTCCTGCATTGTGCAGGGGGTTGGACTAGATGACCCTAGAGGCTCCTTCCAACTCTGTAATTCTATGATTCTATGAATTTTGCTTGAAGGGCAAAGAACCTTTTACTTTTTTAAAAAATATTTTCTTTAAATGCTGGTGGCCAGTGCTTTCCTCCTGGGTTGCTGCTATCCCCCCCCCCCCCACACACACACAAAAGAAGTATGCTGAGGGGCACCTATTCAGGGTCTTAAAAACTGAAACCCTTTGTCCTTTCTGCTTCAAATTTTGGAGGTATTTCAATTAGAGAAAGGACTATGTTCTATTCAAGGCCAGTCCCATTATATTTAAAAACAGCTGACCAGACCTTTGAATGTTTCCCTAATGAAAATAATTGTCCTGAAATTCTGGAACCTCATTCCAAAAATGTGTATTTGAATCCCTAACCAATACTGCCCTGCTCCAGAAACAGGAATAAATGATGGTTTTTCCTCTCCCAATCTGAAATTACAACCATATTTTTTTTTAGCACACACCCCTACTTCTCTGGCCAGGGCCATCTGCATTTTTTTTAGTGCTGAATGTCTCTTACCTAGAGAAGTGATCCATACTCACTTGCTTCTTTCCCCTTTAGTCTTGCTGACCCACAATGAGTTCCTCACAGTCTCTGTTCCTGAACAGAATGCAAACCCAGAAATTATCCTTTGGGTCTGCAAACTTCGGTAGTAATACTTGAGTGGGGAGCATTTCATCACAGTTCGGGGCGGGGGGGGGGGAGGCGGCTTATTCCACAGGGAGGTAGCATGGGAAGAGGCAATGGCCAAGACTGGCATCTGTCTGCCTCTCTGACCTGCCCCACTGCTGAATTGGGGCTTGCCTTCTTTTTTAGCCCTGGCCAGTGGCAAGTGATGGGCACACCATTGTCTATTGTTGCCCACTCTACCCTCCAACACCTGGGAGGTAGATGGGGCCCAGAACCAAAGCCAGCACTGCTGTGGCTCACCTTTTTCCCTTCTCCTAGCTTCCAGGAGGTGGTTGCTGGTCATGTCACTCCCTAATCATTTTTGCTGGTCATGTCACTCCCTAATCCAGGACCTGTTTAGGGTGACAAAATACCTTGAGCCAGTCCTGACTTGAAGCCTTGGAAAGAGCTGCTCATGTAGTTGACATTTGTTTGTTATTCTTTCCCTGTGTATTGTTTTCCCTTATGAATAGCTCTTCATTCAAAGTCCTTATTCTGCCTCCAGAGAAGACTGGATGTATTTGTTTTCATGGAGCACAGAATTATTCCCCTAAATCTTTCTTTGGGTGCAGTCACACGTATCATTAGTGACGACACAGCTCCGTCTAGCTGACAGATTAAATGTGTTCGTTCAGACATCCACATCTGGCAATCGAGCGTCATCCAGGGTCATCCAGGCTTGCTACGCCTAAATGGCGCATTAATTTGACAGCGCAGAAAGCCCGGCCCTTTTTCAAAACACCGGCACAAGATCGGCTTTTTGTTGTTTGGACAGCTCACGCGCGATACTGCCTCCCACCTTTAAAAAAAAAAAAAAGCCCCAGCAGACATGCGCATTTCCAGATCATCCGGGAATCTGAAGTGACGCTTCTGCTTCTCCAATCAACACAGGATCGGAGGGGGGGGTGGAATGTTATCCCACTATTCAGAACAGGGGGGAAAAAATCTTTTTTTTTCAATGTGGAGGATTTCAAGATATTATTGTCACTGCCAATTTCTAGGAAAGTAATTCCTGGAAGTTCCTTGGTTTGGATCGGCAACGTTAATTCCGGAAACTTTCCCCCTTCCCCCCTGCCTCTGAAGCAACGTTTGATTTCCCAGCTCCAAACAGTTGGGCGCATGTTCAATGGACCCCCCCTCCCAGAAATCACCATCTGATTATGCATGCTCCAAGAAAAGAGTGTGATAGTATTGGATGTCTGATCGCGCAACAACAGAATGAATCGCATTCTTGGATGCTCGTCTGAACTGCCCTGCATCGAATCAATATTCAGCAGTTCAGATTTGAGCGCTACACACCCGCTTTTAATGGTACGTGTAACCGTACCCCCAATGATCCTTTTCAAAGTAATTATGTTTAATTAATCTCTATAACACAAAAGACTACTGCTGTTAGCAGTTGCATGAGATTATGTACAGCTGGACATAATATACTGAGGAGCATAAATTAAGATGTAGAGATGCGTACATGGGGATGGGGCGTTCTTCCAGATCCTTGAAGTTAAAGAATGACCAAGCTGTAAAAATCTTGAAGACTTATCTTTGTAAAATCACTGAATTTTAGTTATTACAAATGGGGAGTAAGTAATAAAGATATTCCTCAACTATTGTTCTTCAACCTGCAAGGTGAACATCATATAACTTAATGGCTCTAGATGTACAGGGATTATTTTGTCATGGACAACCATTCATCCATGCAGTTCTCCACATCACATAGTCAAAAGGAGCACAGTCCTGGAGCATTTTTGTCAACTAATCTGTAGGGTATGTGAACAAGGCTTGCCAGAGCTTTTAACTGTGTGAGAAATGTATAACAAAACAGAAGTCCAGTGGCATCTTAAAAACTGCCAACATTTATTCTATGATGAGCTTTTGTGAGATAAAGGTGACTTCCTCAGATGCAAGAAAGGAAGGAAACAAGGCACTTTATATTAAGAACACTGCAGAATGGGAGGGGGAAAGGAGGTGCTGCTGAGCAAAGAGAGATCTGGTATAAATCAAATGTTATTCTCTAGTGTTATAGAACAGATTATGAGAGAGCTCAAAGGATATAGCCACTCTCTCATGAAGTAAAAATAAAGGTGCAGTGAAGTAGGGCAAAAGACTGATTAAGCAAGAGGTTGTCTGACACATGGGACAATTAACCAACATAAGTAAAGGGATATGGTATGATACAACATCTGATCTCTGGGTATCCTTATCCCACCGCTGAATCAACTATGTGTGACTCACAAGCCTTTCCTGTCCCTTTGGATCAGCCCTGGGAGGTTGGAAGACACTGCAGCCATCCCAAGTCTCCATACAGCAGAAGGCACACACACACCCTTTATAACTGTCTATAAAAGTTTTGAAAACATGAGTTTTGTTGGATCATTAGAAATGATGAGGAAGCCAAGGTCTCTGTTTAAGCCGGGATGACAGGACATGTTTACTTTCTTGATGAGTTGTAATTCGGCAGTTGTGCATTGTGTATTGCGTTCAATAATTTTTTTTTTTTTTTTGCAGAACAGTGACTTTCAGATATGCAACAGCTGTGTGCAGGAAGATCAAAATGTTCACCCATTGGTCTCTCAGTATTGCAGTTTCATACATTATATTTGTATTCTCTGATTCTCTAACATAGGGATTGACATATGCGAAAGAATGGACTTGCAAGTCCTCTCTATTCGTTTGGGAGTTCAAAAACCCCACAGCTGCCAAAAAGCTCCTTTCAACAACTTTGCCCTTCCCTTCAGTCTCTGGGAGTTGGCTTGCAACTGTGTTCCTTCACATGTGGCGTTAGAGGTGGAATACTCAGTATATTTTTGGCACCCTTGGGGAGCAAAGGGTGTGTGTGTGCCTTCTGCTGTATGGAGACCTGGGATGGCTGCAGTGTCTTCCAACCTCCCAGAGCTGATCCAAAGGGACAGCGAAGGCTTGTGAGTCCATTCCTTCACACATAGTTGATTCAGTGGTGGGATAAGAATACCCAGAGATCAGAGAAAAAAATAAATTGGCAGTCTTTGAAAATTGTCATGCAAACACATGGACAGGTCAATAGGCTTACTGTCATTTATTCAATGTAAAGAGTGGAAGGGCACCGTTGGCACATGATGGCATATGTGCAGCTGATATGCATGAGATACCATAGCTGATATTCTTAGGTACCATATTACCTAAGTGTATGTATGTGGGGACAAAGCTGGCATCTAGGGCTGTTGCAGGGTTTGGTGCCTGAGTTTGTATCTCTGTTGGATGATCTACTGTTGCAGATAAGAAAGTGTTTTACATTTGTGAGCTGCCTATAAGCCAGGAAAGGCTGCTGCCCAAGGCCTGTGAAAGAGAAACATCCTTATCCAGGAGAGGTCATTGACAGCGCCGGATTAACAATCAGGCAAACAAGGCACTTGCCTATGGGTCCCCATGCCTTTAGGGGCCCTGGGACAACTCCCCCCCCCCAGTTTCCCCCCACGGCTAGTTTGCCTCTTCCTCAGTCGGCCCCTTCCCCTCAGCTTGCCTACCTCGCCACCTTCCCATCACCTCCCCCTTCATCCACCCACCCCATCCCTCCCCGTCGCTGTTTGTCGGCTTCCCTCTTCACTTGACCCCTCTCCATTGTTTCCTTCTTTGTCCACCTGCCCCATCTCCTTCCCATCTGCCGACCCAGCCGGCCCTGCACTAAGGGTGAAACGTGTTTGGGGGTGGGGGGGAAGTGGAAGGTGGTCACAGGAAGACAGTGGCAATGGGAAGGCAGCGGCAGGTGTGGGGAGGTGGCGGAAGGTGGCGAGAAGACAGTGGCAGCTGCAGGGAGATGGCGGGAAAGCGGCAGTTGTGTGGAGGCGGCGGGAAGACAGCAGCAGCTGCGGGGAGGTGGCAGAAGGAGGCGGGAAGGCAGCGGGAAGGCAGTGGTGATTGCGGGAAGGTGGCAGGAAGACAGCAACAGCTGCGGGGAAGCGGCCGGAAGACAGCAGTGGCTGCGGGGAGGCGGCGGAAAAGCAGCAGCGGCTGCATGGAGATGGTGGAAGGTGGCGGGAAGACAGTGGTGGCTGCGGGGAGGTGGCGAAAGGCAGTGGTGGCAGCAGGAAGGCAGCAGCTGCTGCAAGGAGGAGGCAGGAGGTGGAGGGAAGACAGCGGCGGCTGTGGGGAGGCGGCGGAAGGTGGCGGGAAGACAGCGGCTGCGCGGAGGAGGCGGAATGCAGTGGCTGCTGTGGGAGGCAGCCAGCCTTATTCATTATGCTGCATGAGGCTACCTCACTGGTCTCTCCAGTAATCCTGACTTTAGTTTCCTGCTATTCCCTGTGTGAGGGTCTGCTTGACATCCCTGTCCTGCTTTAGCCATTCCAGACAGTTCAGCAGAAGCAATCTAGACTTCACCAAGGCTGGCCCCGCCTAGCGGCAAACTATAATCAGCGCTTCACCTGAACACAGACGTGAAACTGCCTTATATAAACGAAGGGGAAATATAAGGGGCGCCATTTCTTACTTTTGCCCTCTCTTTCAAAATATGTAGATCCAGACCTGCCCTCACAGCTTTGTCAAAGGGACTTCTGAGGTTGCCTGCAGGCTGCGGTGGGGCAGGCGCTCTGTCTCTGAGATAATTGGCAAGGGGCCCCTGAGAGTTTGACTGCCTAGGGGCCTTCCCAGGGTTTAATCCGGCACTGGTCATTGATGATGCACTGGAGTGGTTTAAGTTGTGAGCTGTAGGTGACAGCCAGTGACATATTCTGTTGTTGAGAAAAGCATGACAAGCGTGGGCTAGTGATGCTAGTAGCGCGAGTGACCCAACCCCCATGGACTGTAGCTATGGATGCAAACCAGGGCATTTCAGAAAAAAAAACACCATGATGGAGATCGGTGCACACTTATGGATCTTGATCACAGTATCTTCCAGAAAACTGCATTTTGTTCAGAGCTCTGTTAAGGCCTCCTGCAGTGTTGTCTTCTAATCTTTGTATGCAGAGGTTTGCTGCCTTTGTATATAGAGGCTCCCTTCAGTCAGCATTGCGAGTAGCCGCTGACGGACCTATACTCCATGACTCTGCCTAATAATAATAGTCATAATACGAAAGTGCAGTCAAGCTGCAATCAACTTAATGGCAACCCTTCAAGAGGTTTTCAAGGCAAGAGATGAGAAGATATGGGTTGCCGTTGCTTTCCTCTGCATAGCAACCCTGGTGTTCTCCCATTCAGGTACTAAGCATTGCCAACCCAGCCTAGCTTCCAAGCTCTGACAAGCTCAGGCTAAACTGGACCATTCAGGCTGTTATGAATCTGTCTAATCCCCCTTTAAAACCACCTTTGCTTGTAGCCAGCACTACATCCACTCTCGTGCCTGTGGAGTCTTCCCATCAAAACCCTCCACTTTCTACCCAATTGTGGCTATTTGGTCTCCCAAACATGGCCACGTGGCAGCTTTTCTGCTCTCTCCAGTTCCCCCAGCAGGAAATGCTGGATTGACACACTTGAGGGTGGGCCCTATACCACTCAGAGAGACTGGGGCTCATCAGGTACCCAATCATGCCAACCCCTAACACTGTCCCTGGGCAAAACATATGACCATTAATGCAAAGGTCCACTGTTGGTATTTCCACAGCAGACCTAGAGCTTAGTACCACCATAAGGAGATGACATGGCAAGCAAAGTGGAAACAGGATCCCCTTTTCATTGTTCACTCCAAATGGTTACATAACACAAAGCACACAAACAACAGTCATTAACACTGGATGCAAAAGGTATAATAGAGTTCCTTTTCACGTCTGCTGTATACTATCCATTTAACCAACAATGCAGCATTCTTACAGTTCTCCACTTTGAATGATGCCTTAGTCTAAGAAGCCATTTTCATAAAAATTCTGTAACGTAGTGCTGAAATTATCTCAAGCAAATGTGAAACTGCATAAATTGCAATTGTGCAAATAGTAATTAGTGTTCATCAAAGGAAATGATTTACACATTTGAAAAATGTGGTGTATTCTACATCTTATGTAATGAAACCCATGATCCTTTGACACAGGAAATCAGTGGTCTTGACTTGCAGGACCAGCATATATGGCTACACAAAAAGCACACATGAAACACTTTCAAATCCTGTTGCACTTCATTGTGTCATTTGCTGGCTTCCACTGAAACTTGTGGATCTTAGAACTCCTTACAGCTGAGCAGCTTGTGCTCCGATAATTTTAAATTTATTTCTCATTGTATATCATTTTTCTTTTCTGAGCACTTACCAACCCATTATTGCAAGTGCTTTGTTTGCTGAATGTCATTGTTTCAGCCCTGTCCTATGTCATTTTTTTTGACTGAACAGATTTTTCTATTTCTGACTGGAGCCCTACCCTGAATACCCCCTCAAAATCTGACTTTTGTGTTACAAAGATGAGAAATCAACAAGGATTCAAATACTGAAGCAGAGAAATAACGAGGTCCGAACTCATCACTGTGTTGAAATGAATTTTACTTTGATATCAAGGCAGAACTTAGCCAGCCATAGGCCCAATATGACTAAGTTAAAGTTATTTTCATTCAGACCATTTTTATTCACATCCGAAACAAGCAGGCAGGCCCCCAGGCTTATCTGACTCAACATGCCCCACCTTCCTGTAACTTCTAGTATTTTTTCATACGTCCTGTCTCCATGCGTTATCAGCTCTTGCAAGAAGCTTCTCAAAGAGGCGGAGGCCCTTTTGTTATCTAATACACATTCAGAGGCCTCAATGAGGTCACTGTCTCTAATCTAATTTACAACCTTGAATTCGCACCTGTGTGGCCTCTAACGGACAGTTGCTTCAAACATCTTAATTTTAAAGGCAGAAGTATGCTTTTATTCATTATTATAGGGGTATTCATTAATTATCCAGGGGTCCCCCTTCGTTACCATGGGCCACTTTGGGTAACAGAAGCTGCTATTGTCATCAAAATGACATCTTTGTCATACAGCATTCCAAGCCACTGCCCTAATATATCATTAAAATTCAGATGCTGGCATTGTGCAGCCTTTTAGAAACAGGAGCTGAAAATATCCAATCTTTAAGCCTACATTTAGTGCAAAGTGCTCTGTAATGACTTAACGCTTGCTTTTCAAAACTCCATCCCCTACCAAGTAAGCACAGGGCAGAGAATGCTATTGTTTGAATCACAGCTGCTCTGATTTGGGGGTGTGTGTGTGAAAAGTACCAGTACAGTTAAAATAATGTGTTATCAGCACTCCCACCCCCACCCACATTGTGTACTTTGTTTTCCATAAGGTCTGTTCTTTTACACAAAAGTAATTACACAAAAGTAATTATATAGGGTTACCAGGGAAATCTGATTTTAAGGGGTTTTCTTCTTCATGTTTATTCTTCACTTTTAGCGGGTAGTAAAGTGACAGCTAAGCACATAAAAATGTTCACTACCACAACAATACAAAAGTTACAAACAACAGCTTTCTGAAATTCTATTCCGCTAACCTGCATTTCTGCTCACAGCAATTAATCCGAATGTTCTAGTACAAACAATTACAGAGGCTGAGAAAGAAGGTATGATCTATTCCCAGTCAGTAAACATGCAATGGTTGATATTTTGACAGTCTCTCAGCTGGTAAGCCTTATCATCTTCATTTTGCTTCATTGTTGCACTGTGTCATCAATCCCAGAATGTTTCAGTTCCATGCAACGTTTGTAATTTCATAACCCTCTAGCTCCATTAGACTCCACCTCCAGGTGGAAGCCATCTTATTTTCATCCAGCTGCATCCACACATTGTTGGATATTGTAGTATCATTAGTCCTTTGCAGGCATTATAGTCATGTGTACCACGAAACTATCAACCACATGCAACATAGAATGCATACTACCCCCATCTGCCAATATGTGCAATTACCATGTTGTGTGAATAGGCAACATGTATATTTGCTGTGGACATACATTCAGCACGTGACTAGTAGCATTTCTGTGATTTGTGTTCATGCCTACTGAGGCTGTATGTGCATGGTAAATAGGCAAATTGCCTAGGGTTGCCAATATCCTTTAGATAATGTGGGTGGAGCCTGGGGAAGGTAGGGATTGGAAGGAGGGTATAATGCTATAGAATGCTATAACCATCCAAGGCAGCCATTTTCTGATCTCCACTGGAGTGACTTTGTGACCAACACTGAAGTCCTCAAGCGGGCAGAGGTTACCAGCATTGAGGCACTGCTGTTGAAGACGCAGCTGCGCTGGGCAGGGCATATTTCTAGGATGGAAAACCACCGCCTTCCCAAGATTGCCCTGTATGGCGAACTCTCCACCGGCCATCGAAATAGAGGGGCACCAAAGAAGAGGTACAAGGACTCCTTGAAGAAATCCCTTAGCACCTGTCACATCAACCATCACCAGTGGTCTGACCTAGCCTCAGATCGCAAAGCATGGAGGCACACCATCCACCAGGCTGTCTCTTCCTTTGAGAACGCACGCATAGCTGGTCTTGAGGACAAAAGGAGATTGAGGAAGAATCGCACTGCTACAGCACCAACCCCAAATCAGACTTTTCCCTGCAGCCACTGTGGCCGGACCTGCCTGTCCCGCATTGGTCTTGTCAGCCACCAGCGAGCCTGCAGCAGACGTGGACTATTGCACCCTTCTTGGATCTTCGTTCGCGAAGCCAAGCCGAGAGAGAGAGAGAGTCCATAGATCAGTTGTGATCCTGGGAGAGCTCCAGGCCTCACACAGAGGTTGGCAACTCTAACATTGCCCCTTTCTTAGAACAAGGCGACTGCACATACTGGAAGGATTGCAAGTAGTTTGTACTCCTGCTATGCGTGATTGTAATGGCTGAAAAGGTCTGCAGTAATTCACAACTGGATTTTCTGTGTAGAAGAAGAAGAATTGCAGATTTATACCCCGCCCTTCTCTCTGAATCAGAGAGTCAGAGTGCCTTACAATCTCCCATATCTTCTCCCCACCACAATAGACACCCTGTGAGGGGAGTGGGGCTGGGAGGGCTCTCACAGCAACTGCCCTTTCAAGGACAACGTCTGCCAGAGCTATGGCTAATCCAAGGCCATTCCAGCAAGTGCAAGTGGAGGAGTGGGGAATCAAACCCGGTTCTCCCAGGTTAGAGTCCATACACTTAACCACTACACCATACAGAAAGTAGATGGCTGCCATAGCATAATGAAAGCACAATATTCAACCATGTTCAGGTTTCTGATTGTAATAATAGATTCCTTTATCTAATATAAGGTAGTAATAATTATCACAACAAATGAAAAGTGCATTTAAATATATGAACATATGAAGCTGCCTTATACTGAATCAGACCTTTGGTCCATCAAAGTCAGTATTGTCTTCTCAGACTGGCAGTGGCTCTCCAGGGTCTCAAGCTGAGGTTTTTCACACCTATTTGCCTGGACCCTTTTTTGGAGATGCCAGGGATTGAACCTGGGACCTTTTGCTTCCCAAGCAGATGCTCTACCACTAAGCCACCGTCCCTAAATGGTACAGGGGATGAAAAATACAGTTCCCAAAATGGCAAAGGTAGGAATCTGTGAAATTGGAGTCAACTTTATAAGCCAGCTATGAAAATGCTACAGAGATAAACAAGAGTCCCACACCACATGGTTCTGAACATATAAATTCATATAAACATATACATTCAGAGAGTGAACCTGAACCTGAAAACCATAGTGCTTTAAGTAAACTCTGTCAGAATATTTGTACCAAAGTCTGTTCATTATCACTTCAATTCTGGGTATTCTTAAAAGACTGGCAATGTATCACATATCTTTTTTGTTATTTTGGTCAAAGCTGAAAGTTAAACCAGTCCATAATTAAACAACTGAAAACCCCACTAACTTCAGCGAGAAAGATTTAAAACTACTTAACTTTGATTATTGCTTACCTGGACAGAGGATATCATGAGCCTGCTGTTGAGCTTATTGTTACGCTAATAATTGTTCAGCTGTTTTGCACTTCCCAGCAGTATCACTTATGGCAGCTTTACGACAGTTTTGCAGCACTGTGATTCAACAAGAGAGATGCATGGGATGTATTTAGACAGCAGAAACAGTTGTTTGTCCCATATGGGCAGGACTGCAGCTTGTTCTGGTGCCAGCATACTAGCCTCCCTTCTCTCTTCTTGTGCAGAGCATAGTAGAACGCGTCCAAGTTTGGAAAGGCTGAACTCTGCAATATGTATGAAACAGTCAGGTTGGGGAATCCGACTTGTACTGTGCAATTCATTGACTTGAATTCACTTGTAATATTAGAGAACTGTTGGGATGCTCATATGCACTGCCTGCACTTGTATGGATGTGTACTGATTGTACCATGTGGCATCCCACAGCAGGGCAAACAGGACCCCTGCAACTGTGCCAGCTCAGGAAAAAAGTATGGGAAGGAAGCTAAGCCCTGCCCTCCCCTGCCCTACTCTCCTGAGCCAAACATTTGCCATGTTCACAGATACTGCGTTCATTTGATTCAGAAAAGGTACTGCAAGAAGAATCTTCTACCTGCAAGAAGAATCTTCTACCTAATACCAGAAATTTCTGTTGGCCCTGGAGATAGAGAACTGTGCCATACAATATTGTGTCTGCCAGTGTGGTAAGTGCTTAGTTGGCGGGAAAAGTAGGGTGACTTCTGTGCAAGTGAGGAAAGGTATATTGCATTCTTCTTCTTAGGAAAGCATTGCCATTTCAGGGGTGTCGAACTCATTTGTTCTGAGGGCCAGATCTGACATACATGAGACCTTGCTGGGCGGGGCCATGTCAGGCTGGGCCATGTGTGTACCTATTTAAGATTAGGTAGCAGAGATTGTCAAGTCTGTATAAAACTCTGGTCAAGTCTGTACCTAACTGAAAGTAACCCATGGGCTGTGTCAAAGGGTGACTGTGTCAGTCTGCAGACGAACAGCTAGATTCATGTCCAGAGACCAAAAAGAACATAAGTGTCTGGCAAAGAGAGCTTTAATTCTCAAAACGTTTATGCACAGACACTTTTGTTGGTTTCTGAGATACTACTGGCCTTGAATCTAATTGTGGGATGTATGTAACTCTTCGTCAGGTCTACAACTATCTTCAGTAATAGCAACTCTCCCTTTCTTTAGGATTAGTGTTTATTGTAAGACAAAATAGTACCACCGACAAAGCCAGTGACGAAATTAAGGCAGAAGGCCAGGGAATGCATTTATATAGGAGAACAGTTAGCCATTACATGCGCACCCAGGTTTCTGGCACAAGATAAGTTCAAAACTATAAAGTGTTGCAAAACAGGCATTCTTGCACTATGAGATGGCTAGCATAACATTCTAATAGATAGTGATGACCTTGAGAGACAGAGACGGTTAGAAGGCCCACCGGTAGTAACACTGAACCCCTGGCTTTTTCTTGGTACTTGTTGGTCTGGGGGGGTTATTTGGTTCCATCTTTTGCCCTGACTCACGTATCCCCTTGCCCCCTTGCTGCTGTTGCTGTTGGAGTGCTATGCATTGCCTGACCATCTCGACCTCACAAGCAAACTGGATGCAGCCCATCAGTGTTGTTTGGGTTGGCTTGTCCCAGCACTCTGTCCAGTAGGCTGGCGTTGAGGCTCGCTTGAAACTGACGGATCTCCATTGTCTCATTCCTTCCTTTTACCTTGACAACGTTCTTGCAGAACTTGGCTGCGTGTTCGCACACCGACCAGTTGCCCTGGTCTGGCCTCACTAACCTGTTACAGTTCTGTGAGGGGGTGAACAATCATGTGGACAAAGGGGACCCAATAGATGTTGTTTACCTTGACTTCCTGTGGAGAAACGCCATCTGAGAGTGTTGGTGCTTCATCCAAAAAGGCAGGGATCAGTAAATCCATTCAGCAGGCTTTGTAGCCTTCCCCTGACTCCCCCCCTCCCTTCCAGAGCCAAACCAACAACGCTAGGGGGAAAGTCTCCTAGAGAAGCAGGAAGTGCTGTTGTTCTTGCCATGTGCTAGGCAGGAAGAGTTTCTCAGTTGGAAGCCAGCGCTCGAGCGAGCATGTGGTGAGCAATGGAGGCTCCTGCCGGGGAGGACCCCCCAGGCAGGCAGACTAAGTAAGTAATTCAAAAAGGGCAGGGCATGTTTAGATCAGGGCCAGCCGGATGCGTTTAAAAACCACCTTTATTTTGTTATGCTGTTTGCTGTGCTTTGCTGTGCTGTGCTAACTTTTTAAATGCAACTGTTTTTGTTTTGTTTTTCTTCCCCTATCCTTTTCCCTTTTAAATAAATGTTTTTTCTGTTTAAAATGCTGGCATTCAAACTCTGTACCACATAGATCCCCAAACCGCTTTAGACCACGCTGTTTTTGAGAAGGGGGCCCCGGGGAAGGAGGAGGGCATGCAGTTGGATAAGGTGCCAATCCTCCAGGGGTGCCCCAAAGAAGCGCTGAGGTCTCTGTGAAACCCAAGTGCAGGGTGGCAGAGGACCTGGAGGCCTAGCCTCACAGCAGGAGAGGGGGATTGGGAGTCCTGTTCCTCTCAATCTGAACCCCGGGACTGAGCAGGTGGTGGCAGCGCGCCCAAGGGGCAGGAGGAGACATAGCTCCCTCCAGGAGTTGGCGACTCAATAGGGAGCTGACGGGACCGGGCCTGAAGGCAGAATCGGGCCGGTTCCGCCACACTTCCAGAAAGCTTTTGATAAAGTTCCTCATCAAAGGCTCCTTAGTAAGCTCGAGAGTCATGGAGTAAAAGGACAGGTCCTCTTGTGGATCAAAAACTGGCTAATTAATAGGAAGCAGAGAGTGAGTATAAATGGGCAGTCTTCGCAGTGGAAGACGGTAAGCAGTGGGGTGCCTCAGGGCTCAGTACTGCGTCCCATGCTCTTTAACTTGTTCATTAATGATCTGGAGTTGGGAGTAAGCAGTGAAGTGGCCAAGTTTACAGATGACACTAAATTGTTCAGGGTGATGAGAACCAGAGAGGATTGTGAGGCACTCCAAAGGGATCTGTTGAGGCTGGGTGAGTGGGTGTCAATGCGGCAGATGAGGTTCAGTGTGGCCAAGTGCAAAGTAATGCACATTCGGGCCACGAATCCCAGCTACAAATACAAGTTGATGGGGTGTGAACTGTCAGAGACTGACCAAGAGAGAGATCTTGGGGTCGTGATAGATAACTCACTGAAAATGTCAAGACAGTGTGAGATTGCAATAAAAAAGGCCAACTCTATGCTGGGAATTATTAGGAAAGGAATTGAAAACAAATCAGCCAGTATCATAATGCCCCTGTATAAATCGATGGTGCGGTCTCATTTGGAGTACTGTGTGCAATTCTGGTCACCGCACTTCAAAAAGCATATTATAGCATTGGAAAAAGTCCAGAAAAGGGCAACTAGAATGATTAAAGGTTTGGAACACTTTCCCTATGAAGAAAGGTTAAAACGCTTGGGGCTCTTTAGCTTGGAGAAACATCGACTGCGGGGTGACATGATAGAGGTTTACAAGATTATGCATGGGATGGAGAAAGTAGAGAAAGAAGTATTTTCCTCCCTTTCTCACAATACCAGAACTCGTGGTCATTCAATGAAATTGCTGAGCAGTCAGGCTAAAACAGATAAAAGGAATTACTTCTTCACCCAAAGGCTGATTAACATGTGGAATTCACTGCCACAGGAGGTGGTGGCGACTACAAGCATAGCCAGCTTCAAGAGGGGATTGGATAAAAATATGGAGCAGAGGTCCATCAGTGGCTATTAGCCACAGTGTGTGTGTGTGTGTGTGTGTGTGTATTTTGACCACTGCGTGACACAGAGTGTTGGACTGTATGGGCCATTGGCCTGATCCAACATGGCTTCTCTTATGTTCTTATGCCCTGCTGCAGGCTTTGGAGGGTGGCTTCAGCCTTTGTCTCCTGCAAGGGATCATGGAACTGTTCCAGTAGTGCTTGTAGAAAGTCAGGTACCGAGTTCAATTCTGGCATTCTGGCTTCATAGAGGCTGACATACCAGCGAGCTGCCGTACCTTCCAGTCAGGCTCCTAGGTAGACTACTTGGCTGGCCTCATCGGGGAAGGTGTCCCCCCAGTAATGCAGATAGCAGTAGACCCTGCAGTGGACATCGAAGATAGCAACAAGAAGAGTTGCTGTGTACATAATTTTTTTTCTGTTATTTTCTCATAAACTTAAGTGTAACTGAGATAGCTGTTGGTATTTTTGGAAATTGCTACCAAAATCAATGTTCCTAAATAGTTTGCTTTTATTTAAGTATTTGGATCCCATTTTTCTCCCCCAAAGGGATCCAAAGCAAAGCAAAAAAAAAAAAAAATCTGTATCAGTCAGTAAACAGCTAACAAAACAAATAAAAACAAGCATCTCAGTTTGGTCCTGTATTTATTTGCAGCCTTGTCCAAAGACACAGGTTCAACTTTTAAGACCCAAAAGGCCAAGTGCTCTTTGGCTCTTGCTTATCAGCTCTCACCCAAGGACTTTTGCCTTTAACTATGCCCAAGTTTTCTGAAGCAGGAAAATAGAAAACAATACTCAGCAAAGATGCGGCACAGCTGGCAAGGATATTCCTCCTACTCCTCCCCTCTCCTTTTTATAAAACACAAGAAAACCATTATGGTAGGTTTTTTGTTTGTTTTGTAGAAGGCCGAACCAAACTTTCTGCTACCTCTACAGAAGAAACTGGAAGTGAAGCTGGAGAGGGATGAAAAAAGAATGCTTCAACACATTATTGTAACGGTCTGTAAGCTTAAAATTGCTGGCTTCCTTTTTTACGGCACTCATAAGAATTATGAATTATTAGCCCCTCTTTTGTAGCATAGATTTTTATTGTCAGCTGCAGCTGGAAAGGAAGCCTCAGTGCGGTCTATAAACAAAACCATCTGGCCCACATGGAAATCTGCATTACATTTAAATGGGATGGGAATATTGATGGATTTTGTCTTCCGCATACCATCATCTATTATCAGGGTGCTTCCGTGACAAAGGGCCAGTAGAAGCCTGGGTAGTTTTCTTAGCAGATAATAAAGATTCCACTGTACGGAGTTTTGCCCCTACCGGAGGATGCCCCATAATCAGCAATAAATTCTATAATTGCCAGGAATGCTGTCCCGTTTTAAAGTTATAACAGGCATCTTTTTTTTTTTAATCCAAACAAATTCTTGGTCCATGGCCTGTTCCCATCCACCCCAGCCTGCAAAATTTTGGGGTTTATAGTCAGCTCACTAAGTTCTTAGACTTCCTCGCACTCTCTGCTTCCCAGATTTTCCCCTTTGAATGTACAGCATGAGGTTTTGCATAGTAGTGGACCAGTTTATTCAATTGTTGTCATTGTCAAGGCAGTATGTGTTGTCTGCCAAAAAATAGAAAGTCCATATCCTTTGCCAAAGAAACGAAATCAGAATAATTATGCTCAATAAATAAATTAGCACCCATCTTGTTGTTCTGATTATTTCATTATCCTTCTAAGTTTCTAAATACTTTGGATTTTTAGGATATCAAAAGAAAAGGCAGACATAAATTGTGGGTGGGTTGAATGGACCAAGGGCTGTGGGATGAAAGCAGGGAAAGCCACTCGGAGTTCAAAAGCCTCAAATCACAATATTATCTGGCCAGTGTGGTATAGTGGTCATAGATTGGACTAAAATCTGGGATTCAAATGGCCACTCAGCCAAGAAGCTCACTGGATGATCTTGAGCCAGTCACTCACTCTCAGTTTAACCTACCAAAATGGAGGAGGAGATAATGTATGTATTAAAATCCAGGGGCATTAAATTTTGTATGAATGTTCAGCAGTGTTTTCCCCTCAGGGAAAGTCGTGTTGCATGGCAGACTCTTCTGTAAATTTATTCTTCCCACTCATGGGTACAGTATCTGCTGCCTCCATGATTCCCTATAATTTCTTAAGATCCAGTAGAAGAAGAAGAAGAAGAAGAAGAAGAAGAAGAAGAAGAAGAAGAAGAAGAAGAAGAAGAAGAAGAAGACGACGACATTGGATTTATATTCCGCCCTCCACTCAAGAGTCTCAGAGCAGCTCACAATCTCCTTTATCTCCTTCCCCCACAACAGACACCCTGTGAGGTGGGTGGGGCTGGAGAGGGCTCTCCCAGCAGCTGCCCTTTCAAGGACAACCTCTGCCAGAGCTATGGCTGACCCAAGGCCATGCCAGCAGGTGCAAGTGGAGGAGTGGGGAATCAAACCCGGTTCTCCCAGATAAGAGTCCGCACACTTAACCACTACACCAAACTGGCTCTCTCAGTGTTGAGCAATGATCCTCCAAGATGGATCTCTACGTATAGTAAACCTACTTTGAAAACTGATAAGTCAGAGACACCTTAACTAAGTCTCACTGGTGATAAGCATTCGTAGTTGGAAAAATCTATGGTTTTTATTTCTATTCTAGTTGGATTAAAACATTGCAGCCTACCTTTCTACAGGCACCACAGCTAGGGTTGCCAAATCCAATCCAAGAAATATCTGAGGACTTTGGGGGTGGAGCCAGGAGACTTTGGGGGTGGAGCCAGGAGACATTAGGGGTGGAGCCAAGATCAAGGCTGTGACAAGCATCATTGAACTCCAAAGGGAGTTCTGGCCATCACATTTAAAGGGATGGCACACCTTTTCAATTCCTTCCTTCCATCGGAAATAATGAAGGATAGGGGCACCTTCTTTTGGGGCTCATAGAATTGCACCCCCTGGTCCAATCTTTTTGAAATTTGATGGATATTTTGGGGAGAGGCACTAGATGAAACCTTGCCTATCTAGATCACTTCAGGCCATATTCAGGGGAGGGACGGTGGCTCAGTGGTAGAGCATCTGCTTGGGAAGCAGAAGGTCCCAGGTTCAGTCCCTGGCATCTCCAAAAAAGGATCCAGGCATATAGGTGTGAAAAACCTCAGCTTGAGACCCTGGAGAGCCATGAATGGGGCTGTGGCTGAGTGGTAGAGCATCTGCTTGGTAAACAGAAGGTCCCAGGTTCAATCCCTGGCACCTCCAACTAAAAAGGGCTCAGGCAGTAGGTGATGGAGATGGAGGGATGGTGGCTCAGTTGCAGAGTATCTGCTTGGGAAGCAGAAGGTCTCCGGTTCAATCCCTGGCATCTCCAAAAAAGGGTCCAGGCAAATAGGTGTGAAAAACCTCAGCTTGAGACCCTGGAGAGCTGCTGCCAGTCTAGCTAGAGGCTGTGGCTCAGTGGTAGAGCATCTGCTTGGGAAGCAGAAGGTCCCAGGTTCAATCCTTGGCATCTCCAACTAAAAGGGTCCAGGCAAATAGGTATGAAAAACCTCAGCTTGAGACCCTGGAGAGCCGCTGCAGGTCTGAGAAGACAATACTGACTTTGATGGACCAAAGGTCTGATTCAGTATAAGGCAGCTTTGTATGTTCATATGTTCATATTACATTAAAAGATACCCCTAAGATACTATGGCCCTGACCTGGATGTCCCAGGCTAGCCTGATCTCATCATCAGATCTCAGAAGCTCAGCAGGGTCAGCCCTGGTTAGAACTTGGAAGGGAGACTACCAAGGAAGTCCTGTGTAGGCAATGGCAAGCCAGCTAAATTTGTCTCTTGCTTTGGGCACCCTACCATAAGTCAGCTGCTACTTGACAGCACTTTATACACACAAGACAGTGTGATAAACCAGCGTCCTTCAGCCTCTTTTCTACCTGACATATTCAACAAGCTTGGCGGCACCTCTATATATCAAGCTCTTATGAGGCAGGATGTCATTATGTAAAAAGAAGAGGACAGAGACTCTTCCCTCAGGGGCATCTGGTTCCGTACATTATAATGTACAATACATAATAGACAAAAAAAAAGCCCTGAATTTAGGTGCATGTTGTGCCCTAATCTGCAGGAATTGTGTTCATTATCCAGCTCACCTCTATTACTCCTTAGCTGAAGATTTAAAGTTAGGGGAAGAAATACACACCAAGAATACCAAAAAGCCTTCCATCTGATTATTTTTTAAAACTTTAATGGCTTCCTGTCACTATGAATACTCACATCTAATTAGATGGCAGTGTGAACTGCCTCAGTGGACTTTGCATCAGTGGGTTTTGCATATGATGTTTTATTCAGCCGTTAAATGCTTCCCCCTTGGACCAAGAACAACCTCAGATAATGAGAGCTCCGCTTTATAGAGCAGCTTTAAGATGTTTTCCTAGTAAACTCATGACAGGCAGAATCATGCAGAAATTGTGGGTATTGAGGAGTCAGGGCTGATTTATTGTGCATTTTTATGAACGTGCGCACCATGCACAGATCAAGTTGTTCCTGACAAAACAGCGGAGGTGATTGACTGAAAGCTGCAGGAATCGTTCTAAAAGGTAACATTTAGGCTGGAGACAAATCATAAGCTTTAGTGGCTGGGAGCCAGTCTGGTGTAGTGGTTGAGAGCAGCAGACTCTAATCTGGAGAACTGGGGTTGATTCCCCGCTCCTCCACATAAACTCAGCTGGGTGACCTTGGGTCAGTCACAGTTCTCTCAGAGCTCTTTTAACCCCAGCTACCTGTGGGGAAAGGAAGGGAAAGTGATTGTAAATTGCTCTGAGACTCCTTCACGTAGCAAAGCGCAAGGTATAAAACCATTTCTTCCTTCCTTCCTTCCTTCCTTCCTTCCTTCCTTCCTTCCTTCCTTCCTTCCTTCCTTCCTTCCTTCCTTCCTTCCTTCCTTTCTCTCTCTCTTTCTCTCTCTCTTTCTCTCTCTCTCTCTTCTTCCCAGAGTTGGATTGAGAATGGAAAACAGGTGCACTTTAACCCCCCCAATTTTTAATTAATTTAATTTAATTTTTTTGATTTATCTAATAGACATACATATCTCTACCACAAACATACAAATATTAGACATTCCTCCTACCCTTCTCCCCACCCAACTTGACTTACACACATGGAACATAAATTTAGAAGTGGAGGCAGCGATTTGCATATTTTTAACATTCCAGTTATTTCCCTTGCTATTTATTACCCTTCATCTACATTCGGCCTCTCAAATCAATTCCTACCTTCTTGTTCTTCCCGCACAACCATTCATAAAACAAAATCCATTTGCCTTCAGTTAGCTTGTTGTCTTTTTCTTTTAACTTATCAGACGAAGTATCCATTTCTGCTATATCCAAAATCAGGGCCAGATCTGGGGGGGGGGGGGGGGTAGAGGGGGGTGCTTCCCCCAGGGGCCGACGGGGGGGTGGGGTGCCAAATTGGACATGAAGTCCATTGTAGTCTATGGGATGATAAAACAGAATGGTCCAAAAGGAGGCGTCATTTTTTAATTCCCCCCCCCCTCCATGTGTGTACATATTTAAGATTAGGTAGCAGAGATATAAATTTTATAAAGAACACAGACAAACACAAATATATATATATTAAAACTTTAAACATTCTTAAAGCACTCATTGGTCTTAAAGATACTTTCTTTGTATTTCTCCCATAAGATTCAGGAAACTGGGCAAAGGAAGCTCTGGGTCTTTCCTTCCTTCCCCAGGGGACTGGGGGTGGTGCCTCAGCCAATAGAAGGCAGAGGCTTGGCTCAGTAGTTCTGCTGTGCAATTGAGAGAGCGTGGCAAAGCAAGCTATTCCTCCCCCCTTCCTCCCCATGGGAGGAGCCTCAGCCAATGGAAAAAACAGAGGTTTTGCTCTGTAGCTCCTGTGCAATTGATCAAGCCTTGCAAAGCAAGCTGCTATGAAGAAGGAAGCAAGATATAGGGAGAAGGAAGCAGATGACAGCCAGTTGCTTGAGGGCCTTATATGGCCCCTGAACTGCATGTCTGAAACCCCTGGTTTATAGGGTGTTAGTAACACATCCTCAAACTTTAGGTAAAATTCCAGTGGTAGACCATACAGTGGTAAACTCATACAGTGGGATATGCCTCTCTGAGGAAGGGCTTTCCCCAGAAACAGAAGTAAAGGCGCCTTCCTGTGAGAGGCTTGTGACATACCCACTTCAACTTCACATTTGGAAAGTTCTTGCATGAACTTTCATGAATACTGGAAGCCAGAAATTTGGCACAACTGAAAAAAGCACGTTGAAAATATAGAAACATTTCCTGTGGAATTATTGGAGCCCCAGCACTTTAATTCAGCCCATTGGGGCGGGCGAATCGTTGTGAGTTTTTAAAAGTTGGAAGCTGACGTTATTAAAAGGACTGGAATAAATGAAGTAATGAAATTATGAAATTTGGAAAGGATCGATAATTGTTATGTGAATGTAATTAGGATGAATTTCTGATGTTGAGAATTTTTGTGTTGTATTTCTTTAAGTAATTGTAATTTAGTCATTAAGTTTTTGCCTTTCAATATTTGTAATACGGCTATCAAGTTTTTACATTGAGTCTTTTTCATTAACTATTTCACAGTTTTTGCTTAGTTTCAGTCTTTCACTGTGATACTCTAGATGTCCTGAGGCTCAGATTGGGAGGCAGAACTACCCCAAATTTGGAGCCTATAGGGCAGATCTGAAAATGGGAACATTCATTTTACATTCTGGGTAGATGCACAAAACTGTCCAGGAATCGAGTATACCAGGCACCTTTTTGCACATAAATGCATCCATGGTCTAACAGTAACTGGTCATGTGTTTGAGAAATGTCCTTTGCAAGAAGAAAAGTTTTTCACCAAACTTGTGGTGTTACAAATCACAGATGGTCTTTGAATGCAAAAAAAAAAAGAGAGAGAGAGAGAGAAATCCTAGTTGAGAGTTTCAAGAGTTTGTTTCTTTTCATTCCCTTTCTTTGCTCTGTATTTTTTTTTTTTTGACTCAGCTTTGAAACAAAAAGCTTTGATTTTGAGACATTCAACCATGTGAGCCGAGCAGAAACGATTAATCATATGATTTGAAGTGCTCTTGACAGATGTATTGAGAGAGGAGGCAGTTGTCCTGGTCCGAACCATCAGGCTGTGATTGGAAATGGGAGTCATTTTGTGGTGAACAGAAAAGATAACCCACAACATGACAGTTTGTGACTGAATTAATTGGGACAATACACAAAACATCAAGGAATGAGACATACTTGGCAAAGGAAGCGTGTTCTGCTGCTTGTGTCAGCTGATTTACACGACTTCCCTGAACCAATAGGTGCCCTGACTTCTTTTTAAAAACCCTCCCACCAAAACTTGTTCGTTTGCTTTTTTGATCCCTAACCTGTCCTTCTTTGGGTTGGGGTAGTAGTGATCTGGTAAAATTTAGGAGACTAGGTGATCCTGCCTCTACCTGGCTACAGTTTTTCAAAGGCTACCTTGAGATGAAGGCAATCCTTGTTATATCCTCCTAGTGAAATTTCTCCTAACTAGATCCTGGGACAAACCGGATTTCCTTGCAAACTAGAAATCAGGTGTCCCCTATAACTTGAGAGAAGCTGTGGTTTACCCTATGGAAATTGAAGGAAGCACCAGCTTTCAGTGGCTGAATCTGCTGAATCTGTGACTCTAATACCTGTGCCTTCCTGCACTACTTCCCAGTGTTCCCTTTAAGCAAAACATGAGCCATGGAGCATCTCCTTCAGGACCCATGAATCCACTCCTACATGTTAAGAGCAATCAAAGTAACCTTTAATGGCATACAACAATTTAACAAACAAACAACAGCTAGCATATTGCATATGTCAATACCCCCCCCCAATATTCTGATGTACTGTTCTAAAAGAGAAATACATATTAGTTAGCCATTAGAAAAACAGGGTATATTAAAATATAATGGAAGGTGGGTTAGTAATTGTAATGAGATAAACAGCTCATATCCCTTATTTGAGTATGTCAATAAAAAAAAATTATTCTGATACACTGTTCTAAAAGAGAAATACATTGGAATACTGTGGATGTATAGTTAGTGAGAACTGCTTTAGCATATGTAATGAGATTAAAAAAACCAATATCCCTGTTCAGTCCTGGGGAGGTGCTGGTTCCAAGTTTCATAATAATTTGCAATTCAGCAATTTCTCTCTCCATTCTGTTCTTGAAGTTCCTTTGCAGTAAAACAGCTACTTTGAGGTCACCCATTGAATGCTCAGGAAGGTTAAAGTGTTCTCTGACAGGTTGCTCAGTTCTGTAGGTTATCGCTCCCCCATAATTTTGCCATCTTTGTCCACCTAATTAATTTTGCCATCTTTGTCTATCGAAGACTAGAAGGGTGGAGGGGAGGGGGAGGACCCAGGTCTCCCCCCCACCTGTGCGTAGGTCCACTCCACAGCCGCCTTCCAGCACTCCAACCTCTGGCCGGAGTGTGATGAAGAAGAAGGCCCGCCTTGGGTCCTTCATCGAGGATGCTGCTGCGGTGCCCCCAGCAGAGGTGCCATTAGGTGCTGGAATTGAGCAGGGGTCTGCTGTTCGGGCAGTCTCTCCTCCAGCTGATGTCACTCAGCCTCAGCAGCCGGAGGAGGGGCAGCAAGAGCAGCCCTCCTTGGAGATGAGCTTTGGGGACAGTTTTCTGTCCAAAATGATCACCCCAAGGAGGGTGCAGAGGGTCATGCAGGAGCTGGAGGAGAAGCTGGTTGAGGAGGACCAGCCCCCTTCTTCAGTTTCTTCGGGCACCAGCAGTCCTTCAGGGGATGGCCAGGAGGGGAGACCACATGGGGTGGAGGGGGAAGAGATGGAGACACTCGAGGTGCCTTCATCTCAGCCCGCTTCCCCCCGGCAGCCAGCCCCTCCTGCCACTCCGAGACACGATGTGTCTGCCCCGAGCCCCTCACAGGAGGTGGCTCCGGACACCCAAACTGCTAGTCAGCTTGGGCATCCGTACACCTCTGAAGTCTGGAAGCATTTCTGCCTTATGGAGGATCCACGCTATGCGCAGTGCCAGCTCTGCAGGGCCGGATCAGTCGTGGGCGGGACCCTGCCCACCTGACTCCAGGGGGGATGCGGAACCACTTGCAGAAGCACCACCCGGTGGTGCTTCTTAAGGGGGAGAAGCAGGCTGGTGCTGGGATGCCCAAGCGGCCAACATCACCCAGCCAGGAGGTCCGTCCCATCGCGACTACCTCCGGAGCTCTCCAGGAGCGTTCCATGGGAGTACAGGAACACCAGCCATCTCTGCCTGAGATGTTTGGTAGGGGTGGCACCTGTGTGCCAAGAGGGGGAATCAGGTACGGCAGGAGGGTGATCGCCTGGAACCTTCCCATGTCGATCGCCCATGGGCTTCCATTTTCAGTGGTCAAGAATCCTGGGGTGTTAGGGTTGCTCAAGTACCTGGTGCCCTGGTACAAAGTTCCTGCTAGAACCACCATTAGCAGGACCATTATGCCAACTGTTTTCAGGGCGACCAGAACTGTGGTGAAAAAGCATTTGTCCTATGCTGCCGGGGGGACTGTTCATTTCACCTCAGATATCTGGAGCTCCCAACATGCGTTTGAGGGGTATCTCTCCCTGACTGCTCACTGGTGGCAACCCAGTGAGGTGGGTGGGGGTGGCAATAGCGGCAGGCAGGGTCAGGGCCGCCAGGCTGGCTATTGCTGAGCCTTGCTGCACGCCGAAGCAGTTGACGTGCCGCACACGGCGGTCACTCTCAGAGTCATCCTCTCACGGCAGTTAGAGGGCTGGGTAGGCAGTGGGGACGTCGCCACGGGCTTCGTGGTGACTGATGGTGGCTCCATAAAGTTGGCTGTCCAGCGTCAGGGCCTACAACACCTTCCTTGCGTGGCCCACCTTCTCCACCTCGTGGTTAAGGACGCATTGGGTTAGACGAAAAGCCAGGATTGTTGGTATCTAGCTGCAACCCATAAGTACCGACTTCTGCTCCAGAAGTGTTGGCACATCACGGGTCACTGACAGGCGTGCCACCTGTGCCATGCTGGAGCACATAGTGGAGCAGAGAGCAGCCCTGGATGCCTTTGTCTCTGAGACAAGGGTCTTTCAGGGTGAGAACCGTCTCACCCAAGAGGATTGGGTGGTCATTTCTCAGACTGTGGAGGTTTTTGGGCCCTTCAAGACCCACACAGAAATGATCTCGTCTGACATGGCGAGCATCGCACTGGTCGTCCCCATGGTCCACATGGCCCGTTAGGATCTGGTCTCGTTTCTAGTGCCAGTGGTGCGTGCCCTGGTTGTTAGGCTGCAGGAAGGGCTTGAGGCCCACTTTCAGACTTTCACCCAGGATAAGGTCTATATGATGGCGACCCTGTTAGACCCATGCCTTAAGGGCACAGTCGCCAAGCAGGCCAACGCGCTCGATCACTCGCGAGACGAGCTCTCCCAGAAGGTCGAGCGTTGCAGAGTCAGGGGACGCCCAGTGCTGGTAACTGAGGAGGAGGGGGGAGGGGGGAGGAAGCAGCTCATCTGCCACTTCCACTGCTGTTCATCCCCAACCTCCCCAGTTAGGTATTGCTTCCCACCAGACTCACGCCACGAAGAGTCCTGAGATGACACTCATGGGGTGGCTCATTGGCCCCTCTGGGAGGGGTAGGCCCCTGAGAGCGAAGACAGGTGCTGCAATGGTGAGGGACTATCTTTCGGAGCCCAACAAGTCGCAGGAAATGTCTCCATTGGACTACTGGGTCACAAAGGAGGGGGTCTGGCCGGCCCTCTCCTCCGTGGCCAAGGCATTCCTCTCATGCCCCCCGACAAGTGTGCAGAGCGAGCGCTTCTTTTCGCATATGGGCGGCATTGTCTGCCCACATTGCAATCGCCTGCAACCCTGGATAGTTGAGCAGTTGGTCTTCCTGTTCGGCTCCCTGAACGTAGACTTTGAGAGTGAATGAAGTGAGCACCTACTTGTGCCTGCATCCTCTCTTGGTCCGCGCTTGAAAGATGGTTGTAAAATGCTCTCCCACTAAAAATAGACTAGAGTCCAAAGACAGCCCAAAAACTCACTCACAAATTGATTGGCAGTGCATCCCCCACCACCACCCCTCATCCATCCCCAAACCAAAAGTGAATGCTGGTTTAAAAACTGCAAAGCAATCCAAATCTCCCCAGTCCCCATCCACGCATGCCTAATAATACTGAAAGGGCCATTGCAGCCCCCAACTGTAACCGACAGCACCCACAGGCCCAGCCAGGATAACCCAGGTTTTTTTTCAGGGGCAGGAGGAAGAAAGAGGGAGGTGCCAGAGATTATGACAGGCAGCCAGCAGCCATACCAATTCTGAAGTCCCTCTAATGGGACAGTGATGCTGGTGTGTTGCTGCTGAGCTGAGAGAGAAGGAATGGTTGCTGTCCTCTCACACAATCTGAGGCCCTCCCAGTGATCTTCCTCATTTGGGGTGCAATTCTGGCTCGCCTCCTTGTGGTGCACCCTAGGTAACACAAAAGAGCCTGGACCAGCCAACCATCCATCACTCAAGGTAAGTCTAAACTTCTTGCTTTGTGTCAGATACAGAATGATGTGGAGCTAGGTGTGGTCCACTGCTTCTAAGAACATAAGAACATAAGAGAAGCCATGTTGGATCAGGCCAACAGCCCATCAAGTCCAACACTCTGTGTCACACAGTGACAAAAAATTTTATATACACACATACACTGTGGCTAATAGCCACTGATGGACCTGTGCTCCATATTTTTATCTAAACCCCTCTTGAAGGTGGCTATACTTGTGGCCGCCACCACCTCCTGTGGCAGTGAATTCCACATGTTAATCACCCTTTGGGTGAAGAAGTACTTCCTTTTATCCGTTTTAACCTTTCTGCTCAGCAATTTCATCGAATGCCCACGAGTTCTTGTATTGTGAGAAAGGGAGAAAAGTACTTCTTTCTCTACTTTCTCCATCCCATGCATTATCTTGTAAACCTCTATCATGTCACCCCGCAGTCGACGTTTCTCCAAGCTAAAGAGTCCCAAGCGTTTCAACCTTTCTTCATAGGGAAAGTGCTCCAGCCCTTTAATCATTCTAGTTGCCCTTCTCTGGACTTTCTCCAATGCTATAATATCCTTTTTGAGGTGCGGCGACCAGAACTGCACACAGTGCTCCAAATGAGACCGCACCATCGATTTATACAGGGGCATTATGATACTGGCTGATTTGTTTTCAATTCCCTTCCTAATAATTCCCAGCATGGCGTTGGCCTTTTTTATTGCAGACGCACACTGTCTTGACATTTTCAGTGAGTTATCTACCACGACCCCAAGATCTCTCTCTTGGTCAGTCTCTGCCAGTTCACACCCCATCAACTTGTATTTGTAGCTGGAATTCTTGGCCCCATACAATGTGCTTCTCTTGTTTGAGAGTTGTGTTGTTTGGGGCACGGCTGGAGAGCTGGCATCTGTAGATTGTGTGTTCTGTGGCAGGGAAGCTGGCACCTGGGTGAGAGACCCAGAACCAGCAGGCTTGTTGTGTTTGGCCAGCTCTCCCCATGTTGTTTGGGGCAGGGATGGAGAGCTGGCATCTGTAGATTGTGTGTTCTGTGGCAGGGAAGCTGGCACCTGGGTGAGAGACCCAGAACCAGCAGGCTTGTTGTGTTTGGCCAGCTCTCCCCATGTTGTTTGGGGCAGGGATGGAGAGCTGGCATCTGTAGATTGTGTGTTCTGTGGCAGGGAAGCTGGCACCTGGGTGAGAGACCCAGAACCAGCAGGCTTGTTGTGCTTGGCCAGCTCTCCCTGTGTTGTTTGGGACAGGGCTGGAGAGCTGGCATCTGGGTTTGAGCAGATTGTGTTTTGTGTGGCAGTGACATTGGCAACTGGGTTTATATTGGTTCCAGGCCTGCAGGGTTCATAGAGTAAATAGAAGGATGTAGTGCATTTGGGTCCTATAGAGATTCTCTGGTGTGAAGTTAGGTTTGGCTTTGACTGCCCCAGGAATTGGACCCCCTGGTCCAATTTTTTTTTTTTTTGGCCTTGTGGGTTTTGTGTGGGACAGTGCCCTGAAGCTGCACAGCAGTTTGGGGGGCTCTCCTCAAAACCTCCTGCTCCCCAGAGCCACTTTTCACACGACAATTACAGTGAGGAAGTGGCTCTAATTGTTTTTTTTCTCACCATTGGGAGCATTGTTCCTTTTGGGGTGCCCACAGATGGGTGCCGTCTTTTTGGGCCAGGGGGGCTTCATGCTGTGGAGTCCCCTGAAGCTGTCCTGCAGTTTTGGGGCCTCTCCCTCAAACCCCCTTCTGGCCAGAGCCACTTTCCCCACAGCAATTATAGTGGAGGAAGTGGCTAATTGGGCTTTCACCATCATTGGTGGCATTGGGCCTTTTGGGGAGCCCAAAGACAGGGACCCCCTGGCCCAATCTTTTTGGGACTTTCTTTCCTTTCTTTCACTCCTTCCCTCCCTTTTCTTTTCTTTTCTTTCTTTTTTTTTCTATTTGTTTCCAACTCTATCCTCCCTCCCTCCCTCCCTCCCTTTCTCTCTTTCTCTCTCTCTTTCTCTCTCTCTCTTTCTCTCTCTTTCTCTCTTCCTTCCTTCCTTCCTTCCTTCCTTCCTTCCTTCCTTCCTTCCTTCCTTCCTTCCTTCCTTCCTTCCTTCTTTCCTTCCTTCCTTCCTTCCTTCCTTCCTTCCTTCCTTCCTTCCTTCCTTCCTTGCCATTGCTAATCTGAGTAGACCTGAGAGGGGGAGAAGCTTAAAATGCCCTGCCATTTCATGTTTTCCCAAGCTTCCATTTCATGTTTTCCCAGGCTGAGAGCATTTTATATTTTTAGTTTTCTGCCGTGTGATCCTTGTGCTTTTTTCTTGATGTTTTATTTTTAAAATTGCATTGCAAAATCCCACTATTCTCCTACCTTTCCTAAACAAAATATTGCAAAGAGTTTTAAGCATGTTTGTACTTTAAGAAATAATGTCTTCAATTGTGTTTGCCTGTGTCCTTTATAAAGTCTACATCTCCTCTGTCTGGCGTTACATTTTAGGACATGCATGACTGGGCCCCACAAAGTCCCATTTATGACAGATCTGGCCCTCCTGAGTTTGACACTCCTGAGATGATGTATCATTTGTATGCTGGTGAGACCCAGATCTGTTTCTCCTTTGCATCTAAATTAGGATGAGACTATGGATATTCTGAACAAGTATCTGATTCTGTAAATGGTTAGATAAGGGCCAATAAGATTTGTGTATATTATGTGGAGATGAGAGAAAATGTGTTTCCTGCGTAATTGTGGCATAATCCTGCAGTGAATGGCCTAGATTCAAGTTCACATCATGAGCAGCATTTACATCCAGGAACCCCCAAATTTTAGTGGGCCACAAAGGAGAAGTGTAAAAATAACCAGGCCGGGGTGGGGGAGAGTTTGGGGAATCCTAATCTAGAGTATTGTAAGGGAGGTATCTTATATCACTGATAGAAATATGTGATTGTGCTGCAGGTAATGTAGATACCATGCAACCTTTGAATGCAATCATTTTTCTGAGCATAGAATTGTTTTAATTCTTCGTTCCAGAATATAGACTGTATGCAGACATCACCTCTTTAATCAGAAGATAATAGCAGAACTATCACTCTTTTCGCCACAAAATTTTATGCATCTGTGATAGATTTTCACAGCCATTCAAATGGGGTCTAGTATTCTGCTTAAAACTAATAAGCTAAAAAGCAGTATGTGGTAGATCAGATCAGCTAATATAGCAGAGTTTTGTCCGGTCATAGAAGAGTGATACTGAGTGCAGTAAATACATCTTCCAAGAAGTATATTGCAAAGAAAGGAAGGAAGGAAGGAAGGAAGGAAGGAAGGAAGGAAGGAAGGAAGAAAGAAAGAAAGAAAGAAAGAAAGAAAGAAAGAAAGAAAGAAAGAAAGAAAGAAAGAAAGAAAGAAAGAAAGAAAGAAAGAAAGAAAGAAAGAAAGAAAGAAAGAAAGAAAGAAAGAAGATAAACTTACATTCATTCAAATAGATTCAATTCGTATTCAGGTTGCAGTCAAAAGAAAAGAGAGAAGCCTAATCTATAGAGTATTTTCTTTATCACAAATGGCCAGCTTGTCCAGCATCATGTGTGTGGGAGTATCAGGCCATTGTATCTACAGGAGAGACCTGAGACATGTGTCTCCACGGAAGGCCATGTAAAGAGTGAGAAAGGACACACAGAGAAAGGAGGGGTCAGAGAGCAGCTCCCAAGTTAAGACAAAGAGAGAGATCCCATTCGAGGAGATAACACCTATATACCATTAGAGTGATGTAGCGCCCCCCACCCCACCCTTGGCCAGGCCTGCTGAGTTGCTCAATCCAACAATAAACATCTACATAAATAAAAAAGTGATTTATGTATCTGAAATCTACAAATCTAGGATTTCTTTGTTGCACCTGCTGAGGCTGACTCTTTAGGATGTGATGTCTAACGTTAATATCTGGCAATGTTTTATATTGAATATGCCATACTTGACAGGCTATGATTTTACTGTTTGACACTTGTTGTTTGGCTTTAAACAGTATTTTCTATGAGGCAGCTGGTGCTTGGTATTTGGCTTCCAACACAGGATCACTGAAAGTATGTGATAGAGGTTTTAGATAATCTGTAATTTACAATAACTATTTGATGTATAACAATAACAGATGCTCCTCTGGCACCTTACAGACATTTGATCATTAATCCTTAGTCATATTTTATTCACTGAAAATATGTATACCTTACCTTCAGTGGGAGGGTTCTGGAAGTGGCTGTCGCATAGAACAGCCAATGTATCATTGACATCTGCTGTTTTCCATATTCCTTCTTTAAGGGATGATATTCTACTCTTTGATATGTTGTAAAATCACCACTCATTCAGCTATCGGACTTTAGAGCTGAAAGGAACGTGAAGTCTATTTAGACCAACTCCCCTGATAGTCCACCCTGCCTCCATAAAAACATTTTCAGTCAATTCTTTGTAATATATTGAAGCAATTTTTCTCTTTGGGCTTGAATGGGATAGTTCACTGTGTGGCAGGAATTTATTTTTGGTTGGCCCTCTTTATGAAAGTGACAAGAGTTCTAAGCTTTTCAGCATCCATATTGCTCTCAGTTAACAGCATAACCTCTCAGTTAACAGTATAAGCTGAAAATCTAGGTCAGCAGAGTAGAAAAAAAACTAGGGTAAAGTTGAGAGTCTTTTGAGGACAAGGAATCCCATTTGGTTTGGACAGGAATCTCCTTATTTGGTATGGGAAGGAAGCAACTTGCCATCTGGATCTACTATCTACAGTACTGGAATTCATAACATTAGATGAAATAGAGCTAAGTGATAAAGTTTTCCTTTAAAAGCCCTGGGTTTTTGAACAGAAGCCGCTGGTCTGCACTGGAGGCTGCCTCTGTGCTGATCATGTAGGGTTGCCAAGTCCAGTTCAAGAAATAGCTGGGGACTTTGGGGGTGGAGCCAGGAGACATTGGGGGTGGAGCCAGGAGCAAGGGTGCGGCAAGCATAATTGAATTCCAAGGGCGTTCTGGCCATCACATTTAAAAGGACAACACTCCTTTTTAAATGCCTTCCTTCCATAGGAAATAATGAAAGAATAATGAAAGACACCTTCTTTTGGGGCTTATAGAATTGGACCGCCTCGTCCAATAGTTTTGAAACTTGGGGGGTATTTTGGGGAGAGGTGCTAGATGCTATATTGAAAATGTGGTGCCTCTACCTCAAAAAACAGCCCCCCCCCAGAGCCCCCAATACCTCCAGATCAATTTCCCATTATACCCTATGAGAATCGATCTCCACATAGGGAATAATGAAGTGCCCAGCAGACATCCCCCCCTTGCCCCCCCACCCCTGTTTCTGGTGACTCTGAAGCGAGGAATTGGCATCTCTACTCACGAGTTGTTGCCAACTTCTTCAAAGTAACACAGACACACCATCCCAAGAGGAAGCCTTTCCAATCGGAGACTGAAGCCTCTGGAGGTGGAAAGTAACATGGTGGCTGTGGGGGCGGGACTTCCCCCGGCCGGCCAGCTGACTGGGGGAGGGAAGGAGCCTGGGAAAACGAAAGAACCCCCGCTGGGACCTGGGGATTGGCAAGTCTATAATCATGCCAAGCTAATTGGGACTTAGACTCTGGGCTGGCCTGCATGAGAGACAGTCTCCTTGCTGGTCAAGGCATGAATTTAACAACTCTTATTAGAGATCTCTAATATAGAATGGGTCTTGGGTCTTGGGTTTTCCATACGAAATATGCTTTATGCTTGACTAAATTCTAACTGCGTAATTGTTTTCTGTTCTCTTAACTGTTTTGCTTTTCTATCCATATATTTTAAGCCTTCTGTCTAAAAGAGAAACTTGGAGTGCAATAAAGCCTATCTGTTATTGCGTGTATTAGCCTTCTGATAACTGCAGGTTGTTTGGGTTTCTGGATTTTTGGTTTTTGGTTTGTGTTGCTGGGGGTACAAAATAATTCCCACAACACACGGATGTATACACATCTTATCACTGCAGTATGATCCCAGATGAGGATGCCACCAAGGTTTTCCATGGGCTGCCTCTTGGAGGGATAATATTGGAGCCAGTTTTCTCCACTCAGTTGCATGCAGTTTTAGCCTACCACCAGCACCTGAGTACAATTGGACTGACATAGAGAAGAGACAAGTTTTAACATGACACCAACTGTAAGATGGCGACAGAGTAGCAACTTGCTGGAGAGTCTCCAGTTTATATGGCTGCTCTGAGATACGTTATCTGCTCAATTCACAGAACTAAGTTTTGGATAAGGCTGTCAACCAAATGGAGTTATTTAATCATCTCAAGGAGTTTTTCTTTATTTCCAGTTTACAGGGAAACATCTAAAACACGCCACAGGCTCTGAAAGAGTTAGAGGACAGTTTGAAACAACATAAGACATTGAGCGTTCCTGTTTAATGAAGTATTTTTGTATATCTTTATGACTGTGTGGGATTAATAGCTGCTGGCGTTTTCATTGAGTTTATTCTCAAGGACATTTCTATTGTTAGGAGTGTTTGATCATCCTGCCTGATGTAACTCCTACACCCAGCTGCTTGAATTACCTTCTAAATGAATCTGTGTTTAACTGCAGGAGGGGGCAAATTAGATACAAAAACATAGGAGCATCTAAATGCTTTCATGAGTCCAGGGATGTGACTTCTTCTCTAGTGTCTAAGCAAAGTAAAATTGGTGATTATTTTGCACCTACTAACAGTCCCCTATGCAACATCTCTACTTCAAATCGATTTGCAGCCTTAATCACCATATCAGAAGATGCTCAGCATAAAGTTCTGCATGGGTGCGTTCACAGTAAACAGGTTTTTATTAAGTTTAAGTAAAAGGGAAGGGGGGGGGGGAAGGAGCAATACAGAAGAAGAAGAAAAAAGTATACAAATTACAATTGTGTCTACTATAAAGAAAAATAGCAAGTTCATACTAGCTGCAAGTCTCCAAGTTTTACCATTAAATTCTTTTTGTGACCTTTTGTGCTGTTATACAATTCTATTAGTCCTTTTATGAATCAAATCTATTTGACCTTAATACAAAGAGAGAGAAACAAAACAAAACAGACTAATTTTGAAAATAAGGGGAAACAAAAGTAAATGAGGAAAATGAATAGGCAATCTTCGTCTGTCATACTAACTTTTTGGCTACAAAGGGAGAAAAATAACTTCACCATAACATGACCATGTTACTTCATCTTTGACAATAAGGAAAAGTTTCATAGTTAATAATAAAGAGCAGATCTTTAAAATTATAAGGCACCTATGTTCTCTAACATTATAAATTGACAACAATAAAATATGTGTCTGCAAAAGTTATTCAAAATTATTAAAAGTTTTTTTTGGGCCAATATATACCCAAATATCATGTTGCCTATAACAAGGGGAGAAAACAAGAAATCCCCATCTTATTTACTGCCTAAGGAGAAAACCATACATTTGCTATATCACAGCCTCCGCTAAATTGCTCTGTCTAAATTGAAGAAGGGAAAGTCCATAATTAAAAAAAATAGCAAGCAGATCATCCAAATTGTAAAAGTTCAATTTCCATTCCAAAACAGTGCACCAGTTCCACTGTATTGTACCGATGACAGCCAAATGAAAAATAAAATTTATAATCCCTTCTTAATAACTTCCAAGTTTTGATCCTCTTATAGCTTGCCATGGACCTGTAAATTTTTGTTGAATCCACGCATTTTCCCCTTGGATCATTCATCAGTTCTACAGGAAATGATAAAGCCAAAACAAAGTCACTCCCCATTGTATTATCCTTGGTAGATCACCCCTCCAGCTGCCTGATTCGGGGGACCGCTGGAAATGAGCACCGCAGACCGCAGCCGATAACAAGGTGCAGAAACCCGGAAGTGCATGGGTGCGTTCAGACATACTATTAGTAGTGACACAGCTCCATCTCACTGACGGATTAAATATGTTTGTCCAGACATCCACATCCATTAAATTCTTTTTGTGACCTTTTGTGCTGTTATACAATTCTATTAGTCCTGCCATTACTAACACATTCATATATTTATTTATTTGATTTATATCCTGCCATCCCCGCCGAATAGGCTTGCCAATCCCCAGGACTGAGCGGGGTTTCTCCCACTTTCCCAGGCTCCTTCCCGCCCCCAGTCAGCTGGTTGGTGGGGGGAAGCCCCACCCCCACAGCCACCATGTGACTTTCCACCTCCAGAGGCTTCAGTCTCCGATTGGAAAGGCTTCCTCTTGGGATGGTGTGTCGGTGTTACTTTGAAGAAGTTGGCAGCAACTCGTGAGTAGAGATGCCAATCCCTCGCTTCAGAGTTGCCAGAAATGGGAAGGGAGGGAAATGTCTGCTGAGCACTTCATTATTCCCTATGTGGAGATTGATTCTCATAGGGTATAATGGGGATATTAGTCAAATAAATAAATAAACAAACCCCCTTCTTCCTAAGTATTTCTGACCACGGGATTTTACCCAGCATAGTTCTATGTTTGTTGAAATTTGCCGTTCTAAAATCCAACCTATAAATTTGACTACGTATCGCTTTTCCCTTTCCTAAGATTGTAAATTCCAAAATCACATGGTCACTACTGCACAGTGCCCACTATTTCCACCTTATCAATCCATTCCTCCTTGTTGGTGAGAATCAAGTCCAAGATAGCAGATCCCCCTGTTTCTTTCTTCGCTTTCTGGAAAAGGAAGTTGTCAACAAGGCAAGTCAGGAATCTATCTGACCTTTTGTTTTTAGCAAAGTTAGACTTCCAACAGATGTCTAGGTAACTGAAATCTCTCATGATCACTGTGTCCAGGGTCATTTTGCAGAAAAATAGGTGGTGGAGCTCATCCAGGGATTGTTATGCAGCTGCACCTACTATTCAATGGACAAGGAGGTGGAACTCTCAGAAGGAGGAGGTGGAACTCTCAGAAAGGTTCAGGAGCTGTGGTCCTGTGAGCTCCCACTGAATCTGAGACCTGACTGTGTCCCCTCTTGGAGAACTTTGCAATCTGTTGTAGGAGTATCTCATCCAAGTCCTCTGCCTGGCTTGGTGGTCTATAGCAGACCCCCACAATAATATCACTGTTATTTCTCACTTCTTTTATTTTTACCTAGAGACTCTCAATTGAGCTGCCATGCTCAGATTCACATATTTCCTCACAAGTATATATCTCCTTCACATATACTGCTATGCCTCCGCCCTTTCTCATTTGTCTGTCCCTTTTAAATAAGTTGTACCCCTGAAGCCTAATTTTCCAATTATGAGTGTCATCCCACCAAGTTTCAGTAAGGCCTATTATGTCATTGTCTCCTTCCTGTATTAGGACTTCCAGTTCCTCCTGTTTATTTCCCATACTCTGTGCATTAGTGTAGAGACATTGGAGACCATGTTTTATGCATGCTGAGGGTTTAGTTTCCGTACATACCTGCAAGTTAACATTACCACTCTCTGCAAAGCTTTAGTGTTTTTATCCCCATTTCTGGTATCAAATGAGGCTTTGAATTATTCTCTCGCTCCCTCATACAATTTAGTTTTAAACCCTCCTTATTAGCTTAGCAAGGCTGTTACCAAACACCGTTTTTCCTACCGTCGTAAGGTGCAAACCATCTCCCGATAGAAGACCACCGTCTCAAAAGTGTAAGCCATGGTCCAGAAATCCAGATGTTTCCTGATGATACCATCAACGTAGCCATCATTTATTTGAGGTATTCTTCTTTCTCGTCCTAAGCCATGGCCTTCAACAGGAAGAACTGACGAGAACACAACCTGTGCTCCCAGCTCCTTCACCTTCTGACCCAGAGCCACATAGTCTTTTCTAATATGTTCAGTGCTGTGACAAGCAGTGTCATTTGTTCCCACGTGGACCAGGAAGAAAGGATAATAATCTGTGGGCTTGATAAGTCTTCCAATCCTTTCTGTCACATCCTGAATGCATGCACCTGGCAGACAGCAGACCTCTTGGGAGGACAAGTTTGGTCGGCACACTTTGGGCTCCACCCCTCTGAGCAAGGAGTCTCCAATTACCACCACCCTCCTCTTCCTATATTGGGGAGCGGAAGTTCCGGGCTACTTATCCACAGCATCCTGAGAATCTTTCTTCAAGTTTCATGGAGGCTGGGGAAGTAGCCCTTGTTCCAATGGTTCAGAATCAGTTACTGTGGGGAGATCCTGGAACCTATTGCTGATCAGCAGAGGCTCAGAACATCTCCTGATTTTTCTGCTCCTTCGGGTTACATTTTTCCAGGAACCCTCCTCCTGCGTTGGGTTCTCTTTCAATTGCTGAGATATCACTTCCTCTTCCTCCTCTTGTCCTTTTAAGAGCGCCTCATGGGTTCTGTCAAGAAAATCCTCACTTTCCTTTATACACTGCAATGTATAAAGTGTGTCCTCATTGCAGCCACAAGGATGCCATCACATCTGATTCGGCCCTAAGACAGCCTACTACCATTTCAATGTCTGCGGAAAGAGTTGGTAGGTTCAGTCAGTTTGGACAATAGCATCCAGCTGGAACCTGACATTCTCCCAGAATTAAAACAAATTTCCAGAATAGAGAAATCAGTTCCCCTGGAGGATATGGTAGGTTCAAAAGGCAAATTCTATGGCATTCCATCCTCACTGAGCTCCTTCCCCTCCTCAAATTCTACCCTCCCCAGCTCCCCACCCCCCACTGGAATTTCCCAAGACAGCAATGGAAGCCCTACGAATGGAACTCCCATCCATGGTTACCCACAGCCCAAAAAGCCTGACAGTACGTTAATAGTACTACTGGTCTTGCTCTTAAGTGCACCAATAAGAAAGAAAATAACAGATCTGCAGGTAACAATAATAACCCTTGGTAACAGTGCCTACCATCTGCTTGTTATTACTTGATAGTAAAATCTTTTCTTAATATATTGTAAATAAATGTACAGTTCTCTTCAGCATCCACAGAGGTGCATGAACTGTGACAGATAAGATAGTGAATGCAACAGTGATAGCACATAAACCACTAGAATCTAACACTTTAAACCTAGGCTAGGCACACTAGAGATCTCACAGACACCTGAGTTGTCAAGGAATGTCTAGATACTACTTGGGAATGGCAGGATATGGAAATGGCAACCACTCCTTTCCTGAGTCCTTGGACCCTGAAGATTAGTTAAAGCAGATCTGTGGATCAATAAACTCCATGTAGGCCTTTCTTTCTGCTTCTGGTGCTGTTTATCCCTTTCTAAGTCAAACTGAACTGCTGGCATCTTGGGCAGAGCCAACCTATTTGGGCATACTGTCAAGTCTCTGTAAAACCTTGGTCAAGCCTGTACTTAACTTTGGTTCAAGCTAAGAGCCTTCTGGGTAAAGCCTATCTGTATTCCAATGCTGCTAGCTAAACCTCTCCCTGCCCGCCTCCCTTTCCTTTGTTATGTAGTCTTGCTTTGAAATGTGAATATGTGGAGACATTATCTGTGCCTTCTCAGGCTGGGCATCGGGGGAGGTTGGAGCCAGAGACGCTCAAGGCCAGAGCCGGCCTGAGAACGAAATTGTAACATCAATGTGTGAATGTGCCCTGCATAGTGCCCCTCCCTTAAGAATCCCTTTGAAGTGTACCTTATATGATTGCATTGTACTGTATGATCTTTAGTCTGTCAATTTGAACTTAGCCAAGTACATCCTTATCAATAAACTAGCTACTTTGTTTCAACAACCACTCGTTATTGAATTTGGAGACTTGACACATACACTGAGCATGCTCTGATCTATGAACCATTTTGGCAATCCAACCCATGCCTAAGGGGAGGTTGTATTGTGTACAATCCTCTTAATATGTAGTTCTTTCAACATGCAACACACATATTTTCCACTTATGTACCTGCAATTTGGAACCCACAGTTTTGAAGGTATCTGTTGGTGAGTTCCAGAGCTGCTAAATACATGCATTGCCCTATTTACACAAAACGACAACTGCGCCTTTCATGATGATCACGGGGAGCATGCTATCCTGTTTTGAGAGGTTGGGGTGCACGGGGATAAAGGTTTTTCTGCTTCATATAAAATTAATCCCCCTTTTCAGCGGTGGGCTTTAAAATGTTGATTTCTCCCCCACACAAAATGATTGATTTATTTTATTAGGAAAAAAATATTTGACTTCAGTGAACTCATCTAGTTGAAAATTGTTTAGTCTTTTCTCCTTCTCCCTCCTAGCTTTTTGTTTTTATGCATCTTTCCACTTGCTGTTTTGACAGGTAATGTTATTAATAATTAGCATTTATATAGAGCTTCATCTCTGAAGCATATCATAAACATTAGTAGGTTTAATCCATGGAGCTGTTTGTGAGTGGTGTGTGGAGTGAGGAATGAGGCTAGCCCCATGTCTGACAGTTCTATAATTGGACTCAGTAGTATAGAGACTTTCTCACCTTTGAAAAGAGAGTTGTGTTTACTTTAAATTTAGAGGCTACCGTCCTTTTAAGACTGTGTCCAGACAATGACTTCGTACATTTTACCAGTTCTGCAATCAAAAGCTGAACTAAACATCTGGAAAATAATACCTGTGGTAGAGGGAAGGGGGTCAACAGGGGCACAAAAGTCCTCCACGAAAGTCCTTGGCAATGGCTTTTAGGATTTTACTCCCTCATGTCAATTCCTCGCCTGGTGCCACGGATAAGCAGTAGGGGTGTGCAAATTTTAAAAAATCGGATTCGGAATTATACGGGGCCGAAAAATTCAGAATACCATATATTTCCGAATACCGGTACTCGGAATAGCCATATATACGGTAGTTGTGCGGTTATTTCCGAATATACGGCCCTATTATACCCTATGACCATTGAAATCAAAGGCAAAATAGGGTATATTGGAAGCTGCCTGGAGGGGAGGGGGTTTGAGGGAGAGCCCCCAAATTTGCAGGAGACCTGCAGGGGACTCTCCCCTACAAACTCTCCAAGTCCCAAAAAGATTGGGCCAGGGTGTCCCATTCCCACCATTATACCCTATGGGCCATTGAAATCAATGGCAACATAGGGCATAATTAGACACTGCTGGGGGGGCAGGGGGTTTGAGGGAGAGCCCCCAAAACTGCAGGGAACTCATAGGAGACTCTCCCCTACAAAATCCCCAAGTCCCAAAAAGATTGGGCCAGGGGGTCCAATTCCTGGGGCACCCAAAGCCAAACCTAACTTCACACCAGAGAATCTCTATAGGGCCCAAATGCACTACATCCACCTATCTACTCTATGAACCCTGTTGGCCTGGAACCAATATAAACCCAGTTGCCAATGTCACTGCCACACAAAACACAATCTGCTCAAGGTCTGCTCTGCAGACCTGGCTGCAGCAAACCCAGATGCCAGCTTTCCAGCCCTGCCCCAAACAACACGGGGAGAGCTGGCCAAGCACAACAAGCATGCTGGTTCCGGGTCTCTCACCCAGGTGCCAGCTTTCCTGCCACAGAACACACAATCTACAGATGCCAGCTCTCCAGCCCTGCCCCAAACAACACAACTCTGAAACAAGAGAAGCGGTGGACAGATCCAAACAACTACAACAGATCCAAAAAGATCACTGAGAAAAAGCCAAGAAACTCAACTGTTAAAAAAGTGACCTTTTCAACAATAAAAAAAACTTCAGGTCAAATCAGTTAACAACACCCCCCCCCCCAAAAAAAAACCCAGAACCAGGAAAAGGGACAATAGGACACAATGCAAAACCAACAGCAATAGATCCAAACAGATCACTGAGAAAAGGCCAACAAACTCAACTGTTAAAAAGTGACCTTTTTAACAATGAAAATTAGGCCATACAGCACCCCCCCCCCAAGAACCAGAACCAAAAGAGAAAAGGAACAACAGCAGCACAACACCGCAGCAACAAATCAAACACAGAATCCTTTTAAAACAGTAAAAAAACCCTTAACATTTAACAATACAGGAACTTTCCCAACCCCTCCCCCCAAAAAAACCTTCACCCTAACCCCAAGAAATCCAAGCCACCGAAATCAGGAAAAGTAAAAGGACGCTGCACTTTTAAAAGTCCTCTCACTAAAGTGAGATATGGGCAAATTGGCAGCCCCCCACCCAGGTCCCCATCCCCAGCAGAACCTCCTAACCCTAACCCCAAATAAGCTACCCAGTACTCACCCACCCAAATCTAGATAAGTAAAGGGACTCTGAGTCTTAAAAAGTCCTTTTACTAACTAAAATAAAAACAAGAACCCCAAGACAGTCTTACCTGAGATATCTTCTCTTCTCCAGGCAGTCAGGCAAGGCTGAGAGAGAGCAGCAGCAGCTGAGGCCAAGGGCCAGTGCAGCACAATCTCTCTCTCACACCAACACAGCAGCAATGGAATGGAGTCCAGCCAGGCAGACTGGCTCTCTGGTTCTCTGGCCCTACACAGAGCAGTTTCAAAAAAATACCACTGCTCTGTGATTGGCCAGAGAACACTGGTTACTTGGATACCCAAGTAAACAAAAGAACAACAATGTTGCTGATGGCTGGGGGATAGCCCAGCCATCAGCTACACAACAGCCCTGCAAAGCATGCATTTGCAATGCATTTTGCAAACGCATGCTTTGGATTGGCTGCTGGGGCTCCTCTCCCCCTCCCTCCCTGATCCCAGGGAGGCTATGGGAGAAGCAGGAAAAAGCTTCCAAAGGCGGGAAAGGAAGCAAGCAGCTCCCCTGAGGCTGCAGAAACTCCTTTCCCGCTTTTGCCATGGAGTTCCATATACTTCCAAATATTGATTCAGAAGTATATGGGGAGCCGTATACGGCTCCCATATAATGGCTTCAAAATGGATTCGGAAGTATACGGCACCGTATACTTCCGAATCAGAGGTGATTCGGAGGTTTCTTCGATTCGGCCGAACCGAATGCACACTCCTAATAAGCAGCTGCCCTCAAGGAGGAGCAAGCTGTAGCCACTGGCACAACTCAGCTATCTAGCCACAAAGAGGGATGAAGCAGCAGATAGATCTGGGAGATTCAGTTGTCCCTCAGCATCCTACGACTCTGTGTGTGTGTGTGTTTGAAAGAGAGAGGTGAGAAGTTTGTCTGCTTTGCTCACTTCTTTAAATTATAAATTCTGCATATCAGCATAGCTAGTTAGAGCACTGGACTAGAATCTCCAGGTTCAAGTCCCTCTCTGCTATGGAAGCTCACTGGCTGACCATGGGCCAGACACATTATCTCAGCCTAAACTACTTTTCAGAATTGTTGAGAGAATAAAATGAGTGAGCCAATTTGGTGCAATGGTTATGTGCGTGGACTCCTGTTTGGGAGAACCAGATTTGATTCCCCACTCCTCCACATGCTCAAGAGCAGTTCTGGGAGAGCTCTCTCAGCTCCACCTACCTCACAGGGATGGGGAGGGGAAGGAGATTGTAAGCCACTCTGGGACTCCTTCAGGTAGTAAAGGGTGGGGTATAAATCCAATCTCTTCTCTTTGTGTCCCCATTGGGAAGAAAAGCAGGGCATAAATGAATCAGTGAAACCAATAAAATATTAATAGTTCTCTTCACGGGCTGATTCTGCATATTTTGCAGTCACTTCCCTGCCAATGGTGAATTCATGGCAATACAAGACAGCAATAATTTATTAAGGTCAGGCTGTTATTTCATGCTTTTGAATATGACACATATATTCCAAGTTGTGTTGTGATTGGTAGTCTTGATCTCATCGGTGGATGATATTGCTTGGCTTTGAGATGCACAGAGTATCTACCGAGAGCTTTGCTACTGGTTGTGTACAAGCTCCACTTCTTCTCCCTACCCTATTCAGGTATCCTTGATTTCAAGAATTTGCACCCTTAATCCAGAAAAAGTCTGCCAATGAAATGTGTCTACTGCTATAGAGATATTCTAATTGAGAAATTCCAATAAACGCCTAAGGGGTCTCCAGTCTGTGTGATGACTGGCTGGAACTTGCCCATCACTACAGATCCCAAGCTCATTCACTGCATGACTTTTTTTCTCTTGCCATATTGCAATGTTCTTTCTTAGTTTTTGAAAAACAAACTCCATATGTTGTTGAAGAATCTACAGGGATTGTGTGATCTTCCCTGCTCCCTGCGAAATACCTCAGAGCATTAACAAAGGTATAGAGCAGGGACACCTGTCAGTTGTGGGGCTCTAGCAGGTACCGCTGATGTTGGTTGTGTGTGAAGGTTGCTGAAGTGGAAAAGGATGCTCACTGGGGAACTTTACTTTGCACGCCACACAAGAGTTGTTGTTGTTTTTTTGTCTCTGGGCATTTTCTTCTTTTCTTTCCCTGCACTTTCAAATTTCTTTTTAAAAGTACAAAACTGCCTTATGCAGAGTCAAACCACTCATGGCTGGTGCTGTCTATTCAGACTGGCAGCAGCTCTCCAGAGTTGCAGTTAGAAGTGTTTCATATCACCTGTTTGCTGATCCTTTTAACTGGAGATGCTGCGTTTTAAATACGGGACCTTCTGCAAACCAAGCCCTTCCGCTGAGCCACAGCCCCTCAATGTTTTGTTGAATTAAAAGTAAGGCTGCCAGGGTCAAACTAGATGATAGGTTTGACTCAAATCGACTATCTTTAGGGTTGCCAACCTCAAGACAGTGGCTGGAAATCTCCCACTACTATATTTCATTGCCAGGTGATGGAGATCAGTTCACCTGGAGAAAATGGCCATTTTGCAAGTTGGACTCTGGCATCATGCCTCATTGGAGCCCCTCCCCTTCCCAAATCCCACCCTTCTCAGGCACCCCCCCCAAAAAAAAATCTTCTGGTATTTTCCAACCCCTGGAGGTATCTCTGGACCCAACATAGATAATCACCAATTAACCTTGTCTGCATTGGTCCCCTGCCCGCAGACAAAACAGTATTGGCAAAACAACTGCTTAAGGAAAGCTGGTAGAGACAAGCATCAAAGTTCTTGAGGCACACATATGTGAAATTGCTAAGCTCCTGGGGTTTTCTTTTTTGCCTTTGAGGGTTGGTAGCAAGATAACAGAACCCCTATGCCAGGGGTGTAAAAACATGTGGCCCGGGGGCCTCCTCAGCCTGCAAGCTGCAAGCCGGGGGCCTGCAAGCAAGTCTGCTTCCTTCTCCCTCTCTCTTGCTTCCTTCTGTGTCATGGCTTGCTTTTCCAGGCTTGCTCAATCACCCAGAAGCTACAGAGCAAAGCCTCTATTTTCTCCATTGGCTGTGGCTCTTCACTTGGAGAGGAAGGCTTTGCTTTGCCAGGCTATCTCAATCGCACAGCAAAGCTACTGAGCCAAGCCTCTTTTCCTTCTATTGGCTGAAGGTCCACCCCTTCCTCAACCCCTGGGGAGGGAGGGAAAAAGTCAGAGGTTCCTTTGTCCAGTTCCCTCGATCACACGGGAGAGATACAAGCATAAAAAATAGTGTGTTCTTTGCTGATCAATATTTTGCTCCAAGATAAAGACCACAGCCAAGAGCAGTCATTTGCAACAGCAAGTGAACCTCCAGGAGGAGATAGCAGGTAGCTGAGACATTGCATGCAAATTTCCATGCATGCAGAGTTAAAAAGGGGACATGTCATAAAACCCAGCGAAGAGATGAAGTCATGCACCATTTGTAATTAAATTAGTGCCTTCATAAAAATTTTAACTGGTTTGCTGAAAACTGGACTTTTTCAGAGGCAGTCTTTAATATTTTATCAAAATGTCAGGAAGAAATGGCAGCCCCCCCCACACACACTTTTCATTGCAAGGATGTTGTTGCAAACTCCAGCAGTTTTAGACAACTGAAATTCCCTCTTGCATGTGTTGATCAAAACCATGGTTTCTGCCCTGTAATTAGTTTTCTTCACACCTCCAACAGACATTATTCCTGATGCAAAGAGGCTCAATTTGCAAAATCGATGGGAAGCTGTCAAAATAACAAACTGAGTCATTCACCATCCCCTGCCTCTCCTAATTCATCAGGCACTGAAAACAGCCCAAATGATAACAGGGGCGAGCACAGAGGCTTTGGATTGTGTTTTGGAGAGCTGGTTTGGTGTAGTGGTGAAGTGTGCGGACTCTTATCTGGGAGAACCGGGTTTGATTCCCCACTCCTCCACTTGCACCTGCTGGAATGGCCTTGGGTCAGCCATAGCTCTGGCAGAGGTTGTCCTTGAAAGGGCAGCTGCTGGGAGAGCCCTCTCCAGCCCCACCCACCTCACAGGGTGTCTGTTGTGGGGGAGGAAGGGAAAGGAGATTGTGAGCCGCTCTGAGACTCTTCGGAGTGGAGGGCGGGATATAAATCCAATATCTTCATTTACCTCACAGGGTGTCTGTTGTGGGGGAGGAAGGGAAAGGAGATTGTGAGCCGCTCTGAGACTCTTCGGAGTGGAGGGCGAGATATAAATCCAATATTTTCATCTACCTCACAGGGTGTCTGTTGTGGGGGAGGAAGGGAAAGGAGATTGTGAGCCGCTCTGAGACTCTTCGGAGTGGAGGGCGAGATATAAATCCAATATCTTCATCTACCTCACAGGGTGTCTGTTGTGGGGGAGGAAGGGAAAGGAGATTGTGAGCCGCTCTGAGACTCTTCGGAGTGGAGGGCGGGATATAAATCCAATATCTTCATCTGCCTCACAGGGTGTCTGTTGTGGGGGAGGAAGGTAAAGGAGATTGTGAGCCGCTCTGAGACTCTTCGGAGTGGAGGGCGGGATATAAATCCAATATCTTCTTCTTTTCTTTGAGGTGCCTGAATTTGGTTGCTCCTGTGGCACTTCTTCCCACAAACACCTGTAAGAACCTTAATAAACAAACTTATCTGACAACCAGAGAAGAGGGAATGGGAAAAGTGTCGATGGTGTCTTTTCCTTGGGATGTCTCACTTCCGTTTGGTTGGTACAGTAGCTCAACTTTCTATACTTAGAGAAAAGAAGCGGAGTGAGCTGGAAAGTTGGATAATATAAGGAAGCAGTAGATGGGTTTTGCACTGCAGGCAGGGCTTTGAGTTTGTACTGGTGCCATTTGACAATGGGGGGGTGTATTTAGTTGCTTGTGTTGTCTGGTTTGGTAATGTGAAACCATTTCATGTCTTCATGAACTTCTGTCAGGATACATTTTTGTTTGTTTATTATCTCTCTTTCTGGTCATTATCATTCTAATGTTGTAGGGTTCATCTGAAGACCAGCACAAAACTTTAACTGTTATCCAGGTGGGGGCATAGAGACAGCAGGGCTTGTGAGAATGATTTTATGGCCAAACTCAATGTGACATGTAACATGTACATGTAACAGGACTTGAGGACTCAGTGAGAATCTGATAGGGATTTGGACCACAGTAGCAGAGAGGAGGGCTGTCAGAGAGCCAGTTTGATGCTGTGGTTAAGCAAGCAGACTCTAATCTAGGAGAACCAGGTTTGATTCCCCACTCTTCCACATGTACCTGCTGGTGTGACCTCGGGTTAGTCACAGTTCTTGAAAGAGCTGCTCTCTCAAGAGCAGTTCTCAAAAGAGCTCTATCAGCCCCATTTACCTCACAGGGTATCTGTTGTGGGGAGAGGAAAGGAAAAGAGATTGTAAGGCACTCTGAGACTCCAAATGAAGGGTGGGGTATAAATCCAAACTCTTCCTCCTCCTTCTCAACTGCCATGCCGTTTTCCCAACCTGACATGGTCCTGAGGGATGTTATTTAGTCCATCCATAAACTGCATGTGCAAGTATTCAGTGCACATGCAGCCCTCCCCCCGCAATGGGGCAAATTGCAACCCCCCAAAGCCAAAAAAAATGGCATGAGTTGGGAAGGCTGAAATCTCTTCTCCTCCTGTGCCATGGTCTTGATCTGAATCAGGCCACTTGGTGCACCAGGACTGAGTCTCCATAGACAACTTGCAGTGCTACATGATTGCAAGTTCTCCGTGGTAGCCACAAGTTAGACGTAACATCTGGGTTGAGTCTGATCTGGTAGGCAAACAGTGCCGAGGCAGCAGCCTTCAAGTACCCCAGAACCAAGCTGCTTAGGTCCTTTACGATAAGAACCAATTGTTTGAATAGATCTTTCAGCTCTATCCAGCCCCTGACAATACCTGGTTATCGGGGTCTGAACAAACTGAACTGTCCACACACTTTTCAAAGGCAGTCCCACATACTGCTGGGTTCCCAGGAGGTCTTCCGTCCAGGCCTTGACCAGACCTAGGTTTGCTCAGCTTCAGCCGCTTTGCTAGATCAAATGCCTTCCAATGGTCTCTGATCTCAAAGAGTCTTTCATAAATCTAAAAATATTTACTGGTTCCCTTCACTACTGAAGTGCAGAAGAAGCTGATTTTTAGTTCTCTTTTTAGATCTCTTTCATATAGGTGTCCACAAAATGCCTGGTGGAAAGTAGGAGCGATCAGCAAAGAACAAGCAAAATAAAAAATATGACTGAACTCTAAGTCTATGTAGATATAAAGCAGGGATACGCACCTCAAAAATTAGTATTTTTTTGATCTGGATATCAGGGCGCCAAAAAATATTTGTATTCAGGTTCCTGGCTATTCAGTATTTAAATCCAGTTTTTTCCCCATGATTCCAATATCCTTTATTCCCTGCTAGGAATAAGGCCCATTGTGAAAATAAATACAACAGGCTCTAGAAAGAAGCTCTGGGTGAATGCCCCGGCCTTGGGCACTCAGTGTCAATTTCCTGTGGGTTCATAGCATGGCGATGATCGTACAGACACTGAAGCTCAGCATTCCTTTCATCTGCAGTGCACTGTTGCCACCTTTTCCTGTTGTATTCAGCCTTGTAGCATATAGCATCAGCATGTGCTTGTGGCATGATCTGCCTTTTATGGCCACGTCTGGTTGTGTTATGGTATACTGTAGAGTATGCACCTCAAGATGGCTGGTTTTTTGTAGGTGAAGTGATCTGACTTCAGCTTTCCATCTCCTTCACCCTACCTGCAGCCTCTACCTAGGAAAAGGACAGTCTTTCTCTACAGTAGGGACCAAAGCAGGAGGGAAGTGACCTCAGCAGGGTATAATGGCACGGAATCCATCCTGCAAAGCAGCCATTTTCTCCAGGAAACTGATCTCTTCCATCTGAAGAGCAGTTGTAATCCTGAGTTATTTCCAGCCCTCACCTAGAGATTAGCAAAACTATAGGATCTTAGCGTACAGCTGTGTAAATAAAAAACCACTAAGAGATACCACAAAGGAGTGACAATAGTCCAGTATTTAGTTCATGGAATTAAAAGAATCCCTTCCAAAGCACCTGTTCCAGATCAAGACGTTTCATCCATCTTTCTTCAGTTTGGAGGCTTATTGATCACTGGAACTAGAAATATATACATGCATGCAGGCCTCAGATTCAGTGGGAGCTCACAGGAGCACAGCTCCTGAACCTTTCTGAGAGTTCCACATCCTCCTTCTGAGAGTTCCACCATCTTGTCTATTGAATAGTATTGCAGCTGCATAACAATCCATGGATGAGTTTCACCACCTATTCTTCTACAAAACGACCCCTGCATACATGTCATGTTAAATTGTTATACAATAGTAAAAAAATAGTCAAACAATTGTCAAAACATAAACAGAACACTCACCCCAGTCTTTACAATACAATACAGTGTTTATGTTTTGACAATTGTTTGACTATTGTATAACAATTTAATATGACATGTATGTAATATGACATGCTTCTTTTAGTTTCATGTAATATGACATGCTTCTTTTAGTTTCATGAACTATTGTCACTCCTTTGTGATTGGAAAGACTGCTTTTGAACTGTCTTCTGTTTATGTTTTTTTGCTACATGCTTTCTATTTGAAGTTATATGTGCAAGTTTTGTCAGTACACCACTGACCTCTACATTACACTGTCTTGTTGTTTAAAATTTATGGTGTCTCTTAGTGGGTTTTTTTATTTACTCACCTTCAGATTGGCAACAGTGGTTCTCCGGGAGGAAATGGCTGGTTTGGAGGGTGGAAACGATGACATTGTACCTGTCTGAGGTCCCACTCCTCCTCAAACTCCACTCTTCCCAGGCTCCACCCCTCAAGTCTCCAGGAATTTCCCACCTGGAGTTGGCAACCCTCTCAATTTCCCAGCCAACCATCAACCTACCTTCATCAGTCCCTCTTACTTCAGTTTTCTATCTTCTCCCTGCAGCCTCTACCTTGGAAAAGCACAATCTTTCTCCACATCTTTGTTCTCTTCCCATTTTGATCTGCACAACAACCCTGTGAGGTAGGTTAGGCTAAAAGTCTGTGAATGGTCCAAAATCACCCAGTCAGCTTCCACAGCAAGAACCTAAGCCTGGCAGACCCTACTCTGAAGTGCCAACTACTACATCACTCTGGCTATCCTAGGGGGGCTGCTGCTGAACAGTAGCAAGCAGCCAGGCCTAGTTAAGTCATGCCAGTCAGATGGCATCAAATCACCTAGAGGGTGTTGCCAGGCCTAGGGTAGCTAACCTCCAAGTGGAGCCTGAAGATCTCCTAGGATCACAACTGAACTCCAGACAACAGATCTCTCTCCCCCTGGAGAAAATAACTGCTTTGGAAGGTGAACTCTATGGCATTATATTCAGCTAAGGTCTCTCCCCTCTTCTCCCCAAACTCTGGCTTCTGTAGGCTCCAATTTCCCAATTTGAAGCTGGCAACCCTAGTCAGGACTGGACTCAATGAATTCTCTCTCAAAGGCCTCCCCCCACCCCTCCACCCCCCACCACCTGCTGCCTGTTACTGACAGAACCAAGCTTGGAATGGTGTAGTTGCTTAGCAACAGCCACTGAGGGGAAAGTGAGTCATTGGTGAAGACAGCTTCCCCAGTGGCCCAGTCCTCATCTGTCCTGAGGCTGAAGGGTGGGGTTGCTCTTCATTGAGATTCTGCAACACGAGCCTCAGCCAATGGAAAGTGAGGTGAGTTGTCAGCAACATGGCTTGCTTTTTATAGAGAGAGATGTGGGTGGTTTTTTTAAGCAAATTGGACCAGAATTACTGGTGCCTGTCCTTAAATAACTCCCAAGTTTCAAATGAATTGGACCCTGAACAATGTGTCCCCAACTATCCATGGTTTCCTACGGGAAAGATTTCATGCCTTTTTCAGGGCAAAAAATAGCTAAAAAAAAAAAAAAAAAAAGCAAGCAAAAGCCTCTCAAAGCAGGCAGAGCCAACAAGTTCAAAAACCAGTGCAGAACCAGAGAATTCCTGCAGACCTGTGGGGCAATGTGACAAGCCTAACACAGCGAGTGCTTTGAATACCTACATAATAAAGTAGCCCTTTGTAGACATTCCAAGTGCATGTACCAGCAGCATGCCAACTGCACATATCAGGAGTACGTGCTAACCTCAATCCTCCCCATATGCACAACCACCATGTTCTGAAAGTGGCAATGCACCTACTTTGCACACACCTACAGCCTCTGTAGATGCTACATGAAACCCTGATTCATGCGTGTGTTCCAAAGCTGAAAATCTGTACATTCTCCCTTTCAGTGACTACACATATCAGGAGGATCTACACATGGTCACCAGTCTCACAGTACTAAGAGACTGTGATGTCTGTAAAGGGCCATGAGTAAGGGAATAGTGTGGGTCTATATTTTACATCTGAGCTTTAATATTCCTGGTTATCCTTCCTCACCAGGGTAACAGTTCCAGGCTATTTTCAGATGGAAATGATGAAACATTACTTTATGAACCATACTCTCATGTAAACTTGGCTAGAATGCCTTGAGTCAGATAGCAGCTGTCTGGAAAGCAGCCTCCTGAGATAACCACTTAGACTGTATTTTAAAGCATAGATAGTGAAAAACATTGCCCTTTGCTGAAACTTAATTGAATGTAGTTTATCCCTCAGGGGCAACTGCTGATCCTGCACGGCCTCAAGAGAGGTCGTTTTATCATCCTATTGAAATAGAACAGGTATCACTGTATGATTTCTTTTACGTTGTTCCAGTCTTAATAAGCTTCTCTGCTCTCCTCTTCTCTTTCGTTAGTGAAGCCTTCAGAAATTTGCCATCTGTCTCTCAGCTTTCCCCTCCGCAAGTGAAAGTCATTAGCACATAGCAAAGGTTTCTAGAACTTCTTTGTAGTGCTCCTTAGATATAAATCAAAGATAAACAAGACATCTCAACATTTTGGTGGGTTTCATAGAAGCTGAAATAGCAGGTCATTCATACCAGACATGGAAAATCATGCTCCTAATACATCCTTCTAATCTCCACTTGCCTTAATGTTAACTTCATATTGCAGAGCTCCTAGTTTTTAAGGACTAAATGTCACAGGTAACATAAGACCGTCGACCACCACTGGCCCAAGCATGTTAATTAACATGTACATAAGCCACCTGGAGGTTTGCACACAAAATAGCCAGCATTTCTTCTTTCCAAAATACAAACCACTAGTTCTGTTTGCTCAGCACCCATTCTGACTTCACTCTAAACTCTAATAAAGTACTTCCCAGGGCTTCAGGCACAAGTGTGGATTGGGCAGACTCCAACGTTGCTTGAGGACATATATGTAATTTCTTGCATGTGACCCCGGCCCCCAGTCAGGATTGCATGAGAAGGGGGATCATCAGAGCATGTGCAGAGTCCCCTCCCACTGAATAATGTTAGCTGGTGCTGATGTGACACAAGGTTTGACACAGGCTGTCATCTATCATTTTCTAAATTGAGGGCAGGGCTTCAGCCTGAAACCTGAGATGATTTTTTTGTTGCATGGTTGTCAGGAGGAAATAACCTGCGTCATGTTTAATTTATCAGGATGACTGGCCTGGCAAGCCACTGCTATTCCATCAGCATAGCAAACAAGAGCTGTTGATGAACTCAGCATTTCTGCAATTGCAACAGGGAAAACAATGTCACGATGTAAAGTAACCAGGAGAATGTGACAAATGTGTGTGTATATATATATGCACACACACACACACCTCAACAAGTTTCTTTGTGTACCACATTTATCGCATTGTACATATGAATTATTTTGTAGTTGCCATCTTTGTATATTGTGGTTTTAAAGTGGATAGTTCAATCTTGTTTATACGTATTTTTATTGTTAGGATTATGTTAGGACTATTGCTAGGACCATGACTGAGTCCGTTCATGGGAAAGGTGGGCTAAAAATTGAATAAATCAAATCAAAGAAAATGATTTTTAAAACCTTTTTGACTTTATGTAAGCAAGGCTCATGTACTATTCATGTATCCCACTGCAAGGGATGCTCTCAGCAGTTTTCTTCTACACTTCTGGCACCCTGCAGAAGGTACAGATAGGAGCATGTGTCCCCTAAGCCAGGTGGGTTGAGGGGCTGGAGGGCTCAGTGGTAGAGCATCTGCTTGGTAAGCAGAAGCTCCCAGGTTCAATCCCGGCATCTCCAACTAAAAGGGTCCAGGCAAATAGATGTGAAAATCCTCAGCTTGAGACCCTGGAGAGCCGCTGCCAGTCTGCGTAGTCAATACTGACTTCAGGGAGGGACAGTGGCTCAGTGGTAGAGCATCTGCTTGGGAAGCAGAAGGTCCCAGGTTCGATCCCCGGCATCTCCAAAAAAGGGGTCCAGGCAAATAGATGTGAAAAACCTCAGCTTGAGACCCTGGAGAGCCGCTGCCAGTCTGAGTAGACAATACTGACTTTGATGGACCGAGGGTCTGATTCAGTATAAGGCAGCTTCATATGTTCATATGCCCTTCAATGGATGGACATAAACTGCATCCTCCAGAGAGGACTGGAGGAAAAGCGCACAACTCCATGTTATATATGCCTCTTCTAACTATTATAATTCCAGTAAAAAATGATTCTTAATTTTGTTTCCAGTCTATTTACTATTGGTATAAAGCTGCGTGCAGGTACAGACACAATTTATGTCTTACACCTTGCTGCGATTTCAAAATTAGCTCAGGCCAGCTTTATCCACCTCTGAATACACAGTCTTTGCAATATACAGAGGCTGCCGCAGTTAGCTAACAGGCAACCAGTCTAGTCTCCTGTTTCACTCTGAACCTTTAGCCAAGCTGAATATGAATATTTTCACCAATCTTTCTCACCTATAAAAACATTCACAATTTTAATCAACATATTACAATCAAAGACATTTCCCCATTCACTCCTTTCTTTTACGCACACTCATAGAACTTACCAATCCTTCTTATGAGCTTTTCAAATTCAGTGTCCAACACTTCACATTCTATTTAATTCCTGACAGTTAAAAACTCTAACAGGGACGGTGGCTCAGTGGCAGAGCATCTGCTTGGCAAGCAGAAGGTCCCAGGTTCAATCCCTGGCATCTCCAACTAAAAAGGGTCCAGGCAAATAGGTGTGAAAAACCTCAGCTTGAGATCCTGGAGAGCCGCTGCCAGTCTGAGTAGACAATACTGACTTTGATGGACCGAGGGTCTGATTCAGTATAAGGCAGCTTCATATGTTCATAACAGGGATGAGTGTAGAAATACAAGCGCTCAGGTGTAGTCAATTCCATTCATTAACATAGCGCTGCCTTATGGATACTAATTCTTACAGAAAACAGGACAGATCCCACTTATTGTTAAGACCTATAGGTTCCAGTGTTTTAAGATTAAAAAAAAAAATCCATTACATCTCCTTCTGTGCAAGTAACTTGCTAGCATTTACTGTATTAAATTCATGACTCTGTAGTTCCTTGAGGACAAATTTTTTTAAAGAATTAGGAGCATGGCCCAGTCTGGAAAAATATTCAACGAGAGGAGCATCAGTTACATGCAGTCTCATTTGGAGTACTGTGTGCAGTTCTGGTCGCCGCACCTCAAAAAGGATATTATAGCATTGGAGAAAGTCCAGAAAAGGGCAACTAGAATGATTAAAGGGTTGGAACACTTTCCCTATGAATAAAGGTTGAAACGCTTGGGACTCTTTAGCTTGGAGAAACGTCGACTGCGGGGTGACATGATAGAGGTTTACAAGATAATGCATGGGGTGGAGAAAGTAGAGAAAGAAGTACTTTTCTCCCTTTGTCACAATACAAGAACTCGTGGGCATTCGATGAAATTGCTTAGCAGACAGGTTAAAACGGATAAAAGGAAGTACTTCTTCACCCAAAGGGTGATTAACATGTGGAATTCACTGCCACAGGAGGTTGTGGCGGCCGCAGGCATAGCCACCTTCAAGAGGGGTTTAGATAAAAATATGGAGCAGAGGTCCATCGGTGGCTATTAGCCACAGTGTGGGTGTATATATAAAATTTTTTGCCACTGTGTGACAGAGTGTTGGACTGGATGGGCCATTGGCCTGATCCAACATTGCTTCTCTTATGTTCTTATGTGACACAGAGTGTTGGACTGGAGGGGCCACTAGCCTGATCCAACAGGGCTTCTCTTATGTTCTTATGTGACACAGAGTGTTGGACTGGATGGGCCATTGGCCTGATCCAACAGGGCTTCTCTTATGTTCTTATGTGACACAGAGTGTTGGACTGGATGGGCCATTGGCCTGATCCAACATGGCTTCTCTTATGTTCTTATGTGACACAGAGTGTTGGACTGGATGGGCCACTGGCCTGATCCAACAGGGCTTCTCTTATGTTCTTATGTGACACAGAGTGTTGGACTGGATGAGCCATTGGCCTGATCTAACATGGCTTCTCTTATGTTCTTATGTGACACAGAGTGTTGGACTGGATGGGCCATTGGCCTGATCCAACATGGCTTCTCTTATGTTCTTATGTGACGCAGAGTGTTGGACTGGATGGGCCATTGGCCTGATCCAACAGGGCTTCTCTTATGTTCTTATGTGACACAGAGTGTTGGACTGGATGGGCCATTGGCCTGATCCAACAGGGCTTCTCTTATGTTCTTATGTGACACAGAGTGTTGGACTGGATGGGCCACTGGCCTGATCCAACATGGCTTCTCTTATGTTCTTATGTTCTTATTATGTCGAAACAGCCCAATCTGAATTTCTTAGGGAAATTTGAGGGCTTCCAGCTTGTGTACCTTATGCGGCGATATGCCTTGAGACAAACCAGAGACATTTAGCCACAAAGGTGCGGATCTCGACATTCAAATTTTTGGCTGTGCCTCCATTTCAGAAGTGGGCCTAATAGCCTCATTGCACCTATGCTGCATGAATCTTATTTATCTGATTGGTTGACCCACAGGGTTCACTCACAGAGTATTTTTCTTGTTTGATTGATCCCCATTGTTTGATTAAATCCCCAATTTAATGCGCTTCCTTCTGCCATGTTATATGGGAGATTTAAAAAAAATACCACTCTCTGATAGATTATGTCCCTGTGGGCCAATGGAAACTGAAGGAATGGACCATGTACTTTTATCCTGTAGATTCTACTGTGATTTATGTGCATCCTTTCTGGATTCTATATTGCAATCCCTTGGGGGGTAAATTTGATGAAAGCAAGGTAGGGAGTTTACTAGCCTCAAATAAGGCTGAAATCATCAAAGTGGTGGCAAACTTCTTTTACTGTGCTTGCAGGAGAAGAAGTCTGTTTAGAATGTTGAATTAATAGGGTTGCCAAGTCCAATTTAAGAAATATCTGGGGACTTTGGGGGTGGAGCCAGGAGTCTTTGGGGATGGAGCCAGGAGACATTAGGGGTGGAGCCAAGATCAAGGCTGTGACAAGCATAATTGAACTCCAAAGGGAGATCTGGCCATCACATTTAAAGGGATGGCACACCTTTTCAATGCCATCCTTCCATAGGAAATAATGAAGAAGGGCACCCTCTTTTGGGGCTCATAGAATTGGACCCCCTGGTCCAATCGTTTTGAAACTTGGGGGATCTTTTGGGGAGAGGCACTAGATGCTATACTGAAAATTTGGTGCCTCTACCTCAAAAAACAGCCCACCCAGAGCCCCAGATACCCGTGGATCAATTCTCCATTATTTTCTATGGTAATACATCTCCATAGGGAATAATAAAGTTCCCAGCAGACATTTCCTTCCCCTCCCCCCGCTTTCTGATGACCCTGAAGTGGGGGGAGGGCCTCCAAATCGGGGGATCCCCTGCCCCCACCTGGGGATTGGCAACCCTATTAATTAACCAACTTTTCTTTTTCTGCTTCCTTGATTTGATACTGTTGTTGTTATGCCAATAAAGCGTCTGTGACTGTTACATTATGTCTTAACCTTGACCTATGTTCCAATACACGTGTCTTGACCATTCTCATTGTACTCCCAATATAGACATGTGAACACGGGCAGGAAATGGCATAAATGGCTCTTTTCATTGAGCAGGTAGTGTGTTGCTTCAAAGTAACCCTTATCCCTGTTTATGGATGGACATATTCTCTGATCTGAAGGCAGAATTGGCATGCTAAACACAAGCCACACTCGAAATTGCCTGGTAAAATCTAAATGAACTAATACATCTCTCAGATTTTTAGTGCATTTGAAACCAATGAGGGAAGATCTTTGACACCCTGGAATGTCTTCAACCAAATACCAATGATGTTTAATGATTTTACAAATTTCCTGAGTTGTGGGGGAAATGACATAACCCATGTAATGTGCGTGGCATTCTGCATGGCGTTCTCCCGTCCCTCCTTATACTTCAAACATTCTTCCCTTCTGACTCTTTTTGCTGTACACTTTGCTGACTGTATAATATGCAGGGCTTTTTAAAAACCGGAATGCACTGAAATGGCATTCCGGCTGGGCTGCCCTGCATTCCAGCTGGTCTGCTCTGTGTTCCGGCTCAGCCATGGCCTCCCCAAGCAGCAGCTTAAGCCCCCTTAAAAGTTCTGCTTCCTACTTATGGAGGTGTGGCTGCAGTGACTGGGTAACTTGCCTGTGTAAAGCCTGAGTTTTTTGGAAGGTGGGGCTTGTTCCAAGGTGAGTAGCTGTGAGGTCAGAGCAGTGCCACCATTGTGTGATATATGCAAATGAGTTGTGCAAATGAGTTGTGCTAATGAGCTCCAGCACCCCTTTTTCTAAAAAATTACCCCTGATCACTCCTATGTCCCCTAACCATTTTGAATGACTGTGGGATTGAATGATTGCCTCCCAGACCTTGCTCCATAGCCATTTTGGGGAAACAGAATCAAAAGAATCTCCTTCCAGAAAGAAATCATGGCAGTGTTAGCTCTTTCCCACTTCTGATAGGAAGAGGCATTACCAGTATCATTTTAAGAAGAGTTACATCCTTCTAAGCCACATTTGAAGTCAATAGGCTTAGAAGAGACTAACCCTGTTTAGGACTGAACTGTAAGTGCAGACCACACATCAGATTGTGCCGTGGTGAAAGCCAGGCTTGGCAATAACCACGCCCCTAGTTGCCTGTGGTGGGTAAGAATTACTCCCAGGGTGACCAGCAAGGGAACTTGACAAGAGGTGGGTTCTCCCTTATCTGCAGGCCACAACTCACAAAACACAGGGATGTGTGGGCGCAGTAATTAATAAAATAAAACTGCAAGTGAATGATATTTGTGAACCTGTTTGCAAGGCTCCAGCAAGTAGCAGATAGTAGTACTACCACCCTTAAATGCCTCTATCCTGTATGTCTCTCTCCCAGTCCCTAAAAAGGCAAAGGAAAAAGCCCTGTGAACATAACAGTGAACGCACATACATCCTGCTTGTACATCTGTTTATAAGGAGGAGCCAATAAGTGTTCACTTTACACTGGAGACCAGTACCTGGACTTTACATTGGCAACCAGTACCTGAAGAAGAAGAATTGCAGATTAATACCCCACCCTTCTCTCTGAGTCAGAGATTCAAAACGGCTTACAATCTCCCATATCTTCTCCCCCCGCAACAGACACCCTGTGAGGTGGGTGGGGCTGGAGAGGGCTCTCACAGCAGCTGCCCTTTCAAGGACAGAGTCTCAGAACAGCCTACAATCTCCTTTACCTTCCTCCCCCACAACAGACACCCTGTGAGGTGGGTGGGGCTGGAGAGGGCTCTCACAGCAGCTGCCCTTTCAAGGACAACCTCTGCCAGAGCTATGGCTGACCCAAGGTGCAAGTGGCCAGCAGGTGCAAGTGGAGGAGTGGGGAATCAAACCTGGTTCTCCCAGATAAAGAATCCACACACTTAACCACTAGACCAAACTGGCTCTACCTGGACAAATGTGCTGTCTCAATTATGTCTCAACTCGTGGGCATTCGATGAAATTGCTGAGCAGACAGGTTAAAACGGATAAAAGGAAGTACTTCTTCACCCAAAGGGTGATTAACATGTGGAATTCTCTGCCACAGGAGGTGGCGGCGGCCACAAGCATAGCCACCTTCAAGAGGGGTTTAGATAAAAATATGGAGCAGAGGTCCATCAGAGGCTATTAGCCACAGTGTGTGTATATATAAAATTTTTTGCCACTGTGTGACACAGAGTGTTGGACTGGATGGGCCATTGGCCTGATCCAACAGGGCTTCACTGATGTTCTTATGTGACACAGAGTGTTGGACTGGATGGGCCATTGGCCTGATCCAACATGGCTTCTCTTATGTTCTTATGTACAGTCAGCTGTATTAGTGTAGGATGTAACAAGAGAATCACTCAATGCATGTAATAAAGTAATGTGTACACTGTACACATATTGTATGTGTGTTCAACGGAACATGTGAACAGGGCTAAGATGTGAGATACTTGCAGATAAGTATTAGCGTAGAAATAAATAGTCTGCCATTGGCTTCCTCCATACATTCCACCCCCCCCCCCCCAGTAAGGACTAGTGACAGAGGAGAGAGGCCTGAGATAGATATATGCTTTGGAGGATCAGAGTTCAAATATGAAGAGCGTAAGATGTTTCTGCACAGTTAATGGCTACAATCCAGTATGGAACTGAGTAATGCTATTGCCCTTGTGACAGAGAAATGAACGGCAAATCAGAGCAATTTTTTTTAAAAGACCCATTTTCCACTTGTCTTTAGAAATATCTATGAATTATATTTAAACATCTTCAAGGGAAGTTAGTGACATTAAAACTGATGAATACTAGGCATATTTTAAACACAGTTGAAAAGAGGTGTGCAAGTGGCATGGTGTTTGATCGTGACTCAGAAGCTTTTCATAACCAACAGGGACATAATAGTTGCTGTGCTAAAGAATGTATTTTGGGCTCAGTAAAAAAAGAGGGGGGAAATGCTACTGTGTCAGTTAATAGTAACTACTCTGGCCCTAAATAACCACATTCCTTTTTCATTTTTAACGGTGGCATCTGTTTTTACCATTCGGACGAGCCTCCTGATACAATAGCTTCATGACAGAGTGCGCTTTTGGAGCTCATAGAGACGGCTGTTGTAAGAGGACTATGCTTCCATGGGAGGATTGGGAATGGTAAATAAAGACAGCGCATCTGCCCTAAATTTATTGTTGAATTATGGGATGGCTTTCTAATTAAAGCATAGGGTTGCCAATCCCCAGGTGGGGGCAGGGGATCCCCCGGTTTGGAGGCCCTCCCCCCGCTTCAGGGTCGTCAGAAAGCAGGGGGAGGGAAGGGAAATGTCTGCTGGGAACTCTGTTATTCCCTATGGAGATTTATTCCCATAGAAAATCATGGAGAATTGATCTGCGGGTATCTGGGGCTCTGGGGGAGCTGTTTTTGGGGGTAGAGGCACCAAATTTTCAGTATAGCATTTAGTGCCTCTCCCCAAAAATACCCCCCAAGTTTCAACAAGATTGGACCAGGGGATCCAATTCTGTGAGCCCCGAAAGAAGGTGCCCCTATCCATTATTTCCTACGGAAGGAAGGCATTGAAAAGGTGTGCCGTCCCTTTAAATGTGAGGGCCAGAACCCCCTTTGGAGTTCAATTATGCTTATCACAGCCTTGATCTTGGCTCCACCCCCCAATGTCTCCTGGCTCCACCCCCAAAGTCCCCAGATATTTCTTGAATTGGACTTGGCAACCCTAGCTGAGCATCAGCACTTTTGGAGCTCACAGAGACAGCTAGCAGGCTGTTGTAAGAGGAATATGTATCCATGGGAGGACTGGGAATGGTAAATAAAGACAGCGCATCTGCCCTAAATTTATTGTTGAATTATGGGATGGCTTTCTAATTAAAGCGACACCAGTGACATTTGTAGCTGACAGTAACAATACATATTTTGCCAGCTTCCAGGCTCAATAGCTGATCTCCAGCAGTGGGGAAATGCTGAAATACCAATGGGCTTTAGGATAAGTCCTCTTGGCTGCCATTCTCAAAGTGTTGACCTTTAGAGTGCCCATCAAGCAGAAACAAACATTTAGATTTGAAATGTTCATTACTCTTAATTTTAGCTCTGGCGTTAATCAAAATGTAATATAACCACATACAGTCCCCGTAGGGACAGGGCGATAGCACTTAGTCATGGTTCTATAAACCGCATATGAGACTGTAAATTTGAGTCTGAAATGAATGGCTCCGACTGCTTATGTGATTACATACTCCTTTATCTTCCTCCCCACCCCCCAAACCCACTTCCTTGGGGAGGGACGGTGGCTCAGTGGGAGAGCATCTGCTTGGGAAGCAGAAGGTCCCCGGTTCAATCCCTGGCATCTCCAAAAAAGGGTCCAGGCAAATAGGTGTGAAAAACCTCAGCTTGAGACCCTGGAGAGCCGCTGCCAGTCTGAGTAGACAATACTGACTTTAGGGAGGGACAGTGGCTCAGTGGTAGAGCATCTGCTTGGGAAGCAGAAGGTCCCAGGTTCAATCCCTGGCATCTCCAAAAAAGGGTCCAGGCAAATAGGTGTGAAAAACCTCAGCTTGAGACCCTGGAGAGCTACTGCCAGTCTGAGTAGACAATACTGACTTTAGGGAGGGACAGTGGCTCAGTGGTAGAGCATCTGCTTGGGAAGCAGAAGGTCCCAGGTTCAATCCCTGGCATCTCCAAAAAAGGGTCCAGGCAAATAGGTGTGAAAAACCTCAGCTTGAGACCCTGGAGAGCCACTGCCAGTCTGAGTAGACAATACTGACTTTGATGGACCCAGGGTCTGATTCAGTATAAGGCAGCTTCATGTGTTCATATGTTCAACATAGAGAACTATGACGTCAGAACTATGAAGTCAAAAAGTCAGAACCTTTCTTCCACAAATGCAAGCTTATGTGTATAAAAGATTGTTATGTGTATAAAAGATTATGTGTATAAAAGATTGTTTAAAAGGAGGAGCCTTCACCCATGTGAACTTGCTCCTGCAGTCTGAAGCGGTATAATCCACTTCAGTTTCATAACCTCACTAGGAATAAGGCCCGTTGTGAGAATAAATACAAAGGGCTCTAGAAAAAAAAAGCTCTGGGCAAGTGGACCAGCCTTGGGAACTCAGCATCAATTTGCTGCATCACACAGATGACGATCACACAGATGCTGAAGCTCAGCATTCCTTCCGTCTGCAGTGCATTGTTGCCACTTTTTCCTGTTGTATTCAGCCATACAGCTTTTAGCATCAGCGTGTGCTTGTGGTGTGATCTGTCTTTTTTGGCCTGGCCTGGTTGTGTTATGGTACCATAGAGTATGCACCTCCATGGCTGTTTTCTGTAGGGGAAGTGATCTGACTCCAGCTTTCCATCTCTTCCCCCATTCCTGCAGTCTCTATCTAAGAAAAGGACAGTCTTTCTCCACAGTGGAAATGGCTGGTTTGGAGGGTGGAGTCTATGGCATTGTACCTGTCTGAGGTCCACCCCTCCTCAAACTCCCTCTGCGGGCTCCACCCCTCAAATCTCCAGGAATTTCCCAACCTGGCATTAGCAACCCTATCTTCTTCCCAGCCAGCCATCAACCTACCTTCATTTGCCCCTCTAACTCCAGCTTTCTATCTCCTCCCCCTCTCTGCAGCCTCTACCTAGGAAACATACAGTTTTTCTCCATTGTAGGAACCAAAACAACTTACATTATTCTCCTCTTCCCCCTTTTGTGATCTGCACAACAACCCTGTGAGGCAGGTTAGCAAGAATCTGGGTCTGGCAGACCCTGCTCTGAAGCGCCAACTGCTATATCACCCTGGCTGTCCTAGGAGGGGTTGCTGCTGAACAGTAGCAAGCAGCCAGGCCTAGTTAAGTCATGCCAGTCAGGTGGCATCAAGTCACCCAGACAATGCTGCCAAGCCTAGGATAGCCAACCTCCAAGTGGAGTCTGAAGATCTCCTGGGATCACAACTGAACTCCAAACAATAGTTCTTTCTCCCCCTGGAGAAAATAACTGCTTTGGAGGGTGGAATCTATGGCATTATATTCAGCTGAGGTCTTTCCCCTCCCCAAACTCTGGCTTCTATAGACTCCACCACAAAATCTCCAGGACTTTCCCAATTTGGAGCTGGGAACCCTAGTCAGGATTAGCCTCAATGAATTCTCTCTCAAAGGCCCAAATAGGCCTAGAAAGGGCCTCCCCCCACCTTTTACTGAGAGAACTAAGCTTGGAATACTGTAGTTGCCTAGCAACAGCCACTGAGGGAAAACGGAGGACTTGGTAGGATGGGCCAAAAGGACATGAAGGCAACTTCCCCAGTGGCAAAATCTTCATCTGTCCTGAGGCTGGATGGATTGGGTGACACATGGCCTGCCAAAGGGCATGTAGGTGAGTCATCACCAGTATGGCTTGCTTTTATATCAATAGGATTCTAGGGTTGTCAGCAAGCTCCCTCCCCATGATCAGTCGCCACGAACTCCCTATCAACATCCTCAACTTTGTTAAACATGTGGATAGCTTTGGAGTACAGGTAGTAAGTTCCACAACAACATGGATGATATGGGGGAAGGAATCCCAAAATTGCTATAATTATTAGAGCTGTCAAAATCCTTGTCCCAATCTGCCCATTTGTTAAAAGGAGGCAAGAGCAAAACAAAATTACAAAATTATCAGAGGGAGATTAACCTCACTATAGTCTAATAGATGCCACCAGTCCTTTCTATCCTGCCCTCTCAGGGAATTAACAAGAAAAGTCAGCCCTGCAGGGTAGGACTGCAGACTGAGTTTCCCAAACTAAAACATTACCACAAAGTTGGTCAATGATCCAGATTTCTGGAATTAGGCTTTTGAGGCCAATGAAGGCAAAAATACACAACAAAATAAAAATATAATTATTTTTATTTTAGTAGTAGTAGTAGACCTTTATTGGCATTGATATAAGAGTACAGTATACTTTAAAACCGACAGTAACACTATAAAATATAGTAAAACCTTAGAAAAACCAGCAAAAGTTAAATGACATAAAATAGCTGTGGACTATGCATGAGTAAAAGCCTCTCTGATTTGTATCGCAACCTGTAAAAAGCAAGCCACATGAGTGGTGACAAAGTTGTGTTTCCCGTGGAGTAAAAAGCGAACTTTAGCATTGACAGAGAGGCCTTGATGGTCAAAGAGCAGAACATCTAAGTATCTTGCTCGTGGACTGCTATAGAAAGGGCAGTCCAAAAGAACATGAGAGACTGTTTCGATGACTCCTTGGCTACAAGGGCATCGTCTAAGATTGCGGGGGATTCTGTGGTATCTTCCGGAGAGGATGGCCGATGGTAGTGCATTAAATCTGGCCAGCATAAAAGCTCTTCTTTGGTGAGGATCAGTTAAAAAGAGAAAATAGGGAGCTAAAAGCCCAGGAGTCAGGGATAAACCCAAATAGCTTGGGGAGCAGGATTTCCGAGCTGCCTCAGTTAGACGTTGCAACTGGATATCTAGTAATCTGCGTTTGATGGATTGGAATACCGCAGGAGCAGAGGATAGATAAAATGCATCCAAGGAAATTTTTATTAAGGTACAAAAAATTAGATCAAAAGTAGGCTTTCCAACCCTCCTGCCCTGGCGGGGGACCCCAGAATTTACAGCCTCTTCCCCCGCTCTCCAAAAAAATGGAAGCGGGGGGAGGGGGGGAAACGGCACCAAGGAGCATGGTGAGCCGCCCCATCTCGGAGGAGCAGCTAAGGTGAACCGGAGAAGAGGCGGCAGCAGCGCAGCGGCATCGCCTGCTCCGCTCCGCCTCTGAGGTGAAATCAGAGAAGGGGAGGGTGGAGGGAAGGAAGACATTTTAAAAGGTGTGCCGTCCCTTGAAATGCCAAAACTCCCATTGGGGTTCAGTGATGCTTGTCACACCCTTGCTCCTAGCTCCACCGCAGTGTCTCCTGGCTCCACCCCCAAAGTCCCCAGAGATTTCTTGAATTGGACTTGGCAACCCTATTCAAAAGACACTGTGAAGAAGTAAAACAACAAACTCTATGTTTATCCAGCTTAACTAGTACAGTAAAGCAAAGTTCCAAATTACCAGATGTAAAGCCAAAAGCTGTCAGGTATTCATGAGCTTGCTTAACCTACCATATATAATGGCAAATGGGCTTACAGCGCAATCCTAAGGACACTTTCCTGGGTGTAAGCCCTATTGAATACATCACAGTAGAATTCAGAGCAGATCTGCTTAGGATTGGTTTCTCAGTCACCTTTGTGATGATGCTGAGTTTCCAGGTGTTATCATACGGCCTTTATTTTTTCCAGTACAGAGTAGATTATCTTCCTACACCTATGGACTCTGAGGGTATTGTTGTGTTCAAATAAATACAGTGAGTGCTAGAAAACAACAAGAACATTGCATAAATGCTAAACGATAAACTGATTCCTACCCAAATCAATGACATTTATTCACAAGAAGTCATGTTTGAGACTGAAGTCTATCTGCTCACTTTATGGTAGGGTTGCCATGTCCTATCCAAGAAATATCTGGGGACTTTGGGGGCGGAGCCAGGAGACTTTGGGGGTGGAGCCAAGAGACATGGGGGGGTGGAGCCAGGAACAAGGCTGTGACAAGCATAATTGAACTCCAAGGGAGTTCTGGCCATCACATTTAAAGGGACAGCACACCTTTTCAAATGCCTTTCTTCCATAGGAAATAATAAATAGGGGCACCATCTTTTGGGGCTCATAGAATTGGACCCCCTGGTCCAATCATTTTGAAACTTGGGGGGTATTTTGGGGAGAGGCACTAGATGCTATATGAAACATTTGGTGCCTCTACCTCAAAACATAGCCCCCCCAGAGCCCCCAATACCCGCGGATCAATTCCCCATTATTCCCTATGGGAATCGTTCTCCATAGGGAATAATAGAGTGCCCAGTAGACATTTCCCTCCCCCCCATGCTTTCTAAAGTGAGGGGAGGGCCTCCAAGCCAGGGAATCCCCTGCCCCCTCCCTCTCTCACACACACAAATCCTTACCGGGTCTTGTTCCTGCAGAACTTTACTTGATCTAAAAACGAAAGCAAAACAAAGGGAGGGGCCGTTCTCCGAAGCCCTTCCTGTTTCCTGCTTCCTGCTTCCTGCTCAGCCTTAAAGGTACATATTTTAAAAACAGACCTGCAGGAGCTCTAAAACTACATGGTGATTGCGGGGGGCGGGGCTTCCCCCACCGGCCAGCTGGTTGGGGGCAGGGAGAAGCCTGTAAAAATGAGGGATCCCCCACTGGGACCTGGGGATTGGGAAGCCTACTTTATGGTGGAGATATTTGTAAGAGGAATTCATGAGCTTGCTTAACCTACTGTATATAACCATTATTGTGTAAATGATAGTTTATGCTGATGGGTGGATATTAGATAACTGCATATTTACAAACATAATTAGTTTTGGGATGAGAATTGGTCCTTTTACAGTGCCATCCATAGCAGAATAACACTCTTCTGAGCACATTGACCTTAACGGACTTAAAAGGGTGAAACTTTGCTTAGGTATCATAAATGGAAGCAGATTTCTTCTTCGAACCAACAAAAGTCTTTGACAGGTAAAGTAATTTTTCTTCTTCTTTTAAAGAAAGCAGATATTTTTGAAAGAACAGAATGACTCCATCTTATTTGTTTTCAGAATGCTTCGACAGAAAATGTTCAAAGTGATCTTTTCCCAATTATTACTTGCACAACTATTACTTGTCTTAAAAATTGGTCTTATCTTTTGGATTTAAGCACCATTTTAAACAAACACCAAATATTTTAACAGCAGGCCTTTTAGGGCTCCAGTTCCTCAAGAATCCCCCCCCCAACAGTTATGCTCATTATTCCATTTTAAACTGTTCACTAATTTTGTTTACAAAGGCACAGAAAATAACTTCAGCTTTTTAGTTTAATATTTTCTGATATCATTGTCTTGAACTGCTCAATTACCTTCCTTAAGCATGCTTTTTGTTTGCAAATGCTCTTCATCCCACACATCCCCTTATACATGCCAAGCCAAAGCAAGCAAATATTTCTCTATTCTTTTTTTAGAATAATGAAGTCTAGGGGGAATTTGTCCAATGCTGTCATTTGAGATACAGTGAAGCAAAGTCAATGGCAGAAAATGGAAATCTAGCAAAGAACAAGGCTCATACAAAGTGAGGGGGAGCTGGGGGGCACAAGGAGCATTAAATAATTAGTTCCCAGTAGGAACTAAAGAACAAACCAGGAACCTTCTTGTCTGCAGTTTAAAGGGAAAAAAGCTTTACATGTGTTTGTACCTGAAATCCTTTCATCCTCCTGAAAGACCTTGGTTGCAGAAAACAGCTCAATTGCTTGGTCTGTCCACTTTATAGGAAACAGTTTTGCATCTGTATAGTTTTACTGAGCTGTAAATGGTTGAATTCTGCACAAGGGGTGCCCATGCCCAGGCTGAAGTAATTAGAAAACCTCATGATTGAGAACACTGTCTTTGCTGTGCAGCAAGAGATGTAAAAAGAAGCTTTTTAAAAATCCAACTTTGATAGCATACCCTCCCCCCGCCCCCAGACCCCTGCATATCCCCACATAGATTTCCCATTATAGTTTATGGGAATAATTGACTATAATGGGCCCCATAGGGGAGTCAAACACCCGGCCTACAGGCTGGATCAACCAGCCCAAGGCTTTGATCAGGTCTGCGGGGGCTCTTTTCTCCCCCCCCCTCCTTCCCCTTCTGTCCTTGCCCTTTGAAGCTCCCAGGCTCTTCCAGCTCCCAGGCTCTTTGAAGCTCCCAGGCTGAGACTCTTTCAGTTTCAGCCTGGGAGCTTCAAAGAGCCTTTAAAGCTTGCAGGCTGAGTCCCAGGCTCTTCCTGCCTTTCTTTGCTGGCTGTACTCTACAATGGTTTCAAATGGAGTGGCGATGGTTACATTTTCAGCTTTCCTATAGCTAGCTGAAACGCATGCTTCCTGGAGTTGTGTCCTTGCAAACAAGGGTTGATGCTTTCAGCCAGTTTATCTCTCCTGAATGGACCTAACCTAGTGAGTACTCTAATGTGGGAACCCCCAGCCAAAGGGGGATATTATACTGGAAAGGCTTTGCCAATCTGAGTAGACTGGTGGGGAGAAGTTTACAATGCCATTTCATTGTTTCCACAGAGTCAGAGCCTTGTGCTTTTTCTGGATGTTCTATCTTAAAAATTGCGTTGCCAAATTCCACTAGTCCCCCACCTTTCCAACTTAAACCACCGGAAGAGATTTAAACATGTTTGTATTTTAAGTTTTTTTTAAAAAAATATTTAATTGGGTTTGTCTGTGTCCATTATAAAGTTTATATCTCCACTACCTGGCATTATATTTTATGACTTTCATGGCCCAGCCCCACAAACTCCCATTGGTGTCAGATCCAGCTCTCCTACCAAATGAGTTTGACACCCCTGCCCATAGGCTATAATGGAGCCAAAGGCATTTAAAAGTATTGTGGTCCCTTTAAATGCATTTGTGAAACTGCAGCTTCACCCAGAATGGTGTTTAAAGGGTATGCACTCTTTTTAAATGCCTTTTAGCTTTGACTATCCTCGTTTTCCAGTTAATCCCATCTTTACCCCCTAGGATCAGGCTTGGTGCTAGGGGTTCTGCCACTCCCAGCAGACCCCTGCGCCGCACTCCCCAGGCTTCCTTTAAAAAATTTTCATGCACGCAGCGCAATGACATCACTAGTGACATCATCATGCAGGGCGGCGTGGGGAGAGAGAGCTGCTGTGCCTCCGCTTTCCCCCTGCACCGCCTGGCTGCTTTCAAGCTGAAAACGGCCGCTCCGCTCTTTGAAGGCTTCCGTGGAAGCCTCCAAATAGTGCGGTGTTTTAGCGGCACCCAGCCACTTTCGAGCTGAAAAACCTTTCTTGTTAATGCCTTTATTGTTATTCACAATGAGCATGTCACAGAGATGCACCATTAGCTCCTTTTTGCAATATGCATGAGAACGCTCTCTTTCCACTGGCAAGTGAGTAGCTCTGGGAAAAACTCAGCCACGAGACTTGAATTGTGGCCAGATCTGGCTTGGAGTGCATCCCACTGGAGTAACAGTGCTAGTCTATGGCAGTGAAAACAAAGAGGTATCTTGTGGGTTCATGGCCACCCAAGTGTCTTCTGGCTCTTTAAAGGCTCACACATTCTAGCCCTGAATCCACTTTGATAGCCTCAAGATTGAGCTAGTCTGGGCCATCCAAGCCAGCGCCAAATGTGTCTGATTCATTTTTGTAGCCTTTTGAAGTATAAACTTTTTTCCACTTATCAAGATCAAAATTCCCAGAGCTACTCACTTGCCAATGGAAAGAGAGTGTTCTCAAGGAGGGAGGGGCTGCTTTTTGAGGTAGTGGCACCACATTTTTACCTTAGCTTCTGGTGCCTTTATTCAAAAGGAGGTTCCCCAGCGGCGTGGCATCAGCGCCTGGGTTGTTGGCTGCTTAATAGAGGTGCTCTTCTCCCAAAACCTCCTTAAACTCCTATTGTATTGGTTTAATTGAAGATCTGAGACTCTAAAATTATACCCAAAAGCACTCCGAACAGAGCTTCATCTAGTCTGGCTGGTGGTAAGGCGATTTCCGCCAATTATCCCAAGCAATCCTGTGACAAAAATCCTGAGCCAGCCAGCTTTGACAAGTCTGAAATGGCGGTTGAGGAAGCAGCAATGAGCCCCCTCCTCCCTCCCTCTCCCGATCCTGTTTTAACTTCTCTGTTGGCTGCTATGGAATTATGTCTAAAAGACACTATAACTGCTTTAATTCAACTGCTAACTGATCAGTTTAATGATTTCAAGCAGGCTCTTAACGCAGTAAATCAAATGGCTGAAGGGGCGAGGGAGAAGGGCCTCATATTAAAGGAAGACGTTAACTCTCTACAGGCAGAAAATGGCGCCCTCGGGGACAGAGTTTTGTTGCTAGAATCAAACATGCGCCAAAATCAAATCAAATTTTGAGACTTTAATGAACAGTTGACTGTGAATGTAAATATTGTTCAATTCATCTCTAACTGGCTGGAAGGTGAACTAGATTTATCTGGTGCTTCAACTCCAGTTATCTCCAATGCCTATCATTTAGGGCAACTCATTAACCCTTTGCATCAGGGGCCACGTGATATAATTGCTGTAGACCCAGATGCCAGAGTGCATAAAATAATCTTTGATGCAGCCCGCTCTAATGGTCACATAAAATACAGGAACGATCCTATCTCCGTTTACCCTGACCTCCCCCCACCACCACCACCGAAGCCCTCAGCCATCGGAGGATTCTTGAACATATGAAGCTGCCTTATACTGAATCAGACCCTTGGTCCATCAAAGTCAATGTTGTCTACTCAGACTGGCAGCAGATCTCCAGGGTCTCAAGCTGAGGTTTTCCACACCTCTTTGCCTGGACCCTTTTTTGGAGATGCCGGGGATTGAACCTGGGACCTTCTGCTTCCCAAGCAGATGCTCTACCACTGAGCCACCGTCCCTCCCTTCTTAAGCCTGTCACCGAAGCCCTGAAGCAGGCACACATTCATTATAAGTGGAAAAACTTAACCAAGATCCAACTTTCTTTCAAAGACAAACTGTACTTAATCAATGATCCAACGGAGGGTTTTGTCTTGCTTAAGTCCCTTCATATAAAGATCCCTGAAGCCTCCAAATCTTCTCCAAAAAGACGGCATCCACCTTCCTCCTCCTCCACCGAAGAATGAGCTGGGGGGGGGGGCTGTCTGTTTCTCAAGAGTTTAGCCCATTAAGCTGTTCTTTTTAGCTCATTAAGCTGTTCTATTGTTTGCCTTAATGTTTGCATTGAGTCTCACTACTTCTTGTTGATTAGTTGACAGAGCTTTTATTATCGGGGTTGGGGGCAGGGGGGGGGTTCTCTAAAGTTGCCTCTGTGACACAAGTGGTCTCTTCTCAAGGATTTGTGTTTCCTGTAGTCACTGGGGGAATCGCTTCGGTTTGCCTCCAGGATTACGTGAGACTACCTTTTGGATTTTCTTTGCTATTACATAGCTCACATTTCATTTCATTCTTGCCTTAATTAGCTTTTATGACCTGCTTAAATTGCTTTCACAAGGGTGATCTTTGCGGAACATATTGTACCTGAATTGTTGGCTAGGAGGTGGGTATTGACTTTGCATTGTTAACGTATAACATTATTTCTGCTTTCAGTTTTTCAGCCACAAGGTGTCACTGTTTAGCTGTAATTTTTCCCTTAAGGTTGTAAAAGGTCTTTTTTGCTCTTCTTTGTACAAGAAGAGGTTCCTAGTCTGCTGTCATTTTTAATTAATTCTGCCTTTGATTATTGTAACAATAGAGTTCACAAGGGGGGAGGGTTAGGATATTCAACGTGTAATTTTTTACCATCAATTAATTTTAGGGAGCAAGAGTGATTCTTAAGTGATTAATTCTCTATTTCTTGATTATAGGGGTTGTAATATTAGAGTGCATACTTAATAATTAATCTGAGTCTGTGCTTGATTATCTTTTTTAGCATTGTAAACTATTAATTTTATATAATAGTCAATTGATAAATTAATTTTATTAAATTGATTCTGGTTCTTTTTTGCCAGATTTTTAAATTATTATTTATTTTTCTCCTTTTCTTTTTTGCAAGCTTCTGTTGGTTTGTGCTGTGTTTTTTTGTTCACCCCTGTGCCTTCATCCTCTCTCTTTTCTTACTTAGTCTCCTTCTGTCTGCTATCCTTCTCCTCACTGCTCATTTCTCATACGTGTTTTCTGCTCCTCTCTCTCTTTTTTTCATCTCACCATGGGTCCCATCTGGAACATCACTTCACTCAACGCGAGAGGATTGCACAATCCCATTAAAAGAAAACGTATCATAAATACTTTCTCAAAATCACAATCTGATATTTTTCTGCTACAGGGAACTCATTTGCAAAATCCTACCAGTTCTACTCTAAAGGCTCCATGGCTTCAGTTCCAGTACCATGCAGTGGGTAGCTCCAACTCCAGAGGCGTTTCCATTCTACTTTCTAGAAGAGTGAAATTTCATCTCCAGGCCATACATCAGGATCCTCGTGGACACTTCATCTTCATCAAAGGTAAATTGGATGACTTGCAGGTCACGATTGCTTCGGTTTATGCACCCAACATAGACCAACTGGCACTTTCTGGAAGAGACTCTAGATACTTTACAGAACTTCCAAGAAGGCAGACTCATCGTGGGGGGAGACTTCAACCTTATTAATGACTTCACTCTTGACCACTCCCATCACTCTCCTAGACAACAGCGACAAAAGTGCATGACTGGATAATCTGTCAGATCTCTTCAAGAGGTATCATCTGGTTGATATTTGGCATTCACAGCATGGTTCGGAATGCAACTACACCTATTATTCCCCGCGTTTTTATGTGCATACTAGAATTGACTACATACTTCTTCCCACATCTCTTTTACGCAGCGGCGTCACTGGGGCGGGGCCAAGGGGGCCATTGCCCCCCCAGAGCATTCTCATTGGCCCCCCTCTCTCGCCTGACTTGGAGGGAAGCTGCGGGGGGGTTAGCCCCCCATCCCCGCTCTCCGAGGCGCAAAGCAAGCACGTCGCGGCATCTCCAGTGCGCCCCCAGGGGAGAGCGGTCCTAAGGGCCGGGGGAGTGGGGGGAGAGCCGGCCCCGGAGGAGGACCCAGCTTCGCCTCTCTCGCTCCTTCTTCCAGTGGCAGGAGGCGGCGGCGACGGGGAGGGGAAGAGTTGGAGAGGCCCGGCGGCGAGCACGTCTCCCTCTGCCATAACGAGGAGGTTTCCAAAGCGCAGACGGAGCTGTCGGCTGCTGCTCGGACTAAGCTGCCACAGACAACAGCAGCCGAACTGCGGGAGTCTCGACAAGCGCGGAGGAGGAAGAGGGAGGGGGGGAGAGGAAGGAGAGCAGCGCAGAGCGGCTTCGCGCCCGATAGATGGCGGTGTGAGGCATTGAATTGGCATTCTTCAGGAATGCTCGCTTCGCCGGAAGACCGGCAGGGGGGAGGGGGGACAACAACCAGAAGGGGTTTGTAAAATTATTATTTTTTTGTTATCTTTCTTTTGTTGTTGTTGTTGTTGTGACCAGTGTTCCTTCTAAGCTGAGGCAGCATGAGCTCACTCACAGATTTTTAGCCTCTGGCTCACCCGGCGTACTTGGCCCCAGGGTGCAACCCACGCACTTGGCCCCAGGGTGCAACCCATGCACTTGGCCCCAGGGTGCAACCCACCCTAGTGACGCCACTGCTTTTACATAAGACATTGGGCCTATAGTATGGTCGGATCATGCTTGGGTTTGCTGCACACTGAACACTGAGAATTCTAATTCTCCTCCCAAGTGTTGGGTCCTGAACAAGTCCTTATTGCTGAATGATGAGTGCTCCACCCAGATTGAATCACATCTAAAAGGCTTTCTAAATGACAATGCCGTTTCCGACACCCCGGCTTCAACCCGTTGGGAGGCTCTGAAAGCAGTGATCAGAGGGAACCTAATCTCTCTTGCCTCATCTATGAAAAGACGCAGAGAGGCTCTCAAGCTTGAAGTCCTGGCTAGAATTCAAAAGTTGGAAGAACTTCATAAAGAGCAAGGAGGCAAGAAACTTTATCGTCAACTAACTATGGAACAGAAAATCTTAGAATCCATGGAGAGTTTCCAAATCCTGAGAAACCACCTTTATCTCAAACAAAGGCATTGGTTCAACTCTCCACGCTCTTTGAAACTTTTGTCATGGAGGGTCAAGGACAAATACGCTTCATGCTACATTCATGCTTCACAGGCCTCTGATGGTCGTTTACACCATAAAACTTCAGACGTTATAAATATTTTTGAATCCTTCTACAAAAAGTTGTACTCTTCCAGGCTGCCATCAGCTTCTTCAATTTCAGCATTTCTTTCTCAACTCAAGAGATTATCTGATGAGCATCGTCGGTTCCTGGATTGTCCTTTTGATCCCTCTGAAATTTTGGAAATTATAAAGAATCTCAAGACCAATAAGTCTCCAGATACAGATGAGTACTCTTTGGAATTTTACAGGAAATATGTATCCCTTCTCGCTCAACCTCTAACCAACGTGTGTAATGAAATCTTGCATACTGGTTCTCTTCCTACCACCTGGAATGAGGCATCTATAATTGTACTCCCAAAACAGGGCAAAGACCTTACAAATCCAGCTTCATTCTGGCCCATCTCATTACTAAACTTGGACTATAAGATCTTTACAGCCATGCTTGCCAAATGTCTTAATTCTATGATTACCAACTACATTCATCTAGACCAGGCAGGTTTTATGCGTGGCAGAGAAATAACAGATAACATACATAAAACGCTGCATATCATCTCTGCGTGCAAGACCTCCAAAATTGCCACATCTCTCTTGACATCGAGAAAGCGTTTGATTCCCTGGAACCATCATATCTTTTAGCTCTTCTTGAGCTTATGTCTTTTGGATCTAATTGTTGATATATGTGGCAGTATCCAGATTGCAGCTGACAGCTGATGTGACAGTAGATCATCTGGCTGGAGGGGGCAATGTGGCAGAGTGCCAGGTTGCATCAGCCAAGGTAGAGTCAGCATGACTCAGCACTGGCCTGATTGGTCAGACATCCATGTAACTTGTATAAATGCACAGAAGTACCTTGATATGTGTCGGGAGTTTGGATGGTGAAGGTGTGCAGAGCATTTTGTCAGTCTGAGATATATTCTGTAAATAAATGTACATAGCTAGTTTAACAGCTACTGTGTGCTAGACTTAAATCTCTACGTCTTCAGTCACTGCACTCACTGCGCAGCGTAGCTCCAACAGGGTTATGGGCCCTGCACGCTCCCGCTGCGCCAACGGACTGTGAGTGTAGTTGGAGAAAGACGGCTGAAGTGCTCTAGGGTGGAGAAGGAAGCTACCTTGGCAGAGGGGAACAGCAGTAGCTGAGAAAGCAAGGCTGAGCAGGATGGCTACAGCGGCGGCTACAGTGCTGATTGAAAAGCTGACTTCTACCAACTATAACGCGTGGGCAGTTCGTGTTGAACATTTCCTGAAGAGAGAGGGGCTGTGGAATGCCGTATCTGCTCCTCCAGAGGAACCCACACCAGAATATACCATCCATGACCAGAAGGCTCTTGCAACCATAATCTTGAGCCTATCTGATGATCAGCTCATCCATGTCAGAGGAAAACAGCTGGCAAAGGAGGCTTGGGATGCGCTCAAGGCCGTCTATGTACAGACCACAGCGGGCTCGCTGATAGCGTTAACCAGGAGGCTGTATCGGAAGAGGATGCAGGACGGTGAGAGAGCATCTTAATTCTTTATCTGCATGCTTTCAAGAGCTAGAGCAGCGTGGCAAAACAATCCCAGAAGAGGATAAAGTATACATAGTCCTGAGTTCCCTGCATTAGAGGTTTGATATACTGTTAATGGCGTTCGAGGGCCAAGACGCAGAGAGGCTAACCTTGAGCTACATAACGGGGAAGTTATTGGCAGAGGACCAAAGACAACAGGAATGCCGCGAGCAGAAAGCTCACATCCAGCACTGCCAGAGGAAGTCAGAGACTGTAAGTGGAGGAGTCGCTTCCAGCTGGCAGCAGCCAGCAGTGGAGAGGGTGCTGCAGGTGAAGAAAAATGTTTTTTTGTGCGGGAGTGATTCACATCTGTGAAGGAGCTGCCCAGAGCAATGGAGAGGCAAGCAGAGGTCGTCACAAAACCAGCTGGCAACACTGGTGAGGACTAATGTGCGTCTGCAGAAAACTCCGTGGATTATAGACTCTGGAGCCACCCAGATGTTTTGCAATGAGGAGAGACTGTTGGAGGACACTAAACCAGCAAGCCTTAAAGTAGTGAGTTTGGCAGATGGCAGAAAGGCTGAAGTCTTATGCCAAGGAGCTGTCTACGTTTCTGAACTGAGACACAGATTTGTAAATGTGCTTTGTGTGCCTAGTTTGGAGACAAGCCTATTAAGTGTCTCTGTGCTGACTAAAGCAGGCTTTAATGTATTCTTTAATGAGCATGGTTGTACTATATCTAAGGCACGTAAAGTGCTGGCCAGAGGTATGCTAAATGATAATATATTTGTGCTTGACCAAAAGGGAGTAAGAGCGCAGGTGGTTTGTAACCGGCAGCCTCACTTTAATTGTATCCACAGGTTGCACAGGAGGATGGGGCATGCCAGCTACAATACTCTAAATAAGACCCTGGCTATTCTGGGAAAGGAGAAGGTTGAACCATGCAATGCTTATCTTGACTGCAATGTCTGTAAACAAGCAAAATCCAAAGCTTACCCCGTAGCAAGAATGAGTAATAGGGTCTCTGAGAGACCTTTACAACTAATACATGCTGATATAATCGGGCCGTTTGCCCCAAGTGTGTCTAAAAACAAATTCGCCTTAATCTTGGTAGATTACCTTAGTCACTTCACTTGGGTGTATGCCATGCAGAAAAAAGTCTGATGTGTTTCCAACTTTTAAGTGCTGGTCTAAACGAGTGCAGAGGCAGCTAAACTGTAACATCAGTGCCCAGCAAAGTGATCTGGGGGGAGAATTTGCAGGAAAGGAATTTACCTCCTGGCTCAGAGACCAGGGAATTCATCATAGGTTGGCTAATGTCTCTACCCCGGCAGAAAATGGGGGCATTTTTCAGACAATGACTCATGCAATGTTAAAAGACAGTGGGCTAAAAATCTCCTATTGGGGGGAAGTGCTAAAGACAGCGTGTTTTCTGATTAATAGGCTTTGGACTGAAGCAATAGATGATATACCTTACAGAGTTTTGTACGGGAAGAATCCCAATTTAAATTTTCTGAAAATCTTTGGCACAAAAGCCTGGGTAAATATTCCACTCAATAAGCGAAGAAAAGGAAGTCCCAGGGCAAGAAAGCTGTTATTCCTGGGGTATCAAAATGGAATGAAAGCTTACAGGTTCGCTGATGACTGTAATGCAATAAAGTTCAGTAGGTTTGCGTCATTCTGCGAGAACGATAGCTGGAGCAGAGTGCATGTCAATGAATTGCCTAGTAGTGTAGCATTACCAGCACAGCAAACTGAGGAGGGGCATGATAAACAAAAAATTTCCTCGGGAGAGGAAGGAAGTGTTAAACAAGAAACTTCTCCCTCAGAGGAGGATGGGCAAAGCGCTGAAAGCTCTATCAGTGCAGAGGCTGTAAAGCAAGAAATGCCTGATGCAAGGACGTTATATGCGCAGTTATGGAAGCAAAATAAAATACCAGAAAAATGGGATTGGATTTTGAAAGTTTTGTCTTGGAGTGAAATGGACAAACTCACAAGAATCTTAAAAGATTATGATTTGGAGAAATGTAAAAGTGAATGGAAGAAATTTTAAAAATATGTGGGAAAATACTGGAAGGTAAAGGAACATTTAGTGATTTTGGACAGCAGTTGAAATCCTGTGGACTAATGGACAAAAATACAAAGGAATAATTTTCTTTGGTTTTTTTCTTTTTACTGTGCAATTTGTATTTTTTTTTAATTTTCTTTGATAATGGTTAAAAGATTAGAATAAGGATGGACTATAATGAATTTATAGGGTTTGGTTTTTCCTTTAGTTTCTATTTCTTTTATGTTGGTTATAAGGTTTTTAATATGAAGATTCTAGGATTAGAATTACCTTGTTTTTCTTTAGCAAATTTAGTAAACACCGGCAGGGGTCTTGAAAGGATAAGAGGAGAGGAGGGAAGGGGGAAAAATTGTAATGTATTGATGTTCATTTCATATTAATTTTTAAGAGTATTATAACAATATATTGCAAAATAAAAATTGTTTTACACCCAAAAAGGTGGAACATCTGGAAAAAGAACAGAGTTTACAAGACTCTAGACTCTTACAACTGGAAGTAGATAGTGCTGCATATATGTTGAGGTTTCAAAACATACCAGAAGAGAAAAATGAAGATTTACAGAAAATTCTAAGTGAAGCCTTTGCTGAAATTTTGCAGGTGACTCCTGAGAGGATGGAAGAAGAGTTTGACCTAGTTTGATGGGTACCTTCGAGCTATACAAGATGAAACAAACTGCCCAGTGAAGTTTATTTGAGATTTACAAGAAAGAGGACCAAAGATGATATTTTAAAACAAGTAAGAGATAGATCGATGATGATAGTTGGAAACATGGTGAAAATTTTGAGAGAGGTTCCCTGGCCTGTGAGACAAAAGAGGTGAGAATACCAAGACTTAACAGACTTTTTGAGAAGAAGAGAAATACCTTATATGTAGTTAATGCCAGAGGACCTTCTTTTTTACATATCAGGAAAACAGATACAGGATTAATTCCATCTTTAAAGCTCAGATTTTTTTGGAAAGAATGAAGGAGAAAGAAGGTAAAAAAAAAGAAGGATGAAGAGGAAGAGGGAGAAGGTTCTGGGGAAGAAAATCCAAATGAACCACAGAGATACCATACAAGGCAACACCTCAAAAAGGATAAGAAAGATAATGATAATCCAAATCCATAATGGCTTCAATAGTTTCAATTAATGTGAATGGACTTAATTCTCCTGTTAAAAGGAGGAAGACATTTAGATATTTGGCAAAATTGGATATAATTTGCTTACAAGAAACTCATATTCTAACGAAAGATCACTTTTTGAAAAACAAAAAAATTGGGTAATTTATTCACAGCAACAGACAAGTATAAGAAAAAACAGGGAGTGGCAACATATATTAAAGATAAATTTAATCCACAATTGCAATTTGCCTCTGAAGATGGAAGAATTTTATTGGTGGAAATCACAGTGGACAATAAAAAAATTTACTTGCAAATATTTACACCCCAAATGATCACCAAGAGAAATTTTTTCAAGACTTGCGTCTTAAATTATCAAATTTGGAGTATGCAGAATATTGTTTAATAGGAGACTTTAATGCAGTTCCAGATAGATAACTGGATAAAAAAATGCACAAACAGATGAAAAGTAAAGGTCTTCAGTTACCAGTCAGTTTTTGGAAATTAGCAGAAGAAATGGATCTGGTAGATGTATGGAGAACAAGATATCCCATTTCTAAAGATTTCACTTACTATTCTTCCAGTCACCAAACCTGGTCAAGAATTGACATGTGTTGGCTTTCGGCAAGTCTGATTAAAGATCTAGCTGATGCAGAAATTCAAACAAGAGTTATCTCAGATCATAGCACTGTAATGATAAAGCTAAAAGGTTTACGGAAGAGAAAATTATGGAACTTAAATACTTCAATTTTGAAAGATAAAGACTTTCTTAAAGTCCAAGGCTGAAATGGAATACTTTTTCAAACAGAATTTAACACAAGAAGTAAAGATGCAAGTAGTTTGGGACACTGCTAAAGCTTATTATAGGGGCCTTGCAATTAGATATAGTAGCAAGAAAAAGAAAGAGAGAACTGAAAACTTCCAAAATTTAATATTACAAGCCGGAGAAGCTGAAAAGAATCTTAAAAAACAATCAACAAAATGTGAATTCCAAAAAAAGATGAAAGAAATGCAACATAAATTGAATTTAATTCTTATGGAAGAGATGGAGATTAAACTGAGGTATGCTAGACAAAAAATTTTTGAACATGCTAACAAGCCTGGAAGGTGGGTGGCTTATAGGATGAGAAAAGAGAAGGCCAGAAGAATAATTACAACACTGAAAGATGAGAGCAACAAAGATAAAAATAAAAAGCAAGAAATACGTCAAATTGTGGAGCAGTTTTATAAAAAAATTATATGAAGAGAAGCAAGTTCAGAAAACAGAGTTAGAAGAATATATTAATCAAAAAAACCTTAACAAATTTACAGAGGAACAACAAAAAATTTTAAATGAGCCAATAACAATAAGGGAACTTGGAGAGGCAATAACATCTCAAAAGAATGGCAAAACTCCTGGACCAGATGGTTTACCTACAGAATTCTATAAAGCTTATGAAGACTCTTTGCTTTTACCATTCAAACATCTCATTGAAAAGATTCAAGGTCAAATACCAGCTTCATGGCAAGAAGCCACAATATCTTTGATCTCAAAAGAAAATAATGATTTGAAAGACATTAAAAATTATCAACCAATTTCCCTTTTAAATGTGGATTATAAAATATTTGCTGCAATATTGGCACAACGTCTGAAGAAAGTTTTACAATCAATAATACACTATGATCAAGCAGGATTTCTCCCTAAAAAGATATTTGAAAGGCAATGTCAGAACAGTTTGTAACATCTTGGAATATTATGAGAGTCATCCAGAGAAGCAATTGGCCTTAATTTGTCTAGATGCTGAGAAAGCATTTGATAATGTACGTTGGCACTTTATGTTACAACAATTGAAAGGTATGGAGTGTGGTGAAATTTTTTTGAGAGTAGTAGAAGCAATATACTCTTCACAAAATGCAAGGGTGACAGTGAATGGCAAACTAACAGATGTTATTAAAATTCAAAAAGGTACAAGATAAGGCTGTCCATTGTCACCTCTACTTTTCATCTTATCTTTAGAGATGTTGAATAACCAAATAAGGGACGATCCAAATATAAAGGAGCTGTGATAAAAGATGAACAATATAAACTTAGAGTCTTTGCTGATGATTTAGTTTTTATATTAGAACAACCAATGGACTCAATTGACTGCCTTATAAACAAGATCAAACAATTTGGCCATCATGCAGGATTAAAGATTAATTATTATAAAACAATTTTTTGACAAAGAATAGGACGATGGAACAAATTCAATCCTTCCAGCAGAAATCAGGATTTTCTATGAAAAAAAAATTAAATATTTCGGTGTGGTTATTTCAAATAGATCCAGCAACCTAAAAGTAGATAACTATGATAAACTACTCACAGAAATTAAAAAAGACTTGGAAAAATGGCATGATTTAAATTTATCTTTAATGGGAAGAACAGCCGTAATAAAGATGAATATTCTACCAAGATTATTATTCCTGTTTCAAACTATTCCAATATTTTTAAATAGTGGATTTTTTCAACAACTGAACAGGATGGTTGCTGAATATGTTTGGCAAGGTAAAAAACCTAGAATCAAACTAAAGACATTGCAGGATTCTAAATTAAGAGCAGGTATGGGCCTGCCAGATTGGCAGTTATATTATAAAGCATCTGCACTTTTATGGGTAAGAGAATGGATACTTCTGAATGGCAAGAGACAAATGCTACTAGAAGGACATGATTTGACTGTGGGATGGCATGCATATTTGTGGTATCAAAGACTTGAAGGCCACTCCTATTTTAAGAATCATTGGTTTTGAAAATCTTTGTATCATACGTGGTCATGGTTAAAGATCAGAATTATAGATATGACGACTTGTTGGGAAAAGATAATCAACTGAAAACCAAAGAAGAATTGGAAAATGTGGATATTAAAATGAATTGGTGGTTGAGAATGCCAATTGAATCTAGATACGCTAAAGACAAGGTGACAGGTTTTAATACAGAGCAATATGTATTTGCCAAATTTTGTTGGGCCCACAAGAAAAGTTAATCTCCAAAATATATGCATATCTACTTCAAATGAAGACACAAGATGAAGTTGTAAAGGACTGTATGGGCAAAAAACTTTGGCTACAATATTGCATTAGAAGACTGGGAGAGACTGTGGAAACAATGTTAAATTAACTAGGTCAGTAATTTTCAAAGAAAATCTATATAAAATGTTTTATAGATGGAACCTGACCCCACAGAAACTGTGTAAGATTTATACTAATATGTCCAACAAGTGTTGGAAATGTTCTAAACAGATTGGTTCCTTTTACCATATGTGGTGGACATGTGAGATTGTGAAAGACTATTGGAAAATGGTGCATGAAATATTACAGAAGATCATGAAGACACAGATTAATTTTAAACCAGAACTATTTTTATTGAATATGTTTCCTGAGGACTATTCCAAAGAGATGAAACACTTGTTGGCACACTTTAATACAGCAGCTAGGATCCTTTTGGCGCAGAGATGGAAATCTCAGGAAATCCCCACAAAAAATGGATCTGGTGAGAAAAGTTCTGGAAACAGCAGATTTGGACTTCTTATCCCAGCTGTTAGCTGGGAAATCTAAAGAAGAAGCAAGAAAATATTGGATGAAATTCTACGCCTGGTTAGATAACCAAGACTCTTAAGATTCTCTGATGTGAACTTATTTTTTCTTTTTTTCCTGTATTTTATATTATAAAATTTATCTTTACTGGAATTGTCAAAATTACTAGATAATTTTAACAAAAGGTGTATATTATAAAATTTGAAAATGGATTCTGTGTAGTTGAGACAAAATAATAGGGAACAATTTATGTAAAGAAATTATTGTAGAATTAAGCTTTTTGAAAGTATTCCTATGCAAAATAATACCAGAATATATTGTGGTTTCCCCCCCCCCCCATTCCCCATCCCTATCCTTTTCTGTAACTAATAAAACTTTTTGAAAATTCAAAAGCATACCCATTAATCTCCACGATGCTATAAAATGCGCCTCTTTCATGCCACGTCCTCAAAAACCTCAGGTCAGCTGTAGACCAAGAAGACCTTATTCTTATTGTTTGTCTGGAGTATCCAGCAAGGACAGCTTTCTTTTTGCTGATTTTCTGTTGGAATCTGTGGGAAAGTCCAGCTTCAGGTCTTTCATCAGCTTTATTCCCATGTCTCCATCTGTAGCATAAAAGGTAGATCCATTCCTGTTGACCATGATTTTTCCAGATGTAACCCAATGGTGTGGGATATGCTCCTCTCGAAGTTTGGTCATTGTCACTTTAAGTTTTTGACGTATCGCTAAAGCCTCAGGAGGCAGGTCAGGATACACTTGCATTCTCAAGTCCCGGAATGTGAGGTATCCCATCTCTTTGGCTTTAGTTTAGCTTGCCTTATATCTGCAAAAGATACTAGGATATCTCTAGGTTGTCGTCTGCTGGTCCTGTTTGAGTTGCCTATTTGGTGAGCCTTTAATAATACAGGGTATAGTCCTTCTTTGAACGGGAGAATTGCAGCCAGCCAGACACTCGTATCTTGGAGAAGCGTCATTTGGATTTTCATCAGATCCTCTGAATTTAAGGTTCTGGGATCTGGCTTGGGTTTCTAACTGTAGTACTCTGTCTTTCAAAGTCGGTGTTTCAGATTGTAATTTCTGATTTTCAGCTTGCAGCGTTACTCCCATTTTCTTAGCAGTCTCTGCTGTAAGGTCTGTCTCCTTTAAAGCAGAAGATAAATCAACTATTTGTTCAGAGAGAGGCTGAATGATTTCTTTCAATTTAAGGTCCAGCTTATCTAAGATCGTCTTCTCAGTTTCCTGCAAGGCCTTTTTTAGCATATTTTGAAAGGTTGAGGCAGTAATTGCTTCCTCCGCGGCGTCTTTCTTTTTAGTGGTTTCCAATGCCATTTCCCCCCCCCCTCCGCCGGCTGTCACGCTTCTCACCCCTGTCGTATGGGCTTCGAGGCTTGAGTGCGTTCTTACACTGGCCTGTGGTCTTTGTTTTTGTGGGGAAGGGTTTTCCCCAGCATTTTTCGTTAGGCTTTGCTTGTGTGTCCGTGGAGAAGAGCCTGTTTTTGCAAGGTTTCTGGGCGATCGAACAGAGCCTCGGGATCAGGCATCTGCCATTTCCCTCTCGATGCCCCGCCTTCCCGGGATGCCATTCTGGTGTGTTCCGACTCAAAAAAAGCCTTGCTTGGAGAGTAATCAATCTAAATATAAAAATTATACTTTTTATTCAGATAAACACCAAACTTATTCAAGAATGGATATGTGCTGGATGATCAAAATCTTAATCATGAATTTTTAAAAATGTAGAGACTCAACCAAAGATTTTTGCAGATAATAGCCCACTATGGATATCATGGCAAGGAGATAGAAGGGGGAAAAGAAGATGGAGACTAAATGATGACCTCCTACTTCAAAAGAACATAATTGACAAGTGCAACAAAGACCCGGTGGAGTTTTTAAAATTAAGTATTTATTATGGAAGAAGCTTCAATGACATTGGTCTGGGAGGCAATTAAAGCTTTTATCAGAGGAAATCTTATAGTGATCACTTCTAAGAAAGAGAAAGAAAGAAATGGAAAGAACTACCAAAATTACAGAAAGAATTAAAGCACTGGAGGATCAATAACAGAAACCTCAAATAAAACAGCTTTAAAGGAAATTAAATAACTGATGCATTGGAATTTGTGCAAAATAAAGAAGAAAAAAGCAGTATTTATGTTTTTAGATGGTGAAAAAGCTTTTAACAATTTGTCCTGGAAGTTTATTAAAGTATTACAGCGTATCTATTGTGGATCTAAATTTCTGAATTGGGTCCAAGGCATCTATATGAAACGAAATGCCAAAATTCTAATCAATGTCAAGATAGAGAGCTCACAGGTATGAATAGGCAAATAAATATAGAACACTCTGTGAGGGTTTTTACTAATATATGTAATACCAAAACAATTATTTTAAACAATATTCAATAGTATTCCAAAAATTCTCTTCCACAAAAATTTGTACAATGTTCTCTCTGTTTGCAGAGCTACACAAAGTTCAAGAAATTCCAAAATGGATATGACTGCTTCCCAAAACAGGTGTGGCTGCAAATGGACTGCATTTCTGCCCTCTTTTCGGAGTTTCCTTCTTCAGGCAGCTCACCAAAAGGATAAATTATTTTAATTGGCTGTGGTCTTGTCTCCAATGGATATGGCTCAACGCAAATAGGACAGTATAGAACCAAATTTTTGTTGTTGTTGTTGTTCAGTTGCACAGTCGAGTCCGACTCTTGGCGACCCCATGGGCCAGGTCATGCTAGGCCCTCCTGTCTTCCACCATCCTCCGAAGTCTGCTCAAATTCATGTTAGTCACATCAGCAATGCTATCCAGTCATCTCATCTTTTGTCGTCCCCTTCTTCTTTTGCTTTGTTGTCTTTCCTAGCATCAGGATCTTCTCCAGTGAATGTTCCCTTCTCATTTGAGCTTCAGTTTCAGCATCTGACCTTCCAGGGAACAGTCAGGGTTGATTTCCCTTAGAATTGACTGATTTGATCTTCTTGCAGTCTCTCAAGAGTCTTCTCCAGCACCACAAGTAGAAAGCATCTATTCTTCTGCACTTGGCCTTCCTTATGGTCCAACTCTCACAGCCATACATTACGACTGGGAATACCATCGCTTTGACTATATGGACTTTTGCTGGCAGGATGATATCTCTACTTTTTTGCCTAGGTTCGCCATAGCTGTCCTCCTAAGGGGCAAATGTCTATTAATTTCATGACTATAGTCACCTTCTGGAGTGATCTTGGATCCCAGGAATGTGAAGTCTGTCACTGCTTCCACATCTTCCCCTTCTATTTGCCAAGGAGTGATGGGGCCGGATGACATGATCTTAGTTTTTTTGATGTTGAGTTTCAAGCCCACTTTTGTGCTCTCCTCTTTCACCCTCAACAAGAGGTTCTTTAGGTCCTCTACACTTTCTGCCATTAGGGTGATGTCATCTGCATATTTGAGGTTGTTGATGTTTTTCTTGGCTATCTTAATTCCAGCTTCTGCTTCATCCAGGCCAGCATTCTGCATGATGTACTCTACATATAAATTTTAAAAGTAGGGTGACGATATATATCCTTGTGGAACTCCTTTTCCTATTCTAAACCAACCAGTTGTTCCATATCCCGTTCTGACCGTTGCTTCTTGACCCTTATATAGGTTTCTCAGGAGACATGTGAGGTGGTTTGGTACTCCCATCTCTCTAAGGACTTGCCACAGTTTGTTGTGATCCAAACAATCAAAGGCTTTAGTGTGGTCAATGAAGCAGAAATAGACATTTTTCTGGTTCTCCCGTGCTTTCTCCATAATCCAGCTCCTAAACCCCCCCAAAAAACCATGCGTAGATTTATGCCAGTGTACTAAAATAAAGGGGAACACAGTAGTAAAATGCCTAAGGAACAACTACAGAGAAACTGTGTTCAATATCACTACAAGATCAAGCAAATTATATTTATACAATATCAACATAACGAACAAATGACAAGTATAAAAAGTCCAAAAGGCTCAGTTATAAACAATGTCCGTGAAATGTGGCAGAAAATCTTCCAGGTGTTTTACTTCTCACAGCCATGCAGCTTCACAAAATTCAAGCTCAAGTAGCTTCCTGAGCTTGAATTTTGGGAAGCTGCACGGTTATGAGAAGGTGTTAATTGGTATCCTGAAAAGAAAAATTTTCTTGCATGAGTGTGAATAATTAGACCAACAGTATTATCCTTAAGTGGAATAAGACTGCCTGACGAAGGGCTACGATCTGAAATGTGCTAACACATCCGGAAATCACGTATATTTCAGGAGGCTTCAATACATCAGATTACATCTAATTTGGGAATATTGCCAGCAAAATACCTGGAAGATTTTCTGCCACATTTCACGGACATTGTTTATAACTGAGTCTTTTTGACTTTTGATACTTATCATTTGTTTATTATGCTACGTTGATATTGTGTAAATATAATTTGCATGATCTTGTAGCAATATTGAACACAGTTTCTCTGTAGCTGTTCCTTAGGCAGTGTACTAAAATAATTATGCAGGATGCTCTTATGCATATTCATTACTTCTGTAAGACTGTTTGTGCACCATGTCCTAATTAAGGGCTTGCAGCAACCAGTGTTTGGGCTATGGGAAATATATGGATCATTAATTCATATGTCAATTATCAGACATGTTAAATTGTAAATTTTCCATTATGTGAATGGGCTTTCTTATTCTGGCTCTTTGCTGTTACTTGATCTGAATTTTGATACAGTTGGGCCTTTAATTATAAAAGGTTGCCAACTCCTGGGATGACCCTATGAGTGAGCTCCAGGATTGAGGGGCAGGTTACTAATGTGATAAATAATCAAGCTTATTTCTGAATATATTCCAGCACTGAGCCTGTCCCTGACACAGCAGAAGAAAACAAAAACCCTCCTGAAAGAAGGTAACAATTGCTTCAAGAGCAAAAATCAGGGTTCAGTCATAATAATGAAACAAAAAGTCAAATTCTTTAGTCGCATCCTGATCAGAATGAACACTAATAAGGGTAAGAAAAGCTTTCAGCCTATGTTTTCCTGTGTAGAATTCATTTGTGAAAAACCCACATGTATCTAAAAATAGTTCAGAGAGGGCTTTTTCTTTAGGAATTGTGACAGTTCAATAAAGTCCTCCCCGCATCCTGTTCCATTTGGTAAGTGACAAGAATAGAATGATTATAAGTGCTTTTTGGCACCATTTGAAACCTCCTACACAGGGATTGTTTGTTTCTTTTCACCCCACACAAATTGTAGGCCTTCTTACTAAATTTGTTCATTTATTTGTTGAAGCCCATGTACTTCTAGCCTGACTGGTTTATCCAGACTTCAGGGTGTTCCCTAGATTCATCCACAGTGGGGTTGCCAATCCCCAGGTGGGGGCAGGGGATCCCCCAGTTTGGAGGCCCTCCCCCTGCTTCAGGGTCGTCAGAAAGCGGGGGGAGGGGAGGGGATGTCTGCTGGGAACTCTATTATTCCCTATGGAGATTTATTCCCATAGAAAATCAGGGAGAATTGATCCACGGGTATCTGGGGCTCTGGGGGCCCTGTTTTTTGAAGTAGAGGCACCATTTTTTAAGCATAGTATCCAGTGCCTCTCCCCAAAATACTCCCCAAGTTTCAAAAAGATTGGACCAGGGGGTCCAATTCTATGAGCCCCAAAAGAAGGTGTCCCTATCCATTATTTCCTATGGAAGGAAGGAATTGAAAAGGTGTGCCGTCCCTTTAAATGTGATGGCCAGAACTCTCTTTGGAGTTTAATGATGCTTGTCACAGCCTTGATCTTGACTCCACCCCTAATGTCTCCTGGCTCCACCCCCAAAGTCTCCTGGCTCCACCCCCAAGGTCCCCAAATATTTCTTGAATTGGACCTGGCAACCCTAATCCACAGTTGCATGGGAGCACTTTTCAGGGTTTTGCTCCTACACGGCTCAGGGATAGCATGTAAATGATGTAACTACGTGGGTGGGATCAAATGCATGGGTCACTTTGTGTCATGGAAAAACAGCTTCATCTGAAGGGTGTCTGAGGGTTTCTAATTTGCGGAAGAAGGCCATGCGTGAGTCACACCTCAAAAGCTATTTCAAGAGAGCACATATTCGTGGAAGATGGTTATTATGTATAGATTTTTGATGGATGTACTTTAGGTAAAATTACATGCCTTCCTATTTTCCTCACGGCCATCGCAGAAAGTCAGCAACCTTTCTAAAGAGAATGAGACCAAGAAGACATTGTGAAGATGGTGTGTGTACAGAGCAGGTTTTCCAGAGTTTCTACCAGAAGTTGATGCTCTGCACAATCTGATACTATGCACAAAATTTGGCATTGCGGCAACATCAGCATTTACATTTTTTTTCAAAAAAAATGTTTCTAGCTTTCATAGTTGCATAGAAAGCTTTGAGAAGTATCCCAGTTTTCTAGTATCTCAGAAAGGAGGTGATAGAGGTCTAAGGTGGTAGAATGGGCTTGTACTCCCTGTACTATAGGTAGGAAAAATAACATTTTAATTCTCTCCCATACACACACAAATGTAAAAAAAAAACCACCCCAAAACCTCAGAACATGTTGGGGGAAGCATTAAAGCAAGGGAACTCTGAAAAATATAATTATTCTGCTGCAGTCCAAAGCAGTTACAGTTCAGTCTACCAACTCAGCACTCTATCATTGCAGAACCCTTCACAGCACTGCATGTGAAGACCTGGCCTCAGAATGGGACATCAGTGTCCTGTGGTTTCCTAGCCTTTTTCCATGATTCACTTTGCATCTCTCTGAGAAAAGAAAACAAACTCTGCTTGTACAGAGAAATGTAACGTGTCAAGGAATAGGCTAGGGCTGACCATTTCTCCCTCATATGTCAATTTTCATGTTTTCAACAAGGAAGTACTGAAACATTTGGCCTGTAGCCTTAGACCTTTGTAGATGTTACATTCTGTTCTGTTCACACAAGATGAAAGCCCACAAGCCACACAGTGCATGGGAGTGCATGGGTCTCACCAAGTTCTCATTCCACTTGGTTGCACTTAACACACACAAGAGCCAGTTTGGTGTAACAGTTAAATGCGCAGACTCTTACCTGGAAGAACCGGGTTTGATTCCCCTCTCTTCCACTTGCAGCTGCTGGAACGGCTGTGGTTAGCCATAATTCTTGCTGAGATGTCCTTGAAAGGGCTGTGAGAACTTTCTCAGTCCCACCTACCTCACAGGATGTCTGTTGTGGAGGAGGAAAGTTGAAAGCAAATGAGCCAGTCCTGGCTTCCCTCCACTTTATTGGAGCAGCCTAAGAGGCATCACCATTGGAGCTGAAGGGAAGACCCATTTGGAAACAGTTGTCTCAATCATATGATCTGATCTTTAGGGATGAACATATGAACTGAATCAGACCCTCAGTCCATCAATGTCAGTATTGTCTACTCAGACTGGCAGCGCCTCGCCAGGGTCTCAAGCTGAGGTTTTTCATGCCTACTTGCCTGGACCCTTTTTAGTTGGAGATGCTGGGGATTGAACCTGGGACCTTCTGCTTACCAAGCAGATGCTCTACCACTGTGCCACCATCCCTCCCCATCCCTTTTTCAGCCCTGGCCCCTGTCTGATGGAATGAGCTCCCCCTGGAGATCCCAGGCCCTGTGGGATCTGCTTCAATTCCGCAGGGCCTGTAAAACAGAGCTCTTTCACCAGGCTTTCAACTGAGGCAGCGGGCATCACTTGTTACCGGCCTCCCCCCCTCATTCCATCCCAGTGCTACAAGACCTGCAGGACCTGGACAATAGGCCATGTCTGTGAGGCGGAATCTGCCATCTTAGTCTTTGTAATGTTAGATTTTATATATTCTAAATTGGTCTTTTACTGTTTTTACGGTTGACTGTTTTCATGATGTCACCCGCCCTGAGCCTGTACTACGGGAAGGGCAGGCTAAAAATCGAATAAAAGAAACAAACAAATAAATAAATAACCTCAAAATGTCAAAGTGCCCACAGGCTGAAGAAGGCTGGGTGGCCACTACAGATTCAATGCTACAAAAGGTGGCATTTTAAGTACATTAGGACTCACGCCTAAGATCTAGCACAGGAGGCAGCTGGAAATCACATAACCCAGAAATAGAATCTGAGGTGGTTGTCTTCTTCAGCTGCAACTTGGCCAGGTATGTTCTGCATGGATCATGGTGTGCTCTTAAAGATCCTGTCCCTGAACTGGAAGGGCTAGCGTGTATAGTGTTATATATGTGATCGGTAATGTGTCTATTTTGTGGAGTTCTTACCTGGCTCATTGGAGCCCGTAGGACCGAGCTTGGGGACTCGGGAACAATGGGCAGTAGGATCCAAATCCCTGCTGCCCTGCTCCAATCACAGGCCCTCTACTGGCTTGAAGGTCCAATAGGATGCTACCTGGAATGTTTATATAGTTAGCCCTGTTGGCCCAGTCCTCAGTCTTTGAGTGCGGCCCTATATAATGCTGTGCAAATAAAAGGGCTATGTTCACGACCACCTCGCTTCTTCATTGTGTGGCACCCATTATATCATATATAGCCTATACAGGTATACCAACTTCAGATTGGTAAATTCCTGGATATTTGGGGAGGTGGAACCAGGCGAGGGCAGGGGTTGGGGAGGGATGTCAACAGGGTATAATGTCAATAGAGTCCACCTTCCAAAGCAGGGATTTTCTCCAGGGGAAATGGATCTCTGCCATCCCGAGATCAGTTGAAGTTCTAGGGGATCTGCAGCCCCCACATTGAGGTTAGCAACCAAGTCTGCAGAAAGAAGAAGAGAAGACTGCTCAGTAGAATTTCCAGAGCTCAAGGAGTAGAGCTGCAGTACTCATTTCTCCTTCTCAGAAACACACCGAGCTAGGATAAATTAGATAAATATCAGGAATAAATTAGATAAATGGTAATTCTGCTTTCCTTGAGGTAGAATTTTCTTCTTTTAGACACAGAGCACTTGCAGCATTAATATTCCTTTGCCCAGGGCTCTTTTTTGTAGAAAAAGCCCAGCAGGAACTCATTTGCATATTAGGCCACACCCCTTGATGCCAAGCCAGCTGGAACTGTATTCCTGTGCTCTCCTGCTCAACCCCCCCCCCCCCGCCTCTGCCCAGATTTTATGGGATGCTTGCTAGTTCCTCCCATTTATAATGGCTAAAGTTTCTATAGCAATGGTACTGTCAAAAAGTATGGCCCAGCCACAACCACTGTCCAGCTTATGTCCCTCTTCTAATATAATAGCTGCTTTCAGTTCTGTCATGGACTCTACGGCTTCATGACCACCAGAGACTAAAACTTAACCTCATAGTCTTGTGGACCTCAGAGCCCTCTTCAGGAACAGAGGTTTGTGGCATCAGTTTCCATCACTGACAGGCTGCATGAAGTCGGTGGACTGGCTAGCCCTGGTCCAAATATCAGGAGCCAAACTTTGAACATGTGCCTGGTCAATAAAGCAATACCTTCTACAGTCTGAGGCTCAGGCCAAACTTCCAGTAACTGATCTTGGGAATCATGGTCTGGAAATCACATAATCCAGAATTAGAATCTGAGGTGGCTGCCACCACAGCTGCAACTTGGCCCAGGTATGTTCTGCAGAAGGCTGCCAAAGAAAGCTGACAGTTTAGGTGTTAGCCACTTTGCATGTTAAAAGAAAGCACTGATTGGAGAGACATGAATTTATCTCTCATCTCCTTACCATATCTTAGTGGTCTTAAAATAGGGCACACTTTCTTGAGGAGACATACCTTCTCATGGACAATGAGAGTTGTACAGGCTAAGGTAATGCTTGGGAGTCAGTGTTGGGGATCAGTGTTCAGGAAAAGTGAACAGAAGGTTACTGTTTGGAAGAGACAATAGAAGTCATGGATCACCACAGGTGAACTGAGATGGACTGGCCAGAGAAAGAAGAATTTTTGGATTAATAGTATTCCCCTGGAGTGAATATTCTCATCCAGACTGAACTGTAGAAGGACAATTTCATTTGTTACAGGGATTGCCCTCAGCCTGTTTTTCACACTGCCCTGGGCACTTGGATAAATGGAAGGACAATTTATTCATTTTTTTAAAACTACAAGAAACAAAGCAAACCAGCAATCTGAAATGACCTGTTCTTGGGGTTAAGTATAATCACTAATTGCACCCATTTTTCAACAGAGCACAGAAAGCCTAAACCCTTCCTTCAAGGCTTTGAACAAGAACAACCTACTGTTCTTTTTTTCAGTTCAGAAAACAGACATGTGACCAACATTCTCTTCTTCGTAGAGGCTAATCAGACAGAACTCAATGATGTTTGGAAAGGGGTGTCCAGAAAAAACATTTTCAGAACTTTTATTTATATAAGCATTAAGTTCCGCCAGAAGCTGAATCAGTTTCCCACTGATATGCTCCAAACTGCCTGTTGTTAGAGTTGCTTTTAATTCATCGATTTTACTGATTTTATGTGTATTTTTGTTGTACATTTGCCTAGAGCCCGGCATTGGCCGGGATGAGGAGATTCAATAATAATAATAATAATAATAATAATAATAATAATACCACCTGCCAGCACAAAGTGGTGGCGCTCAGTGGGTGGAGCCAGTAACCAAATGGCAGTTTGCAGATCTACAGTGCTTGGGTGGGCACCTTTGTTCTACTGTTTCCCCCCAAAAGCACCCCCCCCCTTGTAACTTACCCTGCAAAGAGGCCAACAGCACATTTCCCTCCCATCCAGAGCAAGGATGTGTGTGTTAAAGAGGCGAGGCAGATGGGAATGGAGGCTTGTGCTTTTGTTTTTCCATACAGAGTCTGTGTGTTTCATTGGTTCTGGTCCTACCTTCTGGGGCCACAGAAAACAATTCCACACCATCCTCTATATGACAGCCGTTCAAGTGTGTGCATCACACACTAACTGGTGTGCTCAACTGACAGGCAGATGTACCCCACTCCTACACTTAAAGAACATTAGCGGCCAAATGAGTACATAAATCAGTTGGAAATCTCTGTAGTGCATTCTTCTGTTTGCAGTTTTTGATGAAAAGGAATGTGCAAAACTCAGACAGAAGTCAGTAGGAATAGAGAGCACTCTCAAACCAAGAGCTAAATTCACTGAAATTCAAGAAACCAAATTTTGCTTTAGCCAAACTCAAATGTCAGAGCTAGGAGTTCATCATATTTTGTTAAAAGGATCTTTGAAAACCTTTTCACAGCTTGTCTGAATTTTCATTTCTTTATTTATACCAAAGCCAACACCTCTGCTTTGTCCTGACAGCTAGAGTGTGATAGACTGGCAATACACTATCAAGAAAGAGAGGGAGGTTCTTTCATGTGGGTAGGGAAATTAAAGAGATGTGACAGATACATATGAATTGTATGGTAACCACAGAGTTTTGCCTAAAACACTAGGGTCTCTGCACATCATCACCAACGAGATGACATCACTTCTGTGTGATGTCATTACATTGTGTGCACATCATGCACTCCCCCCACCTAGAAAGTCCCTCCCCTCGCCACTGGGTCGATCCAGCCTGGCAATCCTATTCTGTGTGTCAAACCAGAATGTAAGCAAAATTTAACATATAAAGTCAAATTGGCAGAGAGCTAAAAGGTATTCCAATGCTATGCTGGGAATTATTAGGAAGGGAATTGTTATGTCTTGAAACATAAGCTGATGTACCGCATGGCGATCGCTACAATGGCGACCCACGGGTCCCTGGATGTAGCTCGCTAGACGCTAGAAGTTTGACTGGTCGGGATTGGACTGGTCAGACTGGGGGGCAGTTCCGGGGAATGTATATAAGCGGGACCCGGCCTGCGTGTTTCCTCTCTTGTAATGTACCACTGAATAAAGCATGTTGCCTTCACACCATCTCGCAACTCAGTACATTACAGGAATTGAAAACAAATCAGCCAGTATCATAACGCCCCTGTATAAATCAATGGTGCGGCCCCAATTCTGGTCACCACACCTCAAAAAATATAGCATTGGAAAAAGTTCAGAAAAGGGCAACTAAAACGATTAAAGGGTTGGAACACTTTCCCTATGAAGAAAGGTTAAAACACTTGGGGCTTCTTGGCTTGGAGAACTGAGGGGTGACATGATAGAGGTTTACAAGATTATGCAAGGGATAGAGGTTGAGAAAGAAGTACTTTTCTCTCTTTCTCACAAGAGAGAGCCGGTTTGGTGTAGTGGTTAAGTGTCCGGACTCTTATCTGGGAGAACCGGGTTTGATTCCCCACTCCTCCACTTGCACCTGCTAGCATGGCCTTGGGTCAGCCATAGCTCTGGCAGAGGTTGTCCTTGAAAGGGCAGCTGCTGTGAGAGCCCTCTCCAGCCCCATCCACCTCACAGGGTGTCTGTTGTGGGGGAGGAAGGTAAAGGAGATTGTGCGCCGCTCTGAGACTCTTCGGAGTGGAGGGCGGGATATAAATCCAATATCTTCTTCTTCTACAATACATGAAGTCATGGACATTCAATGAAATTGCTGAGCAGTCAGGTTAGAACAGATAAAAGAAATTACTTCTTCACCCAAAGTGTGATTAACACATGGAATTCACTGCCACAGGAGGTGGTGGCAACTGCAAGAATAGACAGCTTCAAGAGGGGATCAGATAAACATATGGAGCAGAGGTCCATTAGTGGCTATTAGCTATAGCGTATTGTCTCGGGCAAGTGATGCTCTGTACTCTTGGTGTTTGGGAAGGGCAACAGTGTGAGGGTTTCTAGTTTCCTGGCCCCTCCTGATGGCACCTGGGTTTTTTGGGCACTGTGTGACACAGAGTGTTGGACTGGATGGGTCATTGGCTTGATCCAACATGGCTTTTCTTATACGGTTTTTAACAAACCCACTTACTCAGACTTAAAAACACATATTAATTTTTCAAGACAGATGCCTTCTGTTCCAGTTGAACAATACAGTACTGGCCCTTCTTTAAGAGACGTAGATGTATTCTGGCATGTGAGCAGAAAAGTTGCCCTAAATTCAAAGTACATAAATTTTCAAAGCACACCAAATTGGCTTTCACAATTCAGAACACTATACCAATCACAAACACTTTCCTAAAGACATTTGAAAGGCATTTTTAAAACTTGTTTTATGAGACACAGTTTCAAAATTAAACATTATCAGAGGAAAGAATTACATGATATATGAGAAAGGCTTCAAATGTTTTAAACTCCATGAACCTTTTTAAAAAGGATATGCATTTTGCAAGACGAAATTCACAGGAAGTATATGAAGGTAGTGCAACAGTGCCACCTTGTGGAGTTTTTACATTTTCCCAAACGTGATATTCCTCCTTGCAATTTAAAGCAATATTATCTTTTATGAAATTCTTTATATGCATGTATGTTGTTCACTGTCAGTAATCTTAAAATGGACCGTCTGAAAGAGGTCTGCTCCCAAAGCAAACATATAATTTGCCAGTGTCAGGTCAGATGACTGAAAAGGAATACAAAACAGCAGCAAAAAAAGAAATGTTATTCATGGAAACAGAAATTAGTGAGATACAGTGTGGTATAATGTTGGAGTAGAGTCTCAAACGCCTCAAAGACAGAGGTTCTGCGCGGGCGTCATTTTGTAGAAAGAGGGGCCAGAGCTCGTTAGCACAACTCATTTGCATATGCCACACACTCCTGGCATCGCCAGAAGATGTACTAAATTAGATCAGCATCAACCTTAAAATGCTTCTTGAATTATATTTGTCACAATAAAACCTTACTCCCATCGTACTTTTTAAATTACTTCCTTCTATGTTGCCACAGTGGCATGATGAAGAATTCCATCTTTCTGCTTTATATGTTTGGATGATTTCCCCATTTTTTGTAGGGAAAAATATTAGAGAGTTTGTCAAATCATAGAGTTCAGCAAAATTCTCACGGGGGGGTTGAACAACGGAGCCCAGAAGGGAAGGGGGGCGTAAGAAGAAAGAGCACAATAAAATTTAGAGGTTCCAGAGTTCCACACCTGTGAGCTCCTGCTCAAGATGAGGCCTGGTTCTGTGGCTGGGGGGATCAGGGCTGGAGTGCAGACTGCAGGTTCTTGACAGGATGCTCTTAACGCCAGTGCCAACCATCAAGAGTTTGGGATGCCTCTCTTTCAATAGAGACCAGATCACACATATTGCTAAAGCGGCATTATTCCAGGAGAGCCAGTTTGGTGTAGTGGTTAAGTGTGCGGACTCTTATCTGGGAGAACCGGGTTTGATTCCCCACTCCTCCACTTGCACCTGCTAGCATGGCCTTGGGTCAGCCATAGGTCTGGCAGAGGTTGTCCTTGAAAGGGCAGCTGCTGTGAGAGCCCTCTCCAGCCCCACCCACCTCACAGGGTGTCTGTTGTGGGGGAGGAAGGTAAAGGAGATTGTGCGCCGCTCTGAGACTCTTCGGAGTGGAGGGCGGGATATAAATCCAATATCTTCTTCTTCTACAATACATGAAGTCATGGACATTCAATGAAATTGCTGAGCAGTCAGGTTAGAACAGATAAAAGAAATTACTTCTTCACCCAAAGTGTGATTAACACATGGAATTCACTGCCATAGGAGGTGGTGGCAACTGCAAGCATAGACAGCTTCAAGAGCCCACACCCCTCTCCCCGCTCTGTGCGCTTCCTTCCTCCTGCAGCACCAGGCACCCCTGTGGCTACCTGTATGTAAACCTTTAGTGGAACCTTTAATGGGTTTATGCATCATAAATGAGCAGGAAGGCCACTTTTTCTCAGGAACGCACTATCGCACTTCAGTGTTAAAACACCCCATCTAGGAACACACAAAAATTATTTCTGAAAATTCTGTGTTTTATTAGACTGGCGTTAGCGGGTACGGCAAAATTGCTTCTTATTGAACTTACTGCACAAATTAATGTAGCTTTTACAAACAGTGATGTAGTGATATATAATGGTGCTCATTATGAAACTCTTCAGAAGGACTAATGCTGACCGATTGAGAGATGCTGAAGTCCACCAATACTGTTGGTCTGCTTAACTCACAGACAGCAGCCTCTGGGCCTGGGGGCATGGAGTGAATTCTGGTTTTGCCATCTTGCAGGCTTTTCTTGCTGGAAATCCTCAGGTTTTTGTTCCAGTACAAAGGCACCAATTGCTATTTGGCGTAATTAAAAGACGGGAACCGATAGCAAAAGCAGCTACAGAAACAATGCAGTCCGTTATGTGGGTTTTTATGAGTCCTTATTATCAAGAATTTCTCAGAGCCGCCTCAGACGGCTCACATTTAACAGATGCCCTCACCTAAAATGGTCTAAAAACACTAGACACAAATCATGCACGGATCAGGCCACCCTCTGAAACAAGCAACCGTACCTTAAAGAAGTTTACAACCTCCAAGCGAGCGCAGTGAAACTTAGGCCGTTTTCGCACTCACGTTTTACTGGCGCCACGACCCTCCTGATGCCGGCGAATCTGCATGGATTTCGCACCAGAAGCGCTGGCGCTCCCAGAAGCGCCGGCTACTTCCGTCGCTAAGCCAGCGCAAACGTTTTCCTGCATCTTTGCGATTTCCGTTTGCGCTGGCTTAGCGACGGAAGTAGCCGGCGCTTCTGGGAGCGCCGGCGCTTCTGGTGCAAAATCCATGCAGATTCGCCGGCGTCAGGAGGGTCGTGGCGCCAGTAAAACGTGAGTGCGAAAACGGCCTTAATTTCTTAATCAGCCTGCTTAGAGCTGCAGTGGGTATCTGACGAAGAGAGTTTTGGCTCACAACAGCTCACCCTGGAAAATTTGGTTGACAAAAGGTGATACTTTTTGTTCTTTTTGTAAGAATGGGGCTTTACACCCCTCACATTCACTTGAGGACAAACCCCAGGCAATACAAAAGATGCACATCACCTCCCACTTCTTTTGCACCTTAAAACAGCCATGCGGGAGGAGGGGCTAATACGATTAAGGAAGTGTTGGGTGGAGTTAAAAGCTCCTTTTCCCTATACCAGCCAAAATCACCCCCACCCCTCGGTTCACTTATTCGCCATCTTCCGAAGAGCTCACGACAGCAGAGGGTTCTCATCTTCTTCCTTTTCTGCCTTCGCAACAACCTTGTGAAGTAGGTGAAGCAGAACGACTGACCCATGCTCGCAGAGTGAAGTTCATGCATGAGAACCTGGCTCTCACATCTTAGCATGAGTCTCTAACCGCTACATCACACTGGCAATACAAAGGCTCTTGAATCTCCCCCAAAGGGTTAATAGGGCAGAATTAGATCAAGGAAACAGCACAAGGGGACAAGACTGCCCTCTCTTTTCTGCATGATCCCAATACAATTCCAGTGATACCGGCAGCTGCTCTTAAGCTTTTCCCCAAACACACACAATCAAAAAAACAACAACCACACATCTCCTGTGTCATACCTGATCTGACTCAATATGTCCAGAAGCCTCCCGTGCTGTAAGACATCCAGTGTATTCTTTAAGTACTATGCAAACTAGGTTAATTGTGCATGCCAACAATAAAAGAACAGTGGTCCACCTCATAACAGATTTCAACAAATTGTCCAAGTTCTGCTATCACCTGAAGCCAAATTTTCAGCTCATTCCCGATGCAGTCACGTATTGTGATGAACGGTATGGCTTTCATTTGATGTTCCCCCGTGAGCAACACTTCTTATGAATGCGTCCTCATGTAACTGTATCAGAGGCTTAAACCCATCCTGGAGAGCTTTAGCTTTCAGTGGGCCTCCAGGAAGTGGCAAAACCTCAGATCTTCGACATGCGCACACCTTTTCAAAACGATGCGGGAAAGTGACAGTGTGATGACAAAATCATGTCAAAAACTAACCAATTGGCCTGATAACTGCAATTCCTCTTTACGCCTCTTGAGAACAAGAGAGCACACGCGCAGGCATACTGAAGACAACCCCCAGTTAGAACTTTGGTACCAAAACTATCTGAAGTGAGCAGTGACTCGTGAAAGCTCATACCTTACCACAAATATACTCCCGATCTGTGCCAGTGTCCCTGGAAGAAATATTAGATTTCAGCTAGACAGATTATTGGCTGATAGGAACAAAGGAACCACTTTATGTGTGGCAAAGTTTGCTTCGCGAGCCATAAGTCTCCGGAAGCAATTCTTAAGGGGAATACCCAATTGAACGCCTTGGTTCTGGAATTTAATCAGTGTTTTGGGGAGGAAATTATATTTTATACTGTCTATGTTTTATTCTCATTATAGTATTGCCTAATTATATTTTATACTGTGTATGTTTTATTCCCATTTTACTATTGCCTGACTGTATCTTATTAAGTTATTTGTATTTAATTGATTGGTCTTTGACCGTATTAAACTTTCATTCATTCACAAATGTTGTTAGCCTTTATGGTGTTACTGGACTCTCACTCTTTTCTACTGTACCAAAACTAGTATGACTGAAAGAAATCCAGATTTTCCCTGATGTCACGTTTATTAAGGTTCAGATATTAGCCTTATGAAATTGGTCCAGTATCAGCAAACACAGCACATCAGATTTCACACATCCCCTCCCAGTTATAAGACAACCAGCATGTTTTGTTTCCCTTGATAGGTCTCTAAACTTTTCGGTACCCGGAAAGTCCTAGAAATCTAGTCTTCTTCCAACTGCGAAATTACCACATAAACCTCTGGAGTTCCTTGTAATCTGGCCACTGAAATGTTTTGTTCAGGAACAAATGAAAAACCGCTGCATTTATCAAGAGATAAAAAGCCAACTCAAGGATAAGTTTCAAAAGTGATGGCATAGGAATGTGCAACTTATACATAACATACGGCAAAATGAAGTAACGAAATTCTAGAAGCTTCTGGGGAACCGTGGCTGTGAGCAAACATACAAAATAGAGCATTTTCCAAAAAACATTCTTTGATGTTAACGTGTCTGTAAAGCTCCAGCCGGCAAATATATAGACTGGAACTAACACATACTTCACGAGCTCATGTCTTTGATAAAGCTTTCTCCATATGTAAAATGGGTAGTGTCTGTTATCTGCAAGCAAATACTCATGAACATACGTAAACTTCCAGACCAGAAATAATGAGATGATGACAAGGATACTGTACTGCAACAAGTGTCTCTTCACAGAATGAAGAAAACCGATGATTTTGCTTGGGGTCATTAAGTGAGGAAAGGAAAAAAAGAGAGTAAAAGAAAAGTAGTAGAAGACCTGAGGGAAATGTAGACAAGCTACATGGCTTCTCCGATCACCCACAACGATGCCTCCATTGAGAAAGACAAAAGCAAAGAAGACCACCACCATGCCAATATATGGCCAAGTCAAAAGAATGACAGTGGTCATGTTTTTAAGGGATGTGACATATTCAAGGAGGAACCTGAAGATCCTAATTAGTTCTGGAAACGATCCATTTGGGGGCAAGCTTTTTTGCTCTTTGTTTTTCAGCAGCTCCACCTTCCAGGCTTCACTCAGCTTATCTGCAACGATACTTCCACCACAGAACACAGTCCAGATGATGTTAGTCTGACGAAACATGAAACCGCAAAATCCAAGAAGGGCTGAAGTCTTATGATTACCATAAAGGCACATTAAATAGGAAAAAAGAGTAAAAAAGGTGGACCCTGTGTCAGTATAATAAAGGAAAGTAAAAAAATAAAGAACTGGAAACGCTGCTAGTGTCAAAGTTGAGAGGATCCTCTGGAACCCAGAAACAGCCTAGAGAGGAAGAGAGAAAAACTAGGTTATGATTATTGCATCAATTAAATATTAAAAGCAAATTGCGCAATATATGTGCTGGGGAGCATTGCCCACCTCCATCGTGTCCTGAATGGAACCAGAAGAGGTGTGAATATTCGCCAGTGACACTCACCCTGACCTGGGGAGCTGGGATGGGGGAGATGGCTGAACCTCCATTGCCAGGTCATCTGCTAGCCCCCTTGATACAGAGAAGAACCCAGAGGGGTGAGGAGAATAAACAGGGTTGCCCAGTCTCAAACACTGCTGTGGTGCTGGCTGATGACATCATCAGCCGGCAACAGGCCTCTTGGGGCTTCAGAGGCCAGAACGAGGCCTGAGGATGGCCAGTCAAGCCTGGTAGGAGTGGCAACAGCTCTTTCCCCCAGAAAGAGAACCTCACCTGCCTGACATGAGAGGCAGACTGGGAGACAAAGGGCCCAGCCAAGTGGTGACAGCAGGAAGGGGGTAAGGGCCAGCAGCCAGGATGAGCCAGGACAGGGGGAAGCCAGGATGGAGGATGGCAAGATGTGCCCCGAGGATCCCTGGGCAGACTCGAGGGCCAGGAAGGGGGTGGAAAAGCAATGGATGCCAGGATTGGTGCCAGACCATGTGGGGAGGTGGGACTCTCCTACATAAAGATGTCTTCTCCACCTAGCCAGGAGAAGAAGCAACAGACTGATCTCAGTCCAAGGAGAAAAAGAGAGCATGGAGAACCAGTCTGGGGAAGGAAGAGGACCTGGGTGCTGGAACCCCCTTCTCTTTCTCAATTTGAGGTCAGTGAGATACCCACTTTGGTGGTGGGACTGTGGAAGGCAGAGAGACCACCTTGGGGGTGGGGAAGCCTCGCAATATGCAAGGAACATCTACCACCTAAGCTCCGTTGAACTGGAATGGGAATTGGTGAGCAAACCTTCCTAATGACTAGTGGCCAAAAACCCTCATTCTTAGAATTCCCCACTTCAACACACAATATTTCTGACCAAATGATCCAGAAAGATGAAAGAGACTATAGTCCTGAGTTTTTCTTTAGACCCCAAAGACTGTAACAGTAAAGTGGCCTAGGACAGAATGTTAAATCTCTTGACTTCTGCAATACTAATAATAGAGTTCAATGTCACTAGTACAGGTGCTGTGTTACACACCTGCATAAGTCTTTGTCTACTATGTGACTTTGCTTCTACGGAACGTAGTTTTACTTATTTGAACCCCTTCAATTGAACCCAGATTTCTGTCAGGCATGTGCGAAAAGCTCCTTTCAACTTTCAGGAAAAAAACAGGAAGAAAGTAACATAAGCCAGGATGCTAGGAAGATTCAAATGTTATTACAGATACAGAACAGAACGCAACCTCCTCGTATTATGTCAAATTTTGACATGTTAATGGTGCTACTGTGTACAGGAAAAAAATTCTATTTTTACGGTAATAATATTTGCACAGTACCTTTTTCTGATGTATCCGGCAAAAAAGCAAATATAGTAAATAGAAGTTCCCGATGCTGAAAAGGAGATTAATGAATCTGAGCATCCCAGTAGAGCAAACGATGCTTCCAGACCATCCGAAGAGCCACGCTGCGGGTTTCACGACACCGATGGACACCAAATATAAACCAGGCAATGTAGTAATCATAGGGTCCCACTATTTAAAACAATAAAAATAAGACAATAAAAATAAAAGACACTATATATTAGCCTTTTCATTTACATTATGAGGATTCACCTCCCCGGTGTCAGACATTGTAACTTGCATTAACCAGTAATGTAGTTAGCTAAGCGTGCTTGACCAGACTAACGCCATTTTGTTTCCTGAATACTAACCATGAGAATAAAGATCTGCATTTCAAACAAAGAGGGGACAGTTGTCAGCAAAGAGGGAGGGATTTTGCGCTGAGCGATAGCTCACAGCTGGGGCCTTTGAAGATGGCATGTCTCAAGGTAACCAGCAGGGTTCCTTCCTTGGGAAAGAGATAAGGGGGTGTGAGAACAGACAACTGTCTCTCAAAGTGTGAGAATGAGTTTTATTGTTCCTTTCATGTATCTTACAAAACCCCAAGGGTAACCTGGGATTGTATCAAACTCAATCTGCTTCTTGCCTAGACTACTCGTTCTCAAATAAACGGATTAATTTTGAAACAGAATGATTTGTTCTTGTTTGAAGTTCCAAGTCTGACACCCTGTACACAAATGTAAGTATTCTAGGTATATGTGGAACTTACAGTGCCGTCCTAAGGAGAGTTGCATCCTTCTAAGCTTAGAAGGGTTAAACTCTGTTTAGGATTGTACTATCAGTCATCTCACTACAAGATTCGCATACAAATTCCTGCTTGCATGTAACAGAAGAAGAATAGCAGAGGAAGCACATATCACTCCTGCTTCTCCTGCTTGCTTGCAAAATATGAACTGGCCATTTCGAGGGCAGGAAAGTGAAATTTTAACGGTAACGAAGAGAGGACGAAACCGCTCAATCGAGAGCTGCTGTCGTGAGCCACCCTGAGCCTGCTTCGGCGGGGAGGGTGGGATATAAATCCAACAAAATAAATAAATAATAAATTCCTACTTTCCCTCAGTCTTCTCTTCTAAGGGACACAGTGCTCGACATGGCAAAAACAGAACATGTAATGAGGGTATGGAGTTCCAACCTATGGTCAGTATAGGGGTAGTACGTAAACACCTAGTTTCTTTAAGGCCAGATATCCTCAAGGCCAGATAAACGGCATCCAAGGGTTCTAAAAGAGCTTGCAGATGTAATTTCTGAGCCTCTAGCTATTATTTTTGAGAATTCTTAGAGAACAGGAGAGGTGTCGGAAGATTGGTGGTGGGCGAATGTTGTCCCCATTTTCAAGAAGGGGAAAATGGAGGATCCAGGTAACTACCGACACGTCAGCTTGACGTCTATACCTGGAAAAGTTTTAGAACAAAGCATCAGTCAGTCAGTCCTGGAACATTTAGAAAGGATGGCTGTGATTACTAAGAGCCAGCATGGGTTTCTCAAGAACAAGTCATGCCAGACTAACCTGATCTCTTTTTTTGAGAAAGTGGTTACCTTGCTGGATCAGGGCAATATTTTAGACATAGTTTATCTTGATTTCTGTAAGACTTTTGATAAGGTTCCAGATACTGTCCTTGTTGACAAGTTGGCAAAATGTGGTTTGGATCCTGTTACCGTTAGGTAGATCTGTAACTGGTTGATAGATCATATGAACATATGAAGCTGCCTTATACTGAATCAGACCTTTGGTCCATCAAAGTCAGTATTGTCTTCTCAGGCTGGCAGCGGCTCTCCAGTCTCAAGCTGAGGTTTTTCACACCTATTTGCCTGGACCCTTTTTTGGAGATGCCAGGGATTGAACCTGGGACCTTCTGCTTCCCAAGCAGATGCTCTACCACTGAGCCACCGTCCTTCCCCGATCGCACCCAAAGAGTGCTTGTGAATGGTTCCTCATCCTCTTGGAGAGGAGTGACAAGTGGAGTGCCTCAAGGATCTGTCCTGGGACCTGCTTTGTTCAATATCTTTATAAATGATTTGTATGAATAGAGGGAATGCTTATTGAACTAAATTGGGAGGGGTTGCAAACACAGTAAAAGACAGAAACAGGATACAGGATGATATTGAAAAGCAGGAAAACTGGGCTAAAACCAATAAAATGAATTTTAACAGGGGTAAATGTAACATTATGCATTTAGTTAGGCAAAATCCAATGCATGGCTATAGGATGGGGGAGACTTGCCTTAGCAGTAGTATGTGCGAAAAGGATCTAGGGGTCTTAATGGGTCATATGCTGAACATGAGTGAACTTTATCCATTGACACGGATAGTCTCTTTATTTCCAAAGAAAGGTCAAGAATTTGATCTTCTAATCCCTTTAACTTTTTAAAGATACATTCCACCGTGCTTGCAATCAGGGTAATTGGGGCGAGCTCGTCAGAAGACATGGATCTTTCTTCATTATCACAGCATATTTGTAACTCATGCTGTCTCTGCCGCACCTTGAAAGCCCCCACCCCAGACTGGAGTTGAGAGTCTATAACATCTTCGTGGTCAGACTCATTAGTCAGTTCCTCCTTTTCTGCTGGCTCTAACTCGTCTTCTAGAGGGGAGAAGCGATTTGATGTTTTAATAGCAAATGACGGCAGAGCAGATTTGGACTTCTTGTTTATGGTAAAAAAAAAAAAAAGTCCTCCGTCCTAAACTGTTTGCAAACTGGCAAAGAAGCAGAATCCTCCTCCACTTCTCTTGGCTGCTTGCCCGAGGCCATTAGGAGGGTTCTGTTGGATGGCAATTGGCACTGTTCTGATTAAAAAAATATAAATAAAACAAATACCTGACACAACTAAGGTCTTAAAACTTAGATAAAAGCCACAACGTCTGCTAAGAATATCTTAAAATGTCTTTAAAAGCCAAATTTGTCAGAGCCAACGCTGTAGCCGACTGCACTCCGCCATGTTGTTTCCCAAATCATAATCCAGCACATCAACACTCCAACCACTACACCACACTTGGTCTCATTACAATGTCTCAAGCCATGCCTAGGGTTGCCAGGGCTGTGTTGGAAAATACCTGGGGACTTTGGGGGGGGGGGGGTGGATCCAGGAAAGGGCAGGGTTTGGGGAGGGGAGGGGCTCATGATGTCAGTAGCAATGTGACCTTTTACTAAATACGTGATCTAAGGCTGAAATGGGGGGAGCTATCTGTAGGCTAGTATGAACATTTCCCACAGGTGCAAACCATGTCTAATTGAACAGAGTATGGCTAACTGGCTACCATGGTATCTGGGTTTCCCCCTTGGAAGGGAGTTAGAGATAGAAGCTTGAGGTCAGCTTTGCTGAATCATCCAGCAACAGTTATTTCCCCACTTAAACTTCTCAACTCGGTTTGCAACCTAGAAGCAAGCCAAGCTTGAACCCATGTTTGAAAGAGCAAGAAACTGGGCAAGAGTCTCAGTTCCTTGACACACTCTACAAAATCTTCTTGATTCCACACAATGCCAGTCTCCGCATTGGCCTCCTTTCTGTATCAGCTTCAGGTTCCTAGATGCTACAGTTAACAACCTGATCCTATGTCTGCTTAGTGGGGATTATTCACAAATAAATATGCAAAGGATTTAACTGAATTGCAAATGAATTACTCAATTATATTTGTCTTAATATGACCAAAGAGATGGGCGAGATTTTTAAATAATTAAGAACAAATACTATATGCTTTGAAACAATGCTTTTGAAACAATTTAAAGATGTTAAACCGTTCCAATATACAGGCTACTTGGAGAACACATATTCCAAAACAGGGTTGTCAGTCCCTCTGGTGGAAGGGCTTGGGTGAGGATTTAGGGGAGCATTGATACCATGCGAATCATGACATCCTATCCATCCATCCATCCATCCATCACTGCTCATACAGCTACTGCCTTAAGCTAAATTAAAATAAAAATTAAAAAAGAAAAAGGCCTTACTTAATGTTATTTCCCTGGTATTTAATTACTGTTCCTATAAATTTTGCCACCAAAAGGGTGAAAAGATAATTTGTGTGCAATGCTGTCCATGTCACCTGGGCTCTCGCATCAAGCAGCCCCGTATTTTCAAACAAAAGGAGTGATTAAATTAGCCCTCACTCTATAATCCTATGTTCAATGGTTTCTGCTTTGTCATATGAACATCGACATGTTCTATTACGCATGGTACTTTATTACATCTACCCTCCAAAACTGCCAAGTGAAGGGCATTCATTATTGTCAAAGTAAAAGCTCTTCTGAGCTTTGGTACTGTCAAATGAAAAAAAAATTTCAGCGGCTGCATCCGGTGGGCAATTCCTAGATAAAGTGTCAAAATATCCTACATGTCCTGATAGATGTACTAGTAGCGTCCAGCTTCCTAACGTGTTTTTATTTTGCCTAATTATATTTTTAGTCTCTGTGTCCTTAACCATATCACTTGTTACTCCTAGGCATTTCGTTTTCTCTTCCAAAGTAGATCCCATTAGCTATTGCCTTTCTGAATAAGACCAAGGATGCTTAATGGGGATTTAAAAACCTTTATTCAGATATTAAAACCTTTATTTTAAAAAGAAACGCCTTCACCCAAGCCTTACCTTCCATCGATAATTCACCCAATTCAGTTCTCAGTGCTATTCCCAAGACGCACCTGAGAGTGGTAAGTAAGAGTTGGAAGAAATCATGCTGGATATAATCTATTTTTCCGGAAGCAGACTGAATCCAGATTTCCACACCATAGAAGAATTGGCTTGAAACTTGAGCATTATACATATACCTTTAGGGCTGAGGGAACAAATTTACCACCAGCTGTGTAGAATTATTTTACAATTGTCCTCTGTAATCTCAAGACAGTAGTCCTTGCATGTGAGAGATGCATCAAAATGGATTTCCAGGTGAAATGATTAACCTGTTCCATAGAGCGGCCTCTTATGTCCCGTTTAAACATTTCCGTGTTTTTCTTTTTACTAAATATTATAACCTCAGCTTTCACTACATTAATGGACAAGCCTTCATGGTTACAGTAATATTCAAAGTTTTTAATTAGTGTATGCTGGTCCACAGTTGATCTGGATATTATCGCTGCATCATCAGCACATAGAAAGATTGGAACTTCATACGTTACGACATGGTAATCTGAGTGCTGTTGAGTTGTCCGTTTAGAGAATTGTTTTTATTGTATTTTATTGTTTTATAATAATAATAATAATAACAACAACAACAACATTTAATTTATATCCCGCCCTCCCAGCCAAAGCAGGCTCAGGGCAGCTCACAACATAAGAACATAAGAACATAAGAGAAGCCATGTTGGATCAGGCCAACGGCCCATCAAGTCCAACCCTCTGTGTCACACAGTGGCAAAAAATGTTATATACACACATACACTGTGGCTAATAGCCACTGATGGACCTGTGCTCCATATTTTTATCTAAACCCCTCTTGAAGGTGGCTATACTTGTGACCGCCACCACCTCCTGTGGCAGTGAATTCCACTTGTTAATCACCCTTTGGGTGAAGAAGTACTTCCTTTTATTCATTCTAAGCCGACTGCTCAGCAATTTCATCAAATGCCCACGAGTTCTTGTATTGTGAGAATAATATAAAATACAATATAAAATACAACATAATATAAAATACAAAAATTACATAATAAAACAATCTACAACACTGTACAAATTCCTTAAAATTCCCTTAAAAGCATCTAATTAAAACCAACAGTTTCCTGCGCTCGTACTTGGAGCTGCATTTTCAAAAATTCCGATTTTACTCATTTACAGATTTTCGTAAATACGGTACAGCAGAATCCACATCAAGAAAAGGCCAGCTGAAAGAGGGTAGTCCTGCAGGCCCTGCGGAACTGAGCAAGACTCCGCAGGGCCCGCACCTCCTCTGGTAATTGATTCCACCAGTGGGGAGCCATGATTGAGAAGGCCCTTTCTCTTGTCGTTTTCAGTTTGGCCTCCTTCGGCCCGGGGATTATCATAGATTTTGTGAACCTGATCTCAGCACCCTCTGAGGTACATATGGGGAGAGACGGTCCCTAAGGTAGACAGATCCTCGGTCACATGGGGCTTTAAAGGTAATGACCGGCACCTTGTAACGGATCCGGTACACAATTGGCAGCCAGTACAGCTCTCGTAGCCTCGGCTGTATGTGCTCCCACTTAGGGAGCCTTAATAACAGCCTGGCTGCCGCGTTCTGCACCAACTGTAGTTTCCGGGTTCAGCACAAGGGCAGCCCCATGTAGAGGGCATTACAGTAGTCCAACCTCGAGGTGACCGTTGCATGGATCACTGTTGCCAGGTCGTCATGCTCCAGGAAGGGAGCCAAGTGCCTCGCCCGCCTAAGATGAAAGAAGGCGGATTTGGCAGTGGCTGCTATCTGGGCCGCCATTGACAAAGAAGGCTCCAGTAGCACCCCCAAGCTCTTGACCTTGTGCGCCATTACCAATGGCGCCCCATCAAAAACTGGTAGGGGGATTTCTCCTCCCAGAATTCTGTAGAATTATTTTACAATTGCCCTCTGTAATCTCAAGACAGTAGTCCTTGCGTGTGAGAGATGCATCAAAATGGATTTCCAGGTGAAATGATTAACCTGTTCCATAGAGTGGCCTCTTATGTCCCGCTGTCTTTGCTGGATTCAACTTCAGCCTACTCAGCCTGAGCCATCCTGCCACAGCCTGTAACACCAGGTCCAGATTTTCTGGGACACAGCCAGGCCAGCCAGCCATCAGTAGATAGAGCTGGGTGTCATCGGCATATTGATGACAACCCAGCCCATACCTCCGGGCAATCTGGGCAAGGGGACGCATGTAGATGTTAAACAACATCGGGGAGAGGACCGCTCCCTGTGGCACCCTACAATTAAGTGGATGCCTCTGGGAGAGTTCTCCCCAATTGCCACCCTTTGTTGCCGACCGTCAAGGAAAGAGGCGGCGGGTCAGTAACTGATGGTCCACCATATCAAACACGGCCGATAGGTCTAACAGCATCAGCACCGCCACGCCGCCTCAATCCAGATGTCGCTGGAGGTCATCCACCAGGGCGACCAGCACTGTCTCCGTCCCATGGCCTGGATGAAAACCAGACTGGTGGGGATCTATCATACGTTGTACTTCGCCTTCAGGCCTACAGGGAATGGGTGGAATAGAAATATACTATAATAAATAAATTAAATAAATTATAAATACTTAAGATAAATGTGGAAGCTGACAACCATCCCTCAGGAGGCGGGATCTAAGATCATTTATATATAAATTAAACAGGAGGGGCACAAGAACACATCTCTGCTTAACTCCTCTATCCATGGTAAATGTCCCTGATAGCTAACCTGACTACCCACATCTAATCAGGGCAGTAGAGTAGTTGTAAAGCTGTTGGGTTAGGTATAGGTTAAAACATTACAATTACAATAAAATATCAGCCAAATTTGCTCAGGTGGCAATCTAAATTTCCAGTTAGGCTACCAATGAAAGCTGCCTTACAAGCTGCGCAGAACTGCATCAAGTCTCACAGGGCACAGATGTTACTCAAGAGAGTTCCACTAAAAGCCTTGAGCCTGGTTGAGGACAGCCAGATATAGCTCAGGTGGAGGACCACAAGCAAATTCTTATCAACAGAGTATAATGCCCTTCAGGGTTTACAAGATAATGCATGGGACAGAGAAAGTAGAGAAAGAAGTCCTTTTCTCCCTTTCTCACAATACAAGAACTTGTGGGCATTCGATGAAATTGCTGAGCAGACAGGTTAAAACAGATAGAAGGAAGTACTTCTTCACCCAAAGGGTGATTAACATGTGGAATTCACTGCCACAGGAGGTGGTGGCGGCCACAAGTATAGCCACCTTCAAGAGGGGTTTAGATAAAAATATGGAGCAGAGGTCCATCAGTGGCTATTAGCCACAGTGTGTGTGTATATATAAAATTTTTTGCCACTGTGTGACACAGAGTGCTGGACTGGATGGGCCATTGGCCTGATCCAACATGGCTTCTCTTATGTTCTTACCAGGAGAGGCAGTCCCAAAGATACATGGGTCCCAGGTCATTAAGGGTCTTGAAGGTAAGCACCAAAACCTTTAACCTAATCTGATGCTCAGCTGGTAACCAGTGCAGTTCACACAACACAAGTAGAATGTGTGCTGTCTCTGTAAGGACCTGCGCTGCTGAATTCTGTACCAGTTGAAGTTTCCAGGTCTGTTGCATGGAATACTGTGGCTCGGTCAGGGCAGCATAGGGAGGGGGCCAGTTACCTGAACTGGTGTAGCTGGGAAAATGCCAGTCTGGCAACATTTGTGATCTGGGCCTCCATTGATAAGGAGGCATCTGAATCACCCCCAAGCTCTTGACAGTTGTTGCTGCTGTTACGGGCATACCGTCAAGAACTGGGAGTTGGAACCCCGATGCAGAAGTGGGATGCGTGCACGCTCTAAGGGTGAGTACATTGGCTGAACATTCTGGATATTCAAGTGCCAAGTAACAAAGTTTTTATTGCGTTTATAAATACTAAACATTAGTTTGAGTTTTATGTTTTGTTTAGTGTTAACTGATATAAGAGCCTGCATTTTATTCTGGGGAGCAGGGAAGTTGTGTGCGGGGACTTTGGCAAGGGGTTCAATAGTAAACTTACAAGGGGGTCTCACTTCAAAAAGTATGAGAGTCACTGGTACATACGATTTGTATTTTCTCACTACTTTAAACCCTGACAACACGAACTGATGAGATTTCGTTAGCATGGGGTTTGTGACCCTTCTACAGCAGCTGCAACCCAAGAGGGGAAGGAAATGTAGGGCAGGGTCTGGGTAAGAAACCAGACTCTAGAGTCCCATACACAGTTTTCTTGATATGTACATAGAGCAATTCTAATTTGCATTAAATTCAAATATGGCTGAATGTACTATTTAAATCTCACTTTTACCCAGTTGATGGTTTTAGCCTGTTCACATATTACACTGAATGCACATACATCTGTTTGCAAAACAAACAAATCAAAAAAAGCAGATGGTCCTTCACTTTAAAAATAGGACCTGGAAAAATAAGCTGTATACGCATTTAAGGTAACCTAAGTATTACTCAAGTATAGGTTCCCAATCCCCAGGTCCCAGCAGGGGATCCCCCATTTTTACAGGCTTCTCCCCGCCCCCAGCCAGCTGGCCAACAGGGAAAGCCCCACCCCCCACAGTCACCATGTCGTTTTAGAGCTCCTGCAGGTCCGTTTTTAAAATATGCGCCTTTAAGGCTGAGCAGGAAGCAGGAAACAGGAAGGGCTTCGGAGAACGGCCCCTCCCTTTGTTTTGCTTTCGTTTTCAGATCAAGTAAAGTTCTGCAGGAACAAGACCCAGTAAGGATTTCAGTGTGTGAGAGGGAGGGGGCAGAGGATTCCCTGGTTTGGAGGCCCTCCCCCCGCTTTAGATAGCGTGGGGGGAGAGGGAATTGTCTACTGGGCACTCTATTATTCCCTATGGAGAACAATTCCCATAGGGAATAATGGGGAATTGATCCGCGGGTATTGGGGGCTCTGGGGGGGGCTATGTTTCGAGGTAGAGGCACCAAATTTTTCGTATAGCATCTAGTGCCTCTCCCCAAAATACCCCCCAAGTTTCAAAATAATTGGACCAGGGCGTCCAATTCTATGAGCCCCAAAAGATGGTGCCCCTATCCTTCATTATTTCCTATGGAAGAAAGGCATTTAAAAAGGTGTGCTGTCCCTTTAAATGTGATGGCCAGAACTCCCTTGGAGTTAAATTATGCTTGTCACACCCTTGTTCCTGGCTCCACCCCCAATGTCTCCTGGCTCCGCCCCCAAAGTCCCCAGATATTTCTTGAATTGGACTTGCCAACCCCACTCAAGTACAAAGAAGAGTAAAGTATTGACTGCAAGCACAGATTTGGCTCCTTCTTACAAACATCTGGATATGATATACACCTGTCCACCATGCAGGGTTGCCAACCTCCAGGTGACACCCGGAGATCTCTCACAATTACAGTGATCAACAGGAGAGCAGGATCAATTCCCCTGAAGAAAATGGCTGCTTTGGAAGGTGGACTCTGTAACATTATACCCCACTGAGTTCCCTCCCCAAACCCCGCCCTCTCCCCCAGGCTCCACCCCCAAAATCTCAAGGTATTTTCCAGTCCAGAGCTGGCAGCCCTTACTGTAACGTATTTAAAATGTCGATCCCTCAAAGCTGCATGTTTGCCAGCCCTGGCCTAAACGAGGTTTGCCTTGCGTTCAAAAAGTTGCCGTTTTGGAGGATCCAGGTCTATTAGGGTTGCCAAGTCCAATTTAAGAAATATTTGGGACTTTGGAGGTGGAGCCAGGAGACTTTGGGGGTGGAGCCAAGATCAAGGCTGTGACAAGCATCATTGAACTCCAAAGGGAGTTCTGGGCATCACATTTAAAGGGACGGTGCACCTTTTCAATGCCTTCCTTCCATGGGAAGTAATGAAGGATAGGGGCACCTTCTTTTGGGGCTCATAGAATTGCACCCCCTGGTCCATTCTTTTTGAAACTTGGGGGGGGGGGTATTATGGGGAGAGGCACTAGATACTATACTGAAAATTTGGTGCCTCTACCCAAAAAAAACAGCCCCCCCCCCTGAGCCCCAGATACCCGTGGATCAATTCTCTATTATTATATCTCCCTAGGGAATCACAGAGTTCCAGGGGATCCCCTGCCCCCACCTGGGGATTGGCAACCCTACTGCCACGCATTCAAAAAGTTGCCGTTTTGGAGGATCCAGGTCTATTAGGGTTGCCAAGTCCAATTTAAGAAATATTTGGGGACTTTGGAGGTGGAGCCAGGAGACTTTGGGGGTGGAGCCAAGATCAAGGCTGTGACAAGCATCATTGAACTCCAAAGGGAGTTCTGGGCATCACATTTAAAGGGACGGCGCACCTTTTCAATGCCTTCCTTCCATAGGAAGTAATGAAGGATAGGGGCACCTTCTTTTGGGGCTCATAGAATTGCACCCCCTGGTCCATTCCTTTTGAAACTTGGCGGGGGGGGGGGGTATTTTGGGGAGAGGCACTAGATGCTATACTGAAAATCTGGTGCCTCTACCTTAAAAAGCAGCCCCCCCCCCCCAGAGCCCCAGATCTGATCAATCCTCCCTGATTTTCTATGGGAATAAACCTCCCTAGGGAATAACAGAGTTCCCAGATGACATTTCCCTCCCCTCCCCCCGCCTTCTGATGACCCTGAAGCGGGGGGAGGGCCTCCAAACCGGGGGATCCCCTGCCCCCACCTGGGGATTGGCAACGCTATTGTCACGCATTCAAAAAGTTGCCGTTTTGGAGGATCCAGGTCTATTAGGGTTGCCAAGTCCAATTTAAGAAATATTTGGGGACTTTGGAGGTGAAGCTAGGAGACTTTGGGGGTGGAGCCAAGATCAAGGCTGTGACAAGCATCATTGAACTCCAAAGGGAGTTCTGGGCATCACATTTGGGGGTGGAGCTAGGAGACTTTGGGGGGTGGAGCCAGGAGACTTTGGGGGGTGGAGCCAGGAGACTTTGGGGTAGAGCCAGGAGACATTAGGGGTGGAGCCAAGATCAAGGCTGTGACAAGCATCACTGAACTCCAAAGGGAGTTCTGGGCATCACATTTAAAGGGACGGCGCACCTTTTCAATGCCTTCCTTCCATAGGAAGTAATGAAGGATAGGGGCACTTTCTTTTGGGGCTCATAGAATTGCACCCCCTGGTCCATTCCTTTTGAAACTTGGGGGGGGGGTATTTTGGGGAGAGGCACTAGATGCTATACTGAAAATCTGGTGCCTCTACCTTAAAACACAGCCCCCCCCCCCCCCCCCCGAGCCCCAGATCTGATCAATCCTCCCTGATTTTCTATGGGAATAAACCTCCCTAGGGAATAACAGAGTTCCCAGCAGACATTTCCCTCCCCTCCCCCCGCTTTCTGATGACCCTGAAGGGGGGGGGGGTGTGTCTCCAAACCCGGGGATCCCCTGCCCCCACCTGGGGATTGGCAACCCTATTGCCACGCATTCAAAAAGTTGCCATTGTGGAGGATCCAGGGCGCCAGGCGTCCCAAAAGCAGCTCCCGGTCTGCAGAGCTCTTCGCCTTTTAGGCGTGGCAGCCGAGCCGACGGCTGGCGCAGGTGGATCGGGCCAGGCTGCAGGTAAGGGGGATCCTACCTGCGCGAAGCGGCCCTGGCAATAGGCCTGCGCCTGCGGGACGTGGAAGGCCTCGTCCATGTAGGGCCCCCGCTGCTGGCGGTTGAGCGCCGCGAAGAGCAGGCAGGAGGCCAGGAAGGAGCAGCTGAGCGCGGCCAGGAAGAACGAGGCCTCCGAGCGCTCCATGCTGCACGCCGAGCTCCAGCGCGGCCACAAGCGGCGGCGGAGCGGGAAGGGGCGGACCTGGGGCGGGCGGGCGGGCTTGCTTTCCTCCCGGCCAGGAGGGAGGGCGGCGGAGGGGGACGGAGGGAAGACGCTCAGCCGCAGCTGCCTCTCACCGGGCCTGCGCCGCCCCTCTCGCAAGCTGATTCGCATCCGACGGTGAGAGCTGCATTTGGACCTTTGCACGCCGGGTGGACGCAGTCTCGTGAGTGCCGCGATGCGGGGCTGCATTGATACGTGCATGCATAGGAAGCGTGGCAATAGGGTTGCCAATCCCCAGGTGGGGGCAGGGGATCCCCCGGTTTGGAGACCCTCCCTCCCTCCGCCCCCTCTGCTTCAGGGTCGTCAGAAAGCGGGGGGAGGGGAGGGGAATGTCTGCTGGGAACTCTGTTATTCCCTAGGGAGATTTATTCCCATAGAAAATGATAGAGAATTGATCCGATCTGGGGCTCTTGGGGGGGGCGCTGTTTTTTAAGGTAGAGGCACCAAATTTTCAGCACAGCATCTAGTGCCTCTCCCCAGAATACCCCCCGAGTTTCAAAACGATTGGACCAGGGGGTCCAATTTTATGAGCCCCAAAAGAAGGTGCCCCTATCCTTCATTACTTCCTATGGAAGGAAGGCATTGAAAAGGTGTGCCGTCCCTTTAAATGGGACGGCCAGAACTCCCTTTGGAGTGCAATGATGCTTGTCACAGCCTTGATCTTGGCTCCACCCCTAATGTCTCCTGGCTCTACCCCAAAGTCTCCTGGCTCCACCCCCCCCAAAGTCTCCTAGCTCCACCCCCAAAGTCTCCTGGCTCCACCCCCAAAGTCTCCTGGCTCCACCCCCCAAGTCTCCTGGCTCCACCCCCAAAGTCTCCAGATATTTCTTAAATTGGACTTGGCAACCCTAATGGGGACATGGATCTAAAAAATACTTGCACACTTATATATATACACCGTCCATCAGTGACACAAAGCAGAATGGCCTCGCCAGCTTTAAAGCCCGTATTTACGCAAAGCTAGTTTGACCCCCTGTCAAAATTTCTGCACGGATGTCTTGTGTCTTTCAGTTTTTTTTAATTTTTAAGCGCTTTCGGAGTAGCTGCCATAAAGTATCTGTAACGATCAATTCCTAACTGTTCCAGGTCTTGTTAATTTCAAAGGAACCTGCCCTATGTGACAAGATGCACTGTTTAAAACATCAGCTGGAATTGTTTCCTGACTGCCTGGTTACTCTTACCCTATTTAATGATGTGAAGAATGCTGCCCTTCTAAGAAAAAAAGCCATGGAAGGTGCTATCGATGGAGCATTAATTAAGGCCGAAATGGTGAGGAAACGTTCGTTTTTCATGTATTGAGGTCTGATAGCAATCTTGTAAAATCTGTAATGACCTCTTGTGGGTTAGATTCTGCGTTTCAGGACCCAGCGAACTGCCTTCTGCTTTCAGATAGGAGTAGAACAAATTTGGATCGGATGAAATTAAAAGTACCCTGTTGGCTATGGTTAGTGGGATAGTGGCTAATGGGATCAGTTTCTCAGTTTTGCTGACCATTGTGAAGTCAAGAGTGAGTGAGCATCTACCTAAGACTTCATGAAGTTCTCAACCTTTCCTGTCGTAGTTTCCTTCATAACAACAAATGTTTCCTTTTGTTGCATATAAACTGAAAGATTATTTTTAATGTTGGAGCTTATCCTCAAATTGTGGTTGGAGCTAATAACCTTAATGGTAAACAAAAAAGGGAGCCATAGAGGTCTACAGCATGCTATAATGTCTGCAAAGACAGACAATGTGGACAGCCAGAAAAAAACACAAAAAGTTGGGGGGGGACACAAGCCTGTTGTACCCCAATATTCTTTTGTTGTATTATGTGGGGAGATGTCCATATTGCATTGTTTAGGTGGTGCAAACTGTGGATAAAAAAAGGAAGTTACTTTGGTTAGGAAGACCGGCCTTCGTCCTGGAGAGTCGTGTGGTGACAGCTGTTGATGGTTGGAAGACAGATTCCTCTTGAGTTTTTTTCTGACTGCATAATCCATCATTTTTAATCATGGCCCTACTTCAGATGCCCAGTTGCCAAGCCACACTTCAATGACTGGGAGTGCTCTGTGGGCTCTTCACTGCATCCTCTATGCTTGTAAATTAACTCTGGTCAGTGGTATTGTTGGTTAAGCATTATGTCCAAACCATCTAACGGAGGGACGGTGGCTCAGTGGTAGAGCATCTGCTTGGGAAGCAGAAGCTCCCCGGTTCAGTCCCTGGCATCTCCAACTAAAAAGGGTCCAGGCAAGTTGGTGTGAAAAACCTCAGCTTTTAGGGGAGGGACCGTGGCTCAGTGGTAGAGCATCTGCTCCGGAAGCAGAAGGTCCCAGGTTCAATCCCTGGCATCTCCAAAAAAGAGTCCAGGCAAAGAGGTGTGAAAAACCTCAGCTTGAGACCCTGGAGAGCGGCTGCCAGTCTGAGTAGACAATACTGACTTTGATGGACAAAGGGTCTGATTCAGTATAAGGCAGCTTCATATGTCCAATGTTTAGTCATGCTGGAATTAGCTGGGTTCTAAACAAGGATTCAAAACAAAATGAGATGCTAGTTTCAGTCTCTTCTTTAGGCATTTAATACATGTAATAACAAAACTGCCTATACCAATTCAGACGTGTCATTGAACTGTGCTTAAGATCACCCAGGAAGTGAAGCAGGGAGGTACATACAGGCCCAAGGAGAGAGTGGAAGGAGCATGCTAACTCATGTGATGCTGCCTATTGGCAGAAGCTGTTTGGTAATAAAGTAGCATGGTTCAATCTCTGCTTAAAGAACCAGCATTGTGTCAGACATTGTAACTACCTTAGAATGTGCCTTGCTTAGATAAGTTCTCTTGACATGACTAACGCCATTTTGTTTGCTGTTACTAACCCTGAGAATAAAGATGTGCATTTGAAACAGAGAGAGACCGTTGTAAATCGCATGGGAGGAATTTCTCACTTGGCAGCCACAGGCGCCTTAAGCCTTTGAAGATGGCATGTCTCAAAGTAACCAACAGGGAACCTTCCTGGGAAGGAGATAAGGGAGTATGGGGACAGACAACTGTCTCTCTGGGTGTGAGAATGGATTTATTGTTATGCTACGTGCATTCTACAAAACCCCAAGGGCAACCTTGGAATGTATCAAACTCAATCTGCTTCTATCCCAGACCACTTGTTCTCAAATAAATGGATTCATTTTGCAACAAAATGATTCGTTCTTATTTGACGTTCCAAAGTCTGACACATTGGACATAGCTTGCTTCCCTATCCTGGATGTGCCTTGAGTTTATATAAAAGCGGTTTACGTGGACCCCAAGTTCACTGGACCCATGTTGGTGCTTTTCGGGGGGAAAAAAATGTTTTGGTCCCCACCCCCCTTGCACTGTCTGAGGTCAGCCACACTGTCTGGGATCACCAAAGACTGAGCTGTGCCCAGCCCAATTGCCGCAGGGGGCCAGCAGCAGGAGGCTCTGATGGGGAATGAAGCAACCGCTGTGGGGCGCCTGGAGGATGTGGCAGCAGCTGCAAAGGCAAACTCAATATGGCAACTGCCTGACCTTCCAGAAGCTGCCCACTCCAGAGAGCAGCCACAGGAAGCCCTGGAGATGCTGCAGAAGCAGGGAGGAGCCTGGCACAAGGCCAGTCAAGCTCTTCAGAAGCCAAGCAGCCTCCCAGCACCTTGCAGCCTTGCTGGAGATGTGAAGGCCGGGGTGGGGGGGGGGGAAGCGGGGGAGGAGAAGATTCCCCTCCCCCAAATTTTTCGGTTTTGGCAAAGAAGTGACAGTGAAAAAGCCCCAGAACAAATACTCACTCGGCCAGGTTGTAATTGTTCGATTACGCCTCAAGAGGTTTGTTTGTGAATAAAACCAGCATAACTGCAAATTGTTTGGCTTGTCCCAGTATCTAAGATAGAAACTTTGCTTTTTATGCATTTCTAAAATACTGTTTTTCCTTACGGCACTTGTCCCGTTTTCAGACCTTTCATTTAAAGATGACTTTTTTTCTGTTTCCTATGGCAGATTCTTGATCCATTTCAAATCCTCGTGGCAACCAATAAAGCTGTTCATCTTCACAGGACTGGTAAAATGAAGACGAGAACTCTTAATGCAGAAATAATATTTAACCTTTCACCTAACAATAATGTAAGAGCTAACTCGTAAGCACATTGTGCAAGCCGTGTTGCCCTCATCAGTGGAAGAGTGCAAAATATATATTAACCGCATCAGAACATCTGTCCCCTGTTGCTAGAGTGTAGTAATGGTTAGCTTGTTGGACTACAACTGAGATGGCCAAACTTGCTTAATGTAAGAGCCACACAGAATCAATGTCAAATGTTTGAGACCCCCCAAGACATGAATGTCAGATGTTTGAGAACCACAAGACGAGGGAGGCAAGCAAATAGATGGGGGGGAGGGAGAGGTGGAGAGAAAGGAACTTTAACTTTCAGTGCATTCTCCAAGCCGCCAGCTGGCTTCAGTTAGAGTAGTGATTTAAAGAGAAATGTCTTCTCCAAGCCAGCCGATGGGCCAGTGGGGGCTTTGAAAGTCACATAATATTTGTGAAAGGGGCACATGTGTCTCCCGAGCCACAGTTTGGCCATCCCTGGACTAGAACTAAGAAGGCCTGGGTTCAGTTCTCCGCCTGGCCATGAAGCTCCCTGGTAAGCCTGTATCACAGAGTTGTTATGAGGATACATAGCAAAGAGTTTAACCTTGAATCTCTTTGGAGGGATAAAAATATGTTGCGTACATCGGTAGTGTTTAGGTATTGCTGGCTATGCTTAGTTCTAAACTGGCTACTGGAATGCATATAGAAGTTGGCCAGGCCTGCATGACATCTATGAGTGTAGAGCATACCTGCCTCTAATTTTTTTGCTGTGGTATCAGACTACAAACTAGCCAGAGTATCTCATATACAACTAACTTCTTGACCTTCCTCCTGTTCCATTTAAAAATAGACACCATTGTAGAACAGAAACCAGAACTAGGATCTTCTTATATAATGAATGTGTTGACAAATGTTTATGGAGGTAGCATCAGTGTCTGAGAGCTGCTTATGTGGCACACATTTCAACACATAAGAACATAAGAGAAGCCATGTTGGATCAGGCCAATGGCCCATCCAGTCCAACACTCTGTGTCACATAAGAACATAAGAGAAGCCATGTTGGATCAGGCCAGTGGCCCCTCCAGTCCAACACTCTGTGTCACATAAAAACATAAGAGAAGCCATGTTGGATCAGGCCAATGGCCCATCCAGTCCAACACTCTGTGTCACATAAGAACATAAGAGAAGCCATGCTGGATCAGGCCAATGGCCCCTCCAGTCCAACACTCTTTGTCACATAAGAACATAAGAGAAGCCATGTTGGATCAGGCCAATGGCCCATCCAGTCCAACACTCTGTGTCACAGAAGAACATAAGAGAAGCCATATTGGATCAGGCCAATGGCCCCTCCAGTCCAACACTCTGTGTCACATAAGAACATAAGAGAAGCCATGTTGGATCAGGCCAATGGCCCCTCTAGTCCAACACTCTGTGTCACATAAAAACATAAGAGAAGCCATGTTGGATCAGGCCAATGGCCCCTCCAGTCCAACGCTCTGTGTCACACAGTGGCCAAATATATATATATAAACACACACACACACACTGTGGCTAATAGCCACTGATGGACCTCTGCTCCATATTTTTATCTACCCCCCTCTTGAAGCTGGCTATGCTTGTAGCCGCCACCACCTCATGTGGCAGTGAATTCCACATGTTAATCACCCTTTGGGTGAAGAAGTACCTCCTTTTATCCATTCTAACCTGCCTGCTCAGCAATTTCATTGAATGCCCACGAGTTCTTGTATTGTGACAAAGGGAGAAAAGTACTTCTTTCTCTACCTTCTCCATCCCATGCATAATCTTGTAAACCTCTTATCATGTCACCCCGCAGTCGACGTTTCACCTGCCCATCTACTCATTGACATAGATGAAAATCAGAGACACGAGTTAGGAGACAGAGATGGGGGAAACCAACACTCACATGGCTGAGAATTAAGTTATCTTTGATAAGGAATGCCTGTGTTGATTGCAAATATTCATCATTGGGTACAACATCAAGTAAAATGTTATATTTTAAATTAATGCTTTTGAATATTTGACTGAAAATAATGGATGATGGCTCTCACAGTTCAGACTTCAGTACACTGAGAAGTGGGGAGTTGGGTCCATGGTATGATACTATGGCTGTACAGGTTTAGGTCTGGCCTGTGCCTACACAGGAGACCCTCTGAGAATCCTATTTATGACTCTTTGAAGGAAGAAAAGTGGGATGTATGCATATAATATAAAAATCCCTGTTTTGGATTGTTTTTTACGTTAGATTTCAGATGCCTTGAGAACGTTTGGGATTTCAGACAGTGACTCTGCAGTAATCATTGTTCTGGTGGAAGACCAAGAGAAAAGGGTGAATCTGGAAAATGTAATAAGTCAAGTGGATGGCCAGCAAATTCCTTTGGCAGATCTCCCCCAGATAACAGATGTATCAAAAGTCAAAAAGGTTTGTACAAGCCTGTCCAGAAGGGAGGGTGATCAGGCCAAAGAAATTAGTTTGCTTCATTTTTAGCATTTGGATATGGGCTGAAGGAAAGGTCTGGGAAGAACAGCTGCTGCCTCTGAGAGGCTGTTGGGAGCTCAGTACAGGAAGGTGCAAGAAAACTTGAACATTTAAGCCAGTGTGGTATAGTGGTTAGAGTCTCACACTAGGATCTGGGATAACTAGGTATGAAATACCACTTGTTGGGTAACCTTGGGCCAGTCACATGCTCTCAGCCTAAAATGTTGAGAGGGTGAAATGGAGTTGACAAGAACAATGTAAGCCACTTAGAGGTCCCTGTTGGGGAGAAGGGCAGATTCATAATGAGAAGAAGAAGAAAATATTGGATTTATATCCCGCCCTCCACTCCGAACAGTCTCAGAGCGGCTCACAATCTCCTTTCCCTTCCTCCCCCACAACAGACACCCTGTGAGGTGGGTGGGGCTGAGAGGGCTCTCCCAGCAGCTGCCCTTTCAAGGACAACCTCTGCCAGAGCTATGGCTGACCCAAGGCCATTCCAGCAGGTGCAAGTGGAGAAGTGGGGAATGAAACCCGGTTCTCCCAGATAAGAGTCTGCACACTTAACCACTACACCAAACTGGCTCTAATGAGGTAAATAAATAAAATGGATACATAACACCTGCATTTGATTGATTTTTTGCATTTGCTGTTTTCCAGTGGGAATATTTTCAACTTTGACCCAAAAAATATTTTAATGTAATTATCACACATTAATGACTAATTCAACCTGGAAGACATTGTGGAGACTATTTTCAGAACTACATATTACTCAAGAAAGTCACCATTCCATTTTCCTTTTCCAGATATACAAGCTCACACCACTGGAAGAAAAAACAGGAACACTGCTGGGTGGCGTCATTTGTAGAATGGCAACAAAAGATGTTGCATGAACATTATAATTGCATCAAAATAACTGTGGCCTATTGCTGAAATGGTCATTTAATTTAATTGTTTTGCATTTGCCTAATTGTTTTGTATTCAGCTTGTATACATATGGCAGTGATACAGCGCTGTGGGTTGTATTTTATTTTAGTTAGAAGCAGAAGCGGACAGAAATCAATTGTAGGAACATGGAAATAATGCTGTTAGGCCTTGTGATTTTTTTTAAAAAAATAAAACATTTCAATATCTATTTTTTCCTTTTTTACATAAAGTAGCATCTTATGTAATCTATGCATTCTTGCATCTGCGGTACTAACGGCTGAGGGACTTGCACCCTGACTTACAAAGATCAAGGAGAGCCAGTTTGGTGTAGTGGTTAAGTGTGCGGACTCTTATCTGGGAGAACCGGGTCTGATTCCCCACTCCTCCACTTGCACCTGCTGGAATGGCCTTGGGTCAGCCATAGCTCTGGCAGAGGTTGTCCTTGAAAGGGCAGCTGCTGTGAGAGCCCTCTCCAGCCCCACCCACCTCACAGGGTGTCTGTTGTGGGGGAGGAAGGTAAAGGAGATTGTGAGCCGCTCTGAGACTGTTCGGAGTGGAGGGCGGGATATAAATCCAATATCATCTTCTTCTTCTTCTTCTTCTTCTTCAAATACAACATTCAAAGACTGAAGTCTGACCAAACCGTAGTGGCTTTAACTTTGCTGGAAGGACAGCATCTTTGGCTCTTTGGAGCTGTTGGAGGATCTGAGTACAAGCAGGTCCTGTATAGTATAGAATTTCAGGAGGCAGTTTGCCACTGCTGCTTAGGCTCTTATGTGAAGTTCTTTTCTGAAGTAAACCACAGTATGTGAATTGGTGAGGTGTGATTGACCGCTCCTTTGCAATGACATCAGCAAAGCTGCCTGGAGCTCATCTAGCACTTAAAATTGTACTCCGTTCTGGTAGTCTGGCTAATTGGGGGATGGAAGCAAGTCATAATTCTATGAAGTTGAGATTATAGTGGGCTGGGATCAAGAGATCAGGCTCCCATCCTTTGATGGGGCTCCATTAATGCCCACATCGAGGGTGAAGAGCTTGGGGGTATTTCTGGGGGCTTCTCTAACTATGGAGGCCCAGGTTACCACCACTGCCAGATTGGCCTTTTTCCATCTGAGGTGGGTCAGACAGTTGGTCCCGTATCTCGACCCCCACGACCTGACCACACTAACCCATGCAATGGTCGCTTCCAGGCTAGATTATTGTAACTCTCTCTACGTGGGGCTTACCTTGACCCTCCAGAAACTCCAGCTGGTGCAGAACGCTGATGTTGACTTTGTCGCCTGTACGGGCACGGATCCATCCTGTGCTGCGTAAACTGCACTGGCTACCTATTGAGTACCGGATCCGGTTCAAGGTGTTGGTGCTTACCTTTAAAGCCCTATACGGCCAGAGGCCAGCATACCTTCGAGACCGCCTCTCCCTGTATGAGCCCCTGAGGTCCTTACGATCAGTAAACCAACAACTTTTGGTAATACCTGACCCCAGAGACGTCCATCTGGTCTCAACGAGGGCCAGGGCCTTTTCAGCCCTGGCCCCTGCCTGGTGGAATGAGCTCCCCCTGGAGAGCCAGGCCCTGCGGGATCTGCTTCAATTCCGCAGGGCCTGTAAAATGGAGCTCTTTCGCCAGGTTTTCAGCTGAGGCAGCAGGCGTCACTTGTTACCAGCCTCCCCCCCTCATTCCATTCCAGCGCTGCAGGATCTGCTGGATCTGGGCAATAGGTCACATATGTGAGGCAGCATTCTGCCATCTTAGTCTTTGTTATCTTAGATTTTATATATTTTTTTAAAATGGTCTTTTTACTGTTTTTATGATGTAACCCGCCCTGAGCCTGTTCTATGGGAAGGGCAGGCTAAAAATGGAATAAAATAAATAAATAAGTGCAATCGGAAAGACAGCTGTGTGCTCCAAAACCCACGTGCTTGTACAAATCGCAAACCAGAAAAATTCTCCAGGTGTGTTTGGTTGGAAGGAGTCATAGAATCGGAGCGATGATGGTTTCAACCCATCTGCTGCAGATCTGGGCCAGATTCACCTGCACTGGCAGTCCAGTTCACACTGAACCCCAAACTGAAAACATGTAAGCTGCATAGCAGTGCTTATCGAGCAAGTGATTTGAGGTGAGTCCTGCAAATTGCCAAGCCATAGGACTCAAGAAAGAGCTAAAAACTCCAATACATTCTCACTGACCTGGAGGGAAATTTCCAGGGGCAAAATGCTGATGTCAGACGTTCAGATTATTTCTGGAAAAGTTTTGCTTTTGCTTGGAAGAAATTAAATTGCATCGGTAAATAAGGCACGGCAACAACACAAGTCCATCAAAAAAAACACCAAGAGATTTTCAGAGAAGAAATGATACAGTCATTTAAAACCATGATAATATATCTTACAATCCAATGGCGAATGACCCTGAGCGGAACAATTAGTGTGCAGGGCAACTGTGGTTGGGTCGGGGTGCCTCCTCATCTTTACGACAGTGGCAGCAAACCTTGCTGTTCAATAACAAATGGGTTCATCCCCATTTCTCAGTGGTAATACTAGTTTATCGTGATCTGGCGTTCCTGGAAAATGAGATATAAAGGTCCTGAGAAGGTTTTGCACTCGGCCTCCGTTTTGGGTATCAAAATGTGACATGTAAATAGGGATGGGCACAAACCAGGAAAACACGGTTCAGTTTGCGGCGTGCAGTTCGTGAACCAAGGACCTTCATGAACTTTTTTTTGCACTAGATGATCCAGTTTGGTTTGTGAAGTTAGTGACAGGGTAGAATGCCTCTCCCAGTGTGCTGGTGGCACCAAACTCCCTGCAGATCTCTGACTGACTCTCCTCTCCCTGCCATCCATGTTGGGTGACTATTAGACTTACGGGGTCCAAGTTAGGGCGCCCAAAGAAGGTGCCCCATCCATTGTTTCCAATGGACTAAGGTCAAATCAGAGAATCTCTGAGTAAAACTGAAGGTGGGAGCATTTTTGGCAAGTCCAGCTGAACCATTGTATAGGATGGCCCCCCCTACAAGGGACACACACCAAACACACAGGGAACCTCACCCTGCCCCCTGTCCCCTGCCCCCTTACAATCTCTCAAATTTGGGGATGAATTATATATCTGGGGTCACAGTTATGGACACCCCAAAAGGGCCTCCCCAGTGCTCTCTCTGGAAAAGACAGCTCTTGTTACAGGAGTCCATGGAACTCCTCAGGAACAAGCCAGTGACATCAAACACAGAGAAACATCACCTGGGCAGATCATCCCAGCCAGACGAAGCATCCTCCCTATGCTCACAACCACTCCCCCCCCCCCCAGCAAGGACAGAAAGGGAGACATCTCCAGAATTTTGACAGGTTCCCCAAAGTTACACCATGACGGTTTGGCAGGCACCCCAGCCCCAGCAGACCAGTGAAAATCCGATTTTTTCATTTAAAGTGAGTAGTGATGTCTGCTGTCTCAAGCAGGGGACAAGGAAGGGTCTTCTACTGGCTGCTACCACTCTGGTAAGGGTCCGTCTGGGAGGGCTCAAAGTACCCACCTGACCTGTCTTTCTTGAACACATGAAGCTGCCTTATACTGAATCAGACCCTTGGTCCATCAAAGTCAGTATTGTCTTCTCAGACTGGCAGCGGCTCTCTAGGGTCTCAAGCTGAGGTTTTTCACACCTATTTGCCTGGACCCCTTTTTTGGAGATGCCGGGGATTGAACCTGGGACCTTCTGCTTCCCAAGCAGATGCTCTACCACTGAGCCACCGTCCCTCCCCTTCTTAACAAACACCTTCTATCTGTGACCTAGATGTGAGGAGCCAGGCAGTAGAACAAGTTTATTGTAAGCAGCCCCGTAGCTAGCACCTTTTTGCTCAGGGGGCCCAAGTGCGGCCTGCTATTAGAAGAAGAAGAAGATATTGGATTTATATCCCGCCCTCCACTCCGAAGAGTCTCAGAGCGGCTCACAATCTCCTTTATCTCCCTCCCTCACAACAGACACCCTGTGAGGTGGGTGGGGCTGAGAGGGCTCTCCCAGCAGCTGCCCTTTCAAGGACAACCTCTGCCAGCGCTATGGCTGACCCAAGGCCATTCCAGCAGGTGCAAGTGGAGGAGTGGGGAATCAAACCCGGTTCTCCCAGATAAGAGTCCGCACCCTTAACCACTACACCAAACTGTGTGCGGAGCTGTGCGGAGCTGCCACGCCATGCTTATAAATAACCAATAAATAAATAATAAATACCAGTGGTTTATTGCAGAAAAATGTTTCAGGGTTGTTATTGTTACAGATAAAAGTGGTTTGTTGCACACTAATATTTCAGGTTTGTTATAATTCATTACAGTAGTAGTCAACTCCAAAGTAAGGTCTGGACCACCTTATATCACAGGGATGGCCAACGTGTGGCTCAGGAGCCCCATATAGCTCTTTCACACATATTGTGTACCTCTCAAAGCCCCAACTGTCCCGTTGGCCAACCTGGAGAAGGGATTTCTCTCTTTAAAACACTTCCCCAAGTCAACAAAGCTGGCAGCTTGGAGAATGCATTTGAAGTTGCTTTCTTTCCACCCTTCCCTCCTCCCAATCTGCGGCTCTCAAATTTCTGACATTCATGTCTTGGGGCCTCTCAAACATATGACATTTATTGCATGTGGCTCTTACATTGGCCATACTTGATATTGTTGGCGTTGAGTGAGTGTGGTCCCTGAAGACGCGAAGGAATGAAGTCTGTACACAGTTGCTGTTAGGCAAGCTATATACACAATTTATTTACAACTATATTACACAGACTATCAAAGTGCTCCGCATATACATTCACCGTCCAACCACCACACGTAGCACTGGGCTACTGAACATTTATACAAATCAGCACAATCCATTGTCCAATCAGTTTATTGCTGAGTCACGATGCTCTCCCCCCCCTTACATCATTCTGGCTGATGCAATCTGGAAGACTGCCAAATGCTACTGTCATCTAAATCATCTACTGTCATGTAGATCATTTCACCTGCAGCAGTGGTCTGCAGCCCGCATAATCTGACAGATATATCATATGCCCCTACATTCAAAGGCTTGTCTCCTAGGGAACGTGTGCTGGGTCTTTCTTCAAAGAGCAGTTCTTGTGCCTGTCGCTCAAAAACCAGGTGCCCCCAGGACAATCACACAGACAGAACTGTGCTCTGACACTTTTAAGACCAACCAAGTCTTATTTAAAGTAGAAACTTTTGTGTGCAAACACACTTCCTCAGATACAAACAATCAAATAAAATATCCTCAAGTCCTGCTTGGAAAAGAAGAAGAAGAAGAAGATATTGGATTTATATCCCGCCCTCCCCTCCGAAGAGTCTCAGAGCGGCTCACAATCTCCTTTACCTTCCTCCCCCACAACAGACACCCTGTGAGGTGGGTGGGGCTGGAGAGGGCTCTCACAGCAGCTGCCCTTTCAAGGACAACCTCTGCCAGAGCTATGGCTGACCCAAGGCCATGCCAGCAGGTGCAAGTGGAGGAGGGGGGAATCAAACCCGGTTCTCCCAGGTAAGAGTCCGCACACTTAACCACTACACCAAACTGGCTCTCCGGGTGCAGCTGTTATGAAACAGCCATGCAAAGACAAGATGCATTGAGCTGAAATAGGCCTGTAAGATCAATGAATGACAGCAAATTAGCACATGAATGCAACAGGCAACAGGGATGTGAAAATGAAACCAGGGTCATTCCTGCAGAACCCCCCAAGCCAAACGAAAGTCATCCCAGGGTACCTGTGGTAACAGACTCTCAGCATGTATACACTTCTTCACATACATTAAAACAGATTTCCTCAAATATTACATTTCATTGCTAAATGAGGATTAACACATTTCAGAAATGCTTCAGTTCTTTATACCAAACGAAGTTTCCTGAATTTGAATTCATTCATAAGCACATTGCAACTTTGCATCCAGACTTCATTCATTTAAATAGTCCTTGTAATCTTTTATATGGATATAACAAAGATTTCCATTCAAATTTTGTCTGAACAGACAAGCTTTGACAGTTGAAACCTCAGATTCCCGAAACCAAGACAAATCAATCTCTGGACATAAGATATTCTTGCTCACCTGTTCATTTTCAACATTGTATATGCTGTTAAGTGCCAACAATTCCTGTCTGATTCAGTAGTAGAAGAAGAAGATATTGCATATCCACTTGCACCTGCTGGAATGGCCTTGGGTCAGCCATAGCGCTGGCAGAGGTGGTCCTTGAAAGGGCAGCTGCTGTGAGAGCCTTCTCAGCCCCACCCACCTCACAGGGTGTCTGTTGTGGGGGAGGAAGGGGAAGGAGATTGTGAGCCGCTCTGAGACTCTTCGGAGTGGAGGGCGGGATATAAATCCAATATCTTCATCTACCTCACAGGGTGTCTGTTGTGGGGGAGGAAGGGAAAGGAGATTGTGAGCCGCTCTGAGACTCTTCGGAGTGGAGGGCGGGATATAAATCCAATATCATCATCTTCTTCTTCTAAATCTAGTAGGCAACCTGACCACCCATCCATACTTGGTTCACACATCTTTGGCTGGGGTTCCAGTCATCAGGTGCTGGGAGCACATCTGGAGTGCTGGGATCCCCTTCTCCAAGCAGGTCTAGAACATCAGCCAAGATCTGTTCTGATCTGTTCTCCTCACCGTTGCCTGTTCTTGAATGTTTGTGGGGCTTAATGCCTAGGGGGTCCCTCCATGTTAGAAAATTTCTCCATGGTGCTATGGAGCTGTGCTTTCCCATGGTGCCCAGCTTTCCCATTTTTAAAGAGAATCCTGTGCTGACTCCCCACCCCACCTGCACCCGCTGCTCGTACAGATGTCTCACCTTAAAATCATGTCACTTGCTTATTCTCCTTTTAAACTCCTTTTGCAAAACTTGCAGTGCCATCATAGAAGAAGAAGAAGAAGAAGAAGAAGAAGAAGAAGAAGAAGAAGAAGAAGAAGAAGAAGAAGAAGAAGATGATATTGGATTTATATCCCGCCCTCCACTCCAAAGAGTCTCAGAGTGGCGCACAATCTCCTTTACCTTCCTCCCCCACAACAGTCACCCTGTGAGGTGGGTGGGGCTGGAGAGGGCTCTCACAGCAGCTGCCCTTTCAAGGACAGTCTCAGAGTGGCCTACAATCTCCTTTACCTTCCTCCCCCACAACAGACACCCTGTGAGGTGGGTGGGGCTGAATGGGCTCTCACAGCAGCTGCTCTTTCAAGGACAGAGTCTCAGAGCGGCTCACAACCTCCTTTAACTTCCTCCCCCACAACAGACACCCTGTGAGGTGGGTGGGGCTGAGAAGACTCTCACAGCAGCTGCCCTTTCAAGGACAACCTCTGCCAGAGCTATGGCTGACCCAAGGCCATGCTAGCAGGTGCAAGTGGAGGAGTGGGGAATCAAACCCGGTTCTCCCAGATAAGAGTCCGCACACTTAACCACTACACCAAACCGGCTCATAAACAGTTAAACCTTTCTTCAATAGAGTTAGAAGGGTGTAACTTTTGCTTAGGATGGTACTGTAAGGGGAGAATTGCTGAACATTAAAATTCTTGCAGATGAGGATCCTACATGGTTTTCCTTTGAAAGAGCTTAGCAGTAACAGCAACACCAGTTTCTGGGTTGCTTTTCAGAACAAGTTGCCTCTTTAAAAGTAAAGAATAAGAGAGATGTGTTAGGATAATGTGTAGTGCTCGAAGAGGAAAGGGTCTGAAGCTTCTGAAACAACACAGGACAGCCTTGGAAGTGTTATTATCATGGAAAATGAAAGGTTTGTTTTCATTGCCTGACGAAGCAAATGACACATGGAATATATCATTCAACTCAGCTGGCTGAAATACAGGCACTATTTTTGGTCGTTTGGCCTAACGAAAAGCAGGTACATTTACATCTTATCCTTTTTTGAACATATGTGAAAAATCGTTTGACTCCGTTTAACATAAACAGAAGAGCTCATAAAAAAGTCACTGCCTAACGCACAACTTGAACTCGTGTTTTTTTTTTCATGTTTGTCAGTGGTGCCTCCAGAAGTAAAAAGAACAAACAGCATCTTGTCATTGCCGTGAATAATTTTGCTAATGCTTTCATTGAGTAATGCCACATCACTTCTTTCACATCTCCTAAATGAGGCACCTTCATCCAGAACACTGCCTTTTAATCTTTGTTCTTGTTAATTTCAGTGGTCTTACTGGAATAGTAGGCCAAGAGTTTTCAAATTTCCCTACCTTCAGAGAACGTGGTTTGCATTAATCCATCTGCCATTTAACGTCACCAACAAAAGTATGCAATCCTGATGCATTCCAGGGCATGCACTTAAATTAGTGCTAGATAGGGGTTAGGTCTTACCCTTGTTTCATCCCAGAACACAGTCAGCACAGTGGCTATACCACACTTCAGCAAGGTGGTAATTGGGCAAGCTGTCTGCCAGGGAATCTGACATTACTAATCTTGGAGAAAACTTCCAATGCCACTTTGAATTCTGTGGAACACAGTTTATTAATCCTGAGACAAGACCAACAATCTCTCTCTCTCTCGGCTTGACTTCGCGAACGAAGATTTAAGAAAGGTGCAGTAGTCCACATCTGCTGCAGGCTCGCTGGTGGCTGACAAGACCAATGCGGGACAGGCAGGTCCGGCCACAGTGGCTGCAGGGAAAAGTCTGTAGTTTGACATTTATGCTCAAATAGCATGTTTGCACTATTTGCAGCTTGGCTTGCCCCTCCCTTCTTCTGCAAAGTATTTAAGAATACCTTTAAATGCTTTGGGGAAGAAGTGGGGGGGGGAGGGCACGCGCATTTGTACTCCAAGCTCCATGCTGCCCCCACTTCTTCTCCAAACCATTTAAAGGGATCTTTTCAATGCTTTCGAGAAGTGAGGGGTGGCACCAATCCGTCTCCCTCCCTCTTGCAAGATTTAAAGCAGGAGTGTCAATCATGCGGCCCGAGAGCCAGATCAGGCCCCTGGAGGGCTCTTATCAGGCCCACGAGCAACTCGCTGTAGTCTGCTTTCTCTCTCTCTTGCTTCCTTCTGCATCACCGCTTGCTTTGCCAGGCTTAATCAATTGCGCAAGAGTTACAGAGCAAAGCTTCTGTTTTCTCCATTGGCTGACCAGCTCAAAAAGGAACTTTTGTACAAAAGCTCACAATGCCCGGCCATTTCATGTTTTCTCCTGGGCCTTAGACTCAAAGCACTGACCATGAGATTTCTGTGATGAATGTCAATTAATCAAAAGTAGGTCTGCAACTTACACACACACCCCTGAACAACACCTGAACAGCTTACACAAGATTGCTACAGCACAGACACGGTCTCCGCATTTTGATGCAATAATCCAGAGCAAGAGGTGTCAGTTATCAGAGACCGTTAAATAAACAAAATATGGCAAGAGCGCTAATCTTTCTGGCATATTTTAAGTTTTCAAAAAATCTTTAATTATTTTTGTCTGTGTCCTTTATAAAGTTCCTATCTCTGCTACCTGGCATTACATTTTATGACACCCGTGGCCTGGCCCAACAAGGCTCTCTTAACAAATAAGTTTGGCACCCCTGATTTAAAGGGTCCTCCAGCTGATTGGCATGCCACTGTCGGAGTATTGAGTCCTCCTTCCACAGCATGACAGGAGCAAGAAGAAGCAGGTGGATCTATCTGACAGGTCAGGCTCAGGTCAACCTTGTCAGCAAGCCGGTTCTGGCTGGACTGTAACCAGGGGAAAGTACCTGCTGAAGTCAGCAACTGTATGGACTGCCGTGATTGGCTGACATGTATATATAAGCACTACAGCGCCAGTCTGTATTTCTCTCACTCGAGAGTTGGAGCCTGGCAGAGCACTTTGTCACTCAGCTTAATGTTTTTCACCGCACTAGTTGTACTGTATATAGCTTGTAAATACACTACTTTTATACTAGGTGCTGGTGTGTGGCTCACCTTCTTCCCGGAGTATACTCTTGCACAGTCCTCTGTTTTACCCTCTGCACATGCACCGCCAATAGCCACATGCTCCCTGCTTTTTCTCAAAAGCATTTAAATCAGCTGAAGGGCCCTTTAAATCTTGCAGGGAGGGAGGGAGAGGGGCAACTGCTGGTGGTCAGCTTGGGGGCAGAGCTTCCCCCTGTCAGCCGGCTGGACGCTGGCAGATTGGAGACCCCAAAACCAGGGGAACCTGCTCCAGGACCTGGGGGATGGCAACCCTACAAGTCAGAGCAGATCTTGGCTGATGTTCTAGACCTGCTTGGAGAAGAGGATCCCAGCACTCCAGATGTGCTCCCAGCACCTGATGACTGGAGCCCCAGCCAAAGATGTGTGAACCAAGTATGGATGGGTGGTCAGGTTGCCTACTAGATTTAGAAGAAGAAGAAGATGATGATGATATTGGATTTATATCCCGCCCTCCACTCCGAAGAGTCTCAGAGCGGCTCACAATCTCCTTTCCCTTCCTCCCCTATAACAGACACCCTGTGAGGTAGATGAAGATATTGGATTTATATCCCGCCCTCCACTCCGAAGAGTCTCAGAGCGGCTCACAATCTCCTTTACCTCCCTCCCCCACAACAGACACCCTGTGAGGTGGGTGGGGCTGGAGAGGGCTCTCACAGCAGCTGCCTTTTCAAGGACAACCTCTGCCAGAGCTATGGCTGACCCAAGGCCATGCTAGCAGCTGCAAGTGGAGGAGTGGGGAATAAATAGAGAAATAAACAGGAAGGCAAATAAATAAGGACATGAATTAAATAAATAAAATGTTTCCATTACTGAACTTGCTTTGCTGAGATCCGAACTCTGTAATCAGTCAGTCCTCTCTCCTCCATCCTTTTGGACTGATTCTATCCACAAGCTGGTGCTACAAAACTGGGTACTCGGAGCACAAATCTGTTGTGAATATTAAATCATACTGATATGACTTTTAAAAAAATATTTATTTCATATGCCCCTTTAAAATTTACATTTAGAGGGCTGTGCCATTATATTATTAGCCACAGCGGTATCAACGTTCTGTATAGTTTACGTTCTGTGTTGAATTCTGTGCATCGTTTGGGAAGTGGCGCTGCATCCGTTTGCAAGAATAGTTCTACTGGACTGTAAAGACAAACTCCAGTACAGGCCTTTGGCCTTTCTGCTCTCAGCAGTCCGTCTTCCGCTTCTGATTTAGAAAGTCTTCCTAGACCACGCTCAGGTATCTTTCCTTGCCCAAACGCCCCAAATTGCAATAAGTATGACCATCGCAATAAGGGTGTACAGTGCGTGGACAGTCGTTTGCTCATCTCCACACCACAGTTTGCAGCCACAAGAATTCTGCGCGTGCTCGCTGAGGCTTGCAGGTGATTTGGACCTGTGAGCACGAAGACAGTGTATTCTGCCAAAAGAAAGAGAAAGACTGGGATTTAACAACTGTTTGACTCTGGAGAAGGGGCTGTAGCCCAGTGCTAATGCATCTGCTTGCATTCAAGCGCAGAGGAGCCCACGTTCAGTCTCTGGCATCTCTAACGTTAGGCCTTGGGAAGGGACCATGGCTTAGTGACAGAGCACCTGCTTTACCTGCAGAAGGTTCAGTCCCCAGTACCTCCTATTAAAGGATCATGTAGCAGGTGACGTGAAAGATCCCAACCTGACATCCTGCAGAGCCCCTGCCAGCAAAAGTACACAGTGCTGACCTTGAGGGACCAATGGTCTGTTTCAGTAGTGCTCATTCTATTCCCAGACATAAAAGTGTATTCACCTGGATGATCGCCATAGAATGCCCCGTTTAGAATATGGAGCTCTCTTCTGCCTGCTAATTTAGCTAAACATAGGCCGGCAAAGTTTGCCTTACAGTCTTTAAAATCTTCCCTTGTGAAGGGAAGTCCATTCTGGCCTTGTTCCTGCTCATTTAGTAGGGAATTAAATTTATTTGCTAAGAAGGCATCATTCATTCCCATACGGGCATTGAAATCCCCTGCCAGTAAGATTTGAGCTTCCGGGTGGTTCCAGGGAAAGATTTATTATAAATTGGTCTAGTAATGCCCAATTTTCTTCTATAGATGTCTGTTTTGTTAGAGGTGGGAGGTATACATTTATAATAATCAGGATTCCCCTATCCCGTCTCACCAATATAGCCATAGCTAAATGGGACAGCGAGGATCTGTTTCAGTATAAGACAGTTCACAAGTTCATGTTTTTTTTTCTTGCCTAAAATTAAGAGCGCCGTTTTATCGAGTACACTTGGCAGTTGACACAGGGCTTCTTAGAGTGAATGGGAGTCGCAGGGAAATCTCCATAATTGGAAGCAGGGAACATCGCCAAACATTTGGCTCACATCAATTTAGGACACACACAGTGGTTTAGGTGGGCAAAACGTACGACTTGCTTGGCAATACGCTGTATGCCTCCCTCTCTTTCTCCCTTTAGCACCCCCCGTTTTGTAGCACTGGTAGAAAGAATGAGATTGGCCAGATTGGAAAGTTGGGGGTTTTTCTGGTCTACAGGGAAAAAAATGTAAAGAAGATGGTACTGAAAGCGCCCACTGTTGAAATGCATTCACAGTAACTACCCATGGTCATCATTACTTGTTCAGGACAGAACCTCAGGTCAAAGACCCTGTCCACTTCTCTAGAACATTTATTTTGAATCCTGCCCACTTCTCAAGTTGTCTAGTTAAAGAAATACCCTGTTTTAATTTTTAGGTCACTTTCCAGTGATACAAATCAGTGAAACCAGAGCTGGCAGACCAGCTATAAGACGTTTTCAGTACCTGTCTCCATTAATTGTACAACTGATTACCTCCTTCTTAATTACATCCCATTTGACAACATGGATGAGCAATTTGTATTCTCATATACAAAAATAAATCTGCATGCTGGGATCTGTAAATCTGTCTTCGTTTGCCATACTTTTTTTGTTTCCTCTTGTGGCCCTTCAGTAACCTCCCTTGGTTCTCATTGTTTCTGGATGGCTGATCTGCTCTTACGATGTTTTTAATTGTTAGCTGCCTCGGTGGCTCCGATTGAGCCGAAATGCAGAATATAAATCTTGCAAATTAATAACATCAAGACACGAACAACTAAAACAAACATTTTTTTCCTTACCATACCATACCACACCTTTAATGGCATAATAGATTCAGATAAAAATACACAGAATATAAAAACTTAAACACTGGAGATAAAATCAAAATAAAACCGAGCTTACAGATGCATTCAAACATGGTCAGAATTAAATTTAAAGATGTCAGCCAGAAATTTTGCCACAGCCTCACTAACCACCCCCTCAGTATCACTCAATAAGTAATAACAGGGTGGCAGAATAGACAAATCTGGAGAAAAAAGAAAGCTTGCCAAATAAATCTTTACGGAGGTTATGGTAAAAAGAACAATCAAGCAATATATGCTGGATTGAGTCAGGTGTATTCGCTCCACAGGAGCAAAGTCTGTCGGCTAAAGGGACTCGCTGATATCTCCCTTGTAAAACTTTGGAGGGAAACACATTAATTTTTTTTCCTAAGCTTATAACAGCATTTCCGTTGTAAAAATGAACTGGGATGCGCTAACCACCAAGAACTGAACTGTGAACTGACACTGGTGAACCTGTATGAAAGACTTGTGGCTGGTGCTCCAGCCAAACCACCCATTGACTGCTTGGAGCTACACAATGGGGAAAGAGGTGATAGACCACAAAGGAGCTCAGCTCACTCCCAGCTGCCAACAGCCCAGCAGGTGTCTGGCATCCTCTCCAGGCAGGCTTGGCTTGGCTTGGCCCCTACCAGTGGTGACACAGGCCCAGGAGGGGATAGGAGTACCTTGTTTGGAGCAACAGAGTAGCATACCTTGCATTGCAAAAGAATATATCAGTAGGTGACAGCCTTATAGTGCAATCCTATGCACACCCGCCCCAATGAATACAGTGTGACTTTATTCTGAGTAAACCTGCATTGGGCTGTGCTATTAAAAGGTTAATCCTAATCTTTTGTTTCAGAGTTTCGTTTCCTTGCCTTTGTCCTTGCAAAGTGAATCGCGAGGCGAGGTCCAAAAAAGTGGCCAGTGGCATTTTCATTTGATAAAACAGCAACTTTAGGGTTTGTAGAGTCTTTCGGGATCAAGTGCCATGTTCTACTGGAGAAAGTTTTCCTTCCAGACGTTTCGTTCTCAGCTGCGGAGAACATCCCCAGTGGCGTTGCAGCCGGAGCAGGCGCTCAGACCTTCTTGGCTGCTGTGCATTGAGAACAGCAACTGATATCAATCTCTTGGTTGGATGTCCTCTAGCAAAGATAGGTTTTTATGAGTGAACCTGGAAAAACGGTGGTTGACCAGGATTAGCAGTGTGAGTAGGGTTGCCAATCCCCAGGTGGGGGCAGGGGACCCCCGGTTTGGAGGCCCTCCCCCTGCTTCAGGGTCGTCAGAAAACGGGGGGAGGGGAGGCAAATGTCTGCTGGGAACTCTATTATTCCCTATGGAGATTTATTCCCATAGAAAATCATGGAGAATTGATCCGTGGGTATCTGGGGCTCTGGGGGGCTTTTTTTTTAGGTAAATGCACCAAATTTTCAGTATAGCATCTAGTGCCTCTCCCCAAAATACCCCCCCCAAGTTTCAAAAAGATTGGACCAGGGGGTCCAATTCTATGAGCCCCGAAAGAAGGTGCCCCTATCCTTCATTATTTCCTATGGAAGGAAGGCATTGAAAAGGTGTGCCATCCCTTTAGATGTGATGGCCAGAACTCCCTTTGGAGTTCAATGATGCTTGTCACAGCTTTGATCTTGGCTCCACTCCTAATGTCTCCTGGCTCCACCCCCAAAGTCCCCAGATATTTCTTAAATTGGACTTGGCAACCCTAAGCATGAGCAGTATCTGGAACCCTATTTGGGGGAATCTCAAAATGTCACATTCTTTTTAATTGATGTCACAAGCATCCATGAACACAGGTTTGGTGCACAGACACAAATTGGGGTTTGAACCCAGGCCTCCGAGGTCCTAGTCTGACACTCACCACATGCTGGTGAGCCATCGGTGAGACTGCAAAGCACAAGAGACGTTTTACGCATTCCATATTTCTGAGGACAGGACGAAAACAGACAGCCTTACCGAGAGCACAAAGGCCAACAACAGTGCCATCTTTTTTAATGGACAGAAGCAGAAGTAGATTTGGATTTTAAAACAGGCTGGAAGCAAGTTGAGCCACAAGGTCCCTCTGTCCCAGTCAGCGCTACAGGGGTCAGATAAGGGCTGCGCTGCAGCGATTACAACGTACACCCATTCCTACACTTAGACACACGTGAATTGCCCCAAAGTCTTGGCACATAACCTTGTAGCAGTTTCTGCAATGTTTATTAAAACATTTGCTTGTTAGGGTTTGAGTAGCATTTTGAATCTAACAGGTTCTGAAACCACTTTTTCACTTGAGTGCCTGCATTTTGTCTGAGTACACTCAGGCTGCAGTTAAGTAGAGAAAGAAGTAGAGAAAGTAGAATGTGGAGAAAGAAGTCCTTTTCTCCCTTTCTCACAATACAAGAACTCGTGGGCATTCGATGAAATTGCTGAGCAGACGGGTTAAAACGGATAAAAGGAAGTACTTCTTCACCCAAAGGGTGATTAACATGTAGAATTCACTGCCACAGGAGGTGGTGGCGGCCACAAGCAAAGCCACCTTCAAGAGGGGGTTAGATAAAAATATGGAGCAGAGGTCCATCAGTGGCTATTAGCCACAGTGTGTGTGTGTATATATTTTTGGCCGCTGTGTGACACAGAATGTTGGACTGGATGGGCCATTGGCCTGATCTAACATGGCTTCTTTTATGTTCTTAAACACACAAAAGCCCAATGGACACACAAGTCTGTTGCATTTTATCATGTTCCTTTGGGGGGGGGGGGGCTGCTTTGCTGAAGTGCAACTGATGTAAATGGGGCAGGCAGATATCTTTTCAGACACCCCTCCCTTCAACACAGAAAGGCATCTGTGCGGGATGCACACCTGGTGCCAGGTGGGTGAGCAGCAGACCTGCCCAAAATGCACACTTGGACTCCAGAAATGAGAACGCATTCTAAATCCTGTGATATCTTCCTAATTAGGACATAACTCTCCTTAGGCTTGCTCTGTCAGTCCCTGAAATCCAAGCCATTCAAACAAAAGCCCGGATGTGATCGATAGGAAAAGGGAAGTGGTTAAAGTGTCAGGATATGATCCAGAAAGCCCAAGTTCAAAACCCACTCTGCAATAAAAGCTCACTGGGTGATCTTGGGCCAGTCACACCCTCTGCCTAACCTACCTCACAGGGTTGTTGTGAAGCTAAAATGGGGGGACAAGAAAAGGATGTAAGCCTGTTGAAGAGAAAGGCAAGGCATGACCGGCATGAACAAAATCAAATAAAGAATTTGAACATCTGCTTTGGCAATGGTGTACATTCAGTTTTGGAGTGCTGTATTCTCTGTCACTGACATTAGTAACATTCACACACAATGCAAAACAGGCCCAGATAATTGGCTTTTCCTGTTGTGTGCAAAGACACCCTTAGTTCCTTCATTGCTCTATTCCTACTACTACCTCTGGGGCAAGAGCCACCCACAAATCCCCCAGTTTAAGAATTCCAAATATTACACAGGACTCTCCACTCATGGCATTCAGCTCTGACAATGGCGCATTCTGCACTGCAGTGCATTTTGCAAATGGCTTTATGAGCAACTTTCTCTTACCTTCTAGAGACATTCATGCTTTCGTGATGGATGCCCTTCACACCTCTTCCTCCAAAGCTGGCAGTGACTGGAAGGTCCTTGTTCTGTGGCACTTACGACTCCTAAAATGCTGACCTTTGCACAGCTAGACAGCTTACAACCTGAAGAAATGCTCTGAAGCTACTGGAAAGACAAGCAAGCGACAGACTCAGTTATGTGTTCTTCTCTCATCGGCTCCCGAGACTTTTATAAACAAGAACAGTGCGGCCCCTGCCAAATCTGAAGCAATAAAGGGATCCCTCCCATCTTTCAGCATATCTGTTTATAGAAGGGAGGAGGCAATGGATGTGGGAAACATGTGCAATATCATGCTGTATTAATTCAGAGTGAAAACATCTTTGCAGGACTGAAGAAGAAGAAGAAGACCATAGATTTGTACCCCGCCCTTCTCTCTGAATCAGCGTCTCAGAGTGGCTTACAATCTCCTTTATCTTCTTCCCCAACAACAGTCACCCTGGGAGGCGGGTGGGGCTGAGAGAGCTCTCCCCAGAAGCTGCCCAACTCCTGTGAGAGCTATGGCTGACCCAAGGCCATTCCAGCAGCTGCAAGTGGAGGAGTGGGGAATCGAACCTGGTTTTCCTAGGTAAGAGTTTGCATATTTAACCACTACACCAAACTGGCTCTCTACTGCATTTTCAATAAATGAGTATTTGAATAAATTAATGGAAGCTGTAAAATAAATGAGTAAATGAGTAAAAGCTAACAAGGATTCCTTTAAGCAGTGAGGTTAATAAAAGGGAACACAGGTTGTGGCAAATAAAATGCAAGTCTGTGATCAGGCAGGCAAAAAGGGACTATGAGGAGCATATTGCGAAAAACATAAAGATCAAACATAAAGACCAACAATAAAAATTTCTTCAAATACATTAGAAGCAGGAAACCAGCCAGGGAGGCAGTGGAGCCCTTGGATGACCAAGGGGTAGAAGGATCCAAGTAGGCAGCCGTGTTGGTCTGAAGTAGTAGAACAAAATAGGAGTCAATAGCACCTTTAAGACCAACTTAGTTTTATTCAGAACGTAAGCTTTCGTGTGCTCTAAGCACACTTCATCAGAAGGAGGATAGCAAAATGGCTGAGAAGATGAATGCATTTTTTTTGCCTCCGTCTTCACTGTGGAAGATTAGAAGTGTTTGCCTATGCCAGAACTGCTGATTTCAGGAGGGGTGTTGACAAGACCTGAGACAGATTGAGGGGATGAGAGAGGAGGTCCTATGGCTGATAGCCAATTTAAAAACTGGTAAGTCACCAAGCCTGGATGGCATATATCCAAGGGTTCTGGAACAATTCAAAGGTGAACTTGTGGGTCTCCTGACAAACATATGTAATCTATAATTAAAATTGGCCTCCATTCCTGAGGACTGTAAGGTACCTAATGTCACTTCCATCTTTAAAAAGGGTTCAGAGGAGATCCAGGAAATTACAGGCCAGCCAGTCTGACTTCAATACTGGGTAAGTTGGTGGAAACCATTATTAAAGAGAGAATTAGTGGGCACATTGATGAACAAAAGTTGATGAACAGAAGTTATAGAGGAAAGCTCCACATGGGTTCTGTAAGGGAAGATCTTATCTCACTAACCTACCATACCAAACCTTTAATGGCATAACAGTTGCAAATAAAAATACACAGAATATAAAAATTTAAACATTGGAGATAAAATCAAAATAAAACCGAGCTTACAGATGCATTCATACATGGTCAGATTTAAATTTAAGGATGTCAGCCAAAAATTTTGCCACAGCCTCTCTAACCTCCCCCTCAGTATCGTTCAATAAATAATAACAGGGTGACAGAATAGACAAATCTGGGGAGAAAGAAAGCTTGCAAAATAAATCTTTACGGAGATTATGATAAAAGGAACAATCAAGCAATATATGCTGAATGGAGTCGGGAATATTCGCTCCAAAGGAACTGAGTCTGTCGCCTAAAGGGACTCGATGATATCTCCCTTGTAAAACTTTGGAGGGAAACATATTTAGTCTAGCCAACATAAATGCCCTGCGATGACTTGGAATGGTTAAGTCTGATAGATAATGGAGCATTTTGCCGCAGAAAGCATAAAGACCTAAGGAAGCTGGGGAGCAAATATAAGGGTCTGTTGGACGTAGTTTCGTTTCCTCCAACTCCCACAGTCTCAATTTAATACATCTGAAGATATATGACTCATCAGAAGTAAAAAATCCCAGCGCTTGCTTTAAGCATCAGAGCTGAAGCCAGGCAGACAGGCACAGAGGAAGCACGCTGCCCTCTCCGCAGCCGGTGCTTGCGAAGCGCTGGGTTTGCGGTGAGGGCAGCGTGGAGCGATCCCAACGCTTGCTGGAAGCAGCTGGAGCCAGGCAGGCAGGCGCGGGGGAAGCGCCGGGATCGGAGGCGGAGGCAGCAGATCGCCCCCCAGGAGGAAGGTGCGTCCTTTGGTCTGGAGCACCTTATGGTCCGAAAAATACGGTAATGCAGATTGGGGCCAAAAACCCTAACTATAAATATAAGTTGATGGGGTGTGAACTGGCAAATACTTACCAAGAGAGAGATCTTGGGTTCATGGTAGATAACTCACCAAAAATGTTGAGACAATATGCGACTGCAATAAAAAAAAGACCAGCGCTATGCTGGGCATTGTTAGGAAGGGAACTGAAAACAAATCAGCCAGTATCATAATGCCCCTGTATAAATCGATGGTGCGGCCTCATTTGGAGTACTGTGCACAATTCTGGTCACCACACCTCAAAAAAGATATTATAGCACTGGAAAAGGTCCAGAAAAGGGCAACTAGAATGATTAAAGGGTTGGGACGCTTTCCCTATGAAGAAAAATTAAAACACTTGGGGCTCTTAAGCTTGGAGAAATGTCGACTGAGGAGTGTGACATGATAGAGGTTTACAAGATTATGCATGCGATAAAGAAGGTAGTGAAAATAGTACTTTTCTCCCTTTCTCACAATACAAGAACTTGTGGGCACTCAATGAAATTGCTGAGCAGTCGGGTTAGAATGCATAAAAGGAAGTACTTCTTAACCCAAAGGGTGATTAACATGTGGAATTCTCTGCCACAGGAGGTGGTGGCAGGTACAAGCATAGATAGCTTCAAGAAGGAATTGGATAAACTTATGGAGCAGAGGTCCATCAGTGGATATTAGCCACCTGCATATTGTTGGAACTCTGTCTGGGGCAGATGCTCTGTATTCTTGGTGCTTGGGGGGCAGCAGTGGGAGGGCTTCTAGTGTTCTGGCCCCAGTGATGGACCTCCTGATGGAACCTGGTTTTTTGGCTGTGTGACACAGAGTGTTGGACTGGATAGGCCATTGGCCTGATTTGAGCCAAGTTTCTGTTCTTCAGTTTCAAGTATTTAACCTGGATGTGCCCAGAGGTATCAGCTGAAGAGAATGAGCCAAAGCAGTCTTGGCTAGAGTTGCCAACTCCAGGCTGGGAGATACCTGGAGATATTGGGGTGGAGCCTGAGGAGGAGGGTGGGGTTTGAGGAGGGAAGGGTCTTCAAAGGGATATAATGAAAAAGAAGAGTAGTTTTGTATACCCTTATCTTACCTTGTATACCTCTACCTTAAGGAGTCTCACAGCAGCTTACAATCATCTTCCCTTCCTCTCCCCACAATAGTACCTTGTGAGGTAGGAAGGGCAAAGAGAGTTCTGAGAGGACTGAGACTGGCTCAACGTCACATGCAGGCTGCATGTGGAGGAATCAAACCCTGTTCTCCATATTAGAGTCCACCACTCTAAACCACTACACTGTGTTAGCCATAGAGTCTAGCTTCCAAAGTGGCCATTTTCTCCAAGTGAACTAATCTCTGCTGCCTGGAGATCAGTTGTAATCCTAGGAGATCTCCAGCTACCACCTGGAGGCTGGCAACACTCTTGGCTGTTAGTCATAGCTTGTAGTATGTGGCCCTCAGTGAGCCAGGCCAATGAATCCAGCACCAGGACAATTGTGGTTGAAGGTTTAAACCTCTTCTCCCTTCCTTGCATGACCTTGAGGCAAACTTAGCCTGCATGAGCCTGCAATTTGCATTAATGGACTGACCATGCATCTGGCTGAGCGTTCTAGTGAAGGGGGACCCCTGAATAATTAATGAATACCCCTATGATAATGAACAAAAGCATGCTTCTGCCTTCAGAACTAGGATGTCTGATGCAACTCTTCGTTAGAAGCACAGAAAGCCCCAAGTGGGTGTGAATTCAAGGTTTTATATTAGATAAGAGACAGTGACCTCATTGAGGCCTCTGGATGTGTATTAGATAACAAAGGGGCCTCAGAGCAGCTTCTTGCTGGAGCTGATAAAGCATGGAGACAGGAGGAATGGAAAGGTACTAGAAGGAATTGCAAGGGGGTGGGGAATGTTGAATCAGATAAGCCTGGGTGCCTGCACCTGTGTGAATAAAATGGTCTGTATGTAGAATGATTTTAACTTAGTCATTTTAGGGGCCCATGGCCGACTAAGTTTTGCTCTTGGTACCAAAAGTAAACCTCGTTTCATACCTCGTTATTTCTCTGCTTCACTAGCTGGTTTGAGTCCTCACATAGCAGAAGAATGAGAATTTCTATATGGTAATGTTGAAGGGGGTAGATGTATATCTAGTACAGGATTAACTGTGAAATAAACTGCTTCTGTCAAATGTCTTGTATTCACACTATCGCAGGGCGTGATAAGTCCAGAATGCAGAACAATTGCAACTCACAATACAGCAAGCGTTAAGAACATAAGAAGAACCCTGCTGGATCAGACCCATGGTCCATCCAGTCCAATATCTTGTTCCATACAGCGGTCAACCAATTAGTGCAAGCAACAGGCACAGAGGCCAAAGTTTTTCCCTGGTGTTGCCTCCCAGCACTGGAATTCAGAGGTTTACTGTTCCCTCTAGTCACTATGAGTTGTAGCTGCTGATAGATCTACGATTCCCAGTTGGAGGCAGAAGATCCCCCAGTTTGGGGGACCTCCCCATTCTTCAGAGTTATCAGAAAGTGGTGGGTAGGGGAGAGAAATGTCAGCTCCATTATACTCTATGGAGACTGATCTCCATAGGGTATAATGGAGAATTGATCCATGGGTATCTGGGGCTTTGGCAGGGCTGTTGTTTTTTTTTTAGGTAGAAGCACCAAATTTTCAGCATAGCCTCTGATGCCTCGCCTCAAAAAAAGACCCCAAGTTTCAAAAAGACTGGACCAGGAGGTCCAATTTAGAAATCCTTTTGCAGTTCAGTCATGATCGTCACAAGCTTGCTCCCGGCTCCACCACCAAAGTCCCCAGATATTTCGCGAGTCAGACCCGGCAACCCTAATCCTCCATCTTGTCTTCGAAAGCCATCTATGGCTGCTGCGGCATATTTCAGTTTTAAGCCTGGGGGTGGGGGTGGGGAGCAGTCTTTGAGGCAACTCTTCTCATTCTCTAGGCCCACTTCCAGATTGGCAGTCAATTACTGAACAGAGAACCTAAGCAACAGTTGCACATCCACAACCAATATAAATATGGGTGACTAGGGGTGTTTTCTTGAAAATGCTCTACTTCTTGCTGGCTTTTTCCAGGCCCATACCATTTGTCCGGGCCATTGGCGCTTCTTATCCTTCTGCTACCTCTGTTCTTGACAGTTGGTCTTGATTTTCCACACTGACAGAAACTGAGCTTCCACTCAACTTTTTTTTTTTTTTAATGGGGGTCAAGTCTGCCTTCCGTTACAAAAAAAAAATAAATACTCAGATCTTTCTGCTTTTCCACCAAGAATTCAAAAGCCATCTTAGCAATTATTAATGGCTTGTACAAATGTAAATCAACAGCTGTGACATCTTTCCAAAAGTGTCAGAATTTCTGTAACTTACACATTTTAGCTTTAAACTAATCAGGGCTTTTTTTTTTTTTTTTTTTAAGCAGAAACGCACAGGAATGCCGTTCAAGCTGGCTTGGTGTCGGGGAGCATGCAAATGAGTTCCTGCTGGGCTTTTTTCTACAGAAAAAGCGCTGAAACTAATAACGTTCAAACCCCTCCCCACTGAATAATCATCAGAGCAGTGCTGGTGAGGTGATTTTTAGGTTTTGTTTTCATCTTTAAAATGGTGGTGGTGCAAGGTGTCTGGGTAGATATTTGGGGCTTAATTTGTATAGAGAAAACACTGAATTGTTAACATGAAATATAAAAAGCACAGGCATTTCAAGACTAGCTGTGGAAAACTTTCATTAAAGCAATCCGTCTTGTTCTTCTTTCCTGACAGCCACAAGTGCAAAAGGAATCATTTGAATAGCAGTAAAAAAAACTGCAAAAGATTCACTGAAGCTCAGCAGAGCCAAAAGAAGAGATTGGATTTATACCCCACCCTTCACTCAGACTCTCAGAGCATCTTACAATCTGCTTTCCCTTCCTCTCCCCACTAAAGACTCCCTCTGGTGTGGCTGAGAGAGCTCTTGGAGAACTGCTCTTTAAAGGTCACTCATAGAATCATAGAGTTGGAAGGGACCTCCAGGCTCATCTAGTCCAACCCCCTGCACAATGCAGGAAACCCACAAATACCTACCCCAAATTCACAGGATCTTCATCACTGTCAGATGGCCATCTAGCCTCTGTTTAAAAACCTCCAAGGAAGGAGAGCCCATCACCACCCGAGGAAGCCTGTTCCACTGAGGAATCACTCTAACAGTCAGGAAGTTCTTCCTAATGTTGAGCCAGAAACTCTTTTAATTTCAACCCATTGGTTCTGGTCCTACCTTCTGGGGCCACAGAAAACAATTCCACAGCATCCTCTATATCAGAGGTGGCCAACGGTAGCTCTCCAGATGTTTTTTGCCTACAACTTCCATCAGCCCCAGCCAGCATGGCCAATGGTTGGGGCTGATGGGAGTTGTAGGCAAAAAACATCTGGAGAGCTACCATTGGTCACCCCTGCCCTATATGACAGCCCTTCAAGTACTTGAAGATGGTGACCATATCACCTCTCAGCCGCCTCCTCTCCAGGCTAAACATCCCCAGCTCCTTCAACCTTTCCTCATAGGACTTGGTCTCCAGACCCCTCACAATCTTCGTTGCCCTCCTCTGGACCCATTCCAGCTTGTCTATATCATTCTTAAAATGTGGTGCCCCAAACTGAACACAATACTCCAGGTGAGGTCTTACCAGAGCAGAGTAAAGTGATACTATCACATCATGTGATCTCGACACTATACTTCTGTTGATACAGCCCAAAATTGCATTTGCCTTTTTAGCCACCGCATCACACTGTTGACTCATGTTCAGCGTATGATCCACTAAGACCTCGAGATCCTTTTCACACCTACTACTGCTAAGACAAGTCTTCCCCATCCTATAACCATGCATGGGATTTTTCCTACCTAAATGCAGAACTTTACATTTATCCCTGTTAAAATTCATTTTATTGGTTTTAGCCCAGTTTTCCAGCCTGTCAAGGTCATCCTGTATCCTGTTTCTGTCTTCTACTGTATTTGCAACTCCTCCCAATTTAGTATCATTGGCAAATTAATGAGCATTCCCTCTATTCCTTCATCCAAATCATTGATAAAGATGTTGAACAAAAGAGGTCCCAGGAGAAGATCCCTGAGGCACTCCACTTGTCACTCCTCTCCAAGAGGATGAGGAACCATTCACAAGTACTCTTTAGGTGCGATCTGTCAACCAGTTACAGATCCACCTAACGGTAACAGGATCCAAACCACATTTTACCAACTTGTCAACAAGGATAGCATGTGGAACCTTATCAAAACCCTTACTGAAATCAAGAGAAACGACGTCTACAGCATTCCCCTGATCCAGCAAGGTAGTCACTTTCTCAAAAAAGAGATCAAGTTAGTCTGACATGACTTGTTCTTGAGAAACCCACTAAGCTTTTTTTTTAAATGAGGGCCAAGTCTGCCTTTTGTTACCCCCCAAAATACTCAAATTTTCCTGCTTCTTCACCAAGAATTCAAAAGCCATCTTAGCAATTATTAATGGCTTGTACAAATGTAAATCAACAGCTCTGACATCTTTCCAAAAATGTCAGAATTTCTATAACTTACACATTTTAGCTTTTATTATTATTTTTTTATTATTATTATTTAGCTATTATTATTATTATTTTAACTAATCAGGGCTCTTTAAAAAAAAAAAAAAAGCAGGAACGCAGTTTAGACTGGCTTGGTGTCAGGGAGCATGCAATCTTAGTAATCACATCCATCCTTTCTAAATGTTCCAGGACTGACTGACTGATGATTTGTTCTAAAACTTTTCCAGGTATAGATGTCAAGCTGATGGGTCGGTAGTTACCTGGATCCTCCATTTTCCCCTTCTTGAAAATGGGGACAACATTCGCCCACCTCCAGTCTTCCGGCACCTCTCCTGTTCTCCAAGAGATGTGCATGTGCATGTGGAAAAGTGGGAAATCAAACCCAGTTCTCCCAGATTAAAATTCACACACTTAACTACTACACCAAACTGGCTGGAAAGAAAAAAGATACTACTCAGAGCTAGGGTTGCCAGTCTTATGGATGATAGATCTGTCAGTGAAGGGAAAGGCACCGCAGGCAGGGATCTAGGGGTGAAGACTTCTCTGCACTGGACAAGAGGTACCACACCCAACTATCCGTCTTCATACTGCTGCTTTTCCAACATGTGCTCAAAAGTCACACAATGGGCCCATTGGAAGGATTATCCTTCCGAGGTCGGTAAAACGAGTACCCAGCTTGCTGGGCGGAAAGTGTAGACGACTGGGGAAGGCAATGGCAAAACCACCCAATAAAAAGTCTGCCATGAAAACGTTGTGATGTGACATCACCCCAGAGTCAGAAACTGGTGCTTGCACAGGGAACTAAAGGTGAAAGGTAGTCCCCTGTGAAAGCACCTGTCGTTTTCGACTCTGGGTTGACGTTGCATCACAACGTTTTCACACGGCAGACTTTTTATGGGGTGATTTGCCATTGCCTTCCCCAGTCATCTACACTTTCCCCCCAGCAAGCTGGGTGCTCATTTTACCGACCTTGGAAGGATGGAAGGCTGAGTCAACCTGGAGCCGGTTACCTGAACCAGCTTCCGTTGGGATCAAACTCAGGTCATGAGCAGAGGGCTCCAACTGCAGTACTGCAGCTTTGCCACTCTGCACCACGGGGCTCTTTGCACAGGGAACTATCTTTACCTTTTTACCTAAGAAAGTACACCTACTGGAATGCTAATCCAAATGTCACCCTGGGACCAAAAGATCTTCCAGTACTACAGCAGATCTTCAAATGACCAGACATCTCCACACCACCCCCAAAATCTCTAGGAATTTTCCAACATGGAGTTGGCAATCTTATGACCAAACGTCTGCGGAAACATGCTTTGCAATAACAGTCCAAGAAGACTGTTTTCAGATATCCCCATGAAATTACCTTAGCAACCCAGGGCCAACTCACTTGAGCTGGATTCTCACTTTATCATGAGAGAGCAGCACTAGCTAAGATATTGAGCAGTCTTACAGTTCTGGATTGTGTGCAATGCTGATTCTGTGATCTTAGGCAGATCATGAGAAAGAGGGCAGGAAGGAGGGCTGCATAAGTGTTTAGCTCTCACGGCTTTTTCTTACATGTCCAGGGAAGTGTTGATTGTTGCTTTGCGGTCAGAAAGCAATTTTTCTCCAGCCCAGATTGGCCAGGGATTCTGGAAGATTTTTACCATCCTCTGGGCATTGAACAGGGTCACTGGGTGTGAGATAGAGTTGCCAGTTCCCAGTTGGGGGCAGGGGATCCCCCAGTTTGGAGGCCCTCCCCTGCTTCAGGATCATCAGAAAGCAAGGGAAAGGGAGAGGGAAATGTCTACTGGGCACTCCATTATACCCTATGGATACTGATTCCCACAGGGTATAATGGAGAATTGATCTGCAGGTATCGGGTGGCTATTTTTTGAGGTAGAGGTGCCAAATTTTCAGCATAGCATCTAGTGCCTCTCCTCAAAACACCCAAGTTTCAAAAAAAATTGGACCAGGGGGTCCAATTCTATAATGAGCCCCAAAATAAGGTGCCCCTATCCATCATTCCAAATGGAGGAAAGGCATTTAAAAGGTGTGCAGTCCCTTGAAATGCGATGGCCAGAACTCCCTTGGTACAACCTTGCTCCAGGCTCCACACAGTCCACATCCAACGTCCCCCAAAATTTTTTGAGTCGGACCTAGCAAGGGAGGAGGGGGGGGGGAGAGATTTGTGAATTTCCTGCATTGTGCAAGGGGTTGGTCTCGATGACCGTGGAGGTCACTTCCAACTCTATGGTTCTAAGATGGTGGGTAGAAGGCCCATATTTAAATCATTAGTCAACGTGAGGTTCACTTGGTGAACTTGAGCTAGCGGACACTACCTATAATTTTAAATCTATCTTCCGGATAGGGTTGCCAATCCTCAGGTGGGGGCAGGGGATCCCCCGGTTTGGAGGCCCTCCCCCTCCCCCCTGCTCCAGGGTTGTCAGCGGGGGGAGAAGAGGAAAATGTCTGCTGGGAACTCTATTATTCACTAGGGAGATTTATTCCCATAGAAAATAATAGAGAATTGATCCGCGGGGCTCTGGGGGGGGGCTGTTGAGGTAGAGGCACCAAATTTTCAGTACAGCATCTAGTGCCTCTCCCCAAAATACCCCCCAAGTTTCAAAAAGATTGGACCAGGGGGTGCAATTCTATGAGCCCCAAAAGAATGTGCCCCTATCCTTCATTATTTCCTATGGAGGGAAGGGATTTAAAAGATGTGTGGTCCCTTAAAATGCGATGGCCAGAACTCCCTTTGGAGTTCAATGATGCTTGTCGCAGCCTTGATCTTGGCTCCACCCCAATGTCTCCTGGCTCCTCCCCCAAAGTCTCCTGGCTCCACCCCCAAAGTCCCCAGATATTTCTGAAAGTGGACTTGGCAACCCTATATTTAAATCGCTAGTCAACGTGAGGTTCACTTGGTGAACTTGAGCTAGCAGACACTACCTATAATTTTAAATCTATCTTCCGGAGTTGTAGGGAGGGCGATTGAAACAAACAGCTGGAGCACACAGGACGTTTTCCCAGTGCAGGGAGAATTGCGAGCGTGCTGACGGACTACGAACAGGACCCTCTCGGGATATTTCTGTGGGTCACAGAGCATTACACATTTCCCTACGTCCGCGGTTTCCGAGGAGACGCGACGGCTTCCTGTGCAGAAAGGAGACGAAGGGCTGCAAACTACATATCCCACAATGCACTGAGCGACAGGTTCCGGCTCGGAAGCTTGCTTTTTTTTGTTTTTAACCCCTGACCGTTCGAACAGAATCGGTTCCGGGTCGCGAGCGTCGTTTAAATCCACCAATAAGAAGGTTTCGTATAAGACAGGGAGGCGGAGCTCCCTGTTCAAAATTCTGGGCGACTTTAGCGGGCTGCTGAGGAGTCGGCGGAAGCGGGAGGGCGCCGCGGCATCGCCTCCCAGGTGTAGCTGGCCGGGGGCGTGGAGGGGAGAGGCGAAGGCGTGGCGAGGTCTTTGAACGGCGGGGCCAGGCGACCCTGCACAGGTACATGCATGCATGCTTGCTTGCTTGCTTGCAAAGCTGTGACTCCGTGTTTGAACTGATGCAGACGTTTTATATGCAGCTCAGGGCATAAGGAAACTCTCCCGGAGATAACTTAGCCGGTAATTAAAGTTGCCAATCCCCAGGTGGGGGCAGGGGATCCCCGGTTTGGAGCCCCCCCCCCCCCCTGCTACAGGGTCATCAGAATGGGAGGGAAATATCTGCTAGGAACTCTGTTATTCCCTAGGGAGATTTATTCCTATAGAAAATCTTGGAGAATTGATCTGTGGGTCTCTGGGGGGGGGGCTTTTTTGGGGGGGGTAGAGGCACCAAATTTTCAGTAGAGCATCTAGTGCCTCTCCCCAAAGTACCCCCCAAGTTTCAAAAAGATTGGACCAGGGGGTCCAATTCTATGAGCCCTGAAAGAAGGTGCCCTTATCCTTCATTATTTCCTATGGAAGGAAGGCATTGAAAAGGTGTGCCCTCCCTTTAGATGTGATGGCCAGAACTCCCTTTGGAGTTCAATGATGCTTGTCACAGCCTTGATCTTGGCTCCACCCCAATGTCTCCTGGCCCCACCCCCAAAGTCTCCTGGCCCCACCCCCAGAGTCCCTAGCTATTTCTTGAATTGGACTTGGCCACCCTACCGGTAATGTGTAAATTTTAGGAGGGCGAGGTAGGGGGGTGGGGTGTGTGTTGAGGAATCTCTGAACTTTGTTTGACCTGCATCCAGAATTGGGAGAAATACTGTTTCCTAATCTCAGATATGTGAGAATAGACTGTGGCAAGCAGAAATTTCACCTAGGAAAGAAAGAAGCCGGCTTATAGGGAATCTTTGTCATTGGACCCCACCCTGGAAAGTAGTGGAGCCTGCTGAAAGCTTGGCGAAGCAGAGCCAGACCTTTGTTTCCCCAAATCCAAGTGGTACTCAAAGTAGGAAAAGCACATATCTTTATGAGGAAGTTGAAGATGGAGCCCTGTTTTAGAAGGAAGTAATTTTTATTGCTATTATATTAGCTTCAACTCCCTAAGCCTCAAGGTGAATTACAAAATATATTTTTAAAACAACAATTTGGACAAGCACAAAAGGTCTCTAATGAACAAAACAATGCAAATTGCATTATGTTGTCTGAACTCTCTTTGAAATGTGAAGATGCTTGTTTGCAGGTGGATGCAGCAGATTATTGGATATGTCATGCCTTCCAGTTTCAGTCACTATCAAGGAATGCGATCAAGATGGGTAGCCCTGTTAAGTTTGTTGCAGTAGAGAAGAGCAATAGTCCAGTAGCACCTTAAAAATAACAAAATTTGTGGCAGGGCATGAGCTTTTGTGATTCACTGCTCACTTGATCCCAGAAGAAATGAGCAGTGACTCACAAAAGCTCACACTTTCCATAAATTTTCTAAGTCTGTTAAGGTGCTAATTTTGCTCCTTTCTATTGTATTAAGGAATAAGGCTTCCTTGTTACAGAGTCTTGCTGCAACTCGAGCTTGCAAAGAAGATTGCCTCCCAGAGTTCTTTTGCAATGTTTTGCAATAGGATGATCTAAATAGAAATTCCATTACAGTTCCTTTTTTCCCCAGGGGACCAGGAGCGGGGTGGGGGGGGGGGGAGGGGAGTCTCAGCCAACAGAAGGAAGGCAGGCTTGGCTTAGTATCTGTGCTGAGCAATTGAGAGCCTGGCAAAGCAAACTCTCCCTCCCCCCTTCCTCCCTGCTCTGCAGCTCCTGTGCAATTGAGCAAGCCTGGCAAGGCAAGCTGCAATGCAGAAGGAAGGGAGAGGGAGAAGGAAGCAGATGACAGCCAGTTGCTTGGGGGGCTGATAGGAGCCCTCATCCTCATCCATTTGGCCCCTGGGCCACATGTTTGACACCCTTGGCTTAGGTGATCTGATTCTTTGCCCAAAGGAAGGGTCCTCATCACTATTATAAGCAAACTGCTTCAATCCAGGTTATATTTGCTGCAAGTAGAGGGGAATGATTAAGATCTACGATGCCATGTAGAACAAGTACATGATTCTCCCCACACTGCCTGGTTGCACTGAGTGTCAAATACACAACGTATGCATAATTGCTCTCTGATTTCTTTAGTAACCCCTATTTTGGGAAGAAAGGATTTCTTTATAGCTTAGGCTGCCCATTAAAGGATTTTAGCAGCAACAGGAGCAGCTTTTTGGAACCAGCATTATAATCTGGGGCTTGCTTTGGTGTTTAATAAACTGAGTTAATGTGTGGTGTGGAAACTCTCTTTGTAGTTATACCATGGAAGAAAGAAAACTGGTCATTGCTTCAAAATGTAAAATGACAGAAACCAAACCTGATGAGTGCATCAATAATGGTAGGTGGTAAGATACTGACTACTATAATGTCACATATGAACATATGAAGCTGCCTTATACTGAATCAGACCTTTGGTCCATCAAAGTCAGTATTGTCTACTCAGACTGGCAGCGGCTGTCTAGGGTCTCGAGCTGAGGTTTTTCACACCTATTTGCCTGGACCCTTTTTTGGAGATATCAGGGATTGAACCTGGGACCTTCTGCTTCCCAAGCAGATGCTCTACCACTGAGCCACTGTCCTTCTCCATTCTAGTTACTTTAAAGTGACTGTAGTGGGGTCAGCTTGATGTTAATTTGGAGTCACTAAGTTAAGCTGTAGACAAGTGCACAAGGAATTGGTGGCTAATTAGTTTTTAGGGGGAACCAGAAAGCCAAATAACCAAGTTTTAAGTTCTGATAGAGGACTTCTCATCCCTTTCCACCTTGATCAACCTTTTTTACCGTCTGACCCATAATGTACTGTAGGCAGAAAAGGTGCCTGAAATCTCTGGGCAACTAATCTGGATCACATGTTGTAGGTTATTGACTCTGTAATCAATGTGTCTCTTCTGTTTTCTTTAATCTTTAGTTTGATAAGAACATAACAGGTGCCTGCTGAATCAGACCAATGGTTTATCTAGTCCAGCATTCTTTTCCACACAGTGGTCAACCAGCTGCCAACAAACAAGGCATATGGGCCAAGGAGTGCCCTTAAATTGCTTTCTAGCACTAGTATTTAGAAGAAAGCCTCTGGACATGGAAGTTCCTTTGGCTAGTATCCATTGAAGCGCCTCTCTTCTATGTATCGATCCCCTTTTAACGATTTCCACTGCCTTTAATAATAATAATAATAAATTTTATTTGTATCCCTCCCTCCCCGCCGAAGCAGGCTCAGGGCGGCTAACAGGACATGGTATACACCATGATTTTACATAAAACAATTTTAAAATACAGCTAATAAATATATTTAAAAACAGTTACATAAAAATTTAAAACTACAATAAATTAAGGTGCTGTATTCAATAGATATGTTCCGATGGCTAGATGTCGCTTTCAGGGTTCCTTATAAGCTTGCAGAAAGAGGGTGGTTTTGCAAGCCCTGCGGAATTGATTAAAGTCCCGCAGGGCTCACACTTCCTCCGGTAGTTGATTCCACCAGTGGGGGGCCATTATAGAGAAGGCCTGCTCTCTCGTTACTTTCAGTTTGGCCTCCTTTGGTCCAGGGATCCTTAAAAGACTTTGGGAGCTAGATCTTAGTGCTCTCTGGGGAACATGTGGAGAGAGGCGGTCCCTAAGGTAGGCAGGTCCTCAGCCATATAGGGCTTTAAAGGTAATGACCAGCACCTTGTAGCGAACTCGGAATATAATTGGAAGCCAGTGCAGTTCCTTCAGCCCAGGCCGTACATGTTCCCACCGAGGTACCCTCACATCATTGAATTGTACCGTTGGTATAGCACTTAGTTTTTCATAAGCAAAGCTATCTGAATTTGGATTACTCAACTGATTATTTCACCTTTTACATTAGTGGTAGTACTGAACTGATCCTTGTGGTTGTCAATACCAATCACTTGGATTCAATTAAATACAGAATTACCGTTAAGACCCTAATTTGATAGCCTTTTGGATTTGCTGCCTTTGTGCTCTTGCACTGACCTGTCCATACGAATTTGCTGGATAGATGTTCAATACTGTTGATTTTGACAGAGTCAGAAACCTACTTTGGGTGTGGGGAGAGGATGAAGGTGCAGACTCTGCTTGGCTCTTGAAGGTGAAGGTTTCAGTATGACTAAAAGTAATATGTTAGCATTTGAACCAGAGAAAATGTCATTCGTACCAATAAATGATGTACCGTTGTAATTTCAGACTTTCTCCGTCTCTCTGATGAAAAATTTGATTTTGACCTTTCACTGTCTCCTTCAAGGTAAACACAAAATGCACTGTACTTTTTGGTACTCACGGGGTAGGTTTACCAGATGTTTGACTGATGTTGTCTATTTTAGTGAAAACGAGGACGAAGTATTTGTTGGACCCATGGGCCATAAAGAGAAATGCATTGCAGTATCTGTTGAAGCCTGTGATGGGGCTAAAGGGAGCATCTCGCCGTCACCTGCAGATAACCTATTGTGGAGCCCACTTGCCGAGGAGAAGTTTGCAGAGGTTGTTAAAGAAGCTCACCTCGTGGCTCTTCAGCTCCAAAGTGGAAGCAAAACTAAAAGACTCCATGCTAACCAGGCGGGAGGTCAGAGACATGAGTCTGTGGAGAAATTTGTGCAAGAATCCAAGTCCAAACTGAAAATTTTCGACACTGGTATTAAAGCAGAGAGAACACCCAGAGCTGTAAAGAGAGAGACATATTGCGTGCAGGAAAGCCCAGTATCTCAGCTTCTGCCTTCCTTTCAGAAGCATTCAAGGCAACTGGTACAAGTGATGGACAACAACTTGCATTCTCCACTAATGCCTCGGAAAGTCTGCAGTCCTATAACAGACAAATTTCCCAAATCATTCACTGGACAGGTAGTGCAAGGTTGTGTTGACAAAGATTATAAAAAATCAAGCAAGCTGCAGACTGTAAACACTTCATATGTGCTTGGAAGCAACTTAGCAGTGGAACAGGTAAAAATATTTCCTGTCTAGTATTTTATATCACCCTTTTCTCCTGGGCCATGTGCATTGTTCTTCTGTTTTGTTTTCACAGCAACCCATGGAGGCTGTTAATCAGTTGCCACGATCAGTTTTTGGATCTCCTTAAATGAAATGTCTTTGCTTTAACTTGAGCGGATGTAGATATTTCTCCCTGCTTTTTCAGTATTCTCCCCAGATGTTCGTCAGAATTTTTTAAAGTGTAAGGGCATGAATATGGGTGTACCAGCAGTAGGAAAATAATCATCTGCCTTCCGCAGAAAAGTAAGGTCTGGAAGGAAGCAGGAATTTAAGTGAATAGTATGTGGCCAAGTTTACAGGAGCAGGCCAGCCAAAATAACCACCACATAATGTCTATAGCCTTGGGACTTATTGCCTCTCAGCTTGAGATTCCCAGAGATACGTTCCAGTGTCTGACCAACAGCTCCATGAGGTGACTATGTGCATGAAAACTTGCTATTATCTCAACTAACCGGAGAGCCGGTTTGGTGTAGTGGTGAAGTGTGCGGACTCTTATCTGGGAGAACCGGGTTTGATTCCCCACTCCTCCACTTGCACCTGCTGGAATGGCCTTGGGTCAGCCATAGCTCTGGCAGAGGTTGTCCTTGAAAGGCAGCTGCTGGGAGAGCCCTCTCCAGCCCCACCCACCTCACAGGGTGTCTGTTGTGGGGGAGGAAGGTAAAGGAGATTGTGAGCCGCTCTGAGACTCTTCGGAGTGGAGGGTGGGATATAAATCCAATATCTTCATCTACCTCACAGGGTGTCTGTTGTGGGGGAGGAAGGTAAAGGAGATTGTGAGCCGCTCTGAGACTCTTCGGAGTGGAGGGTGGGATATAAATCCAATATCTTCATCTACCTCACAGGGCGTCTGTTGTGGGGGGGGGGGAGGAAAAGGAGATTGTGAGCCGCTCTGAGACTCTTCGGAGTGGAGGGCGGGATATAAATCCAATATCTTCATCTACCTCACAGGGTGTCTGTTGTGGGGGGGGGGAAGGTAAAGGAGATTGTGAGCCGCTCTGAGACTCTTCGGAGTGGAGGGCGGGATATAAATCCAATATCTTCATCTACCTCACAGGGTGACTGTTGTGGGGGAGGAAGGTAAAGGAGATTGTGAGCCACTCTGAGACTCTTAGGAGTGGAGGGCAGGCTATAAATCCAATATCTTCCTCTATCTCACAAGGTGTCTGTTGTTGGGGAGGAAGGTAAAGGAGATTGTGAGCCGCTCTGAGACTCTTCGGAGTGGAGGGCGAGATATAAATCCAATATCATCTTCTTCTAATATTTTCTTCGGGCTGGTCTGCATGTGAATTGAGTGATTTTGCTGGTTTTCGGGTTGTCTGAGTGTGCATACCAACTGGTCTGATAATACTATATGTCTGCTTTGTCACAGCCGTGGACTTCCAGTAAGTGATCATCTGACCCTATTTTAAAGAGTTACTCGAAATGGTGTTGAGCAGATAATTGGAACAGCTGAGTTAATAAGCAGACTACAGTCTTTCAGGTTATGGCCTCTAATTGGTTTTTTTAATCTTGCAGCCAGAACAAGATAGCCCCCATTATCCTTCCGGCAGGAGACACTTGAAAAGCATGGGATCGCTTGAAGACCTGCTCTCTAGCAAATCAAGTATTGTTCCCGATGCCAAAATCTCTTCAGTGATACAAGACAAGAGAAGTCTTCTTACTCCTGGCAAGGTGATTGGTTGCACTAAATGAAGGTGCAACACCTACCTCTATTGCTGACCAATAATGACTTCTCCAGTTTTCATTCGCCTCAGTTTTATGCCTGTAATATTAGAGTCTGGTATGGCCCCAGCCCAGGTTTGTTGACTCGCCTTACAGCGTGGTCATGTTGGCCCCACGCCCTGCTTCCCTAGTTGCAAGATCATCTGCGGAGTGAGACTGCGTGGAAGAAGTAGCCACACATACCCCCCCTCTCCTCAGTTATCAGCAATGCTGCTTTTAGAACGTTGCTGATCGTTGGGAGTGGGGGTGCACATGGCCATTTCCTCTGCACAGTTTCCACTCTACAGATGGACAGGCAATCGAGGAGGCAAGCACAATCATGCCTGGTCTCCTTTCCTGTGCAGAGAATCAATGTGCCGTGTGTGTCTGCATTGGGATTAGGTCAAGTATAGGAAGTGTTGGACCAGTGTAGGAAGTCTTTCTGCAAAATCCATACAAGAGAATGTGATGAACAAAGAACCTTTTGGAGTGGAATGTTATAGAGCGGGGGTGGCCAAACAGCGGCTCTGGAGCCAGATGTGGCTCTTTTGCACATTTTGTGTGGCTCTCGAAGCCCCCACCTCCCCATCGGCTGGCTTGGAGAAGGCATTTGTCTCTAACTCACTTCTCTGAGCCAAGCCAACTGGCATCTTGAAGCATGCATTTAAAGTTGCTTTATTTCCACCTCTCCTTCCCCCCAATCTATTTGCCTTCCTTTCTTCCTTCCTCGCTCTTCATTCTATCAGCCGGTGTCCAACTTGCCCTTTTTGGGCAAGATTATTGAAAGGGCTGTGGTGAGTCATCTGCAGAGCTTTCTGGATGATACTTCTGTATTAGATCCTTTCCAGTCTGGTTTCCGCCCAGGTCATGACACAGAAACGGCTTTAGTCAGTCTCACTGACAATCTCTGGCAACACTTGGATCAAGGCGGTTCAGCATTGCTGATGCTATTAGATCTTTTGGCTGCTTTTGATACGGTCGATCATCAGCTGCTGATTCACCGCCTTGCCAACATGGGGATTATGGGGACAGCTTTACAATTGCTGGTCTCCTTTCTCCAAGGTCAGTGATAAAGGGTGGCACTTGGTGGAGAAATCTCCCAGAGACACCCACTTGATTGTGGGGTGCCACAGGGGGCAGTACTCTCCCCAACGCCATTCAGCATCTATATGCGCCCCCTCGCCAAAGTCGCCTGGAGGCATGGGTTTGGGATGACACCCAGCCCTATCTGATGTGGGATGGCGGTCCTAATGATGTGCCAATAAATCTTGACCTGGCTGGTTGCAAGCTGTGGCTGGTTGGATCAGACAGAGCTGGTTGAAACTGAATCCAGCAAAGACAGAGGTCCTGGGGCACGGCAGTCTGGAGGTGGGGCCCATTTGGTGCCAGCATGGGAGGTTAGGGGTTTGGAAGTGTTCCTGGGTACCTCCCTATCTATGGAGGCCCAGGTGGCATCCACAGCCAGAGCAGCCTTTTATCGCCTGCAGTCGATCAGGCAGTTGGTACCCTACCTCGACCGCGGCGACCTGGCTATGGTGATCCATGTTTTGGTCACCTCTAGATTGGATTACTGTAATTCTCTCTACATGGGGCTACCCTTGGTCCTAGTGCAGAAGCTACAGGTAGTGCAACATGCAGCTGCAAGGATTCTCCTGGGACGCCCCAGAGAGAGCACATAAGACCAGCGTTGCAACAACTGCACTGGCTACCTATGGCATACCGGGTTTGCTTCAAAGTACGAGTTCTTACTTTCAAAGCCCAATATGGCCAGGGGCCAGCATACCTGACCCCCTTTCCCCGTACATTCCCCGGAGAGCACTGCAGTCGAGTTCACAAATTGTTTATCTGTCCTCGGCCTGAAGGAAGTCAGGCTGGCTTCAACTAGAGCCAGGGCTTTTTCAGCTCTGGCTCCTGTACTATGGAATGAGCTGTCAGAGGAGACCAGGACCCTGTGGGACTTGCTTCAATTCCGCAGGGCCTGTAAGACCGAGCTTTTCTGGATGGCCTTCAGTTAATAGCTCAATGCCTCTGGCAAGAGTGACTGGTCTCCCTGTGGGTCTTTCACAACAAGAATATTTTGAGATCAATAGGCCACACGGCCACTATTATTATTATTGACTGTTGTATATTATTGAATGCCGTGTATGACGCCTGTTTTATAGTATGGTGGATGATTTTATTGATATTTAACTTATTTTATTTATTGTAGTGGTTTTAATATTGTTGGAAGCCGCTCTGAGCTGTTTGGGGAGGAGGCAGGATATTAAATGTGCAGTGCAGAAATAAAATAAATAAATAAATTCTATGTGGCTCTTACATTGAACAAGTTTGGCCACCCCTGTTCTAGAGATATAGATTTGGGTCTGATTCACTTTGGGGTGGGGGGCTCAGTATATGTAACTTGAAAATACATGGGCTTAGTAAAATAAAGGCAATTGTGTGCAAACTGAATTATCCAGGGGAATTAAAAAAAAATGTGAATGTTTTGTTAAAGTTTTACAATTTAAGGTATTGACTGCCACATACAAAGCCTTTCATGGCCTTGGACCCTCATATTGGTGAGATCACCTCTCCCCCTACACTCCATCACAACAGCTTTTCTCTTGGGAACAGGATCTTCTGTAAATGGGCAAAATTTGCCGACCTGCAAATGGACAAAATCAACAGCTGCCTGTACATGTGCCTTCTGCATTCCCCACCTTTTGGAATGTTCTGCCTAAGGAACATTCATTTGGCTTTCCACAAACTGTGCAAAACTGAATTATTCGAGGGGTTTTCTACACAGGCAATAGAATCACAGTGTACTAAGTGTTTCACAAAGTTACTTAGATAACTGATATGGGGCTGTGGTCTGTGCTACTGTGTGTAGCGTGCTGAAATTAGGATCCTACTTGCAATTTTTGCATTATTTAATGCATCATTCTAATATTTGTTTTGCTTTAGATCTGTTTTTTAGGCTTCTGATCAGTTCTACAACCCTAATTCCTATTGCATAGTTCAATGAACATCCTATTGATTGTATTGACTTTTTCCTCTGTAAGCTGCCTGAGTCTAGTGAGAAAGGTGGACTATAAATAATGTGAATGTCTGCCAATGTATGTATGTTGTATGGCTTCTTGACAGTTGTGTATCTGCAGAAAATGCTGGCTGTAAATATTATGGAAGCAGCAACTTGCAGAGTATGTTATTTGGATCTGTAGAACTTCAGTGGGGAGCACCTGGTTATTGGGGGTTGCTTTTTTATTTCTGTAGGACAGTGCTACAGTGAAAATACAACCATGTGCATACTGACTTGGGAGTAAGTATTGTTGGGCACAAAAAGGGTTTACTTCCAAGTAAATATGCACATGTCTGTGTTTGAGGTTTGTTAGACTTAAGAGCTCTTAATGTCTTCCTAGCGAAGTATAAAGGCAACACAACTGAAGCCACCTAATGATGTTCAAATGCGGAGGAACATTTTATCTTCGTCATCATCCTCACTTTCCAGTATGAACTCAAGCTTGAATTCAAGTCTGTCCATCTCCCCTAAAAGAGGGAAAGGTAAGCAGTGTGGCGCTAGTAGTGGTCATGCACCAGCATTTATTTGTTTACTTCATTTATAAAGGAGACCCAAAGCAGCATAAAGCATTCTCTTCTCCTTGTCCTCACAACAGCGCTTTGAGGTAGTTTAGGCTGAAGATGCGACTGACCCAAAATCACACAGCAAACTTCCTTAGCACAGTGGGAATTTGAACCTGGATGTCCCAGATCCTAGTCCAATCTCTAATTACACTGATGAGAACTCTAATCAACTAGCATGTAAACTGTTAACTTGTTGAATGTAAGGCAGAAGGTATTACAAGGAAGATGGTCTTAAGGTCTTACTCTGTAAATGGTGATTCCTGGTAATTATCCAGCTCTGGTATTCAAGTTTTTGTTTTGTTTTTGCTGGGTATGATGCTCATTAGGTTTCTCAAGTGTTGTCTCATCTTGTTCCATTACAAATAAGGAGCTCTCATGTCTGTTCTTAAAGTGCAATTCGATGTAGAGTTACTCCAGTCTAAGGCTCTGGATTTCAGTGGTTTTAAACTCAAACTCTGCAAATGATTGCTCATTGGGCATCTTGGACCCAGTAATAGGTGTGTTTAGCTCAAAGAATCAGAAGAATGTATGTGTTACAGGGAGATCAGGCCTCAAGCTGTTTGTGAAGAGCTGCATACAAAACATGCTGTAACCATGACGCACTCCCCCAGCAGTAAGTTCTGTAAGTTCTAGATCAGGGGTCCTCAAACTTTTTAAATAAGGGGCCAGTTCACTGTCCCTCAGACTGTTGGAGGGCCGAACTGCCGTTACTGTACAAGGCCGCGGGCCGTCAGTTCTCCGTCTTCTGCATCTCTCTCCCTTCCCCACACCACACACCCCGGCCTGGGAACTCACCTCACCTCGGTATCACCTCACACTCTGTCTCTGCCGCCTCAGCCCAGTGCCGGAAGTGTGCGTTGCTAATGCAAGTTTAGGTCGAACGTCACTTCCAGTCTGATTTTGCCATAACCCGGCGGGCCGCATCTGGCCCGCGGGCCGTAGTTTGAGGACCCCTGTTCTAGATAATGCAGATGACATCAAAGTAACCATGGCACTGGAGATCTCAGAATTCATATCTGATAATTCCTTCTGTCACTTGTGATGGAATTGAACCTAGGAATGTGTCTGTCTCTATCATTGGTCATGCTGTGCTTTTCTTGCTTTACCTTGTTTCCTGAGCTAATGGCATCCTTGGTCTTGAGAACACTGAACCTTTTTTATTGGCTCCGGATATGAATGCTTTGGACAAGACCATAAATCCAAGCACAAAATGCTAACTTACTGACATTTAAGATAGCAGTGGCCCAAATGCATCAGATGCCTGATTCTGAAAAGTTCCTGCAATTAACATAATTCATTATAAAGCAATACAATAATTATGTAATTTGTAAGTTAAACATCTCTTTTGGCACGTTTAGCCACTCTGAGACATCAAATAAAACTGTACCTTCTACCCATGTGTCACACAGCAGGGGATCAGAAAGGGCCTCTGCTGGCTGCCACCACTCTGGTAAGGGTCTGTATGGGAGGGCCCAGAGCACTCACCCACCCACCCAACCCCTATATCTTCCCTATTAGCAAATACCTGTAACCGTGACCGAAGAGATGTGAGGACCCAGACAGTTTAACGATAACAACAGGTTTATTATAAGTGCTCAAAATCAAGTGGGTTGTAAAGCTTTTTAGTGCAACAGTGAATAATGAAACAGTAAAGGTTTGGTACAAAGAAATAAAAACCCTGACACAGCTACCTAAATTTTCCCTTCTAATGCCAAATACTCACCACCCCCTTTGGGTGAGGGATCTCTCCCCAGCAGCAATCTGTCAACTCAGCCTTTTCCAGAGAGAACCACCCTCTCCATGTAGCCTCTCCAGTGTGAACTACCCTATCCGTAGCTTGACGGTATACTTTCCTCCCAGGTCCCACCCCTCTGGGCCTGTTTTCCCTCCAAAACTGTTTTCACCCAATCAGAGGGATAGAAGGGATCCTGGGATCCTGCAGCTGCTCTTACACAGGCTTCTCTGGAGTCTGTAGGCCTCACTAGGCCCAGGATCATGACACCACGGTTCTTTTATTTCTGTATTCCATTACTGAAATCCAGATTTCAGTTTGGTGTAGTGGTTAAGTGTGCGGACTCTTATCTGGGAGAACTGGGTTTGATTCCCCCCTCCTCCACTTGCACCTGCTGGAATGGCCTTGGGTCAGCCATAGCTCTGGCAGAGGTTGTCCTTGAAAGGGCAGCTGCTGTGAGAGGCCTCTCCAGCCCCACCCACCTCACATGGTGTCTGTTGTGGGGGAGGAAGGGAAAGGAGATTGTGAGCCGCTCTGAGACTCTTCGGAGTGGAGGGCGGGATATAAATCCAATATCTTCATCTACCTCACAGCGTGTCTGTTGTGGGGGAGGAAGGTAAAGGAGATTGTGAGCCGCTCTGAGACTCTTCGGAGTGGAGGGCGGGATATAAATCCAATATCTTCATCTACCTCACAGCGTGTCTGTTGTGGGGGAGGAAGGTAAAGGAGATTGTGAGCCGCTGTGAGACTCTTCGGAGTGGAGGGCGGGATATAAATCCAATATCTTCATCTTCTTCTTCATCTTCATCTTCATTATAAGTTTCCCAGTTGGGACCTGACTCTTCCATGGTGTTTTTAAAATGCTGTGTTCACTGATTCTATATTAATGTCAAGTGATGCAATTTTATCTTCTAGTTAAAGCAAATACTGTTGCAAAAACTTCTACATGTGGATCTGAGGTCTCCTCTGGCACAACCAAGGTAGCTATGGTTCGACCTATGAGGGTGTCATCTCCGCATGCTTCCCATTCAGATGCATCTGGGAAGCAAGAGAGATCAACCTGCGCTATGAAAGGAAACCCGTCAGTGAATGTAGCCAAATACAAAGCTGCTTTTGAATCCAAGACTTCAGGCAGTGGGATTCGAGGAACGAGTTTGGATCCTAGACTGCAAAAAGTATCGCAAAAAAGCATAACGCTAGAAAAAAGAGGCAGTTCCTGTTCTGAGAATAAAATGGCACCCTCCATGAAGGATGGTAAGAATATTAATGTAACATTTTCACTCTTTTCTGTGAGCCCTCTGATATGTAATCTTTGTAAAACACCTCTCCGTAGTGACCTGTGTTATGCTGCCTCCTTGCCTTCCTTGGCGTTCCTGACTTATTTTCACTGCTACCAAAGCCTTAGAATTCTTAGTTGGATCTAAAGAGCAGGATGGCTTTGTTACAATTAACAGAATAACAGAACAGTTATTCTGTTAATTGCGTGGGTGGCTCTGAGGTAAAAAGGCACCTTTACTTTAAATATAGCAGCTGTTTTCATTTAAACATAAAGAGTTTATTCAGGTGTGACAATTTCTGTATGGGTATTAAGCATGATAGTATCAGATAGGTGTACAGTTCCGGTTTCTCTGAAGTTCCTTAAACAGACCTAGCCACAAAAGTTTATTTTCTCACTTGCCGCTTAGGCTCATAATTTCCATGCAAGCTTATTTTCTTCGCTTGCCACTTAGGCTCATGACTTCTGCACAGAACACAGATTTCTCTTACTCAGTCTTTTTTCCGCACATTCTCCATGAACTCTTCTACACAAAGCCTCTCAGAACAAACCAGTCAACTCTGCCTCCTAGAGTGCAGCTACTATCCAATCATAACACACTTCATTCACCCATCCAGCCTCTCTCTTACTCCACAGGCCTGCACTTTAAATCACAGCAACATACATATAAAACTCCACATTAAAACCTAGAAATAAAACACAAACGAAATGCTTACTTAGTGAAAACATCACACCTAACCTGGAGCGCCGTGACCTAGCAACAGTGATCCATGCTACGGTCACCTCGAGACTGGACTACTGCAACGCCCTCTACATGGGGCTGCCCTTGTGCCGAATTCGGCGGCTGCAGCTGGTGCAGAACGCGGCGGCTAGGCTGTTGCTGGGGCTCCCAAGGTGGGAGCACATACAGCCGGGGCTGCGCGGACTGCACTGGTTGCCAGTGGCGTACCGAGTTCGCTACAAGGTGCTGGTTATTACCTTTAAAGCCCTATATGGCCGAGGACCTACCTACCTAAGGGACCGTCTCTCCCCTTATGAGCCCCAGAGGGCACTGAGGTCATCTGGGAAAAACCAGCTGAATATCCCTGGGCCAAGGGAGGCCAGACTGAAAGCCACCCGGGACCGGGCCTTCTCTATTACTGCTCCACTACTGTGGAACCAACTCCCTGAGGAGGTGAGGGCCATACGATGTTTAGAGGGATTCCGTAGGGCCTGTAAGACCCACCTTTTCAAGATGGCCTTCAACTAGCGAAAAAATTAGTGAAAAAACTGTGACAAAACTAGATATGCTGCTAGAAATGCTTTTATTCTTGAAATGTTTTTACTTCTGGAATTTATTGAAACCTGTTATAACGCCATACTGTTATGTGAATTTTAATACTTTGTAATTGTTTTAACCGTGTTTTATAATTATAACTGATGTAATGTGTGTTTTATGTTGTGAGCCGCCCTGAGCCTGCTCCGGCGGGGAGGGCGGGATAGAAATAAAAAATTATTATTATTATTATATTATACTAACCTGATCTAAGGGTTTCAACTACACCGGTTTCATTAAAATACCTTGGGGATTTTTTTTTACTCAGCACTTTATGATGGATTAGGATTCAACTGAGGAAATGAATATGTTAATAGGGCGATTAACATGTGGAATTCACTGCCACAGAAAGTGGTGGCGGCCACAAGCATGGCCACCTTCAAGAGGGGTTTAGATAAAAATATGGAGCAGAGGTCCATCAGTGGCTATTAGCCACAGTGTGTGTGTGTGTATATATATATATATAAAATTTGGCCACTGTGACGCAGAGTGTTGGACTAGATGGGCCATTGGCCTGATCCAACATGGCTTCTCTTATGTTCGTATGTGACACAGAGTGTTGGACTGGATGGGCGATTGGCCTGATCCAACAGGGCTTCTCTTATGTTCTTATGTGACGCAGAGTGTTGGACTGGATGGGCCATTGGCCTGATCCAACAGGGCTTCTCTTATGTTCTTATGTGACGCAGAGTGTTGGACTGGATGGGCCATTGGCCTGATCCAACATGGCTTCTCTTATGTTCTTATGTGACACAGAGTGTTGGACTAGATGGGCCATTGGCCTGATCCAACATGGCTTCTCTTATGTTCTTATGTGACACAGAGTGTTGGACTGGATGGGCCACTGGCCTGATCCAACAAGGCTTCTCTTATGTTCTTATGTGACACAGAGTGTTGGACTGGATGGGCCATTGGCCTGATCCAACATGGCTTCTCTTATGTTCTTATGTGACACATAGTGTTGGACTGGATGGGCGATTGGCCTGATCCAACATGGCTTCTCTTATGTTCTTATGTGACACAGAGTGTTGGATTGGATGGGCCACTGGCCTGATCCAACAGGGCTTCTCTTATGTTCTTATGTGACACAGAGTGTTGGACTGGATGGGCCATTGGCCTGATCCAACATGGCTTCTCTTATGTTCTTATGTGACACAGAGTGTTGGACTGGATGGGCCATTGCCCTGATCCAGCAGGGCTTCTCTTATGTTCTTATGTGACGCAGAGTGTTGGACTAGATGGGCCATTGGCCTGATCCAACATGGCTTCTCTTATGTTCGTATGTTTGGGAAGTGTAAAGTAACCTCTGGAATCATGTCTTTTCTCTTAGGTATGTCATCAGCAAATGGAGCAGTGAGAGCATTGAAACCAATTGCGTTCCTATTGTGTGACAATGTTGGAAGGTAATCTCTTTTTCATACTTTTAACATACCTGTGCGCCTCTGTCTGTGCTCTTCTCTTGGGCCATTCTGTACAGGCATTGGTAGTATTGTCAGAAACTTTGTGAGGAGTGACTTGGAGCAGTGTCTGGAGAACTTGCAACCCCGGGAGCTGCTCACAAGCAGGGCTGAGAGGTCTCTTTGACCACAGCAGTCCTATATGATTGCCCCTATTCCCCAGCATGTACATATTTTAAAATTTTATGGTCTAGGTGGTGACGGTAGTCTGACTTGGTAGGTCACACCTTAGGACAGAATTGATATATTCTTGTATTTGCTGTTGAATGTGTTGGATCTGTTCACTGCTTTCCCTGTTAAAGAATGCTGAGTGGAACTTGGACTTGGGGTTCAAAATGGGTAAACCTTTGCGCTTGATGCCGTCGATGCAGCGGCGTCACTTTTATTTGTAGGCTGTCCTGTGGTACAGTACCCTTAGCTGGAAAGGGTGTCTTCTTATTCCTCATAACAGGCTTGGATTTTTGTCAGCCGTTCTAAATTTGGGATACAAATTGGACAATTTGCAGACCACAAACAGCTCAGGTAAATATCTAGAAGGAGTTTTTAAAGCCTGCCCACAGGACTGCTGAAGTTAGATTTTGCTGTGACAGGACTTCTCTTTCCTGAGAACCTAGAGAGCTGCTGCTAGATGGAAGAGATAATACATTAGTAAAGTAGTGTAAGCCTGCCTTACAGAAAAAAATTATTGGTATTTAGCCGTTGGACTGCCTTGAATTTTATTCTGAATGCACTTTTAAGTGAAGATGGAATATTTCAGCTGTGGTTTTCTTGAAACTTCTAAAACCTCTGCATGTATCTTTCTAGCAATGTTGCAGTTAGCCCACATGTCAAACAGCTGGAAGAACAGACTATGTTAAATTCCTGTTCGTCCATAAAGTCTATCTCAACTCCTGCAAATATAAAACTTTCTGGATTGCCTACACCCCTTGGCCGTCGTATGTCAGGAATTCCAGGAAGGACACCCAAAACTGCACCTAGATCATTGTCATCACCCAACCTTCTACCTGTTCGTCAAGTTTCCAGCAATCTATCAAAAAAACCTTCAGCAGCTAGGTAAATCTAGCCTTTAGTAAAATGCAATCAATGCTATGCATGTATGTTGTCATGAATTCTACTTGTCCTCTCAGTCCTGCGCTCTCCATCTTAGCATTCACATGACCTATCTTTCAAAGTCACTAGCTAGTATCTTCTGTAATCTGCTGGTGGGATCTTCTCTGTGCTGGTGGGAGCCTTGGAGTGTTTTAGCTGCTTCGAAGTTCAAAACATCTAGATAATGTAGGATAAGGGTCCCTAACATGGCACCCTGCAACACCTTTTCCAGTGCCTGTCTTTAGGAAGTGGGTGGGGCTGGGTAAGGCTTTCCCCCAGTAAAGCTTCTTGTTTGACTACTGAAGATTTGATTCTTTGCAGATTTTTAAAAAATGTTGCTTTGGTAGCAGCTACTACCACAGCACAATGATCTATACTGTGTTACTGAAGTTAAGCTGTGGCAATCATTTCATGGTTGGCTTCGTCTCCTGTGGCAGCCATTTTGTTGCTGCACTCACTATGCCTTGTCAGAATTCCAAATGTGCCTGCAGGCTCAAAGTTTGGGGACCGTTGATCTAGGATTAGGCTCTTGCATGGGAACGCAGATTTCTTTAGAGTCCTTAGAAGGAAATCCGCGGCTCTCGAGTTGTACTTGTAAAATGTAATTTGGCTGGTTACGCATAAAGTTCCAAATGGGATTTCCACTAAGCTCTTTTATCAAACAAGGTGCATCTTACACATTATGTAACACAATTTGCAGATTTTTTTTATGCAGTGTGTGTGTAATGCATATTTCTATGCATTATACATGTTCTGCAGAACTAAGGCGGTGTGTGCATGTGCAGAATCAAATCTCAATTATTGTTCTTGCAAAACAGTTGGAATTGCTTGCGTTTACTTGGCCAGATTCTGTGTAGAGATTTCAAAACTTCTCTCTTCCTCTGTAGTTCTAGAAGGGCAGACGAAAGCAACATACAGGCAGACAAAAATTCATCAACTTCTTCCACTGAAGGAGATTTATTTCCTCCTCAAGCTGTGTCTGTTGCACTTGATTTTTCACCAGAGAAGGCCCCTTCACTCAAACAGGGCTTATTTGAAAATAAACAAACAGCTAAAGAAATAGCACCTAAGGAGGTAAGCTGCAATTTTGTTGTCTTAGAAAGCCAGACTGCTCAATTAAGTATGAAGCATCCGCTTCAGAGAGGTTTCAGGTGGAAACCACTCTGGTGTCTTCCAGTGTCTTTCCTTGATAAGCAGCGTTTGATGGAAGAACATCCTTGTGAAATACCTTTATTAAAGTAGTCCCCCTCCCCCCCAAAAAATCTCTTTTTTGAGTTTGTGCTGTGTAGAAAAGTTGCAGCCTGCTAAGATTTGTAAAGAATAGATCCAGATTTTGGGGGTGTTGATTAAATATAAGTCAATAACTGTACTGCTGTTATATGGCTGCCTGCTACATATCGTGTGGTCACGAAAGTTAGCTCAGGTAGTGGTTTTAAGAAGGTACAAGGCAGTCTCATGAAGAAGTCCAAATCTAGATACCCGAATCTAGGCCAACAGGAAGGTGTATTTTGGAGTCAATCGTCATATTGTCATTTTGTTCATGATGGAATTTCAGCTCTAGTTACTGCAAGAAGCTCAATAAATATCTGGAACACTTTTGTTTTCTAGGGTTTATTGATAGACATTGGGATAGATACAGCACTAGTTGCTCCGCTGGAATGTGAAAATAAGCCTCTCATTGATTTCTTTAATACTCCTGAAATGATTAAAGCCCCTCCACTGAAGCTGACAGAACAGGTGAGGCAAATCTCCATTTATTTTCCTCTTTTTCATGTATTTTATGTGAATGTGTTTTTGTTGACTTCGCAATTATTCTTGGTTAACTGCTTACAATCAGATATCTCTTTATGGTGGGTACAAAGATTGTCTAAGCACACATGTGACCTTCAGGAGCTAAAGTTGTAATGGTAACTAGGGCTGACATTAGTTAGCCATAGCAAGCTAATAATTTGACTTCTGTGTTGATGTGTGACAGTGTCTAGAAAAGCAAGAATATTGCCCTAGACCAATTAGTAAATGACATTCCAAAAGTACAAAGATAAATTAAAACAATTTTTACCATTTTTTTTTCTGATTCCAGCTAGTAGACCTGAGCTCTCCTCTTATTTACCTCAGTCCAGAAGGAAATAAAGAAAATTTGGATTCTCCTCTATTGAAGTTCTGATCTTCTAGACCCCAAAATTCACCTCTAAACTTGTAAGAGTTTCACTTATATGTGTGTGTTTAGCTGTCAAAGTATTTTACTTAGGTACTGGGCATGACATACTTGAGAACTTTGAAATAACTGTGCAATGTAAACTATGACTATATGATGAGGAACAATGTGTGACTTGTTGCTGCTAGGAAAAATAGAAAGCTCTGGCTCTTTAAATGCTAAATTTTAATGAGATACTTTTATTATCACAGCTAGAAGCCTGAATTGTGTCTAAAATATGCTGTTGATAAGTTATTAATTGTAAAACTAAGCAAAAATGTGTTTGGAGTTAGAAATATCAGGGGCTAAAATAAAGTAATTAATTTTGTATCGATATTGCCTTTTGTTATATTAAAATCAATATGTAAATACTGGTCTTGAGTTTTTCCTTCAGCCACTTTGTGAATACTATTAAAGGCTCTCTTCTCCCTTTCTTTATTTTCCTTTATTACTCTTTCTTCCCCCATTTATTGCCTTTTCTTTCCATTTCTTCCCCCATTTCTTTCCCCTTCTCTGTCTCTCTGGGAGCAACTGCAGTTTCTGCATGAAGGGAGGGAGGGGTGGCAGGGGTGGGAGCCAGCTACCACCAGTTCAGTTTGCACTTGATTATCCCAGATGGTGTGGCCTAATATGCTAATACCAGGGAATGTGGTCTAATATGCTTATGAGTTCCTGCTGGGCTTTTTGTACAAAAAAAGCCCTGGACCTAGGCATTTGCGTAGGGCGGCAGGTCGGAGGGGGTGCATGGCAAATTATTAATCAAATATGAGAACAATTATTTACATTAATTTTTCCGGCCTGAATCGTTCTCTCTCAGCAGAGCGCTGTTTTTTTACGTTGATAATTTTGTATGGCCCACAAGTGATGTTATAAATATCCAAATGGCCCTCAGCAGAAAAAAGGTTCCCCACCCTTGCTGTAGCGTGACCACAGCCACACTCTCAGCTCACCACTTGGCTATACCAGTTCCTGTCAGCCTCATACTATCAATTACAACTAGCAAAATGAGGACTGTTCTGAAACTACCAATGGGACTGCCATTAACATTCTAGTATAAAGCAATCTATCAATTTTGAACCAGCCAGGATGTCGGCCAAACTCCGTGGCCCTAGAAGCAGCAACTATTGCTTAGGTGTGGTTTTGGGGGGTTACTTTTAATTGGGATATTTGGTTAATATGGTTTTGTCCAGTCATATAAGTGATTTTAAAAAAAGGTAAAGGTAGTCCCCTGTGCAAGCACCAGTCGTTTTCGACTGGGGTGACGTTGCTTTCACAACGTCAGACTTTTTACGGGGTGGTTTGCCATTGCCTTCCCCAGTCATCTACACTCCCCCCCCCCCGCAAGCTGGGCGATAGAGTGCAGTAAATAAGTCTCCCAAGAAGTAAATGGCAAACAAAGTAAATTACATTTATTCAAGTAGACTCAGTTCACCTTCAGAGAAAGAAGCCTACTCTAAAAATTACTTCCCCTATTACAAATGGACAGCTCATCCAGCATCATGTGTGTGGGAGTATGAGGGGACTGTATTTACAGGAGAGATCTGCATATATGTGTCTCCTTGGAAGGCCATGTGAAATGAGAGGGCAAAGAGAGAGGAGGCGTCAGAGGGCAACTCCCAGGTTAAGCTGGAGAGGCATCCCATTCAAGACGATAACACCTGTATACCCTTAAGAGGGATGTAGCACCCCCAATCAATGTTCCCTCTAAGCTGCAGAGTCTTTTGAGCAAAAATTCTACTTTGTGAGCGACGGGTATTAAGGTTGTGAGCTACTGCATCAATTATTGTGCTCGGGTCATCCTTCCTGAGCTAAGACAAAAATGTGTGAGCTGGAGGCTAAAAATCTGTGAGCTAGCTCACGCTAACTCAGCTTAGTGGGAACACTGCCCCGAGTGTCCACTCCAGGCATGCTGAGTTGCTTGCTCACTCCAATACTTTCCCCTGAGCTCTGTTCCACACGGCAGTCAAGGGTGAAGCATATTAGTATGGCATAAGAAGCTCCACTGCCACACTTTGCTTTGTAGGAAATTCTGAAAATGTCCACGAGTGTATTCAAAATACAATCTGCCTTTCTCATTTAATGGAGAGCCAGTTTGGTGTAGTGGTTAAGTGTGCGGACTCTTATCTGGGAAAGCCGGGTTTGATTCCCCACTCCTCCACTTGCACCTGCTAGCATGGCCTTGGGTCAGCCATAGCTCTGGCAGAGGTTGTCCTTGAAAGGGCAGCTGCTGTGAGAGCCCTCTCCAGCCCCACCCACCTCACAGGGTGTCTGTTGTGGGGGAGGAAGGTAAAGGAGATTGTAAGCCGCTCTGAGACTCTTCGGAGTGGAGGGCGGGATATAAATCCAATATCATCTTATTATTATTATTATTATTTAATTTCGCTTGCAGTATTCCAGCAGGTTCTGAGAATTTCAAGGGCATTCCTGAAGGGAACAAATAGGTCAGTTAGAGATGTGTTTCTATACGCTTGCTTTCATGAGTGTCAGATTCTGTCTTTGGGAGACCAGGTTTCACTCTTACACGGGAGCTTGCTAAGTGACTCTGGGCTAGTCACCAAGGTCAGGATCGGTGTGAGGTTAAAACGGCGAGAAGGATGTGAGCCGTTTTGGGTCCTCAGTCGGGAGAAAGGCAGGGTATAAATGAAATAAATAAATAGGATGTTATGTGTAGGTTTCTCACCGAGGTAAGGAAGCGAGGCTTTCTCTTTAACTTCGGTTCCTCTTTGAGAAATTAATAGTGGCAGCACTGGCGCTCCTCCCGCTTCCACTCGTGAACAGGCCCGTAGCCACCAGGGGGCCTGTGGGGGCACAGCCCCCCGACTTCTGGGTGAGGCTCCCTAACTGGAGGCCCCAAGCAGTCCCCAGGGCCTCTGCCATAGCTGCTGGCCGCATGAGCAATTTGGCTGGCCGGGGGCAGAAGCAGTCTCAGCCTCCCCCTGGAGTTAAAGGGCCAGCAGATCAGCTGTTTCACAAGCCCTTTAACTCCAGGGGGGGGGGGAGCTGGAGGTTGCTTTTGCTGCGCTCCACTGGCTGTTTTAGTGGCAGGGAAGGAAGGGACGGTTGTGACCAGAGTGACAGGGAGGGAAAAGAAGGGTCTTCTCTTCCCTCCTTGCTCTTGCGGCTGCCCTCCCTTCCCTTCCTCGCCATTAAAATATCTGTGCCGGCGGGGCAGAAGCAGCCGCCCACCACCCTGTGCCAGTTAAAGGGCCTGACGATCAGCTATTTTGCGGGCCCTTTAACTAGCAGGGGGGCTGCTTCTGCCTCCACCCCACGCTATTTTAATGGCAGGGAAGGAAGAGAGGGTGGTGGCGAGGGGTAGGCAAGGAAGAGCTTCCCTTCTCTCCCTGCTGCTTTCCCTGCCACCACCCTCCCTTCCTTCGCAGCCACTTGCCCCTTCCCCTCCCACCCAGCCCCGGATAGCAGCAGCTTCTCCTCTCCCCTTCCCCTCCTTCCCAGCCCCAATTGCAGCGGCTTCTCCTCGCTCCTTCCTCGCCCGCCCAGCCCCGATTGCAGCCACTTCTCCTCGCCCCTTCTCCTCCCACCCAGCCCCGATTGCAGCCACTTCTCCTCGCCCCTTCCCCTCCCACCAAGCCCCGATAGCAGCAGCTTCTCCTCTCCCCTTCCCCTCCCACCCAGCCCCAATTGCAGCAGCTTCTCCTCGCTCCTTCCTCGCCCGCCCAGCCCCTATCGCAGCCACTTCTTCTCGCCCCTTCCCCTCCCACCCAGCCCCGATTGCAGCCACTTCTCCTCGCCCCTTCCCCTCCCACCCAGCCCCGATTGCAGCCACTTCTCCTCGCCCCTTCCCCTCCCACCCAGCCCCGATCCACTGCTTCTCATCCCTTCCCCTCCCACCCAGCCCGATCATAGCCACTTGCTTGCCCCTTCCCCTCCCTCCCAGTCCATAACGCCACTGCTTCTCCTTGCCTCTGCTGCCTGCCTCTCCTCCTGTCCCGCCTGTTCCCCCGAGTAGCCCCATGCCTGCTGCCTACTTGCAGGGCTACTCATGAGTAGGCGGCAGATCCGGTGACTGGGGCGGGGCATAGCTGTGCTGCATAGCCAGAAGGGCTCGGGCTGGCCCTGCCTCACTAGAGGGAAGGTCGCGTGGGGCCCTGGGGGGCATCAGTGCCCCCCCCAAATGTACCTGCCCCCCCAACCTTCCAAATCCTGGCTGCGGCCCTGCATGTGAAATCAATGGTTAGAAGCTGGAAGCCTGCAGGGTATTAAGCCGCGTGCAAAGGGAAGCGGCAGGTTGGCTTGGGGTAGGGTTGCCAAGTCCAATTCAAGAAATATCTGGGGACTTTGGGGGGTGGAGCCAGAAGCAAGGCTGTGACAAGCATCAATGAACTCCAAAGGGAGTTCTGGCCCTCACATTTAAAGGGACGGCACACCTTTTCAATGCCTTCCTTCCATAGGAAATAATGAAGGATAGGGGCACCTTCTTTTGGGCCGCATAGAATTGGACCCCCTAGTCCAATCTTTTTGCAACTTGGGGGGGGGGGATATTGGGGAGAGGCACTAGATGCTATACTGAAAATGTGGTGCCTCTACCCCACAAAACAGCCCCCCAGAGCCCCAGATCAATGCTTCATGATTTTCTATAGGAATAAATCTCCCTAGGGAATCACAGAGTTCCCAGCAGACATTTCCCTCCCCTCTCCCCGCCTGAAGCGGGGGGAGGGCCTCCAAAGCGGGGGGATCCCCTGCCCCCACCTGGGGATTGGCAACCCTACCTTGGGGGCATAGCCGGCACTCTCTGTGCAGCCCGCAGGGGGAGGCGCTGTCTCCACCCCGGACTAAAGCTCCGCCCAGGGGAAGCTCCGTCAGGCCTTTCTTTCCCTCCCCGGCGGAAGGAAGCGGCTCGGCAAAGCAAGCAAGCAAGCAAGCAAGCGGGACGATGCTAGGCGCTGCCGGGCGGCACGTGGTGTGCGCGCTGTCCGGGGGGCTCGACAGTGCCGTGGCAGCGCTGTTGCTGCGGCGGAGAGGTGAGAATGCAGCGCCACCCCGGAGCTCCTTCGCCTTGGCTAACCGGGCGGCCTTTTGCTCCAAGCATGCGCAGGGACAGAGGCCGGTGCCCCGCTCTTGCCCTATAGCCCGTCGAGCCCCTGCTGTGTTGAGTGCACCCCCGCCCCGCCCTGCTTGTGTGGTCTTCCCTTGGGAATCCCTTCCGCAGAGCTCCGAGGCTCGCTCTCAAGCAAGCGTGTTCAGCATGTCTTGGGCATCTTAGAAACTCATACAAATGCATCCTAGCATTGCCTCGACGAGAGCCCAAATCTACCCCCCCAAATCTCCAGGTGTTTCCCAATGTGAAGCTGGCAACCCTGCATAGAACTACAATCCCCAAAGTCTCTTGGGAAAAGTTCACAGGATTACCCCCCCCCTTCATTCTCTTCCCCCCCCCCAAGAGTTGCCAAGTCCAATTCAAGAAATATCTGGGGAATTTGGGGGTGGAGCCAGGAGACTTTGGGGGGTGGAGCCAGAAGACTTTGGGGGTGGAGCCAGGAGACTTTGGCAGTGGAGCCAGGAGTAAGGGTGTGACAAGCATCATTGAACTCCAAAGGGAGTTCTGGCTATCACATTGGAAGGGACGGCACACCTTTCCGATGCCTTCCTTCCATAGGAAATAATGAAGGATAGGAGCACCTTCTTTTGGGGGCTCATAGAATCGGACCCCCTGGTCCAATCCTCTTGAAACTTGGGGGGTATTTTGGGCAGAGGCACTGGATGCTATACTAAAAATATGGCGCCTCTACCTCAAAACACAGCCCCCCGCCCCTCAGAGCCCCAGATACCCATGGATCAATTCTCCGTTATTTCCTTTGGGAATAAATCTCCATAGGGAATAATAGAGTTCCCAGCAGACATTTCCCTCCCCTCCACCGGCTTTCTGATGATCCTGAAGCGGGGGAGGGCCTCCAAACTGGGGGATCCCCTGCCCCCACCTGGGGATTGGCAACCCTACACCCCCCCCCCCCCCCAATCTCTAGCGTGCAGGCTCTGCGTATGAAGATAAACTGCACTGCATCTGAAGAAGCAACCCAGAAAAGCTTCTGCTGGGCTAAAATTTTGTGGGAGATTCTCATGCCTGTTCCTCTGGGCATGGTCTCGGCATTTTATTTGGGAGTAAGCCCCATTAAGTGCAAAGGGATTTACTCTGAAGTAAGCACACTGAAAGTTGAAGTGTTGAACACTGTGTGTGTGTTTGGGGGGGTGGTAATCCTGTGAACTTTCCCCAAGAGACTTTGGGGGTTGTAGTTCTATGTAGGGTTGCCAACTTCAGATTGGGAAACACCTGGAGATTTGGGGGGTGGAGCCTGGTGAGGGTGGGGTTTGAGGAAGGGCAGAACTTCAACTGGGTGTAATGCCATAAAGTCCCGCCTTTCAAAGTGGAAATCTTTTTCTGGTGAAAGGAGCTCTGTCACCTGGAGATTGCTCGTAATCCCAGGCAATCTTCAGCTACCGCCTGGAGGTTGGTAACCCTCCTTCTGTGACTTACATCTGCTGAAAATGGCATGTTAACAATTCACCACCTTCTCGGTGTAAAAATGACTACTTCTTGATAGTACCCCGGAAATTGTTACAAAGAGTATAAAGGCCTTGTTTCAGCAAAGGTTTAGACCGCATTGCATTGAGAGCAGATGTGTTGTGGTTAGAGAATGGGAATAGTATCTGTGAGGATAAAATGGGGAAGGGAACTGCCCTAAACTTTTTGGACAGGACAGTGGGATAGAAGTGTAGTTGATGGGCACTTATTAGGTAGGAGTTAAGAACTCTAGGCATTGGATACAGTGGTATAACTGCAGGTGTGCAGAAGGGTCCATTTTTTGAATCTTAAAATTAGAATCTTATGGGACTTGCTGCTGGGGGGGAGGGTGAATAGGATTTTAAACTTTAATGGCAGGTGGAGCAGTAGTATGAGTTCTGAGAAAAATAAACCGAAAAGTTCAGCAAAGCTGAAGGTAATTTTTTATTTCCAGAAATTATTTTGATGCAAGGTAGTGGTAAGTATAATGCTTATATCCGGTGTACGCTGAAGGGTTTTTCCTGCACAGCTCATGCATGCTCTCTTTGTGTACAGATTACATTTGTGGTCTGCAAGGCATGGGAACTTGTGTACCTGACTGCCCTTTAAGGATGACCAAATAAATATATTACAGAAGTGTTTGAGTAATTTTAATTAATAAAGTATTATAATTCTGTGTTTTCATCCAGTTTTTTAAATTATCCAGTTTGGTGTAGTGGTTAAGTGCATGGAGAGAATCAGGTTTGATTCCCCACTCCTCCACTTAGCTGCTGGAATGGCCTTGGGTCAGCCATAGCTCTCACAGAGCTGTCCTTGAAATGGCAGCTTCTGTGAGAGCTCTCTCAGCCCCACCCACCTCACAGGGTGTCTGTTGTGGGGGAGGAAGGTAAAGGAGATTGTGAGCTACTCTGAGATTCAGAGTGAAGGACAGGGTATAAATGCAATATCTTCTAATATCACAATAATATATCGTTGTATAATTACAAATGCCGTATATGTTCATTGGTATTTGTATACACCTGAAGTGTTTATCTGGACTTGAGAAGAAGCGTTTAAGGCTAAATATAGGAATGCTGTTTTCCACTTAGGTCTTCATTTTAGTATGGCTTCTTTTTCTTTTTTGTGGGGGAGGGGGGCAGCAAAGTTAATTGTATTGTGAAGGTGAGATGTTCCAAAAGAGTCAAACCAGGTACAAGTCTGTGGATTTCTTGTACAATTTTTTGTGGTGAAATACTGATTGCTATTCTCATTTGTAAAGAGGGTTTAAGTAGTTCTTCACACAGAATTATTCCTGTTTAGTTCACTCTCTTCTTCCCCCACCAGGATACCAAGTGACTGGGGTATTTATGAAGAACTGGGATGTCGTGGATGAAAAGGGAATTTGTTCAGCTGACAAGGACTGTGAAGATGCTTATAGAGTTTGTCAGATACTCGACATTCCATTTCATCAGGTTTCTTATGTGAAAGAATACTGGAATGAAGTTTTCAGGTAGGAGAGTTTTTATCAACAGTTTGCTAAAATAAAGGTTTGCATGACTGTGAACAGTAAATGTAGGTCCAGAAAGTCATTTCGGCGTGTGGGACTGTTTCTATTGGTGCTTTGGGATTTCTTCCCCCACCATTTACAGATCCTGATTCTGTCAGAGTTTACAGCTCCCTCATATTTTGGGAATAGAGAGGGGGAGAGTATAGGGTCTCATGGAAGCTCCTTGGCCATAGCTGGCAAAATGCACGTCCAAGTTAAGGTGCAAATACTTTCCTGTGTAAATAACATTTTTGTAGAATTATGACTCAACATAGGAGTGTGTGGCAACGAATTTAACATGACATGGGCCAGATGGAGTATTCAGCAAGAAGGACCCAGTAGATCAGTTAGCTAAAATCCCTACACCAAAGTGATTTTCAGTTTCCTGAATTTTTAAAGCCACGAGAAGAACTTGAAACTTCATCATTTTGAGAACATGCCTGCATCAGGTGTAACTCAGCAGCTAAGTCATCAAATAATATTTTGATACATTTGTTAGCATTTTGTTTTCTTCACAACAACATGTATTCTTGTATTTCTAGATATAGAATTGCAAGCTGCTTCACCCTAAGATTTTTAAAACTGTTATCTTTTTGCCAGTCGGCAAGTGGGAGCAAGCTAAAGCAAAACAGAACACTGTGAAAAACAACATGGAAGCTATGTTATTGGGGCTTCAAAATAGTATATAGAGCACAACATCATTCTGTGGAAAAGAGAGACACTCCTTTTTCTAAGAAGAAAATCTCAGAAATGATTTTTTAAAATTATTAATATAACTTTCTGGATCATTTAAAAAGCAGAAGTACTCATGAAAGGATTTTTTCATTTTTCCCAGTTATCAGTTCTGTCATATTGAGAAAAATAAATAGTTGCTCATTTTAATCCGAGGCCAGTTTGGTCTAATGGTTAAGTGCACGGACTCTAATCTGGGATAACTGGGTTTGATCCCCCACTTCTCCACAGGCACCTGCTGAGTAATAATCTTGGGTCAATCACAAGTTCTCTCAGAGCTGTTCTTGAAACAGCAGTTCTTGAAAGAGCGCTCTCTCAGCCCCACCTATCTCACGGGGTATCTGTGGTGGGGAAGGGAAAGGAGATTGATTGTAAACTGCTCTGAGACTCTGAATGAAAGACAGGGTATAAATCCAATCTCTTCTCTCCTCTAACAACTTGAGAAAGCATGTTGGATAGCATGATCTTGCATCCTTGTGAAATTTTCTTAGGGGGACACTAGATAGTTTTTTTTTCCTTTGGCACCAATGTGTGAAATTAGGAAGGAATTTATTCACTGTAAATTAGCTGTCTACAGCAGGCTGAAGGGTTGTTGTTTTTTGCACCGGGACTGAAGTGGTTTTCCTCTTGCAGAAACCACTTCAGTGAAATCCAGTCGGGGGTGGGGGGAGGAGCTTGCTCAACAACAGTAATCTGCTTTAATCAAAGGGCAATGAATGAAATATCTGCCTTTGTAGAAAACACTTGGGATTAAAGAGAAGAGCCTTCATGGCCTTGTAAATTTTGCTTGTTGATCTTAAATGAATGTATTATATGTCTTTGGCATTGATTTATGGTTTTTATAATTCTGTACATCATCTAGAGCCCCACAACGGTGGAGGTTGGGCTATTCAAAAATGCAAAAAACAACAATAATGTTTAGGTTAATTGCAACTGCATGACACAGTTATCAAATATTTGTACTCATTCTAGCCTTTTTACAGTTACCTTTTAAGTGAATATGAATTGGGGAGGACTCCTAATCCTGATATCGTATGTAACAAATACATCAAGTTCAACTGTTTCCTGCATTATGCATTGGGTAACCTTGGTAAGTTATTTTCAAGCATGCCTTCTCTATGATATAGAGAAATGTTGATATAGAACTTAAAACAATTTTGATATTTCATATTGGGACCAAACAGGTATGAAAGTAATGTAGTTTGATTTCTCTATACTGTTTCTAAAATTGTAATTTTTATTCTCGTTTTAACCTTTGGAAATATTTTATCAGATATATATATGTGTGTGTGTGTTTTATATGATGATATTGGATTTATATCCCGCCCTATACTCTGAATCTCATACGTATATGTATATCTGGTCTAAGGACTAATATCAATAAACTGTGAAACTGATACTGTATCTGAACTGTATAAAGACATCACAAATAAAGTTTGGCATTAGAAAGGAGTAAGAGTCCTGTAGCATTTTAAAGACAAACAAAATTTACAGTAGAACAAAATAGGAGTCAAGTCGCACCTTTAAGACCAACTTAGTTTTATTTAGAATGTAAGCTTTCGTGTGCTCTCTAAGCACACTTCATCAGACGAGGAATCCGGTACAGTGAGCAAAGCCACACATAGCTGGTAGTCAGTGGCTCAGAATGCAAACTGGTACAAATGTAAGATCCAGTGACAGTGTAGTAAAATTACCTGGTAGGGAGTGGTTTAGAATGCAAAATGGTACAAATTTAAGATTCAATGAGTTACTGCTCAGTTCTTCAGATAACCGGTTTGGCGTGTTTGCAACAAGAACGAGCCAGGACACCCTTTGGCTCACCTAATGCTAAGATTGTTGATCATCTGAAAAGTGGCACCTGAATTTGGCACTTTAGCAAACTGCACTTTCTTTTTGGCCTACAAGCAAGGATTTTAGTCAGAATGTAACTTAGAGTCACATGCACACACATGAATACATGAAGCTGCCTTCTCCTGAGCCAGGCCATCAGGGTCAGTATTATCTACTTAGACTGAGAGCAGCTCCCCAGGATCTCAGGCAGAAGTCTTTCACATCACTTACTGCCTGATCCTTTTTAATTAGAGATGTCAGGGACCAGGGCTTTTTCTGTAGCAGGAATTCCTTTGCATATTAGGCCACACACCCCTGATATAGCCAATCCTCCTGGAGCGTACAGGAGGCCCTGTACTAAGAGCCCTGTAAGCTCTTGGAGGATTGGCTACATCGGGGTGTATGGCCTAATATGCAAAGGAATTCCTGCTACAAAAACGCCCTGCCGGGGACTGAACTTGGGACCCTCTGCCGGGCAGAGGCTCTACTACTAAGCCACAGCCCCTCCCCAAGTCTTGGGTTGTAGGAACAACATGACAAATTGTGGTGAGTTCAGAGCTAGGAAATCTTCAGTCTTGGTGTGTCACAAGAGGCGCGGTGGGCAAAGGGAGCACACAATTCTGAGAATGTCAGAGACTTAAACAAATCAACATTTGTTGGATGCAACCCTTGTGTTTTTACTCAGGATTTTAAGGTCAGCTTCTTGTCTTTCAGGACATAGGTTATCAAAGGAAGAAACGCGTGGGTCTCCGTTAAAATAACATGTCCTAACTAATTTATTTCTGGGATCTTTTGTAACGTGTATTTTATTTATTTTTAATATGCCAGGAGCTGATGCAGTTGCGACGGGACATTATGCAAGAACTTCTCTGGAAGATGATGAAGTCTTCCAGCAGAAGTACATACAAAGACCGCAAGGACTTTTCCGAAATCGATTTGAAGTAAGAAATAGTAAGTAGTCTCTTGCGGTTATCCAGGTCTCATATAGAAATGTGCATATCCAGACATCTGTGAGCTTGTGGAGTGAGACTTCTCTGTTTCCCTCTCCTACTGTAGTCCTTTGAATTTTTTTGCCCTGGGAGTCAGTAGACTCTCAGGAACAACACAGGGGCAAAATGAGGGGAGTTGGAGTTGGTGGAATAGCAGTCCCTCTTCTGTAAGCAAGAATGCTGTTTTCTTGGAGGAATTGTGCAGTTGGATTCTTGCCAATATCCTTTAGCGCAAGATGCCTGAGATTCAGGATTTCAATTCTGTCCCCATAAAAGGCTGCTTGTATACCTTGCAGAAGACTTCATAGCAGCAGTATTCCAAGGGAAAGTTGAAGCAGAGCCAATAATCGCGTTGTTTCATCTGGTGAAGAAATTCTAGAAAGCTGTTCATCAGCGCTGCATGCAGTGGACTTTAATTAGGTTGCTTGCCATCTAATAAAACTTAAACTAAAGTTCAATAGTTGTTATATGCATTTTTAAAAATTGCTTTATATGATTCTTTAAACTGTATTGCTTTTAGTTGCTTCTGGTGCTTTTGTTACAGCCAATGGTCAAAACAAATCAGGTAAAATTGGCTTGGTTATGTCACGCATACAGAAAATATGCTGTAAAAAAGAATTTCTAATGGATTTTTCATTCTGAAACAATGTTCCTCCACAGGAGGAATTCTGTGGCATCTCAAAAACATTGGAGACATAGTGTTTGATTGGCATAGGTCAAAATCCAGAGAAAGGGTACTGCTATTACAGCAGCTTTTCCGGTGCTGGTTATGTACACCTGGATCTTTGCCTTTTACCATTGAAAATCAGAGCTGTTTGCATACATTTCCATAGCTCTCTGCTGAAGAGCTTATAAGCACACACACCAGTGGGGGAGAGGGAGCTTGATGTATATGAACTGTGTGGTCTCAGTTTAGGTGGCCAACTTCAGGTGTCTGCAGACTGGTGGCTGATGGAAGAACAATTTAGTAGCCTATGTTCTTTTGATAGTTAATCAGAAGACTGACAAATAAATACTCTACCATATTTACTTGAAAGGGAGAAGACCCTGAATGTTAAGATGACCTCCCTAAAAATGTTATATACCCCCAAAAATGTATTGGCCATAACTGTAACTTTTCTGCAGTTGTAAGACACCTTTTTTTGCTGGCATACCTGGGGGGAAAACACCTATTACCCTTGCATCGGAGTAAATACTGTATTTTGTTTCTTGCACAGACAGAAATATTTGACATTTCTTCCATTGGTATGGAAAATACAAACATTTGAAGCTGCCTTTTCCTGAGTCAGTGCGTTAGTCTTTCAAGACCAGTCCTTCGGCTCTGGATGGCAGCAGCCCTCAAAGGTCTTAAGGAGAAATCTTTCACATTCTAGTGCTTTTAACCGGAGATGCAGTGGATTGCATTTGGGACTTTCTGCATGCAAAGTGGATGCTGTACCTCTGAGCCACGGTTCCTCCCATGCTTTTCAAACTTTAGATGGAACAGGCATGACAAACCGTGTAGGAACATAACATTCTTTTGCGTCTCTTTTCTCCTCTCCCTTATTTTCCAGATGTAAAACTTCTTCAGGGAGTTGATCAGATTAAAGACCAGACGTTCTTCCTCAGTCAAATTTCACAAGAAGCCTTGCGGAGAACTATTTTTCCTCTAGGAGAGTTAACGAAGGATTTTGTTAGGAAGATAGCAGCAGAACATCACCTTCATCATGTGCTGCGGAGAAAAGAGGCATGGTAACTCTTACAGCCCCATCCTCAAAGTGCCCATGGGGCAATCTTTATTGGATGGGCTTTGCACAATTGTATAGCCACTGAGAGTGTGAGTGTTTGTGTGTTTAATTCAGAGCCCCAGATACCCGCGGATCAATTCTCCATTATTTTCTATGGGAATAAATCTCCATAGGGAATAATAGAGTTCCCAGCAGACATTTCCCTCCCCTCCCCCCGCTTTCTGACGACCCTGAAGCGGGGGGAGGGCCTCCAAACCGGGGGATCCCCTGCCCCCACCTGGGGATTGGCAACCCTATTGCAAGGAAGGGTGGCCTATAAATTGAATGAATTAAATAAATAGGAAAATATATTAAAAACATAAAATCAAAATTTAAAATCACTATTCAGGACTGCTTATAAACTTATCCAAGTGCAGTCCTAAATGAAACCCTATTCAACCATCTCTTAAAATTTACTTTTGATATTCTTTCAGAAGAAATATGTTGCGCTATGACTTGTGATCACAAAACCTTTAGTGGGATAGAATTGTTTTCACTTAATTCAGGTAGATAACAGTAATTTTAGTGCTTCTGCTTGAACATGTGAAAGTTTTCTGGGAGAGCCAACCCATTATATATATAAGACTTTCAACATATCTGTATTTTTCATGCTGTTCAGAGTATTTTTTTTATTATTATTTTAGAGTATGGGAATCTGTTTTATTGGAGAAAGGAACTTTGAAAAGTTCATCCTAGAAGTGAGTCGTTACAGATCTGTGGCATGTATCGATCTATTTGGGGTGGGTTTTCTTTGTTATGATTTTCAGGCTATGGCGTGCAGAGTAAGTCTTCACGTGTTTCTTTGTCTTGTAGTACTTAGAGCCACGCCCAGGCAATTTTGTTTCCATTGAAGATAACAAGGTGATAGGAACACACAAAGGTAAGCGGGAGTTCAGTAATGCTGATACCTCTTAACTTGGAGAAACAGGCAGTGCCCTTTTGAAGAGAAGAAATATTACTGCATGTAAAAGAATTTATGAATATCTTTTGCAGCTGTCTGAGCCAGTATTTCATGAACTGGAAACGGGCTCTCTTTTTCCTGCCTTTCATGTGCTGTTCCAGCTACCAGTGTCTTCAAACTCCAGCCCCAAGTCTCGTGAAGCTGCCATCCCTGTCAGATCCACCTGGCTATAGAAGCCTTGAATTAGATAATGAGCTAGCAGGCCGTCGCATGACGTTGCCAAGTTTTGAGCCTCTCGACCCTTTAAGATAAATGGTAAAGCTGCATAAGTATCGACACGCTTAAGGAAAGAATCCCTTAACCCTGGAAGTTAGACCAGATGCAGAAGGGGAGAATGGTGGCTTTCTGAGAGGATGAAGGGCGTGTGTCCGTTGGAAGGCATGGGCTTGGTCTTTGCCAAGGTGATGTGAAGAGGAGCATCTAAGCAGTGTAGCTGCCTAATGCTTCTCATGGATGCAGAGGAAGCCCTGGAACTAATTCTGCATCTCTGACAGGGAGGGGTTAGGGAAGCTGCGGTATTCTCTTTGGGGAGAAACATTTGGTCTTGACATCCACAGATCCTTCCTTCCCTCAGTACACAGATAAATGTGGTTCCAGTTGTTCAAATTGCTTGTGATGTTGGAATATATAGTTGTAAAAGATGTATGGGAAAGTCTACTGAATGCTCACTGATTTCAAATGCGGGTAAGTAACATTATGAAAATGCCTTTTATTGGCATTATCCGGTTGGATCCAGTAACTCCTTTCCACAAAGTCAAGAATTTCATACTGGCAGGAGTCCTCTTGAGCAGGGGTGTCGAACTCATTTGTTATGAGGGCCAGATCTGACATAAATGAGACTTTGTTGGGCTGGGCCATGCCTATTTAAGATTAGGTAGCAGAGATACCTATAAAGGGCACAAAGACAATTTTTTTAAAAAACTTAAAATATGCTTAAGACATTAGTACTCGTTGGTCTTAAAGGTGCTTTCTTTGTATCTCCCTTGGGATCCAGGGAACTCTGGCTCTTTCTGTCCTTCCTCATGGGGCAAGGAGGGGGAGGAACCTCATCCAATAAAAGGAAGAGAAGCTTGGCTCAGTAGTTCTGCTGTGCGATTGAGAGCATCTGACAAAGCAAGCTTTGCCCCCGCTTCCCAAGAGAGGAGCCTCAGCCAATGGAGAAAATAGAGACTTTGCTCTGTAGCTCCTATGTGATTGAGTTCAAGTTCAAGTTTATTTATATCCCGCCCTTCCCACCGAAGTGGCTCAGGGCAGCTCACAACACATAAAAATCTAACATAATTTGAATTTAAAACATCTTACACAGTTAAAACAGTAAAATAATAAAACATATAATGGCGGTCTATCAGAACTACACTCAGCTTCCAATGTCAGTTAATTATAAGCCAGCCGGAAGAGGGCTGTCTTACAGGCCCTGCGGAATTGACCAAGGTCCCGCAGGGCCCTCACCTCTTCCGGCAGTTGGTTCCACCAGAAAGGAGCTGTTATAGAGAAGGCCCTGTCCCTGGTGGATTGCAGGCGGGCCTCCTTTGGCCCGGGGATAACAAGCATATTTTGAGATCCCGATCTCAGTACTCTCTGGGGAACATGTGGGGAGAGACGGTCCCTAAGCTGTTATGCAGAAGGAAGCAAGAGAGAGGGAGAAGGAAGCAAATGACAGATGCTTGGGGGCTTGATTTGGCCCCTGGGCCGCATGTTTGACACCCCTGCTGTAGAGGATGACATTCACTTAATGGAAGGAAGTTGTTGAATCCAGCCCAAAATATTTATTTATATTTTTTGTACTACAGTCCTAATCCACATGCGAGTGGGTAAAGCATAAGGGCTAAGATTGTGATAGGTGAGTCTGGAATTTCACCTCTGCCTATCTCCAGGCTCAGCATCCACGCTCAGCTCCCTTCAATCTGCAGTGTGGGGGGTCCTGCCTTGTTTTATAGCACAGTCCTGTGTAGAGTTTCTCTGAACTGAGCCTGTTGAAATTGAGAGCTAAGCTGGAGTAGGCTATACAGGATTGCACTGTTAGAGGGCTGTGATAAGAGTTACTGAGATGAATGTCTATGAAGCATTGTGTGTACTTCAGATGGGCTGCATAAAATAAATGGCAAGGTGGAAGAAAGTCCTTCCAGAAATCATTTGGACTTGCTTCAGGACTGTGGTATAAATTAGGATTTGTATAAGACCCGGATGTCTGTTCATTTTATTTTTTCAAAGCCAAAAAGTTGCAGTTTTTCTTCTCTCTCTGTGTGTCTCTGTGTCTCTCTGTCTGTCTGTCTGTCTGTCTCTGTCTCTGTCTCTCTGTGTCTGTCTCTGTCTCTGTCTCTCTGTGTCTCTGTCTCTGTCTGTCTGTCTGTCTCTCTCTCTCTGTCTCTCTCTCTGTGTCTCTCTGTCTCTGTCTGTTGGCTTTGACCATTTCTTTTAGTATATGTATTCAATTCCTTCATACAGTTTTTCAGCAATAAAACAAACCTACCACAAAATATGAAGTCTGTCCAGGATGAAATATATCCTGGACAGCAGTGCTTCTGTCTAAACTCAATCAATTGGGGTTAGAGGTAGATGATTTTTCTACCGCTGATGAGTCATATATCTTCAGATGTATTAAACTGAGACTATGGGAATCGGAGGATACGAAATTACGGCCAACTGACCCTTATATTTGCTCTCCAGCTTCCTTAGGTCTTTATGCTTTTTGTGGCAAAATGCCCAATTATCTATCAGACCTAACCACTCCAAGTCATCGCAGGGCATTTATGTTGGCTAGACTAAACGCGTTTCCCTCCAAAGTTTTACAAGGGAGATATCAGCGAGTCCCTTTAGCCGACAGACTTTGCTCCTGTGGAGCAAATACCCCTGACTCAATCCAGCATATATTGCTTGATTGTTCTTTATACCATAACCTCCGTAAAGATTTATTTGGCAAGCTTTCTTTTTCTCCAGATTTGTCCATTCTGCCACCCTGTTATTATTTATTGAGTGATACTGAGGGGGTGGTTAGTGAGGCTGTGGCAAAATTTCTGGCTGACATCCTTAAATTTAATTCTGACCATGTTTGAATGCATCTGTAAGCTCGGTTTTATCTCGATTTTATCTCCAATGTTTAAATTTTTATATTCTGTGTATTTTTATCTGAATCTATTATGCCATTAAAGGTTTGGTATGGTATGAAGTCTGTCCTCTGCATCTTCATCATTTCTGTCTCTCTCTCTCTCTCTCTCTGTCTCTCTGTCTGTCTCTGTCTCTCTCTAATTTTGAAAGTCAGATTGTTAGTAGAATTCTCTTTATTGGCTAAATAGTTGAAATTGCTTTTATAATAACAGAGCTTAATTTCCAATCTCTGCTGCTGAAGTGTAGCAAAATCCTCAGACCACTACAGCAATGTTGCTGAATATTTGCAAGGTGTCTCTGAGATCCTGGCAGCGAACGGCTTTTCTCTCAGAGGCCTGTGGAAAAACTTCTGCATTGTGTGAAATCGCAACATATGTGGGGCTTTGCAGAGTACATGGCTGCGGATTGTCAGCATGCAGTGTTGATAAAAGCACATTTTTAAAAAGGGATTTGGTCCCTCATAGTAGATACTGGATTTGAAGTGAATTTTCCTGAGCTTTTAACTTTAAAAAATTAAGTCAGCAGATTTGTCTTATGTGCGGGAAGGATCCCAGTGGGAAAATTTAATTTCCGGTGAACCAGTCTGAAACAGCATCCTAAGTTCTTCATGATTGTTACTTTTCTTGCGTAGGTTGGTTCTTGTATACCTTTGGCCAGAGAGCCCGGATTGGAGGCCTCCGAGATGCATGGTTTGTGGTAGACAAAAATGTAGCCACTGGGGATGTCTTTGTGGTAAGTTTGTTAGTGCTTGTGCTATTTGTGATTCCTGGCAAAAAGAATGTGGTTATTACAGACCTAAGATTCTTGGCTTTTGTATAAAGAAAAGAAACGAAAGCTGTTTAAGTGAGTTAATGTGAAGAAGTTTTATTATATCCTGTTTCAACTAGCTTTTGATTAGCCAAAAAAATTGAAGAAGAGAAAAAGGATATTGGCATTGAACTCCCAACATATGGCAAGCACTGAAAGAAACTCTCAGTTTCCTTACTCCAGGGCAGTTAAGTTTCATCTTGGAAATAGCAGAGATTAATCTTATATGTTTTATTTTGCTTTTGTATAACAACACTGGTCCAGTGAAGATGTAATTAGTGTTAACCAGGGTTTGTTACCTTAACTCTGGTTTAAAATCCTAACATATAGTGAAACCATGACAGGTTTTATACATTTCCTTGTATGGGGAGACTCCAATGAAATCTGTTTGTCCCCTTTAAAAAAAAAAAGGATTGAAATGCAAAAAAATCGCCTGTTTGGTGCAGACACCACACTTCTGTGATTAAGGCAAACTGATCTGCAAACCACTTGAAACTATTATCTCATATCCTGGCTTGTGGCTAGTTCACCATGGCTTAGGTATTCAGAATCCATGATGAATTAATGCTAAAGATACACGAGCCACGGTTAAGCATTTTGTTCTCCTGGGGCCAATGACTGCTTTCACAAAAAACAAAAACACTGCTAAGAAGACAGAACAAAGTCACTGTAGTCTGAGAAGCAATTCTCAGTACTGTAGATTGTCTCAATGATACTGAATCCTAAAAACTCTTATAAAAAATTTCATGGTCTCAGTGTGCACTGTTCATAGTATCTTCAAAAGTACTGTGAATGAGAAATGTTTTGAATAATGCTGTCATTAAATTTGGAATTTCTGAATTTTATAAGAGCATATGTGCCAAAGTCAATTGTCCGTAAGAATGTTGGCACACAAATAGTTATGTGTTACTGTTGTATTTTGCCTTTCATTCATCATAGAATGAGTGTACATTGGATTCCTATCCAACACTAATCAGACCCAAGTCTTTTTTTCAGAGTGGTTGCCTGGAGGCCATTTCTGATATGAGACAGTAGTTTCATCGGCGTCTCCCCATGCAAGGAAATGAGTTGTGTACCATTAGAAAGCAACTTTTGATGGTGTCACCTCACATCCAGTGATATTAGATACTCTGCACCAGAGTGAATCCTCTGATTTGTGTGTGAAGCTTTCAGGATTACCCAGCTGTGGGTACATCATATAAGAAGCAACACCTGGCTTTTTATCATTTTTATTCCTGGATGTGTGGCTTTGTACCGTTTTATATATTGACCACTGAGGAAGGCCGTTAGGGGCTGAAACATGTATGGGTATTGTTGTTATTGGAAGTCCATCAAGTGCCTATGTGAAATGGTATTTTGTTTGCAAATTTTATGCAGTCTGATATTCAGACATAATGTTTTAAACTTTATTTCTCTGTCACTCTATAATAAGTGTTATATTATTATTATTAATCCCAGGCAAGTCAGATGATCTCAAACTTAGTTTGCCTCATGTTTGCATAATGAGGATAAAAATGAGATTAAGATGGCAAAGCACTTTGTGTGTTGTGTTCTATGTTTAAAATGTCACATAAATATGACTTTCAGGTCCAGACAGGATTTTCTGTGAGCCCTCACCTGCCAAACAAAAGGGGCCACAAGGAGAGAGTCTTGCCTTACCGGGCTAAAACATTCCTTTTCACCCAGGCTTTTAAAGGGTTTTTAAAGCAATCCATGATCTTTGTTTCCTGTTTTTACTGTTTGCAAAGGGCTTCACTTGTTTCTCCTGTTCTGGTATCTGATGCTTTACAGTAATCCTTTGAATCCAGTGCTAGCTTTTTCCTGTAATAACCTGGCCTCATTATAAATTCAAAATTGTTACCACTTAAGGCCCCCACTACAGATCACCCAGCACTCTACAGGGATCTCTTGCGGACAAACAGAGTTCACTGGATCGCGGAAGAACCTCCCTCAGAGCTGGTTGGGCACAAGATGATGGAGTGCAGTTTCCGCTTTCAACACCAGATGGCACTAGGTGATGAGGCTTGATTTCACAAATCTTGACATTATATCAGAGCAAAGCGTTTTTAGTGTGTTTGATAAGTTTTTGTGGTAGAGGTTTTTGATTTTTTTTTTGTAAAAGAAAGTATGAACTTCATTAGATGAGGTAGCAGCATCTAATTTTGACGGAAATATTTTTTAAAACGGTCGGCTTCTTTTACTCACTATTTTTAGAGCGCTGCACGTTAACTCTGAATCAGGATGGGACTGTGTGGGTGACGCTAGCCAAGCCGATAAGGGCTCTTACACCAGGACAGGTATGTATGGAAATGACTGGCATGCCTCTTCTGTGTTTTGCTTATAGTACACTTACGAGCCTATGAACTTGGAAGCAAAGTCAACTTTGAAACCACTAGATCTTTTTCCCCAACCTTAGGTTTTTAGCCTGACGTGTTCAGCAAAGAGTCTGGAGCAGATAGAAACTTGCAAAACATATTTGAATCTCCAAATTAGTTCTGTCTGAATTTGCTTTTGATAATTATGATTTGGTAATTAACTTGCTGACTATCCCTGGGCCGAGAGAGGTAAAGCTTCAGAGCACCTGGGATCGGGCTTTCTCTGTTATGGCTCCACGCCTATGGAACCAACTTCCAGAGGATCTGCGGGCCCTGCGGGAATCTGAACAGTTCCGCAGGGCCTGCAAGACTACCCTACTCCGATTGGCCTTCACCGATTAACGGAAACTGCTAGGGAAATCTATACGATAGCACCAGTATATTAATTTTGAAGATTTTATTGATTTTAGAGTTTTAGTAGAATTTTAATTGATGTGTTAATTAGTTATGTTTAAATACTTTGTAAACTAATGCATTGATTATGTTGTTAGCCGCCCTGAGCCTGCTTTGGCGGGGAGGGCGGGATACAAATAAAATTGACTTGACTATGTAGGATAAATAAGAACCTCAGCATGCTATGTTGCTGTTATAACTTTCAAAAGGCTGAACTTTACTCATTTTAGCCTTTTGGTCCTAGGGAACTTTCCTTGGCTGATAGCAATTCCCTCTGTCAGTAATGTTTTATAAGTATATGGATTGTTTTGGGCTACTAACAAAGGATCTTTTGTGGAAGAGTTAAGTCTGATTAGTCTGTCTGACCTGTAGATCTTTGCTGAGTTTAGTGGGGTTTACTCTCAAGTAAATCTGCAGAACCAGATTCTGCAGTACCAGAGCACATGGTTTGCAAGCTCAGCTTCTGACTTCCTCCAGATTCTTGGACAGCAAAACCATGAAAGATCCTGGATTGAGTTCTTGGGCAGCTGCTGTCAAGATGGGCTTGCGGGTTGGCTCTTTTTGTGAGCTATTTTGACTGCTTGTTTCTGTAGGAGGGTATAGATTTTAAGCTAGACAAAGACTTTACAATTGCAGCCAGGATGGATTTGATTTAAATTTAAATCATGGTTTTCTGCATAAAGGTAAATTCTTGCTAAAATTCTTCATTGTGGTATAATAATTTTTCAGGTTAGTTTTAGTTATAATTATGAAATCATTGCAAGGTGAACAGTCTCCAGTTTAATAGGTTAATTATTCATATTTGGGCAACTTTTCCTGCTGTATTTTATTGGAAGGATCAAAATAATTGTTAAAGCAATGTTAAGTGGTTATTGTTATCTAACTAAAACAATAACATTATATAGTATATGTATTCTTGTATTTGCTTACACTTCTGTGAGGATCCACTCATAAAGATCTCATGGTTTCTGGAGCATTCTGCCCAAAAGTTTAACTGTCATTTGTACTGCTTGCCCCTCCCTCCTCCCACTTAGCTCTTAACATCTCCTTATTCAGACCCCACCCAAACAATCTTATATTCATTGAACTTCTTGAAATTTAACACTCAAGTGATAAGGAGTTGATATTGGGCGTTTTCGCACTTACCTTAAGCCGGAGCGACGTCCCTCTTCACCGCGCAGCGTCTGCACGGTTTTCGCACTAATTGCTCCGGAGCACCCGGAAGAGCCGCAAAGTCCCGCGGCTTTTGCGTCGCAAATGTAAACTGGTTTTTGGCGGTTTACATTTGCGACGCAAAAGCCGCGGGACTTTGTGGCTCTTCCAGGTGCTCCGGAGCAATTAGTGCGAAAACCGTGCAGACGCTGCGCGGTGAAGAGGGACGTCGCTCCGGCTTAAGGTAAGTGCGAAAACGCCCTCTGTGTGCATAGATTTGCAGAGGACCAATAGGGCTGAGATTTCTTAACTCTGTATGTTTATTTTAAAACATTTGTGTTGTGAAGAAGAGGCATGTGATGTCTGCAGACACAAATTCAGTTTTGAGAGCTGTAAAGCCAAGCGTCTGTGATAATATCTTCTCGATAGAAAAACTGTTCAATAATCTTAAAGAAACCGCTGGAAGAGCATGACATTGTGAATGGACTAATGGAGTTCATTTACCCAAAAAAATTTAAACATTGCAGGAATATATAAGCCTCGTGCTCCATAATTAAAATCAATCCTTATTTCATGATGAATAATCTTTGGACTATAGTGTATCTTAGATTTTTCCTCAAAAAAGCATTTTATTTTTTAAAATCTAATTTAAATTTTAAAATCCAATTCAAATTAAAAATCTGATTTAAAAAAAAAAAAATACTGATTTTCATCCCCCCTGATTACCACCTTTTCTTCTGATTCCTTCCTCCCCCTGTGTAAGCAAAAGGAGGAATTCTCTTATTGAAAGTAACATAACTTCTTTCATAACTTAAGAGGAATGTGGTCTGTAAACTTGCTAAACTGTTGCTTTGTTTCATACTGGAGATAGTATTTACCCATTTATTTGTGCAAGTCAAAATGGAATTATGAGATTTATGTGTCAACTAGGAGTAAGGCCCGTTGTGAAGAAAAATTCAACGGGCTCTAGAAGGAGGCTGTGGGTGAGTGCCTGCCGCTCTTGCTGTCTTCCTACCCACCCAAGTGAAGGCATTGACCCCCCCACACACACACACACCTCAATGGGCGCTAACGTCTGCCATCTAGAGAACAATTGTAAATCTGAGTGCTCCCCAGTGCCTCCCCAGAAGGAAATGGCATTGTACCTGTCTGAGGTCCTATCCTTTCTCAAACCCCACCCTCTCCAGCCCCCACCCCTAACCTGGAGTTGGAAACCCTATCTCCTTTCCTTTATCTGTCCCTCTGACTTTAGCTTTCCATTGCCTTCCACCTCCCTGTAGCTTCTACAGTGGAGGGGCCAAAGCAGTTTGCATCATTCTCCTCTCCCGCCATGTGATCTGAACAACAGCCCTGAGAGGCAGGTTAGGCTGGAAGTCTATGCGTGGTCCAAAACCACCCAGTCAGCTTCCACAGCAAGAACCTGGGTCTGGCAGATCCCACTCTGAAGCCCTAACTTCTATGTCCTCCTCAAATTCCACCACAGAATCTCCAGGAATTTCCCACCAACCTGGAAAGGTACCACTAAAGGCCTCTGGGTGAGTTCCCCCCAAGCCTGGCTGTCTTCCCACCCACCCAAGTGAAGGCACTCACTCCCCTCCCCCCCCCCTCCAGGGGAGCTGATCACTGTCATCTATTTGAATAACAGTTGTAATGCTGAGTGATCTCCAGCCCTCACCTTGAGATTGGCAACAGTGGTTCCCTAGGAGAAAAAGCCTTTACCTCAGAAGCCTATCATGATCTCTTAGGAATTTCCCAGCAACCTGGAAAAGTACAACTAAGGGCTTCTGGTTGAGTGCGCCCCCCCAAGCCTGGCTGTCTTCCCACCCACCCAAGTGAAGGAATTCACTATCCTTCCCCCTCCCCCCCCCCCGACCTCAAGGGGAACTGATCTCTGCCATCTACCTGGAGAGCAACATTGATTCTGAGAGATCTCCAGCCCTCATCTGGAGATTGGCAACAGGAGGAAAGGCCTTTCCCTCAGAGGCCTGTAGTGGTCCCTTAGGAATTTCTCACCAACCTGGAAAGGTACCACTGAAGGCCTCTGGGCAAGTGCTCCCCTCCAGCCTGGCTGTCTTCCCACCAACCCAAGTGAAGGCATTCATTCTCCTCCCCACCTCAAGGGGAGCTGATTTCTGCCATCTGGAAGTTCCTAACCTGGAGTTGCCAACCCTGCAGCCTCTAAGGAAAAGGACAGTCTTTCTTCACAGTGTGTGTGTGTGGCGGGGGGTGGGACCAAAGCAGCTGACCTCATTCCTCTCCCCCCTTTGATCTGAACAACCCTGTGAGGCTTCCCTATCTCCTTCTCAGGCAACCATCTTGGGGTGAGGAGGGAGAGAGGGAGTGAAAGATGGGACAGCCATGCCCTCTGAGGCGGTGCCAGGCTCCCAGTGGTTTTCTGAGGCTGTGTGTGCTGGGAGGCCGTCTGTGTGGGCTGGTGATAGGGCCTTTTGTGAGGCTGCAGGAGCTCTGCAGCCCTTTCTGAAGCCAGTTGACAGAGACAAGCTAAGAGATGAGACTGTCTCTGAGGTAATACTGTTTCTGGCAGTTCGTTCATCATTCCAGAGCCTGAGTAGGTGGGAGCAGGAGAGTCAGCCGGTGGGAGGCCAGAGACCCCAACTGAGCTGTGATGGGCCAGTGGTTTCTGGAGTGCATGGAATACCCACAAGAGAATTATGATATATGATGATAGCCAGGCTCAGGATAAGAGCCACTGGACACAAGTTTCTCTTTGGAAGCCCCTGCTTTTCGGAAGAGTCTCTGCAGCTGTAAAAAATATTTTCCGGAGAGTAATCTAATCTAATAAATCAAATCGAGGACAATTGAATAAAATCACAGTTCTCTACCACGGTTGAATCTTTTGTTTGCATTTAGCTCAAGTGAGGTCTTGAGCCTCCATCCCTTTGAGAATGCGATTTGGAACTTGGCAAACTTGACGAGTGATTTGCAGGACAAAGCGAGGGTGGTGTGGTAGAGAAGGCTGGTGTACTGATAAAGCAAGGATCGGCTGTGCTTCTCTAGGCTGTTGTATACCCCGGAATGGATTTGCCAAATAGGCAAACTGGATAGGTTCTCAGGGCTGCTCTAAGCATACCCTGCAGTAGGGCAGCTGCTGTGGCCCAGGTCTACCTGCTCTTCTCCCCTGCTGCCTATCTACATAAGCTGCACGGTACTGCTGGGGGAGGGGTGTGCAGAGAGTGAACCCCAGCAGAACTTCCAGCAGCAGCGCTCCTAGCTGCACACTGCCTATCACAGACAGGGAGGGTAGTACAAGCACAGGGAGGGCTGGAAAATGAGCGTGTGGGTGGAGAAGGGATATATGGGTGTGTCGTGGCGGAAGAGAATGGAGGCAGGTGGGCAGGAAGGTGTGAGTGGGGCGTAGCAGTAGGCAAAGGAGTGGAGTGGGGGGGGCCATGGTGCTCTCTTGCCGACGTCCACCAAAAGCTGGAACTAGTCCTGCATGGAGAGGCAATGTGGAAGTTTTCCGAATAAAATAAACAATGAAGTCTAGCTTTCAGTATCCGTTTTTGTAGGAACCTTTTGGAATGCTCTCAGCCTTTCTCACCCCCCGCCCCCTCCCGTAGCTCTGAATTGCCTAGTAGGTTAGGGGTGACTGCAGTATTCTCTGCCCTTATATTCTCTGTCTGCTGAAAGGCTTGTTGTTTCTTTGTCTTCCAGTTTGCTGTTTTCTACAAAGGAGACGAATGCCTTGGCAGTGGGAAGATTTTGCGATTGGGTCCGTCACTATATACATTACAGCAGGGCGAGAACAGGGAGAAGACTGCGGGGACTTTGCCAACTGATGATGTCGCAGCAGAGCCAGTCACCTGATGGCTAGCTTAAAAACCTGTTTTATTGGAATGGATCGTTCTCCCAGGTGCATGCCTCGGCGTTGGTTCTGTGGTCTGCTGTGATCAAGATCATGCGTTTAAATAATATATATTTTTAAAATTATGCATTACAATATCAGTAAGTAACACAGAAAAATATATTTTCCTAGCTTTTAATCTGATGGATGTGGTATACTTCCTCATCTGTAATCCATGAGGGTTTTAAAAATGGGATTTATAAGTATAAAATCTAAAACAAGAACGTATTTCTTCTAAAAACACTGCCTGGTCCAGAGCACCGCTTGGAGTCAGTCTCTAGCTCAGTGGGAGTTTTGACTTAAAAATAACAACAAACAAAAACCAACCCAGCTGTTTCACCTTATTGTATCACAGACTGCTCTTGGAACACGCTTCTTTCAGAAGCAGTTTCCATTGCTCCTCTCCCCGCAGCTTGAGGGGAAAGGTGTTTCCTTTATGAGCTGCCCATGTCTTGCCTTCTTGGGTTTACTGTCAAAGTTCGGTGAAGCTTACCATGAGTGTGAGAAGTGGCTTGGATGTATTCAGTGGGTCTCCTTTGCCTTTTGTCCCTCTGAATATTAGCCTCATTCCTTTATTTGATTTATTTGTTTTTTTAGCCCACCCTTCCTCTGAACCTGTCCTGTATCCTATGCCACAAGCTTCTCTAAACTTTGGGGAATTTTGCAAATAGTTTATGATGTGAATAGAAGAAGGAGATGGTAGTTCGGCTAGATGGAATCGGCTAGTGAGTTCCCATAGACAGTTTCAAGAGGGGATTGGAGAAGCATCTGGAGCAGAGGTCCATCAGTGGCTCTTAGCCTCAGCATATTGTTGGAACTCTCTGTCTGGGGCAGGGATGCTCTGTATTCTTGGTGCTTGGGGGGGGGGCAACAGTAGGAGGGCTTCTAGTCTCTTGGTCCCACTGGTGGACCTCCTGAAGGCACCTGGGTTTTTGGCCACTGTGTGACACAGAGTGTTGGACTGGATGGGCCATTGGCCTGATCCAACATGGCTTCTCTTATGTTCTTATGTGACACAGAGTGTTGGACTGGATGGGCCACTGGCCTAATCCAACAGGGCTTCTCTTATGTGACACAGAGTGTTGGACTGGATGGGCCAGTGGCCTGATCCAACATGGCTTCTCTTATGTTCTTATGTGACACAGAGTGTTGGACTGGATGGGCCATTGGCCTGATCCAACATGGCTTCTCTTATGTTCTTATGTGACACAGAGTGTTGGACTGGATGGGCCACTGGCCTGATCCAACATGGCTTCTCTTATGTTCTTATGTGACACAGAGTGTTGGACTGGATGGGCCAGTGGCCTGATCCAACATGGCTTCTCTTATGTTCTTATATGGCACAGAGTGTTGGACTGGAGGGGTCATTGGCTTGATCCAACAGGGCTTCTCTTATGTTCTTATGTGACACAGAGTGTTGGACTGGATGGGCCACTGGCCTGATCCAACATGGCTTCTCTTATGTTCTTATGTGACACAGAGTGTTGGACTGGATGGGCCAGTGGCCTGATCCAACATGGCTTCTCTTATGTTCTTATATGGCACAGAGTGTTGGACTGGTGGGGTCATTGGCTTGATCCAACAGGGCTTCTCTTATGTTCTTATGTGACACAGAGTGTTGGACTGGATGGGCCATTGGCCTGATCCAACAGGGCTTCTCTTATGTTCTTAAGTTCACCAATTGAAGGGGTGAGAGGAAGAGGAAATGAAGCAGAGGGGGTGTGGCTCTCATTGGGTCTGCTGTGTTTCTTGTATCTTCACACACACACACACCAGTTCAGAGGCCAGAATGAAAGGGCTCTCATCAAGACTGTTGTGTTTTACTGTGTTTTCACACACACCGCAGTTCACTGATTTCAAAATGTAACCCAATAGTCTATAGGAAGCCAGATATTCCCTCCAGCAGTGAATCTCCTTATTCATCTCTCCATCTGTGAAAGACTCGCTTTTCCTTTTTATTCTGTTTTGTTGTACTTTGTGTTCTGTCGGGGTAAGACAAAATGTTATCACAGAATTATTTGCAGGAGACATCAACCACCGTAAAACGTAAGGAATTTTAATGAAAAGCCAAAATTTTGAGAACATCTGAGAAAGGTCTGCACTCATGTATAGCTCCTATTTATGTCTCTTACATAGAAAATGGGAGATGAGAATCTGTGCAATGTATGAAACGCCATGTCAGAACAAGTTGTTCTTATTTGAAGACCGCCTAGGTTGATTTTACTGGGTGGTTTTTTCATAGCAAAAGGTTTCAATAGAAGCAAAACTATTTGATCAGCTTTACTGTAAGGAGCAACTGTTGTGAGCACACAGCTCTGTCAGCACAAGACTTTTCAATACAGACTCCCCCCACCTTTCCTAGTTCAAGAGAGATTAGAAAACCTCTATCAATGACATTGTTCCTGAATTCTTAAGGGCCTAAGTTAATATGTAACAATGGCCTGGTTTGCACAGTATTTTCTCCTAAGGAACTGGACCTGGCATGAGAGCATGAGTATGTCTCAGTTTGGGAGCAGGTTCCCTCCCTTGCTCTTAGCAAACCTGGAGGGCACATATTTTTGAATTCAACAAGTGACTGGCCTTGAGGGTTTAAAACCAGTAGAAAGAATCCTAGAAGAGATAATCATACAGATGCCTCTCAGGTGATCTCATGGCAGTGAAAGGGCAGTGGAAACCTGTTCTGCCACAATAGGCTAATGAACGCAAGTTTAAATATTGCAAAAAAAAAAGTGACACAAGTGACATGGGAATTTCCTTTACTGCAGTGACTGGTCTCACATCTGTGTTCCTACACTGAAAGCAAAGAATGCAAAAAAAAGTTGCTTACTTGCTCTTGCACTCTTTTGAACATTTGAAGTGATGGACCACATACCCTTCGTAGAGGAAAGTTTTTAACTCATCTGTTGTGCTTCCATGTTCCACCAACCATGTTAAGAACGTAAGAGAAGCCATGTTGGATCAGGCCAATGGCCCATCCAGTCCAACACTCTGTGTCACACAGTGGCCAAAAAATATATATATATATATACACACACACACATATATATATATACACACACTGTGGCTAATAGCCACTGATGGACTTCTGCTCCATATTTTTATTTAATCCCCTCTTGAAGCTGGCTATGCTTGTAGCCTCCACCACCTCCTGTGGCAGTGAATTCCACATGTTAATCACCCTTTGGGTGAAGAAGTACTTCCTTTTTTCCGTTCTAACCACATGATATTGATGTTAATGATAAGAACATAAGAGAAGCCATGTTGGATCAGGCCAATGGCCCATCCAGTTCAACACTCTGTGTCATAAGAGAAGCCATGTTGGATCAGGCCAATGGCCTATCCAGTCCAACACTCTGTGTCACACAGTGGCCAATACACAAACACACACACACACAGTGGCTAATAGCCACTGATGGACCTCTGCTCCATATTTTTATCCAATCCCCTCTTGAAGCTGGCTATGCTTGTAGCTGCCACCACCTCCTGTGGCAGTGAATTCCACATGTTAATCACCCTTTGGGTGAAGAAGTACTTCCTTTTATCCGTTCTAACCCGACTGCTCAGCAATTTCATCGAATGCCCACGAGTTCTTGTATTGTGAGAAAGGGAGAAAAGTACTTCTTTCTCTACCTTCTCCATCCCAGGCATAATCTTGTAAACCTCTATCATGTCACCCCGCAGTTGACGTTTCTCCAAGCTAAAGAGCCCCAAGCGTTTCAACCTTTCTTCATAGGGAAAGTGTTCCAACCCTTTAATCATTCTAGTTGCCCTTTTTTGTTGAATTTACCCTGCCTGGTCAGAATTCCAGCACAATCTAGGAAGGCTCCTAGCCTGGTTGATGTCAGAGGCAGTTAGCTGACAGTGTCATCTGACTAAAATGGGGTCAAAGAGCTTCTCCAATTATGAATTTATTGGCCAGGGGTCAGCACTGAGTCTTGCAGGCGGTTACTATGGAGGTTAAAAAAACCATTGGTGTTGGAGCATCCCACAGTGAAAGCCACTTGCTGGCCTCCATGGGAGCCTTATTTCATTCTGCTCCCTCCTTTGAGGCCGTGTTTTACTGTCATTCCCTGCCTTTAGTAACCTGTAGATTTTCTCAGTTGATGTATTAATGCTTAAAAGCTTCTTACACAGTTTCAGGGTATTTGCTTGCTTGCAGAAGAATGCTTGCGAAGATACTTCTGTCATGGAGGTTCAGTGGGAGGACAGCTGTGCTTATATTAAGGCAAAGCACAGTGTGCTTTGGAAAGCCTGCGGCGTTGTTATTTGCCTTTGCAAATGTCATGCAGTATTTTAATCAGAGCTGCGAGAAAGGGAACTAATTTCAGTGGGGTAGATCAGTGGCCCCAGCCCTCGGAGTAGAAGGTAAATTGAAACCACAGTGTGGGATTGACATGGATTGTGAACCATCAGTTCTCTGCCATCCATTAAGTAGGCAACACTGCTATTGACCTCCCCAACCACAAGTTAAATACAAAAATGTTAAAAATAACAATCTAGCCAAGGCAACTTTATATAAGTATCTATAACACATGCAGATGAGCAAAACAGGGTCTCAAAAGCATACCAATTTTTATTTGAGCCTAATTGGCATTCTGAGGATAACCTGTTCCTCCCTTTGGTACTATTTCAGTCTCCCCCTTCCTTTTCAGAAGCTCATCACATACACTTGCAGTTAGTCGATGATTTCCACCTCAAAACAGTAGCTTCTGAAGGGACTGGAGGATGGAGAAGTTGTAAGGCTCCCTTGTGCCAGGAATAGAAGTAAAGGTCTGGTTCCTTCCAACAACATGCCCCATTCTTTGCAGCCTCCGTGCTCTCGTCCTCTTTATAAGTGTACAGTAGGAAACCTCTTTTACCATACCTTGAAGAGCTTTCATAGCATGCATAACAGCAATGAATCCGAACAATCTTGAGAAATGCGATTTACAAGGGCAGCGTACGCTGACAAAAACGCAAATGATGGATGGCATGGGTCTGTCTCGTGCTTTTCTTCCAACGTGTTCTGGGTGATGTATAAACTTCCTCTGCCATCCCCACAACAAGCTTGCGAAGTAGGTTTGGCTGAGAGAGGGGCTACTTGCTCAAACTTATCCAGCAACCTTCATGGCCCAGTTGCCAAACATACAAGATGTCTACGTTGCTTATTATTATTCACCAGGCTGGCCTCTCTGATATAGCTGAGCCGCCCTGCTTTACTTTATGCTGTGCCTTCCCTTGGCTGCTCTTAGACTAAATCCATGGAGAGGGTGTCTTGGCCACTCCCACTTTTGTTGGCAGTTTTTATCTGGTCTGGAAGCAGTTTAGCTCCAAGAGTCCAAGCTGCTCTTTTGGGAATACTTATAGATCTAATAATGATGTATGGCCTCCATCTACAGATATCTGCAGATCACAGCTGCACTGACGCTGATTTCCCAGTAAGCTTCCCAGGTTTATAGAAAGGTCTGAAATCTTTAAAAAAAAAATTGGAGTGGGGTTAAATTCCTCACAAAATAACTGAGTGTCATCTGTGCAAGTGCAGTCCTTCTGCAGAGCCAGACCTGGCTGTGTTGGTGGCTGAGTCTGGAAGCTGTGCCTGACTCACCAACAGTCGTGTCCAGGAGCCACTTCAGGCCTGGCGGCAGCATCCAGGCACTACTGTGGACACAAAACAATTGCAGACACCACAGCTGCTGCAGCTGGCCTGGAGCCATGCTGGGCTCAGCATCATGGGGGAGGATAAGATTCCCCTGCTGCAATTTTTGTGAGCCCCCACCAGCAAGAGGAGATCAAGATAAGAAGATGATGATGATACTGGATTTATATCCCGCCCTCCACTCCGAAGAGTCTCAGAGCGGCTCACAATCTCCTTTACCTTCCTCCTCCCACAACAGACACCCTGTGAGGTAGATGAAGATATTGGATTTATATCCCGCCCTCCACTCCGAAGAGTCTCAGAGCGGCTCACAATCTCCTTTCCCTTCCTCCCCCACAACAGACACCCTGTGAGGTAGATGAAGATATTGGATTTATATCCCACTCTCCACTCTGAAGAGTCTCAGAGCGGCTCACAATCTCCTTTCCCTTCCTCCCCCACAACAGACACCCTGTGAGGTAGATGAAGATATTGGATTTATATCCCGCCCTCCACTCCGAAGAGTCTCAGAGCGGCTCACAATCTCCTTTCCCTTCCTCCCCCACAACAGACACCCTGTGAGGTAGATGAAGATATTGGATTTATATCCCGCCCTCCACTCCGAAGAGTCTCGGAGCAGCTCACAATCTCCTTTCCCTTCCTCCCCCACAACAGACACCCTGTGAGGTAGATGAAGATATTGGATTTATATCCCGCCCTCCACTCCGAAGAGTCTCGGAGCAGCTCACAATCTCCTTTACCTTCCTCCCCCACAACAGACACCCTGTGAGGTAGATGAAGATATTGGATTTATATCCCGCTCTCCACTCTGAAGAGTCTCAGAGCGGCTCACAATGTTCTTTTCCTCCCGCCACACAACAGACACCCTGTGAGGTAGATGAAGATATTGGATTTCTATCCCGCCCTGCACTCCGAAGAGTCTCAGAGTGGCTCGCAATCTCCTTTACCTTCCCCCCACCACCACCATAACAGACACTCTGTAAGGTGAGTGGAGCTGAGAGGACTCTCACAGCAGCTGCCCTTTCAAGGACAACCTCTGCCAGAGCTACGGCTGACCCAAGGCCATGCTAGCAGGTGCAAGTGGAGGAGTGGGGAATCAAACCCGGTTCTCCCAGATAAGAGTCTGCATACTTAACCACTACACCAAACTGGCTCTCCAAGGGGAGGGATATTAACAAGAAGGGGGTGGGGGAGAAAGGGAAGAAGCTTGTCAGAGTAGGGAAGGGAGAGATTGACGGGAAGGCAAAAGGGTGGGCGAGGCAATAAAGGGAGGATTGTCAGGAGGGGGAGAAATGGAGAGATTTACAGAAGGGGAGGGGGAGAATGGAGAAGAAAATTGACAAGTGGAAGGGATGATAAAGGGGGAACATTACAGAAAAATGAAGAGGGAATGAAGTAAAGAGAATGGACTACACCCTCCCTACACGTTTTTTTGGGTTCCCATTTCTTTCATATTTTCCTTGCTGTTTGTGCAAGGAATAAAAACCTGTATTTTGCATCCATGTTTGATAGGGTGGTTGTGCAAGGAATAAAAACCTGTATTTTGCATCCATGTTTGATAGGGTGGTTGAACTGGGGGAGAGGGTTTACTCTTTTGGCAGGTTGAAAGTCGCACTTGATGACACATTCCTGCCTCCACCCACCCCCCAAAAAAATTGTAGGCAATTTATTTGAATTAGACAGGTCCAGACAATTTAGTGCAGTCTTCTCTTAGTGCTATTCTATTTCAAAGCCCCTACAGATGTTAATTTTGTTTTTTTTTACTGTGCTTTACTTCTGGACTGATCTAGAGCCAAATCTGTTCTCAGTCTTTCACCCACAGCAATATCCTGGAGGAGAACATGGAATTTTTCTTAAGCAATGGAGCCTACAAACATGCATTCAAACAGCTTTCTTCCTGATACATGTATGGGAATACCATGATCAAAAGCATCCAATGAGTCCATGTATAAGTGAGACTTTAACAACATCTATAGAAATGTAATTTCACCAGCCATTTTCTTTGAGTTTGTTTTTGAACAGACTCCCGAGCTGGCCGCCTGCTTACTTCTCCCCCTTCCAACACCCACTTGGTGAAATGTTTGTGCTGATAAGACCGCTAGTGTAGGGTTCGCTGTGGTTAGAGTGAGCATTTTATGGCCACAGTTGTGTGATCCAACCCAGTTTTCTGCTAGTGAAAAAGGGAGAATGAGGGCCCCTCTGACCAACAGAAGGAAGAAGAGTTGGTTTTATACCCTGCCCTTCGCCACCTGAAGGAGTCTCGGAGTGGCTTACAATTGCCTTTTCCTTCTCCCCACAAAAGGCACCTTGTGGAGTAGGTCTGAGAGAGCTAAGAGAACTGTGACTGGCAAGGGTCACCCAGCTGGCTGCATGTGGAGGAGTGGGGAATCAAACCCAGTTCTCCAGATCAAAGTCTGCCACTCTTAACCACTATACAATGCTGGCTCTTGAAGTCAGGACTTTCCTGAGGATCATGGGTCCTTCTTGGATAAAATCCTGGGTGTCAGAAGCTGTTGTGAATTGGGTGAGATGGAGCAAGAAACGCTGTCCAGGCCCAACCCAGTCCTCATAGATATTAGTCTGTGCCTGCTATGTTATGACATTCGGCTACCTCCTGAGTCAGGCTGCAGGTCTCCTGTGTCCGGTTTCAGCATCTGCAGCCAACCAGCAAGGCAAAGCCAGGGAGCGGAGAGAACTCGGTGTTAGAGAGCAGTCCAGAAGTTAAAGTAGGAAAACGGGAGCTAGATCCGGGTGCCTAGCCGTGTTGGTCTGAAGCAATAGAACAAAGTTGGAGTCCAGTAGCAGCTTAAGACCAACCAAGTTTTATTCAGGATGTGAGTGTTCGTATGCATGCACACTTCAGCAGACGAAGTGAGCAGAGTTACACATAGATGAAGCATGCAAAAGGGTACAGGAAAACAGTGTTGAAGAGTTCAGAAAGATCGTTGATAAGCAGTCCAGGAGTTGAATTACCATGGAATTGTCTGGTCAGTGGCAGCACTTCGAGTTTAGGAAGATGTTGTGTCTTCCCATCGTAATACAAACCCATCATGAGTGTTTGTAGCCCCTGGTATCGCATATGGTTGGCTCCTGCGATGACTCATTGTCAGTGTCAATTGGCAGTTGGCATTGGGCTGCAAGGTGTGCACGCTTATGCCAAGGGAGTTGGCATTGGGCTGTTAATCCAGTCTGGACCTGCATTTCATGTCTCCTGTGTGCCCAGAAGACACATCTGCTCTTCCAGCTGCATTTTTCTGCCAGATGGCTAGTTTATGTACAGAATGCAACCAAGAAAGTTAATATTACACGAGATTTAGAGAGGAGGCTAACAATCGGGTGACCTAGTCTTAGAATATCAACCAAGGTTGCCCTCTTAACCACAGCAGGAAATCTATAGAAATAAAAGGGACAGTATAAATAAGTTTGGAATTGGTTGGTAAAGTTTATTCCATCATGATATGGTGGCATAACAGCGCCAGATTTTTAAGTACTTTCAAGGTGGCTTATATCACTTTTGCTTCTTATCATGCTATAATTTGGTTCCAGATATCTGTTTATATGCCAGAGATAGCATATGTGCTTTACCACATGATATTGATGTTAATGATAAGAACATAAGAGAAGCCATGTTGGATCAGGCCAATGGCCCATCCGGTCCAACATTCTGTGTCACACAGTGGCCAATATATATACACACACACAGTGGCTATTAGCCACTGATGGACCTCTGCTCCATATTTTTATCCAATCCCTTGAAGCTGGCTATGCTTGTAGCTGCCACCAGCTCCTGTGGCAGTGAATTCCACATGTTAATCACCCTTTGGGTGAAGAAGTACTTCCTTTTATCCATTCTAACCTGACTGCTCAGCAATTTCATCGAATGCCCACAAATTCTTGTATTGTGAGAAAGGGAGAAAAGGACTTCTTTCTCTACTTTCTCCATCCCATGCATAATCTTGTAAACCTCTATCATGTCACTCCGCAGTCGACGTTTCTCCAAGTTAAAGAGCCCCAAGCATTTTAACCTTTCTTCATAGGGAAAGTGTTCCAACCCTTTAATCATTCTAGTTGCCCTTTTCTGCACTTTTTCCAGTGCTATAATATCCTTTTTGAGGTGCGGTGACCAGAATTTCACACAGTACTCCAAATGAGACCGCACCATCGATTTATACAGGGGCATTATGATACTGGCTGATTTGTTTTCAGTTCCCTTCTTAATAATTCCCAGCATGGCGTTGCCCTTTTTTATTGCAATCGCACACTGTCTTGACATTTTTAGTGAGTTATCTACCACGACCCCAAGATCTTGGTCAGTCACTGCCAGTTCACAACCCATCAACTTGTATTTGTAGCTGGGATTCTTGGTCCCAATGTGCATTACTTTGCACTTGGCCACATTGAACCTCATCTGCCACGTTGATGCCCACTCACCCAGCCTCAACAGATCCCTTTGGAATGCCTCACAATCCTCTCTGGTTTTCACCACCCTGAACAATTTAGTGTCATCTGCAAACTTGGCCACTTCACTGCTTACTCCCAACTCCAGATCATTAATGAACAAGTTAAAGAGCATGGGACCCAGTACTGAGCCCTGCGGCACTCCACTGCTTACCGTCTTCCACTGTGAAGACTGCCCATTTATACTCACTCTGCTTCCTATTAATTAGCCAGTTTTTGATCCACAATAGGACTTGTCCTTTTACTCCATGACTCTTGAGCTTACGAAGGAGCCTTTGATGAGGAACTTTATCAAAAGCTTTCTGGAAGTCAAGGTAAACAAATCTATTGGGTCCCCTTTGTCCACATGCTTGTTCACCCCCTCAAAGAACTGTAACAGGTTAGTGAGGCAAGATCATCCCTTACAGAACGCATGCTGAGTCTTCCTCAATAACTTGTGTTCATCAGTGTGCCTACTCATTCTATCCTTGATAATGCTTTCTACCAACTTTCTCGGTATTGAAGTCAGACTGACTGGCCTGTAATTTCCCGGATCTCCTCTGGAACCCTTTTTAAAGATGGGGGTGACATTTGCTACCTTCCAGTCCTCAGGAACGGAGGCAGATTTCAATGAAAGATTACATATTTTTGTCAGGAGATCCACAAGTTCAACTTTGAGTTCCTTCAGAACTCTTGGATGTATGCCATCCGGACCTGATGACTTATTAGTTTTTAATTCATTGATCAGTTGTAGGACCTCCTCTCTTGTCACCTCAATCTGACTCAGGTCTTTCAACACCCCTATTGTCCTTTAGTAATCCTTTGACCCCTTGGTCACCCAAGGGCCCCACTGCCTCCCTGGCTGGTTTCCTGCTTCTAATATATTTGAAGAAATTTTTATTGTTTGGTCTTTATGTTTTTTGCAATATGCTCCTCATAGTCCCTTTTTGCCTGCCTGATCACAGTCTTGCATTTGATTTGCCACAACCTGTGTTCCCTTTTATTAATCTCACTTGGACTAGCTTTCCACCGCTTAAAGGTGTCCTTCTTACCTTTTACAGCTTCCATTACTTTGTTTGTTAACCATGCAGGCCTTCTCTTATACCTGTTTGTGCCTTTCCTAACTTGTGGTATATATTTTATCTGAGCTTCTAGGATTGTAGTTTTAAATAGCATCCAAGCTTCCCCAAGAGTTTTTATTTATTTATTTATTTATTCGGGATTTATATCCCGCCCTTCCCACGAATGGCTCAGGGCGGCTTTGACTGTATTGACTGTATTTACCTTTCCTTTCAGTTTCCTCTTCACATGCCTCCTCATCTCAGAGAATTTACCCCTTTTAATGTTAAACGTGGTTGTGCTGGTCTTTTTGGACAACTCCCTATTTATACAAATGGTGAAATCAATAACGTTATGGTCACTGCTCCCAAGTGGTGCAATCACTTTTACATCTCTCACCAAGTCTTGGGCATTACTTAGGACCAAATCCAGGATCGCCGCACCCTTGGTAGGTTCTGTGACCATCTGCTCCATAGCACAGTCATTGAAAGCATCTAGAAACTCAATCTTTTTCTCTTGACCTGAACACATATTGACTCAATCAAACTGCAGGTAGTTAAAATCACCTATTACAACACAGTTTTTATGTTTAGCCGCTATCTTTAATCCTTCCATCATATTTTAATCGTCCTCTATCTTTTGATTTGGTGGGTGATAACCAACTCCCATAGTTAAATTTCCTTTTGGGCCCTCGATTTCAACCCAAAGCATTTCTAGAAGGGAATCTAATTCTTTTACCTCAGTCTTACTGGACTGTATGCCCTCTCTGACATACAGAGCCACCCCACCTCCAACCCTTTCCTCTCTATCCTTTTGATATAACTTATATCCAGGAATCACCGTGTCCCACTGATTCTCTCATTCCACCAAGTTTCTGAAATTCCTACAATGTCTAGGTTTTCTCCCAACACTAAACATCCCAACACCAATTTTACTTTGAATACTTCTAGCAATTGTATACAAACATCTATAATTTCCCAGGCAAGTTAGGCGCGCAACCTTCCTCCTGTTGCCTCGAGACTTTGGCAGACACTCCATACTGTTTGTCACCATCTCAGTGGACAACTTTGATCTATTGCCCGGTAGAAAGGTAACAACTAACCCTTCATCTCTTTGAGATGAGTCCTCCCAAACCAGAGACATTTCATCTCCTGTCGGCTTTCCCCCAAGATTTAGTTTTTTTAAAAAAGTATTTATTTGTCCTGGACACAGTCCCGCTTCAATTAATTTACTAGAGAAGTTACCATCACACAGATGAACCAATAGATTATGTTAATTTTTTTTTTGAGGGATGGAGGCCCAACGATCTACCAGCAATATTTGAAACAAGTTCTTTCAAAGGATAGTTAGGACAATCTAAGTCTAAAAATTAGCTGGTGAAATGGTTGAAACAAGCTCCCCCCCACCCCCACATGCATTCTTCTTGCTTGGTTGTTAAAGAAAATGGGGTTGCATATACTTGTAACCTTGTTCATTGAGTGGCCTTCTGTGCAGGCACACATGGGACTGCACGATTGCAGGCCAGCCATGAAAAAGAGCTTCCAAGCTTTTCTGAAGGAGCTTCTAGGCCCCCTCCCCTCTGTCCATAGAGATCCTTTTTCCTGCCCAAAGGGTCACATGACAAAGGCAAGGCAAGTGCTCCTTTCAGTTCCCTGCACTGCTGTGAGGAGGCTCCTGTCCTGTTAGGCAGTGCACAGTGGGGAAAGGAGGGAGAGATATCTGCCTGCACAAAAGGCCACTCAGTGAACAATGGTTACAGGTAAATGCAATCCCATTTTCATCATCATGGCTTCTGTGCATGGGAGAACAGCAAGCTCACTTACCCTAGGAAAAGGGTGTGGGCTGATTAATAGAAAATTACTTGTAACACAGCCTTTTCCACTGCAGCTTCACTTATGGAGTCCATATCCATCAAGTAAGGATTGATGAAGCTAGAGGGGATGAATTAAGTTGCTGCCTTGCGGATATGTTCCAGCATGAATCTGGCATGGAATGTTGTGGAAGATGTCTGAGCCCTTGTTGAGTGAGCTTTCAGGGGCACTAGGCAAGATAGAGATCTTACCTTTGTTGTAAACTTTTCAGATTGCAGAGACTACCCAGTGAGAGAGTGACTGCACTGATGCAAGTCTACCTTTGACCACTTGAAACACACAAACGATTATCCTTTCTGAACCATTCTGTCCTTTTCAAACAAAAAAAAGTGTGCTCTTCATACATCTAGTGCAGGGGTGGCCAAACTTGCTTAACAAAAGAGTCACATAGAATAAACAGATGTTGAAGAGCTGCAAGACATGAACATCAGATGTTTGAGAGCCGGAAGGAAGGAAGGAAAATAGATGGGAGGAGGGAGGTGTAGGTGGAAAGAAAGCAACTTTAAACGCATTTTCCAAGCTGCTGTCTGGCTTGGCTCGGAGAAGTGATTTAAAGTGACAAATGTCTTCTCCAAACTGGCCAATGGGGTGGTGGGGGCTTCAAGAGCCACACAATATGTGTGAAAGAGCCAAATGCGGCTCCTGAGCCACAGTTTGGCCATCCTTGATCTAGTCAATGTAGTGTTTGTTCTAACTATGACATCGGGGACGGGGACACTGGAAGGGTGATGTCTTAGTTGAGGTGGAATTGTGACCACCTTAGAGAGGAACTCTACACTAGGTCTGCGTACTTGTCTGATTGGAATTTAATAAAATGAGGGTCACAGTGTGCTGCCCGCTTACCCTTCCAGTAGAGGTAATTGCTAGCAAAAAAGGTAGTTTTATAAAAGAGAAAAGTCTGCAATAGCCATGGAATCAAAAGGTTTATACATCAATTTTGACAGGGCCAGGGACAAATTCCTTTGAGGGACAGGGGGTACAACTAATGGAATCATATTAAACCTTTAAGAAACCTTTTGGCCTTCACAACAGAGAAAGCTGTCCATTAACTGGGGCAAAGAAATGCAGAGATGGTGGCTAGATGAATCTTTATAGGCGAGGTCACTAGACCCCCTTCTTTCAGATCCAGTAAGTAACCAAAGATTTTACTCACAGCTACACAATTGTGGATCGATGCCTTGCTTGCCACTCCAATGCACAAATCATTTGTTTATAACTATGCAACATTCTTGTGCGTTTGTGAGAGGCAGTTATAACCTGTTCAGCTTTGTGCAAAAACTCTTCTACTGCAAGATTAGACAAGTGGTCAGGTGCAAGGATTGAACCTGAAGATGGCAGACAGGCCCCATATGAAGAAGATCTTCCTTTTGGGGGGGGGGCAATGTCCTGTATTGCCCTTTGGTCAGTTTCCACAGTGTGAGGAACCACACCTTTCTGAGCCAGAAGGCTAGAGGAATGCGTGACAACTGGTCTGCCTTTATCTTGGGAATTACCGTGCGGAGGATACCAATAGGGGGAGACATATAGAAGAGGTGGCCATGCCATTGCCGCTGGATGGCTTCTCCCATAGAACCTATGCTCACGGCTGCCCTGGAACACAAGTGACAGCATTGTTGTAGCTTACTGATGCAAACAGGTTTATCCTGGGGACTCTTCATTCCATTAAGATTGGGGCCAGATAGCAGTCTGATATGGAGCACTCTTGTTCAGCACTTGTTTCACTGCTTAGGCTGTCTGCTGCCATGTTGTTTAGGCCTGCTATATGAACAACTGACATTTGCACACTGAGCATTATTGCCCACTGACAGATTAGTTTGGTCTCTACACACAGGCAGACATATGTGCCTCCTGCTTGTTCAGGTAGAGTTATGCTGTGATGACGTATGTTGCTACCAGGATGAGTCGTCCTCTGATAATCTATGCAAAAGAAGAGAGAGGTTGATGTGAAATGTGGATTTTTTTCTTAGTCCATGTGTTACTAGAAATACTAGCTGTCTCCTCTTTAGATGGGGAAATGAGCAAGGAGACTTAGGTAGAGCCAATCTGAGCAGAGATCTTTCCACCAATAATACGAAGGAATTATCAGAAGGAAGACTCCAGAGTAAATATATTTTAAAATGTTTACTAGTAAAATATGTAGAAGAATACAATCACACACAAACAATACAGAAACACACAATAAAGAGCTAGGGAAATAGAGGTGATCGATACGGATTTTTAGGGATTGTTGAAGAGGGCAATATTACCTGTTCCAGATGTGAAGACTTCTATATAGCAGGAAAATGGAGAGGAGCATGCATGAAGAAGATGATATTGGATTTATATCCCGCCCTCCACTCCGAAGAGTCTCAGAGCGGCTCACAATCTCCTTTACCTTCCCCCCCCCCATAACAGACACCCTGTGAGGTAGATGAAGATATTGGATATATATCCCGCCCTCCACTCCGAAGAGTCTCAGAGCGGCTCACTATCTCCTTTACCTTCCTCCCCCGCAACAGACACCCTGTGAGGTAGATGAAGATATTGGATTTATATCCCGCCCTCCACTCTGAAGAGTCAGAGCGGCTCACAATCTCCTTTGCCTTCCCCCCCCCCCCACAACAGACACCCTGTGAGGTAGATGAAGATATTGGATTTATATCCCGCCCTCCACTCCGAAGAGTCTCAGAGCGGCTCACCATCTCCTTTACCTTCCTCCCCCACAACAGACACCCTGTGAGGTAGATGAAGATACTGGATTTATATCCCGCCCTCCACTCCGAAGAGTCTCAGAGCGGCTCACAATCTCCTTTGCCTTCCTCTCCCACAACAGACACCCTGTGAGGTAGATATTGGATTTATATCCTGCCCTCCACTCCAAAGAGTCTCAGAGCGGCTCACAATCTCCTTTACCTTCCTCCCCCACAACAGACACCCTGTGAGGTAGATGAAGATATTGGATTTATATCCCGCCCTCCACTTCGAAGAGTCTCAGAGCGGCTCACAATCTCCTTTACCTTCCTCCCCCACAACAGACACCCTGTGAGGGCTGGAGAGGGCTCTCACAGCAGCTGCCCTTTCAAGGACAACCTCTGCCAGAGCTATGGCTGACCCAAGGCCATGCTAGCAGATGCAAGTGGAGGAGTGGGGAATCAAACCCGGTTCTCCCAGATAAGAGTCCGCACACTTAACCACTACACCAAACTGGCTCTCCGACCAGCATGACATGCCCAAGAGAACCAATTACAGAGAGTAACAGGGCTACAAACTATATATGGTGCCTTTGCGTCCATGAGGTAGTGGACTTTGGACTCCGTTTACATAAGGTTTGCTATAATGGCTCTTAATGGTCACTGATGTGTCTTTCCTAGGTACCTGAATGAGTTCCCAGCTAAAGACAATAGGTGAAGATTACTCTTAATGTTTGTCAGGATGGGCCATGATGGGCTTAATGTTTGGTATCAATTGAGTTTCGATACTCTGGGGAGGAGTCAGGGTGGAGAACAAAGGATTTGTGCAACATGTCTTGCATTAGAGACAATTGCTAAGAATAAATACTAATGTTCATCCAAAGTGGAGAGGCCAGGCTCCCTTAATAATGTTGTGGTGGACCTGAGGGAAACCTCCCTCTTGCAGATCTGCTATGGCCAGCCATGCCCCCTAGCATGGCATAGCACCAGGCTGTAATGCAGGTGGCAAGGCACAACAAGAGCTGCCAGCCTCAGCTTCTCCACATGCCATGTCTGTCTGCCCTCTCCCACCACAGTCACAAAAGGACACTTGCTCAAAGCAGGCAGACCTGATTGAGAAATAATAGTGTTTATCCCAGACATCATCCCTTTTTGGAAATAAACAGTCAGAGCAGAAATACAAATTCAAAACCTTAATTTATTGTTAAAATCTCCTCTCCTCTGTGCTTCGGTTCCAGTGTTCTGCATATTAATAAATACATGTTTGTTAAAAAACAATCCTCCAGTGTCTATTCTGCCACACATTTTTTTAAAAAATTGCAAAAAAATAGATTCTTTTTCTCCTTCTGTGGTTAGCACAGCTGATGCTCTTGCAGTAACAGTTCTGAGCAAAAATTACATCTCACTGAGGCAAAATATACACAAATGTAAAACAGCTGCAACAGCATTTGACACAGCTAAGTGTGATAGGTAGATAATTACACATTCAAGACATTTTCACATCAATATTTCACACCACATGAAAGCAATTTTCTTAAAAAAGGGGCAGACTCTTTCTCTCAAAGGCTTTCCAATAAAAAAAATTATGATCTTTTAAACTGTTAAAAATATTTGAATTTGTTAAAAATCAATTATATTAAATTTCAATGTTTTAAAAAAAAGTTTACAATGACATCTGCAAGTAATTTCTTCATGTTGAGTTTATTGGTTGGATTGTGCCCAAAGAGAAACACATTTAAGTTCTACTGACCTCCCAGGCAATAATGTAGGTACAAGTGCAACACTGTAATGGAAATAAATGTGACTTTTGACTGGATCATGCTCGCTGAGTTCAAGCTTCATTTGCTGTGAAAATTATGGAATCAAAGGTAAGAATATCTGACTTCTGAGAATCAATATAAATATGATGCAAAAGGTTGTAATACTGCATTTATTACTGTACAAACTATGAATAGACTGAACAAATCCACAAGATTTTCCATATACTGTAATTGCACCAGTCACTGCTTTGGGAAGTTTGGGGCACTTTAGTCTTCAGGATGGTGGTTTTGCTTAACAACCAATGGGCGTGTATAGAGAGAAGCAAACAACGCCCCCCCCCCCCCTAATTTCACAATTTCATCCTCAGCAAATTCCGTAGCGCAAAAAAGGCACTGGCTGGCCAGAGGTTTCAGATTATACTCCTGAGTGTAATACAAAAACTTTACTGTATTTAGTTGCCAACAGATAAGTATGAATGGTTGTAGCAAGCAAAAAGTATGTCTGTGTAATTTGTAATTATATGAATTAGCTGAAATGTGATTTGTATCAGAGATTTAAACTGGCCCCTTTACTTAAATCACAATTGAAATCGGCTTAATTTGCATCAAGCCACCCTGCTTGACAACATTTATAAACCTCTGCAGTCTAAGCAAGGAAACTTACAGGTTTTATTTGCTGCAGAAACTCAATCACGTTTGGTCTGAACCTGCTTATTCTCTGAGCCAAACTACACATTTTAGAAGAAAATTTAGCGATTTAAGATTATCTTAACTACTACAGCAGTACCAGGCGATCTTGTTTCTCTCCCATGCTTTTTCAAGTACTGAAACAATCCCCCATGACTGGAGCTGCGGCTGCAGTTACACGTCCGTTTGGCTCTCACATAAAGGACAGGGAAGCAGAATTCATCATGAAACAGTCGTTTTTTGAGCTTCTTCTGCAGTCCCTCAGAACTTTAAAGACCAAAACGACCTGCTTCCTGTCGCTCAACCGTTTTTTCAAGCTTTCTACAAACGTTGAAAGAGATTGTGGTCCCTTTGAATGGGGTTTGTGGGCCTACAAACCGGTTCTATTCATAAACAGAAATCCTGGTTCAGGTCATGGTTCAGCTACGAACCAAACCGCATTTTCCCAGTTTGTGCCCTTCCCTAATACATCAAATGGAAGAGACAGTAATGTTGTCATTTCAACTAAGTATATGCTGGAAAGGACTGATCACAAACAGTGTTTCAGAAGCAGAAGTACATGATCTATTGGGAATTTCTCTTGCACGTAGCTCCAGAACAGGAGAATGGAATCAACAGGCCAGAGTTGGCTGTTTTTACACCAAACACTGAACTTTAGTGAAGGTTCTGCAAAACTATCTTTAGGAACTTGCTGGAATCCTCTATCATCATTCCAATTTGTAAGTCCTGTGAAAACTCTCAGCTTCTTTGGTGGGGGAGGGGGAAGGGTAATCTCTGGCTCTAGACAAAGATTTCTGTTTATTTTTGTTGCAATTAGCTGAAACGACTTCTATTCTGGAACTATTTCCACAGAAGAGTGTTGAGGTTCCTCACAAAAAATGGTGATGTTTCAACGGAGTTGTTTATAGTTGGACTTTAGAGCTTAAGAGGGAAAAGGGATCCTGTAGCCCACTTTGAACTACTCACAGGAAAAAGCAGGACAGCTTCCTATCTCCTAGGGTTGCCAATCCCCAGGTGGGGGCAGGGGATCCCCCGGTTTGGAGGCCCTCCCCCCGCTTCAGGGTCATCAGAAAGTGGGGGGGGGGGGAAGGGAGGGAAATGTCTGCTGGGAACTCTGTTATTCCCTAGGGAGATTTATTCCCATAGAAAATCATGGAGAATTGATCTGTGAGTATCTGGGGCTCTGGGGGGGCTGTTTTATGGGGCAGAGGCACCAAATTTTCAGTATAGCATCTAGTGCCTCTCCCCAAAATACCCTCCAAGTTTCAAAAAGATTGGACCAGGGGGTCCAATTCTATGAGCCCCGAAAGAAAGTGCCCCTATCCTTCATTATTTCCTATGGAAGGAAGGCATTGAAAAGGTGTGCCGTCCCTTTAAATGTGATGGCCAGAACTCCCTTTGGAGTTCAATTATGCTTATCACAGCCTTGATCTTGGCTCCACCCCTAATGTCTCCTGGCTCCACCCCCAAAGTCCCCAGATATTTCTTGAATTGGAGTTGGCAACCCTACTATCTCCACTTATTTCGATACAAGCAGTGGGATCAAAGCACTTTTCTTCTTCTGTCCTGAACAGTCAAGTTGTCTCTTTCACTGCAATTCAGCTGGGGGTGGAAAGTCTTGACTTGAGAAGGGCTTTCTCAAAAGCAGGTAGTCAACATTATGCAGCAGATCTGCCCCACTGATAGAGGCTCCTTCCCTGGTGCCTTTCTCTGCAATATGTAGACCAACAGTACAAGCTAGGCCAGCAACCTGATCCTCATATTGCAGATTTGGTTACTAGGGGCATGTGGAGAAGAGAAGGCACAACATCTAAAATGATAATGGCTTGCCCAATGACCTTATAGCTAGGAAAAATTTGAAGCAGAGTCTTCCTAGCTCACATCTTGCAGAATTTGTTATTTATATGTTCCACAGCGTAACTTTGGTTCATGTCAAAGGACTTTGCATAGATGAAATTCCTGGTGGACTGTGCCCAGAAAGTGAAGGACTCAGTCAAACCAAAAGGCATCCTTTGCAGAAGTAAATATTTACATTTCCCAAGCCTCCATTGTAAATAGTCCAGAAAGAGAGGATGTTGCCAGCTATCTGGCTCAAATTTTTGTTTGCCTTTCAAAAGAAAGATTTCATTTAATTGAACACTGTCTGTAAATGGCTGCTAAACCACTGAGGAATTGAAGTATCCTTAAACTTTTTTTTTACTCTGGAAAGAAAGAAAGGAAGGAAGGAAGAAAGGAAGAAAGGAAGAAAGAAAGAAAGAAAGAAAGGAAGGAAGGAAGGAAGGAAGGAAGGAAGGAAGGAAGGAAGGAAGGAAGGAAAGAAAGAAAGAAAGAAAGAAAGAAAGAAAGAAAGAAAGAAAGAAAGAAAGAAAGAAAGAAAGAAAGAAAGAAAGAAAGAAAGAAAGAAAGAAAGAAAGAAAGAAAGAAAGAAAGAAAGAAAGACATTCTGGTTGTCAGGGAAGATTAAGGCGAAAGCTAGTGGGTGACCAACATGCATAGTTACACAAACTTAACTCCAAAAATTAAATGCTGTTGTAAAATATAATTTATACTAAGAATAATTTCAAAACCCAAGTAGACAGGATGTGAACTCCACAGCACAAGGAAAGTATCTATATGCAGATGAAGAGTGGGATAGATTTTTGTTTGGCTGCTTGTACTGAGGAGTTTAAAAAAACCCAAAACCTATTCCAGACCAAATCTGCTTATGAATGTCAGTTCTCAAAGTCACACAGCAGGTTTTTCTAAAACAACTTGCTAAGCGGAGTGAAACCCGTCAAAGTCTATTGACTTCACTGGTCTTAGAGGGTGTCAGCTCTGCTTAAGATTGCCCTCTCTACCACTTGGTTGGGCTTCAGGCAGATATTGATTATGCCTTTTGTTTCTTCTCTTTTTTCTCAAATTCCAAGTTCAAGTACACTTGTGCTATTTTTTTTAATATAAAAATACCAGTGCTCTTTCACAATTGCTCTCTTGCTATCAAATTTAAGAAAATCGGCATATATGTGAAATGTACAATACAAAAATCTTACTTTTTTAGAATCACCATACAAAATATATAAAATTATCTACAGCGCTATATATATACATATATATATTTACATATATATTTATATTAAAAATGATGGTAGCTTAAGACAGTGTCCGCCACAAATCGGCGCAGAAGCTGGCAAAGGAATTAAAAGGGCACTTGATGTGATAACTCCTTTCTCCTGAGTTCACTGATCCTGGTGTCATCTGAACAAGACCTCAGTGTATCTTTCTAATGGGAGAATGGTGGGGCTTTCTGATGGGACGCTAGGAACAAGTCACTCATTGGTACGGCTTTCTGATGGGATGCTAGGAACAAGTCACTCATTGGTACGGCTTTCTGAGGGGACACTAGGAACAAGACACTCATTGGTACGGACTGGCCCACTCCTCAGCCCTTGCAGCATAGCTATGGCTCTGTTTGCTTTTTCTCCTGTAGTGCGTCCCCATCATTGTCTGTGTGTTTTGGCACCACTTACGCAGGCAGGCACTTGAGTGTGCTCTAAGTCAATCTGTCACAGTTCTCCTAGAAAACAAGGAGCGCTGAAGTATGCCACGATGTGAAACTTGCCCCAGATGCAACATCCTTGGTATCCTCACGATGCGGCAACAAATATGTTGAAATTGAGAAGTCCCAAACAAGCAGCATCACAGCAAAGTAGTTCCAAGGTGCAATAGTTGTCATGAATTCCTGATGATTCAAATTGAAGTTTCGTTACTGCCTCTGTTCACGAGAAGAAGGAATCATGCAACTGAGGGTTAGGTGCTGAAAATTACAAGCAAAACTGTCTTGGTCATTTTAGTACACGTTCATGCAGGGAAACAGCCATGCTTTTACAGAGAAAGCTTTCTACAAAGAGGCTCATCTTTGTTGCAGTGTAAAGGTCACTACAGTGCTGAGAAGTACCAATGGATCGTGAATAAAATTGGCATTCAAGGACTGAAATGATTGTTCAATGTCTGGCTGGAATAGAGAAAAGGATTTTGGCCCCAAGCCAGTTAAAAGTTAGTCATAACTAAATCCTAAGGGTAGCAGTTGGCCTTAACTGAGCCATTACTGACTACTTCTTAGGTTCAATTAGATTGGCATTTCCCAAAGGGAGGGTTGCGACCCTGCAACGGGCCACACGGGCCTCGATGCCAGATCGCGGGGCCTCCCATCGATGCCCCCCACAGCATCAGGCCCCCCACACCTCTCCCCACGGCTTTGTGCCCCCTCCGTGCCTTCTCCTCCCTCCCTTCCCCACTGCAGGTCAATTTCAGGCTGTGTAAGCCTCCATTCAGGAAGTATGGAGGAGGGAGCAGCCACAGTGCCCTTTCACGACGAGGTTCATTCAAACTGCTGCTGGCCTGTCCTGGTGCTGAGTGAGTGCTCAGTGCGGTTTTCCCTGTCGATCAGGTGACTGGCGGGGAGGGTGCCTTTACGCAGCCTGAAATTGACCTGCGGTGGGGAAGGGAGGGAGGAGGGGGGGCAAACTAGGTCTGACTTCCCCCTGGCCAGCGGAGGTCAGGGGACCCAGCCGTGCTTGCGTGATGAGAGTCAGCTGCGCCGCGAGAATCAGCAGTTTAAAAGGTGAGTTGCTTCCATTCCGTTTCTTTCCATTTTTTTCTTTTCTTTTCTTTTTCTTCCTTCCTTCCTTTTGTCCCTCCTTTCTTTCACTCCTGCCATTCCCTTCCTTCCTATTTCCTTTCTCTTTTCTTCCCACTCCCATACTCATTCATGCATTCTATCAGTCTTTCTTTTTCCCTATTTGCTTTATTTCCCATTCCCCTTCATCTCTCTATTTCTCTCAGTCAGTCTTTTATCTTGTCTCCCCCCTCCCTCTTTCCTTCCTTGCCATTGCTAATCTGAGTAGAGTGGAATGGTGTGTGTGTGTGTGGGGAAAGAAGCTTGAACTGCCCTGCCATTTCATGTCTTTCTTTCTTTCTTTCTTTCTTTCTTTCTTTCTTTCTTTCTTTCTTTCTTTCTTTCTTTCTTTCTTTCTTTCTTTCTTTCTTTCTTTCTTTCTTTCTCTCTCTCTTTCTTTCTTTCTTTCTTTCTTCCTTCTCTCTCTCTCTTTCTGTCTTTTCCCCTGTCTCCTTCCTTCTTTCCTTCCTTCCGATTGCTAATCAGAGTAGACCAGGGGCGGGGGGGGGGAGTATAGCTTGAAATGCCCTGCCGTTTCATTTTTCCCAGGCTGAGAGCATTTTGTGTTTTAGTTTTCTGCTGTGTGATCCTTGTGCTTTTTCTTGATGTTTTATTTTTAAAATTGCATTGCAAAATCCCACTGTTCTCCTACCTTTCCTTAACAAAGTATTGCAAGAGTTTTAGGCTTGTTTGTACATCATTCCCTGTCTCCCGGCTCCATCCCCAATGTCTCCAGGCTCCACCCCCCAAATTTTAGTGGGCCACGAAGGAGAAGTGTAAAAATAACCGGGCCATGGGGGGGAAAAGTTTGGGAAACCCTGAACTAGATGTGTTCGATACTTGCAAAATGGCTCTCCAAATGTTTTTAGCCATCCTCTGGATGGGTTGTGAACTGTATCGAGGTTGTGGCAGGGATTATTTTAAACTCCCCGCCCTATCTGTATGTGATTAAGTCCTTGCTTATGATTAACTTAAGCTGCACAAGGGGGCATATGGAATTTTTACATTATATTCAGAATGTATTTCAAACTTTTCCAAATCCTCCTCCTTCCCCAAAAAACCAGTACACAAAAAATGCAGATAAATTATTGTTGGCTAACTTTGTAACTTTGAGCTGCATCCACACGATGGAAAGAACCACCCCTTTCCACTTGTCACCTCAGAGGAAAAGCAATGATTGGACAAGAATCTTGCCAGGCCTCCCTGCAGCACGGCCACCCCATCCAGAACAGCTGAGTCACAGCTCAGTTTTTAAAGTAAAAAAAAGTCCTGTTAAAGAGCGGATGCTGGAGTTTATTGCTCCCATTTTGAAAGTGGCCCTAAACTCTACCTCCTCCACAGATTGGCTGTGGGTAGAGGCTTCACATTGAGACGCCGCTTATAGCCCCTACACTGTTTCCCCATTAATTCAGAGCAAAGGAGGAAAGCCCCGGATGCTCCATGAGCCAAGCTCATATTGAGCACAATGTCTTGTGGCAGCTCCCCAAGAAAGGAGGGGCATGTTGTGTTCCACCCACACATGAGTGAAAGCCAGTGTTTCCTCTAAGCTGAGTTAGTGTGAGCTAGTTCACAATTTTTTAGCCTCTGGCTCACACATTTTCGTCTTAGCTCAGGTGGTGTGGCCCCAGAGCGGACTGGTTTGTGCAGCGGCTCACGACTTTGGTGTCAGTGGCTCATGAAGTAGAGTTTTTGCTCACAAGACTCCACAGCTTAGAGGGAGTTTTGGAAGCATGTGTGGAATCAAACTAATAAAGGCTACCAGTAAGTTATGATCAGGGCTTGATAATAAGCTATCCTTATATATGTTTGGGATGATTGGCTTAAACTAGATTTAGTCCATGGAGCAGGCCCCGTGGATCTTTAAAATAAAAATGAACCATGATGAAAGCCAGCCTCCTCAGTTACCACTCTCCTACTTCTTGTCGTTCTTCCCTGCCAGCACGTGCACCTTACATGCTTCCCTCTTTTAATTAGGATTTTTTTCAGTAATGGTTTAAAACTTGCACAGGTGAACTGCAACAAAGTGAGGTCAGAGCTGTAGCGAAGATGTGGAATAATGGCATTTTTTTGAGCAGCAATTCTCTTTCTCTAGAAGAGAATTTTAAAAATGCGAAGTCTGTGCAAACTAGGAAAGAACAGCAATATTAGAACCCGAGCGGGGCAGCTAGGTGGCACTCACTCAGAATCGGAGGTCTCTGCTGTTACTGTCCCCACATGGACACTCATGGCCAACCCATTCATTTGCTCGGGAGGCTGATCCCGTCTTGGATTTTTGATCGTGACCCCAGAATCTGATGTGCAGCGAACTCCATTGTTTGTCCCAATAGTAGTAGTTTTAGAGGAGAGACTAGTTTGATTATAATCGGACAGTTTTTCCCGTAGACGATTCTTCATGTTTTTGTCAACTAATGGTGGAGGGTAGGTGACTTTATTTTTCAGTATACCTGAAGTGGAAAGAAAAAGAAAGAGCTGAGATTTGCTTTTAAGCACTAAAATCCATATTCGCTAACGAGGCTATCCTTCATGGACTGCGAGGCTTGAAATAAGAAACCAAACAAGTTCAGCTCTATAATTTCTGTGGTGCTCAGCAGAGATGACTGATCCTTACCAGGATACTATTTCAGCTACTGGAAAAGTGGACTAAACAGGAATGACATTAAGACCCAAGCTTGACCCTTCTCCACTCTGGAGTACAAATGATAGGTAACGAGGTTTGAGGGATAAGAGAAAAGTTTAAGGCACCTGCACTCCTGGGGATCCAACAAAGCCCCTCTGCTAAGTGCTTTGAAGACTAATCAGACATCAGGCAAAAGCAAACTTTACATTCAACAGGGAGCTGTAGCTGTCACAGTTCCTGCGACAGACAGATCCATTTCCATGTTTCCCAGAGGCAGCCAACAGGAGCTAATGGAATGTTGGGGAAGGCGGGCAGCTGAAGACAGAAAGAAGTGGGAGAGCCGTCAGTCTGAAAAGGAGGATTCTGAGTCCGATATACAGTGGACTTCTGAGAACTAATATGTTGTAATTTACAACTGCTGGGATGATGTTCAAATATTAGGAACGATATAGTGTGGTGTTTGAGTCATTCCATGCTGCTGAAGCGGCAAATAAAAAATTAACTCTGTTTTTTTCTGTTTATATCGTGTTGATCGGATGTCCAGCATTTCAGGGGAAATATCACAGACGCGTCAACCTTGATAGCCAGGGGTGGTGAAGTTAATTAACTACATACTAAGCTGCACTATGGGGTGCTGGCACACAAAATTTTAGATGGCTGCTCAGGAATTTTTGCTTCCATGTCACTATAATTTTTTCCCTGCATTGGAAACAATGGAGGATGAGGGCACCTCCTTCTGGGGCCCATAGAATTAGACCCCCTGGCCCAATCTTTTTGAAACTTTTTCTTTTTAAGGAGAGGCAGCTATGCTGCAAATTTGGTGTCTCTACCTCAAAAAACAGTCCCCTTGAGCCTCAGGGACCCCTAGATTGGTTCTCCATTATAGCCTATGGAGCCCATTGACTATCATGGTTCCTGTGGAGAAAAACCATCTTGTGTGTGGGTTTAACTGTCTGTGGGTTGGATGGGAGGAGACTATCATACTTTAGGTAGTCCTTGGCTTAATTTCCTCCTCATTCCCCCTCCCCTCCTGTCTTCAATGAATCATCTGTGACAACTCCCTAGAGAGGACCGGAAATCCATAAAAGTTAGAGATCTGCCCCAGAATGCTGCAGGAGGGAGAGTCAGTTCCTGCGTGGGAACTAATGTTTATATTATTGAGTTTTGGAGTGGGAAACCAATCAAGTGTTGGTTGGAGCTTGCCAGACAGACGCAGGTACAACCCTGCTCCTGGGCCAGAGATTGGTGACTATTTGGGGGAATATGTTTGACCAACTTACCCTAGAGTAGCAAAGTAAGATACCTGCCCTGCACACCACCTATGGATTCTCATTATCTGGATTAAAACCATTCTATTGATGACATGGTATATGGTTGTTCATAAATACAAAGGGCAATCGAACTGTATTCAGGATATAAAAAAAGGGAAGAGATGTATTGGATTTTTCATATAAAGTCCTTGTCTCCAGTAGACTGAAATAACTGCATAGGCTATTCTAGCTTCTTATAAAACATTTATTGTTTAGTTTTATATTGACTTTCCTTAGGCAATTCTACCTTGCATGGTTCTTTAAATATTACAACAGCTGTAGCAAATTAGATGGTCCACAGAAAGCAAAAAGGCACATCAAGCTGAACTGATTGAGATGCTACGCTTCTATTGATTTGTGCTTGTATAAATGTGACGTGTATTGATTTGTATGATGAGCAGGGCTTTTGAGCAGGAACACACAGGAATGCAGTTCCGGCTGGCCTGGTGTTAGGGGGTGTGGCCTAATATGCAAACAAGTTCCTGCTGGGCTTTTTCTACAAAAAGTCCTATGTGGAACAATGGTGATGTCAGGGGTGTGTGGGCTAATATGCAAATGAGTTCCTGCTGGGCTTTTCTACAAAAAAAAGCCCTGATGGTGAGTATCTTTCTTATGCAGTTGATTTAAAAACTGTTATAGTTCTGTGTTTTAGATATTTAGGAAGTTTTTTGCTGAAATGTAGATACAACAAAGCTCAAAGTTTAAGGACTCCCTAGACCCCTCTCCGAAGAAGAGATCGGAAATGGGCTTTCATCAGAGGTGGAGAAGGAGTCCAATAAATTTGTGAGAAAAGCATTCTGTCACCACACCAGAACTTTAATTCCATACAGAAAGTAATCTGGAAATGAACTGTGAAGCTATTTGTCAATTATAGTGAGTTATTGTGACTTCAGAGGTACCGCAATAATTTCAACTATCTTTGAAATACGTGAGCACAAATGAAGATGCTGTTTACTCGAGAGAAGTCCATTTGCCCCTACTAGTGAGCTGTGGATATTAGAATTTGACAACTTTGTGGACATTTTGAATGATATATTGTAACGTGCATCCAATTTTACATCGTGTAAAAAAAATTCTAGTTTTGCATAAATGTGACAGATATTGATTAGTTAATTTATTCACAGTCGTGTTTTCATTGTTTATACCTTGTTTTCTGTGAATCTCCTATTGTTGTATATACCACCTAGATAGGATATGAGTTTAGAGTAGGGAGAGAAATGAAGCGTTTTTGTCTATGTTGTTTTATTTCTTCCGTTAGCTTCTGATATGCCTGTATATACTTGTGAGTTTTAAATAAATCCTTTGATTGTTGAAGGAGTGAAGTCCCTCTGTACCACATAGTTCCCCCAACCACTTAGAAACACTAGGAGTGGGTCAGGGAATCTGTAGGGAAGAGAAAAGTGGTAAAATGGACAGTAGCCAACTCTCCAAGAGAGCCCCAAAGATCCCTGGGGAGCCCTGAGTTGGGTTCCTAATGACACCAAAGGGAGGTTAGGAGGCTGTCCCACCTAACCAGAGCCCAAGACAGGGACAGTGGCGGCAGCAATACCCTGAGGCAGTGGAGTGAAATGGCCCCTTCAGGTCAGAATCCCAGAAGGGGTAGGCAGAGCCTGGGCCCGCCAGCTGACACAAGCTCAGTTTGCCACAGTCCCCACTGGCTATAATGGAGCAGGAAAATGATCAATTTTTTTTTTTTGCACACCTCTATTATGCTTTTCAGTATGATTTGTAAGCTGCCTTGAGTCAGAGTAAAAGTGGGATATGAATAAATAAGTAGTTTGGGCAGGTTGATAATATTTAAGCAACTTCCTGTTTGTTAGGTTAGGCAGGGTTCTGACAGTGATTGTTCCACCTCGGTCATACTTGACATGTCAATTTGTCATAGCTCACTAATAAAAAAAAATCCCAAAGTAGACTGCAAGAGTCCCCTCCCCCCTAGTGCTGGTAAATTCCTAAGGTTCAGTGCAGGGTGAATCTGAGGCCAGGTCTCGCAATTAAATGGACTGGACTGGGAAAGACCTATACTCTGGAGGCCAGGTCTACCAATGTAGTAGAAAGTGGAGGGTAGACCTGCTCTCTGGAGGCCTGGCCAACCCCCATAGATAGGGTTCCCAGTCTCCCACTGTGGGCAGGGGTTCCCCTGGTTCTGTACCCAGCGCAATGATGTCTCCCAGAAGTGATGTCATCATGCTGAGTCTGTCACATGGGTGATGCTCTAGCATTTGGGTAAAAACTCTATGGCACCATAGAGTTTTTACCCAAATGCTACATGTGTCCCTGCGCAATGTGCCCAGAGCGATGATGGCACTTCTGGGTGATGCCTTCGTACACAAGATCTATGTCCTGCCAGCAACCAGGTAGGACCTGGCAACCTTACCCATAGAGAACAACATTTTCTGTAATGAATTTGGCTTGATTCTGTTTTCTCTTAGAAGAAGAAGAAGACGACTGCAGATTTATACCCCGCCCTTCTCTCTGAATCAAAGACTCAGAGCGGCTCACAGTCTCCTATATCTTCTCCCCCCACAACAGACACCCTGTGAGGTGGGTGGGGCTGGAGAGGGCTCTCACAGCAGCTGCCCTTTCAAGGACAACTTCTGCCAGAGCTCTGGCTGACCCAAGGCCATTCCAACAGGTGCAAGTGGAGGAGTAGGGAATCAAACCCGGCTCTCCCAGATAAGAGTCCGCGCACTTAACCACTACACCAAATTGGCTCTTACAACATTTATTTTTAAAATATAGTTTAAATATAGTTTAAAAGAATTCATTCTGAGATTTTTACAAGATTATGGAAATAATCTTCCAAACCGCTAATTTATGCAATAATCAAATGTAGACTCGCTCACAACCAATGCTCCCTCCTAAATTGTGGAGTCTTGTGAGCAAAATTTTTATTTTTGTGAGCCACTGACATTAAAGTTGCATGTGAGTGTTTTGGTTGCTGCATAAATTAGTTTTCCCTGAGGCCATTTTTCTTGAGCTAAGACAAAAATGTGTGAGCTGGAAGCTAAATACCTGTGAGCTAACTCACACGAACTCAACTTAGAGGGAACACTGCTCACAATTTTAACACTACGAGCTTTTCTCTCTCACAAGGTAGAATTTTTTGCTCATAACACAGTGGAACTTAGAGGAAACATTGTTAGTGGCAGCAAATAAGGGAAGAAGTATCAGGTTCCCTGACTCCAACAATCCTGTACAGTAGTTGGGTAAGGAGTCGATAACAAAGAGAACTGCGCTGCTCTGTCTAAAGATGTCTCTGGGAAAGAGGGAGGAGAGGAGACTCAACGTTTAGAAAGGGGTCAGGGCTGTATAACTATTAATGGGAGATGATTAAAGGGAAAAGCTAGTAGTGTTAAAATAGATTGCTAGATTGCTGCTGGGGCTCCCAAAGTGGGAGCACATACAGCCGGGGCTGCGTGAACTGCACTGGCTACCAGTTATTTACCGGATTCGTTACAAAGTGCTGGTCATTACCTTTAAAGCCCTATATGGCCGAGGACCTGCCTACCTTAGGGATGGTCTCTCCCCACATGAACCCCAGAGAGCACTGAGGTCAGCAGGGAAGAACCTGCTGACTATCCCCGGGCCAAAAGAGGTAAAACGTCAAAGTACCCGCACCCGGGCTTTCTCTGTTATGGCTCCACAATTATGGAATCAACTTCCAGAAGAAATGCGGGCTCTGCGGAACTTTGAACAGTTCCGCAGGGCCTGCAAGACCATCTTGTTTGGAATGGCCTTCACTGATTAGAACTGCTAAGTAAGTTCGCCATCTAGGTAATAGCACAAAATATTAATTTTATTGTTTTTAGACTTTTAATAGATTTTAATTAATTGTAGTTTAAAATGTTGTACTGTACAATGTATATTGAATTTTGTTGTTAGCCGCCCTGAGCCTGCTTCGGCGGGGAGGGCGGGATACAAATAAAAAGGTGATTGAGATAGGTGATAAATTGTTAGTGCCCTGACATGCTGGTGTACCTAAATCTGTGTCAGGAATGATTCATGGTGAAGGCAGCATGGTTTTGAGGGGGGTCACACTTTCTGCCATACTTCTGTATCAAAAGTACACTTCTAGTCTCTCTCTCACACACACACACAGGTCTTGCATGAAGGTCTCCCAAGAGCTGAACTTGGTGACTCTCCCCCTTTTTTTTAAATTGTTATGCAACTTCTTGTTACCCTTCCTTTGTTCTGGCTGCTGGTTGTTCTGCTGGGCGAGTGGCTTGTTCTCCTTCTGCTGCCCCTCATTTTCTCTGTCAGGCAGGACCTCGCTGCTGTGGTTTCCTTGGTCTTCCTGATGGAGTTCCACATTCACCTTGGTCTCCACCTTGAGCTTCTGCTTGGCGCCTGGCTCCTCCTCATCACTTGCTGCGATGCCTTCTGAGGGCCAATAGGGCTTCTTATGGTTGGGAACAGAATCAACTGCAGTTCAGGGGAAGACAAAAGACAAACCGGGTGGGGGGGGGGCATGGTGGAAGAAGAGATATCAATTGGGAGACTTTGAGAGTGCCCTCCAGTGTTTCTTGGACTCTCAGCAGTGTTTTCTAACAGCTGTTTTTGTCAGAAAAGGAAACTAATCCAGCTGTCTTCAGTCATTCATTAAGCAACTTTTCATGCAATGCAAACATGTCTTACAACAATCAGGCCAATCCTCTTGGCTCAAAAGTAGATTGTGCATAAACATATGGACATACGAAGCTGCCTTCTACTGAGTCAGACCCTCGGTCCATCGAAGTCAGTATTGTCTTCTCAGACTGGCAGCAGCTCTCCAGGGTCTCAAGCTGAGGTTTTTTACACATCTTTGCCTGGACCCTTTTTTAGAGATGCCAGGGATTGAACCTGGGACCTTCTGCTTCTCAAGCAGATGCTCTACCACTGAGCCACTGTCCCTCCCTAAAGTCAGTATTGTCTTCTCAGACTGGCAGTGGCTCTCCAGGGTCTCAAGCTGAGGTTTTTCACACCTATTTGCCTGGACCCTTTTGAGTTGGAGATGCCGGGGACTGAACCTGGAACCTTCTGCTTCCCAAGCAGATGCTCTACCACTGAGCCACTGTCCCTCCCTAAAGTCAGTATTGTCTTCTCAGACTGGCAGAGGCTCCCAGGGTCTCAAGCTGAGGTTTTTCACACCTCTTTGCCTTGACCCTTTTTTTTGGAGATGCCGGGGATTGAACCTGGAACCTTCTGCTTCCCAAGCAGATGCTCTACCACTGAGCCACTGTCCCTCCCTAAAGTCAGTATTGTCTTCTCAGACTGGCAGCGGCTCCCAGGGTCTCAGGCTGAGGTTTTTCACACCTCTTTGCCTTGACCCTTTTTTTTGGAGATGCCGGGGATTGAACCTGGAACCTTCTGCTTCCCAAGCAGATGCTCTACCACTGAGCCACTGTCCCTCCCTAAAGTCAGTATTGTCTTCTCAGACTGGCAGCGGCTCCCAGGGTCTCAAGCTGAGGTTTTTCACACCTCTTTGCCTTGACCCTTTTTTTGGAGATGCCGGGGATTGAACCTGGGACCTTCTGCTTCCCAAGCAGATGCTCTACCACTGAGCCACTGTCCCTCCCTAAAGTCAGTATTGTCTTCTCAGACTGGCAGCGGCTCCCAGGGTCTCAAGCTGAGGTTTTTTACATCTATTTGTCTGGACCCTTTTTTGGAGATGCCGGGGATTGAACCTGGGACCTTCTGCTTCCCAAGCAGATGCTCTACCACTGAGCCACCGTCCTCCTAAACTCATTCTTAAGATCATGGTGGTACCTGCCGTCTCTCTGTTTTCTCCAGCTTCCCAGAAACCTGCATTCCACAAAGGCTGAGTGCAAAACCAGCAATACTTTTTGGGAAGAACAAGGCATCCTTTGCTTACTGCTGTGCCTACCATGTGCCAGGACACCCCCCCCCACACACACACACATTCACACACACCATGTGTGTGCACGTGCTAAGTGCCATCAAGTCACTTTGGACTTACAGTGATCCCACTTTGGCACTTTCTGCATCAACCTTCATCAGTAGCCATTTCAAGACTTCCCTGTTTCCAGTCAGTAATGCAGCATCATCTGCAGTTTTAATTTTTAAAATTTTCTTCCACCAATTTTCCCTGTCCATCTAAATCTAATCTGGCTTTCCTTACATATTCTGCATACAGAATGAATAGATAGGGAGATAACGTACATCCTTGTCTGACACCCTCCCAAATACCCTCCAGGAGGATTCTTACTTCTCAACAACAAAACTAGAAATTTCAGCTAGGAATTCTACCAATGAATGCTGATAGAACAATGCATGAATTGCTTAGACACATGTTAACTGCAGTAAGAGTAGTATTTGCAGCAAAGTGGAAAACTGAGGGTTGTCCAGCTCTTGACAACTGGATAGTCAAAATGCACAAGGGAGTCAGGGAATGCCTGCCAATTTTCCCCTCCCCCAGCAGACCTCCAGTTCTCCCCTCCATGCTGTTCCTGGGTGTCCCATGACCCAAAGAGTAGCATTATGGGGGGCATTCTGGGCTGCAGAGGGAGGAGGCAGGGAAGTCGCAGTGCACGGATGGCAATTCCTTCCATCCACAGAAACCTTCTGGTGGATCCAAGCCTTTGCACATCAGTTTGGGGCTGGATAAAACGACCCGGAAAAGTTACAAATAATTCTAATCAAATTTAACCTCTGTTACATGAGAGAGGGGAGGATTTGCTTCTGCTTCCTCTGGTAAATCCAATCTACGCCCCCCTCTTGTTGTTCAGAGGGACTATTACCAGTTGTCGTAATCCTTGGACTTGGGCAAACCTGCAGAGGTTCCCTCTATTTAGCAACAGGTGCATTCTGGCTTTTGTTCTCCAGTTCACCAGCTCTTGTTTTTACAAATGGAGAACCTGAAGCAAAAAAGTAGGGAGTCGTCCACGACCAACCGCTGACCAACTTGACTTTGTGGGGCTTTAAACCTACATCTTATAAGAGCAAGAGCATGATATTCTTTGAAGCATATTACATCAACACTCTTGATTATTTTTGAGTCCATACATGCAGCAAGTGCTATGGCTTAGGTTGTCACCCTTTTACCTTTGGGAGTGCTATGCAGCGGACCCCGATCGTTGTTCTTTCCCGAGTTCCATTTTTTCTCTGTTTCAACAACATCATCTTCACTGTCCGATGAGTGGGAGGAGGCATATGAGCTGCTGTGTTCGTCAAGGGACAACTCGCTGTCAGAATCGGAGTCATGCTCTGTGGGCATAAAAATGTCAAGAGTCATCTCCTCTGTATTCCTCTTGCCATGTTTTTTGTTCTGTGACCATTTTGCCTGGGTGCGTTCCTGCTTAGCTCATCTCTCTGCATGCTTATCTTGGGAACGTATTAGCCAAGTTATTTCCACCAGCCTCTCCAAGGTCAGATGCTAGGGGAGCATAGATCAGACACCTGGACTCTTAAACTTAGGGTGGGAGGGAGTTCCGCCAAAACCCCGGGTTCCCGCCCTGCTTTTGCCACGCTTGCACTTGAAAATGTAATGGCTGGGGCGAGGGGTTAAAAGGAGAGTCCCTAGGCTAAGACGTCAGTCTTAGCAAAGATGGTGTACTGCCTTATGATGCTTATGGAATAAACTGCTGAATTATTGGACTGTGTTATTCCTTGACTCGAGGTCTTGACAAAAGAGAGCTTTAACAATGGGTGCCCTGAATGAATGGTAGCAACTAAAATCAAAAGGTACAGTTGATTTCCAGACAGTATATACACTGGTGGATATTTCACTATATGCAACAAGAGAGTCATGTAAGACTGCTGTGAAGGATTCTCAGTATAAGAATTCTCCATCTTTCATGCACTTTGGTTCATAATCTCAGTGACTCAATATGGGTTTAAGGAATCTATGATTTGAGAGCTCATATGTACACAGGCCCAATCTGCATAATTATTTCACTTCCAAAAAAAAAGTGATCATGAATCAGGCCTGCTCTCAACACACTTTATGTGTGTGCTGTAAGGCCTTCTCCGGCATATTGGATCTTGCACAGTAGGCTTATATGCATAGTCTTTGTAGCTTCACTACTATGAACATTTATTTAGTTATTACTTTATTTCCAGTCTTTCAACTTGTCCCATCCCAAGTTAGCCCCGATGCAAATGGAGCCCAAACATTTCTGCCTGACCTACTCAGTTGCATCTGTGAATCACATACACAGCCACATTCTTTTTATGGCTTAAGGGTGCCAAAACTGCACAGACCTTGAAAGAAATATTTATTTGTATGTGTGTATCTCTCATGGTTGGAGGGGAGCAAAGTCTGCTTGTTGTAGATAATTATTTACCGTTTTCGCACACAGCTTACCTTGCAGTCACAATCCTGTTCCCTCCGCAGTGTCTGTTGGATTTCCCACCATCTGCGCCGGAGTTACAGGAAGTGCTGCAGCTTCTGTGTAGCAAACGTAAACTGGGTTTTAGCGGTTTACGTTTGCTACACAAAAGCCGCAGCACTTCCTGTAACTCCGGCGCAGATGGTGGGAAATCCGACCGGACACTGCAGAGGGAACAGGATTGTGACTGCGAGGTAAGCTGTGTGTGGAAACGGTAATAATCTTTGGCAGGTCAGTTTCTGGATGTCTCCACCTTCTGAGATTAGATGGGTGGCAATCCAGGAGAGAGCCTTCTCAGTAGGGCACCAAAACTCTGGGATGCTCTCCCCAGGGAGATTTGTCTGTCCTCTTCTGTTGCCATTTTGTGCAAGTGGGTGAAGACTTTTTAATTTTATTTATTTCATTTGGCATTTTCTCAATGACCCCCTCTTCCTGCCCTATGTTTTTAATTGTTGTTTTTATGTCTGGTATAAGAGAGCCCCATGGCACAGAGTGGTAAGCTGCAGTACTGCAGTTCAAGCTCTGCTCACAACCTGAGTTCGATCCCAGCCTTCCATCCTTCCAAGGGCAGTAAAATGAGTCCCCAGCTTGCTGGGGAGAAAGTGTAGATGACTGGGGAAGGCAATGGCAAACCATCCCATAAAAAGTCTGCCAAGAAAACGTCATGATGCGATGTCACCCCATGGATCGGTAAGGACTTAGTGCTTACACAGGGGACTACCTGTCAAGTCCCCTGCCTTTCATCCTATTTGGTTTACAGCAGTAACTCTTGTTTATGATGCAGGCACGTGTTATGTCTCTGGAAGAATGCGAAGTGTCAAACCCTCCTTTCTGTTCCCAGGTTTCTTATCAGTTTCTGCGCCTTTGTAGCAGACTAGAGATGTTATTCTAGCCTGTTAGCAGTTTGAAATATGCCCGCCATTGTTTGATTAGTAGTTTGAAATGTTAATGGCCATCAGCTGCCTATATATTCTTTGCTCTGCTCTTGCTAGCTAATCTTCACACTGAGAATGTTTCAAGATGCTTACTCTCTACAATAAAGGAGCTTATTTGAAAATACAAAGAGTCTCGTTATTGCAAGACGTGGGAACTCAACACTACCTTTCCCTACCTTTTAATATCTGGTATACACTTTAGCTCTGGTTTTAACCATTTGAATGACAAGGCTCTTTGGTTATATTAACGGTTCAAAATTTTGATTTCCTTGTGTTTGATTTATTAACTGCCTTGGTGGCCTTTGTGAGGGCAGAAAGGCAGGATATAAATGTTGTAAAATAAATAAATAAGATTAGAAATTCTTCTTACCATTGGATTTTGAGGGCTTTCTGTGGAAGATGGAGGAATCACCGTCTGTATGGCCGGTCCTTGCTTGGCTCGATGAAACGCTGAGCTTCTGGGCAGCTTCATCTCTGAAAAAAACTTTCCAAGTCAGTATATTTATGGGTGAACTAACACCGGCAGCATGCTTGAATTTCTAGCACATTATATCGAACATAATACTCTGCTTGTGGCATATGCGTAATATTCGTATTATTCAGCCAGTATTATAATATGCATAATATTCAGTCAGCGTCACGTGCATTTGATTGACATTTTTTTCACGTCGGCCAATTCAATTCCACGACAACGACAAACAAGCAAAGGTATCGTAGCACAAAACCAACCAAACTTAAGCAGAAATGACAATTAATGCACCCTCCTTGTCATTTGCAAAAGAAACATAAAGAGAAAAGGAAAGGCCATAAAGCCATGCACCACCACCAGATTACCTGAGGATATAAGCAAGGTAGCTATTGTGACTCTTGGCTGACCTGATGGTACTTTCTAGGGAGACAGTGGATTCCCCAAGAGTGGTGCGATACATATTTGGCTCTTCTATATATGTATCATTACAGTTCAGGGACCGCTGAGAAGGGGGGGAAACATAATAACAAATGTTAACCAATAAACCAGCTTCCTTCTTTTAGAAACTACTCAGCAGATGATCTAGAAACATCTTCTGATTACAACAAAGCTTTATGCACCAGCATACAACTGAACTGTAGCTATAGTTTCCAATCATGTAGAGCATGTGTATTTGTGCATGGGAAAGAGATGCATGATTTAATACTCCACTTAAAAACACACACACACACACCCCTTCTTTCTATCTCCCTCCCTCTGTCCTCTGGGTACTGAGTTGTTGTGGCGGGGAGAGATGACAATTGTTGGAGTGGTCTGTTTATACTGAGTTGCTGCAAACTTAACATTTAAATAGTAAGAAAAAGGTAGTGTGATCATTGCTGATACTAATGCAAAATGTTTTAACAATCACATATATTACAAGCAAGAAGACATTATACTGTCCTTTTAACTTATTTGGTTACTTCCAGAGGCCACCTGAATAAATGGATATTATTAAAAACAAAGTAGCAAAATTATGGGATATACAATTTACAATTAACACCCCAACTACATTTGTAAAAATTCTCCCGTCCCAAAAGTGAATAGGCCTCACTTTGCATACAAAGGCCTCAAAAGCTTGCTATTTTGTATGCAAACACCCGGAAGTATTTCTGAACCATGAACAAAGATGCCAGGTACAATTTGGCATGGGAAAATGTATCAGCATGCAACACAATTAGAGGAATGTAGAAGGGAATTCCTATGCAAACTGGCTTCTTACGGTTAATAAAGTTGCTCTCGTGGTTGTAGAATCATCTGGAAGTGGCTTCTTTCCAGACAAAGTATTCTTCAAATGTTTCCTGACTTCTTTATTGAAGATACAGTGAAAGAGAAAGATGAACAGACCCTAGATTTTTTTTTTTTTGCGAGGGAATCAAGAAGAGATGTGTGTGGGGGGAGAAAGCATAGAATATATGTTAGGGTTTCATCCCTACTTAGCAAAAATATAAAGTCTGGTTTTCCTCCCAAGTCATGTATTTGATTATTTGACAGGTTGCTTTGTGGCATATGATTAAAGCAGACACAACCGAGTTGTATGTAACTCTTTTCAGCCCCACTATTCTCTAAGACTGCCATAGAGATCATTCAGGAAACTGGCACAGGCTGAGCCCGGGGGTTGGGTACCTTGCATGGACTATAATGAGAGCTATACTCCAAAGAGGCTAACAGAGCATCATAAAAAACAGGCTGCTATTAACTACCATCTAATTCAGCATCCTGCAGAGGGCACTATGAACTGCCTGAAGAGTTGCCATCTTATTCTATTTTGACTGAAGTATGGTTTTTATATTTTATTTAAAACATTAGTTCTGCTTGAATTATCTCTTCTGTTCATTTTAATACTCTCATGTTATTACATTGTTTAAAGAAATGTTGTGACCCATCTGGAGCCTGCTAGCTGGGGAGGGCGGGATACAAAACAAAGAAAGAAAGAAAGTCTGGTAACCAGCCAAACAGTGAAGAAGAAGAAGATGAAGAAGATATTGGATTTATATCCCGCCCTCCACTCCGAAGAGTCTCAGAGCGGCTCACAATCTCCTTTCTCTTCCTCCCCCACAACAGACACCCTGTGAGGTGGGTGGGGCTGGAGAGGGCTCTCACAGCAGCTGCCACTTCAAGGACAACCCCTGCCAGAGCTATGGCTGACCCAAGGCCATGCTAGCAGGTGCAAGTGGAGGAGTGGGGAATCAAACCCGGTTCTCCCAGATAAGAGTCCGCACACTCAACCACTACACCAAACTGGCTCTCACCAAACTGGCTCAGTGATTTCTATCTTATATATAATTTGACTTAGCTGACGGCTAACTAGCTTCTGCTCAAAATACGAGGTTGTTTCTGGAGGGAATATTTGTTGTAGCAGCTTCTGTTGCTTCCCCTTGACAGCTAAACCAACCAGCTCCAGACTCGCACTTCACTGTAAGTTTCTGGTATGGCCCAAGAGTGCTGAGTGAGTTGTCTAAATGATGCTCAAAGGGTATAGGCTAAAACCCAACAGAAGGCCTCCTAGGGCAACAGGAGATAAATGAGATGCTATTAAGACAGAGTTTGCTAACTTACCTGTAAACAGCTGAAGATGGCAAAGAGGTAGTGGAATGTCATCACATCATTGTTTACTGCCATCAGCCCCAGTAACCAGGTAGCACTTATCACGAGAAGCAGGAGGAAAGCTGTACGTAGTACAGAACTAGATAAAAAACCACACAAACATTTTTAGTGGGTCCATTTTATCTTGCAGTCCCTGGCACGTGCTCTCCCATTCTCAACTCACCCAACATTCTAAAACAACAGAAATCTAGACTGATAGCAAAACGTATGTCAGGTCTTTGGTGCCCCTCCCGGTCCCCCGGCGTCGCCGTTGCCCCACCCGGGCACTCTGGGGCGTTCCCCGGAGGTCTCAGAAACAGGGGGGTGGGCACTGGGTTACTTCACCGCAGGCCCCCGTTCCCTCCTGGCTGTGCTATGGCTCCTGTCCCTCTCTCTCGCGAGGCAGCCTCTTTGCGCATCAGCCAGCTCTCTTCAGCGACCTCCTCCCTCCCTCCTTTTATGCTTCCCGACCCATCCTCCCCCCTCCCAGGACCTGCCCCTCTCTGGCTCCTCCCCCCTTCAAAGCCCCAGACGCCCAGGAGAGGTGCGTCGGGGCCGGGCTGACTGGGCGTGCCTCGGGCGTCCCAGCCCTCAGCGGCGTGCTGCAAGGGAGCGTCTCGTGCTGCGACGAGCTGAATGGCTCTCCCTCTTGCTCTCCGGCGTCTTGCCCCGGCCAGACCTCACGGACTCGAAGCCGGGCTCGCCGTCTGGGAGGCGTCGCTCGGGTGGCTGCTTTCGCCCCGTCAGTCGAGGTGAGGGGTGGGGCCTCCACAGGGGCTTGGAGAGGTGGGGGGGGCTCTTGGGGCGATGCCGGGGGCTTGGAGCGGCTGGCAGGCGCCGGGGGGTCTCCTCCGCGCAGTCCCTGCCCGGGCTGGGCGGGACAACGTACAAAACTAAATGCTAACTTTTAAACACTATTGCCAAGTGACCTTTGCAAAATTCCCTTATTTACCCACCAAACATCAGTATGTATTGTTCCACTGTCAAAGAGAGAGAGAGAGAGAGAGAGAGAGAGAGAGAGAGAGAGAGAGAGAGAACAAGAATGCCCCCCAGGGAGTGTAGCTATTGCTGCTATCATCACCATCATCCATCATCATGAACATATGAAGCTGCCTTCTACTGAATCAGACCCTCGGTCCATCAAAGTCAGTATTGTCTACTCAGACTGGCAGGGGCTCTCCAGGGTCTCAAGCTGAGGTTTTTCATGCCTACTTGCCTGAACCCTTTTTAGTTGGAGATGTCGGGGATCGAACCTGGGACCTTCTGCTTACCAAGCAGATGCTCTACCACTGAGCCACCGTCCCTCCCCATCATCCTCTCTATACTGCCCTTAGTCAATTCACTGGGTAATTTACAATAAATAAAAAACAATAAATAAAAAACAATAAAATAGAATAAATAAAAAACATAAAACATTAGCATAAAAACATTAAAGAACAATACACTTGACCCCCCAAAAATGAAAGAAAAACACCTGGCTAATCATATTGGACCTCTGCATAACCAGAGAGGTCTTAAAGGCCCCCTCAAGGAGGGCTGTCTTAGCCTGGTGCTGAAAAGATGGCAAAATTGTCACCTGGCTGGCCACAGCAGGGAAGTTGTTCCAAAGATGGGGTGCCACCACAGAACAGGCCTTCCCCCTAGTTGCCACCCTTTGAGCCTCTTGAGGTGTTAGCACCCAGAGGAAGGTCCCAGAGGTTCAGCGCAGTGGTCAGGTAGACGGGGGTTCAGAGAGATACTCCAGCAGATATTGTGGTCTGAAGCCATGTACGGCTTTATCAGTTAGGACCAGCACCTTGAATTGGGACTGGAAACATATATGCAGCCAATGCAGGTGGGCCAGAACAGGCTTGATATGTTCAGACTTCCAGGTCCCAGTAATTAATCTAGCTGCCACATAACTGCAGCTGCTCAGCTGTCTTCAAGGTCAGCCCCATTGCAGTAATCTAGTCTGGAAATTACCAGAGCATAAATTGCTGAAGCCATGCTATCCCTGTCCAGATTAGAGAGGCAGCTGGGCTACTAGCCAAAGCTGGTAGAAACCACTCTGAGCCATTGGTGCCATCCAAGCCTCAAGTGACAGAGATGGATCAAGGAGCACCCCAAGCTGCAAAACTACTTCTTCAGGGGCAGTACAATTCCATCCAGAATAGGTTGTAACCCCCCCCCCCCCATCCAGACAAAGGAATCAAAAACCAACAGCATCTCAGTCTTGTCTGGGCTGAATGTAAGTTTGTTAGCCCTCATCTACTCCATTATTGTAGCCAGACACTGGTTTAGAATATCCACAGCTTCACCTGCCAACAATGAAAAGGAGAAACAGAGCTTGTATCATCAGGGTACTGATGCCAACACACTCCAAAACTGTGCATGACTCCATGCAGACGTTAAATAGGAGGACAGAACAGACCCCTGAGGAATTCCATGCTGGAGAATCCACAGCGCTGAACAATATTCCCCAAGCACCACCTTCTGGAGACAGCTCCCATCTCAGCCAGCCGCTCCAGAAGGATTTGATGGTATTAAAAGCTGCCAAGTGATCCAGCAGTATCAACCGAGTCACACTCCTGTCTCACTCTTGGCATAGGTAATCATACAGCCAGCATAGGTAATCATGCAGGCTGACCAAGGCTGTTTCTGTGCCAAAACCAGGCCTGAACCCCAATTCAAATGGATCCAGATAATCAGTTTCATTCAAGATTGCCTGGAGTTGGCTGGCAACCACCCTCTTCAGAACCTTGCCCAGGAAAGGAGTATTTGCTGCTGGCCTACAGTTGTTCAAATTTTCCAGGTCAAGGGAGAGTTTCTGCAGAAATGATCTCAACATTGCCTCTTTAAGGCAGGATGGGACCATTCCCTCTTTTAAGGAGGCACTGATTACCTCCCTGGCCCAGCAAGGTATCCCTCCCTTGCTGCCTTTTATAAGCCAGGAAGGGCAAGGATCTAGTACAGAGGTGGCTGCACAAACCTGTTCGAGCACCTTGTCCGTATCTTCGAGCTGTACTGACTAAAACTCATTTGATAAAACTGGATGAGACTGTGCTGGGGATGGCTCCACTGATTCAGCTGCTGTAACTTTGACATCCAAGTCCCAGCAAATGCAACAATTCCCCCTCTGGAGATGCCCAGTGAATAGACACAGCAGACATGAGATGGTTCAAGGTGTCCCTGGAGCCAGAATTCAGTAAGCTCTGGACAACCTTAAAGAGCTCCACTGGCTGGCAAAGAGGATGGAACACATGCAGTGACGTATGTCACCCTCACTGCCTTGAAATACACCCCATTGTAGGAACATACCAGTTTCCTGTTGCATTCACTGGGAACTCCCCTCCTGCTGCATTCCGGACTTCTCCTAAATTGTTTCACCGCTGTATACTCTATGTATACCACAGAGCTGTACGAGATCTACAACAAAGAGGGTGCTTAGGAGCGATCATGTCGATCACCTCATTTCCACACCTCATTACACAGAGTGACCAGGACTTTGACAGGAGTGCCAGCCATGTCAGCCAGAATCCCACCCCCCTCCAAGATCCCTCTGGAAACTATCCAGATCCATTAGCCTTGCGACGGCGGGGGGGAGGTACAGACCATCTTAATGGGTCCCCCGCTATTGCGGATGGTAAAAGCTGCTGTAAGTCTAAATCTCATCAGGCAGTGGCCTGACCATGAAAATGGGACTGAGTCAAAGTCCCACACACTCAAAGCACCATCCTCACATCCAGCTGAGGAGACCAAGTCTAGAATATTCCTCTGACAAGTGTTGAGCCAGTGACATGCTGGGGAAAATCCCACTGTTGTCACGGCAACCATGAAATCCTGAGCCACTCTGGATTAGGAGTCCTCAGTGTGAATGCTGAAGTCCCCCAGGAACTTCAAAACCACATCTGAGATCACCTCCATCAGCTCATGTAGGGAGACTGATGGTTGCAGGGTGGCTGGTACACTAGTAGAATCCCCAGTTTGTCTTGCTGGGCCAACACAAGGTGCAAACACTCCAGACTGGTCTCCAGATGGACAGGGCACCTTTAGAAAGTGATGGAATCCCTACAGACCATGGCACTCCCCCCTCCCCGGCCCTCACATCTAGCCTAATGCTAAACCAAGTTCTCAGGTGGAAGCTGGGAAAGACTAACACCTCCCAGGTCTCGATTACACATGTCATATTGGCAGGGAAAGGAATAGGAAAGGTTCCCTGTGCAAGCACCAGTCGTTTCCGACTCTGGGGTGATGTTGCTTTCACAATGTTTTCACGGCAGACTTTTTACAGGGTGGTTTGCCATTGCCTTCCCCAGTCATTTACACTTCCCCCCCCCCCAGCAAACTGGGGACTCATTTTACTGACCTCGGAAGGATGGAAACCTGAGTCAACCTCAAGCTGACTACCTGAAAGCTCAGCTTCCGCCGGGGATCGAACTCAGGTCGTGAGCAGAGCTTAGGACTGCAGTACCGCAGCTTTAACACTCTGCGCCACGGAACTCTTAATATTGGCAGCCTCCTTCCCAATTATGTAATGGAGGAAGGAGGTTTTATTTTGCACTGATCTGGCATTTAGAAGCGGCATCTGGAGACTCCAGGGCTGGCTGACATAGCAACCATCCAACTCACAGTTGGGGGACAGACAGGAACACGGCACAGCTGTTAACTGTCTGGGCCATGTTCCCCTTACCTGGCCAATCCTCCTCTTAGCATTGTATCTCCCTCTACACACCACTACACTAATTGGGACCCCCACCATCTCCCCACCTGCCCCCCCCCAACACTCTCTCAATCAGGCCTCAGAAAAGGGCCCACAAAAGCAGGGGGATGATGAGAGAAAGCCAAAAAGGTGTCCTTAGCCTCATGGTGTCTTATAGGCAGAGCCGCTGGAATTGCAGACCAGATAGGCACTCAGCCCTGATGGACTATGCTGGGGCTGGGGGGAGAGCTAAATAGCTGGAAAGTGGAGGGGCAGTTGCAGTAGTATGAGATCTTAAAATGCCAAACAGCAGTCCTCTTCCCCAGAAGTCCCAGGCCTCCTCACAAATCCCAGTCCTGGGTGCAGAGCGCCCTGACCAACATGCTTTCTTTGCCTTTCATATCTGGGAGAACCGGGTTTGATTCCCCACTCCTCCACTTGCACCTGCTAGCATGGCCTTGGGTCAGCCATAGCTCTGGCAGTTGTCCTTGAAAGGGCGGACTCTTATCTGGGAGAACCGGGTTTGATTCCCCACTCCTCCACCTGCACCTGCTGGAATGACCTTGGGTCAGCCATAGCTCTGGCAGAGGTTGTCCTTGAAAGGGCAGCTGCTGGGAGAGCCCTCTCAGCCCCACCCACCTCACAGAGTGTCTGTTGTGGGGGAGGAAGGTAAAGGAGATTGTGAGCCGCTCTGAGACTCTTCGGAGTGGAGGGTTGGATATAAATCCAATATCTTCTTCTTCTTCTTCTTCTTTCTACTCATTTTCCCTTTCTGTAACACCAGAAATCACCAATATTTATATCCTTTCATACAGTTAGTGAATTTTAAGATATTCCACTATCCAGAATCACTCGCTGCCTCTCCATCAGTGAGCACACTGTAAATACTAGCTTTGAATTAGCTCAAAGACAGTGAAACAAATTTCTAGACTGGAGAAGAAAACTGTTAATGGTTTTCCCTGCTTGCTTATGTCCCAGAGCAATTACGCTGTCAAAGGAAGCTTAATAGTCAACTTCAGCCAGAAGGCATTTCTTATACTGTTGTTTAGTGTGTAAACTACTGTGACAACGCTACGTGTGGGGATCATGTAATGTCAAGGTGAAAATAATTATAAAGTTAGGAAGTGACACTCAACGAAGATTATGAGAGAAATCCTAAGCAGCTCTATCCAGAAGTAAGCTCAAAGTAAGATTTAAAGTAAGCTTCCCAGAAGGTGTCGACAATGCAGTCCTTCTAGGCCCAGTTACACCCAAAAAGATGTAGCTCTTCTTAGGATTGTACTGTAAGTGCCCCCCTTCACCCACAAGCAAAAGGTCTGCAATCTTGCTATTATAAGAACATAAGAAGAGCCCTGCTGAATTAGACCAATAACCCATCTAGTCCAGCAAGCTGTCTCACCCAGTGGCCAACCAGTTTCTCTGGATGGCTAACAACACGGCACAGAGGCTGAGGCCTTCCCCTGAGGTTGCCTCCTGGCTCTGGGACTCAGAGGCTTATTATCTGTCCACGGTAGCAGAGCATCAGGTGAAGAAAAAAAGGCAAGGGATGTGGCTCAGTGGGAAAGTCCCTGATTTGTGTGCAGAAGGTTTCAGATTCAACCCACGGCATCTCTGGTTAAAAGGACAAGACAGAAGATGATGTGAAAAATCCTGCACGCGATACCCTGGATGGCTGCTGCTGGTCTGAGTAGAAAATACTAGCCTTGATAGACTGATGGTCAGATTCAGTATAAGGCAGCTTCAGGTGTGTTCAACAATCAAACTTCTTTTGAAAAGGAGCAAAACCGTGACACTCCTCTGAAGCATTTCCTTTCAGGCCTGGCTACAAACTTACATGACTCCAGTTTTCTCCAATGAACGCTGCCTTCGTCTGCACGATGCTTTCACTGCCAGTATGAAAATTACAATGTTGATCTTGGAGGCAAAAAAAAACACAAGTAGGGCTCAAAATGCTAATTTAGATTTGATTTTCTTCTGTGACTTCACCAAATCGCCCTCGTGCCTGCAAAGCTGAGTTCCGTCCTTCACAATATTATGATTAAATTACACTTTGCCTTCCTCATTCAAGGCACTTTGAATCAGCTAAAAGCTGTGCTGAGGACTGTCCCTTCAGTAAAAGAGGCTTCCTCTTTTACTAAATCTTAAATCTTTTACGAAAGCTTAATCAATAGGCTGAATCAGAAAATAAAAGAAGACCTTGCAGCTGGTCCTTACCAGGGTTGCCAATCCCCAGGTGGGGGCAGGGGATCCCCCAGTTTGGAGACCCTCCCCCTGCTTCAGGGTCGTCAGAAAGCGGGGGGAGGGGGGGAAATGTCTGCTGGAAACTCTATTATTCCCTATGGAGATTTATTCCCATAGAAAATCATGGAGAATTGCTCTGTGGATATCTGTGGCTCTGGGGGGGGGGGCTGTTTTTTGGGATAGAGGCACCAAATTTTCAGTATAACATCTAGTGCCTCTTCCCAAATAATCCCCAAGTTTCAAAAATATTGGACCAGGGGGTCCAATTCTATGAGCCCCAAAAGAAGGTGCCCCTATCCTTCATTATTTCCTATGGAAGGAAGGCATTTAAATGTGATGGCCAGAACTCCCTTTGGAGTTCAATTATGCTTGTCACAGCCCTGAACTTGGCTCCACCCCTAATGTCTCCTGGCTCCACCCCCAAAGTCTCCTGGCTCCACCCCCAAAGTCCCCAGATATTTCTTGAATTGGACTTGGCAACCCCAGTACTAACACAAGCCAGCTATCACTGGGAAAGTTGGTTTTCAAGATTTTGAACACTAGCCAGTGGGGGGTGGGGCGCTATTTCTTAGCTAGTAGTGATAAAGACAGCAATGGCTTCCATCACACAATTTCATAAATAATAACATGGGTACTAAGATTTACAGCTTCAGGATTATTTATTTATTGATGACTTCTCATTTCTGTTCTGTCCTCCCCAAACGGGCCCAGGGCGGGTCACATCAAGAATAAAAGAATAACATTCATTCTAAACAACTAGCTACAACCCAAAATCAAACAGATCAATTTACTAATTAAAAATTCAATCATTACAATTTCAGAATTTCAGGATTAATAATAAATGGTAATCTGTTTATGTTTTTGTTAGGAGGAGCATGCAATAGGTGAACTTGGAGATTGCTAAAAGCTCAGGTTGCATGACAGCCATCATTTCAGTTCTGCAAAAGCTACACAGCATCACTTCCGCAATACTTACAACTACAACGATAATAATGGGCCCTGCGAAGCTCCAGATGAGGGTGTCATGGACAGAGAGCCAGCAGAAATCTGGGTTCCCATAACCCTTTGGATCCAGGCCCACTGCAAGGCCTACAGCACAACACAAAAGGGAGGGAAATTCTCTGATGGGTGAACTCCACAATCAGTACTCAAGATTCATATCCCAAATCCCTCCAAAGTGTATTGAATAATCATAATGTCAAATGTATGGGTTTTCCTTCTTGAAATAGCTGCCACCTAGAAATAATTAACCAACTGGGTACTGTGGGAAAGTCTATTAAAATGCAATAACATACTTTGCAGAAACAGCCTGCTTCCCAGGACTGAATACCTGTCTGTTGAGTTTGCATCAAACGACAGCCAAACATCTGATTCCAATATGAGCTGGCAAAAAAATGAACTTTTTCAGTTTCTACATCTTACCTTGTTAATATTTTACTAAATTAAGATGGGACCTTTTTTGCCTTTAGGCACAGAGTTTCCCTATTATAAAATTCAACAAGAATGAGATAACCTCTTCTTTCCATCTGAACAGCCTTCAGATCTCTAAATTCTCTGTGACATTTCATTCAATGCCACAGACCTCTTCCTTTATTTGACATTAAGCCTCTGCTATAGGCTTCCCAATCCCCAGGTCCCAGAGGGGGATCCCCCGGTTTTACAGGCTTCCCCCCTCCCCCAGCCAGCTGGCCGGCGGGAGAAGCCCCACCCCCACAGCCATCATGCACCTCCAGGAACGATTTCCATAGGGAATGATGGGGAATTGATCCACGGGTATCGGGGGCTCTGGGGGGGCTGTTTTTTGAGATAGAGGCACCAAATTTTCAGTATACCATCTAGTGCCTCTCCCCAAAATACCTTCCAAGTTTCAAAAAGATTGGACCAGGGGGTCCAATTCTATGAGCCCCAAAAGAAGGTGCCCCTATCCTTCATTATTTCCTATGGAAGGAAGGCATTTAAAAAGATGTGCAGTCCCTTTAAATGCGATGGCCAGAACTCCCTTGGAGTTCAATTATGCTTGTCACAGCCTTGATCTTGGCTCTGCCCCTAATGTCTCCTGGCTCCACCCCCAAAGTCCCCAGATATTTCTTGAATTGGACTGGGCAACCCTACTCTGCTACCCCTGTTCCCCTTTCAGGTCAACATTAGGATTTTGCTTTCTCACTCACTGTTTGCTCTGTTCCCTTTCCTACAATCATTTCCAAGTAATTATTCTCTCTTTCCTCCTTTCTCAGTCTCTGCAATCTTTTCTCCCAGTTTGGTGGTAGTACCCACTGACAGTCTTAGACTGTAAATCTAGACTATAGGAAGGTAGAAAAATCTCTCACACAGAGTGTGACCTTTCAGATATTTTCTCCCCATTTAGCTAAACTTGCCTGATAATTATGAATAGAAAAAGGTAGCATTGCAATCAGTTTCAAGTCCGTGTCAACTAACGTCACCAGACCTGACATGAAATAATGAGGGAGGTTTATTTCTCAGTACCTAAGTTTCCCCATCCAATTTCCAGGTACAATGTGTCCTGGATGGTCCAATTAATGTCCAAGGACCATCTCATGGTTGCATCCCGCTCAGCTGGACACTGCACTATCATTGCACAACAACAAACATTTGCACCTGAATTCTGCTATGTGAACAAGCCAGACCATTTGCAAATATCCAACATGGTGTGAATGCAGCGCATGTTGACTCCTGGAAGGTCCAATCATACCCAATTATTATTATTAAATAAAGCTTTTGAGCTCTCATCCTCGTTTCCAACCTTCCAACCTTAATGTATACAATAGGTGAACTTGGAGATTGCTGAAAGCTCTTCAGCCAGTATCATAATGCCCCTGTATAAATCGATGGTGCGGTCTCATTTGGAGTACTGTGTGCAGTTCTGGTCGTCGCACCTCAAAAAGGATATTATAGCATTGGAGAAAGTCCAGAAAAGGGCAACTAGAATGATTAAAGGGCTGGAGCACTTTCCCTATGAAGAAAGGTTGAAACGCTTGGGGCTCTTTAGTTTGGAGAAACGTCGACTGCGGGGTGACATGATAGAGGTTTACAAGATAATGCATGGGATGGAGAAAGTAGAGAAAGAAGTCCTTTTCTCCCTTTCTCACAATACAAGAACTTGTGGGCATTCGATAAAATTGCTGAGCAGCCAGGTTAAAATGGATAAAAGGAAGTACTTCTTCATCCAAAGGGTGATTCACATGTGGAATTCACTGCCACAGGAGGTGGTGGCGGCCAGAAGCATGGCCACCTTCAAGAGGGGTTTAGATAAAACTATGGAGCAGAGGTCCATCAGTGGCTATTAGCCACAGTGTGTGTGTATATATATAAAAGTTTTTGCCACTGTGTGACACAGAGTGTTGGACTGGATGGGCCGTTGGCCTGATCCAACATGGCTTCTCTTATGTTCTTATGTGACACAGAGTGTTGGACTGGATGGGCCACTGGCCTGATCCAACATGGCTTCTCTTATGTTCTTATGTTCTTGCAAAACTACAATACAGCATGACCCCACCCTGAGCCTGTTGGTGGGAAGGATAGGATAGAAACTGAAGAAAATAAATAAGTGATCCAAGCCTGCACATTTATAGAAACGTTCTCTCAGGCAAACAAATAGTCTGTTACCCAAGCTATTCAAGCACACCCAAAATCCTGTTTTGTTCACCGGGTAAATAAAGAGAAGCCGTGGTGCAGTGTGGTAAGCTGCAGCATTGCAGTCCAAGTTGCGGATGGAAGGCTGAGTCAACCTGGAGCCAGCTGCCTGAACCAGCTTCCGCTGGGATCGAACTCAGGTCGCGTGCAGAGGGCTCCGGCTGCAGTGCTGCAGCTTTACCACTCTGCGCCATGTTAACTCTAACTTTGGGCGAACAAACATAATGCTTTTTTAAATGTGCAGAATGCAATGGCGGAGGAGATAGTGGAGTTAATGAGCTGATGCTTTTTCTTGGGGACCACACAGGAAAGCTTCAATTACTAAGATGGATGGGTGTAACAAGCATGGTACATATAGGTATCTATCCAGTTGAGCTTCGCCTGCACTTCAGACATGCATAGATGAAGTGGCTCCCATGCTTTAAAATGGGCTGCTAAAGACAGTATGGGCTGCTTCCTCTTTGTGCAGAGAAAGGCACTTGAGAAGATTTTAAGCCCATGATTGTCTCTCCCCAGCTGCTGGGAATTGGTGAAATGCAGCTCTTACCTTGTTTCAGACAGACCACAACCTTTCCCTCATTGACTCAGTCAAGAGATGCCCATATCACCAAACCTCTGTTGATGTCAGTGCCTGTCATGCAGGTTAAAAAGACACACACCTCTGGCAGTTTATAGGCTCTACTGTTCCCCTGACTTCATGTTTTGAAAATACTTACAAAGGTCAAAATAATGTTTCCAATTAAAAAAACTCAGATCTACTGCAGCAACAGTGATTTTTTTTTAAAGTTATTAACATTAACTTCCCTAGCCTTTCAAGTTTTCCGTAATAGAAATTTGTTGGCATGCAAAATAAAACAAAAAATCCAGTGGTACCTTAAAGACTGACTTGTATTTTAATATGCACTTTTGAGGATCATAGCCCATTTTGTCAAATAGATATGTGGATTTTTCTCCACATATCTATCCGACAAAGTGGCCAATGTCTCACAAAAGCTCACACTGAAATATAAATATTGTTAGTCTTAAGGCGCCACTGAATTTCCCACTATGGCAAACCAACATGATTACCCCTTTGCAATAAATACGATGGCATGTTTCCTATCTCATACCATTTCAAATACTACTTTATTTACTTTATTCATACCTTACTTTTCTCTTCAAAGGGAACTTAAAGGGGCTGGCAGTATTCTCCACTTCCCCATTTTCTCCTACCATATGTAAACATTAACAGTTTATCCTTACAACAACTCCGTGAGGTAGTTTAGGCTAAGAGTGCGTGACTGTCCAAGGTCATAGCCCATTTTGTCAAATAGATATGTGGATTTTTCTCCACATATCTATCTGACAAAGTGGTCTATGTCTCACAAAAGCTCACACTGAAATATAAATATTGTTAGTCTTAAGGCGCCACTGGATTTCCCACTATGGCAAACCAACATGATTACCCCTTTGCAATAAATATGATGGCATGTTTCCTATCTCATACCATTTCAAATACTACTTTATTTACTTTATTCATACCTTGCTTTTGTCTTCAAAGGGAACTTAAAGGGGCTTACAGTATTCTCCACTTCCCCATTTTCTCCTACCATACGTAAACATTAACAGTTTATCCTTATAACTCTGTGAGGTAGTTTAGGCTAAGAGTGCGTGACTGTCCAAGGTCACTCAGCAAGTTTCCATGGCAGAGTGGAAATGTAAACCCAGGCCCCTCAGACCCTAGTGTGTTACTACCACTACACTTCGCTGGCTCTCATACCGCCACCAAAGGTAGCCAGCAAATGAAAGCATACATTAAAAATTGCATTTTAAAACCATTAAAATCCACCAAAGAGAACAACCGCACGTCATTAATCCAACGAAAACAGAACTAAAATACAAAGACATAAAAATAAATTCAAACACGGGGCAGGAAGGAAGAATCACCTCAAACCTTCTTTTTAACCCTTCATCGGCGCCAGTCATCCTTACCAGTTATAATGGCAGGAATCCCCCAGCCCATGACATAGTAGAATCTCATGTGTCCAAAATTGATGTTCCTCACTTCAGTCAGCATGCGGTAAATGTGAAGTTGTTCGACGAACATCCAAGCAAAGGTGCTCATGTAGAAGTAGTGCAAAAGAATAGCGATGACGGTGCACACAAACTGGGGGAAAGGAAAGGGCTCAAGTCAGCCAGAGCTTCCTCTGATCAACCACAAGATTTTCTAGCACTACGATTTCATCTTGGATAGATGTGAAGCACCCCCCCCCACCGAGAGTGTTCAAGGAGCTACTTTAGAGATACATGAGGCCCTGCTGATTTTTTTCACCTTTGAAGTCCAGACCACCAGGCTTTATAATTGTGGCATGGAAACATTCCTGAATGTGGGAGAGCCTCCCTTTGAACGGTGGAGCTCCCTATAGGGTTGCCAAGTCCAATTCAAGAAACATCTGGGGACTTTGGGGGTGGAGCCAGGAGACATTAGGGGTGGAGCCAAGATCAAGGCTGTGACAAGCATCATTGAACTCCAAAGGGAGTTCTGGCCATCACATTGAAAGGGACGGCACACCTTTTCAATTCCTTCCTTCCATAGGACAAATGAAGGATAGGGGCACCTTCTTTTGGGGCTCACAGAATTGGACCCCCTGGTCCAATCTTTTTGAAACTTGGGGGTATTTTGGGGAGAGGCACTAGATGTTATACTGAAAATGTGGTGCCTCTACCCCAAAACACAGCCCCCCCAGAGCCCCAGATCAATGCATCATGATTTTCTATGGGAATAAATCTCCATAGGGAACAACAGAGTTACCAGCAGACATTTCCCCCCCTTCCCCCGCTTTCTGACGACCCTGAAGCGGGGGGAGGGTCTCCAAACCAGGGGAACCCCTGCCCCCACCTGGGGATTGGCAACCCTAGCTCCCTAAGATGGACTTGCACAACTTGTGGCTTACCAAGCAGAATGCAGCCTGCTAGCCACGTATGGTTACCTGCCAGGAATCTAACAAACTTCTGAGTTTTGCTACCTGTCTGGGATTGCAAATGCAGGAGGGAGGGTTTGCCAAGCACAAGGATAGAGCCCTGATGGATTCCGATCAAAAAACCGTCTAAGTGAGAGCTGAATCCAAAGCTGGCAAAGGGAGACTTCTTTGCCTTCCCCCTCATGCCGTAGCCAACTGGACACTGTAAATTGGTGCTCCTCAATACTATTTATTTTAGGGTTGCCAATCCCCCGGTGGGGGCAGGGGATCCCCCGGTTTGGAGGCCCTCCCCCCGCTTCAGGGTCGTCAGAAAGCGGGGGGAGGGGGGGAATGTCTGCTGGGAACTCTGTTATTCCCTATGGAGATTTATTCCCATAGAAAATCATGGAAAATTGATCCGCGGGTATCTGGGGCTTTGGGGGGGGCTGTTTTTTGGGGTAGAGGCACCAAATTTTCAGTATAGCATCTAGTGCCTCTCCCCAAAATACCCCCCAAGCTTCAAAAAGATTGGACCAGGGGGTCCAATTCTAGAGCCCCCAAAGAAGGTGCTCCTATCCTTCATTATTTCCTATGGAAGGAAGGGATTGAAAAGGTGCGCCGTCCCTTTCAATGTGATGGCCAGAACTACCTTTGGAGTTCAGTTATGCTTGTCACAGCCTTGATCTTGGCTCCACCCCTAATGTCTCCTGGCTCCACCCCCAAAGTCTCCTGGGTCCACCCCCAAGGTCCCCAGATGTTTCTTGAATTGGACTTGGCAACCCTAATTTATTTACTTCATTTATACCCTGCCTTTCTCCCAAATGGAGACCCAACACAGCCTATGTTGTTCTCCTCTCTCCTTTTTTAATCCTAACAACAACCCTGTGAGGCAGGTTAGACTGAGGGTGTGTGCAGGGCATTTTTTGGTAGAAAAAGCCCAGCGGGAACTCATTTGCATATTAGACCACACCCCATGATGCCTAGCCAGCCGGAACTGCATTCCTGTGTGTTTCTTCTCCCAAAAAGCCCTGGCTGTGTGACTGGCCCCAGGTCTCCCACAAGCTTTAATAATAATAATAATAATAATAATAATAATAATAATAATAATAATAATAATAATAATAATAATAATAATAATAATAATAATAATAATAATAATAATAATAATAATTTTTTATTTATATCCCGCCCTCCCCGCCAGGAAAGCTCAGGGCGGCTAAGTGGGAATTCAAACCTGGGTCTCCTAGATACTAGCCCAGGGGTGGCCAAACTTGAGTCATGTAAAAACCACAAAGAATAAATGTCGGATGTTTGGGAGCCACAAGATTTGAACATCAGATGTTTGAGAGCCGCAAGGAAGGCAGACAAATAGATGGGGGGAGGGAGGGGGAGGTGGAAAGAAAACAACTTCAAATGCATTCTCCAAGCCACAGCTGGCTTGGCTTGGAGATGTGATTTAAAGAGACAAATGCCTTCTCCAAGCTGGCTGATGGAGTGGTGAGGGCTTCAAGAGCCACGCAACATGTGTGAAAGAGCCACATGTTGCTCCCTAACTAGTACACTAAACTGGCCCCCTGTACTGAGAGAAAGGAACTAGTGAACATCATCCTCTCTTCCTCTGCTAAAGTAGTACCATTCTACCAGCATAAATGCCATTCTGCTGATGGAATTGTGTCTTTGGGCTTCCTAGAAGCATTTGCCTACAATACCCCAACCTCCCCCAGCAACTGCTATTGGGAGGCATCCTGCAATACGTGGCTACCTTCAAAGTACCAGGTCATAAGTTATGAAGGAACCACTCAGTTTGAAAAAGAAAAGAGCCTTGCCAGTAATCAAACAGTTGTCTGTGCTAGGAAAATATGAACTGATTGGGACTTGTACTAATCAAGAAGTACACAAAGGGGTTAGGGAGGAAGTGAATCTCCTCTAGAAACCATATAGGCCTTCCTTGATCTTTGAGATCTAGGTTTTGGGTTGCCCTGATTAGTTGTTTGAGCAAAGCCAAAAATACAACTCAAAGATACAGTATGTCACAGAAGTGAGTACACCCCCTCACATTTTGTAAATATTTAAGTATATCTTTTCATGTGACAACACTGAAGAAATTACGCTTGGCTACAATGTAAAGTACATATGAACATATGAAGCTGCCTTATACTGAACCAGACCCTTGGTCCATCAAAGTCAGTATTGTCTTCTCAGACTGGCAGTGGCTCTCCAGGGTCTCAAGCTGAGGTTTTTCACACCTATTTGCCTGGACCCTTTTTTGGAGATGCCAGGGATTGAACCTGGGACCTTCTGCTTCCCAAGCAGATGCTCTACCACTGAGCCACCGTCCCTCCCCAAGTAGTGAGTCTACAGCGTGCAGAACAGTGTAAATGTGCTGTCCCCTCAAAATTATGCAACACACAGCCATTAATGTCTATTTACAAAATGTGAGGGGGTGTACTCACTTCTGTGACATACTGTACATTTAAAGCTATTACTCAATTGCAACACTCTCCCTTTTTTTGTGGTTAAGGCTTCTAAAACCCTCATACAAGCCACAACAATGAAAACGACTTAATTTCAGGTATGCAACTAAGAAAACAAATCAGTTTTGTCTACCTGTCATCCATGGATGACCAAACTCTCTCCCTTCCCTGTGACAGTTATTTTACAAAACCTATAAAAGCCAAAATTGTATGTCAAGCCCCTCCCCTTTGTCGGCACTTCTACATTCTTTGACTTTTCATGCTCATCCGTGTGTGACTCCAGAAGCAATCCCCATTCCACTAGGAAGGATTAATAACCGCTTGGGAAAACACACACGTTGTTGACAATTCTCCTGCCCATTTGTTCCTGAGAGAGGCCCTCTTCTGTGCAAAATGCTGCTGATTAAAAGACCCTGTAAAATAGTTCCAAGGAAAAGCCTGGGCAGTAGGCTTCTGTTGAATGATCCACTGGGAAGAAAGTGTGTAGAGGGAATTCTGCAGTTGCCCACTAACAGAGGAAACGTCTTTATGAAAATCTTAGCATATGCAGAAAAGGTCTCTTAAAACCTACACAGTCAATTTAAAGATTGAGGTTTACAAGATTATGCTTGGGATGGAGAAGGTAGAGAAAGAAGTCCTTTTCTCCCTTTCTCACAATACAAACTTGTGGGCATTCGATGAAATTGCTGAGCAGTCAGGTTAGAACGGATAAAAGGAGGTACTTCTTACCCAAAGGGTGATTAACATGTGGAATTCACTGTCACAGGAGGTGGTGGCGGCTACAAGCATAGCCAGCTTCAAGAGAGGTTAGATAAAAATATGGAACAGAGGTCCATCAGTGGCTATTAGCCACAGTGTGTATATATATATATGTGTGTGTGTGTATATATAAATTTTTTGGCCACTGTGTGACACAGAGTGTTGGACTGGAGGGGCCACTGGCCTGATCCAACATGGCTTCTCTTATGTTCTTATGTGACACAGAGTGTTGGACTGGATGGGCCATTGGCCTAATCCAACATGGCTTCTCTTATGTTCTTATGTGACACAGAGTGTTGGACTGGAGGGGCCATTGGCCTGATCCAACATGGCTTCTCTTATATTCTTATGTGACAGAGTGTTGGACTGGATGGGCCATTGGCCTAATCCAACATGGCTTCTCTTATGTATGTTCTTAAAAGATGATGATGATGAATCATCTACACTATTTCATGGTTAGACTGAAAATACTAAGTGCCCTTTATTTTTGTTTAGAGTCTTGAACTACTAAAAAAACTCACCCAACCCCTTTCTTCCCAGCTTATTTGAAAGCAGCCTCATATCAGAATCTCTCTACTGGGTAAAGTTAGCAGATTGGGGAAGAAGACTGAGCTAGATGTCTTCTCATCACCATGGTAGGCTATTAACCTCCTATGTACATTTGCATGTGAGACAGTCCAGGAAAATGGTTATTGTCTGCACCACTGAACATCAGTTGGAGGGGTGCAGGATGGATTCCCACACTTACCCCTGAGTGCTGTTGAAGGAGGAGAGGGTGTGCTTACAGGATGGAAGGTGACCATGGAGCTGCTGGGGTCTCCTGCTGGTTCTCAGTTGAATGGTTAGCAGAACCTCCTGGAAGTGCTCTCCTTTCCCTTTCAGGGCTGCGAGTGCGAATCTTCCTTGTACCTGACCTGTCCCTGTGTCTGAATTTCTGATAGCTATGGTGTTGGGGGAAGCACTGTCTAGATGCTCAGGGGAACAGTTGTCCTCTGTGCCAACACTGTTCCAGCTTTAAAGCTGAATAAGCTCCTATGCTTCTCTTTGGTCCAAATTATTCTGTGAGAGAACAAGGCCACCTGAGGACTGGCAGCAGGGTGGACTGTCCCTCAAGTAATTTAAACTTCTAAAAATGGTAAGCCAGAGAAAAACAGGATGTTATGCAAAAGCTGCTGCAGTTAATTTACCGGATTATCTGTCTGGTTGATTCCTATCAGGAAGATCAGTTCTGAGAAGAACAAGGCAGCCACCAGATTTTTGTGGATGCTGTGCAAGTTGGACCGCAGAGTCCGGATCAGGACCAGGAGAATAAAGGTGAGCAGCAATGCTACCAGTGAGATTGAGACAGTCACGTAGGTGATAATCTTCAGAGGAAGCGCTTCACCATTCTGTAGAGTGAAAGAATAGTTGAAGGTAGTTTTTATTTTTGTTATGGCTCCTTATCTCCTTATCAACACAAAACCGATTCTGTAGTCTATCTGAGAACAAAAACTGTTCAAACAGTGTATAGAAGTCTGAAGGGAGATGACTCAATCTTAACAGTATGATATAAATGCCACCAAAATAAGCCTTTAAAATGCCAGCTACTCTCAACAACTCACTTGGTGGATTTGAAAAAAAGCATTAAGAAGAAAACTACAATTAAATGGATTTCAAAGTACTTAACACGTTTTTACTCCCCCATCCTCTGGATTTATAGCTTCCTGAAGCATACCCATACCAATAGGAAACCATCCTGTGCCAAGAGGAAAACTCTCAAGATTAATAAACGCAACTAAATCCTTTTGTGATCAACCATTTTATAAGCGTTGTAATACGATCTTAAAAGAAATGTATAATCCCATGCATTGAAGATTAAACACAGTCCATAGACTCCAATAAAAAAGCCATTTGTTTTGTGCTATATCAGCCTATAATGAGCACTATTCATCCCTGGTTTTCTACAAAGAAGAAGAAGAAGAAGAAGAAGAAGAAGAAGAAGAAGAAGAAGAAGAAGAAGAAGAAGAAGAAGAAGAAGAAGAAGAAGAAGAAGAAGAAGAAGAAGAAGAAGAAGAAGAAGAAGAAGAAGAAGAAGAAGAAGAAGAAGAAGAAGAAGAAGAAGAAGAAGAAGAAGAAGAAGAAGAAGAAGAAGAAGAAGATGATATTGGATTTATATCCTGCCCTCCACTCCGAAGAGTCTCAGAGGGGCTCACAATCTCCTTTACCTTCCTCCCCCACAACAGACACCCTGTGAGGTAGATGAAGATATTGGATTTATATCCCGCCCTCCACTCCGAAGAGTCTCAGAGCGGCTCACAATCTCCTTTACCTTCCTCCCCCACAACAGACACCCTGTGAGGTAGATGAAGATACTGGATTTATATCCCGCCCTCCACTCCGAAGAGTCTCAGAGCGGCTCACAATCTCCTTTACCTTCCTCCCCCACAACAGACACCCTGTGAGGTGGGTGGGGCTGGAGAGGGCTCTCCCAGCAGCTGCCCTTTCAAGGACAACCTTTGCCAGAGCTATGGCTGACCCAAGCCCATGCCAGCAGGTGCAAGTGGAGGAGTGGGGAATCAAACCCAGTTCTCCCAGATAAGAGTCCACACACTTAACCACTACACCAAACTGGCTCTCTCTGAATTTTGGAAGGAATCTGATGCGTGACCCAAAGCATATACCAATGGCAGATTTACAAATCTTTCTGATATAATAGAAACAATGTTTCTCGTCATTGTCTGGGAATAAAGGGAACAAGTGCTTACAAAGAACAAAATGTAGCAAATCTCCAGGACCAGATGGGTTACCTATTTGAACCTTTGCTGATTTCTTAATTCCAAAACTCTTATCAATTGTCTAATGAGATTTTTGAGCCGGGTTCATTTTAATGGGCATTATTCAATGCCTATATCACCATGATTCCCAAACTTGTGAAGACCATACTCAGTGCGCAAATTTTTGGCCTGTTTCTCTTGATGAATGTAGATTTTAAGATATTAACTGCTGTACTTCCTAACAGACTTCAAAAGCCTGTTGCAGCTTTGGCACACATAGACCAGGTAGGATTTACACAAGGTAGGCAAGGCTCTGATACTCTTAGGCTGGTTACTGATCTGCTTGCTGTAAATAGTAGCAGCTGTGGTTGAGTTGCCATTTCTCTCACTTGATGCTGAAAAAGTTTTTGACAAAATATATTGGAAATTTATCCTTGCTGCATTGTCTTAAGTTGGTTTTCCTCATAAATTTTTGAGGTGGATTAGAATTTTGTATTCATCTCCCAGGTCCAGGGTGCTGACCAATGATATGTTTTCATTGATATGTTCATTGATTTGGGGGGATTCTTATGTACTTTTAAACTATCTCCCATCTCTTGGAGGCTAACTGACCGTCAATGGAAATGGAGCCTCCGTTCCTTTACTACACATAAAAGACTCATATTACAACACTGAAAAGATAAAGGCCCACCTCTGGTAAATCAATGGATTGAGGACCTCAGAATTCTATCAACATTTGAACACATGGCTTATAGAAAGCAATTGTATATGGACTTATTTTTAGATATTTGGAAATCATTTATAGAAACTTATATATATACCTGCCACCACTGTTGTTATAATTTTGTCTTGTATTTAAGTATTTTTTTAAAAAATTACTTAGTTGTTGAATTTTAATTCCCCCTTGTTCTTTTTTCCCTAGTGTTTTTTTTGAAAGACAGAAATTAAAAATGAATAAAATGTGGAAGCTCTGCCAACTAGGAAAACCCATCCCTGTTTACTGTAATCCATCCTCCAAGTGGGACATCTGAAGCAGCAGGCGCGGCGAGGGTTGTCCCCATTAATTTTCCTGTAGGCAGGTCCTCCACATGCACATTGCTTTGTCTCTATGTTAAGTCATGGAGCCTGGTGGCTGCAGACCACCAGTCCCATGAGATTGTGGTCCAGATGGGATGAAGGAGATTGTGGTCCAGATGGGATGAAGGAGATTGTGGTCCAGATGGGATGAAGGTTGATAACAGGCTTTGGTGGACTCATGCACGTACCAGAGGGCGCACAGCGGTGTATGAATGTGCATAGATAAACTGACTCACAGTCATTAGCAACTAGCAGTGACAATAATTAGCAGAGCTTATTGTTGGTTGTCGGCTGTTCTACACACCAACCATTCTGCAGCCTCCGGTAAGGGGAAAATGTTCCTCTCTCTTTCCCTTTCATCACAAGTCAATGGAAAAGAACTGGTTCTTCAAATTCAGAAATCATCAGGGAAATATATGAAGTAGCTCTGAATCACTGCTAAAGCTATTTTCAGAACCCTCTCTGTATCTGGTGCAACCTGGAACTTCTCTCTACTCTAGTGGTGGGAACCTGATTCCTACATTAAAGTAACTGCAACTGAACACTGAATTAAAGGCAAAATAAAATTCTGCAGGGTACTTAGAAGGACTGGCTTTCTAAATCACAACAATTTCACTGGAGAGGGGCAGCCTCAAGCTTGGTTTCAGGTTCAGTATTTACCACCTCATTCTATCAACATAGCCATTTTTTAACCAGCGGACACCAGGAAGGCTTTATGTCAAGGCCCATTTCTGCCATGGATTCACAGAACAGTCCTGGTCAAGCCACTGTCTGTCAGCCTCACCTCTCATTTGTACAATGGTAATGATAATAATTTAGTTCATAGTGAGGTAAATACCGAATAGTGAGGTACATACCGAATAGTGAGGTAAATACCGAATAGTGAGGCAAACCGTTCTCTCTGTGCCTAACTACTCTGACACGCTATATCAGTGAAGGTGAAATGAACTTAATTACTAAAGCCAGGGGTAGAGAGAAGGGGGGGCAAAAGAGAGAAATGGCCTCAAGGTCCTAGAACAGGGGTGTCAAACATATGGCCTGTGGGATGTATCTGGCCTGACATAAATTGGACTTTATTGGGCCAGACCATGTGGGTAATAAAATGCCAGCTCTGTCCCTCATAACAAGTAATTTTCAACACCCCTGCCCTAGAAGGCTAAGGAACTTAAGGTTAGAGGACAAACAAGGCTGCACACATGTAGCCCTTCCCTTTGACCTTCAGGGCAGTGCTTTGCAGAGTTAGACGGGAAACCTGTTGTCAGAACTTACTATGTAGTATTTAAACATCATTAAAAAAAATACATGATGGGAATCTGCTTCTATTTGACTCTGAAAAGCACTACCCTGAAGCTCAGAGGTTGTACACAGAATTTTGACATCATAAATATTTTATGCAGTTTAGTCCATTAATCATAATTAAATACTGCATACTAATCTACATGCACACATACAAACATTTATGATGTTGATATTCCATGTACTTAAATACAGATGTTGCCCTAACCAGGATGGTCCAGGCTAATCCAGTCTTGTGAGATCTCAGAAGAAGAACTGAAGATTTATACCCCGCCCTTCTCTCTGAATCAGAGACTCAGAGCGGCTTACAATCTCCTATACCTTCTCCTCCCACAACAGACACAAAAGAGCTCCCCCAGAAGCTGCCCTTTCAAGGACAGCCTCTGCCAGAGCTATGGCTAACCCAAGGCCAGAAGCAAGTGAGGTCAAGCCTGGTTAGTATTTGGGTTACCACCAAGGAATACCAGGGTTGCTACACTGAATGTCTCTTGCCTTGAAAACTTTACCAGGTCACTGTAAGTCGGCTGCGACTTGATGGCAGGGGAAAAAACACATTATTTGCTGACAGGATTTGGAAAGTTGTGTGAGGAGGGCCCTAAGACTATGTTTTGCCCCAGGATCCACTTTACAAGACTACAGCCCTGACTAAAACAGGCTTCAGATTTCCTTTATGTCAAGTTCCCTTGACATACTCTGTTGGCTTCAGGATATCATGGGGACCAAATCTTGACAATCCAGTGGCTTCCATTTCAAAGTAAAGGCAAACACTTTTTGAAAAGTCCAACTAATAATTGTTTCTACCAAGAAGGCCAAAATTATCACCTACTTCACGCTTTGAAATATCCATCAGGACAGCAAAACTTGTCATGTGGTTGCACCGGCAAATAATATGTCGGTGATTCCTCGAAAACAGCTCACATCCCTTTGAGGACCAGCCTCCTGCGTTTCCCGTACTACTTGACAAGAGATGAAACAAAGCAACAAAATTAACTGGTAGTTGTTCTTTCATTGACAAAGGCATATTGAATACATCCACTGATCCATTAATGGTGTTTCTAAAATGGGTATTTCCTTCACCATTGCTCCTTTTTTCCTCTCCTTATTGTGCATCAATACAAATGTTTTTCAAGTCCAGGGACAAATTTTGTGAGGAAATGCAGACAAACAAAGCATAACAAGGCCTAGAGTTCTTCCAATCTATTTCCCCTAAAGAAGATCATGTGCTGGATCTGAGAACTCATTAAGGCAGCTGTAGGTGAGTTTTATAAAGCAATGTCTAAAATAGCATGAAGATGCTTCTTTTTTAAACCTTGCCCTGGCATGACCAATGACCAGTTTATATGCAAGTAGCTTAAGCAGGATACACAAACCATTATTACTACTTTATTAGACTTAGCGCCTCTTCGATCTTCAAGGAGCAATGAACCTTCAGGACTCCCCCCCCCCTATCATTGTTAGAAAACTGTAGGCTTCCCAACCCCCGAATTTGCAGCCTCCTCCCCCGCTTTCCAAAAATCCGGAAGCGGGGGGGGGGGACATGTGTGTAGGCATCATGTAGTTGTAGAGCTCCTGATCCATTTGTAAAATGTGTTCCTCTGAGGCTGCGAGGGAAACAGGAAACAGGAAGGGCTTCATGGGAAAGGGTCAGTAATAGTTTCCATGGAGAACGGCCCCTCCCTTTCTTTTGCTTTCGTTTTCACAGCAAGGAAAGTTCTGCAGGAAGAAGATCTAGTAATTATTTGTGTGTGAGAGAGAGGGAGGAGGCAGGGGATTCCCTGGTTTGGAGGCCCTCCCCCCCTTTAGAAAGCGTGGGGGGAGGGAAATGTCTACTGGGCACTCTATTATTCCCTATGGAGAACGATTCCCATAGGGAATAATAGGGAATTGATCCGTGGGTATTGGGGGCATTGGGGTGGGGAGATGGATGTCCGATCTTAGCCCCCCTCAACTCAAGTACAGGTCCTCCATCTTAGTTGGATTAAGCTTCAGCCACCTTAACTGCAACCATCCAACCATAGCTTCTAGCGCCCTGGTCAGATGGTCCGGGGCGGCGTCTGCATGGCTGTCCATCAACAGATAGAGCTGGGTTTCATCTGCATACTGGTGACAAACCAGCTCAAAACCTCGAGCAATCTTGGCAAGGGGGTGCATATAGATGTTAAACATCATTGGCGAGAGAATAGCTCCCTGCGGCACACCACATTCAAGTGAGTGCCACAGGGAGATCTGCTCGCCAATCGCCACCCTTTGTCCCCGATCACGGAGAAAGGAGGAGAACCACTGTAAGGATACCCCCTGGACTCCAATATCGGCAAGGTGGTGGGTCATTAGATCATAATCGACTGTGTCAAATGCTGCCTAAAGGTCTAACAACAATAGCAGCGCTGATCAGCCTTGATCCAGATGCCTTCTAAGGTCATTAGTGAGGGCAACCTCATTAGTGAGGGCAACCTCATTAGTGAGGGCAACTGGTCCGTCCCATGGCCAGGACAAAAGCTGACTGGAAGGGATTAAGGGTAGAGGTATCCTCCAGGAAAGCTTGGAACTGCTCTGCCACCACTTTCTCAATTACCTTACCCAGGAACGGTAAATTTGAAACTGGGCGGTAATTGGTCAGGACCATCGGGTCCAAAGATGGCTTTTTAAAAAGCAGGTGAACCACTGCCTCTTTAAGTTTAGTTGGAAAAGTCCCCGTTTCCAGAGACAAGTTAACAATGTCAGCTAAAGGACCTTGGATACCCTCGCCACCTGCTTTAAGAAGCCAGGGTGGACATGGGTCCAGTAGGCAAGTGGTCGGCTTCACTACAGCCAAGATCCTGTCCGCATCTTCCTGAGAAAGATGACTGCAGTGGTCCAACATGGGACCAGAGGACGGACAACGGGCTTCCAGTTCCCATACTGTATCAGCTGCGGCTGGAAGATCCTGGCGGAGAGTCAAGACCTTGTCTGCAAAGTAGGTCGCAAAAGCCTCACAGCCTATATCCAATTCCCTAGCTTTTAGATTGCCTGTCGGCACTGTAGTTAATGAACGAATTATCCTAGATAATTGGGCTGGGCACGATTTCACTGATGCAATGGAGGCCACAAAGAATTCCTGCTTAGCTGACTTTACTGCCTTCTCATAGGTCTTCAAAAACACTCTACAAGAAGTTCTAGACTCCTCATCATAAGATCTCCGCCACTGAAATACCTCTGAACATCTCTTGCCTTGAAACCTCATGGTGTTGACTGTGACCTGATAGCGCTTAACATCACCATACAAACAACAGCCTTCAAATTTGTCATTACCCCGTTCCTTACTAGACTAGCCATATGAAATACATCCCAAAGTCACCATTATCATCAAAGTGTTAACATATAACAGTTCCCAGCCAAAAGCGTGAAAGATTATAACACATACACAATTGAGTGGTTCCAGAACACACAAACTGGCTTTGTTCTCTCCTCAGTTTCCAACATGGTATGCTCCAGTGTAATGGGATTTTCCAGTAGATTGGATGAAGGTCCCTCTCCTCTATAAACAATAGCGCTGATAATTGGAGTATTAATGATTGGCCGATTGGGTAACCTGGTAGAATAAAACAAAATTATAAAGTATGCAAACAAGGAACTTGTGCCAAGTTTCAAGTGAGTGCCTACTTTGCTTGGCAGTGGATACAGTGCTCAAGAGCACTAACGGTCACATGACCATCAACTGAGAACTGCCACAATCAAATGATGGCTTGCTGGTGCTACTGAACGATCACCAGGTGAATATTACAGGCAGAACATTCATCTCTAATCACATCAGAATGCAATGGCCTCACTCTCCTTTAACACCGCCTTAGCTTACTAGAGCATGAGGTTCAATCCAATACACTGACAGTACAGTGAAGCCAACACAGCAAGACTTTCCTGCCTCCTCTTCCAGCTCACTGAGCCTCCAAATTCTGCTCCTAGAGGGTCATGGGAGCTGTAGAAACGGCATTGGCGAGGGCTAGTAGGAGAACAGCATTATTCCACCCATAAAAGTGCCATTCTGTTGCCATGAATACTATTATGAAAGCACTAAGGCATCTACAATCTAACCCATAAAAAGTGTCACCCAAAGCAAGTTAAAGAAGATAATAACATTGCATTTACCTATAACTATGTTCATCAAGTATCTTCTGTGCAGGCAGCACACTGTGCATGAGCAGGGCTGCCACTGGATATCTTTACAGCTGAAAACCTACGGAAGGAGCTCTGCATTGGAGCCGGAAGCTTGTACCCACCCAAGGATCATGTGGTCCTGTGCAGCAGTGCTCCCCCCCTCAGTACCTCTAATACCACTGAAGCCAGAGCATGGAGTGGGGCAGGAGGGAGGATATGTGTGTCTGCACAGAAGATTCTTGATGCACAATAGTTACAGTTAAGTACACCTTTGTTTTCATCATCGGTCTTCTGTGCAATCCCACATGGGACTGTGCAGTCCTACTCACCAGGTGGTAGAACATGCTCTCCTCACTTGAATAGTGAATGAAGAACTGCCTTGCCTACTTGAGCCTCATGTCTCGCCCGCAGGTTCAAAGCATAGTGACGTACAAATCTTTCTGCCAACGACCAGAGATTTGCAAATTGTCAAAGGCACTCCACCCAGGAAAGCTGCGGAAAAGCTTTTTCAGCAGCTTTCCTGGATGGAGTGCCTTTGACAGAGATTGTTCAACTGTGATTGTTCAACAGACATGGTAATGTGGCCTGATCATAACACTCCCTAACAGCCCTGATAATCCTTCAGGGTCTGAAATGACACTCTCCTACCTTTCTTAGAGCCACTAAAATAGGGGTGTCAAATGTCTGGCCCACGGGGCAGAACCAGCCTGCCCAGGGCTTTAATTAGGATCCCAGGGCTCTTTTCTCCCCACTCCTGTCCTCCCCATTTGAAGCTCTGAGGTTGACCAAGTTCCCTTCTTGTTCAGTTCTCTGCCTTTTCTGCCTTGTCTTTGAAGGCTGCAGCATAGACAAAGCTGCAAGGAAAACACAGAACAGACTCTTCATCAAAGCTGCAGGGAGAACATGGAGTCAATTTTCCATTAAGGTCTCTGTGCCCAGATAGATAGGGCCCAGGGACCTTGATGGAAGATCCATTCCATGTTTTCCTTGCAGCTTTGTCTATGCTGCAATGTGTTTCAGTGGAGTGGACATCAGTTTCCTTTCAGTGTTACTATACAGACAGCTGAAGCTCTAGCTTTCTGGAGTTATGTCTTTGCAAATAAAGGGTTTAAGCTTTGAGCCAGCTTGTCTCTGCTCAATAGACTTGACCTAGTGAGTACTCTAACATGGGAATCCTCAACCAAAGGGGGATATTACACTGGAGAGCCATTGTCTATTTGAGTAGACCGGGGGTGGGGGGAAGGGAGAAGTTTGCAATTCCATTTCATTGTTTTTCCAGGCTCAGAGCATTTAATATTTTTAGTTTCTTCTGTGATCCTTGTGCTTTTTGTTGATGTTTTATTTTAAAAATTGCATTGCCAGTTCCCACTATTCCTCCACCTTTTCATTTCAAACAAAATATTGCAAGAGTTTTCACTACGCTTGTGTTTTAAGTCAGAAAATAATACCTTTAATTGTGTTTGTGTCTTTTATAAAGTTTATATATCTGCTACCTCACATTACATTTTATGACACACAAGGCCCGCCCCCCCCCCAAAGGCCCTCCTAACAAATGAGTTCAACACCCCTGCACTAAAACAAACGAACAGGGCTCTATCCCTGGAAAACTCCAGGGTTCTCTTGAAGTAAAATAACAATGTCCTTCTAACACTTTTTTTTAAAGCAATGAGCAGTCAATTCTCAGAGCTTGGCAAAGGAAAAAAATGGGCAAAATGATATCTTGGGGTAAATGGAAAGTATCTTAGGAAGAAACCTGACTAGAGTGGGAGGGACGGTGGCTCAGTGGTAGAGCATCTGCTTGGGAAGCAGAAGGTCCCAGGTTCAATCCCTGGCATCTCCCCAAAAAAAAGGGTCCAGGAAAATATGTGTGAAAAACCTCAGCTTGAGACCCTGGAGAGCCGCTGCCAGTCTCAGAAGACAATACTGACTTTGATGGACCCAGGGTCTGATTCAGGGGAGGGACGGTGGCTCAGTGGTAGAGCATCTGCTTGGGAAGCAGAAGGTCCCAGGTTCAATCCCCGGCATCTCCAAAAAAAAAAGGGTCCAGGCAAATAGGTGTGAAAAACCTCAGCTTGAGACCCTGGAGAGCCTTGAATAGGGCTGTGGCTCAGTGGCAGAGCATCTGCTTGGGAAGCAGAAGGTCCCAGGTTCAATCCCTGGCATCTCCAACTAAAAAGGGTCCAGGCAAATAGATGTGAAAAACCTCAGCCTGAGACCCTGGAGAGCCGCTGCCAGTCTGAGAAGACAATACTGACTTTGATGGACCCAGGGTCTGATTCAGTATAAGGCAGCTTCATATGTTCATATGTTTCAGGAAAAAACTTCAAAAACAGAGGATCTATCTGAAGAGCTGCCGACTCACTCACACTCCTGGCTGAGGTAACAGCCGCAAAGAAACACACTTTCATAGAGAGTTCTGCCAACGAACACATAGCAAAGGGATGAAAAGGTTTGAGCTTTAACTCTGCTCACAACAGGTAGAGACCATTAGGGCAGTAAAGGATCCCAGGGTGGGCAAGGACTACCTAGCCTGCTAAGAAACCTCTTGGACAAATGATGGGAGAAAACTGATCTTCCCTCAATTCCCTTGTGTTAGCAAGAAACAGCCGCCTGGATAACCTTCAAAGAGGAAAAGGCCAGGCACTTTGTTTTCAGGTGGTATAAGTAATCAAATATGGTCTGCAGCAGAGCACTACCCAGCGATATGTCTCTCTCACCACACCAGAAGGCAAACTGCCTTCACTTATACGTATAGATTTCCTATTGTTAGGCTTGCGTGACTGCACGAGAACATCGTTTACTTCCTTCAAAAAAAGATTAGGTATCTGTCTGAAGCCTTCAAGCTGGCAGGTTGAGGCGGTTCAGATCACGGTGAAACACCTGATTGATGCTGATTAAATTTGGTTGATTTGGTAGGGGAAGGAAGTGGCCCCGTGAGATCTCCATAATGACGGGAAACCATATTTGATGAGGCCAAAAGGGTGCTACGAGGATAATGTTTGATCTCTCCTCACAGGCTTTCTCTATTACCCTGATAAGGAGCAGTGTCAGAAGGAACAAATAAAACAGGGCTTGCTGCCAACACAGCTGAAATGCATCCCTTAGAGCAGGCGTGTCATGTGTGCAGTCCGCAGGCCATAGCCTTCCTCACAGGGCTTGTATGCATCTTGCAAACAACAGGCTGTCATCTGCTTCCTTCTCTCTCTCTCTCTTTCTTCTGCATAACTGCTTGATTTTCTAGGCTCTATCAATCAAACAGGTGCTACAGAACAAAACCTCTCTTCCCTCCATAGGCTGAGGCTTCTCCCTTGGGGAAGGAGGGAGAGAAAGAAGATGATGACATTGGATTTATATTCCGCTCTCCACTCAAGAGTCTCAGAGTGGCTCACAATCTCCTTTATCTTCCTCCCCCACAATAAACATCCTGTGAAGTAGGTGGGGCTGAGAGGCTCTCTCAGAAGCTACCCTTTCAAGGACAGTTCCTATGAGAGCTACGGCTGACCCAAAGCTATTCCAGCAGCTGCAAGTGGAGGAGTGGGGTATCAAACCCGGTTCTCCCAGATAAGAGTCCGTGTACTTAACCACTACACCAAACTGGCTCTCAACAGAGTGAGAGTTTGCTTTACCACACTCTCTCAATCACACAGCAGAGCTACTGAACCAAGGGTTGAAGCTCCTCCCCCTCCTCATCCCTGGGGAGAAAGAGAGGGGGAGGGAAGGAAAGAGCAAGAGCTTACTTTGCCCAGTTCCCTCAAACACATGGGAGAGATTCAAAGAAAGCACCTATAAGACCAATGAGGTTTTATTCTAGATATCAGCTTTTTGCCTTGCTACGAAGAGAGAGAGAGAGAGTGTGTGTGTTTTGTTGGGCTTGTTAAGCACACCTGGGCCCCTGCAGCAGCAGTACTGGTGGCTCGTCCCTCTCTCTCTCTCTGGGCTATCTCCGCCTCTGGTTTCTGCTTCACCTCCTTTCCTCCTCATCGCCCCGCCTCTGCTGCCTTCTCTCCCTTTATACTTCCCCTGCTCTCTTGCTGCCCGTCCCTTCCTCCTCTTCTCTGCCCCACGCCCCCATATAAAAGGCAAGATGCCCAGGCTATCTCCAAGGTGGGGCTGGGCTTGCTTCTGGCTCTGCTGGGACGCAGCCAGTGCAGAGGCCGGCGATCTCGTTGGGAGGCCGTCGGAGTCTTTTGGGGCTGGCGGTGGTTCCCAGCGGTCGGGCAGAGCTGCCGCTGCCACCCCACGGGCTGCCCAGACCTGCAGCTGGGCCCAAGGGTTTGGGGCCGCTTCTGCGCCGTGCCCTGGACTGTGGGGCTACCTGATGTCTTTGGCTGGCAGAGCCGGCACTCTGGTAGATATGGGGGCTCTGGGGGGCAGCGGCAAGGGATGAGGTTCCTCAGTGTCTTCAGCTGGCTGAGCCAGCGCTCAAATGGGCAAGGGGGCCCCAGGGGTCGGCAGCGAGGCGGGGGGAGAGGCCCAGCCGGGACCCGTCAGGACACCTCTCCCATAAGATGGGCTGATAACCAGCCATAATGGTTTCATAGGCTGCGGTCAGATGAGCTGTTTGATCTGATGTTGTTGTTACTCTGTGGAGTTAAAAATCACATTCAAATAGCACCTGTTCCATAGTCACCACCCCCCTTTTTTGAAACAGTGATGTGTGCCTCATCAGATCTTCACACAAGGGTTCTGACTCACTGTTTGTGTGCTGCTTTGCTACGATATTTTGTTGTAATTTGGCGCCTACTGTGGTGTGTGTGTTTTAGCGTGACACATTCATGAAAAATGAACCTTTCTGCCATTTCTTGGGGTGGGACGATGCTGGAAACAGTCTCTGTTTAGGTTCCCATATTGGTAGCCAGTAAAGTTCTGCCCCTGGAACTTTACTCCAAGTCATTTCATATATTGCTTTGGCAGGAAAGCTCTATTGGGAGAGAAAAAGTGCCACAGAAATATAAAGAGTCCTATGAAATGAGTGGGAAAGGGAATAAAATCAGACAGGAGAGGGAGTGATTTCTGGCAAAGAAATACAGTTGTACAGGAATCAATGATCACAGTACTTGGTGGAGGGATTGCAGAGCTGTCAAAAAGGAGTCGGTTCTTTGAATTCATGCTCATGCACATGCGTGAAAAACAAACAAAAAACTGATGCTGCTTGACAAAAAACTGATGCTGCAAACAAAAAACTGATGCTGGGCTCCAAGGCTGCTTGACTGCCCACTCCATGGTTATCCTGCAGCAATAATCTGAATGGTCAACCATGGGGTGAGTGTGTGGCGCAGCGGGGTATGGCTAGATATTTAGACAAAATTCTCTAGCACACAAAAAAGGAAAAAATTAGAAATGCAGCCAAAATGCACTCATCCTGTCATCTGATGACAACCATAGTTAGTGAATTTGAAACCTTATGCGGCTGACAAATGCAATTTCTGACCCAAGACATCCAGTTTTCTCCCCTCTCTATCGGTGGGAGCAGAGTGGTAGGCATGGTGGCCCTTCAGCTGCATCTCCTCCATCACCAAGGAAGATGATGGAGGATGAGTCATCAGGTAGTTACACGACTCCTTTTTAGTCTTATAAACATGTTCTATCCTTCTCAAGGTAGGCTGGAGAGATGCAGGTTTTTGGTCCAGTTCCTGCATGAGGTCCTCAAGGCCCTCTAATACTGGAGACTGTGAATAATTGCAACTCAGTATCTTATCTATGGGTTTGTGCTCCAACATAATGCCTTCTATCTTGAAAGACTGGGCGATACGAACCATCTGTTGTCCAAACATTTGGAGATTCCCTGTGGGAGATGTCAGAGATGGTTTGCCTATCCTCTCATCTGGGCTCAGATATGACGTTGTGTTGGATCTGTCTCTTCTCCTCTCACTGAAGAAATAGGAGGACCTGGCCTGTGTGCGGCAGTTTCTGAAAGTGGGTATGATGGCATCTGATGATGGTAATGATACAAACTTGCATCCTTGGAGCTTGTGAAATTGTCACCCCACTCTTCCATATATCCTGCAGACATCATGTACAGGTGTGAAGGCAACCACATAGACGGTTGGGTCTGATACTATGGCACCTTGGTCATTTGCTCTGGATTGGAGTCATGAGGAACCTGGCCATGTGGTAAGCCTATATCCACATCTGAAATAGAAACAGGTGGATATTTTGGATCTGGAGATGGAGTCCTGCGCTTCTCCTGCAAGGTTAGCATTGGCTTGGGAGTGCAGACAGGAGTGTTTTGCTGGGAAGCTGATTTATGTTTTTCCTTTGTCTTGTTGTTAGCCCTTTTAGCTGGAGGCTCAGAAGAGGTACGAGTTGGAAGGGAACGCAACTGAGATCCACGAGGTGGAGGAGGAGATCTGAGGGGACTGAGACACAAATCTGGGAGGTGGAGCCAAACATGATGATTCCAAAAATGTGGAATTGGAAGCTTCTTTGAAGATGACTTGGATGAGGGCTCCAAGGCTTTAAGGGCTTTCTCCCACAACACTGCCTTAAATTGTGATGCCCTATCTCTCTGAGCTTTAGGGGTCAAGTGTTGGCAGGCCTTGCATGTGGAAACGCTATGCCCTAATCCAAACAGAACACACAGATATCATGTTCGTCAATTTGGATCATCTTCGCCTCACACAAGGAGCATTTATTGAAAAGAGCCTGTTGAGCCATCAAAAGGACTCAGAAACCAACGTAGCTTCAGCAGCTATGGAACAAATACTCTCGACTGTAGCTGGGGACTTTAAAAAGTATGACCTTCTCTTGTGGTGGCAAAAGAAGAACTGAGAACATAAGAACATAAGAGAAGCCATGTTAGATCAGGCCAATGGCCCATCCAGTCCAACACTCTGTGTCACACAGTGGCAGAAGCACATGGTCCCAGGGCAGGAACAAGCTTCGGGCTCCAGCATGCAGTGTCCCCTGGAGACTTATAGCTGAAAAAAACTACCAGGTGACAGGCCTGCTCATGCACAGTCCCCATGTGTGATTATACAGAAAATTGATGATGAACAAAGAGTTACACAAGTTTAAGCTATAGTAAGCTGTCTTGAGCCACAAGGAAAGGAGATGAATAAATGTTCTAATAAACAAACAAGTACCTTAAACTCCTTCGGTCAGGATCATAGCTCTCAGGCAGAAGTTGCCCCAGTGTTCGGTATATAATCACTACAGCAACAGCATATTGGCTATACTCCTCTGGGTGCCGTCGTTTTCTCTTTGAAAATGCACTTCTACTATCGGAAAACTCATCTTCCATCTTAGAAGACAATTTACGCTTGAAGGGCTTCGTGGTAGGACCAACTAAGGACAAAAATCATTGTGAGCTTATACTCCAGTACTCAGACTTTATATGACCATTTAAAGAGATACAGTTAATTTTTAAAAAGGACACAGTAACCTTTTCACCTCACGACTGCTATAACGTCTATAATTGTAGAAGATTACAGATCTTTAATTTCACATGTTCTAAAAACGGAGCTAGGGAGTTCCTCCTGCCCCAAACCAAACTTGGGGACATGCTTATTAAAGTACACATGGACATTTTAATTTTAGTTCTCCAATACTGAGACTTTGTTCCTTATATTTACCGACTGAGCATTGTTCAGATGCTGCCGAATTACCATTTTGAACATATATAATGATAGAAATACATCGCAGTCTCAGCCCCAGACAGATCTAGGGTGGGACTGTTTTTCTAAAAGAAGACGAAAAAGGATGAAAAAAACCCACCCCTTACATTTATTCTTTCCTATACTGTTATGCCAAAGGCCTTAAGGCTATCTCATTATCTGAATCACTAGTTAGCAGATTTATGCTGTATAAATTCTCCTTCTCTGCCTCATTCTTCAAGTCCCACCCCCCCATTCCAATCCAAAATTAATGTTGGTACAATGACTAAAATGAGCAAGATAGGCAGAGATGCGAGGGCAGCACGTTTCAAAATAGAAAACTTATTTAGATGGAAAGACAGAAGGAAGAGCAAGGAAAGAGAGTGTGGAGTACAATGGAAGAAGTTGGTGCGGAGATACGGTAGTTAATTGGGTGGGATGGGGATACACAGCTGTAGGAAGGACCATACAACACCAGGATATCCTAGAGAAAATAAATAGCAGCTGATTAGGGATGAGCACAAACTGAACAATGAACTGCGGTTCAAGCATGAACTGGGCCAGTTTGCACTTCCGAACCAGGGGTTCATTTAAATGCCTTCAGAGCTCACTTCCTGTCAGGCGGCCCAACCCAGAAGTAAACTCAAACTGGCTGAACTCTGAACTGGACAAACCATGAGCCCGTTTGTCCAATGGAAGAATTTGTTGGAGGTTCATGGTTTGTGAAAACCCCAAATCACGAACCTCCAACAAACCTCAATTTCCCTGATCCACGCCCATCCCCTACAGCTGATGGTGAGGCATAAACATTTCATGGATCAGCAAATTCATCAGTTGGATTTACTTATTTATGTTATTTTATAGTCCGTCTGAGACTCAAGGCAGATTACACATTATAAATCAATATAATCCATCGTTGAAACATCCAATAAATAGGGCTTGGATTGCAAAAATTTGAAAACAATTAGAAATCTGATACAGAGCTGAAACTATGCTGAAGCAAAGTATAAACATTTAAACACAACAAATGATGAAGAAATTACCTAGAAGGAACATACTTATAGCAACAGACAGTAACACAGTACAGTCCCTAATCACCAAAGCACCTTTCTGAACCATTTCCCTACCATATAGCTGTCTCACCTATATAAAAGCAGTGTAGGTTGACAGGATACATTACGTTATATAGAGTACAAGTCTGCAATCAGAACAGGTCGGGCATGTGTAGCATGAGGGCATTATATCACAGGAATCCCAGCAGGGGGTGTAAACACTCACAAGACAGATACACACTGTACCCTCTATGCGGTCAGTGGAGATTTAGTGCAAATGATGTCGTGCAGTGTTTTGACTTTGATCACAAGATTTCCCCCAAACTTTGTCCAATATGAATGTCAGCCATTCACTTATAAGTAAAGGGATGCACTCAAAGACATTTGGGGGTGTACACCTGTTCCTACTCCCTGGTAGTTCTAGCCAAGAGGAATCGTTCCCTCCTTTTTGCATAGTCCCATCTTGAATTCTGTTTGGAGAGCAGCGTGGTACCTCAAATATTTTTATCCATTTGACGCATTTCTGCCCACCCCTTGAGAGACTACATTATCTCTTTTGTAATTAATAATGAAAACTGTTACCAAAAGATTCCAAAAGTACTGAGAATAGCATTGTACCTTTTCGATTGGAAGTTCTGAACAAAGTATCAGGAAACAAAACGGATGACTCAAGATCTCTGGGATAATCTGCTTTAATCAAATCAAACCGCGGCACTTTAGCTCCCGTAAAATTAGACTTTTCAAAGATGTCAACAGCAATAACTAGAACAAAAAAAAATTCACCGTAATATGCGTTAGGATTTCATTGCTGCCAGACAGAATCCAACCCAATGGGGCCACTTGGTAAATTTATTTATTTGATAGTCGTGCTATAGGGATATATGGCTAGAAGGCATTAAGATATTTCAGCACTGAATACAGGTATGGACCACATTTGTGCCTATTTAGATGCATATTACAGGGAGCCCTTTCTGAAAATACAACTGCTATATTTGTACATTCAGATAAATACAGAATTGGGGTGAGGTGGGATGGATGTCTGACCATGACTTTCAATTCCATCTGAAAGTTAGATGTGAGTCTGACATACTGTAAAAGCTACACTAAAATCATAAAAGCTCTCCTCTCAGATTCAGAGAAGACTTTGAGCTCCAAGCATTTTTATCTAATTTAGCACTTGTATCTGAACACTCAAATTCAAGGCATTTGGGTGCTTGAGACAGCCAAAACTGAATCACACATACCCCAAAGTATAAGGCTACATTACAATCCAAAGCATCTTAACCCACAATGCACAGCAGCCAAGAAGGTCTGAGCGCCTGCTCCGGCTGCAATGCTACTGAGGATGTTCTCCGCAGCTGAGAACGAAACGTCTGGAAAAAAAACTTTCTCCAGTATAACACGGCACTTGATCCCGAAAGATTCTACAAACCCTAATGATGATGCCAGCCGTGAAAACCTGGAATCTTTGATAACATCTTAACCCTTTTAAGTGTATTGAAGTAAATGATCTTACATGGGTCTAATGCTGCCTAGGACTGGTGCAACAGTGGATACTGTTGAAGCATTACCTTTATGACACAATCCCTCTCCATCACCTTAACAAATCCAGAAGCAGTTTTATAAACCCCTCCCCCAACCAGCTTGCAGCCCTAATGGCACAGTCATAGATAGGAGTGCAGGGTTTTGCTCTGGCTCCCGGGGAGCACAACCCCCAGCTGCCCATGTCATTAATGGCAGCTGCCCAGTAATATTTTCTGCCAGTCTTCTTGAAGAAGACTCTCTTAGCTTTATCTATGCACTGTCAAGGATAGAATTAACATCCCTGGAGAACAGTCACTCTGCAGATCAGGGTTAAGCAACCTCTAGAATACTAGAAATACTAGAAAATACTAGAAAAAATATGCTGTTGAGTTAGGGTTGCCAATCCCCAGGTGGAGGCAGGGGATCCTCCGGTTTGGAGGCCCTCCCCCCGCTTCAGGGTCATCAGAAAGTGGGGGGAGGGGAGGGAAATGTCTGCTGGGAACTCTATTATTCCCTATGGAGATTTATTCCCATAGAAAATCATGGATAATTGATCCGCAGGTATCTGGGGCTCTGGGGGGCGGATGTTTTGGGGGGTAGAGGCACCGAACTTTCCATAGAGCATCTAGTGCCTCTCCCCAAAATACCCCCCAAGTTTCAAAAAAATTGGACCACGGGGTCCAATTCTATGAGCCCCAAAAGAAGGTGCCCCTATCCTTCATTATTTCCTATGGAAGGAAGGCATTGAAAAGGTGTGCCGTCCCTTTAAATGTGATGGCCAGAACTCCCTTTGGAGTTCAATGATGCTTATCACAGCCTTGATCTTGGCTCCACCCCTAATGTCTCCTGGCTCCACCCCCAAAGTCTCCTGGCTCCACACCCAGAGTCCCTAGATATTTCTTGAATTGGACTTGGCAACCCTAGCTCTGACAGTAATATTTTCTGCCAGTCTTCTTGAAGAAGACTCTCTTAGCTTTATCTAAGCACTGTCAAGGATAGAATTAACATCCCTGGAGAAGGTCACTCTGCAGATCAGGGTTAAGCAACCTCTTGGGCCTGAATACTAGAAAAAAAATATGCTGTTGAGTCAGCAAACAAAAAGGAAAGATGATGCTCTTGAGCCACACACAGAGGGAGCAAACTGGATCCCTGCTGCACTGCCAGCATCTCATGGGCTCAATTTGGGCCTGCTGGCCGCTACATAGATTTGGGAAACAATAGCAGGCATAAACCATGCCTGTTGCCTTCTCCCATACTGCTGGCCTCAGCAGTGCTGCTTGTGACTTGGTGGGCTTGCCTCGGTTATTGCAAAGAATTGGACCTGCATGCTGAGTAAAATGGTTTCGCATGCCGCTGTCTGTCATGTGTGCCAACGGTTACATATCTCTGGAACAGACAGCCAGTCTTGCCATTTCTAGTGAAAGAACCCTCCGCTTGATTCAACTGGTGTGTTTCTGCAGATGGAAAGATTTCCTCCTGTACAACTTTTATTAGTTCTTTCCCTCCCACCAAAAATAGCCCCTAAAATGCTGTTCCTTGGAGTGACAGCATATTGGGGGACATTTTTAAAGCTGGGGGGAAGGGAGGAAGTGAAAAAGTCACGGCTGCTGCTACTGCTGGGAGAAGACAGGTTTGGGCTGGAGGTTTGGGCTGCAGTGCATTGGCGGATCCAAGCCTTCTGACATATTAGGTATTCGTACTTGCTAGAATAAAAATGACAAGGCAACAACTTACTCATGTTTGAGGTAACGATAACAAAAGGGTTCATGTAGGTGTTTCTCATGTTCTTTGCTATGTTGCGGAAATACTCCTCGTAGTATTTCAAGAGCTGCGTCGTGCCCCCCTCTGTCCTCTGGATGTGTTCCCAATGCTCTCTAGTGCTTGGGTCGAGAAGAGCACTGCCAGCTTTTACGATATTCTGGAAAAGAAAACATATGCTGCTCACAAAATGTAAAAGCTATACTGGCTGTCGAAAGGAATGAAAAAAAAAAAAGCTGCAGACCACACCTCAAAGCTGACTTGCTTAAAAGAAAACAAAATTGCTTAGGTTAAGATCAGCGGGTGCTATTTTAAGCATTTCGCCTACGCTGAAATCAGAGATAAACTGTGAGGCAAGTTAGGCTGAGAGTTTATGGGCGTTTTCGCGCTTACCTTAAGCCGGAGCGACGTCCCTCTTCACCGCGCAGCGTCTGCGCGGATTTCGCACTAATTGCTCCGCAGAACCCGGAAGAGCCGCAAAGTCCCGCGGCTTTTGCGTCGCAAATGTAAACCGCCAAAAACCAGTTTACATTTGCGACGCAAAAGCCGCGGGACTTTGCGGCTCTTCCGGGTTCTGCGGAGCAATTAGTGCGAAATCCGCGCAGACGCTGCGCGGTGAAGAGGGACGTCGCTCCGGCTTAAGGTAAGTGCGAAAACGCTCTATGACTGGCTTAAGGTCAGTCAGTGAGTTTCTATGGGCAGAGTAGGCATTTGATCTTGGGTCTCTGAGATCCGAGTCTAGAGCCTGGCAATTTAGGAGGCTGAATTATACCAGAGCCTAGTTAATCTGAAGAACATCCGTAGGACCGATTCATATGACATCAACTTCTTTTGACCACCATCAGTTTGGATCATCCCTGCACTGGGGGTTCAATGCCTTCAAAGTGTCCAGTGGCCCAATTATGACTGGGACCATGGCACACATGGAGAAGGCACATGTGTCTTCCCCCACACCAACATTTTCCCAGTTTAAACAGCCCACAGGAGATGCTGTTTACTCCGCTGGAAAACTTATGTGTAGTTATGGCAGCATGTTAAGTTTCCCAGTGGAGCAAACAATGGCTCCATAGAGCTAATTCAAGTCGGGAAAGTGGTGTGGGGGAAGGGGGCGGAAGTCCGTTCTCCTTGCATACCACAGACCCAGTCATAAGTGGGCTCCCACACACTTGGGAAGCATGGGATTCAAATTCCTTGAGGAGGTCAGGAAGGCTCCCACTCTCCTGCTTTCCAGAAACTATGCGAAACTGAATTATTCAAGAGGGCTTTTCTGTGCAGGCAATAGAGTTGAGCTGCACTAAATTATTCACGAAGTTACTTGGATAAATTATTAGGGATTGTGGTCTATACTACTGTGTTCAGCTTGCTGAAAACTAGGATCCTTCTATGTAATTTTTGTTTCATGTTAAGATTTATGCTTTGCTTCAGTTCTGTTTTTAGATTTCTGTTTGGTTCTACGACCCTAATTCTATTGAATTATTTATTGAATATCCTATCTTGTTGATTGTATTAGCTCACTCTGTGTAATCTACCTTGAATCCAAATGAGAAAGGCAGTCTATAAATGATGTATATAAATAAATATACTATATTTACAAATTCTTTTTTTCATTGCTCTTCATTTATACTCAGAAGTCAAGTTTCAACCTTGTTATTTTGTAGTACTTTCATATCCACAACATTGCAACCAGACCTCATTTTGGGTAAGAGTCACATGAGTGGAGCTCTGGAACCTCTAAATTTTATTGTGCTTTCTTTCTTTCTTACCCCCCATCCCAAATACTTGCTTCTGGGCTCCATTGTTCAAATCCCCTGTAAGAATTTCGCTGAACTCTAAGATTTGACAAACTTTCTAATATTTTTCACCACAAAAAATGTGAAAATAACGAAAACATACAAAGCAGACAGATGGTAATCTTCATCATGCCACTGCGGCCACATCGGCGAAAGCAATTTTAAAAGTATGATGGGAGTAAGGTTTTATTATGACAATTATAATTTGAAGCATTTTAAGGCAGATGCTGAGCCGATCAGTGTTGTCAAGGGTTTGTGGCATATGCAAATGAGTAATGCAAACGACTTGTGCTACTAATGAGCTCCGGCACCTCTTTTTCTATGAAATGACTCCTGGTTGCAACAAAGATTTATTTTCAGCAGCTGCCCCTTGACACACATATACACAAATCTCAGGCTGTGTTAAAACTCGTGACTGCTATTTCTGTATGTTACATCATTACTGTGATTTTCAAGTAAGCCATTTTACAGAAGGTTCTTCTGTTCTCTAGCCATTGCACATGCTGGTCATCCTGACAAATCAGCCAATAAAGCCATTCAGCACATCTCTCCTCTATAGCCGTTATACAACAGTGCCTTTAGCATTAAGATTCCCTTTCTTGGTTGCAGGGTCAGCAATTCCTGTCCAGTCTTCCCGGACAGTTTCCTGATATCTTCCGGGAGGACTGACTGTAGGAGAAAATACAGCAGCATTCTTTCTAGTTCCACACCAGGGGCAACACCTATCTTTTCTCAGTCTCTGGTAAACGTTCGTTACCTCATTGAACTCCACATCTCTCATCGCAGCCAAGCTGAACCCTTGCTGCTGGCTCTCGTACTGCAACACCCGGATCATCATGTGGTAGGCCGTTCGTACATCATTCCCGTAGAAGGGGTATGTGCGATTAGTAGCATTCTGAAGCACCCTGGCTATCTGCACAGACTTATCACCATCCATGCTGGTCTCATTGTGGAGAAGCTTTTCATTCTGATGCAAACAAACAAAAAGGCTTTCCAATTTAAGAAATAAATAGCACTCCGCCTTTGTTAAAAGGCTTAGTGAAATGCTTTTTATACTGACGGTTTCCATGTGGTATTGCAGAGGAAGAGATGCAGACTGCATAGATTACATGTGCGTATGCCATGATTCAAGGAGAGAAATGGTAACATGAGAGCTTGTTTGGTCTTATGCCTTACCTTTTGTATTGCCTGCTGGTAGAGAGTATGAACCAGTGCTTAGTGGCCTTACCTGTACCTAGGCAAGTGATCAATCCAAGGCTTAACTTTCTCAAGGGGAAACTCTAGCACCTCAGCTAATGTTGTTCATGTTCTGAACCTATTTTCTGAGCCCAAAGTCAGTATTTCCTAGCTCCACTCTGACCCCTGCAAATAAATGCATTTCTGTATCCACCCAGCTATCCGTCTTTCCATCCATCTATTGCACTTTATTCTGCCCTTCCCCTAAGGAGCTTGCTACAGAATATGTTGTTCTCCTTTTCTCAGCACAACCGCCACTATGAAAGGTAGGCTGAGATTGTGTGACTGGTTCAAGGTCACACATGGCAGAATGGGGATTCGAACTTGGCTCTCTCTCAAATTCTAGTTTGACGCTTTAACCCCAAAACCTCATTATCTCATCTGGGCGCAGTCTGCAATGGCCAGAAGAGCGCTAGGAAAGTTATACCATTAGCAGTTACAAAGAAACCTGGCTTCTTCTTTGCAAAGTATATTCCATGCCACATAAAGAAACAAAGTGAGCAATCCTTACTCGCCGGGCATAGGAGAAGACAAGGATTCTTTGCAGTGTTAAACAGTGGCATAAAGGCTGCTATGGTACACACAAGTCAGTAAAGGTTTCCTCTTTTGCAGAGCAGCCTGTTCTTACCATTATTTTAAGGTCCATGAAGCCAATGGTGGTGCAGTTAAAAAGCTCAGGCGGGAGCCAGCCTTTCTCGCTGTTGCAGTGGCGCACGGCATTGCCTTCAAACAAAAATTAATTAGCGAAAAATGCAATTGTTGTATTACCTCAAAGGGGGAGAAGAATCACTCTCGTTCACAAAGTAACACTCCACTGCACTGGAAAAGTTCCAGAAGAATACAGATGTACTAAGGTAGAGTACAGATGTACTAAGGTAGAGTTGCTTGTCTGTCTATTCCTTACTACTTTAATTACCTCATACATAGTCCTCTTTCTAAGCTGTGGAGTCTTGTGAGCAAAAATTCTACTTTGTGAGCTACTGGCATTAAAGCTGTGAGTGAATTATTTGCCTACTGCATAAATTCGTTTGCTCCGGGGCCATCTTTCCTGAGCTAAGACAAACATACATGAGCTGGAGGCTAAAAAACTGTGAGCTAGCTCACACTAACTCAGCTTAGAGGGAACACTGGTCCTGACTGGGATAAATACACTCAGATCTTCATTCCTACTCATGTCTGACAAAGCGAGATTTGACTCTCAAAAGCTTACTCCCTGAAAATCTTGTTGGTCTCTAAGGTCCTACAGGATTCAAATCTAACTGTTCTACTGCAGATCAATACAGCTACCCTCTGAAACACAGTCCTGTGTATCATACTAACAGTGCAATCCTGAGCAAAGTTACACTCTTCAGAGTCAATGGACTTAGAAGGGTGTAACTGATTACGCTTGTAAAATCATGTAAAGATCTCAGAAACAAAAGGAAAAGAATATTTTGGCTGTCTTTTCACACAGGGGATTGAGATTCCTATCCTATTCTACAACAGCTCATGATCTGCATTTTTCATATTCTGCCCTTCATGGGGTTGGATTCAACCGGCTTTTCTACTGTTAAAAGAAAGAGGAAGTGTTCCCCTCTGCTTACCAAGAGATCCTAGGACCTTCATGGCCACAAAACACATGAGACAGAGACTCTAGTGAGGAGGTGAATTAGGTGAGATTGAATGAAAAACCTGCCTGCATCCAACCCATAATTCTAAACGGGCTCATATATATTTGCAATATCTTCACTTAGATTAAATCTTCATTCTGAGGTTGGCCAGATTCTTATTTTCAGCCTCTGACAACACATTACCTTCTGGATTTAACTAAACTTTGAAAAATTGCATTTCGCATTGAAGTTTATGATAAGTTCAAAATTCTGCTACTTACCTGTTGATCCCTTGGGACACGGCACTGCAGCAGGCTGCCCAAATTTGGTCTGCGGCCACCAAATGCCAGCCTCAAATGCTTTAGGACATCCACTGTAAACCACTGTACGAGGTGATAAAAAACAGAAAAGGATTTCACCCTCAGGTAAGATAAAATTCACCAATGCCACTATTTGTGGGCAGAAGTACTTTTGCTTTTGCTAGGACAAGGCTTAATGCATTATGATGCTAAAAGTGTCAAACTACTTTATGGGAAAAAAAAGATGAAGCATTTTTATGGCATCTGCAAACCAGTTTAAAGGAAACCAAGGATATAACAAGATCTTCTTAGATGTTATAATCTCTTTCAGATATTCTAAAACAGGTAAGTGTCAAGCATGAGATTTCAAAATAACCAGTCCTTGGGTTTTGAAACAAAGTGTGGCTTATTGATAATCCATGTGGCTCAGCTGAGCTAGGTATTGGAACTGATACTTAGTAACAACAGAGTACATACTTTAAAATGGCACATCAAAGGTTCTATAAACAATTCTACATTCACGTGTGAAATTCACACTCTAACTTCCTTATCTCTATTGCGGTTGGCGCATCCTGGGTCCAGGCCTCGCTGCGCCTGGGAATGAGTCCCAGGAGGTCTTATCTTCAAAGAGGACATTCCTGCATTTGTTAGTAAAAGCGAAAGAAGCAATGGAGGGGGTTTGCTACTTTGATGTGCCTGAGTATAATTCACGGTTAGTAACAATTCTATGATCTGACAATTATAACAAGTAGAAAATTCACAATGCTTGACAGTAAGCTCCTCTAACTCGACCCGAAAGACTGTAAGAACAACAAGCAAGTAGTACCTTCGCAGCCATGAACTGTGACTTCAGCAAAAGGATTATCACAGCGATTGCATTGCCGCCCAATCACTCCTGGTTTACAGGGGCACTGCCCTGTTTCAGGGTCACACGTGCGGGTGTGGGAACCAGCTGGGAAGCAGTCACATGGGTAACAAGTGTCACTGTTTTGAGGCCTGTAATAGTTTGTCTGGAAAAACAAAAAGATAGTCATAGAAGTGCGCAAATGAAGAACACAGGCACTGGTTACAACATGTACTTTAGGATGTTTCATATGGAAACACAGGCACAGTAATATTTTATTTAATTACTTTATTTATATTAGATCCAGCACCTAGACATTTTTATCTCACGTGTACAAATTTGGGGACTGCAAGGAATTGTAGGACAGGAAGTCCTCACCCTATCCCCAATATTTATCCCCTCCAGGATTCTATTAGCTCTCAGAGGTATTAGAAGGTTTGTTTCCCCTCTTCTCCCCTTTGCCTCCAGCTGTCAACATTACTCCTAAAATTTAGCCATCAGAGGCCTTAGTAGTATAAAATTTAAAACATGTTGAAGCCATGAGAAGCCCCCCCCCCCCCAAAAAGCCCCATCTCAACTGCTTTGGAAATTTTGGGAAACACTGATATATAAGCAATATTCACTTTCCTATCAAAACTGAATTTATTTTATTGCTTTAACAGCATAAAATGCATAAATTATAACTTAGCATACAGCACAGCGGCAAGCCCAGTTGCAAATATACCCCATATAAAAGGAGAGAGCTGCAGCCTATTGTACCTTATGCTACTTTAGACCATATAACAAAGTTTTTGCCATCTAAGAGGTGGCCAGAGGGGAGAGGAATCTTGAAAATAGATAACATAATTTCCTAAAGAAGGAAGTGTGTTATTTGGTAAAAACATCCTCATACAGGGAGTAATTCTAAACAGGTTCTATTTAGGAGTAGGTTCCATTTTCTTCAATGGGCTTACTCCCAGGAAAGTGTTTTTAGGATTGCAGCCTCAGTTGTTTTAGGGCTCAGTTGTTACAGGGCTAGCAGCATATTTACATATTAAGCAAAACTTTATAGCACTGAAAACACTGAACTATCCAGTGTGTTATCACCATACACGTTATAGCATACTAACTATTGGGCAAAAATTGTTACATAGGCATCGTCATCAAATGCTACCTATTGTTTCACATAATCACCTGCACGCTCCACATTCTGGGTAACACCTTGTCTTTAAAAGCACTTCACCCGTTTCAAAGGGAAAAAATCATAGGAGTGTCCCCCCCACCCTCGGATTTCCATTCCTCTGCTAGAAAAACTAAAATAAAGTCCATAGGGCCCCTTAATTTTCCGCTGCTGTTTTCTCCCTTGACCCAGGACTTCAGTCTGATTTTTGTAAAAAAAAGTCTTTATTTTTCTTTTAATTAATGAACAAAATAATATTTTTCTGCAGTCCTGGGGAGTTCCAAGTCCACAGCTTTTCAGCAGGTGGCCTAGGCTGCAGCTCTCACAATGGCTTTCCTCGTAGTAAGCCCCAATGAATAAAATGTGACTTACTCCTGAGCAGAACTGCTTACAATTATTCCCCTTGTTTGCTGCTTTTGCTACTTTCAATATAGGCACAGGGTCCAGCCACCTTACCATCAGACTCAGCAAGGCTGATGTACAGATTTACAGAGTAGCCCTGGCCACAGTAAAAGTATTACATTTCCTTTCCAGGTCTCATGCATTTCTACTGCAGAGCATTATGTGCACACAGTAGGGTGCTCTGACCGGCCCCGAGTGTATTGTTGATGCAAACAATCACCAATAACGAGAAAGATGCCTGCCGTTTCCTACAGCTTTTCCTGCTACAACAATATTTGTGATAAGCCTTACCTTACATCGACACTCTCCATTGGTCTTATTGCAGTCAGGATCAAACCCCTTACCAACCTCGCAGTTACATGGGCCGCAAACAGGATTCCCCCACCAGCCTCTGGGACAAGGCGAATCAATTCTACGAAGGAAGTGTGACAAAACAAGAGGAAGCTCTTCTTTAAAAATATGGACAAAGGCTTTTTCTTTTCTTACACGGAAACCACAGAAGTGTAACGTGACCTGATGTAAATACCCAAATCTCATTGAAACAGATGGAAGTTACAAAGCAGTGGTGCTTGATGAACTCTTCCCATGATCCTATCTTATAGCTTCCATTGCATCATACTACATCAGCAAATATTTTACATTATGACAAATCTTTATAAAAGTCAATGAAAAGGTAAAAAGTTGTAAGGACACATTTTCTCCTATTGTAAGTAATGATTGTTTTCTTTTTAAAAATAAGACTGCAGATTTATACCCCGCATTTCTCTCTGGTGTAGTGGTTAAGTGTGCGGACTCTTATCTGGGAGAACCGGGTTCGATTCCCCATTCCTCCACTTGCACCTGCTAGCATGGCCTTGAGGCAGCCATAGCTCTGGCAGAGGTTGTCCTTGAAAGGGCAGCTGCTGTGAGAGCCCTCTCCAGCCCCACCCACCTCACAGGGTGTCTGTTGTGGGGGAGGAAGGTAAATGAGATTGTGAGCCGCTCTGAGACTCTTCAGAGTGGAGGGCGGGATATAAATCCAATATTTCATCTATCTCACAGGGTGTCTGTTGTGGGGGAGGAAGGTAAAAGAGATTGTGAGCCGCTCTGAGACTCTTCGGAGTGGAGGGCGGGATATAAATCCAATATTTCATCTATCTCACAGGGTGTCTGTTGTGGGGGAGGAAGGGAGAGGAGATTGTGAGCCGCTCTGAGACTCTTCGGAGTGGAGGGCGGGATATAAATCCAATATTTCATCTATCTCACAGGGTGTCTGTTGTGGGGGAGGAAGGGAGAGGAGATTGTGAGCCGCTCTGAGACTCTTCGGAGTGGAGGGCGGGATATAAATCCAATATCTTCATCTACCTCACAGGGTGTCTGTTGTGGGGGAGGAAGGGAGAGGAGATTGTGAGCCGCTCTGAGACTCTTCGGAGTGGAAAGCGGGATATAAATCCAATATTTTCATCTACCTCACAGGGTGTCTGTTGTGGGGGAGGAAGGGAAAGGAGATTGTGAGCCGCTCTGAGACTCTTCGGAGTGGAGGGCGGGATATAAATCCAATATCTTCATCTACCTCACAGGGTGTCTGTTGTGGGGGAGGAAGGGAAAGGAGATTGTGAGCCGCTCTGAGACTCTTCGGAGTGGAGGGCGGGATATCTTCTACTTCTTCTCCTTCTGAACCAGAGACCGATTTCCCACTATCCTTATGCCGCTCTCATGCTCCTCTTCTCTATGGGGCTTCCGTCAGATTCCACACTTTTTGCCCTGGGGCTGCAACTAGGTTTGCCTTTTTCACATGGCAAACAGAAACTGGTTTTTAGAGGATCTTCTTTGTTGCGCAAAAGAGGTGGAGCAAGTTGCAGCCCCGGGGCACATAGTGTGAAATCCAATGGAAGCCCCTCAGAGAAGAGGCGAGTGAGAGCGGCATAAGGCAAGTGGGAAATCGGTCAGAGTCTCTGAGTGGCTTACAAATCTCCTTTAACTTCTTCCCTGATGACAGCTGGTGGCATTCAGATGTCATAAGAAACTTTTTAAAAACAAACGCCAGTTCCCAAGGTTAAACATTTCCATTTTAGCAACATTCTGTGTAACTCCATTATATGTTAATTGTTCTATTTATTTGTACTTTTGTATCTTCTTTAAGATTAATAGGGTAGATTTCTGATTTGTTAGGGCTGAATTTAAGTCCTGCTATGTTGCTAAAATTATTAACTAATTTTTGCAATTCTGCAATGGATTTTGTGGGGTTAGTTAAAGATAATATCATGCCATCAGCATAAAGGCCTATCTTCATTTCTCGGTTTCCTACTTGAATTCCTTGTATATTACTGTTTTTACGTATATCCTGTGCTAGTGGCCCTAAAGCTAAAATCTCTCTCTCTCGGCTTGACTTCGCGAACGAAGATTTAAGAAAGGTGCTAAAATAAATAGAAGCATTGACAACGGGCATCCTTGCCTGGTGCCTTTTTGTAGTCTAATCGGATTGGATATACAATTATTTATTTTTCATCTTGCTGTTGGGTTTCTGTATATAGCACTAACGGCTGTCCGAAATTTTTGTCCAAATGCCATCCTATCTAATAGTAATTTCAAATAATTGATTTCCACATTGTCAAACACTTTTTCAGTGCAGCGAAATTACAGCAGCTTCAATGCTTTGGTTTTGACAATGTTGAATAATATTTAAAAGACGGCGAATGCTATTCGTCAGGTTTCGATGCAAGATGAAACCAGTTTGGACTTTACTGATATAATTTGGCAAGATTTGTTTTAATCTATTAGCTAAGATTTTGGCAAATATTTTTGTGTCCGTATTTATTAAAGAAATTGGTCTGTATTCTGATGTTTCGAGGTGATTTTTGTTTGGTCTCGGTATGACTACAATATTGGCTTCCTACCATGATGGGGATATTATTCCAACTTCTAAAATTTGATTGCAAAAGTCTTTAATTGCTGTGCCTGAAGCAACGACCACTCTTCCGTCCACCCCGGCACTCAGGAGGTCCACGTGGGAGCACTTCAAGCCTGCCTGTCTTAGAGATTGTCCATTAAGGTTGTGAACCGGGGGGAAGGGATGTTGTGTATGAGATCTAAAATACGTATATTAAAGGGTGTTCCTGCTTGGCTCATTGGAGCCTGTAGGACTGAGCTAGGGGACTCAGGAACAATGAGCAGTAGGATCCAGATCCCTGCTGCCCTGCTCCAATCACGGGCCACCTGCTGGTTTGAATAGTCCAATAAGGTGCTTGTTTGGGAACTCTGTGGTGTATATAGTTGGCCCCATTGGCCCAGTTCTCCAGTCTTTGAGTTCAGCCTTTGCCATGCTGCACTTAATAAAAGAGCTTTGCTTGAATCACTGCTTCCTCGCCTACTCCATAATTGGAACCCACTATATTATAGCAACCTTAGGTGGTTGCCTACGGGCGCATCTCTGTGGGGGGGGTGCCAAATTAAGCACTCCCCCCCCCCACAGGCTGTGGCAAGAAAGCCAGCGAACAAGGAAGGAAGGGAGATCTGCTGCCTTTCCTATTTGCTGATAAAGGGCCTGCTGACCAGAAGAACCTTTCGCTGGAATCCTCTCACATCTTTTAAATCTCATGGGAGGGAGGGAGCAGAAGAGCCAAAGGTGGTGGGCATGGCCCCTGCAGCCAGGTTGCACCACTACACCGGGGCACTCAGCATGGGAGATGGCATGGAAGGGAGCTCCATGCCGCCTCCAAGGTAAGGCGATGAGGCTGACACCTGGGGTAGACACCCTAGCTCTGGCACTGTTAATGTGTTTTGCATGTTTGTAAACTGAAATTTAAAAAATATATTTTAAAAATGTAGGCTCACTCACAACTTTAAGTCTAGTAGATCTTTCAGCTCATGAGGTAGAACTTCTATCACAAGATGACATGGCTTAGAGGGAACATGGGACTGCATAGAAGTTACAAAAATGAGCATTCTGTGTAACTCAGAGATGCTTCTGTATACATCATGGGGGACCAGTTCGGCACAGACCATGAACCCTTAATGTGAGAAGAGAGGAAGGAGGAGGCATGCACCGAGACCAACAGCATATGTTTATTTCTGCTTCGTTGACTATGCTAAAGCCTTTGACTGTGTGGATCACAACAAACCGTGGCAAGTCCTTTAAGAGATCACCTCACATGTCTCCTGAGAAACCTGTATAAGGGTCAAGAAGCAACTGTCAGAACAGGATATAAAACAACTGATTGGTTTAGAATAGGAAAAGGAGTTCAACAAGGATGTATCTTGTCACCCTGCTTATTTAATCCAAGAGTTCTGAAAGAACTCAAAGGTGAACTTGTGGATCTCCTGACAAAAATATGTAATCTTTCATTGAAATCTGCCTCCATTCCTGAGGACTGGAAGGTAGCAAATGTCACCCCCATCTTTAAAAAGAGTTCCAGAGGAGATCCGGGAAATTACAGGCCAGTCAGTCTGACTTCAATACCGGGAAAGTTGGTAGAAACCATTATCAAGGATAGAATGAGTAGGCACATTGGTGAACACAAGTTATTGAGGAAGACTCAGCATGGGTTCTGTAAGGGAAGATCTTGTCTCACTAACCTGTTAGAGTTCTTTGAGGGGGTGAACAAACATGTGGACGAGGGGGACCCAATAGATGTTGTTTACCTTGACTTCCAGAAAGCTTTTGATAAAGTTCCTCATCAAAGACTCCTTAGTAAACTCGAGAGTCATGGAGTAAAAAGACAAATCCTCTTGTGGATCAAAAACTGGCTAATTAATAGGAAGCAGAGAGTGAGTATAAATGGGCAATTTTTGCAGTGGAAGATGGTAAGCAGTGGGGTGCCGCAGGGCTCAGTACTGGGTCCCATGCTCTTTAACTTGTTCATTAATGATTTGGAGTTGGGAGTAAGCAGTGAAGTGGCTAAGTTTGCAGATGACACTAAATTGTTCAGAGTGGTGAAAACCAGAGAGGATTGTGAGGCACTCCAAAGGGATCTGGGCATCAACATGGCAGATGAGGTTCAATGTGGCCAAGTGTAAAGTAATGCACATTGGGGCCAAAAATCCTAGCTATAAATACAAGTTGATGGGGTGTGAACTAGCAGAGACTGACCAAGAGAGAGATTTTGTGGTCATGGTAGATAACTCACTGAAAATGTCAAGACAGTGTGCAATTGCAATAAAAAAGGCCAATGCCATACTGGGAATTATTAGGAAGGGAATTGAAAACAAATCAGCCAGTATCATAATGCCCCTGTGTAAATCAGTGGTGCGGCCTCATTTGGAGTATTGTGTACAATTCTGGTCACTGCACCTGAAAAAAGATATTATAGCACTGGAAAAAGTGCAGAAAAGGGCAACTAGAATGATTAAAGGGTTGGAACACTTTCCCTATGAAGAAAGGTTAAAACGCTTGGGGCTCTTTAGCTTGGAGAAACGTCGACTGCAGGGTGACATGATAGAGGTTTACAAGATTATGAATGGGATAGAGAAGGTAGAGAAAGAAGTACTTTTTTCTCTTTCTCGCAATACAAGAACTCATGGGCATTCAATGAAATTGCTGAGCAGTCAGGTTAGAACTGATAAAAGGACGTACTGCTTCACCCAAAGGGTGATTGACATGTGGAATTCACTGCCACAGGAGGTGGTGGTGGCTACAAGCATAGACAGCTTCAAGAGGGAGTGAGATAAAAATATGGAGCAGAGGTCCATCAGTGGCTATTAGCCACAGGTTATTGTTGGAACTCTCTGTTTGGGGCAGTGATGCTCTGTATTCTTGTGCTTGAGGGGGGGGCACAGTGGAAGGGCTTCTAGCTCCACTGGTGGACCTCTTGATGGCACTTGGGTTTTTTGATCACTGTGTGACACAGAGTGTTGGACTGGACGGGCCATTGGCCTGATCTAACATGGCTTCTCTTATGTTCTTATGTTCTTACATGTCCAGGTAATGCCAATTGGCACTTTGGGATCAGGAAGTAATTTTAATCCAGACCAGATTGGCCCATTGATCCTGGAGGGTTTTATTTTTGTCTTCCTCTGGGCATAGAGCAGAGTCTCTGTGGGAGTGGGGAGGGAGAAGGCAGTTGTGCAGGGGGTTAGACTAGATGACCCTTTAGGTCCCTTCCAGATCTGTTTCTGAGCTCATCTCTTGTCTTGAAAACCTCAGTGAGGGGTCACTGGTATAACTGGTTGTTACATAACAGCACTTCGTTATCATAATTGTTAATAATTATGCATAAACCAGAACTACAATGTGTACCACAACATTTTAAAATTAACATCAGTGTACAAAGGAAAAAAGAAATAAAGGCAGGATGCAGGAATGGGCCACACTGTGTCTAAGGTAGCTTCTTATGCCACACAGCCTTAAACCAACAAGAGAAAACAGGGAATCAAAAATATTTGCTTACTTGCTTTCACAGTACTGGCCATAATAGTTTTGCCCACATTCGCAGATGTATCCATGAGAAGAGCTTGGTTTACGCACGCAAGTGGAGACATGCTCACAGGGGTTCAGGCTGCACACATCAACGCAATCTGTCCCAAAGTACCCTGGGGAGACAAGGTTATAGACGTCTAACAGCCACTGTATAACTTGTGATTTGTGTTACCTCAGGAAGCCAATCTATTTTAAGCGTACACATTAATTACACCTTTGGAGCTATCAGTAAGTTCTCCAGCCCTTGCAAAACAACATCTACAAATGCTACATTTGAAAATGCTGAAAGGCTTTTTTTAAAAAAAAAAAGACTTCAGGTGTCAGTCACTTGTTTTATTTTGTACTTAAGACATTAATTATAAAACTACTTATTTTCTTTGCACGTTTAGAAAATGGCTGACTATGTCCTCCATGCCGCAAATATTTCAAAACAGAGGAAACAGTTCAGTGTGATTTATTTGGCCTGTCTGTAAAAAGAAAAGTAACCTGATAGAAATTGAGCTATGTGAGGACACATAGGAGATAAAATAAGAAATAGAATTCCTTTTATTTCAACCAGAGTGAATTCTGGGATTTTTTTTGCTGACCCATGCAAATTGTTCACTGTCATCCCCAAAATTCAGTTCTGTGATTCTTTAATTTTCATAAACTTCGACATTTTGCCAGCTAACATTTGTAACTATAAGAAAATTGTACAGATTTGGTTTTAATTATTTTCTCAAGAATTTGCTGCTTTTAATAGGTGTAATCCTCCCCCCCAAAAAAAAGATGGTGTATGCAAAGTCCATGTTCACTTACTGATGAGAAAGTCAGTGACTTCTATTACTCTCCAGGATTTAAATTCTATGGGTTTATACTATGGATTTAAATTTTTAGTACTGTCAATTAATTAACAGTTATAAAAAAGAAACCCAACCATCCACCATTCTTGGTTACATGACAACAGTGTAGTCATCCACCACAAATGGGATAGGGATTCCTTTCTGTAGCAGGTTTTCAGTACCTACTTTTCTTATTTATTCAGACGTCTTATCTGTTTTCTTTTCTTATTTCCTATTAGATCTACACTCTTCAATTTCCCAACTTTCTGCAATCTTGCAAGAGGAACCATCACAGAAGTACTACGATAGTAATGCAGCCAATACAGTAGTATTCGAAAATAAGAGAGAGCTGCAAGGTACCATTCTAGGCAATGATGGGTACCTTTTGTTTAATCTTAGGACCAAAACGCATGTTATGTTTGACACATATGGGAAACAGGTGCCTCGTAGTCAGATGTTAGAGTGGGGACCAACCTTTAAAAACAAACCTTTTAAAACATCTTTGTCATTCCATACAACTCAAATGCTACAAGGAGGAAGAAAGGGGTTTAGGCTTTCCTCCCAGGCTGTTTTCACCAGTAGAAAAAGTTGCAGGGTTGGGGGCTGTTTGTCCCTTCCTTGAACTCCTCATGACCCGGGAATGGACACATGGAGCTCTAGAAAGGGGTAAACAGCTCCTCCTTGCTAGCAAAAACAGTCCAGGAGGGAAGCCTAAAGCCCCCTCCTTACCTCTTTGGTGGCTAAAAAGGCAAATGCAATTTTGGGCTGTTTTAAAAGAAGTATAGTGTCCAGATCACGTGAAGTGATGGTATCGCTTTACTCTACCCTGGTAAGACCTCACCTGGAGTATTGTGTTCAGTTTTGGGCACCACATTTTAAGAAGGACATAGACAAGATGGAATGGGTCCAGAGGAGGGCAACAAAGATGGTGAGGGGTCTGGAGACCAAGTCCTATGAAGAAAGGCTGAAGGAGCTGGGCATGTTTAGCCTGGAGAGGAGGCGGCTGAGAGGTGATATGATAACCATCTTCAAGTACTTGAAGGGCTGTCATATAGACGATAGTACAGAATTGGTTTTTGTGGCCCCAGAAGGTAGGACCAGAACCAAAAGGTTCAAATTAAGTCAGAAGAATTTCCATTCCAACATTAGGAAGAACTTCCTGATGGTTAGAGCAGTTTCTCAGTGGAACAGACTTCTTCACAAGGTGGTGGGCTCTCCTTCCTTGGAGGTTTTTAAAAAGCGACTAGATGGCCTTCTGACAGCAATGAAGATCTTGTGAATTTAGGGGGAGGGGTTTGTGAGTTTCCTGCATTGTGCAGGGGGTTGGACTAGATGACCCTGAGAGTCTCTTCCAACCCTATGATTCTATGAACAGGGCAACAATAACACTTTTGAAGATTAGTCCCTGCTTTAATGTTGGGCTACAAATGGGTCAAATATTCGTGACCCATCATCTATCGAATGTCACATGTATTTTATCTCTTAGTTTTCCATGTTTATGGGCAGAAATTTTGTGCAATAGTTCCCAAATCCTCTAAATACTGCTCCAATCAGAAAATTTTGGAATGCACAGGTACCTTATTATTTTGACTGGCTTGCTACCAGCCATTATTACCTGGATCACAAATACAGGAATAGCTGTCCCAATCATCACTGCAATAGCTGTGCTGGGGGCAAGGGTTAGAATCACAGGGATTGTCCATCTCACAGCCTTCCTTGACATTAATGTTCCCAGCCTGATGCATGTTTAACGTAGCTGCATTTGTAGATGTCTCCCCCATTCTCACTCCCTAAAAGGAGGGAAGAAGTTAAAACAGTGAGACTATTCTTTATGTTGCAGTTTAAGATACGGTGGTGCAGCAGCATCTCAGTATTTACACCAAAAATGGAGTCAGTCAATGGGAAATCATAAATTAGAAGTCAGACTTCTAAAAACCTAACTGTAAAAATCTGCAAACAAATAACTGGACACAATCCAGAATTAATTTAATTGAAATCTCTCTCTCTCTCTCTCTCTCTCACACACACACACACACACCTAAAATTAATCTTCATTAATTCAGATGAGATTGTGCCAAGCACTTAAAGTCAATTTAAACAGAGAAATGTTCAAAGTTAAGTTATTCTAAAATAGAATTTAAAAGAGATGGATAAAGCATCTTTTGCCCCCCACCCCTCCAGTAAGGCTGTTGAAAAAAAATGAACATCTTAAACACGTAAGTGATCACTCATTTTTAGTTTTCACCTGCAGGCAGCCATAGAAACCATGCTGTTCTGAGACTTGATCTTCAGAGTTAATTTAATTGAAATCTCTCTCTCTCTTTCTTTCTCTCTCTCTCTCTCTCTCACACACATACACACACACACACCTAAAATTAATCTTCATTAATTCAGATGAGATTGTGCCAAGCACTTAAAGTCAATTTAAACAGAGCAAAGTTCAAAGTTAAGTTATTCTAAAATAGAATTTAAAAGAGATGGATAAAGCATCTTTTGCCTCCCACCCCTCCAGTAAGGCTGTTGAAAAAAAAATGAACATCTTAAATACGTAAGTGATCACTCATTTTTAGTTTTCACCTGCAGGCAGCCATAGAAACCATGCTGCACTGAGACTTGATCTTCAGAGACACCTCCCACAACAATACTTCTCATTTTTAGTCCTGGCAACTGATTTCCAATCTGTACAGTACTCTGAAAAGAAGAACAGATTAAAGGTGGTTGCTGCATTCCTATAAGTTCTCAGTTGCAGTACTGCATATGACTAATGCAGAAAAAGATAATCATGAATAAATATAGAGTGGCTAGAGAGCCAGTTTGGTGTAGTGGTTAAGTGCGAGGACTCTTATCTGGGAGAACCAGGTTTGATTCCCCACTCCTCCACTTGCAGCTGCTGGCATGGCCTTGGGTCAGCCATAGCTCTGGCAGAGTTGTCCTTGAAAGGGCAGCTTCTGAGAGAGCCCTCTCCAGCCCCACCCACCTCACAGGGTGTCTGTTGTGGGGGGAGAAGATATAGATCGTAAGCTGCTCTGAGTCTCAGATTCAGAGAGAAGGGCGGGGTATAAATCTACAATTCTTCTTCTTCTATAAAATGAGAAAATGTTCACATGCTTCTGATAAAGAAGCATTTCCAGAAGACATAATACTCTGTTTTTCAATCCAATCCAATTATTTTTATAAACTGATTTATTCATAAAGTCTCTATGAGTGATTACTTTTAAAGTCACACAATGATGGACATCATGCAGAACTAAGTTTTCTTATGGTATTTAATGTACAGTAGATTCTGTGGACTTCAGAACAGTTGCAGAATCTAGCTTGCTAGAACCATGGCGATAGTGCAGTCCATTGTGCACCACTGGAAAAAAAGGGATTTCTGATCTACTGGAGATATGGGCTTGGATCCCACCTAGACTTCCACAGATGTGCGGGGGGTGGTGGTCAAATTTTATTGATTCTCCCCCCATGGGAGACCTCCAGTTTCCCCCCTAAGCTTTTCCTTGTGGGTTTCTATCCCTGGGAACAGCTTTTAGGAATGTGTTTCAGGCTACTACAGCAAAGAGAAATTGGTAAAAATTGTCCCTGTCTCTTGAGCCCACCGAAATCTAGGTGGTATCAAGGCACTCTATGAATCTTTTGGAGGAAGGCAAACTAGAAATAAGTATGAAAAGAATCTGGCCTTGGTCTTGTCGAATGTTGTGCTGCCATTCATTGCTACCCTTCCTAGATTTATTGTTATGACTTCAATAAAGTCAAAAGATTATGGATGTCACCACACCTGATACATCCCATAATCCAATGACACAACAGCCAGGTACTTTATGTCTTTCCCATCTTTTGCACTCTTTAGCTCTATTAACAAGTGATGCCATTCTCCATCACTCATTCGGGACTGAGTCATCTTCAAACTTGCCACTTGATTCAGTCCATCGTAGACTTCAAACACCACATAGTTGTTCAGTATCTGTTGAAAGCAAGCACAGTCTGCTGAAAATATAATTTTATTTTAATTTCTTGTTGCAAACAAATAAATATGCTTATTTTCTGTATAGGTTTTAAGACCTTTTCAGTTTTAAATTCTTCATACGAATACTTTCCTGAACCTTTGTTCTTGAATATATATATTGTCCCTGTATTATGCCCTCCCTTTGAACTCTGTTCCTTCCTGTCTGTAACATCTAGGTCGATAATTATGGCAAACAGACTTAATTACCCAAGCTTATATTATGTAATTCCATTTGCCTAGGAAGCTTTATTTGTCTTAGACCCAGGGGTCATTTTGTAGAAAAACAGGTGGTGGAACTCATTTGCATAACTCATTAGCATATGCCCCCCCAGCCAAAAGCAACCCGATGCAAGAAAGGAGAGCCCCAAGTGAGCAAGGCCTGCTTGGGCTGGCTAGAGATTCAGCCTGGGGCTCTCCTGGGCTGCCCCCCCACCAATCACAAGGCCAGCAAGCCACCCGCAACCCAAAATCACATAAGAAGTGGAGAAAGGGTGGCACGGGCTTTTCTAGGGGTTAATGAGGGCTGCTAGGGGTGTGGCAAAGCCCCTGGTGGCTGGCTGGCTGCCCGCTCTCCTAATTCAGGGATTGTTATGCAACTACACCTACTATTCAATGGATAAGGTAGGTGGGGAGGAAGAGAGGGAACCATCAGAAAGGTTCAGGAGCTGCACTCCTGTGAACTCCTGCTGAATCTGAGGCCTGCTTAGACCTACATAAATTAATATATGGTCTATTGTCTGGAAATAATTTCACACCACAAGAAGTTCTGATGTCATTTTATTCTTTTTTACATAAAATGACTTCTGATTGACTTCAGGCCATTGTCACCTGAACCAGCTATTTTCCTCTGAACACGTGCATCTGACAGGCTTCTTACTATCTGTGATGAATCATGTAATTCTGAGTCTGTAACCCATGAGACTTGAACCCTATTTCCACACACTATCTAGAGAGAATTTGAGAAGTAAGTAGTTAGGATGCTGTTTTGTATAATTGGATGAACATAGTAGACTGGGTTGAACCCTATTTTCAATTACCTGGCAATTTCTTTTCCTTCCTTCCTTCCTTCCTTCCTTCCTTCCTTCCTTCCTTCCTTCCTTCCTTCCTTCCTTCCTTCCTTCCTTCCTTCCTTCCTTCCTTCCTCCCTCCCTCCCTCCCTCTCTCTCTCTCTCTGACCGATTTCACACTCACCCTACACCGCTCTGACGTTACTCTTTTCAGTGCGGTGTCCTTCCAATTTCCCACTATCTGCCCTGGGGCTTCAGCCCACATTGGCATTTTTGCGTGGCAAAGAGAAACTGCTAAAAACCAGTTTCTCTTTGCCATGCAAAAACGCGATCTTCGTTGAAGCCCTGGGGCAGATAGTGGGAAATCAGAAGGACGCCGCACTGAAAAGAGGAACATCAGAGTGTGAAATCAGTCTCTCTCTTTCTTTCCTTATTGTATTTTTATGTGTGTGTGTCTGCACCTGGAAGTCATGGCAACTTCTGATGCCTGACCCCTACTGGGGGCCTGGAGGTAGGGTTGCCAATCCCCAGGTGGGGACAGGGGATCCCCCGGTTTGGAGGCCCTTCCCCCCCCCCCGCTTCAGGGTTGTCAGAAAGCAGGGGGAGGGGAGGGAAATGTCTGCTGGGATCTTTGTTATTCCCTATGGAGATTTATTCCCATAGAAAATCATGGAGAATTGATCCGTGGGTATCTGGGGCTCTGGGGGGGGGGCTACGTTTTGAGGTAGAGGCACCAAATTTTCAGTATAGCATCTAGTGCCTCTCCCCAAAATACCCACTAAGTTTCAAAAAGATTGGACCAGGGGGTCCAATTCTATGAGCCCCAAAAGAAGGTGCCCCTATCCTTCATTATTTCCTATGGAAGGAAGCCATTGAAAAGGTGTGCCGTCCCTTTAAATGTGATGGCCAGAACTCCCTTTGGAGTTCAATGATGCTTGTCACACCCTTGATCTTGGCTCCACCCCTAATGTCTCCTGGTTCCACCCCCAAAGTCTCCTGGCTCCACCCCCAAAGTCCCCAGCTATTTCTTGAATTGGACTTGGCAACCCTAGTTAATAATGGATTTATTTTCTTCCACTAAAATAACAACTGCCATGGGCTGCAAAAAATTAAGAATCCTCATAAATGAGTAATTGATTTACTTGTATTTGGAAAACTAATTTATTTTTAAAAAACCTTTTGTGCTATTATTAAGCATACAGAAACAAATTCTGTTATGCATTTTTGTTGAATATTGAAGTATTTTTATTATGTTCAGGACTTAATTAATACTTTACATCTTTAATAAAACTGTTCTCATGAACAGGTGTAGTTAGCACTGAAACGATGCAGCTTGTGCACTAAATTCGGACATGGACTCTTTTCAGTGAATTCTTCTCAACAACAAACACTACAATCTGGTAAACCACAGCCAAGATGTCTCCTGCATAGTAATTTGACCAACGTAACTTGGCTCGTTCAGAGGCACTAATCCTCTGAATCCCAGAGCTGGGAGGCAACAGCAGATGAAGCCTCAGCCTTTATGTCCTGTTGTTGGCTGTTCAGTGGACCTGGCTGGCCATTCTGTGAGACAGGAAGAATGCTGGACTAGATAGACCATTGGTCAGATCCAGCAGGGCTCTTCATATGTTCTTATGTATATAGGCTTCCCAATCCCCAGGTCCCAGCGGGGGATCCCCCGTTTTTACAGGCTTCTCCCCGCCCCCCAGCCAGCTGGCTGGTGGGGGAAGCCCCGCCCCCCACAATCACCATGTAGTTTTAGAGCTCCTGCAGGTCCGTTTTTAAAATATGTGCCATTAAGGCTGAGCAGGAAGCAGGAAACAGGAAGGGCTTCGGAGAACGGCCCCTCCCTTTGTTTTGCTTCGTTTTCAGATCAAGTAAAGTTCTGCAGGAACAAGACCCAGTAAGTATTTGTGTCTGTGAGAGAGGGAGGGGCAGGGGATTCTCTGGTTTGGAGGCCCTCCCCAAACCAGCGTGGGGGGAGGGAAATGTCTACTGGGCACTCTATTATTCCCTATGGAGAATGATTCCCATAGGGAATAATGGGGAATTGATCCGTGGGTATTGGGGGCTCTGGGGGGGGCTATGTTTTGAGGTAGAGGCACCAAATTTTTAGTATAGCATCTAGTGCCTCTCCCCAAAATACCCCCCAAGTTTCAAAACAATTGGACCGGGGGGTCCAATTCCGTGAGCCCCAAAAGATAGTGCCCCTATCCTTCATTATTTCCTATGGAAGAAAGGCATTTAAAAAGGTGTGCTGTCCCTTTAAATGTGATGGCCAGAACTCCCTTGGAGTTCTTATGCTTGTCACACCCTTGTTCCTGGCTCCACCCCCAAAGTCTCCTGGCTCTGCCCCCAAAGTCCCCAGATATTTCTTGAATTGGACTTGGCAACCCTATACGTATACCTTTACAGACCCCACTTCCTCCCAGTTGATCTAGTTATATAAAACCATGTATGAATTATCGAAATAAATAAAGTTCAGATCTTTTTTAAATATCAGAATACTACCTTACCACAAAAAAGTCTTTGAGCCAGTGCTCAAAATCTGTTATAGTTTAAAGCCACAAATTTAAGTTCAGGGTTAGCTTTTGTTATTTAATGAACGTATTTGTATGTTCATTCAATCACGTTTTGTCTCCCGTTAATGAACATATTTGTACCTGAATGTTGATCTTGGATGATGCTCCTGCCTTTGCTTGCATCAACATGCCATTAACCTTCCGAGTTCTAAACATGAGGCCGATGTACCACGGCACAGAAATAGTGATATCAAGATCATGCCAGAAAACCATGCTGTCCCCTGTGAAGCACTGAGGGAAAGACATCACTGAAACAAAGAGAAGGAGGAGAGGCTTTTAACAAAAAGCTTTAAAACATCAAAACAAAACTCTTTCTTCAGCCATTCTCGGTTGCATTGATAAAGAGAGCGAACATAGAAGCAAATCCTCACAAGTAACCGAAAATGGCTGCTTTAAGAACTTGTTTAGACCCCTCATAGCTATAAAAAGCAGATGCAGAAAGGGTTCTTAGCAAAGATGTCATGGCTTCTTACCAGGAAGAACAGAAAATTAGGCAAATATTCTTGAGTTAATTTAGGGGAGCTGCTTGTAGTTGGACTCTGGCAGCATTTTTGGATCCTCATGTGTACTGCATAAAATGTTGATCCCTCAAATCGTTTTTCAAGACACCAAAACAGATACCCAGTCTCTAAGATCCAGTCTGATCTAAATTGATTGTTTTACAAAGAAAAATTCCAATCCAGTACAAAGTCTTAGCTGTGTGCACACAACCTCTCCTCACTGGAGGAGAAAATTAACAAGTGGATGTTGGGGATTTTTTTCTTCTCTTATAGTTACACAGAAACTTTCCTTTAACGAGGTTTCTCAAAACAAAACTTTCTCCCAGCGTTGAATACATGGGACACAGAAATCAGTTGTTCTACTCAGAATGGATAAGACTTTATTTTCCAATGATCTCTAAAAAAACAGTGTATTCAGCGTATAATAAAAAAGCAAAACAGTTTCCAGTTAAAGATAATAAAGCTCTCACACTACGCTCTTTTAGTTGCAACTCTCATGCTCAGAACAATTTCCAGTGTTAATAACAAGGCTCACACACACTATTTTTCTTAGTGAGAAAATCTTATACAATCTTATACCTGCTAGATCCTAAGATTTTGCTTAAGCATCTCAGAAGCTAAGTTTTAAGCTCTCAATATTTCTCCCCTCTAAATTTTATCATCCCAATTTTTTTGTTAAAGATCTTTAACCAAAATGGCTGAGCTCGCCAAAGTAGCCTTTCAGCTCTCTAACAAAACAGCAGCATGATGGGAAATTTTCAAAGCTTTTATAGCTTCTACCCTCTTTCACAAACTTATCTCTGGTATATATCTTTCTTCCTAAGGTCATTTTGACCATCTGCAAGTGCAGATGGACTCCCATGGACTCCCATGTTGGCTAATTTAATCTCAGACCAAACTCAGCTAACGTCTGATGAGCAATTTCACTATCTAGAATTTCCCATCTACTGCTAAAGCAAAACATCTTTCTTGCCAATCCACTTTTTCTCCACCTGAGATTGTCCTCAGATAAACTCTTCTTCTGACCTAGATTATCTTCTGGCAACTATTTCTACAAGCTTACAGGCAACTAGTGATTTTAAGTGCTTCAAACAATGTATAAATGACCTGCAAATTTTAAAGGCTGGTTCATAAAGGGGCCATACAGTGGACAGTATTATGTCACATTTATTAACAACATTACTCAGGATACAATTATTTCTGAGGACAGAGCGAGCATGCAGAGAGGTACGGGACGGTGGCTCAGTGGTAGAGCATCTGCTTGGGAAGCAGAAGGTCCCAGGTTCAATCCCTGGCATCTCCAAAAAAGGGTCCAGGCAAATAGGTGTGAAAAACCTCAGCTTGAGTCCCTGGAGAGCCGCTGCAAGTCTGGGAAGACAATACTGACTTTGATGGACCAAGGGTCTGATTCAGTATAAGGCAGCTTCATATGTTCATATGTACTAGTACCTATGTTCAGATAGTTTGAGTATCTAACTACTTATTCATCACATTGAAGGTGTGTAGGACTCAAAGACTTATTTTTTCCTTGGAAAGTAAGGAGTTAAAATTGTATGCAACTGATAGCTTTGGATTTTGTAATAAATTGTTCTTGTTGCTGTTATTAATTTCATTTTATACTACCTATAGCCAAAGCTCTCTGGGCAGTTTACAAGTATGACAACAATATTAAAATACAATAAATATAACATTAAGAATTAAAAATTAAAGATAACATGATTTTTTAAAAAAACAACAACAACAGTAGACCAGACCTGAAAAGACTTAACTCAAAGTGAAAGGAAAGTATCTGCCTATTATATCAGTTTCCCTCCCAAATTGCTAGAGCTTCCGGGAAAACCATAGAGTTTTCCTGGAAGCTCCTCGAATGGCCGGCGCTTGACGTTGCCGGCACAATGATGTCACTTGTGAGTGATGTCATCGTGCTGCTGATGTCGGGAGGAGATTCCCCCCCCCATCGGCCCAATGTAGGCTGGTGGGTTGGGGACCTCCCAAGTGGGTCCAAGAGCTTGTACAAAACAAACAGAAGATCATGGCAGAGAGTGACTGGAGAAAACCCGAAGAGGTTCCGTGCTGACCAGCCTCACAAACAGAAAACTTGCACAAAACAATTAGAAATGTTTATAAACTCTTAATTACACTCTCATACAAAATATTTCAAATATCATACCCTGACGTACATGCAGTGCAACAGAAGGACATAAAAGAGTAAGTTAAAGATATAGTCTTGAAATGTTTCCAAAAAAGTCCTTCCACTTCAAAGGAATCCTCGGTCCTGTTCCTGAGGAAACCACGTGATGATAAGAGCTTCAATATATCCAGTATATCTTATGTATAGTAGTCTTAAAAGACAGCAAACACAGCAACGAGGCACTGTATTTTTTGCTCCATAAGACGCACTTCCCCCCCAAAAAAAGTGGGGGGGGGGGAAAGTGTGTGCGTCTTAAGGAGCAAATACTGCAAAAAATTCACACAGACGCCTCTAAAAACTAGGTGCGCCTTACGGTCAGGTGCGTCTTATGGAGCAAAAAATACTAGTGCTTTTATCTTCCCTCATTTCACCAGAAGTTTAACCAGCTTTTCATCAATTATCAGAGCATGGCAAGATTCCACTATTTTTTGCACACAATCAAGCCACAGTTTACAAGGTCTTGACCTTGAGGCTGGTCATCACGGAACCTCTGGGTTTTCTCCAGTAAGGCCCAGGAGCTTGGTAACCCTACCCAGTTGGAAAGCCAGTTTGGTGTAGTGGTTAAGTGTGCGGACTCTTATCTGGGAGAACCGGGTTTGATTCCCCACTCCTCCACTTGCAGCTGCTGGAATGGCCTTGGGCCAGCCATAGCTCTGGCAGAGGTTGTCCTTGAAAGGGCAGCTTCTGTGAGAGCCCTCTCCAGCTCCACCCACCTCACAGGGTGTTTGCTGTGGGGGAGGAAGGTAAAGGAGATTGTGAGCCGCTCTGAGACTCTTCGGAGTGGAGGGTGGGATATAAATCCAATATCTTCATCTACCTCACAGGGTGTCTGTTGTGGGGAAGGAAGGTAAAGGAGATTGTGAGCCGCTCTGAGACTCTTCGGAATGGAGGGCGGGATATAAATCCAATATCTTCATCTACCTCACAGGGTGTCTGTTGTGGGGGAGGAAGGGAAAGGAGATTGTGAGCCGCTCTGAGACTCTTCGGAGTGGAGGGCGGGATATAAATCCAATATCTTCATCTACCTCACAGGGTGTCTGTTGTGGGGGAGGAAGGGAAAGGAGATTGTGAGCCACTCTGAGACTCTTCGGAGTGGAGGGCGGGATATAAATCCAATATCTTCATCTACCTCACAGGGTGTCTGTTGTGGGGGAGGAAGGGAAAGGAGATTGTGAGCCGCTCTGAGACTCTTCGGAGTGGAGGGCGGGATATAAATCCAATATCTTCATCTACCTCACAGGGTGTCTGTTGTGGGGGAGGAAGGGAAAGGAGATTGTGAGCCGCTCTGAGAGTCTTCGGAGTGGAGGGCGGGATATAAATCCAATATCTTCTTCTTCTTCTACCCGTTACAGTGGCCCAGCAGATGCTTTCCCTGCCCTGTCCTGGGTGGGCTATAAAAAGAGGTCTTCATAAGGTACGTTAAGTTAAAATGCAAGGTAGGTGTGCCACATGCTGCTGCAGGGCTGTCCTGTAACAATTCCGTTATGGGATGTTTCACTTACCGAGTGGAACAAGGATGAAAAATCTTACCTTGCTCACAGTTTTTCCCACCATACCGCAGGGGACAGTCGCAAGAGTAGGTATTCCATTTGTTCATACAGATACCCCCGTTCTGACACCAGTTGGTAGTACAATATTTCTTCTGAGCTGCGCAGCCTGAAATGTCATCAGAAACTATTTAGCCTGCATATGGTTAATTCCCCCATGCCAAGAGCAAACTGCAGCATATCTCACTGCTAAGCTTCTGAAAGTCTGCACTTCTGCTCCTGCCAGCAAAACCAGCAAAGAGTGCCTTGACTGCAATGGGGAGGGGGGGGGGGTGTTCCACGAAGTGTTCCATAGCTTGAGTGGGATTTCTCCCTTTTCAAATCACAATTGCTGGACCATGCAGTTTTGAAACATGGAAAAGTTCTTAAGAGCAGACTTCTAGATAACAGGGGGAACAGAATGCAAGTGAAGAGTCTCTCTAGACTGACAATTCATAGGCAATCTAGGCTTGTGTTAGGAATTCTATGTTCAGAGTTTTCTGGGATTTTTGAAATTCAGTTATCTGGCACATGACAAGTCAATTTGGATCATGACTGTGGAGTGAAAGGAGGGAGGGTTTAAGTCCCCCCCCAAAAAAACAAAAACTGCTTTCCTGACCTAAAATAGCCCCTGGAGCCGTTTAAGGGAGGGGCGGTGGCTCAGTGATAGAGCATCTGCTTGGTAAGCAGAAGGTCCCAGGTTCAATCCCCGGCATCTCCAACTAAAAGGGTCCAGGCAAATAGATGTGAAAACCCTCAGCTTGAGACCCTGGAGAACCGCTGCCAGTCTGAGTAGACAATACTGATTTTGATGGACCGAGGGTCTGATTCAATATAAGGCAGCTTCATATGTTCATATGTACTCTCTAGAGTAAAATAGAACATCATAGGATCCCTCCCCCCTTGTGGCATGATCTCTACCTCTGCATGCTGATAACAGCCTAAAAAAAAAAAATCACTGAGCACTCTGGACAAGGAAGTCTTAGCACGTCAGTTCTGGCCTTATGACAAGGCCCTCAGAACTTGAATTTTGCTTTAACCATGCATGAAGCACATGGCACCACAGGGTTGCCAGGTCTTATCTAGATGCCAATGGGGGATGCCAGTCCTCTTCTTGGGAATCTTTGGTATATGTTTGAAGTATGTGCACCACAGTGACATCACCCAGAAGGTGGACCCTCTATTATTTTGGGGGGAAATCAATGGTCACCATAGAGTTTTTTCTCAAATGCTAGAACATCCCCTGTGTGATGTGCCTGGCACAATGACATCATCACCAGGTGACATCATTGTGCCGGAAATGTCAGGTACACTGGAGCTCTTCGGGGGCAAGGCTCCCCCTGTCAAACACCTCCATGGCAGTGGACTGGAGGCCCCAAAAGCAGGGGAACCCCCATTCCCATCAGAGAAGTGAGAATTCTACAAGTTAACTCCCAGAAAACTTTTTGTGCTTTTACAGAATGCAGGCACTTCTTAAGCCGCCCTGAGCCTGCTTCGGCAGGGAGGGCGGGATATAAATTGAATCAAATAAACAAATAAAATAAAGTGGCACTTAATTTTCAGATGATCCAAACTGTGTTACAGTAAATAGGCAAAGAATTGCAGTTTTTGAAACCAATTTATTGCTTTGTCCATTTTGGACAAAAATACTTAAATATCAAAGCTGCTCAAGTCCATCAAATGTTCTTTCACAGAAGCACCATTAATTACTGTGGGCTCCCATACAGGCTACATTAAAAATTGAGTCTATTCAAGAAAGCTGGTGGAGAATGTCACTTCAAATACATATGTAGAGGAATTCACCCACATGCATTAAAGTGTTTGGTAATCTGATTATGCACAAAGGTTTTAGACTGTTCTGGCAGCCATTTTACTTACCTAAGAAAACAGAGGTCTTAGATTTCTTATAGTGTGCATAATTAAAAGGCTGAAATGCAAGGTGGGTATGCCACATATTGCTGCAAAAGTATTTTAGTGTCGGGCTCTGTACCTGCAAGAGTGCCGTTGTTTGCTATGTAGCTGGCCATGTCGATTGGTTTGCTGTCAATGGAGAGGTTTCTCATGCAGCCGACAAACTGTCTGTTGTGAACAGGAAAATCCTCAGGCAAGTTTGGCACTCCTCCCAGGAGCAGGGGGCCAGTTAGATCCAAAGACCTAAAAAATAAGAAAGCTGGTGACATTTGTGCTGGAGATAATCTTCAGGAAATCCCACCCCCGGCAAAAAAAGCCCCCTCTTTCCCTAAAGAAATTTAGTGCAATAATAAGTTTCTCCTTTCCAGGAACAGACCAATAGAAGAGCCCTGCAGGATCACACTGAGAGCCCATCAACTGTAGCATCATTTTTCAGCACATGCTTCTAGAGGGAATAGAGGCAACATTCCTTTCCTCTTGTTTGTACCTGGAAACTAGAATTCAGAGGCATATATACCAGCCTACCAACCATGGCTACCAGTTGCTGGCAGATCTAAATTCTTCTGTTTTCTTTTAACCCACCTATAACAGCCATCTGGAGGGACGGTGGCTCAGTGGTAGAGCATCTGCTTGGTAAGCAGAAGGTCCCAGGTTCAAGCCCCGGCATCTCCAAAAAAGGGTCCAGGCAAATATGTGTGAAAAAACCTCAGCTTGAGACCCTGGAGAGCCGCTGCCAGTCTGAGAAGACAAGACTGACTTTGATGGACCAAGGGTCTGATTCAGTATAAGGCAGCTTCATATGTTCATCTAAGCCAGTGTGCAATATGATGGTACTGAATTCTACAAGTTAACTATGCACTGTACAAAACAGTGCTTCCTTTTAACTGTTAGGTGATCCCGAGTATGACAGACAAACAGACTCTCTGTTTATTTTCTTTATAATGTCATTACACCATCATCTGGATTATATTCCTTTTAAACGAAAAAGCCTAAACACTCAATGGGAAGATGCTCCACTTCTCATTCCTTCCCCAAATCATTTTAGTGACTCTTTACTTGGTCACCCTCACTTGTAAGAAGTGGATCATGCAAACTGAGATTCTCAGTCATCTTTCATTCAGGGCCATGTTCTTTTTGAGTAAACATGGTACTTATTTTTAAATGTTTGCACTCTTGCTCCAGCTTAGCTTTCTTCTTTAACCTCTCTTCATACTTGTTCTAGAGGTCTTTGTTCTTTTGAGATCAATGTTCCAGTAAGAGTAAAGAGTACACCTGTTCTCTCATGTCTCCACCCACCAAATATGGCTGCCTTTTTCCTTTGGAACTCACTGCCCTCAGATATGTGCAGGATTTAGTCCATCTCATTCTTTAAGAAGCATCTTGAGGCATTTAGATGGTCACATCTCTTCCCATTGATTGAAATATTTTACACCAGCAGTTTTGTCTTCCCATATCTTTCCTTATCCCTTCCAACTTATTTATAGGTTATTCACTTAGACCAGGGGTGGCCAAACTGTGGCTCGGGAGCCACATGTGGCTCTTTCACACATATTGTGTGGCCCTTGACGCGCCCCCCATTGGCCATCTTGGAGAAGGCATTTCTCTCTTTAAATCACTTCTCCAAGCCACATTTAACGTTAAAGCTGCTTTCTTTCTACCTCTCCCCCTCATTTATTTGACTCCCTCCCAACCTCCCTAACAGCTCTCAGCCATCTGATGTTCATGTCTAGTGCTCTCAAACATCTGACATTTATTCTATGTGGCTCTTACATTAAGCAAGTTTGGCCACCCCTGACTTAAGACTGTAAGCTTGGGGGAAGGGGTCTGTTTTTTTAAAATGATATGATTTAAAAATTCAATATTTTTATTCAGTGCAGCCCTGAGTGGTTTTATGTTTGGGTGCTTAAGAAAGTATTGTTATATTATGTCTAATCTGACTTCAATGCACAAATGCAAGCCCTCGCTTAGAGCCACATTTGAAACAGAGTTTGGCTCGTCCATCCTAAGAACATCCAGAAGAGTAGAAGGAAGGGTCTGATTGGTATCTGCTGCATAATCTTCAGGAAATCCCACCCCCAGTGGCCAATCGCAGGTAAGGAATTTTTTTTAAAAAAAACAAACACCCTTTTCTTACTTTTTGGAGCCAGTCTGTGTTCCCTGAGCAGCGCAAGAATAGTTTCCAATAAGGCTTCCAAACCGCACAGCCACCGCTGTATCACAGTCATCCACCGTCACAACTGCCACTTTCTCTCCTGAAGGCCCATGAGGAATGCCCAGTCTTCCTATGTTGGGCTTCCAGAACAAAGAGAACACAAAATGAGCAACTTCATCTTCATTGCACATAAGAAAAAACTCAATCATAACATTTGCTTGTTCAAGATATTCTTTGCAGGACTAACCCCAAGCTGCATTAAAAAATCATATTGCCCAATACACCTTAGCGGTTAGAGTGTCAGACTAGAATCCCCACTCTATGGAAGCTTAATGCATGACCTTGGGCAGTAATACAATCTCCACCTAACTTGTCTCAGAGGGTGATGACTATAATGTGTAGGAGAGAGATGATTAAATATCTAAGTAAACACATTAGTCTATATTAGGGTTGCCAAGTCCAATTCAAGAAATATCTGGGGACTTTGGGGGTGGAGCCAGGAGACTTTCGGGGTGGAGCCAGGAGACATTGGGGTGGAGCCAGGAGCAAGGATGTGACAAGCATAATTGAACTCCAAAGGGAGTTCTGGCCATCACATTTAAAGGGACCGCACATCTTTTAAATGCCTTCCTCCCATAGGAAATAATGAGGGATAGGGGCACCTTCTTTGGGGGCTCATAGAATTGGACCCCCTGGTTCAATCTTTTTGAAACTTAGGGAGTATTTTGGGGAGAGCCACTGGATACTATACTGAAAATTTGGTGTCTCTACCTCAAAAAACAGGGCCCCCAGAGCCCCAGATACCTGTGGATCAATTCTCCATTATTTTCTATGGGAATAAGGCTCCATAGGGAATCATGAGTACCCAGCAGACATTTCCCTCCCCTCCCCCCGCTTTCTAATTACTCTGAAGCGGGGAGAGGGCCTCCAAACCGGGGGATCCCCTGCCCCCACCTGGGGATTGGCAACCCTAGTCTATATAGTATTAGCAATATGTGGCCCTCATCTGCAGATACTTCATTCATTCATTCATTCATTCATTCATTCATTCATTCATTCATTTATTCCGTAACTTATATCCCACCCTTCCCACAAGTGGCTCAGGGCGGCTTACAACAAACAATAAAACAATAAAATCGGAACAAAGTTATTACATTTAAAATCAAGCATTTAAAAACCTAAAAACCTTAAAATTTTTACATTGAAGCTATACAGTATAATCAGCAAACCAAGGCCACGCAGACATTAAACAGATATTTTTGCAAACTCAGGGCATTCCCTAGGTTTGTGGAAAAAATTGATAACAACAAATGAACAGTGGGGGTTTAAATTCCTCCCAAATAATAATAAAAAAAGTGTTATCTGCACAGATGCAAGCACAGAGATTGCTCCTACCTCAGGCCCGGTGCACAAAGCACGGTAGGCTGAGAGCCATACTGGGTGTAGCGGTGGATAGCAGGCTGAGGAGCAGAGCTAGGCTCGACACTGGGAGGGAGGGACGTGAGATCGCTCTCATGAGTCTCCCCCCCCCCCCACTGAGCATCTCTCCCCCAAGGGGAACCAGCAGCAACTGGGGGGAGGAATTCCCTCCCTGCAAGTCTCACGGGTCTTCACTTGTTTTATTATTAACATCAAAGCAAGCAAACAAACATCTCTGCAAAATCTAAAACAACATTTCAAATGTGAAAATGGTTTTTGCAATCAATACAACGGCTTCGTAATGACCAGGGTCATTGGAAGAGACAAAAAAAAGTTAAAAGGCAGCAGGAAAATAAGAAGACACGAGATGAGCTAAACGGACGCAAACAAGGAAACCATGGCCTTCAGTTTGCACCGTCTCAGCTAGGCTGTTAACAACAGGATATTTTGGAGGTTATTAATTGGTTGTCATAAATTGGAAGCAACTTGATGGCACTCAGCACAGACACACTGACACATTGATGAGGGGCACTATTCTAAATGAAAAAGCACAGCCGCAGTTTACAAGACAGCTGTTTTTTAGATATTGCTCACAAGCTCATTTAGTTATCTCTGCTACTGAGAGGTCAACATAAGTTCTGGCCACAAGGAGGGGCAGTTCAGTAAAAAACAAACAACCCCAAAACAGTCTGATCTAAGTGACGCATTCACCAGTACAATATTGCTTGCACAGAAGAAAATGTCATAGGAATAGCAGAAAGCCCATGTATTATTGTCTGCTAAACTGCAATTAGCGGCCCCGTGGCGCAGAGTGGTAAAGCTGCAGTACTGTGGTCTGAACTCTCTGCTCACGACCTGAGTTTGATTCCGGAGGAAGCTGGATTTAGGTAGCCGGCCCAAGGTTGACTCAGCCTTCCATCCTTCCGAGGTCGGTAAAATGAGTACCCAGCTTGCTGGGGGGAAAGCATAGATGATTGGGGAAGGCAATGGCAAACCACCCCATAAAAAGTCTGCCGTGAAAACGTTGTGAAAGCAACATCACCCCAGAGTCGGAAACGACTGGTGCTTGCACAGGGGAATGCTGATCACGGAAAAGCCTCACCTGGGCAGATCTTTCCATGGGGGGATTGATGCTAGCCCAGATGTAGAATGGCTTGGGCCTGGCCGCTTAGCAACAGCCCAAATACGGTGGGTTTGTGCTGGGGGCAGGGTGGCTCGCCCTCTAGGACAAGGCGGGGTCAGGGGGTGACCCCAGGGAGAGCCAGTTTGGTGTAGTGGTTAAGTGTGTGGACTCTTATCTGGGAGAACTGGGTTTGATTCCCCACTCCTCCACTTGCACCTGCTGGAATGGCCTTGGGTCAGCCATAGCTCTGGCAGAGGTTGTCCTTGAAAGGGCAGCTGCTGTGAGAGTCTTCTCAGCCCCACCCATCTCACAGGGTGTCTGTTGTGGGGGAGGAAGGTAAAGGAGATTGTGAGCCGCTCTGAGACTCTTTGTAGTGGAGGGCGGGATATAAATCCAATATCTTCTTCTTCTTCTTCCTTCTAGGCTTTATCCCTGCCAATTACAGGTTTCGATAAGTTTATTCAATAAAGCGGCCCGGTTTTATACCCAACATACTGTGTCTGCCTCTTCATTCCGACTGGGTGGGCAAAAGCTACACTGTACCAGAATTCACTTAGCAGCAAAGGCCATCCACCAGAGCAGTAAAATGCCTGGCGATGAAAGCAGGCAAGAATGGGCAGGTGTAGGGTACAAGAGATTTTGGAGTCATGGCAAAACATTTTTTCACCCACATTAGAAAGTCAGAGAATCTCTACGAATGTTCAAGGAAAACCTGAACTTCCATCTCTCGGAATGCAAGATTGTTAGGGCTTCTGAGTATCCTACTCACTTCATTTAGCTGCTGGGGGAAACAGTGACGTTACTAAAGTTTACATGTATTCAGGTATTATTCGTAACAGAAACATTCAGGTATTATTCATACCTGAAACAATGTTCTGAGCCAGTTTATTTCATTATTTCATTTTATATTCCACCCTTCCCAAATGGGCTCAGGGCAGATTACAATAAGATTTAAAAAAATCAGATAAATACAACGATTAAAATCAGTTTAAAACAGCATACTTTAAATCCATCACTGCATGGTTCCAGCTGTCGCCACTGGGCCTGTAAGGAATGTCAGATCTGGGCCATAAATGATGGAAGCTGACTTCAGCAGAGGGCCAGATGTTTGATGGATGCCCGCCACCTCAGTCAAAGGCTAATGGAACAGCTCTATTTTACAGGTCCTGCAGAACGGCAATAAGTTCCGCAGGCCCCTGACTGCGACTAGGATAGGGTTGCCAATCCCCAGGTGGGGGCAGGGGATCCCCCGGTTTGGAGGCCCTCCCCCCGCTTCAGGGTCATCAGAAAGCGGGGGGAGGGGAGGGAAATGTCTGCTGGGAACTCTGTCATTCCCTATGGAGATTTATTCCCATATAAAATCATGGAGAATTGATCTGTGGGTATCTGGAGCTCTGGGGGGGCTGTTTTTTGTGGTAGAGGCACCAAATTTTCAGTATAGCATCTAGTGCCTCTCCCCAAAATACTCCCCATGACCAGGGGGTCCAATTCTATGAGCCCCAAAAGAAGGTGCCCCTATCCTTCATTATTTCCTATGGAAGGAAGGAACTGAAAAGGTGTGCCGTCCCTTTAAATGTGATGGCCATAACTCCCTTTGGAGTTCAATGATGCTTGTCACAGCCTTGATCTTGGCTCCACCCCTAGTGCCTCCTGGCTCCACCCCTAATGCCTCCTGGCTCCACCCCCAACGTCTCCTGGCTCCACCCCCAAAGTCCCCAGATATTTCTTGAATTGGACTTGACAACGCTAGACTAGGAGCATGTTCCACCAGGCCGGGGTCAAGGCAGAAAAAGCCCTGGCCTTGGTTGAGGCTAGGCAGCCATCTTTTGAGACACACAAAAAGGTTCCCTTACATAGGAAATTAGAAAATCAGAAAGAAGACTAAGTTAGGACTCTTCTCCTTGTTCTGCTTTTCTATCAGCAAGGATTTTTTTTTTACATGTAGAGAAACACACAGTTATACAATTCCTCCTGCCCCTTCCTCTGCCAGTGCTTTGAAGCGGTAACATTCAGATGGAGATACCTGTATTGCTGTCTGTGAGAACTAGGCCTCAGAAAAGTCTTATTTTCTGCAGATTCCATTAGTAATTTAACTTGGGATATATTTAAGAACAAATAAAATTATAGAATAAAAATTGATGTTCCACATGGATATTTAACCATTTTTATACCATCAGATGCCAAGATCTACCTGACCTTAGCTATTTTAATGTAAATTTATTAATTTTATTTAGCACACTTTAGCCTTTTCACCAAAAACCGTTCTTGAAGCATTTTATAACACATTAAAAACTTGAAGATAATTTAAAACACACACACACACACACACACACGAAAGCAACAATAGACTTGAACCCACATACTTGTAGGACCAAATCAGACACAAGAGCTTGGCTTTTATGGCCAAAACTTTCTGAAGATGCTATCCTACGAATAAGTAACATTGAAATCTCTCAGACATGTGCATTCTCTGCTGTAGCTCCTCCCTTGGGGGAACAGCTGGGCTGAAGAGGCCAGGAAGTGAACTCATTCTGCAGAATGTGCAAAACAGAAATGTTCAGAGGATATTTTTTATAAAGGCCAGAATCCTATAGATATAAAAGCCAAGCCATACAGGTGACAACTCACCTACCCTCCCATTGGCTGAGCTGTGTATCATTCAATCCCTCCAGCCCCAAGACAGACAAGGATTGTGCCACTGGGGAAGCTGCTTTCACATACTATTGGCCCTTCCCGACAAGTTCTCCATTTTCCCTCAGTGGCTGTTGCTAGACAACCATAGTACCCCCAGCTTAGTTCTGTCAGTAAATGGCAGGGGAGGAGGCCCTTTCACAGCCTATTTTGGCTTTGAGGGAGAACTCATTGAAGCAAGTCCTGACTAGAGTTGCTAGCTCCAGGATGAGAAACTCCTAGAGATTTTATGGTGGAGTCTACAGAAGCCAGAGTTGAGGGGGAGAGGCTTCAGTTGAATATAATGCCTTAGATTCCATCCTCCAAAGCAGTTATTTTATCCAGGGGGAGAGAGATTTGTTGTCTGGAGTTCAGTTGTGATCCCACCTGGAGGTTTGCTACAGTTTGCCTGGCAGCACCCTCTGGGTGACTTGATGCTACCGAACTGGCATGCCTTAACTAGGCCTGGCTGCTTGCTACTGTTCAGCAGCAGCCGCCCTAGGACTACAATGGTGGTGTAGCAGTTAGTGCTTCAGAGCAGGGTCTGCCAGCCCCAGGTACTTGCTGTAGAAGCTGACTGGGTGATTTTGGACCAGTCACAGAATTTCAGCCTAACCTACCTCACAGGGTTGTTGTGCAGATCAAAAGAGGGAGAGAACAATGATGTAAGCTGCTTTGGTCCCCACTGCAGAGAAAGACTGTACATTTCCTAGGTAGAGGCTGCAGGGAGAGGGGAGAAGATGGAAAGCTAGAGACAGAAGAACAGATCAAGGTAGGTTGATGGCTGGCCGGGAAGAGGAAAGGGTTGCCAACTCCAGGCTGGGAAATTCCTGCAGATTTTAGGGGTGGGGTTTGAGGAGGGGTGGGACCTCAGACAGGTACAATGTGATAGTCTTCACCCTCCAAACCAGCCATTTCCTCCTGTGGAACCATTGTTCCCAATTTTCAGGTGAGGGCTGGAGATCACTTGGAATTACATCTGCTCTTCAGATGACAGAGATTTTCCTTGGAGAAAATGGCTGCTTTACAAGGTGGACTCTGTCATTATACCCTGCTGAGGTCATTTCCCTCCTGTTTTGGTCCCCACTGCTAGGTGGAGGCTGCAGGAAGAGGGGAGAAGATGGAAAGCTGAAGTCAGATCACTTCCCCTACAGAAAACAGCCACCTTGAGGCACATACTGTATGGTATATCATAACACAACCATGCCAGGCCAAAAAGACAGATCATACCACAAACACACTCTGATGCTAAAAGCTGCAAGGCTGGATAAACAGGAAAATGTGGCAATAATGCACTGCAGACAAAAGGAATGCTAAGTTTCAGTGTCTGTATGATCGTCATAGTATGATGCCAAAACAAACTGATGCTGAGTGCCCAAGGCCAGGGCCCTCATCCAGAGCCTTTTTCTAGAAGAGCCTTATTCCTAGTTGTGTTATAATTGAACAGATGGGTATGTGTGTGTGTGTGTGACTTTTATAAGGGTTTATAGTCCACGGCAGTGTTTATTGTCTGCATCATCCTACTTCACTGCAGGGGAGGAATTCTAGCAGGAGCTCCTTTGCAGATTAGGCCACCCACCCCCCAATGTAGCCAATCCTCCAAGAGCTTTCAAGGTTTTTTTGGAAGCTCTTGGAGGACTGGATACATCAGGAGTGTGTGGCCTAATATGTAAAGGAGCTCCTGCTAGAATTCCACCCCTGCTTCACTGCATTGTCTTCTACATTTGTAAACAACTTCCTCCATGGTATATGGTGTATTAAGCCTTAGATTGTTTTGTTTATTTACACTGTTTTCTAGTTTTGCAATCTGCGTCCTTATGCCATCTGACTGCAGCACTGTACTTTGTAATCTGTCTTCAGTCTTAAACCGTTTTCCCACACAGCTTACCTCAGAGTGACGTCCCTCTTCACCGCGCAGCGTCTGCTCGGATTTCCCACCATCTGCACCATCGCTAACGTAAACTGGGTTTCAGCGATTTACATTTGCGACGCAGAAGCCCCGGCACTTCCTGCTTCTGCGGAGCAGATGGTGGGAAATCCGAGCAGACGCTGCGTGGTGAAGAGGGACGTCACTCCGAGGTAAGCTGTGTGGGAAAACGGTTATAGTGTGAAACACAGGCTATAAATGAAGTAAAATAAATAAATAGCAGGAAACACTGTTCAAAACACAAGAGTGTAAACAATACTATCAATACTAACATCATCTTCAATACTGAAAAGAGGTAACCAACTTCAATCTAATTCTGAGGCCTTCCAGAAAAGTTAAGATTTTTATCTTTAAAAAAATGGAATACCATTTAAATCTATGATGCGAGTGATAATAAGGCATGTTGTGTAGGTTAGAACAGAACCTCATAAATGGTTAATGGAAGGCGGCTTTCTCCTCAGTGAAGGAGTACATCCACTTTTTTCCTCCCAGTCAACCTGGCAAGGCAGGCAAGTCCTAGGAATTCTTCTCAAAATTCTTAACAGGCTCCAGGCGAGGCCAATTTAAGCTGTTTTGACACTCTAAACAAAATGGTGTAATACCCCTGCCTCTCTCATTCATCAGACCCTGCAGCATTTGGGTCTGATATGGCACCTTGTCTCCCACAGTGTTCAGTGTGTTCTGGATGCTGGCACATCCATGCTTCACTCCTCCACTGGGCTTCCACTTCTTGATGCCACTCCTGTCCCTTGCAAGTTCTTCGGTTTCTGCCATCCTAGAACCAGAACCTCTATCTTTGTTTCCAGCTCCCCACTGTATATTCTGACAAGCAGATATACATGTAGCAAGGAAACTGGAAAAGTGAATCTTCTTTCCACATTAGGTTGCCAATCTTTAGGAGGAGTCGTGTGATCTCCTGGAACTACAATTCCTTCTTTTTTTTTATTTGTTAGCTTCTTTAACCAATGGTCTTAAGCGCAAGATAAAACAAGACCAGATTCTTCTGGCTACAAGCATAGCCAGCTTCAAGGGGGGATTGGATAAGCATATGGAGCAGAGGTCCACCAGTGGCTATTAGCTACAGCATATTGTTGGAACTCTCTGTCTGGGACAGTGATGCTCTGTATTCTTGGTGCTTGGGCAAAGTGAGAGGGCTCCTAGCCCCACCGTTGGACCTCCTGATGGCACTTGGGTTTTTTAGCCACTGTGTGACAAAGAATGTTGGACTGGATGGGCCATTGACCTGATCCAACATAGCTTCTCTTATGTCCTTAAGACAGTATATACATAAAATCAAAGAGTTGGAAGGGACCTCCAGGGTCATCTAGTCCAACCCCCTGCACAATGCAGGAAACTCACAAATACCTCCCCCTAAATTCACAGGATCTTCAATGTTGTCAGATGGCCATCTAGCCTCTGTTTAAAAACCTCCAAAGAAGGAAAGCCCACCACCTCCTGAGGAAGCCTGTTCCACTGAGGAACCGCTCTAACAGTCAGGAAGTTCTTCCTGATGTTGAGCCGGAAACTCTTTTGATTTAATTTTAACTCATTGATTCTGGTCCTACCTTCTGGGGCCACAGAAAACAATTCCACACCATCCTCTATATGACAGCCCTTTAAGTACTTGAAGAGGGTGATCATATCACCTCTCAGCCGCCTCCTCTCCAGGCTAAACATCCCCAGCTCCTTCAATCTTTCTTCATAGGACTTGGTCTCCAGACCCCTCACCATCTTCATTGCTGTGCTCTGGACCTGTTCCAGCTTGACTATATCCTTCTTAAAATGTGGTGCCCAAAACTGAACACAAGACTCCAGGTGAGGTCTTACCAGAGCAGAGTAAAGCGATACCATCACATCATGTGATCTGGACACTATACTTCTGTTGATACAGCCCAAAAATGCATTTGCCTTTTTAGTCACACATCACACTGTTGACTCATGTTCAGTGTATGGTCCACTAAGACCCCGAGATCCTTTTCGCACATACTACTGCTAAGACAAGTCTCCCCCATCCTATAACCATGCATTCGATTTTTCCTACCTAAATGCAGAACTTTACATTTATCCATGTTAAAATTCATTTTATTGGTTTTAGCCCAGTTTTCCAGCCTGTCAAGGTCATCCTATATCCATGATGGCGAACCTATGACACGCGTGTCACTGGTGACACGCGAGGCAATTTGGCTGACACACCGGAAACCAAGGAGCGTGGCGAGCCACGAGTCCTTTGGAGGCTGCTGAGCCCGTCTCGGAGGAGCAGCAGCTGCTAAGGTGAAGGCGAGAGGAGGCGGCAGCAGCGCAGCAGGCCGCCGCCGCCGCCTCTTTCCCCGGCTCCAGGCCAGGGGTGGGAGGGAAGGTTGGCCGACGCTGCCAGCGCCTCGCCTTGACCTGGGGGTGGGAGGAGACAGCCTCCTGGCGCAACCCGTCCCCCACCCAAAGCAGAGGCAGCCAAACGCGCCTCCTCCTCCTCGCAACAGGGCCGAGCTTTGCAACCCCCTTTTCCTGCCCTCCCCGGGGCCTGAGAAAATAGGTGGGTACAGCAAAAAAGAAAAAAAGAGCATTGCAAAAAAAGAGGCGGGGGGGGAAAGAAGTGCCCTCCTCGGCGGGTCGCGCCTTTGCAATACCGGGGCTTTGCAAATGCAGGAGCAAGGCAGGCGTGTTTTTTTCCGTTTGTTTGCACGGAGCGGCTGGGGGGGGGGGGAGGCAGAGATGGCATTGCAGCAGTGTGTGTGGGGTGCAATGCCCGAGGGGGCGTCGCTCTTGGGCCTGTTTTGGGGCTGCCCCCCCTCCTCCTCCTCCACCCGGTCCTGGTTTTTTTTTTTGCAACCAACATGATCTTTCTCACTTTGCTCTCTCGCTCTTTCTCATGGCCGCCTGCCGGAGGCGGGGTTTCAGATTTAAAGGACAAGCTGCCCTTTTCAGCTTGGAAGAGGAGGAAGGGGGTGGGCGATGGGGGCTGTGTGTGGGTTGCAAAAGAGCAAGGGGAGGGGAGCATTGGGTCGCCCCCCTTGGCTTCCCTTGGCAAGCGCTGGAGGAGAAAAGGCGGGAAGAAAAAAAGATACACCCTTTCCCGCAGGGTTACCAATCCCCAGGTGGGGGCAGGGGATCCCCCTCTCCCCAAAATACCCCCCCAAGTTTCAAAACGATTGGACCAGGGGGTCCAATTCTATGAGCCCCAAAAGATGGTGCCCCTATCCTTCATTATTTCCTATAGAAGAAAGGTATTTTAAAAGGTGTGCTGTCCCTTTAAATGTGATGGCCAGAACTCCCTTGGAGTTCAATTATGCTTGTCACACCCTTGTTCCTGGCTCCACCCCAATGTCTCCTGGCTCCACCCCCAAAGTCTCCTGGCTCCGCCCCCAAAGCCCCCAGATATTTCTTGAATTGGACTTGGCAACCCTAGTCTGACCTAGGCCGCAGACCGTGCACTGGATCCTTTGTGCCTGGTTCTCCTGCGGCCCCCTCATTTGGTGAGTGTGGTTGAAGTGACACGGTGAAGTGACACGCGACCCGAGGAAGACTACACTTTTTCCCGATTTTCGACACACCAAGCTGAAAAGGTTAGCCATCACTGTCCTATATCCTGTTTCTGTCTTCTACTGTATTTGCAACCCCTCCCAATTTAGTATCATCTGCAAATTTAATAAGCATTCTCTGTATTCCTTCATCCAAATCATTTATAAAGATGTTGAACAAAACGGATTCCAGGACAGATCCTTGAGGCACTCCACTTGCCATTCTTGTCCAAGAGGATGAGGAACCATTCACAAGCACTCTTTGGGTGCGATCTGTCAACCAGTTACAGATCCACCTAATGGTAACAGAATCCAAACCACATTTTACCAACTTGTCAACAAGGATAGTATGTGGAACCTTATCAAAAGTCTTATTGAAATCAAGATAAACTGTATCTACAGCATTCCCCTGATCCAGCAAGGTAGTCACTTTCTCAAAAAAAGAGATCAGGTTAGTCTGGCATGACTTGCTTTTGAGAAACCCATGCTGGCTCTTAAGTAATCACAGCCATCCTTTCTAAATGTTCCAGATGCTTTGTTCTAAAACTTTTCCAGATATAGACATCAAGCTGACGGGTCAGTAGTTATCCAGATCCTCCTTTTTCCCCTTCACGAAGATGGGGACAACATTCACCCACCTCCAATTTTCTGGCACCTCTCCTGTTCTCCAAGAATTCTCAAAAATAATAGCCAGAGGCTCAGAAATTACATACGCAAGCTCTTTTAGAACCCTTGGATGCAGTTCATCTGGTCCCGAGGACTTAGTTTCTTTTAAAGAAACTAGGTGTTTATGTACTACCCCTATGCTAATGCTAGGTTGGAATTTCACACCCACATTATATGTTCTTTTTTCTGCCATGTTGAGCACCATTTCCCTCAGAAGAGAGGACTGAGGAAAAGCAGGAATTGAGCAGTTCAACCCTTTCTTCATACCTGCTACAATTTCACATTCCTGCCCTTGCAATGGGCCTACCATGTCCTTGCTCTTTTTCTTACTTTGAACATAAGAAAAGAACCCTTTTTTGTTGTTTTCAGCATCTTTGGCCAGCCTAAGCTCATACTGAGCTTTAGCTTTCCGAACTTTTTCTCTACCAGCACTGGTGATTTGTTTATATTCATCCTTGGCTATAAGGCCCTCCTTCCAATTCCTAAAGGAGTCTTTTCTATTTCTCAAGTCTTTAGAGAGCTGTTTATGGAGCCAAACGCGGCTTCTTTAGGCTTTTTCCATTTTTTCTTCTCATTTCTTCTCATTCTTCTTATTTTTTCTTCTTACAAAACAAGTTACAAATAATTTAAAGCCAAAATAGACTAACAACTAGGAGGAAAAACAATAATCATGATCACAAGCCATAAATAACCTGAAAGACTACCTGATATTAATATAAAATTCCGTAAAACTCTTTAACATTATAAAATTAGAGTTAAAATCTTAGCACATATTAGCAGCACAACAAGGCCTTCGTTTTAGAGAAACGCTATTGACAAATATTTTGCCACCGAGTGAGTTATTTAAGGGTAAACATCTGCCAGCAGTAAGGTTATCATCCAAGATTCCACAGGAAGTTGATGTTTATGTAAAATAGGAATAATCCAAAAGGATCTGGGCTGAGTCCACTGATGGCAGAAAAACATAAGGTGATCTAGTGTCACTATTATACCTGTTGCGCAGTCACACGATCAGTCTGAGTATGGAATTTTAGCAAAACGTCCCCTTAGCTCTGCAGTTGGAAAAACATTCAGTCTAGCTAGCATAAAGACATATCTAAATTTGGGGATTGCAAGGAAGCTCATATAAGAAGGAATTTTCTTAGGAGGCACAATCCCTAGTGCGCAATTAGAACACACATGCCTTGCACAACTGAGGGGCTAATTCGATCTGTATTTCTCACCCGCAGTCTAGCCAAGTTTAGTGCATCTTGATGGTTTGTATTATTAAGTACTGTGGAGGAAAGACTAATCCTCTCCATCTTAATTTCTACATATTTTACCGAAGCAGATTTACAATTGTCCTCCTTTAGAAGATGAAGGAGACCGCCATGGACATTTAGTGTCTTGTAGAAGGCTTTCAATCTTAGTTTAAAAGCAGCATTCCAAACTCTAGACTCAAAAGAGCACTGTGCAAATTCCTCTCTAAGTGCTGTCCCCGCAATGCAATTGGGAACTCCTGCAAGACGATGCAAGAACTGAAGAAGAATTCAATCTGATGATTCAGAGATTGCCTTTCTCCAAATGGCAGCCCCATATAAAAACTGAGAGGTTACCTTTGCTTTAAAAGATGTAATAGCCATCGAAACACACTGACTACCTCTTGAATAATAGAACCTAAGGAGAGCATTAGAGTTTGTTTAAGCAATTTCAGTTGCTACTCTGATATGTTGTTTCCAGTGAAGGTTATAACTAAAAACTATGCCCAGATATTTAAAATGAGACACCTGTTCTATTTTCCCACCTTTAACAGACCATACTTTCTGTTTAAAGCAACGTTTGTTTGAGAAAACCAGTATTTTAGATTTTTTGTAGTTAACCCCTCTTGTGTTCAATAGTCAATAAAAGCACCTATCATCATACGCAGGCCTACTTCTGATCTTGAAAACAACACCGTATCATCTGTGTAAAGTAGTATTGGGATTTCACGTCCCGCCAACATAGCTGCATTACAAGCTTTTTTTAAATATATGGGACCATGTCATTTATGTAGAGATTTAAAAGTGTGGGGGCTAGTAGGCAGCCTTGTTTGACACCTTTAGAGAGGTGAATGGTGTTAGTAAGCTGTCCATTCAGTCCGGAGCGGATTTGTGCAGTAGGATTCTCGTAGAGCTTATAAATCAGCCATAACAGTCTCTTGTCTAAAGTTGTTTTAGACAGTTTAACCCAAAGGGGGAACCTAGGGATTGAATCAAATGCTGCCCTAAGATCCATGAATGCTGCACAGATATAGCCTCTTGAATGAAAGGAGCACTTGTCAGCAAGATGGCATATAATACAAGACAGTGGTCTAAGCTAGAAACTCCATTTCTGAATCCCGCTTGTTCAGGATGGATTATATTTTCTGTTTCTATCCAATTTAGTAATTTAACATTCAGAGATGCTGCATACACCTTACCTATTGTTGAAAGAAGGCTTATGGGCCTGTAGTTAGTAAGATCCATTTTTGAACCTTTTTATATATTGGAACTATCACTGCATGTTTTCGTGATTGAGGGATGATTCCAGATTCATTAATTTGAGTAAAGAGTGGAGCTAGACGTTTGCTCCACCAGATTAGATTTACTTTTAGGAGATCTACTGAAATTAAATCTGGACCAGGAGCTTTACCAGAGCACATTTGTGTAACTAAAAATATCACTGTGACTGAAGAAGCTGGAGGCCAGGAATCAGCTTGAGGTGGTTCAACCAGACGTCCTTGAGGATCTGAACAGGGGATCTCAGCAAAAAAAGAGGTAAAATGTTTTTCCGAAATCCCAGGGATAATACAAGAAGGAATTCTAGCTACTCCAGAGAGACCCCCATTAACCAGCTCCCAGAAAGTTTGTGACTCATTAATCGCCAAAATAAAGGTCTTCCAGCTTTGACATAAGGCCAACCATTTTTTATACTTTATTAGGGACTTGTATTCTCTTTTTAATAATATAAGGCCAAGTAGATGGATCTGTGAGTTTGTATCTAATTTTTCTAATATGGATCTAATTGGATCTAATTCTTCTAATATGGTCTCTATACCCTTTATTGAACCAGGTGTTTTTCTGTTCAGCCCTACAAATCATAAATGTTTTAGAGCAGATTAGCATAAAAAGATCTAAGATATTAGATAATAATTCTATCATTCTTGAGATATGGCCTTGTTTTAGGAATTCCTCAACAAGAAGTCTACAATTATTAGAATGCATGATATCCATTGCAATGGGAATTAAATCAGGGGACCATCTAATTGGTTTCAAGGATTTTCTTCCTTGTAGCTAATCAACTGAAGGTCTGGGTGGCAGGAAGCACTCTGAAGAGAGGGAGATAGTAAGCTGAAGAGGTAGATGGTCACCTCCAAGATAATCATTTACCTTAAAATCACATATCCGAGGCAGCAGATTTGTTTAGACCAACATATAGTCAATTACACTGGCAACCCCGTGTTACACAGGTAAAATTGCCTATGGGATCTAAAATCCTAAGTCCATTTAAAATCACTAAGCCGTAGCTCATCATAAAGTTGAATAGCCTGTCCAATTAACCTTAAGGTCCTTAGATGTCCTTTGATACAGATAAGGATATAGAAGGTCAGTCGAAGATCTAACTTCCTCAGTTGTTATCCGGGCATCATCATTCTGACCAATGTGAGTATTAAAATCCCCTGCTAATAGTAGTAAAGCTCTGGATATTGTTGCATAACCATATCAGAGAGATCTCACAAATTCTTCCAGAGAGATTCAATTTCTCTCTGAGCAGATAAAGGAGGAAAATAAATTGCAATAATTATCAACTGGGGAAAAAGGAAGCTGCAGCAATAGTACCACTACAAACTGATCGGCAGCTATTTGAGATATATTAGTTTAGGGCTGATGAGATTAAACATGCTAGTCCAGTCAATGGGCGTCCCTTAAGTAGGCTAGGGTGGGCATTTACTTCAAAAACAGTAAATCCAGGTAATAATAATAATAATAATAATAATAATAATAATAATATTTTATTTTTATATCCCGCCCTCCCCGCCAGGCGGGCTCAGGGCGGCTAACAGACATGGGAGTCCCATGATTCACATTAAACAGTATAACAGACATGGGAGTCCCATGATTCACATAAAACATAACAGTTTAAATATCAATTACAAATAAATTAATTAAAATAGATAAAACATATAAAAATAGGTGCTAAAATGATGTAATCCTGATGTACATAAGATGGCTAAGCGTCTGTTCGTTAGTTAATCAGGTTCTGTCTCAAATGCCAACTGAAAAAGAAATGTTTTGCAAGCCCTGCGGAATTGGTTCAGGTCCCGCAGGGCTCGCACCATCTCTGGAAGGTCGTTCCACCAACGGGGGGCTATCACCGAGAAGGCCTGCTCCCTAGTGGCCTTCAACCTAACTTCTCTTGGCCCAGGGATTGTTAATAAATTCTGGGAACCAGACCTCAGTGCTCTCCGGGGTACATATGGGGAGAGGCGGTCCTTTAGGTAGGCAGGTCCTCGGCCATATAGGGCTTTAAAGACTAATACTCTCCCTAGCCCAGGTTTCTTGGACCATCATAATATGAAAGACAGATAAATGGGATCTGACAACAGGATCCTTCAGTCTACAACTCCAGCCTGTAATGTTCCAGGATAATATTTTCATATGGGCACTTGGACAGTCAGTTTGAGAGAGCCTCAGGAGAAGAAATAATTGGACAAGGGACATTATGGGGCTTCTCAGTCCCTTTATTTACTATAATCATTGGCTCCAAGGGAATATGCTTAGTGCTTTGTAGTGAGACATCTGAGGTTACAGAAATATCTTCATTTATTTTAAGGGGGGTAGTCCTAAGTAGGGAGGACTCCACTAAAAGTTGGGAGCTTTTTCTAATCTCCCTGAGAGAGGACACCAGAGCCTGAAGCCGACTTAGCAGATCATCCTGGTCAGTTGAGGGGAGTGATCCAAAAGGAGCAAGGAGACCCTCCTCAACACATTCAGCTGTTTCAGCAAGTTTGGGGTTTAGAGTAGACTACAATTGTAGTCTTAAAGCAACTGAGATCAGTTCCCCTGGAGAAAATGATTGGAAGATGGACTCAATGGCATTATATCATGCCGTGCTCCCTCCATTCGCCAAACTTTGCCCTCCCCAGCTTCTGCCCCTCATAGGGTTGTCAGGTCTTATGTGGCAGCTGGTGGGGGGGAGCGTTGTTCCCTTCCAGGATTGGATTTTTTTTGGATTTGGATTTATATCCCACCCTCCACTCCGAAGAGTCTCAGAGCGGCTCACAATCTCCTTTACCTTCCTCCCCCACAACAGACACCCTGTGAGGTAGATGAAGATATTGGATTTATATCCCGCCCTCCACTCCGAAGAGTCTCAGAGCGGCTCACAATCTCCTTTACCTTCCTCCCCCACAAAAGACACCCTGTGAGGTGGGTGGGGCTGGAGAGGGCTCTCACAGCAGCTGCCCTTTCAAGGACAACTTCTGCCAGAGCTACGGCTGACCCAAGGCCATGCTAGCAGGTGCAAGTGGAGGAGTGGGGAATCAAACCCGGTTCTCCCAGATAAGAGTCCGCACACTTAACCACTACACCAAACCTGCTCTTTTGTCATGTGTGCAAAGTGTATGCAGCATGATGACATCACTTGGAAATGATGTCAACATGTTGCACGTGTTGGGGGGTGATGCTCTAGTTTTTGGGCAAAACTAGAGAATCACCAGCTGGCCGATGGCGGAAAGTGCCCCGCAAAAGTGGTAGTTTCCACACCTCAAGTGGGGATCTGGCAACCCTAGCTTCCAAATCTCCAGGAATTGCCCAACGCAGAGTTCGCAACCCTATTTCGACATGCAGCTGCAGAAAAACACCTATGAAGTGATGCCCTAAGTAACCACCTAGTGGTAAATCAAACCCCAATTCAAGCTGTTAGCATTTTGCTTCTTGGCTGACCTAGAAACAATCTGGGACACACTACAGATTAATAGTGGTATGTCTGCTCTAGAGGCTCCCAGCGAAAGGCTTCTCCAGCACTGTTCTTATTTGTGTTTCAGACAGAATTAGGCTTGTGCTTTGTTCAGAGGTTCTGCTGTGCTTTTTTCTTAAAGCCAGTGAATACTTTTATTTATTTAAAATATGTTAAACGGGGGGGAAAAAAACAGAGGTTTTCAAATGTATCCAGCCTTTACAATATACACGCTATAAGTTTGTTTTGTGCTTGGATAGCCCCAGTGAGACACAATATGTAGTTTGAAAAGCCGACCTTTAAAATAAGGGATACTTTAAACACAACGATGCTTATAAAGTTGTATGACATGGTCAATGATAGAGGTACAGTAGTTTAATTTTAACTCACCCTCTGTTCCAGGGCCCTGATCTGATGACGGCTTTTACAGCTCATTTGCCAAAAATGAAAAAAACACACACACACACAACAACCACCCAACCCTGCACTTGTTCATTTTCCCAGGCCTACCCTCTTAAACCTTAGGTTCCTTGAAAGCTATCATTCATTAGCTGGAAATATACAGTCGCTTTGCATTCATGAGCTTTCAGTGTTGTAGAGACGCATTTACCAGCATGACTGCTATTATTGTTAATGGAAGCTATTTAACAAAGTCCCTGCTTGTGGTACTGAAAATGTGCTTCTCACTTGTGGTGCTGAAAATATAGTTCCTGATGCTTTCCCACGTACTATTAACGTGAAAAGAGATTCTGATTCAAAGACCACATACAGTTTAAAAGACAGAAGAAGAAAGTGGTAGGCTGGAATAGCAAGGGCTTAATTGCTAACAATTGCCCTGAAAAGGCTCAATTTCATTTTTTTTAAATAAAAAAAATTAATAAATGAAAGCAAGAATTGCTGGATGATCGCCTGTAGGCAGGATGTGGAAGAAGCCAAGGCCAGCTTCAACTAGTTCCTGCAAAGGCTGAGAAATCTCAGTTCTTCCTTCCGCCTTTCCGTCATCCTTCTCTCTTCTCTGAATCTCATGGGTTATAGATAAATTGTCTCCTTTCAACAATCGCCACACTAAGATAGTGTTCGAACACACAGTTGCCGGATTCCGAACAAAAGAGGATGGCAAGAACTAAAGAGAACGCCGTATCGTTTCTGCTCTGGCTGAAGCTCACTTCCTACAAACTCAACAGTGCAATCCTATGCAGAGTTAAACTAGTCTAAATTCAGCTGGTTTAGACAGAAGTTACACTGCAGAGGAATGTTGCACTACCCCTGAGGAATTCTTTTCTGCTCTTGTTTTTCTTTATTAGGGGATCCTAAGAGTTTGGATGCATTCTTGGGGAACTCTCCCCTCTGTCCCAAGACAGGCTTTGGTAGAAGCTAGTTATTATTACTCAACTACAGGAAATATTCTGGTTCCTCATTGGTCTTATTGTTTTCAATGGTGCCACAGAAAGGCTTGCATTCCTATAAAATTGTCGCTGTTTTTTACTGTATCTTCTTTGAAGTCTGTTGTGTTTCATATAATTTATAACCCTGTCCTAGAACTCAGTTAGCGGGAACTATGGTTAAGTTACATTTCTTCTGCCGGCAGACAGAAAATATTCATATATCAGCTGCTCAATCCACTGGGACTATTACCTCCACTGGAGTGACTTTGTGACCAACACTGAAATCCTCAAGCGGGCAGAGGTTACAAGCATCGAGGCACTGCTGTTGAAGACGCAGCTGCGCTGGGCAGGGCATATTTCCAGGATGGAAAACCACTGCCTTCCCAAGATTGCCCTGTATGGCGAACTTTCCACCGGCAATCGAAATAGAGGGGCACCAAAGAAGAGGTACAAGGACTCCTTGAAGAAATCCCTTGGCACCTGTCGCATCAACCATCACCAGTGGTCTGACCTAGCCTCAGATCGCAAAGCATGGAGGCACACCATCCACCAGGCTGTCTCTTCCTTTGAGAACGCACGCATAGCTGGTCTTGAGGACAAAAGGAGATTGAGGAAGAATCGCACTGCTACAGCACCAACCCCAAATCAGACTTTTCCCTGCAGCCACTGTGGCCGGACCTGCCTGTCCCACATTGGTCTTGTCAGCCACCAGCGAGCCTGCAGCAGACGTGGACTACTGCACCTTTCTTAAATCTTCGTTCGCGAAGTCAAGCCAAGAGAGAGAGAGATTACCTCCTTTTTTTAAAATCAAAGGTTTATTATGATCAAAGATCAGTCACATGTCAAAAATTCTTAGCTAAAATACATTAGTACTTCCTTACCACAGCCAGTGTGCCTTAGTGGCCAGTGGTGGACTAGAACCAGGGAGACCCTGGTTCAAATCACCACTTGCCTTGAAACTGTCTGGCTGACTTGGGGCCATTCATTCTTTCTCAGCCTAACCTACCTCACACAGGGTTGCTGCGATGATAAAATGGAGGAAGGGAGAACCTGGTATACCATCCTGAAGTCCTTGGAGGAAGGTAGGATAAAAACACACCCCTTAAACAACTGATTTCTCAAATATCTTGACATTTATCTGGTAATTCTCCCTGGATACAGTAACAAAGCCTGACATTCTGACACAAGAACAGCTATGCAAGGATTCCAAACGCCCACAAGTGTTTTAGTGTAGCTCTCTACCCCAACGTCAACATTTCCAAAATAAAAGACAGCGATGAGCTGTTTCAATCGTTTTCACAATGATGTAGAATTTGTTCTAGATACGCTATCATTCTAAACGCCACAACTGTTTTTAAAAACTGTGTGGTTGCATATTATGACATGATTTCTATGAAGGGGTACATGTACTGTTATTGTGAGAGACAAACACATGATGTGAAGAAACTCAGATCTTGTTTTAAAGTGCAGAGATGGTCCCAGGAGCCCCAAGGATCAGATACTGAGTCCCTATCCCTTGTGCCCTAACATAATACTCAACTTGAGAATCACATGATCTTGGAGAATCAACTCCCTGTCACTGCCTGCAATAGAATTACTTCTGTACCCCTCATGGGGCAATATTTTGGAAAGAAGTTACCAGCCTCTCTCCCCAGTGCTTTCTGGCTGTGCATTACCACCCTTTAACTGAATAGCCTTGAAAATGAGACAAAACAAATGTCATCATGTTTGGCACAAACCATCTGAGCCTTCTGAGGAGATAATCTATTGTGAACACATTATTAATTTGGTCCACACATGCGCGCTGCCTCAGATGCTTTAACATAAACACACCCTGTGAGAAACAAAGTTGCCAAATTTGGCTGAAATCTTGCACACAAGCCACAAATCTCAGTGACTTTAATGGCATTTAAGCAGCCTGTCTGCACGATATTTTACATCTTTGTCTTTTATCAAAGTCTCCCAGACATTCAGATTTACTGAAATATTTTTAAAAACTTTCTAAAACAAAGAGAAATGACATCAACATTAAAAACAAGTCCACATATTTTGTGTGTAAATCGTGTCAACTTTTGGGGGGGGGGGGGGATGGGCGGAGGTGTTCTTTGGCAGTGGATCGTTTATTCACTGTTTCAAGCGGTTAAAGGTCAAAAAAAATCTGTTTCCTACTGACTTTTGAAAGGATATATAGTATTTTCATTCCATTAATTTGTGAAGCCAGGAGGGGGTGAGGAGAATCATCAGTTGCAGCAGGAATTAAAGAGGATCGTATTCCTAGAGGTTCCAGATTTTGTTTTCTCACTTATAGGAAAACTAGAAGTAGAGACCCCAGAAACAAAGGGTGCGATTAGATTCAAGTGCATTCAGTCCCATTAACCAGCTTGGTTGGAGCCCGCAGCAATCTAGTATATGAAAGGGAACAAAATTGTCAGATTCACAGTTTATACCTACCTGCTTCAGGGGTCAAAAATCTCATTAACTACTGTGCTTCTCAACTGATCAGAGCTATCAAGAGTCATGCCTGGGTGAAAATTAAACAAACACAACTACAGATGCTGGAAAACGTGTGACATTTGCACCCTAAGGTAAAGAAGCTGACAAATACCAGACAAGGCTTTAATGCCTTGAAGTGTGGATTTGTAGGGCTCATGGATTTGAGTCCTCAATTAGGCAACCGGAAATCTACTGGGAGAAAGCCAGTGATGTTAAACATTCCTGTTGGAAGGTGCCAGTTTCTACAGTGAATGGGGTGGGGGAGCATGTTTAAGAGAAGATGGCAAAAAGAACAGCAAACCCTTCAAATACTTCACAGTAAGGATCAATTTCTAAGGATTGCCAGAGGTAAGAATGAATGTGAGGCACAAACACTTCAATTCCTTTGATGTGTCTCATCCACTCCCCTCTTCCGCCATGCTCATTAAAGATCTTAACTGAGCTTTGTATGAGGCCTTTTGACTGGAAAGAATGCACGCCCATAATGACGCTTTCTGCAAAATGAGCTAAGATTTTCATGAGCCTAAAACGTATCTTGTCTTTTCTTTTCCCAAGGAAAGGCCAGCCTTAAAATTTTTTAAAGCCTGTTAACATCACTATTGAGGTTAGCTCAAAAGAAACCTGATAAGTTCAGGATGGTGAACTCTTTATAACTTTAGCATACCCTCTGTGACACACAGCACTCACTGCCTAATACATTTATAGTACAATCACAAGCAGAGCTGAACCCTTCTAAATCCTCTAATTAACCCACTGTTTAGGATTCCACTGTTATCCTGCCCTTTCTCCAAAGAGTTTGTGGTGGTGCACATGGATATTCACTATAACTTTCTCTTTCTCAAATGGGGGATATTGGCTGTTTTCTTATTGCATATACCAACCCATCCTATGGCAAACTATATGGATGTTATAATCTCTTGAGAAACCATGCCCTCTGTTTAAACTAACAAAGCCAGAATGTTACCTAGATTTATGGCACTTCGCACCTACGACAGCAGCCTGCTTTTTATCACCCTCCAGTGTTTTTTCAGCCCTGCTTTGTCCTAACACTAACAAACACAGATCCCTATTGGTGATTCTTTCAATCTGCTAAAAACATTCCCATGATTCCATACTGCCCACTTATATTAAGAATTGCTGCTTGCCATTCCCATTTTGTCTGATGAAGTCTGCTTAAGAGCATACGAAAGCTTACATTCTAAATAAAACTCAGTTGGTCTTAAAGATGTACTTGTCTACTGCTTTGTTCTGTTGCTTCAGACCAACACGGCTGCTGACTGGGATTTCTCTTTTTGTATCCTCATCACAGTTTTGTGAGATCAATAAAGTCATTCAATAATGTCCATGGCTGAGTAGGGATGAGAACCAAACAAATTTGCATTCAAACACAACGTTCTGTTAACTGCTTCTGAACAGTTCCTAAAGTTCGTACAATATCTGTTGCCTTACAAAGCTAGACAGCACTACACCAGTTTGAACACGGATTTAAACACACACACACCCCTATATAGAAAGATGAAGATCTCTGGGGAACTGCTGCTAAGCAACTTCTTCACAATGCTTCCCAGTAACACTAGTTATGAAGTATTCAAGTTTGTTGCTTTCTGCCATGTGTAAAGCATGATTTTGGTCTTTAAAAGGCAGCTTGCTCCCACCACCTCCTACCTGAAGAAGGGCGAGCTCACAATCATATTACAACGGTCATTGGCTAAGTGGGTGGACTATAGGGAAATAATTTTTTTATGTGGCCAAGGAGAGGTCTGACCACTCTGTCCATAACTCTGGAAAATGGGTATGAAAAAGATTACGTTATCACAGCTGAAAACTAATTTAGTAAAATGACATGACAAAGCAGGGCACGCTGTTCAGTGCAGTATGTTCTGAACATGGATGTGCATGAACTAGTTCGCAAACATTTATTTATGAAGAATTTTGGTCGGTTTGTGATTCGCAAACTGTAGCTCGGGCGTGAACTTCCACACTTTTAAGGGGGGGGGGGTCATGGAGGGTTGTGGGTTCCTGAGGAACAAAAAGCAGGGATCCAAACAACTGCTTTCACTTTCCTGTTAAAGCCACCCATACAGCCGAGTGGTGGGAGCAGGCTGCTCCCAGCAGCTCATCCATTTAGATTGGAAACAGCTGCATTGCAGGAACAGCCTGCTCCCATGGCTCAGCTGTTTAAAAAGGTTTTCTTGAGCAGCCAGGCCCTGGGGCTGACTGCCCAAGAAAGCCCCTTTAAACACCTGAGCTGTGCAGAGCAAACTGCTCCATGTGGCTCAGCTGTTTAAAGGGGCTTCCTTGGGTTCAGCTCTGAGCTATTTAAACCAAACAGCTGAGCCATAGACACTAAGCTGTTCAGTTTAAATGCTTCACAGTCATTTAAACCACTTCTTTCTGCTCCTTGTGGCAGAAAGCAAGAGTCACAAACCCATACAAACCACCATTCTGGTTCATATAGGTTCGTGGTTCAGTTAATGGTTCAGCCACGAACCATGAACCAAACTGCAAAAATGCAGTGCATGTGCATGCCTAGTTCTGAACCCAATGCCAGCCCAAGGACGATCCACAGTCATGTGAATCTGTCACACACCAGAGATTAATATTTATTTCTCTATCCTTCAGTTTCTCACAATGACTTTCCCTTTAACATCTGCAAAGTCCCTCCACAACCTCCTATCATACTGTTGTTACTAACAAAAATGTAGCAATAAAACATTATCTTCCATTTTTCTTTTCCTTCCTCTTCTACAGACAGATGCAAAATTCCTTAAAGAGCTTCTGTGTAAACCAACAAGTTTCTGAAGCTTAAAGTGTGATTAAGTGCAGATAAAGATACACTTCAAAGTCCACAGAGTAAATTCTTCAGGTGCCAGCTAAATGGCTGTTAGGAACATTGTGCCAGGCTAAAATCCTTTCCTCCATTAAATGGATTATGGGAAAATGCCAGCTGTTGCTAAAAAAGCTTTCAATAAAGAAGACAGAAAACAAAAGGACAGGTTTCTTACCTGTAACTGGTGATCTTCGAGTGGTCATCTGTGCAATCACACATATGGGTATTCCTCCAGAATGGCCCTGACCTCGGAGAGTTCAAAGCAATCTTGATCGTAGATCTGGCGCGCCTCCCCCTCGTCCTGGGGCGGAGCCACCGTTTGCGCATGCGCGGACGAGGGGGGAGGCGTCTAGCCACTCAGTTTCTTCCCGCCACCGGACAGGTGGAAGACGTGCTAGGTGAGTGTCCAGCAGCGGGGAAGGCTGGGTGGGTCTGTGTGATTGCACAGATGACCACTCGAAGATCACCAGTTACAGGTAAGAAACCTGTCCATCTTCTTCGTGGTCTCTGTGCATTCACACATATGGGTGATTAGCGAGCTATCCCTTCGGAGGCGGGTGCTGGATCTGTAAAAAGTATGCAAGGTTAGACCAGAATGTAATGAGAGTGGTACTTACGGTGGTCAGTCGAAGATGGAGCGAAGTACAGCCTGTCCGAAGGAGGCATCACGCCGGGCACGAACGTCAAGAGCGTAGTGCGAGGCGAAGGTAGACGTGGAGGACCAGACCGCTGCATCGCAGATGTCCTCTATAGGGATGCCCTTCGTGAAAGCTGACGAGGTGGCGACGGCTCTAGTAGAATGAGCTCGTATGTGTTGCGGGACTGGTTGTTTTGCCAGTTGGTAGCAGAGTTCTATGGTGGCAACGAGCCACTTAGAGAGCCTCTGAGTAGATATTTTGCTGCCCTTATTATGGGTGGCGTAGGTGACAAAGAGTCTCGGATCCTTACGGAATTCTCGAGTTCTGTCTATGTAGAAAGCTAGCGCTCTGCGCGCGTCCAAGTTGTGGAGAGCCCTCTGGCCTGCGTCCGAGGGGTGCTGGAAAAAGGCTGGTATGGTTGACTGTTTCCCTAGGTGGAATGGAGAGACGACCTTTGGTAGGAAGGTCGGGTCGGGGCGAAGGACCACCCTGTTACTGTGAAAGATTGTGTAGGGTGGGTCCGCCCTCAGGGCACAGATGTCGCTAGCCCTCTTGCCTGTGGTGAGAGCCGTGAGTAGTGCTGTTTTCCACGATAGCAGGTGCAGTGGAATAGATGCCATGGGCTCAAAGGGTGGTTTCATGAGCTGGCTGAGCACTAGAGAGAGGCTCCAGGTTGGAAGGATTTGTCTGACAGGAGGGTGTAGGCGAATGATGCCCTTGAGGAAGGCCTTCGTGGCATGATGAGAGAAGACTGTTGTTCCCCCGATGTGGGGGTGGAAGGCAGAGATAGCTGCGAGGTGTACCTTCAGGGAGGAGTATGAGAGGCCTGTTCTTGAGAGTGCTAAGGTATAAGTTAATACCTGAGAGATGGTAGCGCAGTTAGGGTCAAAGTTGTGTTGAGAGGCGTAGTGGGTGAAGCGCTTCCATTTTAGTAGATAGGCTTTCCTAGTGGATGGTTTTCTAGAGTTCACTAGGACTTGGCGAACGTCCGGGGGAAAGTCTAAAAACTGATTCTCCAGGCCGTCAATTTGAGGGATGCCGGGTTGTGGTGTAGGACCTTCCCGTCTTGTTGGGAGAGGAGGTCCTGTGCTTGTGGGAGGATTAGGAATGTCCTGTTGGACAGAGACAGGAGGGTGGTGAACCAGGGTTGGCGTGGCCACCATGGGGTTATGAGGATGCAGTTCGTGCGGTCTGTTTGGATTTTCTGCAGGACCCTTGTGATGAGTGGGATGGGGGGAAACAGGTAGTGTAGTTTTCCCTTCCAGGTTTGGAGGAATGCATCCCCTCTGGAGAGCTGGGATGGTGGACCTCTCATGTAGAAGTGGGTGCACTGGGCATTTGATGGTGAGGCAAATACATCTATGCTCGGGGTTCCGAAGGTTTTGAAGATTTGTTGGATGTATTGCAATGAGGAAGTTGGAGATCAACGAGGTAGGTGCGATCGGGTCAGCGGTAAGGAAGAAACTGAGTGGCTAGACGCCTCCCCCCTCGTCCGCGCATGCGCAAACGGTGGCTCCGCCCCAGGACGAGGGGGAGGCGCGCCAGATCTACGATCAAGATTGCTTTGAACTCTCCGAGGTCAGGGCCATTCTGGAGGAATACCCATATGTGTGAATGCACAGAGACCACGAAGAAGATCAAAAATTACATAACACTCCTAACCATTGCTTAGCAGCCTGATGCTGAAGGATGGGCAGGCTAGTTAAAACCAATATGGTTGCCAGGCCACAATGAGGAAAAGAGCAGGAAGACAACCACTGGCAGAACTTCCCTCCAACTTCTAAAGCGCAGCCGCTTTGGCTAGGAACGATATCCTGGAACTCTATAACTAACCCTAGCTCTCTTGACTGTGCACACCATGGGCTTGATTCAAACGTAACACAGACCGTGGCTTGTGTTTTAAACTGCTGGGATGGATCCAGAGTAAATTTCCCAGTAACAGAAGGGATGGGGTAATTCCCACAAATTCCCTCTTCCTGCTTCAGACCACCCCCCCCCCCATTTGCCTCTGATGCTGTTCCTGAAGGTTCCCTGGTCACCAGAAGCACCGTTTCAGGGAGATAAATGACCTATGGCAAGAGCAGATGCAGGACTCATATAATCATAGAGTTGGAAGCAGAGCCGGATTAACAATTAGGACAAATAGGCATTGGCCTATGGGCCCTCATGCATTTAGGAGCCCCGGGCTGCTTCCCCCCCCCCCCCCCCCGGTTTCCCCCCTGCTTGCAGCCCTCCCGTTCTGCACGAGCAGCCAGCAACTCAGCTGCCCTTTGCCCGACTTGCCTGGTGTGGCTGCTGCTGGCGTTGTCGCCAAGTTTGCTTCTCTCTGCCTCTCCCCTGTAGCTTACTAAAAGGGGCTTTTAAGAAGGTGCCTACAGGCTGCAACAGGAGCAGCGGACATGGGGTGGGCACACAGACTCTGAGATAATTTGTGAGAGGGGCCCCAAGATTTCGATTGCCTAGAGGCCTCCATAGGGTTTAATCTGGCACAGGCTGGAAGGGTCCTCTGGGGTCATCTAGTTCAACCCAATGCAGGAATTTCCCCACACACACATACTGGCTTGAAGAAAAATCGCTGACCCCTAGATCCTTTTCGCACATACTATTGCCAAGACAAGTCTCTCCCAGCCTATAATTATCCATTGGATTTTTCTTACTTACATGCATTTATCCCCATTAAAATTCATTTTATTTGTATTAGCCCAGTTTTCCATTCTCAAGACCATCCTGTATCCTGACTCCTACTGTCTTCTACTGTATTTGTGACCCATCCCAATTTAGTCTCATCTGTAAATTTAATAAGCATTCCCTCAATTCCTTGATCCAAATAATTTATGAAGATGCTGAACAAAACAGGTTCCAGGAGAGATCCTCGAGGCACTCCACTTGTCACTCCAGTTCAAGAGGATGAGGAACCATTCACAAGCACACTTTGGATGCGATTCATCAAGTGGCTACAGATCCACCTAAAAATAACAGGGTCCGAACCACATTTTACCAACTTGTCAACAAGATAGTATGTTGAACCTTATCAAAGGTCTTACTGAAATCAAGATAAACTACGTTTACAGCATTCTCCTGATCCAGCAAGGTAGTAACTTCTCTAAAAAGGAGAAAGGGTTAGTCTGACATGACTTGTTCTTGAGAAACCTATGCTGGCTCTTTGTAATCACAGCAATCTTTTCTAAATGTTTCAGGACTGATTGTTCAATTATTTGTTCTAAAACTCTTGCACATATAGATGTCAAGCTGCTGGGTTAGTAGTTACCTTGATCCTCCTTGAAGATGGGGGCAATATTTGCCCTCCTCAAATCTTCTGGCACCTCACCTGTTCTCCAAGAATTCTCAAAGATAATGGCCAGAGGCTCAGAAATTACACCTGCAAGTTTATTTAATACCCTTGGAAGCAGTTCATCTGGCCCAGACAACTTTGTTTCATTTAAGAACATAAGAGAAGCCATGTTGGACCAGGCTAATGGCCCATCCAGTCCAACACTCTGTCTCACAGTGGCCAAAAAACCCCCAGGTGCATCAGGAGGTCCACCAGTGGGTCCAGGACACTAGAAACCCTCACACTGTTGCCCCCCTCCCAAGCACCAAGAATTTAGAGCATCACTTGCCCCAGACAGAGAGTTCCATATATACCTTGTGGCTAATAGCCACTGATGGACACTAATAGCTCCATATATTTATCCAATCCCCTCTTGAAGCTGTCTTGTAGCTGCTTGTAGCTGCCACTATCTCCTGGGGCAGTTAATTCCATGTGTTAATCACTCTTTAGGTGAAGAAGTACTTCCTTTAATCTGTTCCAATCTGACTGTTTAGCAATTTTATTGAGTGCCCACGAGTTCTTGTATTGTGAGAAAGGGAGAAAAGTACTTCTTTCTCTATCTTCTCTATCTCATGCATAATCTTGTAAACCTCTATTACAGGGGTGTCAAATTTATTTGTTATGCGGGATGGATCTGACTTAAATGAGATAGACCTTGCTGGGCCGGGCCATGTGTGTCAAAAAAGGTAATGCCAGGTAGCAGATATATAAACTTTATAGAGCACAGACAAACACAACTAAAGTTTTTTTTTAACTTAAAATAAAACATGCTTAAAACATTAGCATGTTTGCAATATTTTGTTTAACTGTCTCTGATAACTGACACCTCTTGCTCTGAATTACTGCATCAAAATCTGGAGACAATGTCTGCTGAATTATTGCTTCAAAATTTGGAGACAATGTCTGTGCTGTAGCAATCTTGACTATGCTGTTAAGGTGTGTATCTGTAAATTGCAAGAGTACTTTTGATTCATTGACATTCACTACAGAAATCTCATGGTCAATGCTCTGTGCCCTAAGACCCAGGGGAAAACATGAAATGGCTGGGCATTGTGAGCTTGTGTACATAAGTTGATTTGTGTGCTGGTCAAGAACATGTGAAGGCACCAAGGCACAGATTGCGGGCTATGGGTTTATCTATAAAACTATAATCTTCCCCCAAAAAATAATTGCAGCTCCTATGAGGCAGTGCAAGAATAGAGAGACAGCCATCCATGTGTAGTGGTCACTCTCAGCCTACTATCTGGGAAGTCTAGGTTCAAAAGCATTAGTCTACACAAGAGATGTGCTGGATACACACATTCAGCCTAATCCAGCTCACTCTGGATCATGGTTATTTCTCATCTGAAGTTCCCATTGCTTTCCTATTGAAAAATACTAGATCAGGGCATGAATACAGTGAAAAGTGGGAGGGAACCTAGCTGCACCCAAGTAGGCCTGACAAAATTAGCTTAACAACACAGAGAAAGAGAGAATATCAAGGCAAAACGCTCATACCTTTAATAAAACTGTGTTAAAAGTCCTAGAGGTGTTTTCTTTCCCTTTCCCCCCTCCCTCTTCCCCAAGGGAGAAGGAAGGAGGAGAAGCCTCAGCCAATGCAAGGGCTTGGCTTTATAGCTCTGCGGTTTGATTAAGAGAGCCAGGCTCTATCAATCACACAGCAGCACTACTTAGCCAAGCCCCTCCATTGGCTGAGGCTCCTCCTTCCTCCTCCTCCCTTGGGGAAAAGGGAGGCGGGAAGAGGCTCTTTAGCTTGGAGAAATGACAACTGAGGGGGTGACATGATAGAGCAGGAGTGTCAAATGTGCGGTCCACAGGCCTGATCCAGTCATTTCCTTATTGTCCTTCAGTAACCCTTTTTTTACTCCGTGGTTATCCAAAGGCCCCACAGCCTCCCTGGCTGATTTCCTACTTCTAATGCATTTGAAAAATCTTTTATTGTTGATCTTTACATTTTTTGCAATATGCTCCTCATAGTCCCTTTTTGCCTGTCTGATCACAGACTTGCATTTTATTTGCCACAGCCTGTGTTCCCTTTTATTAACCTCACTGAGACTAGCTTTCCACCACTTAAAGGAATCCTTCTTATCTTTTACAATTTCCACTACTTTCTTTGTTAACCATAAAGCCCTTTTCTATACCTATTTGTTTCTTTCCTAATCTGCGGTATATATTTTATCTGAGCTTCTTCCCCAAGGGTCTTGACCCTTTTTACCTTTCCTTTCAGTTTCCTCTTCACATGCTCCCTCATAAAGTTAAAAATAGTTGTGTTGGTCTTTTGGGGTAACTCCCTATTTATACAAACGTTGAACTCAATAACATTACAATCACTGTTCCCAAGCAGTGCAATCACTTTAAAAGCTCTCACCAGGTCTTGGGCATTACTTAGGACCATGTCCAGGATTGCCTCTCCCTTGGTAGGTTCTGTGACCATCTGCTCTATAGCACAGTCATTGAGAGTGTCTAGAAACTCAATCAGTTTCTCCGGACTTGAACATATATTGACCCAATCAATGTGAGGGCAGTTAAAATCACCTAATTATTTTGTCTAGCTGCTATCTTTAATTCTTTTGTCATTTTATAATCATCATCTTCTCTTTTGATCTGGTGGGCGATAACAAACCCCCAGAATTCAGGTTCTTTTTGGACCCACTATTTCGACACATAGCAATTCCAGAAGTGAATCTAATTAGCTTACCTTCTTAATCTTCCTGGACTGTATACCCTCTGTGACATGCAGACCCACCCCACCTCCAACCCTTCCCCCCATCCTTCCAGGAATCACTGTGTCCCACTGATTTTCCTCATTCCACCAAGTTTCTGAAATGCCCACAATGTTTTCCCCCAACAGTAAGCATTCCAACTCCCCGGTTTTATCTTGGACACTTCTAGCATTTGTATATAAACATCTATAACTTTCCAGGTGTTAGGTTCACAAGCTTCCTCCAGCTGCCTTGAGACCTTGCCAATTCAACCACATATCACAAGATTACAAAATGATACACCTGTTGAACATTTGCCTGCAGGTATACAAAACGGTTCCAAACAAAGTCCACTGAGAATCCTCAAAGTATATCAGTCTATATAACTTGCAATCCTGACCTGATATACAAATCGGTGAAGTAAATTTAATTTAGGACATTTAAGTAAATGTCCTAACTGAAAAATATCCTAACTCCTCTAGGGAACATCAGGAGTCACCATGACTTCCAGGCACAGAAACACACACACACACACATACGAGAGAGAGGGGTGGGGGGAGAGAGAATGCGATGTGCGAATTAGGGAAATGAATATCCAGAGCTTCCGTGTGACTGAGAGCTTGTTCCAGACATTATCTGGGCTCCATTATTTAGAATGTTTTGGGGGATACAGACATTGACACAGAGAAGAGAACCTACTTGGTCACCATTTATTAGCAATGCATGGATATAATCCTGGGACTCACTACTCAAGATCTGGATATTGCCTAATAGATCTACTGATCTATTATTTGCTAATATCCTTGTACTTTGCTGCTAATAGCTGTTCATAGGGCTGATGAAAAGATTATAGCAAGATAATATGGATATGTCCACTAAGCATGTTGGACGCTGACAGGCCCAGCGCTGGAGGTTCTACCGCCCCAGGCAGACCCCTGTTCCCCGCCCCCAGCCTGGGCAAGGTCGTGATGGCAGCGGGTGTGGTCAGAGCCTTAGAGGTCTTGATAATATAGCAGCATGAAGACCTGTCACTAGAGAGAGTTAAGCCATGAATCCATCCACCATTCCCCACCGCCATCTTAGATTTATTCACAGTGGGGATGGCAGTGGGGTGTATGTGTAGATTTCAATTCATGTTTTGAAGGCTGCATCTGTGAATCAGGCCCTCAACATTTCACTCATCTGCGGTGCATCCAGGGCCGTTGGACATCACAGAAGCTCTAATTTCCAGTCCCATCTGCTCTAGGTGTATCATATATGTGCAGGAGTGGTTACATCCTTAGTGACGTCTTCAGTTTCTAGACCACAAGCTGGATTTTACCATCTTTACCGCCTTCACAACAATCCCATATGGTACGATATGCTCAGAATGTACCTGGCCTAGGGTTGCCAATCCCCAGGTGGGGGCAGGGGATCCCCCGGTTTGGAGGCCCTCCCCCGCTTCAGGGTCATCAGAAAGCGGGGGGAGGGGAGGGAAATGTCTGCTGGGAACTCTATTATTCCCTATGGAGACTTATTCCCATAGAAAGTAATGGAGAATTGATCTGCGGGTATCTAGGGCTTGGGGGAGGGGCTGTCTTTTGAGGTAGAGGCACTAAATTTTCAGTATGGCATCCAGTGCCTCTCCCCTAAATACCCCCCAAGTTTCAAAAAGATTGGACCAGGGGATCCAATTCTATGAGACCCAAAAGAAGGTGCCCCTATCCTTCATTATTTCCTATGGAAGGAAGGCATTTAAAACGTGTGCGGTCCCATTAGATGTGATGGCCAGAACTCCCTTTGGAGTTCAGTTATGCTTGTCACACCCTTGGTCCTGGCTCCACCCCATTGTCTCCTGGCTCCACCCCCAAAGTCCCCAGATATTTCTTGAACTGGACTTGGCAACCCTAACCTGGCCCAAGATCAATAAACGAGCGACATGTTAGAATGTAGATTTGAACAGAGACGTCTCCCAGGCCTAACCCTGAAACTCTAAACAATATCCCACAATGTTTCTTGATATAAAAGGCAACCCCCCCCCCCCACAAAAAACGGTGCGGCAGATGAAGTCCAGCAACATTCAAAGCCCACAGAAGATTCTCAGCCCCCTAGTCACGATGTTGTCAATGTTTCGATGCTCTTATCGACTACAATCTATACATACTTTATGTGCCATGAAGTTGCAACTGACATGGCATCCTCAGCAAGGGGTTTCAAATACATGAGAAGCAGAAGGGGTTAACCATGGCCTTCCTCTGCAGTCTTCCGGGAATGCTGTTCCTGCCAACCGCAATCTAAAGGCCTGACAATTTCTAGAATACACTGCAGAGAAGAAGATCTGCCCATCCCTAGCTTTTGCGTTGCACTTTTGGCAATGTGTTTCGCATATGCCATTTGCATGCTGCACATAGGGCCGACAATAGATACTCACTTATTCAACAGTAGAACTGAGGAAGATTTTTCACCCCAAATTTTAAAAAGCACTATGTTCTTCTGATGCTGCAAACTTCATTTATTTATTTATTATTTATTACTTCCCATTTATATCCCGCCCTCTCCGCAAGCGGACTCAGGGCGGCTTACAACATTATAAAAACAATCAATCCAATAAAACATATAAAACCATAATTTACATATATTAACTTTAAAACCATTCTATAGCGCTATTTCAGTCCAGTATGGCGGTATTGACTTCTCGACCAAGATCGCCATCATTCTGTGGGATGTCCGGTGGCAGCCTTTTTTTTTCATTCAAAATCTGAGGCTATTCATAAGGTTGACTGGCTTAACACAGGCAGAAACACTCACAAGTACTTGAGTGTTACGGGAAATTAAGCATGCAAGCCCCCCCCCCCTCCCCGTAGGACTAAATGCATTGTGTCCGGTGGGCCAATGAATTCGCTACTTAGCTGCATCACTAGAGATGCATTTGGGCTTTAAGTGCTGCCCTCAAGTCCTTCTTAAAAGCAAAGGCAGCAGCTTTTCACTAATGTTCTCAAGGAGTTCTCAAGGAAGGGGGCCACGTGCCTACATTTCCTAACTTTGACAAATTCCTGGAATTTTTGCTTCTCATAAACCTCCTTGTTAGGAAACAATGAGAAAGGGAGATGTCCCACAGCTATTTCACAGAAAGCGGACTACTTTTTCCCCCCTGTCTGTCTTCCTACTCAATTACAATCTGTCTGACCTGTGTGATAGAGGGGTGCCAAATCCTGCTATCATTAAGAAAAGAGCTGTGAATTAAGATTTCCCTCCATGTGTAGGTGTGCGATGCTATCATTTTTCACATTACCATTGCATGGAAGACAATACATCAGGGAGATAACAAGCCATGGAGTTGTGTGTGTGTGTGAGAGAGAGAGAGACAGAGAGGGATGGAGGGAGGCAAGGGTAAGGAAGCAGGAAGCAAAGAGCTACTGAGGGAGCTGGGGAAAAAATCAAGGCAAGCTGTGCTTGCAGTAGCAGCCCTGGAAAGCAGGCCAAAGAAGGAAGTTCCTCAGGGCTGACTTTGAGCCCTGTGTGGGCCAGATGCAGCCCATGGATCACAGGTTTGACACCCCTGCCCTAAACCGCTGGTCTCCAATTTTTCCAGACCTGGGAAACACTAAGTTCCAAACAGATGACAGGAAGTAACATGATACCCTATTCTTGCTCTCCTGATGGTATTGTTGCATGCAAATAATGTTCAGAAGCACGCCAACCTTGGTCCCTACGCAGCTGTTTCTTCCAAAATGTGATAAAAAAAAAGGAAAGGGAAGGAAAGAAAAGAAAAGAAAAGTTCAGTGACCCACCAGAATGTCCTGATCCCAACTACTGCCCTAAACTTCATTGGAGCTGTTTGTATTGAATCCATCATGCTCTATAAAGTATCAAAGGGTGGATAATCACCAGCAAATTTCTGTTGCACTGACAGCCAGTTTGAGCTCAAGCTCATCCAGAGACAGTGATACAATACCAATAGCAATACTGGAGTACCAACATCATTCCCCCTCCCCGCAAGTTCTGCGCACTGTTAAAATTCTGCTTCTCTTGATATAGTGTAAACATTCCACATTTTGACTGATGCAGTTATCTGTTGTCAATTTTACTGAAGAAGGTTAAGAAACATTCAGATCCGTATATAAACAGAGTCAAACTGCAGTACTAGGCCATAAGGAATCACTTGCCAATATGCAAACCTACATGGATATGTCTTCTAATAGTCTGAAAAATGCTTTTTTAAACTAATACATTCATTAGGAGTTTCATCATCTTTGTAAGGAAATAGTTTTTAGTTTTCAAAGATGGTCAAATGTTCATTTTCAGCATATGCAGTGGTTGGGAAACTCAACAAAACTACTATGCAAAGACAGTTAAACTGCCCTTATTGAAATTCACATCTAGATTTCTCATTGAAACAGATGTTATTTTCAGTCACAGCCTTGTTACCATAATCCTCTCCAACACTACTGTTTATGCAGATAATCCCTCTCAATCCTTTAATGATTTTTTTCAGAAGCCATGGGGATTTAGTGTCTTGAATTCTATTCCACTCAACTGACTGTTATTGGTAACAATTGTTTCACAAATGGGTAAAAAAATTCCATGTAAATTCCCTCAATCCTTAAAAATGTTTATTATGCTCATACTTTTCAATTCAAAATCTAATAATTATTACTTTGCTTTAAATATTACTCCAGGCACCCTTCTTACAGGAATAAAATGGAACCGAATAATTAAGAATGTCTGGTCTGCAGCATCTAAAAACCCCGGTAGCATGGAACCTTGCAAGGTCCTTCCCAGTTAATCTTCATGTGGCCAAAAGTGCTAAGATTGGGTGGGACGGACTGCATAACTAGACTGCCACGGGGCATATAGCCTTTAAAAGTTGTAGCAGAAGGCCTCATTTTGGGCAGAAGTTCACAGGAGTGGAGCTCTGGAACCTCTAAATTTTATTGTGCTCTTTTTTTCTTACCCCCCCCCCCTCCTTAAAAATACTTGCTTCTGGGCTCCACTGTTCAAACTCCCTGTGAGAATTTTGCTGAACTCTAAAGTTTTGACAAACTTTCTAATATTTTCCCCCACAAAAAATGGGGAAATAACCAAAACCTATAAAGCAGACAGATGGGAATCTTCATCATGCCACTGTGACCACATAGGAGACAGTAATTTAAAAAGTATGATGGGAGCAGTGTTCCCTCTAAACTGAGTTAGCTCACAGATTTTTAGCCTCCAGCTCACGCATTTTTGTCTTAGCTCAGGAAGGATGACCCCAGAGCACAATCATTGATGCAGGAGCTCACAGCTTTAACGCCAGTAACAAAAAACTTTTAATACCAGTAGCTCATAAAGTAGAATTTTTGATCACAACTTTGTAGGTTAGAGGGAACATTGGATGGGAGTAAGGTTTTATTATGACAACTGTAATTCAAGAAGCATTTTAAGGTAGATGCTGAGCTGATATATTTTAGTACAGCTTCTGGAGATGTCAGGGGTGTGTGGCATATGCAAATGAGTTATGCCACCTCTTTTTCTACAAAATGACCCCTGTGTAGGCTTGCCAATCCCCAGGTCCCAGTGGAGGTTCTTCAGCTGTCCCATACTCCTTCCCTCCCCCAGTCAGCTGGCTGGCGGGGGGAAGCCTCGTCCCCAGAGGACCATGTGCTTTTCCTCCTCCAGAGGCTTCAGGCTCCGATTGGAAAGGCTTCCTCTTGGGATGGGGTGTCTGTGTTATTTTGAAGAAGTTGGCTGCAACTCGTGAGTAGAGAGGCCAATCCCTCCCTTTGGAGTCACCAGAAACGGGGGGGAGAGGTGGGAGGAATGTCTGCTGAGCACGTCATTATTCCCTATGTGGAGATCGATTCTCATAGAGTATAATGGGGAATTGATCTGGAGGTTTCGGCGGCTCTGGGGGAGCTATGTTTTGAGGTAGAGCCACCATATTTTCAGTATAGTATCTAGTGCCTCTCCCCAAAGTACCCCCCAAGTTTCAAAACGATTGGACCAGGGGGTCCAACTCTATGAGCCCCAAAAGAAGGTGCCCCCATCCTTCATTATTTCCTATGGAAGGAAAACATTTCAAAAGGTGTGCCGCCCCTTTAAATGTGATGTCCAGAACTCCCTTGGAGTTCAATTATGCTTGTCACACCCTTGTTCCTGGCTCCGTCCCAATGTCTCCTGGCTACACCCTCAAAGTCTCCTGACTCCACCCCCAAAGTCCCCAGATATTTCTTGAATTGGACTTGGCAACCCTACCTCTGTGTAGCACCATCAGTGAAAGACACCACATGTAAGCAACACCCATACCGCTGCCACCATCCATCCATTCCTCATATTCATGTCACATCTTTCTGTCAAGGAGCCTGGAATTGATGACATGATTCCAACTCCCCCTGCCCCTCACAACTACCCTGTGAAGGAAGCCGGGCCAAGAGAGTACAACTTGCCCAAGGCTGCCACATAACCTTGATGGCTTGATTTGACCCCTGGTATAGGAGCCCTGTGGCGCAGAGTGGTAAGCTGCAGTACTGCAGTCCGTTTACAACCAGCCCCGGTGCCCCTACCCCCTCCCAGGACTCTACTCATGAGCATGAAGCGCGCATCGTACAATGACGTTACCCAGAAGTGACGTCATCATGACGGTGCGCACTCAGAGCCGAGAAGGAACACTCGGTCCACCTCTTGCCCAGCCCTCTTCCATTTCAGAGGGAGCTGGGCAGGGACCGTGTCCTTCTTTCTTTGCTCTGATTGCTCGGAGCGAAGAAAGAACGCTCGGGCCACCCCCTGCTCAGCCCTCTCCTATTTCAGAGGGAGCTGGGCAGGGGCCACATCCTTCTTTCTTCGCTCTGAGCAAATGGAGTGAAGAAAGAACACTTGTCCCACCCCCTGCTCAGACCTCTCCCGCTTTAGAGGGAGCTGGGCAGCAGCTGTGTCCTTCTTTCTTCGCTCCAATTTCTCAGAGTGAAGAAAGAACCATGCGAAGTATCAGGGGCAGCGCAAGCAGGGATGGGGTACCCGCCCTTGCAGTGAAGTAGTATCCTAGGAAGCCGCCTTCCTTGGAGAGCCAGTTTGGTGTAGTGGTTAAGTGTGCGGACTCTTATCTGGGAGAACCGGGTTTGATTCCCCACTCCTCCACTTGCACCTGCTGGAATAGCCTTGGGTCAGCCATAGCTCTCTTATCTGGGAGAACTGGGTTTGATTCCCCACTCCTCCACTTGCATCTGCTGGAATGGCCTTGGGTCAGCCATAGCTCTCTTATCTGGGAGAACTGGGTTTTATTCCCCACTCCTCCACTTGCACCTGCTGGAATAGCCTTGGGTCAGCCATAGCTCTGGCAGCGGTTGTCCTTGAAAGGGCAGCTGCTGGGGGAGCCCTCTCCAGCCCCACCCACCTCACAGGGTGTCTGTTGTGGGGCAGGAAGGGAAAGGAGATTGTGAGCCGCTCTGAGACTCTTTGGAGTGGAAGGCGGGATATAAATCCAATATCTTCATCTACCTTACAGGGTGTCTGTTGTGGGGGGGGGGGGAGGTAAAGGAGATTGTGAGCCACTTTGAGACTCTTGAGTGGAGGGCGGGATATAAATCCAATATCTTCTTCTTCTTCTATGCCCACGTGCCGGCCCTTCTCATGACCTGAATTCAATTCCAGTAGAAGCTGGGTTCAGATAGCCGGCTCAAGGTTGATTCAGCCTTCTATCCTTCTGAGGTTGGTAAAATGAGTACCCAGCATGCTAGGGATAAAATGTAGATGACTGGGGAAGGCAATGACAAATCACTCCATAAAAGTCTGTCAAGAAAATGTCCTGATGTGACGTCACCCCATGGGTCGGTAACAACCCTTTACCTTTTTATCCCCAGTCCTATCCATAACAGTCAACTGGCTATGGATAAAAAGTACCCCAATGTGCCGAAGTGGCCTTTCAAGCCATACCTTGTGTTTTCTTGGTAATGCTGGTAAATGTCTAAATATAAAATTCTAAACACACCAGGAAGCAAGTTCCATTGCAGTCAGTGGGTCCTACTTCTGAGCAAAATCTAGCCATCAGATTTTCAGTTAAATTTCTAAGAAAAAGATGTCATGTTTCAAGAACAATTTTTTTTAGGAGAAGATGTTGCACTGACGCCTCTTGCCCAGACAGAGCTCACTATTTTTAAAAGCACTTCCATTCTGAACCCTCTTTTCTAAATGACACACTTTTTGCATAGATGCTACAGCAACAAAATTGTAAAAGTCTATTGACTTTCTGTTGTTGTTGGGGTTTTTTAAAGGTACTAACTTACGGGAAAGCTGGTCACCCGGTTTCGATGGAATCAAAGTTGTTTTAGGTTCAAGCTAATCAATCAATTTCCCCACCAAAAAGGTAAAGCCGCCTTATACCCACTACACAACGATCACACCTATTAATAACTCTGGGATCAAAATTAGTTTGTATACTCTGTGATTACAATCTTAGTTATTCAGCTGCCATTTATCTGTGATAGCTTTGTTTTCAGTCTTTGACTGGAATAAATATTGAATGCTGGGTTTTCCAGAGGATGACTGTGCAACAGAGATAGATTAGCTTAAGGTGGGGCTAATGATCGTTTCAGATTACAGCATAACTTTGGCCGCAAAGCAGGTGAACGGCTATCATCACACAAAACCTGTTTTCCATAAGGAAATGATATAATCTATTTTTCAGTAGCAGAGGCAGTTGGGACTCTATGGAGCTTGCATATGTTTACTGGAGCTTGCAGAAGTGCAGCTCGATCGATTCAAAACAAACTGCCCCATCAGCCTGTCAAGGACTACCGGGCACATCTCTCTAGGGTTGCCAAGTCCAATTCAAGAAATATCTGGGGACTTTGGGGGTGGAGCCAGGAGACTTTGGGGGTGGAGCCAGGAGACATTAGGGGTGGAGCCAAGATCAAGGCTGTGACAAGCATCATTGAACTCCAAAGGGAGTTCTGGCCATCACATTTAAAGGGACGGCACACCTTTTCAATGCCTTCCTTCCATAAGAAATAATGAAGGATAGGGGCACCTTTTTGGGGGGCTCATAGAATTGGACCCCCTATCCTTAATTATTTCTTATGGAAGGAAGGCATTGAAAAGGTGTGCCGTCCCTTTAAATGTGATGGCCAGAACTCCCTTTGGAGTTCAATTATGCTTGTCGCAGCCTTGATCTTGGCTCCACCCCTAATGTCTCCTGGCTCCACCCCCAAAGTCCCCAGATATTTCTTGAATTGGACTTGGCAACCCTAGCTGGGGCCCAGCATGCTGTGACCGCCCAAGCTGCTGCTGCTGGGCAAACTGAGGTGCAAGGCAAGCCAGGAGCACTGAGACAGTCCTGTGGCAGTGGCAGCGAGCCGGACCCGGCAGTGATTGCAGCAGCAGTGATCAAGTCAAGCTCTGCCTGCCCTTTGGGCACCATGAGTCACTCGGCCTCCCCTCCTAAAGGCTGGCGGTGCAGCTGGACAAGGGTTGCACAAGGCCAGCACACATTACCTCCTCCATGTCCTTCCTTCTTGCCTGCCTTCGTTCCTTCTGAGCCCATGTACCACCCCACTGCCCCAGTTCAGGCCCTTCCCTGCCGCCGCCTGCAAGCTGCACGGTGAGGCTGAGGAGGGTGGCAGAGAGGCAGGCGGTGGCAAAGCAAGTGGGGTGGTGGGGAAGGGGCAGCAGGGTGTGCACAGGGAGGGAGAGGGAGCACCTGCCACCCAACTACTTGGCCAACTAGGACATGCCGGCCCTGGAGAGATGGGAAACTGGTAGGCTTCCCAATCCCCAGGTCCCAGCGGGGAATCCCCCGTTTTTACAGGCTTCTCCCCACCCCCAGCCAGCTGGCCGGAGGGGGAAGCCCCGCCCCCCACAGTCACCATGTAGTTTTAGAGCTCCTGCAGGTCCGTTTTTAAAATATGTGCCATTAAGGCTGAGCAGGAAGCAGGAAACAGGAAGGGCTTTGGAGAACGGCCCCTCCCTTTGTTTTGCTTTCGTTTTCAGATCAAGTAAAGTTCTGCAGGAACAAGACCCCGTAAGGATTTGTGTGTGAGAGAGGGAGGGGGCAGGGGATTCCCTGGTTTGGAGGCCCTCCCCCCGCTTTAGAAAGCGTGGGGGGAGAGGGAATTGTCTACTGGGCACTCTATTATTCCCTATGGAGAACAATTCCCATAGGGAATAATGGGGAATTGATCCGCGGGTATTGGGGGCTCTGGGGGGGCTACGTTTTGAGGTAGAGGCACCAAATTTTTAGCATAGCATCTAGTGCCTCTCCCCAAAATACCCCCCAAGTTTCAAAACGATTGGACCAGGGGGTCCAATTCTATGAGCCCCAAAAGAAGGTGCCCCTATCCGTCATTATTTCCTATGGAAGAAAGGCATTGAAAAGGTGTGCCGTCCCTTTAAATGTGATGGCCAGAACTCCCTTTGGAGTTCAGTGATGCTTGTCACATCCTTGCTCCTGGTTCCACCCCCAATGTCTCCTGGCTCCGCCCCCCAAAGTCCCCAGATATTTCTTGAATTGGACTTGGCAACCCTAGAAACTGGTGACTGCCATGGAAAAGTCTGTTGCAGCAAATGATCGGACAACCACATGCACAGGATTTCATTCACTCTTCTTTGGATATGCCAAAGCAAAAGTGTCAACAGTTTTCAGTGCATCTTTCAACTACAGCCTTTATTTAAATAAAATAATGTCCCCGTTGAATTTGCTTGAAAAATAAACCACATGCGAGGGATTTTTTCCCTAATCAGAATATTTCATATATTTGTTGCTATTGGAACACAAAATTAACAAAATGTACTTTTACAAACCTTGTCTACTAAATATGTCACAGTAAAACATACTAAATCAGATCGTGCTCTATTTAGGCAATTCAGAAAACTCTGATATTGTTCAGGAATATTCCCATCACAGATTGCAAATGAGCCACAACTTCCATCGGAACAGTACAGAAGTTCAAGGACATGTGATATACTCATTTGTAGTTGATGTACTGGCTTGCAGGCTCTGAGTATCAGGTACCAGAAGTCAGGCGAGGCAGAATTGGTGGCTTAACATCTATCTTACCTGTTGCATTCATGCCTAACAGCCTCTCTTGACTGGTTTTAAGATGCCAGCCTCCAGATGGGAAACTGGGGATCCCCTGGAATTACAACTCATCTCGCTGGCTACACGGGGCTCTTCTTCTCCTGAGAAGTCCTCTTCTCCTGAGGAGTCCTTGCTATCTAATGCTGAGCCCTAGATGATTCATGACAGTTGGTCTATAATGTGCTTAAGACCAATTCAGGTATAAAACAGCTGTTCTTCAGTTGACCAGTTTATAGGGTTGCTAAGTCTGGGTTGCAAGGTACCTAGAGACTTTGGGGATGGACCTGGGAGAGGGTGGGGTTTGGGGAGGAGAGGGGAGGGGAGGAGAAGGGCCTCAGCATGGTACATGGCCATGGAATCTACGCTTCAAAGCAGCCATTTTCTCCAGGGGAGCTGATCTCTGTCAGCAGATCAGTTGTAAAAGCCCCCCTGGAGGCTGGCAACCCTACCAGTCCACAGATATCTGCAGGACTCTCTACAAACACTGACAGTGAATATTTGACTTAATAAGTCAAAATGGTAAGAAAATAGGCCTTGTAATTAAATTTGAGAAATGGCACACAGAAGTACATAGTGTCATCCAATTGACAATTACTGTAGGCTTCCCAACCCTCCCGCCCTGGCGGGGGACCCCAGGATTTCCAGCCTCTTCCCCCGCTCCCCAGAAAAACAGAAGCGGGGGGAGGGGGGAAACGGCACCAAGGAGCATGGCGAGCCGCCCCATCCCAGAGCGGCCGAGGCCGCCGCGCTGCTGCCGCCCCCTCCCCGCCCACTGCAGCTGCTCCTCCGAGATGGGCCCAGGCTGAGCCCATCTCGGAGGAGCAGCCAAGAGGCGGCAGCAGCGCAGGCAAAACCAGCGAGGCAAAACCAGAGAAGGGGAGGGCAGAGGCAGGCCAGGAGCATGGCGAGCCGCGAATCCGGGCCCTTCTAGGACCCGGACTCACGGCTCACCACGCCCCGGCCCACCTCCACCCCCCCCTCCGATTCTACCCCAGAGGCGAAGCGGAGCGGGTGAGGCCGCCACGCTGCTGCCGCCCCCGCCCCATCGCAGCTGCTCCTCCAAGATAGGCTCAGCCTGAGCCCATCTCGGAGGAGCACCCACAGCGAGCGGAGAAGAGGTGGCAGCTGCGCAGCGGCGTCACCCACTCCGAGACGGGGCGGCTCGCCACGCTCCCTGGCGCCGTTTCCCCCCCTCCCCCCTAGCTCCACCCCAGTGTCTCCTGGCTCCACCCCCAAAGTCTCCTGGCTCCACCCCCAAAGTCCCCAGATATTTCTGGGCTTGGACTTGGCAACCCTAAATTACTGGCATACGTTTGTCTTGAGAAACTCTCAGTATGAAGAAGCAGAATTTTATCCAGATACTTTATATAGTTGTAAATAATATAGCAGAACAGAATAAAATTGATACTGGAAATACTCTGATGGTTGCCTCTATATCTGGACACTATTAACGATGCCACCCTAAATCTACTTGCAAGTCCACTAACGTCATTGGGTTTACAAACATGCAACATCTTGAAGGGGCACCCACTATAAGAACTAGGGTTTTTTGCAGAACAGCCTAGAGGTACATATAAATGTGTTTTGGGGAAAACCCGGCAAAGTTGGCTGCCAGGATCAACTGAGCAATGCAGAAGCAACCCATTTTAATAACCAAAAAAGGAGAGATTTGTGAAGTGAAGGTAGAACTGAAGCGCAAAGCTGCTGGGAGAAAATTTTTGTTTACTGTGAACTGAAGTTAGGAGGAGGAAATTATACAGAGCTAAAATGCATGGCGAAGATAACCTCCGTACCAACGCAGGACTCCATATGTAATTTGAGTGAAGCAATATATCTGAGCTACTCTGACATTTCTTGGTTGTTGTATCAAGTTTAGACATAACATCTCATTTATCTTGGTACAACCCATAATCCCTAAATTATCTATTTCTCAGCAAACTGCTCATGGTGACTTTTTTTTTTTAATCTTTAAACCATGTTAAACTAAGAGATTGCAAAAAAACAAAAACCCCTTCTTCCAAATACATATGACTAAAGACAACAACGTTGGTCTCATGCTTCAGTCACACTGGGGAAGCCTAAAGGATAGAAAAAAGCACCAGGCAAGGCACAGCACATCACTAAGTGTCTATTACAAAATCATGCAATGACAGACTATGCATAACTTCCCATTATAGTTTTGAAAAGTCCTTGAAGATTCTGGCTGCAGATTTATGTTACCAGCTCCAGGGAGGGTTTAGTTATTTACAAAGCCCCTTATGGGTTTCATCCTGCCAGTACTTAGGAGGCAGCCCATGTATTCTGCTTAGTGCAAACATCCTCTTGAGGCACATTGTAAAAACAGTAAAACAATGAAACAACAACCAACCACAATCCACTACTAAAAGCATAATCTGCTACTAAATTTGCAGATGATACTAATTTGGGAGGGGTCACAAATACAGTAGAAGACAGAGAGAGGATGCAGGATGATCTTGACAGGCTAGAAACCTGGCCTAAAACAAATACAATGACTTTTAACAGGGATACATGTAAAGCTCTGCATCATACGCTGAACATGAGTCAGCAGTGTGATGAGGTGGCTAAAAAGGCAAATGCAATTTTTGGCTGTATCGACAGAAGTATAGTGTCCAGATCATGTGAAGTGATGGTATCACTTTTGTCTGCTCTGGTTAGACCTCACCTAGAGAGTATTGTGTTCAGTTTCGGGCATCACAATTTAAGAAGGATATGGATTAGCTGGAATGCGTCCAGAGGAGGGCAATGAAGATGGAGACCAAGTCCTATGAGGAAAAGTTGAAGGAGCTGGGTATATTTAGCCTAGAGAGGAGACGACTGAGAGATGATCACCGTCTTCAAATACCTGAAGGGCTGTCATATGGAGGATGGTGCATATGGTTGCCCCAGAAGGTAGGACCAGAACCAATGGGTTGAAATTAAACCAAATGAGTTTCTGGTTAAACATTAGGAAGAACTTCCTGACAGTTAAAGGATGGGGTGGGTTCTTAAGCAGAGGCTAGATGGCCATCTGACAGCAATGCTGATTCTGTGAATTAGACAGACCATGAGGAAGAGGGCAGCATCAGTGCTTAGTTCTTGTGACCCTTTCTTACATACTCAGGGATTGCCACTTTGGGGTCAGTCAGCTATTTTTCTACAGGCCAGTTTGGCAAGGAATCCTGGAGGGTTTTGCCATCTTCTGGGCATGGATCAGGAGTCACTGGGGATGTATGTGTGTGTGTGTGGGGGGGGGAGGTATTTGTGAATTTCCTGCATTGTGCAGGGAGTTGGACTAGATGACCCTGGAGGCCCCTTCCAACTCTATGATTCGAAGATTCTAACAGTACAGGCCATTTTGCCTACAGAACATGTCATGCTACAGCCTGAATCTGAAGGTTTAGAACCAGGATCTGGGCCTGCACACTTCCCTTCATCACCCCCTCAAATGTAGCTTCAATTTCAGTTTACAGTTGTGTGCGCACCACATTTTACAGCGATAGCTGAATAGGCAAGCTATGATTTTACAGAATGGGAAGCCATGGTTTGAAGTGGGTTTCCCAAGGCTGGTTGGAAGTGACAGCAGTAACCATGATTTGCCTGTTTGAATGTCTCAGCAAACCATGGTTAAAATTTATTTACACAGAAAATTTATATGCTACCTCTCCTAGGATTGCCTGGTCCCTTGTACCTGCCGGTGGGGGATGGGAGGTGAACTTACTGGGAGTGGGGTGGAGCACTGAAAATAAATTCAATGTACTAATTGTCAAGCAATCAGATCTCAAAGTAACCAGTCTTCGATTTTGAAACAAAGTATGGTTTATTGATAATCCAAGATGCTTCTATTGAGCTAGGTATTGGAACTGATACATAGTATTGCAGGGCATACTTAAAGATGGCACATCAAAGGTTCTCTAAACAAAGCTACAATTTCTAAACAATGCTGTATTCACGTGTGAATCTTCACACGGTAAACTTCTTATCTCCCCTGTGGTTTCTGTTCCTGGGACCAGGCCTGAGAACCCGTCCCTGGAGGCGCTTATCTTCAAAGAGCGAATTCCTGCATTTGTTAGTAAAAGCGAGAAAGGCAAGAGAGGCGCGAACGATACGCCACTAATTTCTACTTTGATGTGCCCAGCTTAGTTCAGGGTTAGTAACATTCATGGAGTCTTACAGATACATTCAGTTAGCATCATACTATTTAAAAGGAAAGATTCACATTGCTTGACACTAATGTGACCTGGAAGTGATGTGGGAACACTGAGGATGTCAGAGAGTGATGCTTTGGTTTTGGGGCAAAATTCTATGGTAGAATTGACTTCTACCATAGAGTTTTGCCCAAAAATCAGAGTATCGGTCCCCCAATGTCACTGACATGCCTATGTAACTCCCAGGTTGCACAGGCATTTCCCATTTATTTCTGGCTTCTTGCCTGTTTGTGGGGTAATGGAGAGGTGGAGAGGAACTCTCAAAACCAAGGGACCCCTACTTTCACTGGTGGTTCTGCCATCCTTAGCCTCTCCAGGGACCTTCTCAAGGTGGCTCACCATTTAAACAATAAAATAAATCCAAACTAGCCATTAAAAACAAGCCTGGGCATGAAAACAGCATAAAACGTTGAGCAGCCTAAAATGATACTGATAAAACAGTCCTCAGACTAGAAGCAGGCCATAAGACAGCTACAAAAAAGACCAAGAACCTCTTCGTTAAAGGCATAGGTAAAAAGATGTGGTTTGGCCTGGCGTCAAAGGGAAAGTAAGGTAACTGCCACTTGAATCTCAAAAGGGAGGACAGCCCAAAGGAAAGACACCACCATCAAAAGCTAATTCTACCAAAGAGGTTTGCTCAAAAACCAAAGCATCGCCCCCTGATGTCACTGACGTGCCTATGTCACTTCTGAGTGATGTAGGCATGTCATGTTTGGGACGGTAACTTTTCCTTGCCAGCCAGTTGGCCAGCACCAGAAAAAGCACCGGAAACCAGGGGATTTGCTCATGTGAACCAGGGGGACCTGGCAACCCTAAGACAAGTGTTTAAGAAGATCTTAACTTGTAGACTGGACAAATTGAAATGATACTGTATATAAGGAAGCAGTTGAGCCCCACGGCTCCTTTCTAATCTTCATCGTTTGGAAGACTCTCTGAAGTAAGCCTGTGTTTGCTCATTCTGCTCTCAGACCTGCAGATCAGCTCATTTAAGCCTAGAGAGAAATGACTTGGGTTTTTAGAAGAGATGTAAAAATGGTTGTTTCTCTATCTTTAAAAAGCTTTTTTTTAAAAAAACTACAAGATGTTTTTCTTGCCCATTTTCAAAAGCTAATAGTTATGCAGGTAGTCAACCAGCTCCTGAACAAACACCAAGGAATCATGAAAATGAAACAAAGGTTTATTTTTAACCAGTGTGTGGGATCACTTTTCCTTTTAAAGAATACCCTGAAGCTGTCTCAACCGCTTATCTTTTGGCAGCTGCTTAGAATTCTAAACCGACAACCTTACCATGAAATCCAGACTTTAGCTGATATGTTTTCCTTTCCCAGGGTTCTTGGCCAATGCAGAGCAACAACTTCAGTAAAAGAACTATAGATTACTCTATCATGTGTCGTTTTATCAGCCTTTTATATTAAAGCTACCTTCTGTAATAACACATACAACAGGGAATGCTACAGATGGTGAGAAAAAAATGTACTAGTGTCCAAGCATACACAAGAAAAAGTTACAGCTGTGGGCTTCCCTGTGATACAATTCCAATGAAATAAGAGTGAAAGGTTATTACCTTTAAAGCCCTATATGGCCGAGGACCTGCCTACCTTAGGGACCGCCTCTCCCCATACGTTCCCCAGAGAGCACTGAGATCTAGTTCTCAAAACCTTTTAAAAATCCCTGGGCCAAGAGAGGCTAGACTGAAAACAACGAGGGGAGCAAGCCTTTTCAGCAATGGCCCCCGGATGGTGGAATCAACTCCCAGAGGTGGTGCGAGCCCTGCGGGACTTGAATCAGTTCCGCAGGGCTTGCAAAACCATCCTCTTTCAGCTTGCTTTTAAGATAGAACCTGGCTAAATTGACTTGTAGCCACCTAGCCATCTTATACATGACTGTGAAACTGTAGCACCTTAACTATTAACTTTTAATTTATAACAGCTGTTTTATCTATTTTAATTTAATCTATAACGGTAATTTAATTGTATTTTAATCTGCCTTTGTCTTGATTGTATTTTATCGAAATCATGGTTGTCCCATGTCTGTGAGCCGCCCTGAGCCTGCCTTTGGCGGGGGAGGGCGGGATACAAAAATAAATTTACTTTACTTTACTTTATAAAAGCACATGCAGTGATGAAATGATTTTACGAAAAACCTGAAGCAGACATTCAGATTATCTGTAGTCCTCACCAAGATCTTAAACCTTCTGTTTCCTCCCTCTTCAAGGTGTATTATAGTATAAATAATACACCTTGAAGAGGGAGGAAACAGGATAAAAACAGGTTTCCTACATGTAACTGATGATCTTCGAGTGGTCATCTGTGCATTCACACTCATGGGATGAAGCGCCAGCGCTGATCCCCGATCGGTAACTCCAAAGTCTGGGATTTTTCACAGCCTGACCCCGGTAGGCATGCGCGACAGCCCCAGTGTGCATGCCCACCCAGTGGGTGCGAATATCCCACCAGTTCCTTCCCACTGCCACCTATCAAGAGTACCATGACCGGCAGCAGAGGGGAAGGAGGGCGGGTAGTGGGAATGCACAGATGACCACTCGAAGATCATCAGTTACAGGTAGGAAACCTGTTTATCTTCTTTGTGGTCTCTGTGCTTCACACTCATGGGAGATTAGCAAGCTAGGCTTACCTGGAGGAGGGAGCTGGCGGTTATGCAGAAGTAGCGGCTTGAAGGACCAGGGTACCCAGCTGTGCTCTGCGACGCTTCCGGACATCCAGGGCATAATGTCGCATGAAGACATGAGGAGATGCCCAGGTTGCAGCCAAACAGATGTCCACCAAGGAAGCACCCTTCAGAAACGCTGTGGACGTAGCCATAGCCCTAGTAGAATGAGCATGGAGTGGCCCTGGCAAGGGACGCTTAGCCAACAGGTAGCAGAGTTTAATGGCTTCCATGATCCACTCAGAAAGCCTCTGTGCAGAGATCTTGAAACTCAACGAGGGGCTGCACAGGAGACAAATAGATTGGGATCCTTTCGAAACGGCTTGGTGCGATGCACAAAAAACAACGCCCTCTTAACATCCAGGGCGTGCAGACGTCTTTCTTCTGCAGAAGAAGGAGAAGGGTAAAATGTAGGCAGAAACACTTCCAAATTGACGTGGAAACTAGACACCACCTTAGGGAGGAACGAGATGTCTGGGGCCAAGGATACCCCGTCCTGAAAAGAGATGTATGGAGCATCACACCGCAGAGCCACTAACTCACCTGCCCTCCTGGCCGTAATGATGGCCACTAAGAAGGCAGTCTTCTAGGTGAGAAGATGCAATGTGCAGGTAGCCAAGGGTTCAAAGGGCTGCCTCGAGAGCTGTTCCAGGACCAACAGCAAATCCCAAGCAGGAGGAGGAACCTTAGGTGGTGGGTGAAGCCGCAAAAGACCCTTCAAAAAATGTTTTGTATGCTGGCGTGTGAAAACCGATGCGCCATCCACAGGGTTGAGATGAGGCGAGATGGCAGCCAGATATACTCAAATCGAGGTATGATTAAGCCCAGCATCAACAAGAGTCAGTAAGAACTCAAACACAAGCTCAAGGCCAGCAGAACGTGCACTGATACCCTTCTGCATAAAGGACAAGAACTTAGACTACTTTCCTGCATAGGAGCAGCGAGTTGACAGCTTTCTACTGTTCAACATCGCATGTTTCACTCTGTCAGAGAATTCTAGAAGCTGATCCTCCAAGCTGTCAGTTTGAGATGAGGGATGTTGTGGTGAAACAGGCGACCTCCTTGAGCCAAAAGGAGGTCCGGTTCCGACGGAAACTTGTGGTGACACACCACCCCGCCCCCCGCCATGGCTAGGAGGACAGGAAACCAGCTCTGTCTCGGCCACCATGGAGCAATTAGGATGCACTCTGGACGCTCCTGGGCTAATTTGTGAAGCACTCTGGTGAGAAGAGGCAAGGGTGGAAACAGGTAGAGGAACTTGTTCGCCCACAGAAGTAGAAGACTGTCCCCAGGGACCTTTGGTCCGTCTCTCCTCTGGAGCAGAATTGTTCGCATTTTCAATTGGTTGCCGTGGCAAATACGTCTATTCTGGGATGACCCCAATCCTGGAACAGAGGTTCAGGGTATCTCCAGTTCACCTCCCATTCCTGATGGGAAACCTCCCTCCTGCTCAGGGAGTCCGCTTGAACACTGAGCTCCCCTGGCAGGTGGGTGGCTACAACTAAGGTCTGGGAGGCTATGCAGGTCTCCCAAAGCTGCATCGCCAACGCACACAGCTTTCTGGACACAGTCCCCCCTTGATGGTTTATATAACTTACAGCTGTTGTGTTGTCTGACATCACAGCTACAGTCTGACCGTTGATCAGGGGTAGGAATGACCTTGAGGCCAAATGAACTGCCATGAGCGCCAAGAAATTGATGTGATGGTCAGCCCAGACGGGGGCCATGGGCCACCTATGTAAAGATCTCCTAGATGCGCTCCCCATCCCTACAGCGAGGCATATATTGTTACCCTGACTGAGGGGAGTGGGAGATGAAATGGAACTCCTCCACAAAGATTGGACTTCATCCTCCACCAACCCAGAGAGCGTAGCACCAGCGAAGGAATTTGCAGAATCTTGGATGGGAGATCTCTCACCGGATTTTAATTCCTGATGAACCAGAGCTCGGAAACCACAGAGACATTGGATCTGCAGAACAGAAGTGCATCTCACTGTCTGAAGGAGTTGAACCAGGGAGATGATATCCAGCACTCGGGACTCTGGAAGAAACGCTAGGTGCTGGGTAGTGTCCAGAATTGCTCCTATAAACTGAACTCTTTGCGCTGGGACCAGGTGAGACTTCTTCTCATTCACCAGAAGTCCCAGTGCGCTCAAGAGGTTGAGAATCACTTGTAGATGCGTTCTTAGAGAAGCTTCGGACACAGCAATCACCAACCAATCGTCTATATAAGGAAAAAGGATGATACCCTGGAGACGAAGGTAAGCCACCACAACAACCATGATCTTTGTGAAGACACTGGGGGCCGTAGAGAGCCCAAAAGGGAGCCCTCTGGTCTTCTTGGCCGGGGTTGATGGTTCTTACTGGGATGCCAAGCTCGCACGTTTGTGGGGACAGTCAGCTCCCTGGAGTAGTTGAGTCGTTTGGCTTGATACCAAGGCCGGAACTGATGTCGATGCTGGGGTGGCCATCAAAGCCCTGGTCGACGCCGATGTCGACATCTGCGGTGCGAGAGCAGATTTTAACAGCGCCGCCGAAAGCCTTGCAGCTCGATTTTTCCTTGTTTGCTTAGAAAATTTCAAGCAGTGATGACAGGATTCCAGCTGGTGACCTTCCCAAAGGCACAGCAAACAAAGAGAATGTCCATCTGGAGGAGGAATTTTGCTCCCGCACTTAAGGCACCGTTTGGAAAACCCCCAACACTTTTCCATAGACAAGGATGGTGGAAGAAGGGGGGGGGGGACCCCGACGGGTTGTAACAACTAAACTAACAGTCTCTCTTTTTTTTTTCTCAATAACAGAAACCCGGAGAAGGAAAAAAGTAAGTAACTACCGACTGGAGTGACGATGAACGTGTCTATCCAACGCGGTGGTAAAGAAGGAACTGGCGGGATATTCGTGCCCACTGGGTGGGCATGCGCACTGGGGCTGTCGTGCATGCCTACCGGGGTCAGCCTGCAAAAAATCCCGGACTTTGGAGTTACCGATCGGCGCTGGTGCTTCATCCCATGAGTGTGAAGCACAGAGACCATGAAGAAGATCAAATCCCTTTGGCAATTATACTATCCCTTTGTTTTCTGTTTATCATCTATTTTTCGAAATGCATTTTAAGACATCTATAACCTTTCAGTCTATTGATAGCTGAGGCAACTAACAAAAACAAAGCTTTCATAAAATTTGACTCAGTCAAAACAATTACATTACAGGGGGTTTTTTTGTAGCAGGAACTTCTTTGCATATTAAGCCACACCCCCTGATATAGCCAATCCTCCAAGAGTTTACAGTAGGCCCTTTAATAAGAGGATTGGCTACATCAGGGGTTTGGATGCAGAGGAGTTCCTGCTACAATAAAAGCCTGGGATATAGGCATATATAATCTAAATACCACAGCAGCAACACAATAATCACAACAAATCACAACATTAGAACCCAATTTAGCAGCAAGTTGCTAAAAACCATAGCATAATTAATAATAGGCAAGCAGAATAACTACAGATCACTAAAACAAAACCCTAACAGCAAAATTCATAAAAGGGCTCCCTATGACACTGGGGTCAGTTTTTGATTGTCTCTAAATTCCATCCGTAGAAGAGGCAACTCCACGTAGACCATATTATAATAACTATAATATAGTAATTATAGCTCTAGCATGTATTAATATAAAGCATCTCAAAAAAGAGCCACAAGACCAAAGGCAGTCTGTGTCACTGATGAGATTTACTCCTTTACTTCTTCTCCATGAATGCAGTGGCACCCTCAAGCTGTGAACCTCCTTTAAGGAGGAGTATTCCCATTAGTAATGTATGGCTGTGAGAGCTGGACCATAAGGAAGGCCGAGTGCAGAAGAATAGATGCTTTTGAGATGTGGTGCTGGAGAAGACTCTTGAGCGTCCCTTGGACTGCAAGAAGATCCAATCAGTCAGTCCTAAGGGAAATCAACCCAGACTGTTCACTGAAAGGTCAGATGCTGAAGCTGAAGCTCAAATACTTTGGCCACCAAATGAGAAGGGAGCACTCCCTGGAGAAGATCCTGATGCTGGGAAAGACAGAAGGCAAAAGAAGAAGGGGACGGCAAAAGATGAGATGGCTGGACAGCGTTACTGATGTAACAAACACGAATTTGAGCAGACTTCGGAGGATTGTGGAAGACAGGAGGGCCTGGTGTGACTTTGTCCATGGGGTTGCAAAGAGTCGGACTCGACTGTGTGACTGAACAACAACAAATAGCCTCTTTACAACACAAGCTGACTCCTCACTCCGGCTTTAGCTGCACGTTTGGATTCTCTACGCCCAAGGTCAGCAATTAGTTTCCCTGTTGGGCTGTTTTGAGAATAAAGGGCCAAAGGCTGGACTTTCCTCTTCCCAAGTGGATTGCCGGTCAGTCCTGTTGCTTTGACTGCCATTCATTCTTCCACACACCTCTTTTGTCCTTGAGCTGGCAAAAGGGATAGATGCTTCAGTGGACTGAATTGTAGAGCTACTTTCAGAGTTTTGCAATTAATTAATTATCATATGGCATTATGTGTAGTATAGCCAGGAGATCCTAAGATTGTCTGGCAGCCCGAAGTTCTAACTCTTACGCCACACTAGGTGGTGGTGAACTAGACTTTTTTTTTTTGGCTAAGAGAGCTCGGAAAGAGCTGTGACTGACCCAAGGCCATCTAGCTGGCTTCATATGGAGGAGTGCAGAAAATGGAACATGACAACGGTGCGGGGGGGGGGGGGGAAGCCTTCACATTCTACCATATGCACAGTAATTGGAATACATGAGTAGCATCACTGGCACAAGATGTGAAATTATGTATTTAAGTAACAAAACTTGCCCAAGTTATTTTTAGACATGGAAATCATTTGCAAATAACTTCATTTTAAATGTTGAAATTAAAGTGACAGAACTCTTTTTGGACTATATTTATGTATAGATCTACACTATATTTCTGGACACCTGCTGTGGTCTTTTAAATTAACTACAGTAAAAGTTAAGTTAGAAATAAGCGCAAAGAAAATCAAGATTTTGTTAGGAAGATCTCCGCTTCCTTTTCAGAAAGCTCTCTGACAGATCTTCAAAGTAAGTTTAGTTTCAGTAACAGCAAGTCATGCATACCAATTAAAGTGAAATGCAGTGATTACTGCTGCCCAAATTGTCTGCAATATTTATTTAATTCATTTGTATCCTGCTTTAATCCCCAATGGGGACACAAGGTAGCTCACATCATCCTCCATTTTATCCTCACAACAACCCAGTGAGGCTGAGAGAGTTTGACTGGCCCAAGGTCCCCCACTAATCTTCTGCGGCGCAAGAGGAGATTCAAACCTGGGTCTCCCAGACATTAGTCTTAACCACTGCATGATACAAGATCTCTTGTATTTTGTAATCCAACTTGAGTCTCAGTGAGAAAGTCAGGCTATAAACGAACTAATACGAATGCTCGTCTAGTCCAACTGTTTTCATAGCCTTAAGGCTTTGGATGCAGGGTTTTCCTGTCTGCTTCAAGGGAGAAAGAAAACTCTTTGAATGCAGCACTTGCAAATGAAGATGGCACTTTGCCAGTGTTCTTTTTCTGAACTGAGGCGAATTAGAATCTTCTAAGGCTTACACGTTTATTAGTGCAACAGTGCATTACAAAGAGCAGCCATGCCAACCCTACTGCATAAGACTTGACACTGTATTATCTACAGCTTTATGTGAGAGTTCCAAAATCAGTCATGTCTCTCTCCTGTCACTCTTCTGTTCTTCCTGTTCACATCCCAACTCAAAACTGTCATTCTGTCTATATTCAATCAGTATTCGGACATCAGAACAACTGATTAAACTCCAGTTAGTTGTGACATCAGAATGGAGACAGTCTAGCAAACCAGGGTTTGTTGGTTGGATTTCAAGCTAGAATTTGCCGCTTGTTTGTTAACCACAGTTTAAATTAAACATCTAACTGCAAAATTACAGTCTGTTGAGTAGCTGTGCCTCTCACTGCCACCTGGGCAAATGGAAGGCAGTGGACAGACAGTACGTTCCCTGCTCAGATGTAGCAAAAAGAAGACAAGCCAGGGTGGTGGGTCCAGAAAGCTTTTTCACTCAGGGCATTTTTGTGTTATAAACAATTTTATTAGTAACATATGGTAGTAGAACTATTTCTACAGCTTATAAAAAAAAGCCTTAAGATGAAAGCATCATTCTACCCCACATCTTACTTTCCTCCCACCCCGCCCCCCAATAATTGACCCCCGCCAGTGTTATTTTTTAAAAAACAGATATTAAAGGTACCTTTAACTATCAAGAAAAAACAAAAATTGATTAAGAAAGAGAAAAAAAGAGAAAAAAAAACCCTTCAAAAGTTATATTCTTGTCTTAAAGGTCTTAATCTTCAAAAATTGTCCAGTGTCCTTTTATTTTCCACTCTTTTTCTACATATCTTCTGAATTTCTTCCACTCCCGATTAAAGAGTTCTAAATCGCAGTCTCTTAATTTTCTTGTTAGCTTATCCATTTCACTCCATGACATAACTTTTAAAGTCCAGTCCCATTTTTCTGGTATTTTTTCTTGCTTCCACAACTGCGCATACAATGTCCTAGCAGCTGAGAGCAAGTACCATATTAAAGTTCTATCTTCTTTTGGAAAATTCTCCATTTGTAATCCCAGCAAAAATGTCTCTGCTTCTTTTTTAAATTCATATCCTAGGATCTTAGATATCTCTTGTTGAATCATCTGCCAAAACATTTTAGCTCTTTCACAAGTCCACCACATATGGTAGAAAGAGCCTTCATGCTTTTTACATTTCCAACACCTATCTGGCATCTTATTGTCCATCTTTGCTAATTTTTTTGGAGTCATGTACCATCTATACATCATCTTAAAACAGTTCTCTTTAATACTATGACATGTTGCGAGTTTCATAGAGTTTTTCCACAAATGTTCCCAAGATTCCATTTTTATTTCTTTATTTACATTAATTGCCCATTTTATCATTTGAGATTTCACTACTTCATCTTCTGTGGTCCATTGTAAAAGTAATTTGTACACTTTTGAAATTAATTTCTCATTATCTCCAAGCAGAACTCTTTCCATTTCTGTTTGCTCTTTCCTTATTCCTTCAGCTTTGATATCATTCTCCATCAAGCTTTTTATTTGTTGCATTTGAAACCAATCATATTTATAATTCAATTCTTCTGCAGTTTTCATTTCTATTTTCCCACTTCGTATTTTTAGTAGTTGGTTGTATGATAGTTGTTTTTCCTTAATTGTTTTGGCCGTTAACTTTATCACTTCAGCCGGCACTATCCACAGAGGTTTTCTCTCATCGCCATATTTCTTATACTTTATCCACACATTTAGTAAGTTGCTCCTTATATAATGGTGAGAGAAAAGACCGTCCATCTTCTTTTTCCCATAATACAAGTAGGCATGCCAGCCGAATTTTTTCCCATGGCCTTCTAGCACTAGAAGTTTTTTTATTTAATAACGTTATCCATTCTTTCAACCATACTAAACAAATTGCTTCATGATACAGTTTCAAATCTGGTAATTGAAACCCACCTCTCTCTTTTGCATCTATCAGGACTTTCATTTTAATTCTAGGTTTCCTCCTGGCCCACACAAATTCCGAGATTTTTCTTCTCCATTTATCAAATTGCTTAGCATCTTTCACAATGGGGATAGTTTGAAACAAATACATAATCCTTGGTAAGATATTCATTTTTACTGCAGCTATTCTGCCCAACAATGACAAATTGAGCTTGTTCCACTTTAGCATATCTTCTTCTATTTTGCGCCAGAGCTTTTCATAGTTGTTCCTAAACAGATCAATATTTTTCATTGTTATCTCTACCCCTAGGTATTTTACCTTAGAGGTAACTTCACAACCCGTTAGTCTTTGTAGTTCTTGTTGTCTATTTTTCTGCATATTCTTACATAAAATTTTTGATTTTTCTTTGTTTATGTAAAGTCCCGCCAACTCCCCAAACTCTTGTATTCTCGTTAGCAACAATGGTGTAGCTTGTAGGGGATTTTCATTTATAAACATTATATCATCCGCAAATGCTCTGTATTTATAGGTATACCCTTTTATTTGTAGTCCTTCTAAATCTTTTTCATCTTGGATCTGCATCAGTAAAATTTCAAGAGTCATTATGAACAACAATGGCGAAAGCGGGCAGCCTTGTCTAGTACCTTTACTAATTTTCATTTCGTCTGTAAGATCTGCATTGATGCACAACCTTGCCCTTTGTTCAAAATATATTGCCTTTATCATTCTTATAAAACTTTCTCCAAGCTCCATTTTTTCCATCACTGCAAACATGAAGTCCCAATTTAAATTGTCAAATGCTTTTTCTGCATCCGCAAAGAATAGTGCTACTTCCTTTTCTGGATGTCTTTCATAGTATTCTACAATATTTACAACAGTTCTAATATTGTCTCTTATTTGTCTTTTGGGGAGAAAACCAGCTTGGTCCTCCTTTATAAAATTTATCAGATATTGCTTAAGTCGTTCCGCCAGAATTCTTGTAAATATTTTATAATCATTGTTCAAAAGTGAAATTGGTCTATAATTTTTCACATTTGTGACATCTCTTTCTTCTTTAGGTATCAAAGAAATAACGGCTTCCTTCCATGTATTTGGTACCTTCCCTTTAGCTCTTATTACATTCATCAACTTCTGTAATTTTGGTATTAATTCATCTTTGAAAATTTTAAAATATTTAGCTGTATAACCGTCTGGCCCGGGAGCTTTATCATTCTTCATCACATTAATTGCTGCTTCAATTTCTATTTTTTCGATTGGGTCATTCAAAATTTTTCTCATATTTTCAGTTAAAGGCTCAATTTTTATTTTCTGTAAGTATTCATCTATCTTTTTTCTCTTTACTTCAGCACCTTTAAACAGCTTGGCATAGTACTTAAAAAATTCTCTTTTTATTCCCTCTTGAGTAACTATATCTCTTCCATCTATTACAATTCTACTAATTGTTTTGTTTTCTCTCTTTTTTTTCAGCTGCCACGCCAAGTATTTCCCCGTCTTATTTGCTCCTTCAAACGATTTCTGCTGAAGCCTTTTCAAGTTCCATTCCACTTCTTTGTTTAGTAAATGTCTTAGTTGAGTTTGTAATATTGATATTTCCCTTAGAATCTTCTTTTTCCCTGGTCTTTTCCTCAACGCACCTTCTTTTTTCTTTATTTCATTTTGAATGTCCAATAATTGTTTTTCTTTTTCCCTTTTATCTTTGTTGTTCAATGTAATCAACAACCCTCTCATTACTGCTTTATAAGTATCCCAGACCGTCTGGAAGTCAATATCTTCTTTATCATTCATTTGGAAAAATTCCTTAGTCTCTTTTCCTAGGAAAGTCACTGTTTCTTTGTTCTGTAGCAAATCTTCATTCAGTCTCCATCTTCTCAGTCTTTTGGACAATTTTGTAATCCACATTATTGGGTTATGGTCGGCACCGATTTTAGGCAAAATATCTATCTTCTTTGTTATAAGGCCTAGGTCTCTAGTTCCCCACAACATGTCAATTCTAGAAAAGGTCTTATGTCTTGCAGAAAAAAAAGTATAGTCCCGCACTTCAGGATTGAACTTTCTCCATATATCTTCCAAGTTTTCCTGTTTAAACACTCAGGGCATTTTTGCACTGACCTTAATCGGCAGCGACGCCCCTCTTCACCGCGCAGGATCTGCGCGGATTTCGCACCAATTGCCGCGGAGCACCCGGAAGAGCTGCAAAGTCCCGCGGTTTTTGCGGCGCAAATGGAAACTGCCAAAAACCAGTTTCCATTTGCGCCGCAAAAGCCGCGGGACTTTGCGGCTCTTCCGGGTGCTCCGCGGCAATTGGTGCGAAATCCGCGCAGATCCTGCGCGGTGAAGAGGGGCGTCGCTGCCGATTAAGGTCAGTGTGAAAACGCCCTCAGTTTCACCTCATCTTTCCCCTTACTGCAGCCTCTGCATCCCATGTGACTTTTACTCATGCAAACGGTCTCTAGCATAGTTCTTTTTGGAGATCAAAAGAGAACCCTCCCCTCCCTTTTTCTCCAGCAAACAACCCGGATGGATCCAAAACAAGATTCACACAGAAATCAGGATTTGTAACTTATATCTGATAGATTTAGCAGAATTTGCTGCACAGACTATTATTTTAACAAACCAGTTTTTATTGTATTATTTACTTCTTAGGGAAGTTTTATGCTACCCCTCAAGAAATCCATCTGAGGTGGCTTACAAAATAAAAAGTAATAAAAACGAATAGTAAAAGACATTCATTAAAATCCAGCCCAGCTTCGAAACACAGACCATATAAATGGTGGATTGGACAATATGAGCGGAGGTGGTCCTGTAATGTCTGAAAAGTAGCACCACTGTGGATCACATTTGTAGAAAAGAAACGATCGTGGATCACATTTGTAGACTTATTTATTCAATTAAAATTTAATACGCCATCTCAGCTCATTGAACACGCCCCCCCCCCCCCCCGAGCAGGTTTCAAAGAGACAACACAACACAATGGCGAACGCAGAAACAGTAAAAAAAAAAATACTGGATATTCACAATGGTCAAAAGTGTATCATATTAGTCCATTGTAATGATAGGATTAGTATACCATTAATTGAGGCCAATTCAGCATATGAAGAATATCAGCAAAACTCTTATCTTACCTTATTATAGTAGTCTACTTGTACAGAGTGCCACAGTCCATCACTAACCCCTCCTGGAACGAATGGTGAAACGGTTGTGCTGGTTTCTCCTGAAAAGTTACATGCAGCAGAATAGTCACTCAGAAACATGCATTTCCATTTATGTGACTGACATTTAGACGAGAAAAAAAAATGAACACTTAATATTTCTTGTGCTTTTTTATCCTGCTTTTCCACCAAGGGGCTTAAGGTAGAATATCTTTCCCTATTTGATACTTACAACAAACCCTTTATGAGGTGGGACCAGTATATCTCAAGGACTTCCTACTCCCATATGAACCTACTTGAACAGTCCAATCATCTTCAGAGGCCCTGCTTTGGGCGGCCCCACAATAAGAGGCTAGACAGGTGGCAACCTGAGAAACTGCCTTCTTAGTCATGGTGCCAAAGCTCTGGAACTGCCTCTGCAGGGATATTTGTCTACTTCTCTCCATTGTTGTCTTTCATAAGTATGTGAAGGTAGTTTTGTTTTAATTGGCTTTCACATGTTTGCAATATATTTACATGTTGTATTTGTTTTAGATGATGATGATGATAGATAGATAGATAGATAGATAGATAGATAGATAGATAGATAGATAGATAGATAGATAGATAGATAGACAGACAGACAGACAGACAGACAGACAGACAGACAGACAGACAGAGCGAGCGTGTGTGTGTGTGTGTATAAGCAAATCATGGATGCTACCACAAAATAGCTGCTGTGAAGGTTGCAACCACTCAGAAAACATGGGGAAGTTCAAGTCTTCTAGAATGGAAGCAGCCATTTTCAAATGACTGCTTCTGCATATGCAAAGGCTTCTTGGGCTCTACTTAGGGCCGACTCACCCACGAGGCAAACTAGGCAATTGCCTAAGATGCCCCCTGCCCTGCCCCCTCGGCAAATGCCTATTTGCCTCCCCAGCCTCCTCCTCCCTCTGGATTTTAATGCCTGGGAACCCGCGGTGAAGCGCCGTGTTCTCGTTGCTCTTCAGAGGCTGTCCCCCCCTGTCGATCAGCTGATCGGCAGGGGGGAAGCCTTTAAAGAGCCCCAGGAACACCGGGCCCAGTTCCCTCGGCATTAAAATCCAGAGGAAGGGATAGAGGAGGAGGAGGCAGCACTACAGAGGGGGGGGTGGATGCGGAGCGGTGCCGCGGGAGGGCAGGGGTGCTGCAGAGGGGGGAGGTGGGCAGTGAGGCTGCCTGGGGCGCTATGCGCCCTAGGGCTGGCCCTGGCTCTACTAAAGCATCACCTGCTTCGGTAAGGTGGAAGAAAACTAAGATTTTGTTTTTCTTTGTAAAAGAGATACTTTGAGAAAGAAGGAAGCAGGCACCAGTGCTTATACTGGCAGATGCCTCAGTGGCCATGGACATCATATTGGGGATCAGTCCTCTAGCTGGGTACTTTAACCACTGTAGTGGTTTTCTATCTAATATAACTTTTCTCCATATGGTCTTGAACACACTATGAACAGGAGGTGGAAGATTTTTGCCTGCTTTCAACTGGAGGAAGGTGAGGTGGGTGGTTCAAAGCTGATATAACATGCACATTGCTGCGAAGGTTAATGTCAACATATGATGTCCTCTAACACTGAAATCCTAGCATCACTTAGATGCCCTTCCAGATGAAAGACAAAAACTATTAGTTGTGAGCTGGCCTATGCTACGTTCATGCAAACTGATACGCAAACGACACCTACTGCATGCATACAAATATAAAAGCATCCTACAACAGAAGAAGAATAAGAATAAGAATAAATAAATAAATAAACTTTATTTTTATATCCCGCCCTCCCCCGCCAAGGCGGGCTCAGGGCGGCTAACAGACATGGGGATCCCATGATTCATCTAAAACAATATAAACAATTTTAAATATATCAATTACATAGTGATTATTTAAAATAGATAAAATACATGAAATAGGTGCTAAAATACTGTAATCATAATATCCACAAGATGGCTAGATGTCCACACGTCGGATTAATCAGGTTCTATCTCGAAAGCCAGCTGGAAAAGAAATGTTTTGCAAGCCCTGCGGAATTGGTTCAGGTCCCGCAGGGCTCGCACCATCTCTGGAAGGTCGTTCCACCAACGAGGGGCTATCACTGAGAAGGCCTGCTCCCTAGTAGCCTTCAACCTAGCTTCTCTTGGCCCAGGGATTGTTAGTAAGTTCTGAGAGCTGGATCTCAGTGCTCTCTGGGGCACATATGAAGAAGAAGAAGAAGAAGAAGAAGAAGAAGATGATGATATTGGATTTATATCCCGCCCTTTACCTTCCTCCCCCACAACAGACACCCTGTGAGGTGGGTGGGGCTGGAGAGGGCTCTCCCAGCAGCTGCCCTTTCAAGGACAACCTCTGCCAGGGCTATGGCTGACCCAAGGCCATGCTAGCAGGTGCAAGTGGAGGAGTGGGGAATCAAACCCGGTTCTCCCAGATAAGAGTCCGCGCACTTAACCACTACACCAAACTGGCTCTCCACTACACCAAACTGGCTTAAAGCGTCTTAGTGCTGAAGCCGTTGAAAGTCTTCAGATTTTCGCAAAAATAAGAATAAAACATATTTTTCTGGACAAAATGTAAAAGAAAATGTTTCCGGCAAACCATTATAGTGAAAACAGTTGTTACTCTGGTAAAAAAAAAAAACTGTGCCTTTTGCGGCTTTCAGGGCTATCAGATAAGGTGCAGAAGAACAAAGAAAACATTTTTCTTCCCAGAAAATTGCAGAAGTCCTAACTGCACAAATAATGACACAGCTTCCTTTCTTCAAACAATATTTAAAGCTTGAATTTGATCAAGCTGAAAGTGTCAGATTAGTTACAGAGACCAGTACAAGCAGCCTGGTGACTTACTCACTGCTGTTCCTTATTTATAACAAAACAAAGATTTACCACAAAAGTACACAAGGGTCTGTCATGCTGAACAGAGTGCTTAGGCAACTTGGATAAAAGTTCCCACCACAAAAGAATAAGAGAAGGACCCTCCCCCCCCCACCCCAAATAAGGACTAATTCAGCTTGTTTTAAGCCATTCTTTATATCTGTCTGTGTTCATGTCAACTGTTGCTACGCTTCAATACACACACCTGCACTGCTTATACAGAGAGGTGTTGCATACAAATATGGATTAGGCATGGGCATGAAACAAACAATGAATTATGATTTGTGCTCAAAATAGGCTGATCTGTGGATCACTCCAAACTGGTTTGTTTCATCGCCTCATGCCCGAACTGGAAAATAAACCAGGTATCTTCCTTGGCAGTTCGTTTGGTTTGTTATCAGTCCATTTTTCCAGACAACCTGGCAGTGATATGATTAACCGATATGATTGATTAATTCCTAGCCAAAGCTGGAAGTGGATTTCTGGGAGTCCTAGAAACACCCATAGCGGTTGTCCATAGTTTGACTGGCAGCTCCGAGAGCTCAGGTCACACAGCAGGGGCCTAGGAGGGCCTTCTACTGGCTGCCGCCACTCCGGTAAGGGTCTACATGGGAGGTCCCAGAGCACCCAGCCCCCCTGTCTTCCTTATTAGTAAATCCTCTTAACCGTGACCAGGGTTTTTGTAGAAAAAGCCCAGCAGGAGCTCATTTGCATATTAGGCCACACCCCTGACATCACCATTGTTTCACACAGGGCTTTTTGTAGAAGAAGCCCAGCAGGAGCTCATTTGCATATTAGGTCACTCCCCTAACGCCAAGCCCGCTGGAACTGTGTTCTTGTGTGTTCCCCCTGACTGTGACCAAGGAGACATGAGGACCCAGGCAAGAAAACAACAAAAGGAGTTTATTAATAGTGCTCTAGAACGAAAAGTGGGTGATAAACGTTTAGTGCAATAGTGAATATGAAAACAGCAAAGGTTGGTGCAAATAAACAGAAACCTTGATGCATTCAGCTAAACATTACCTGCTCTAATTCCCAAACGCAACACCTCCTTTGGGCGAGTAGGGTTCCCAAGTCTGACTCAAGAAATATCTGGGGACTTTGGGGTTGGAGCCAGGAGCAAAGGTGTGGCAAGCACAACTGAACTCCGAAGGGAGTTTTGGCCATCACATTAAAAGGGACCACTCCTTTTAAATGCCTTCCCTCCATTTGGAATAATGAAGGAAAGGGGCACTTTCTTTTGGGGCTCATAGAACTGGACCCCCCAATCCAATCTTTTTGAAACTTGGGGGGTATTTTGAGGAGAGGCACCAAATGCTATGCTGAACATTTGGTGCTTCTATCTCAAAAAAACAGCCTCTCCAGAGCCCCAGATACCCATGGATCAATTCTCCATTATACCCTATGGGAACTGGTCTCCATGGGAAATAATGGACTGCCCAGCAGACATTCCCCCCCCCAACACTTTTTGATGACCCTGAAACAGGGGGAGGGCATCCAAACCGGAGGATCCTCCGCCCCCACCTGGGGATTGGCAACCGTATGGGTGAGGGATAGGGTTGCCAGGTCCAATTCAAGAAATATCTCGGAACTTTGGGGGTGGAGCTAAGAGCAAGGTTGTGACAAGCATAATTGAACTCTGAAGGGAGTTCTGGCCATCACATTTAAAGGGACAGCACACCTTTTAAATGCCTTCCCTCCACTGGCAATAATGAATAGGGGCACCTACTTTTGGAGCTCATAGAATTGGACCTCCTGGTCCAATCTTTTTGAAACTTGGAGGGTGTTTTGAGAAGAGGCACTGGATACTATGCTGAAATATTGGTGCCTCTACCTCAGAAAATAGCTGCCCAGAGCCCCAGATACCTGCAGATCAATTTTCCATTATACCCTATGGGAATCAGTCTCCATAGCAAATAATGGAGTGCTCAGCAGACACTTCCCTCCTCCCCCAGCAGCTTTCTGATGACCCTGAAGTGGGAGGGAGGACCTCCAAACTGGGGGATCCCCTGCCCCCACCTGGGGAATGGCAACCCTAGTGAGGGATCTATTCCCTGCTGCAAGGTCTCTAGACCACGGCCTGCCTCCAGTTCAGCCTTCCAGAGAGAGAGCTTCCCTGCCTGCAGCCTCTTCAAGTTGTGCCTGGTTGTGCTTGGCCATTTTATGTTTTCCTCCCAGGTCCCACCCCTCCCTGGGCTAGTTTCCCTCCAAAACCTTGCCACCCAATCCAAGGGACAGAAGGGATCCTGGGAAATGTAGGCTTTCTGTTGTAATTCCTAGTCAGGCTTCTCCGGAGCCTGTAGGCCTCACTAGGCCCAGGATCATGACAGCTCAACACGGGAGGAGATGGTGTTCATTGCTGCACCCTTTGCCAGCTGCTTTCGATTTGCATGCAGCTTCTACACGAGTTAGTCAAATTGGGTGCTTGTCGATTTGGCTGTTGCTGCACGCTTGAGTTTACGGACTCCTTTTGTCCTCCAGCTCCACATTATGGTACAATCTTAAACGCCTCTCCCACCTGGGATCCTATTTTATATATTTTCCCCCAAAAAAGAAAAGAACAGAAACATAATGGCTCCCAATCAGCTCTAGTCAGCTGCTGCATTAACTGCATACGTGGCTTCAGATGGGCATGCAGTTCACCAATCACTTCAACAAAATTCGAGCGTTTCTGTGGGATCCGGCTGAGCAATATGTCGTAGGCAAAAACAGCTGAACACACACACAAGAAGTTCCATTATCCTGAGTCAGACCTTTGCTTTTGCAAGGTTAGCACTGCCTACTCAGCCTGGCAGCTATCCAAGGGGTCTGTCTGGTAGAGTTTCTTCACATCACCTGCTACCCAGTCCTCATTCCAGGGGATGAACCTGGGACCATCTGCATGCAAAGTAGGTGCTCTGTGCTTGACTCACAGCAGTCTTGGCCCTTTTAAAGTGGGAGGGGGGGATTTTCACAGACATGAGGGGTTTTTTGTAAAGCAAACCATTCTATTAAACATGCAGATTTACAGGCCCCGTTTCCTATCTCAAAGAGTCTGAGATTAAACAATTGCACCGCTTTCCTTTTTATTTTCTTGGCAATGTCCTGGACTGAACAACTTTTTTGCCAATAGCGTCTGGCTAGACAGGAATAAAAATAAGACAAGCATCTTTCCTCTTGCATCACAATTTCTCTTTCCCATTACCTCTCCTTGTCAAGACAAAATAGGCTGACAGTAGGGTTGCCAAGTCCAATTCAAGAAATATCTGGGGACTTTGGGGGTGGAGCCAGGAGACACTGGGGTGGAGCCAAGATCAAGGCTGTGACAAGCATAATTGAACTCCAAAGGGAGTTCTGGCAATCACATTTAAAGGGACGGCACACCTTTTCAATTCCTTCCTTCCATAGGAAATAATGAAGGATAGGGGCACCTTCTTTTGGGGCTCATAGAATTGGACCCCCTAGTCCAAACTTTTTGAAACTTGGGGGAAATTTTGGGGTGAGGCACTAGATGCTATACTGAAAATTCGGTGCCTCTACCCCAAAACACAGCCCCCCCCCCCCAGAGCCCCAGATACCCGCGGATCAATTCTCCATGATTTTCTATGGGAATAAATCTTCATAGGGAATAACAGAGTTCCCAGAAGACATTTCCCTCCCCTCCCCCCGCTTTCTGATGACCCTGAAGTGGGGGGAGGGCCTCCAAACCAGGGGATCCCCTGCCCCCACCTGGGGATTGGCAACCGTAGCTGACAGGTAACAGACACCAACACAAGCATGATAGCATGTAGACAGAAATCCACTCTGGCCACTATACATTATAGGCTGATTTGCAATTAGACTTAGCAAATATATGCATTCTCCATGGGACTGTCCTTGAAGACTGTTCAGAAGTTACAGTTGGTACAGACTGTCATAGGGACCATGTCAGTCCAATTTTGGTCCATCTATTACTGCTGGTCTCTATTTAAAGTGCCGGTACTGACCTTTAAAGCCCTATATATCTTGGGATGAGCATAGCTGCACCACCATCTCCTCCCATATAAATCTTTACATCTAATTGCATCTCTTGCATGAAAGTACAAACAAGAGCATTCAAGGTACTGAATCTTTGCTTTCTAAAGTTCCTGTGACTCGCTCTATGACGCCCGGCTCAGTAAGGTCAAATATTTGAGCATAATGGTGCAGTCCTATGCAGAGTTACCCAGCCTATGTATACTGAAGCCAACGAGTTTATTTATTCATTTAAAACGTTTATGTACTGCCTTTCTATCCAAAAAGGGTCCCCGAAATTGTGATCAAAACATTAAAACGTTTAAAATAATGTATACATAAAATGAACAATTTAATAAAAACATAAACACACATAACAACCTCACAAGGGAGGAGGGCCAATCACAGTTGTTGGCAGCATGTCAGACAAAACAAGCAAGTCTTTACCCACTGATGGAAGACAATAATAGAGGGAGACCAATAAATCTTCCTTGGGAGAGTTCTGAAGGTTTGGCATGAGAATTTTCAGGCTGTCACCTGTCTAGCCTCAGATGGTGAAGGAACTTGAAGTGGGGCCTCCAAAGATATTTGTAGTGGACAGGCAGATTTATATGGGAGGAGATGGTGGTGCAGCTATGCTCATCCCAAGATATATAGGGCTTTAAAGGTCAGTACCGGCACTTTAAATAGAGACCAGCAGTAACAGATGGACCAAAATTGGACTGTCATGGTCCCTATGACAGTCTGTACCAACTGTAACTTCTGAACAATCTTCAAGGACAATCCCATGGAGAATGCACTGCAGTAATCTAATCCAAGCCTTTAACTGGATGGCCCAGACTAGTCTGATATTGTCAGATCTCAGAAGCTAAGGAGGGTCGGCAGTCTCCCATCCAAATTCTAACCAGGGGCGACCCTGCTTAGCTCCTGAGATCTAACAATATCAGACTAGTCTGGGCCATCCAGTTAAAAGCTTGGATTAGATTACTGCAGTGTGTTCTCCATGGGACTGTCAGGGTCACTACGCAGAGGCACCTCATGTCTCTTGCCTCGGGAACTCTACAGGGTCACCATAAATTGGTTGTAGCATGACAGCACTTTCTTTTTATTTTTTTTAAATTTAAAAAATAAAACTACTCAAAAATTAAAACAGTGGTGTAAAACAGCACTTTCCACTACTGATTTAATCCAGATATTACCAGGGCATGTACTACAGTGACGAGATCTTTCCTGTCCAGGAACGGTGCAGCTGGCTCATCAGCCAAAGCTAGTAAAGACACCCTGGTCACTGCTCTCACCAGTTTATCCAACAGGAGGCCTATGTCCAACAGCATAACCAAGCTATGACTGGAATCATGGTTTAGACTGGAGTAACTCAGCAGAGAATAGAACTGTCTCTTTAGTTCTACTAAAGTCAGTGGCCAGTATCAAGCATTTTTCTAATAAATGGAAACATATTTGCTCCAACTACAGTTAAACCAAATAACCGTTATCTTAAATTATTAAAAACGCATCGTGGCCAATAAATCCAATTCGTCTTAAAACAACTATTTTGTGGCAGATACAGCTGAAAGGAAAAAAAAAACTTTGTTCAGCAGCAAAGGCCACATCAAATACATAACCTAGCAGGTGAGAATACATAAAAACAACTACATAACTGAGCAGGTGTATTTTGGCAGTGTGCTGCTAACAATTTGCACAACTCTACGTGTAACTGTGATGATTTCTATTCATGTTGGACTTCTTCAATATTCCTGTTTGGAAAGTGAAACTCAAATGATAAAACACCCATAAAAGTTGGGTGAGGAAGGGATTCATTTGGGCTCTTACATTGCTGTTTCCTATATTTTGGCAATTATTTGCCAATAAAGTTCTATACAGCTAAGCCAGTTGTTCTGGAATGTGATTATAACATACTTTAGGTATCTGCTACTTTTAAGTAATAGCTTTTATGGATTAGTTTATATATTATATTATCAATGTTAAAGGAATTGTATTTTATTTGTTTTTATTACTGTCAGCTGCATAGGGCACACACACTGGCAGCCCTAATATTTTCCTTAAAAAGCTGGATTGTATTCGTTCTACTGCTTTATTAAGGGTTGTGATCCAGATTGGAATACCATAAAGCAGTTTAGCACTGATTTTGTGGTTAAAAACTCTAAGGGCTGCAGGAATGCATTGATTTCCCTTGGTATAATAGAAACGAGTGATTGCAAGTATGTTACTATTCACAGATTTCATCACTTCTTTTTTGTTTTTTTGCTGTTTTACTGCAAAGGAACTTCAAGAACAGAATGGAGAGAGAAATTACTGAATTACAAATTATTAGGAAACCTAGAACAAACACCTCTCCAGGACGACATTGGTTTTTTTTTTATCTCATTACATATGCTAAACCCACTCTCAGTGAGTATAGCTATACATCCACAATATTCCAATGTATTTCTCTTTTATAATAGTGTATCAGAATCTCCTTTTTTAAATATAGGGGCAACTATTGCATTTGTCCAAGCTTCGAGTATCAAACCCGTCCTATCAATACAGTGAATAGGGCAGCTAAAAAAGGGGCCCACCACTCAAGAAATGCCTTAATAGCTTCAGGGGGGATGGCATCAGGCCCGGGGGCTTTCCCCAATTTGGTTAGCGCTATCAGGGATTCAACCTCTGCTGCTTGTATCGGAGGCCACTCTAAACAATCATCCAAGCTAAACTCAGATTCTCCTACTGAATTAACTCTATTCTCCTGAAAAATCTTCAAAAAAAATGTTCATACCAAGTATTTACTGTTATTGTGCTACTTATGAAGCCTTTCCTACCTACAGAGTCTGAAATCAAGGCCCAGGATTTCCTCGTGTCGTTATTTATTGTGGCTTGGAGGAGGGGTTCCCAGCATTTCTGTAAAAAGGCTTTTTGCTTATTTTTATACAATTGGTGCAATATGGTTTTAAGCTCAAAGTACTCCTTTGGTGGGAACAAAAAAGCCTGACGCCCTATATTGATGGTAAATAGTACCCACTTGGGTCTTCACATTATGAACTCACAGTCAAACCAGTCTCTTGAGGATACCTCCCTTGCTTGGTATTGTTGCTCAGACTGTAACATCAGAACAGCAGAGAGTTGAAACACGATTTTATCATACACCTGAAACAACTCTGTTGTCTGGTTCAAATTCCTTGATGATAATAAAAACTCTTCTAAGTTATGAGAATCCAGGATGCCAGCCAGATGCCTTTTTGGCAGCCTTGTCAGGCCAATAAATTCTGGGTATCCTATTTGTCACACTTCCAGGGTCATCTCTCAGGCATTCCTGAGAGATGAAAGCTCATGAAAGCCTTACAGCGACTGGTCAAACTACTACTATTTTGGCTGGCTTTTGTAAGGGATGTTAAGGACCAAATCACACTAAACACTTGTGTGGGTGTGAGCTAGCAGCTGCAATGGAGGTGGAGAAAAAAGCACCACCTTCACTGCCACCTCATAGGATTTCATAAACATCCTATAATATGTTTTTGTAGCTTCATCATGTACCCACCACCAAACTCACTCAGTAATCTGAGTTCTCGATCCATCTCCCTGAGTTTGGTGGTATACCAAGGGGATGATCTCCCACAAAAGCACAGAGGATGTCAGGTGGGGGTGGGGACCTCATCAGTGGCCTCAGAGAGATGGAGATTCCAAATCCTGCAGAGCATTCTGAAATCCAATAGGACCCATTGGTCTCTGTGGGTGAGCATAAATCAGCTGCCATGAAGTAATAAAAATAATTAACACAAAGAACAAAAAGGGAAGGGATCCGAATAAACTGACTTTAGACAGTACAAAATCTATTCAAATGGCCCAAGTGTGACAGTACAAAGTCACAGATGAGTTTCCAAAATACAATGAGTCCATCACAGAGTTGCTGTTAAGTTTTAGCAGGCTAAACAGACTGGAAACAGCTTACCTGCAGAGAACGTTAGCTGAATCTGCTCTTCAATGATCTCTAGTGCAATAAAATCATGCTTCTCATTGAAACGCCCGTTGTAGAGAAGCAAAGCATTCCTGTCCCTGGTTGCAAACCTGCAACAGTTCAGAAAAAAAAAAAAACACATTTAAAATTTTCTCTGACCCACATAATTTAAACACAAGTATCTCCAGTTTGTTTCTGGGCAAAGTTTAAGGTACTGACTTTTAAAGTCCTGAGGCCTATATGGGTTGGGACCAACAAACTGAAGGATAGAAGAAGATAAGAAGATATTGGATTTATATCCCGCCCTCCACTCCAAAGAGTCTCAGAGTGGCTCACAATCTCCTTTCCCTTCCTCCCCCACAACAGACACCCTGTGAGGTAGATGAAGATATTGGATTTATATCCCGTCCTTCACTCAGAAGAGTCTCAGAGCGGCTCACAATCTCCTTTCCCTTCCTCCCCCACAACAGACACCCTGTGAGGTAGGTGGGGCTGGAGAAGGCTCTCACAGCAGCTGCCCTTTCAAGGACAACCCCTGCCAGAGCTATGGCTGACCCAAGGCCATCTCAGCAGGTGCAAGTGGAGGAGTGGGGAATCAAACCCGGTTCTCCCAGATAAGAGTCCGCACACTTAACCACTACACCAAACTGGCTCTCCAGTAGGATCACCTACTCCTGACCACTATGGTCATCTTTGAAGGCCCTACTTCTCAACAGTGGCACCAAACCTCTGGAATGCTCTTCCCAGGAAGTATCACTTGTCCTCTTCAGTTGCTATCTTCTGCCAGTAGGAGAAGAGGAGGACAGGTTTTGATTTCACTACAACAGTGTCCCAAACACAGCACTTTACTTCTCTCCATAAGAATGAATGACAACCATTTATTGATATGAGAGAATACAAAGCAGCACACTCAAGGACATCACTGAGATGAGAGCTGAACTACTCTCTGTCCCTGACTACATCAAGCAACTGGGAATCAAATCTACTTCTACCAGCATAGGACCTTTCTGGGTTCTGTTTCCTGGGTTTCCTCAGTTCACACATGCAGGAGGAGGAGGTGATAGAATGTCTAAGAGGTAAAATGGATGGCATCATTTCAGACTTCAGGTGGCAGATTCCAGCGCTGAACGAGCCTTCGTGTAAAAGGAACGTCCACACAAAGAGAAAACTAGCACAAAGGGCAGATTTTCTCAGCTATTTGCTGAGAAATTTTATCACAGGATAACAGGCCAACATGTGATTCTTCACTTGTAGTTGTACAACATAGAAATGTTTCAGCAAGTGCTGGAACATAAGCCTAAAAGTATTCTAGGGCTTTAGAGCCATAGTAAGATATAGATATTGACGGTGAATCTGGAAGGGAAGCAATTCAGAGGAACATATCTAACCATAAGGGATTTAAGTAGAATTATGTGTGCGATGATGCGTTTTTAACAACACTACATTATATTAGTTTCAACTGTACAGGTGGTGGCAGCTACAAGCATAGACAGCTTCAAGAGGGGATTGGATAAACATATGGAGCAGAGGTCCATCAGTAGCTATTAGCCACAGCTTATTGTTGGAACTCTCTGTCTGGGGCAGTGATGCTCTATATTCTTGGTGCTTGGCGGGAGCACAGTGAGAGGGCTTCTAGTGTCCTGGCTCCACTGGTAGACCTCCACATGGCACTTGGGGTTTGTTCCCACTGTGTGACAAAGAGTGTTGGACTGGATGGGCCACTGGTCTGATCCAACATGGCTTCTCTTATGTTCTTAAGTCCTTACAGGTAGCCTGATAATGTCTGATCTCAGAAGTTAAGCAGGGTCAGGCCTTGTTAGTATTTGGACGGGAGACTGCCAAGTGTTGTCATGTGGAAGCAGGCAATAGCAAACCACCTCTTTTTGTTGCTTGCCTTGAAAACCCTATGGAGTTGCCATAAGTCGGCTGTGATTTGACGTCACTTTCTACCACCATTTTTAAAGTGTGCTACTATAATGTCAGAATGATCAAGACTCTTATACAATTAATATGCATTCCGTATGTTAGGATATGCTTTAAGGTATGTGCAGAATGCCAAATACAGAAAGAGTATTTAAGTAGTAAACATGTTTTTGGAAGTTTTAAGTGGTAAGTGAACTACATAAGTACAGATGAGGCCATCTTAGATTGACCTACTGGCCAATCAGAAGAAGAATCTCCAAAGAGAGATCTTCAAAAAGAGCATAAAGGGGTCCACTTTTGAAAGTAAACAGTCCATTTGGGTCAAGGGTGGAACTCTGACAGGCTAAACTCTACTTCTCCACTTCTATCTTTGATCTGGTGAACCAATCTTAAATTCTATAGAGATGAATGGCGAGAACCATTCATAAGGGAACTGACCTGTGAAAAGGGGTAAGAAAACGAGAATAGTTAGGATAAGTTAGCTGTGTTGATATTGTAACAGAGTATTTCCATAGACAGTTTTGCTGTGATTGTAAATAGACCTCTTAATTGTATCCTAAGCATTAGGATGCTGTCTAATAACTAGGGAAAAGATCCCTGTAAATGACAAAGCTTTTGCATTTTCTTGGAATGACAGCCTTGCTGTGACAGACAAGTGGGTAGGAGTTTCTGTTGTATCACCTCAGCACTTCATGACCTCATTTGTTGTGTGCCTTCATCACACTACAGAAGTGGCTTTCAGTCTTTCCAGAACATGACCCGTCTTTACCCTCCAAGCAGCAGCTTGGGACTCACTGAGCTGCAAACATGACAGGAAACCATGTGACAGGAAGAGAAGGGACACAAGTAATCTCATGATGCCAAGGCCACAGGCAGAAAACCAAGGGTAGGGGACAGGAAACACAAGCTAACCACTAGGATGTGAACCATAGCAAGAAACAAATCATGGGTTAGAGTCAGAGAGGAATTCTCTCCACTGTTGAATGACCTTAACTTATACTTCTGCTACACCTCTCAATCCATGAGCATGAAAAGAAAAAAAAAAAACACGAGATGCCATCTATCCATATACGCATGGCAGGTCCTTCCAAAAAGAAGCAGAAAACCTATAGTGGCTCTATAAAGGCTCATGAAGATAGGGCCCAGGTCTCTTGATGTCACTGGAATATACTTCTGACCATGCACATGTAGGATGGCTACCATGTTCTTCATAACATCCTGACTCCACGGACCAGTTGCAGCAGCTAAAGACTTTTCCAGCTGGTGCTCTATAAAACTAGAAATCTGAAGGCTTTTCTTTTAAAAGGCATGCAGATTGGTTGACACAAGACTGACAGAAGAAGCCACACTGATGTGATCATTAGCTTGAGAGGAGGTGGATCATAGCTCACAATTAATCTAAAAATATGACAGAAGCTTCACAGGATAATTTTTTCTTAAAATGGTATGCAATGCATAAGTAGACGACTCTGCTCTGTCTGAGTTTTGCCTGAATTATTTTATAGCATCTGCTTTTACAGCTCTGGCATATGGCATGTGTAAGTTAAAGCCTATGTACAGCTGATGAACTAGAAATGTTTTCTAGCAGGGACATGGTTGGTGGGCACGGCAGTTATTTTAAAAATATAGTTGCAGCTGAATAGATGGACTTTACTAGGCAAGCCTCTGGCTCTATGTCCTCTCACTTCTGAGGCTGAACATACAAGACATTCAGAGGTTGTAGGGGGGCTTCCATGACATGCATGTTGAAGCAAATCCTACACCTAACCCAATTTTAGTTATCCCCGAAGAAACATTCATAACCTACATAGAACAGGCTTAAAATACAAGGAGAGATACACATTTCAAAAATAACAGAATGCTCCAAGGCACCTTTGAAAGACAATGCAAACACTTTAGCATGAAAAGTCAAGCTCTGTTCCTGATTTAAACTGGAATATGGTTTTACTCATGATGCAAAGAGTAGCTGGTAACTAACAGCATATAACCTTAGAAAGGAAATTAAGCGTACTTCAGAGAAACAGTGAAATGGAAGCGTTGCCTTAACCCCTTGAAGGTAACGAAGGACTGGGGAGGAAAACTTCTCGTGGTCATCTCACAATAAGGCTTCTCGTATTCTCCTGGCGGGCACTCACACATGAACCCTCCTATAAGCAGATTAACACACGTGCCTCCATTCTTGCACACCCCTGGAGAGCAGCGTCCAGAACGAGAGTTCACTTCACAGGACTCTCCTATAAAAGAAAAAGATAGAAAATTAACTATAAGATACGGGGTAAATTGTGTGCCTTTAAGATTTTCAAAGCAAATCACAGCGACTGTAGAAAGGGTGAATTCCATTAACAGTGACTTTACCATTTGAAACTGGCTGGTTAGTTATAGCAACTATCAACCCTAAAAGTTGGCAATCTTACAAACTTTCTGAAAGTTCCCCTCTTACCCACTTCTGAACAAGGATTAATGTTTTGTGAAATGTTTCATGCACATGAAAAACACTGACACAGTTGACGGAAAAACAACTTAAATGGCATGATGATGCTATAGGGTTGCCAATCCCCAGGTAGGGGCAGGGGATCCCCCGGTTTGGAGGCCCTCCCCCCGCTTCAGGGTCATCAGAAAGCGGGGGGAGGGGAGGAAAATGTCTGCTGGGAACTCTGTTATTCCCTATGGAGATTTATTCCCATAGAGAATCATGGAGAATTGATCCATGGGTATCTGGGGCTCTGGGGGGGATGTTTTTTGGGGTAGAGGTGCCAACTTTTCGGTATAGCATCTAGTGCCTCTCCCCAAAATACCCCCCAAAGTTTCAAAAAGATTGGACCAGGGGGTCCAATTCTATGAGCCCCAAAAGAAGGTGCCCCTATCCTTCATTATTTCCTATGGAAGGAAGGAATTGAAAAGGTGTGCTGTCCCTTTAAATGTGATGGCCAGAACTCCCTTTGGAGTTCAATTATTTTTGTCACAGCCTTGATCTTGGCTCCACCCCTAATGTCTCCTGGCTCCACCCCCAAAGTCTCCTGGCTCCACCCCCAAAGTCCCCAGATATTTCTTGAATTGGACTTGGCAACCCTATGATGCTACGAGCGCAAAATACATTTAAGATGCCCGAAAGAGTTATTAGAACATAATTAGAACCACTAAGGGTTCTGCCTACATTACAAGCAAAGCATCCAATCAGAGCCTATCCTGCCACTTAATCCTGTGATCAACAATAATTCCAGCCACTACATTTCTGCTTGTCAAAATGAATTGCTCAGAAATGCAAAGTGAGTCACCACAAGTGGCACAGACCTACATCAGAAGTTAACTGTGAGTTTTTGTCCACTTAAATGTCACATACCAAATGATAAAAATCCTCACTGCCACTAGAATGACATTTCAGGGCTTGTAGAAATCCACTGGACAGGATGCTGTCACGAACACATGCAAATACTTTGAAAGAAAGACACGAACAAATAAACCCACTATTTGGCTTCCATGTTTATATGCAGGAACACTGGAATAACGAAATAAATGCCACATTCTTAAAAGAAAGCTTTAATAGCCTCTTCAGTGAGCACTACAAATTTCACCAAAGTGAAGAAGGTCTCTTGGCAAACAGACAAGCCTGTGTGCTCACCCTACTGGTTTCCCCTGTTTGGAATAAGGACCACATCTGCACTGAAAGGCTTCCACATCAGAAAGCAAGGTCTACAGGCTTTTAAAAAGCCAGGTGCCTCTAAGAGGTGAGCAAAAGAAGAAGTCCTATATAAGATGGTTGGGTCAAGGAGACATCTGTCAGCTGCATAAAGGTGATGTGCATAAGCACCATAACAGAGGAATATCTACAACAGGACACCATCTTTGTATGCTCTAACAAACCTCTTTATGCAACTAATTATCCTGGGACATTAACTCCTAAACTCAACTGATTTGCCATGATAAATGTGGGTTTGTTTACTCCTGCAAGTTGCACATATGATTCTGAAGAAATCTGCCCAGCTATCTCAGCAACTCCTTCCTTCCTTCCTTCCTTCCTTCCTTCCTTCCTTCCTTCCTTCCTTCCTTCCTTCCTTCCTTCCTTCCTTCCTTCCTTCCTTCCTTCCTTCCTCCCTCCCTTCCTTCCTTCCTTCCTTCCTTCCTTCCTCTTTGCCCAAAGCCAAGTGATCTTGTAAAGGATGCCAAGATTGTTGTCTCTGCGATGTAGATGTAAGCAGGGTGCCAAGTTTGCTAGAGAGGAACAGTGCCTCTGGAAGGAGCAAAATAGTGTATGGCTAGAAATTCCTGGAAGTCTTAATCAGTGTAAATCAAAGTTGCTAACTCAAAGAATCCAGAGAGAAATTCTGAATCCATGATTATGTAAACAAGTACTCTTTCATACACTTTATGTCTACAGGAATGGTAATGATTTGGATTCTATCTCAGGGCTTTTCTTTCTTACTTACTTATTTAATACAGAATTTATATATCACATCTCCAGATTCCTGATCTCAGTATCATAAATCATAATATGGAAAATTATCAATAAAAAGCCAAGCCGGGGACATTAATTATACAGCATAAAGCAGTGTAAAGCCAATCTGTACACCTATCTTAACTAACATAAGACCAGAAGGGACCACAAAACAGCAAAAAGATAAAAATCCTTATTTAAACATCTGAATAAAAAGGAAAATGTTGGCCTGGTGCCTAAAAGACAGTATGTGAGGGCACAGGCAAGTTTCAAGGGGGAAGGCATTCCAAAGGTGAAGTGCCACCACTAATAATTATTATGTATTAAGTTAATGGTTCTGTTTTGTTGCCGGAGCTTGAGACAGACACTTATTGCAACCCAGGATCCTGAAGCCTACATCCTAAATGGATGTTCTATTGGAACTGGCCAATCAGGATGCTAGGCATGTAACAAAGTCATGCAAATGAAGGATCCTGGAGAGCAGCACAGGATTGGACAGTGCCTGCCTGTGGGGTATGGTTTTCCCTGTTCCAAATGTGTATAGTTTGTTATTATTGTCTGTTTTGCTCGTGACTGTTCTTGCTAATAAACAAGTTGTGTTGAGATGAGAGCTGTCTGGACTCACTATTTAACAAAAATGCTCTTCATAGCTGCTACCTGCCTCATCTGAGAAAGAGGGCACAGAGAACAGTACTTGGGAGGCAAAGGACTGGACAATACGGAAGGAAACAGTCCTTCAGGTACCTGATCCCAAGTAGGTTTGCCAGCTCTGGGATGGGAAATTCCTGGAGATTTTGGGGGTGGAGACTGGGAAGGGCAGAGTTTGAGGTGGAGAGGGACTCAGTGGGGTATAATGCCATAGCAGGCATGCCAATTCCCCACCCGGGGTGGGGGATCCCCCAATCTGAGGCCCCCACCCCCGTGAGGCTGCCACCCCTGGCGGGAGACAAAATGGTGGCCATGTTGTGACACTCTAGGATTCCTCTCTATGGAAGCCATAAAGAGAAATCCTAGAGCAGCACAGCTGGAGTCCTCCAGGGAGCACACCACCTGCCAAGTTCCCCTTACCCTGCGCTGGTGCAGAGTGTTGATTGCCTCCACAGCCAAAGCCCTCAGCCTGCACACAGGTCTCCCTCCTTCCTTCCTTCCTTCCTTCCTTCCTTCCTTCCTTCCTTCCTTCCTTCCTTCCTTCCTTCCTTCCTTCCTACTTTAGTCTTATATCCTGCCCTCTCCAGAAGCGGACTCAGGGCAGTTCAAAAGCATTTACAATTACAATTTAAAATGATAAAAAAAACAATTTAAAATACATTTTAAGGTGCTATTCAACTTCAGTATAGGCGGGATCTTTCTTCCTTCCAGCAGTGATCCTATAATGATCATAGTTCCTCAGCAGTGTAGGGTGGCAGTCCTCTCCCGGTTTAGGTGCTGAAGGCTTGCTGAAATAATTCAGTTTGTACGCCCTGCGGAACTGAGAAAGATCTCGCAGGGCCCTTATGGCCTCCGGGAGGGCATTCCACATTTCTGGTGCTGCCACTGAGAAGGCCCTAGCCTGTGTAGAACACAGTCTGGCCTCCCTTGGTCCGGATATAGACAGTAGGTTTTGTGTCCCTGAATGCAGTGCTCTCTGAGAAATGTATGGAGAATGGCGGTTCTGTCGATAGGCAGGCCCTCGACCACAAAGGGCTTTAAAGGTCAATACCAACACCTTGACACGGAGTAAGAACACAATAGGTAGCCAGTGCAGCTCTTTCAGCACTGGTTGAATGTGCTCCCATCGAGGGAGCCCCATTAACAACTGTGCTGCAGTGCTCTGCATTACTGAAGTTTCCATATCAGGGTCAAGGGTAGCCCCATGTAGAGAGCATTACAGTGATCTATTCTCGAGGTGACCATAGCATGGATCACCATTGCTAAGTCATCATGCTCCAGGAAAGGGGCCAGCTGCTGTACCCACCGAAGATGAAAAAAGGCAGGTTTGATAGTGGCTGCTACCTGGACCTCCATTGCCAGAGAGGACTCCAGGAGCACTCCCAAACTCTTGACTTTAGGGGCCGGTATTAGTGGCACCCCATGAAGAGTTGGCAGAGGAATATCCCTTCCTGGGCCATCCTGGTTCAGATAGAGAACCTCCGTCTTCATCGGATTCAGCTTTAGCCAACTCAGCCTCAGCCGAGATGCTACAGCTTGAAGAGCCAGGTCTAGATTATTCGGGGCACAGTCAGACTCGCCACCCATCAATAGGTAGAGCTGGGTGTCATCTGCATATTGGTGACATCCCAGCCCATACCTCCTGACAATCTGGGCAAGGGGATGCATATAGCTGTTAAATAACATCGGGGACAGAACTGCACCCTGTGGCACACCACATATAAGTGGGTGCCTTCGGGATGATTCTTCCCCTATCACCACCCTTTGTCCCCGTCCTTGGAGAAAAGAGGTCATGCATTGCAAGGCAGACCCCTAGAGCCCCACATCAGTGAGGCAGCTAGACAGTAGCTGTTGGTCAACCGTATCAAATGCAGCTGACAGATCTAGTAGTAACAGCACAGCTGAACCACCCCGATCCAGATGTTGCATGAGATCATCTATGAGGGTGACCAGAACCATCTTCGTTCTGTGACCTGGTCGAAAGCCAGGCTGGAATGGATCCAGTATGGAAGTGTCATCTAGGAATCCCTGTAGCTGAATTGCCACCGTCCGTTCTATGACCTTACCCAAAAAGGGTAGGTTCAACACTGGCCAATAGTTTTCCAATACAGCCAGTTCTGCAGATGGTTTTTTTTCAAGAGGGGACGGAGCACAGCCTCTTGAAGGTGTGGGAAAGATCTCTTCTAAGAGGGATCTGTTGACAATAGCCTGCAGTGGTTCATATAGCATCGCTGGCTAGATTTATAAGTCAGGATGGGCATGGGTCCAACCCACAGGTGGTAGGGCATACAGCAAAAAGTATCCTGCCAACCTCCTCCAGACTGAGTGTAGTGAAGGAATCCAGAAATGGACTAGAAGACGTGCTCGGTGCCTCGAGTGCTTTCACTGTATCATTTGTGGCGGGGAGGTCGTGTCAGAGCGAAGAGTCTACAATGCGTACAACTTATCCTGCCCCTCCCTCCAGCTCAATCCAGCGCTCTATCTAAGATCTAGTAATACAGTATTCCTATGACTAAACTTCCAATTTTGCCAATAAATTTGTAAAAAATCACCTCCTCTCCCTCATCCACCCAATCAATTAGCAAATTTAAACAACAACTGGCTGATGGGTGGCAGGGTCAGAGAGGCGTGGGCTCTGGATTCACCCTGCCTTCTTAGCCCCACCCACTTCCAGCAGCCTTCATTTGGTGCTGGGCAACCTGCTTGTTGTGGTTAAGTGTGCGGACTCTTATCTGGGAGAACCGGGTTTGATTCCCCACTCCTCCACTTGCACGTGCTGGAATGGCCTTGGGTCAACCAGAGCTCTGGCAGAGGCTGTCCTTGAAAGGGCAGCTGCTGTGAGAGCCCTCTCAGCCCCACCGACCTCACAGGGTGTCTGCTGGGGGGAGAAGAATCCCAGCTACAAATACAAGTTGATGGGGTGTGAACTGGCAGAGACTGACCAAGAGAGAGATCTTGGGGTCATGGTAGATAACTCACTGAAAATGTCAAGACAGTGTGCAATTGCAATAAAAAAGGCCAACGCCATGCTGGGAATTATTTAGGAAGGGAATTGAAAACAAATCGGCCAGTATCATAATGCCCCTGTATAAATCGATGGTGTGGTCTCATTTGGAGTACTGTGTGCAATTCTGGTCACCGCACCTCAAAAAGAATATTATAGCATTGGAAAAAGTGCAGAAAAGAGCAACTAGAATGATTAAAGGTTTGGAACACTTTCCCTACGAAGAAAGGTTAAAACGCTTGGGGCTCTTTAGCTTGGAGAAACGTCGACTGCGGGGTGACATGATAGAGGTTTACAAGATTATGCATGGGATGGAGAAAGTAGAGAAAGAAGTACTTTTCTCCCTTTCTCACCATACAAGAACTCGTGGGCATTCAATGAAATTGCTGAACAGTCGAGTTAGAATGGATAAAAGGAGGTACTTCTTCAATCAAAGGGTGATTAACATGTAGAATTCGCTGCCACAGGAGGTGGTGGCGGCTACAGGCATAGCCAGCTTCAAGAGGGGGTTAGATAAAAGTATGGAGCAGTGGTCCATCAGTGGCTATTAGCCACAGTGTGTGTGTGTGTGTGTATATATATATATATAGGCCACTGTGTGACACAGAGTGTTGGACTGGATGGGCCATTGGCCTGATCCAACATGGCTTCTCTTATGTTCTTAAGATATAGGAGATTGTAAGCCGCCCTGAGTCTCTGATTCAGAGAGAAAGGCAGAGTATAAATCTGCAATTCTTCTTCTTTTTCCCTTTCCCCGCAGAGCAGACCAAGCCGAGCAGCAGCCTCACCACTGCACTGGTGAGCCTAAGGGTCCCCCCCCTTTCTTGTTGGGGTGGCTGGGGTCCTGTTGAGTCCCCAAGTGGCTTCATTCAGGAGGCTCTTCCGTGTGGGCAGGTGGGGGTTGCCACTTTCCCATGCTTCTGCAATCGAGGCCGGGGCGGGGGGGGGGGGGTATGATGTGGTCAGGATCCTTGCCAGTGGCCACTGTGGCTGGATGGGCAGATTAGCTGGAGGACTGGGAGGCTTGGGAGCTTTTAGAGTCATATGCTCGGTGGGGGTGAGGGCAGGCAGGTGGACCCTTGCTGGGCCAGCACAGCCGGGAAGAGTTGGGACCACTGTAGCCCTGCAGGCTCTGCTATGGGTAGAGAGGTTTGCCAGTGCCCAGCTGCCTGTGATTCTCTTTGCCATCAGGGCTGGTCGAGGGGGGAGGATGCTGATCATCTCCTTGCTTGCTGGTGTTGCTGCAGGGTCCGAGGCACTGGGAGCATGGAGCTGTGTGCTGGGGCTGAGTGTGCAGGCAAGTGCTTCTCTTTGCATAGGGGTGTGTGTGTGCTTCTCTTTGCTTGGTGGTGGATGATGCTATCGAGCTCCTTGTTTGCTTTGCTGAGGCCGGGAGGCTTGGGAGCTTTAATTTGGAGCCATGGGCTCACTTGGGGGTTGGAGAGTGCACTGGGAAAAGTTGGGACCTGCCTGCCTAAGCCTGTGGCCATAGCGTGGTATTTGGAGTAAGACTTTCCCCCCCACACACACACACAGAAATTTCCCTTACTCCTTTAAGCAGTTTCACTAGTTTTTTTCCCACCACCACCACCTTGGCTCCTCCCCTGCCCACTCCATTCCACTTTGGCACCTTTCTTCCTTCCCAAATCCTCTCTGGCTCCTCCCAGACTCAGGAGACCCAGTTTGGTGTAGTGGTTAAGTGTGCGGACTCTTATCTGGGAGAACCGGGTTTGATTCCCCACTCCTCCACTTGCACCTGCTGGCATGGCCTTGGGTCAGCCATAGCTTTGGCAGAGGTTGTCCTTGAAAGGGCAGCTGCTGTGAGAGCCCTCTCCAGCCCCACCCACCTCACAGGGTGTCTGTTGTGCGGGAGGAAGGTAAAGGAGATTGTGAGCCGCTCTGAGACTCTTCGGAGTGGAGGGCGGGATATAAATCCAATATCTTCATCTACCTCACAGGGTGTCTGTTGTGGGGGAGGAAGGGAAAGGAGATTGTGAGCCACTCTGAGACTCTTCGGAGTGGAGGGCGGGATATAAATCCAATATCTTCATCTACCTCACAGGGTGTCTGTTGTGGGGAGGAAGGGAAAGGAGATTGTGAGCTGCTCTGAGACTCTTCGGAGTGGAGGGCGGGATATAAATCCAATATCTTCATCTACCTCACAGGGTGTTTGCTGTGGGGGAGGAAGGGAAAGGAGATTGTGAGCCACTCTGAGACTCTTCGGAGTGGAGGGCGGAATATAAATCCAATATCATCAGCGTTTCCTCCTCCTTACCTGGGCTTTCTCATTCCTGTTTATGTTTCACACATGTGGTCTCCCAAACAAGCCTCCTCACCTTCTTCTACCCCAACTCCACTGTAAGTTGTAATTTTTTTGTCTGAGCACCAAGGCAGGGTGGGGGGCAGAGGCTTGGACCTGGGCAAAACACAGGGCTCCAGCGACAGGATTTCAGGGCAAGTTTTGGATTTTTAAAAAATAAAACCAAGGGCACAGAAGAGGATTTTCCAGGGGGAAGGACTTGAACAGCGGAGGGGGGAAATGGAAAGAAGACAGAGAAGCAAGGGTCTAAAAAGAACAGAAGCCTTTTCTGCAGCAGCTGCAAGATATTCTGGTAGGGGTGCCAGCCTCCAGGTGGGACCTGGGGATTCCCTGGAATTACAGCTCATCTCCAGACCAGGCCCATAGCTACAGTGGGGCCCAGGTGGGGCCAGGCCCATCCTTTTAAACCCTCTTCCAACTGAATGGCCCCTCCATTGGAGGGCCCCCCATCTGTCCCCTTTGCTCACCACCACTCTAAACAAGTAGCAGCATTGCTGCTGGCCATTTTGCCTTTTTTCTCTCCTAACACAGGGTGCGGAACAAAGTTGAGGGGGGGAGTCAAGGGGTCTCTGTCTCTCTGAGAGAGGGGCACACAAGAAAGGGGTGGGGGGAGCAGAGCTGCTGTGACTGTCCAGGCAAAGGGGGGTTAGCTTGTGGAACTCAAGGCAGTTTACAGGGCCGAGAGCCCAAGGCCACCAAACTGGGTGGCCTTCCCCCCCCCCCCAACAATAACAAATCGTACTGTGGGCTCCACCAAACATTAAATCATAGCTACGGGCCGGCCCTGCTCCAGACGACAAAGATTAGAAGTGGACAGGAGTTTTTCCTCTGCTATATGTTTAGGGTTGCCAATCTCCAGGGGAGCTGAAAAGATGAGGAATTTTCCTGCTTTAGCACCAGCTACATTTCAGAGCCATGCATAGTTACAAATGTTTAAAAACAGTCTGTTGTGAAGGATATTCTCCAACTATGCAAGTATCTCCGGCTTTGGCCCTTGATGGCCCACTGGTCTGCCCTTTGTTTTTTAAAAGTCTAACAGAAATGAGATTTTTCACTTGCTAATCCTGTCTGGAAGATGCCCATGAGACAGATATGCAAAGAAATAGCTTTTCATCTTGGATTTGGCAGAGGTGCTAAGAGATTTCTTTGTGCCAGTTCATTCTGGAGCTGCTTTGGGACTGATGTTGCTGTGGATCTAGCTGTGCCTTCCTTCCTTATAAGCCCTGTAATAATTCTTATATATCTGTGAACAGATTACAAAGCAAAATAACATCCAGTGGATGCTAGTCGTTCAAACCAGCAACTGACACTGTAAAAAAGAGGGGCTGGAATGTCCTATGACTCAAGAAAGATGTGTAAAACACAGTTATACCTTCCCTTAAAAGTTTTCATTTGACCGTCTTAATTTGCAAAGTAAGCAAATTCAGTAGTACTTTCAGTTATACATCGTAGTTGAGATGCAGGCAGTTTCTTCTAGGAGAATAAAAGTACCAAAGGGCTGCCCTTCGTGGAAAAGAAATAAAGAAGCTAGTGTTTAGGGTTGCCATAGCCAGATGGGAAACTTGTGGAGATTTGAGGACATAGCCTGGAGAGCGAAGGTACCTCAGCAGTCCCCTCTCCAAAACATCCATTTTCTCCAGTGTGTAGTCTATAGATGAGCTGTAATTCCTGGGGATCCCCAGGTCCTACCTGGAGGCTGGCATCACTGGGTCCATATGGCTTTCTGTTGTGTATTTTGCATAATGTGAAGTATGCAGTTCAGTGCACAGAATCCCCGCTCCATTATCCACATTGCTCTTTTTTGGTTGCTCAATCCCCAGGTGAGGGCAGGGGATCCCCCAGTTTGGAGGTCCTCCCCTTGCTTCAGGGTCGTCAGAAAGCGGGGGGAGGGGAGGGAAATGTCTGCTGGGAACTCTATTATTCCCTATAGAGATTTATTCCCATAGAAAATCATGGAGAATTGATCCGCGGGTATCTGGAGCTCGGGGGGGGGGGCTGTTTTTTGAGGTAGAAGCACCAGATTTTCAGTATAGCATCCAGTGCCTCTTCCCAAAATATCCCCCAAGTTTAAAAAAGATTGGACCAGGGGGTTCAATTCTATGAGCCTCACAATAAGTTGCCCCATCCTTCATTATTTCCAATGGAGGGAAGGCATTTAAAAAGGTGTGTGGTCCCTCTAAACGTGATGGCCAGAACTCCCTTTGGAGTTCAATTATGCTTGTCACACCCTTGCTCCTAGCTCCACCCCCAAAGTCTCCTAGCTCCACCCCTAAAGTCTCCTGGCTCCACCCCCAAAGTCCCCAGATATTTCTTGAATTGGACTTGGCAAACCTATATGGCTAACCTATAACCTGGAGATCCGTTGTAATTCCAGGAGAACTCAAGATACCACTGGAGACTGGCAACCCTAACTCAAAGCCATTTGGGGCTTTAAAAGTAAGAACCAGCACTCTGGAAACAGATTAGATTGGTAGCTAGCAGAAATGTAGAACTTATATTATTGTCGATTACAGGCTCTTTCAGCACCGGCATGATACGATTCCTGTATCCAGCTGACAAAAGCCTGGCCACCACACTTTTGACCAACTGAATTTTCTGGACTGTTTTTAAAAACAGCCACGCATAGGTCCCAGCATGTGGGAGCTGGCTAGTGAGCCACAGGCCTCAACTCCCACTGCAAACAGAACCTTCAGCAGGCACTGGGGCCCATGTGAGTAGATGCATTAAGCAAGTTTCCCACTCCTTCTGCGGGCACACTGCATGAGCGGAATCCAGTCTTTCGTATCACACAATATAGTTTGCACTATGCTCACTGACATTTTCCCATGACTCTGCAGATGTCACAGCCAATGATCGATTGCCTAAGGGAATAGTTTTAAGAATACATACAGGAAATAATATCTCCTGAATGCTGAAGGAGTTGCTTATAAGTAGTCATGTTTAAGATAAAAGCTTTTTAAAAGACCAGTTGTGAGGTAATACAACCTCAAACATTCCAGTACAGAGACAGGCAAATTTTTGCCCCCCACCCCCCCCAGCAAGCTGATCCCCAGCAGCGCTTCAGGGGTTCATATCCTGTTAGACCTGGAAATATGGAGGCTGAGAGATTCTACAGAGAGAACAAGATGAACCCCCCTGTTTTATATACCTGCCAGGAGCTGCACACGCCTTCTACTATAAGCAAAGGAAAAGGAAGATGTGGTACTTGCGCTCCATACAAATTGCCCCAGAGGACGAAGAGATCCAGCTTCTCTCTCTGAATTTTCAGAGGGGCCCTGTCTTTCATTTAGTTCAAAATAGGGTTGCCAATCCCCAGGTGGGGGCGGGCGATCCCCCGGTTTGGAGGCCCTCCCCCCCGCTTCAGGGTCGTCAGAAAGCGGGGGGAGGGGAGGGAAATGTCTGCTGGGAACTCTGTTATTCCCTATGGAAATTTATTCCCATAGAAAATCATGGAGAATTGATCCGCGGGGCTCTGGGGCTCTGGTGGGGGGGCTGTTTTTTGGGTTAGAGGCACCAAATTTTCAGTATAACATCTAGTGCCTCTCCCCAAAGTACCCACCAAGTTTCAAAAAGTTTGGACCAGGGGGTGCAATTCTATGAGCCCCAAAAGAAGGTTCCCCTATCCTTCATTATTTCCTATGGAAGGAAGGCATTGAAAAGGTGTGCCGTCCCTTTAAATGTGATGGCCAGAACTCCCTTTGGAGTTCAATGATGCTTGTCACAGCCTTGATCTTGGCTCCACCCCTAATGTCTCCTGGCTCCACCCCCAAAGTCTCCTGGCTCCAACCCCAAAGTCCCCAGATATTTCTTGAATTGGACTTGGCAACCCTAGTTCAAAAACTAGGAAGTGAGCTCTACACGAGCAGAGGCCTAAAAGGCTGAGAGAGGGGAGTGCCTTGTTTTTCTGCTTCCTCTTCTACCACTTCCTCCATCATGTACACTCACAGAACAAAATAAAAAGTACCCTCAGGGTCAGATAATTTGAGATTCATTTCCCTTCCGTCTCATTTGTTTTATGGAAGAGATAACTAAAAAACAGCGTTGAGATTAGGAGATATTTGGGACACATCTGCTAAGGAAAAAAAATTATCCTTTCCCCCATCTACAGAAACCACAAACACATTCTCAAGATTATATACTTAATTTTCATTATTTACAAATGGCCGTCCAGTGCCCTTAATCCATTATGTCGACAGAAACTGTATAAGCAGCATTGGATTTTCACCGCCTTTATAGGAAAAAGCACCCACACTTTTATCTGGGCACTAGCTAAAATGTCCTCATAAACAAAAGCCTAGATAAATGAGGATGCGATATATACAATAAACAACAGTCAGAGGAACATATGGTGGATCTGGAAGAGGAGCATGTATAGAAGCAACAACAGACATTTTAAGCCTCACTGAAAATGCTTTAATCCAGAGTTCAGTTATCCACATTGCTCCAAACTCCTCACAAAAAGAGAATTAGCTTCCTGCAAACCAATAGTGTAATAAGGATGATGCCCTTTTTACTTCAACTCTACCAACCTGGGACAGTCTGCATGTTTCTACTAGCAACTGTTTCAAATAACACACTTTCTTCTCCGAACACTCAAAAATCAGTAAACTGAGCAGTGCCTCAGTTCAGACAGTACCTGAAGGCATGGATTAATTGAACAAAGTAATTGTTCGTCTGATTGTCTGAATGCAAGCCCCTCAACCAATGGGCGTGCAATGTCATGGAAGCATATTTAGAGTCTGTGTAAATATTGGCTTTCAGCCCTTCTGCTAACCAGAGTGCTCTGATGAGGGCAATTAATTCTGCTTTCCGTGCTGAAGTTGATACCGGTAGCGCTTCTGCCTCTATCACTGCTTCTAGAGTAACGACCGCTTCCCCTCCTGGACAAAGCTACTTCCATCAGTGAAATATTCAATATTTGGGTCTGAAAATGGGGTATCTTTTCGATCAGGCCGACTAGAACAGACCCCTTCCATAACTTCCAGATAGTCATGTTCTAATTCTTCCCCAGGAGTTGGCAACCGGGAAGCTGGGTTCAGAGTTGACACAGTCACTAGTTCCACACGGGGATTTTCACACTTGAGAGCTTGATGTCTGACCATGCGGGCATTAGTGAACCAATAGTTCCCCTTGCGCTCAAGAAGCATTTGCGCATAATGAGGCACTCTCACTTCAAGTTGGCCGCTGAAGGTGAATTTGTTGGCTTCCTTCACAAGTTCTGCCACTGCAGATATGGCCTGCATACACGGAGGCCAGCCTTCGACCACATTGTCCAGTTATTTAGACAGATATGCTACTGGTCGGGGCCAGGATCCCAGCGACTGAGTTAGGCCGCCTGCAGCTATTCCTTCTCGCTCAGGCACATACAGAGGAAAGAGCTTGTCAGTATCAGGTAGTCTAGGGTTGCCAATCCCCAGGTGAGGGCAGGGGATCCCCCGGTTAAGAGGCCCTCCCCCCGCTTCACGGTTGTCAGAAAGCGGGGGGACGGGAGGGAAATGTATGTTGAGAACTCTATTATTCCCTATGGAGATTTATGCCCACAGAAAATCATGGAGAATTGATCCGTGGGTATCTGGGGGGCTGTTTTTTGGGGGGGGGGGTAGAGGCACCAAATTTTCAGTATAGCATCTAGTGCCTCTCCCCAAAATACCTCCCAAGTTTCAAAAAGATTGGACCAGGGGGTCCAATTCTATGAGCCCCCAAAGAAGGTGCCCCTATCCATTATTTCCTATGGAAGAAAGGAATTGAAAAGGTGTGCCGTCCCTTTCAATGTGATGGCCAGAACTCCCTTTGGAGTTCAATTATGCTTGTCACACCCTTGTTCCTGGCTCCGCCTCAATGTCTCCTGGCTCTACCCCCAAAGTCCCCAGATATTTCTTGAATTGGACTTGGCAACCCTAAGGTAGTCCCAGAGCTGGAGCCTGCATGAGCTGGTGCTTTAAGGTTTCAAAGGCATTTTGACATTGCTCTGCCCATTCAAAAGGTGCTTTTTCTCCCCCCTTAGTGGCTTTGCTGTTGTAGCAAAACTGGGGACCCAAATTCTGCAAAACCCTGCTTCTAAGAATTCCCTCAGCTGGTGCCTGGTAGTGGGCACAGGAATGGCACACACAGTCTCTTTTCGCTCCCTGCCCAGCTGCTGTCTGCCCTGGGATATATGGAAGCCTAAAAATTTCACTGTCTCTTGGCATAGCTGAGCTTTCTTCCAAGACACTTTATACCCAGCCTCAGCCAGAAGCGTTAGCAGGGCAGCAGTGGCATCTTGGCAAGTCTGTAAGCCTTTGGTCCCTATCAGCAGATCATCAACCTATTGCAGGCACACAACTTCTCCTGGCACAGTTGGGAACCGGCTCAAATCTTTACTGAGGGCATTGCCAAAAAGGGTGGGTGAATGTTTGAACCCCTGGGGTAAACGGGTCCATGTATATTGTAACTTTCTACCAGTCTCTTTCTCTTCCCACTGGAAGGCAAACAGTGGCTGACTTTCAGGAGCCAGTCTTAAACAAAAGAACGCATCCTTGAGATCTACCACTGAGAAATGTGGCTGAGGCAGGTAAAAGCCCCAACAAGATGTATGGGTTTGGAACGACAGGATGCAGAGTCTGTGTGTGAGAATTAACAGAGTGTAAATCTTGTACCGGCCTGTAATCATTGGTGCCTGGCTTCTGGACTGGCAAAAGGGGACTGTTCCATGAGGACTGGCATTCAGTAAGAATCCCATAATGGAGGAGCCTGTCAAGGTGCTTCTGGATGCCAGCTACTGCCTTCTTGGGAATCGGGTACTGGCGTTCCCGGACTGGAACGGCTCCTGGGATTAACTCTACTTTGATAGGTACGTGGTTTACTGCTAACCCAGGCAGGTTTTCCTCTGCCCATATATCTGGAAATTGTCGAAACCAGGCTTCTGACATGGCCATTACAGGAGCTGGTTGGTAAAGCCGCCACTCTTCTTCTTGGGGGCATTCTAGAACATATATACCTTGATACTGTAGTTGGCCTTCCGAGGTAGTGTAAGGCAACTTAAAGTTCATTTGGCTCTCTGACTCAAAAGTCAATTGGGCCTGCAACTTAGAAAGCAGGTCTCTTCCCATCAGCGGCATTGGGCAATCGGGTAAATGGACAAAATTGTGGTGGACTACATGGCCTCCTACTGTACAAGTTAGTTTGGCTAGAAATGGTCTGGATTGCTTGTGCCCTGTAGCTCCAATTATATTAATGTATTTGTGAATTGAAGGAACAATCTTAACAGGCACCACAGACCGTGCAGCTCCAGTATCTATAAGGAATGGAATCTCCTTATCCTCAATATCAACTGTGACCATGGGCTCCACGGGGCCAGGACCATCGGTGCCCAGTCTGTCCTAATCTTCCCATCCTTCCAGTCCAGCCAGACCATACACAGGCTCTTCTTCGTTCCTCTGACATCTGCCATTCTGGACCTGGCCTCTCCCTCTGCCTCTGGCTCCTCTGTTCCCACAGCCTCTAAACTCCAGACCTGTCATCTGTCTAGGGGCGCTTTGGATCTCTCGTGCGTGGAGGGGGGGTTGATTAGGGCATGAGTCTCTCCAGTGCCCAAATTCTTTACAGTACACACACTGGTTTGGGTCTAAATTAGTCATTGCAGATCTTTGATTTCCGCCATTCATTCCTTGCCCTCGTACAGCCCCTCTGCCTCTCACAGATGTCTGCCCAGCCAGCGCCGCTGCCAACAGATCATCCTTCTTTTTCATTTTTCTTTCTGCTTCCCGTTTCTGGTCTACATTCCGATTGGCATAAACTTTCTGGGCAATCTCTAGCAATTGGGATAAATTCATGCCTGCAAAGCCGTCTTGCTTCTGGAGCTTCTTGCGGATGTCGGCATAAGATTGGGTAACGAAAGCTGTATTTACCATGTGCAAGTTTTCTGCAGCCCCTGGATCGAATGGAGTATACATTCGAAATGCTTGCATCAAGCACTCAGCAAAAGCTCCAGGGCTCTCATCTGCTTTCTGGAGAACTTCACTGACTTTGGACATATGAATAGGCTTCTTGCCTGCCTCTTTCATTCCTTCTAAGATTGCCTGTCTGTATTCTGGTAGATGCTCTTTGGACTCACGGCCATTGGGATCCCATTTTGGGTCTGTTGCAGGAAAATGGGCTCTATCCACTTCTCTCTATCTGCAGTCTCGGGGGGGGGGGACTTTTCCCTCTACATGCTTTTGGGCATGATGCAGAATGTGGCTTCTTTCCTCTGTTGTAAAGAGGGCCAGTAAAAGCTGTTGACAGTCTGCATAGGTGGGCTGATGTGTGGCCATAATACTGGTTAGCAGATTAGTCATTGGGGTAGGATTGTCAGAAAATGCTATAGTATGAGCCTTCCAATTTACTAGATCACTTGAAGTGAAAGGCACGTACATGTATCGGGTTTCAATGCCAGGGCCGGGCTGTAGTAGGACGTGGACTTCTCAGAGGGGAGCTAGCAATGAGCCCTCTGTGCTAGATATAAAACCCAGAAAAGTCGAGGGGGAGACTGTGGAGGGGCTAGAAGTTTGCTCAGTACTGGGAGAGAGTTCAGTGTTGGAGTCAAGGAGTCTTCTGGTTCAGTATCTAACACTGAGGACTCTTCCTTCTTTGGAGGGGTTGTTGTTTTTGTTAACACGTCCTGGCACAAAGCCATAACTTGACTTGCGGCTTTGGCAGCAGCCCTCCGAGCCCATTTTCCCTTCATCCTCTGCAACTTTTCTGGCCACCAGTAAGACTTCTGCACCGTTGCTGCCCAACAGTCAATGTAGGGGAACTGACTTGCGTGTCTTGGGGGCTGTGCTACACTCTTGTAAACTTTGTGAATCAAGCCTTGGTCAAAGCTACCGTCAGGAGGCCATTCTACATGTAAGGCCACCTAGTCTTTCTGACATAACGCTTTCAGAGTTCCGGGAGTCAATTTGACTCCATAAGCACCACAGAAATGTTCCACATGTAGTCTAGTGGGGTTTTTGACTGATTTCCACCCATGGCATCAGACGTTTAGACAAGACATTTCTATGGAAAACAGAAAACGGCAGCCTCCAGTAAGGGGTCTGGTCAGCCAGGGAGCCCTGGAGGTTTTCACTTCTTCTCTCTCGTGACCCAGTGAGGTCGCCCTACTGGGAAATGCACAAAAGAGAGTCTGCTCTTGCTTAGAGGCTAGGCCTCCTCTCATTCACACACGCACACGCACTGCAGAAATCCTCCCAGATCCTAGCTTCTGTGCTTCAGCTCCAAAGCGGAGCCTAATAGACAGAGATTACGGGGTGCTCAGACCCTTCGTCTCTCCTAAGCAGAGGTAATCAGAATTCCCAGACAGTTCATACTCACAATCCTGAAGATCTTCCGATTCCCTGGATACGTCGGTTCAACCAGGCATGGGATCTTGGTTGGCAAACCGGACACCTTCCCCCACAGGGGCGGAGAGAGCTGGACTCGATCAAAAATGTGACCGTGGCGCCTAGTCTGATCTTCCCGTCACGAGGGTGGAAGGCGGACAGTTATGAAGCCACCCCAAGGGGAAGGAAATGTCCTATCCCGTTATTTTCCCAGCCAATGCACCAAAATGAAGCAGAGAAATAACGAGGTCTGCAGAGACTTACTGGTATGAAGCGAGGTTTACTTTTTGGTACCAAAAGGAGGACTCAGTTGGGCACAGGCCCCCAAAATGACTGAGATGCATTTCCCTGAGTGTATACAGTTTTCTAGCAAGCAAGTAGGCTGGCGCAAGCTTATCTGATTTCAAGGATCCCGCCTCATGGACCTCTCCCCAGTAAATTTCCATGACATGATTCCTTTACTCTATCTATTTACAGCAAGTTGCCTGTAGGAGGCTGCTCCCTTATCTAATCTTCCAGCTGGAGCTCACAGCCGCTGGGCGGTGGTCAATTTCTAAGGCAGTATTGCAACAGACACCCTAGTTTGGGGGCAAAGCATGCTCTTATTCAATATAGCAATTATTATTATTGGGGGTATTAATTAATTATTCAGGGGCTCTCCTTCAAAGAGTGAAAGAGGAACTATCAGGTGGAAGAGAATACCAGGAAAAATGAGGTACCCCCTGCAAGGTCCTTGCAGGTTCCCCACCACATAACTGAGCCCAGCCTGGCAGCTGGCACCACAAAACTGGTCCATATTTTTTCCTGCCAAGGGAAAGAGGGAAAGCCAAAAACAGGGGGTAAATAAGGGTAGACTGGCTGATGGGTGGGAAAAAGAGAAGGAAGCTGGAAAAGAAGAAGAAGAAGAAGAAGAAGAAGAAGAAGAAGAAGAAGAAGAAGAAGAAGAAGAAGAAGAAGAAGAAGAAGAAGAAGAAGAAGATATTGGATTTATATCCCGCCCTCCACTCCAAAGAGTCTCAGAGCGGCTCACAATCTCCTTTCCCTTCCTCCCCCACAACAAACACCCTGTGAGGTGGGTGGGGCTGGAGAGGGCTCTCCCAGCAGCTGCCCTTTCAAGGACAACTTCTGCCAGAGCTATGGCTGACCCAAGGCCATTCCAGCAGGTGCAAGTGGAGGAGTGGGGAATCAAACCCGGTTCTCCCAGATAAGAGTCCACACACTTAACCACTACACCATGGGGCTTTCAGTGAAGGGAAAGAAGAGACAGTGAAGGGAAAGAAGGGAAGGAGAGAAAATGAGATGTCTTCGCAAGAAAATGAGATTTCTTTGTCTTAGCAGTAAGTCTCATGCTTGTATACTTTTATCCTACTTCACTGCCATGTTGGAACGGGGAGGTGAATTTTGTCCGAATCAAAACTGATCAGATTCTTAAAAAGAAACACTTTGCCTGACCTGCCTATCAAATGCATAAAAAACTAAAAGAAAATAGTACAAAGAAAGTTTTTCCATTTGCATTGAGGGTGGGAGTTTGATACAACAGGAAATGTAACTTGACCATCTGCTGAAATACACTGCTCAGGAATCATTCACTGGTGCATTGTCGTGAAGGAAACTTTTCAACACAGCAACAGTGTATGACTTCCCTAATGTAGCATGTTGTGCATAAATATTTCAGCTGCAAAGAGTACTGAGGTTTGCTTCTCACACTGTCACAAAAAGAAATGAAAGAAGCCCTCAAATTATTCCCAGGCCTGAATAAAAAACCAAATTGTCACACACACACAGCCAGAGAGAAAATTCACATGATCAGGGCTTCACATCCGGAGGGCTGTTGGGCAGTTTTCCTTCCTTGACTGCACCATATGTGTCCAAACTACAATTGTACAATCCGCATAAGAAAAGTTTGCAGCAGTACATAAAATTGCCACTTGTCTCGTGATGACAAATTCAAACACATGGTTCTCATGTGACCCATCAGAAACTCTCCTCCTGCAGTGGTAAAAAGAACTTTAATTTTATCCTACAAAACAGAAGGATTATAGGCAAACAGGCTGGTAGAGAAACAGGTCCTTGCCTCTGCAGCTTTTTAAGGGACAGGCAGTTTCCAGGGTGGCAGCAGAAACCCTAACTTCACCAAAATCCATGATGGGTTGGTCTAATTAATGGCATTACATGAATTTGTACATGAATGGTATTACATGAATTTTTTTTTATGATCTTGAGCATAAGAACAGCCCTGCTAGATCAGACCAATGGTCCATCTAGTCCAGCATCCTGTCTCACACAGTGGTCAACCAGTTTCTTTGGACAGGGCATGGAGGCCAAGACCTTCCCCTGATGTTGCCTCCGGGCTCCGGGATTCAGAGGTTTAGTGCTTCCAAAAATGGAAGTTCTCCTCAGTTACCATGGCTAGTAGCCACAGACAGACCTATCCCGCATGAATCTATCTAATCTCCTTTTAGAGCTGTCTATTCCGGTGGCAACCACTACGTTCTCTGGCAGCAGATTCCACATTTGCATCACTCTCTGTGACATACATGGCTGTATATCTTTTTCTGCTGCAACTTGTGACCAGACAGACAAAATTTCAGCAATGAATTATGACTTTACCAAAATGTGTGAATACATAGCAAAATTCAAGCCCAGCAGCACTTTAAAGGCCACCACATTTTTGCAGGGTATAAACTTCCATGCACTAACACTAACTTTGTCAGATATCTGATGAAGTCAACTTTGGCTTACAAAAGCTTTTACTGTGCAAAAATCCGCTGGTCTTTAAGGCGAACTTGAATTTTGCTCTACTTCTGCAAACCAACACAGCTACCCATCTTAAACTATGTAACAGCAGGAGATGAGATGAGCTAAATTTTCATTATCATCAACAAGAATGTACACAGCACAGTACACAGAAGTGCATTAATCTTTTTGAATATAAGGGAGACTAGATGCTTACATACAGTATTTCCCTTGCTGAGTTCAAACTTTAGCATAGTCCGGTAAAGTGAGGTCTGTAGCTTATAGGTTCCCAACCAATTTGCTGGTTTGGCAAGTGAAATGAAATTGCTCTGGATCCGATTTAAATCCACAAATATTATGTCTCCTGATCACTCAGCTCCTTACATCACAGGAAGTGCTGTCTACTCCAAACCCTCATAATTAGCAAGTATTCCTATTTCAAAAATAGTTCATAAAAGCTCTGTGTACTTTTACGGCCTGAAACAGAAGACTCCTGAAGACAGAGAAACTTTCATCATGTATAAATTACCTCCAAATAAATGAACAGCTTCAAAGTATGGAGAGGGAGGTGAAAACAGAAGGGGGAAAATATTTCTTTTTTAGAATGTAATTGCTTTCTGGAGGAGATCTAGGTGTTTTGGAATAGATGTCTATCTGTGTTATAATTTAAGCATCAAGTTCACGACACCTTATCAAAGGGATGAAAGATTTTGTGCTGTTTTCTTGTTATGGTTTTTGTAAGCATGTTTCTTGGAAGGAAGGAAGGGAGGCAGAGCTTCCAGAACAGACTCCATTCCTCTGAACATCATCACTCCAAGAAGATGTCCTGAAGTTTTAAAGCTGTGATACAACACAGAAAAAAAAGTATGAAGTTCCAGCATGCACTATCGTTATGAGTTCTTCACATTCCTCAGCTTTCAATATACGCCAATCAAAGGTGAATACCTACATTACAATTATATCTGCATTTTCCAGAGACAGGGGTTCTCAAATGCCACCATTTTTTAAAATGCAGTTGCTGTGACAGCAATCCACTTTGTGGTTTTATGTGGGTTATGCCTATGCTGTGGTTGCCATGCACATTCTGCGGACTCACCTGCAGAAATAGCTTTTAATGAGCTGAGCACTACGATTCTACAAGCTTCTTGTATCAACAAGAATGTGACTGAGCAAGAATTAAACGAAAGTTAAAGTGGAGGCATGAATTAATGTTTTTAGAGGTAATTATTCCCTGGGAACCACTACATCCTGTCATTGTTATTACTCTCAAAAAGTACTAAACTGGAAGGAAGAAAGAGCCTTGGAACAATTTTCTGGGTTGAAGAGTGATCTGAGATCACGGTACACTGATTTTTTTTTTTCTTGTATTCTCCACAACGGATCACAGATTGATTCACACATAAGATTATTTTGCATGAATATATCAATGTCCGCTGTAGTAAATACATTGCAGTGTAAAATGAAGACATATCTACACAAAGAGGACACACACCAGGAAGCTGAGACCAGTCCAGGACTGCCAGGTCTCCCCTGGCCACTGGTGGGGGGTGGGTAGTAGTTGGGAAATACAGATTCAGGTTGGGAAACGACTGGAGATTTGGAGGTGGAGCCTCAGGATGACAGGGACCTCAATGGGACACAATGCCATAGAATCCACCCTCCAAAGTATCCATTTCCTTTAGGAGAACTGATCTCTGCAGTCTGGAGATGAAATGTAATTCTGAGGGATCCCCAGGTCCCGCATGGAGGCTGGCATCTCTAGACCATTCAGATTCCCCAGTGTGTATCTACAATAGCTCATATCATGTAATCTCTGCTTCATACTTCATGGCTAGTAGCCATTGATAGACTTATCCTGCATGAATCTAGCTAATCCCCCTTTAAAAACATAAGAACATAAGAGAAGCCATGTTGGATCAGGCCAATGGCTCATCCAGTCCAACACTCTGTGTCACACAGTGGCCAAAAAAATTATATATATATATATACACACACACTGTGGCTAATAGCCACTGATGGACCTCTGCTCCATATTTTTATCTAACCCCCCTCTTGAAGCTGGCTATGCTTGTAGCTGCCACCACCTCCTGTGGCAGTGAATTCCACATGTTAATCACCCTTTGAGTGAAGAAGTACTTCCTTTTATCCATTTTAACCTGTCTGCTCAGCAATTTCATCGAATGCCCACGAGTTCTTGTATTGTGAGAAAGGGAGAAAAGTACTTCTTTCTCTACTTTCTCCATCCCATGCATAATCTTGTAAACCTCTATCATGTCACCCCGCAGTCGACGTTTCTCCAAGCTAAAGAGCCCCAAGTGTTTTAACCTTTCTTCATAGGGAAAGTGTTCCAACCTTTTAATCATTCTAGTTGCCCTTTTCTGGACTTTTTCCAATGCTATAATATCCTTTTTGAGGTGCGGTGACCAGAATTGCACACAGTATTCCAAATGAGACCGCACCATCGATTTATACAGGGGCATTATGATACTGGCTGATTTGTTTTCTTAGTGTATAAACAATTTTATTAGTAACATATGGTAGTAGAACTATTTCTACAGCTTATTAAAAAAAAAGCCTTAAGATGAAAGCATCATTCTACCCCACATCTTACTTTCCTCCCACCCCACCCCCCAATAATTGACCCCCGCCAGTGTTATTTTTTAGAAAACAGATATTAAAGGTACCTTTAACTATCAAGAAAAAACAAAAATTGATTAAGAAAGAAAAAAAGAAAAAAACCTTCAAAAGTTATATTCTTGTCTTAAAGGTCTTAATCTTCAAAAATTGTCCAGTGTCCTTTTATTTTCCACTCTTTTTCTACATATCTTCTGAATTTCTTCCACTCCCGATTAAAGAGTTCTAAATCGCAGTCTCTTAATTTTCTTGTTAGCTTATCCATTTCACTCCATGACATAACTTTTAAAGTCCAGTCCCATTTTTCTGGTATTTTTTCTTGCTTCCACAACTGCGCATACAATGTCCTAGCAGCTGAGAGCAAGTACCATATTAAAGTTCTATCTTCTTTTGGAAAATTCTCCATTTGTAATCCCAGCAAAAATGTCTCTGCTTCTTTTTTAAATACATATCCTAGGATCTTAGATATCTCTTGTTGAATCATCTGCCAAAACATTTTAGCTCTTTCACAAGTCCACCACATATGGTAGAAAGAGCCTTCATGCTTTTTACATTTCCAACACCTATCTGGCATCTTATTGTCATCTTTGCTAATTTTTTTGGAGTCATGTACCATCTATACATCATCTTAAAACAGTTCTCTTTAATACTATGACATGTTGCGAGTTTCATAGAGTTTTTCCACAAATGTTCCCAAGATTCCATTTTTATTTCTTTATTTACATTAATTGCCCATTTTATCATTTGAGATTTCACTACTTCATCTTCTGTAGTCCATTGTAAAAGTAATTTGTACACTTTTGAAATTAATTTCTCATTATCTCCAAGCAGAACTCTTTCCATTTCTGTTTGCTCTTTCCTTATTCCTTCAGCTTTGATATCATTCTCCATCAAGCTTTTTATTTGTTGCATTTGAAACCAATCATATTTATAATTCAATTCTTCTGCAGTTTTCATTTCTATTTTCCCACTTTGTATTTTTAGTAGTTGGTTGTATGATAGTTGTTTTTCCTTAACTGTTTTGGCCGTTAACTTTATCACTTCAGCCGGCACTATCCACAGAGGTCTTCTCTCATCGCCATATTTCTTGTACTTTATCCACACATTTAGTAAGTTGCTCCTTATATAATGGTGAGAGAAAAGACCGTCCATCTTCTTTTTCCCATAATACAAGTAGGCATGCCAGCCGAATTTTTTCCCATGGCCTTCTAACACTAGAAGTTTTTTATTTAATAACGTTATCCATTCTTTCAACCATACTAAACAAATCGCTTCATGATACAGTTTCAAATCTGGTAATTGAAACCCACCTCTCTCTTTTGCATCTATCAGGACTTTCATTTTAATTCTAGGTTTCCTCCCGCTGGCTGATTTGTTTTCAATTCCCTTCCTAATAATTCCCAGCATGGCATTGGCCTTTTTTATTGCAATCGCACACTGTCTTGACATTTTCAGTGAGTTATCTACAGCGACCCCAAGATCTCTCTCTTGGTCAGTCTCTGCCAGTTCACACCCCATTGACTTGTATTTGTAGCTGGGATTCTTGGCCCCAAAGCTGTTTATTCCTGTTGTTCCTTTTTTTAATTAACTGAGGTTGCTTTGAGAGATGACAGAGTTTGACATTGAGTAGGTGCTCGCAGCCTGCTGGAGAGTAGTGTTTTTCTTTGGTGGTGGTGGGGTCTGTGGCTCAGTAATAGAGCACCTGCTTGGCATGCAGAAGGTCCAAGGTTCAACTCCCGGTATCTCCAGTTAAAAGATCTGGCAGCCGGTGATGTGAAAGATCTCTGCCTGAGACCCTGGAGGGCCACTGCCAGTCTGAGTAGACAATAGTGAATTTGATAGACCAAGGGTCTGATTCAGTATAAGGCAGTTTAATGTGTTCATGGTCTGTTACTCATTGAGCAAGTTCTGTTTGCCTGGGGCTGACTGTATGCCCCACCCTCTGCTGTTGCTGCTGGGAGGCAGGGGCTGTGGGCTGAGGCAGGGGTAGGAGCCAAAGGGCAAGAGTCAAAGGGCTTTTGGCCTGTGGCTCTTAGACTGAAGACCCTGAATTACTAGACACCTTTAAACCACTAACCAGTTATGAAGGTAGAAAGTCAGCAGAAGAGAGCGGGCTACTCAATGTTTTGTGAAGAGTGCCAAATATATGATTATTCCACTGGGTGGAAATTGTAGGTATGTAATTGATGCATGGTGTTCATGGCTCTCAAGAAGCAGTTCATTCCCTTGAGGCTAAGGTTGCCAGACACAACACCGAAAATACCTAGGGACTTTTGGGGGTGGAGCCTGGAGATTTCCCCATTCCCTAAATAAATAAATAAAATACAGCAGCGCAGTTCCCCTGAATACAGTCTTCATTTCCTCATCCCCCTTTTTTGCCTTCAAAGGGTTCCCAAGCAGCTGCACTTCCATTAAATGAAAGTGACATTTGTCATACCCACACAAGTCTGTTGTCAGGCTTTGGTAGCATTTCCAGGCTTTATTAAGGGATACACACACTCACAAAGCAGTCAAACACAAACAGTTTGCAAGCCCACACTTTTGTGATCTCACGGGACAATTTACTCATAGGAGTTACTGAAATGTAACTATCTGCTGTATTTCAACCAACATCTTCAGACTAACACAGGAAAATCAAAGTAAGGAACAAAGCAGGTTCTAGTTTACTATTATCCATTTTACTATATACTTCTGAAATGAATGCAAAACAAACAGAGGGACCATGCTCTCTTCCTTTCTCACAGCTTCACGCACTCACCAGGAAGAGCCATGTGGCTCCGCCTGTTTGCCCCCACCCCCCATGCAGTTTTCCTCCTGTTGAGATTCCAGAACCAAGTCTGCAATCTTCTTTTAAACCTCTGGTGATTTAAAAGTACATCATGGCTGTTGGGGTGGGGCTTCCCTCGCTGGCCGGCTGGCTGGCGACGGGGAGAAGTCTGCAAAATCAGGGGATTCCCCCACCTGGATCTGGGGACTGGCAAGCCTAGAACCTCCACATTCAGAGACACTAATCCTCTGAATCCTTTCTCAACATTGAAAAAGTACTCACAAACTCAATAGATTTATGGACCCCTGGTATATACCAGCAGGTTCATGAAGGAATGGACAACTTGGCCACTCAAAGCTACTAAGTATTCAAGCCTGATCTCACTTATGCTATCAGAATGTTAAGCCAGCTTTAAGGATCTTTCTCCGCAATGTGAAGAGCACTGTAGATAACTCCTTCAGCTTCCAGCACATATCATAATGTAATGAGATGTGTCTCAGCTATGCATTCAGAAGTGCCAACCACTAAGGTTGAGTCATACATTACTCCTGTTTATTGAAATGCCGTGTTTTATCTACACATAATGATAATAATTTTTAATTTATATCCCGCCCTCCCCGCTGAAGCAGGCTCAGGGCAGCTTACATGGCATAAAAGGCAGATATATACTATTACATTAAAACCATCAATTAAAACTATCAAATTTAAAACCAACAAATTAAACCAACAAATTAAAACGGTGCTACAATCTTGATGTTACTCATGACATAGTTTTACATGACGACGGTAAAATGATTCCACATTAAGAAAAAGCCAACTGGAAGAGGGTGGTCTTGCAGGCCCGGTGGAACTGGTTAAGGCTCCGCAAGGCCCGTACCTCTTCTGGTAATTGGTTCCACCAGTGGGGAGCTGTAATCGAGAAGGCCCTTTCTCTCGTAACTTTCAGTTTGGCCTCCTTCGGCCCAGGGATTGTCAGTAAATTTTGTGAGCCAGATCTCAGTACCCTTTGGGGAACATATGGGGAGAGACGGTCCCTAAATTAGGCAGGTCCTCGGCCATATAGGGCTTTAAAGGTAATAACCAGCACCTTGTAATGAATCCAGTACATAATTGTCAGTCAGTGCAGTTCTCATAGCTTGGGCTGTATGTGCTCCCACTTAGGGAGTCCCAATAACAGTCTGGCTGCCGCGTTCTGCACTAGCTGCAGTTTCTGGGTTCGGCACAGGGGCACCCCATGTAGAGGGCATTACAGTAGTCTAACCTCAAGGTGACTGTTGCATGGATCACTGTTGCCGGGTCATCACGCTCCAGGAAGGGAGCCAACTGCCTCGCCCGCCTAAGATGAAAAAAGGCGGATTTAGCAGTGGCTGCTATCTGGGCCTCCATTGACAAGGAAGGCTCCAGCAGCACCCCAGGCTCTTGACCTTGCGCCGTTTCCAATGGCGCACCATCAAAAACTGGTAGGGGGATTTCCCTTCCCAGGCCGCCACGGCTCAGGCAAAGGACCTCTGTCTTCGCTGGATTCAACTTCAACCTACTCAGCCTGAGCCAACCTGCCATGGCTTGCAGCGCCCGGTCCAAATTTTCTGGGACATTGCCAAGCCGGCCGTCCATCAGTAGATAGAGCTGGGTGTCATCAGCATACTGGTGGCAACCCAGTCCATACCTCTGGGCAATCTGGGCAAGGGGGCGCATGTAGATGTTGAACAACATTGGGGAGAGGATCACCCCCTGAGGCACACCACAATTAAGTGGGTGCCTCTGGGACAGTTCTCCCCCAAACGTCACCCTTTGTCCCCAACCATCAAGGAAAGAGGAAAGCCATTGCAAGGCCGGCCTCTGAATCCCTGCGTCGGCAAGGCGGCGGGTCAGAAACTGATGGTTGACCATATCGAACGCACCCGATAGGTCTAACAACAACAGTACTGCCATCCACCAGGGCAACCAGCACTGTCTCCGCTCCATGGCCTGGGCGGAAGCCGGACTGGTGGGGATCTAGGATGGAAGCATCATCCAGAAAACTCTGCAATTGTAACGCCACTGCCCTCTCAATAATTTTGCCCAAAAAGGGAAAATTTGAGACCGGCTGGTAATGTGCCAATTTGGTCGGATCTGATGTAACCTTTTGCAGGAGGGGGCGGACCACAGCCTCTTTAAGAGGCATTGGAAAAAGACCCTCCGAGAGGGATCTATTTACGATGCCCCGTATAGGACACCTAAACTCCCTCTGGCAAGCTTTAATTAGCCAGGAGGGGCACGGGTTCAGATCACAAGTTGTTGGGCGTACAGTAGAGAGGATTCTGTCAACTTCCTCCAAGCTGAGTGTGTCAAAGCGATCCAGGATCGGTGCCATGAACCAGAAGACAGGCACGGGGCCTCGAGTTCACATACTGTATCCAATGTGGCAGGGAGGTCATGGCGGAGCGACGTGACCTTGTCTGCAAAAAATTTCGCAAAAGCCTATAGCCTATCTCTAATTAGCATTTGGCCTGCCTTGCAGCAGTGTTGTAAGATTGTGAATCGTCCTAAACAATTGCGCCGGGCGCAAATCTGCAGACGCAATCTTGGCCGCAAAGTAAGTCTTCTTTGTGGCTTTGATTGCCATCTCATAGGACCTCATAAACTCTCTTCGCTCGTTGCACAGGCCCACCCGTTTCTGCTCGCCACTCGACTCCGCCAAGGCTCGCCTGCACACCAGACCGCGGTCATGGTGGCCCTCCACATCAATGCCAGGCCCGACTCGCCGAAACAGTAGTTAATTATAATTTAGGTAATGCTCTGAGGAACCCTCCAGGTTCTTACATTTTTGCTCCTCACCTTTCCCTAGCAACAAGTTGCTAGGTCCGCCCTTAGAAGCAACTATTGCAGGTGTGCGGTAGGCATAAGGTTTCAGTTTTTCAGGAGCCCTAGCACCGGAGCTCCTGCCTCGTCGCCATCTTCGGCATAGCGTTACACACAGCAACTAGGTAGGGACTCTAAATAGCAACACAGGGTACGGAGTGCAAGACATCTGACTCCACCTGGCAGAAGATACTCTCAGACGCATTGGTGGCAGTTGGTGGTTGCCCAGCTTGTTATTAGTACATTTTATCCATACACACAAACCCTCCGTTCTTGGAGATCAATACATGTGATTTTACATAGACTGCAGTACTACTGCCATAGAACTTTTAACTGGAGAAAGAATACAGGACCTTCTGCACACAAAACAGGTACAGATGCGGGTGCTCCCATTTATATTTGTGTCTTTAGGATCAAGTTTACATTCGGCCTTTTTAGTCACCATAAGAACATAAGAGAAGCCATGTTGGATCAGGCCAACGGCCCATCAAGTCCAACACTCTGTGTCACACAGTGGCAAAAAATGTTATATACACACATACACTGTGGCTAATAGCCACTGATGGACCTGTGCTCCATATTTTTATCTAAACCCCTCTTGAAGGTGGCTATACTTGTGGCCGCCACCACCTCCTGTGGCAGTGAATTCCACATGTTAATCACCCTTTGGGTGAAGAAGTACTTCCTTTTATCCGTTTTAACCTGTCTGCTCAGCAATTTCATCGAATGCCCACGAGTTCTTGTATTGTGAGAAAGGGAGAAAAGTACTTCTTTCTCTACTTTCTCCATTCCATGCATTATCTTGTAAACCTCTATCATGTCACCCCGCAGTCGACGTTTCTCCAAACCATGTATCCAAAACTGAGAAGGAAGAAACAACTGACTTTTTTGGTTTACAGATGAATAACAAAGTACAAAAAAATAAATACAAGAACATACCAGTGTAGTCTTCGTGGCATTCACAAGTGTAGCCTCCCTCTCGGCTTCTGCAAAGGCCATTGTTTCCACAAGGGTTGGAGTAGCAGAGGTCTATCTCCGTTTCACAGTAGTCACCTGTAAATCCTGGAGGACACCGACACCTCAAGCCATTGATGGGGTGTATGGGTCGGAACAAAACCGTGTTGGAACTGATGAAGGGGGCAGAGCTGTCAAACTTGAGCACAGACACGCACTTCATGTAGTTTTCACAAGGTTCCCGGAGACAAATGTTGTCATCAAAAGGCAGTACCCTTTGGGTTGAAATCATTGTGAGGAGCGTCCTGTTAAGGTATATCTGCTCCTGGAGGTCCTCCGAGGGGAAGAACTTGTTTCGAATGCCACCAGGGAGCAAGGCAGAGAATGTCACATTTAGAATATTGGAGCTGACATCCGTGTCGTTTTGGATGTTGAAGACAAAAATGCCTTCTTTGGTTGTCGACAGCACAGTGGCCACACCTTCCACAAAGAGAGCAAGCAGCGGAGAGAGAAACTTCTCTTGCGACATGTTTTCCAGCCGTACGGTGATACTGTTGGTCAGCATGTCGTCTGTGATGATAGTCACCCTCAAGGTACAAAATGCTGTGACACTGTGAATACCATCTGGAAGGAGAAAGAGAGAAGAATCAGAGACTTTTCCCAGACATGCCTTCGCCAAGTTGCTTTCATGCGCTGCACTGCTTGTCTGCCTCTAAGTGGGAATCATGCATCATCTCATGTGCCAGTTCAATAAATAGAATATACTAACTATAGCACCAGCTGAATATCCCTGGGCCAAGGGAGGCCAGATTAAAGACCACCCGGGATCGGGCCTTCTCCGTTGCGGCCCCACTACTCTGGAACCAACTCCCGGAGGAGGTACGGGCCCTGCGATGTGTAAATCAATTTCGCAGGGCCTGTAAGACATACCTCTTCAAAATAGCCTTCGCCCATACCGAACTAAGATAATGTCGCTGTGTATGTTTCTTCTCCTCTACTGAATTAAGATCTATTTAGCACCTCAATGTTAATTTTATTGTAATTGTATATCAATTTTATTGCTTTATGATTTTACTATATTGTACTGCATTCCTATGTTGTGAGCCGCCCTGAGCCTGCTTGTGCGGGGAGGGCGGGATACAAATAAAAAGTTATTATTATTATTATTATTATTACTACTACTACTTTTTAATAAAACAAAGCTGTGCAGAGCTGCTCATAAACTGCAATTGCATTACCTGGTTCTCCTAGCAACAGTTATCCTCTCATACTCCAGTCAAATAGCACACCTGTGAGCAGACCCTGACAGCTTTGAAGTGGGTAGGATCAAGGAAGTTCTCTAGATAGGATGTGAACATATTCCAAACAAATAACTAGTAATTTGCAGTTAATGCCATGGAACTATTATTTCTATAGAACACTCACATTATCTATAGAAGACTCAAACTCGAGACTAAAACTATATTCTGTCAGGAAGGATTCTAGAAAATTTAGACAAGTCATCAGGGGAAAAATGCAATCTGGTGTACATTCAACAGACTAAAAAAAAAATTACAATAAGCTTTACCCCTGCCAATCCCACAGTGATTAAGAAACCCAGATCAAGAGAACTGTTACACTCTAGAATCTCAAAACCCAGCAAAAAATTGAAATGATCATGCTATAATCTTGATCAGAGTCTCCAAAGCAGCAATTGTGTATGCAGTTGTGCCCACTTACACCTTTCCTGGAGTGTCCCAACTGTTTTTAGAAAATGGACAGGGCCAGCTGAGACATTGGCCCAGCAAGGTTTCTGATTTGCCACTAAATATATGAATGGCTGTGCGTATTTTTTAAAGGTTGCTTTGTCAAAGTCCAAGGATCTTCACTGCATGACTAAAGGTAAGTTGCGTCTATGCAAGAAAATAATCAAAATACGTTACTTTTAAAAGACATCTGTTAAAACAGAATTTCTGCTTGAAATGCTGAAAATTTACTATGAAAGTTATGCAGAACCTCTTTCTTTGATATGTAGCGGTTGGCTCCACCTCCTGTGCCAGTCTTTTTGTGGTTGTGCCTACCACCCTGTGTCAAAATTGCCAAAATGCCCACAGACTCAAAAAGGTTACAGACTCCTTGTCTTGATTTTTTAGATCAATCTTGTTACCTAACAGGGTTTTCTTTAAACAAACAAACAAAAAAAACCTTGCAAGTGATATAACTAGTTTCCTAGATATACAGGTAAATTAGGATTCAGGGCCAAGGTAGCTGAGATGGGCATTCCCAAATTCACCTGGGATTGCCAATCCCCAGTTGGGGGCAGGGATCCCCTGGTTTGGAGGCCCTCCCCTCACTTCAGGGTATTCAGAAAGCAGGAGTGGGGGAAGGAAATGTTTGCTGGGCACTCCATTATACTCCGTTGAGACCAATTCCCATCGGGTATAATGGAGAACTGATCTGCAGGTATCTGGGGCTTGGGGGAGGGGCTATTTTTTGAGGTAGAGCACCACATTTTCAGTATAGTATCCGGTGCCTCTCGGCAAATAGCCTCAAAACACACACACCCAAGTTGCAAAAAGACTGGACCAGGAGGTCCAATTCCATGATCCCTAAAGGAGGTGTCCCTATCCTTCATTATTTCCAAATGGAGGAAAGACATTTAAAAGCATGCAGTCCCTTTAAATATGATGGCCAGAACTCCCTTCAGAGTTCAATTCTACTTCTCACACTCGTGCTCCTGGCTCCACCCCAAAGTCTACTGGCTCCACCCCCAAAGTCTCCAGATATTTCTTGGGTCAGACCTGGCAACCCTGCCTGAGATACACTGCCATTTTGAAGCATGCTCTCCCACCCAGGAACTCCTTTAAACTGTGCCACAGGGGCCTAGTTTGGTCCTTAGCGGTTCTAAGCCAGTCCACTCCGAATTCTACTCAGGTCTGTTTATTGAGGTCTACTCCCAAAGAAGGATTGCACTGTTACTCTCTAAAGGCCAAAGAAAAGACAGTTCAGGTCATACTTTTCCCCCTTCTTCATTAGTGATCTAATAAATTAATCGTTTAGCATTCTTCTAAACTTAACTGGCAGTTATTTTGCTTGTAACTTCAGACACGTTTTCTAGTATTCAAAGGTAGGTAAACTAGGGTTGCCAATCCCCAGGTGGGGGCAGGGGATCCCCCGGTTTGGAGGCCCTCCCCCCGCTTCAGGGTCATCAGAAAGCGGGGGGAGGGGAGGGAAATGTCTGCTGGGAACTCTGTTATTCCCTATGGAAATTTATTCCCATAGAAAATCATGGAGAATTGATCAGCGGGGCTCTGGGGGGGCTGTTTTTTGGGGTTAGAGGCACCAAATTTTCAGTATAGCATCTAGTGCCTCTCCCCAGAGTACCCACCAAGTTTCAAAAAGTTTGGACCAGGGGGTCCAATTCTATGAGCCTCAAAAGAAGGTGCCCCTATCCTTCATTATTTCCTATGGAAGGAAGGCATTGAAAAGGTGTGCCGTCCCTTTAAATGTGATGCTGCCCTCCCCTTAATATTTATTGTAATTGTTATAATGTTTTAGACTGTATGTTCCATAAATTGTTGTTACTCACTCTGAGCCATATTTTGGGGAGAGTGGGTTATAAATCTAAATACATAAATAAACAGCCAACTGCATACTGTTCTTATAAAAGTGCAACACATATTATACAAACATTATCTTAGAAATCGAATAAAATAGCATATCCAGTTTCTTAGTGTATTAACAATTTTGCAGCAAAACACTGCAAACATCTTTAAAATTTAAAAATCTTAGCCCTTCGGAAAGAGAGCTGTAAGAACTGCATAAGTACATTAAAACCAGTATCTAAGGTCTATTTGTCACTAAGGATCACTTCAAATACACATTCCTAGAAGTAGCTTAGTGGCTTGGGAGTTAATCAGTATAGTGTCTTTGCATCCTTTACCATCAATCATTCTGAAACCTGATTATCTAGTAGAAACATAGCTGAAATACTTTAACATCACAAGCAGATTGCAACAAACAAGAAAATCAAAGAGTTTGTGCTCTTCATTGAATTGCCTCCTTGCTTGCCACCCACGCCCACATTTTTATCCTAAAAAAAAAAAAAGCCATAGTCTTTAAAGACCTCATAACAAATTAGCATGGAATATCAAAACCCCAAATGAGATGGGTGGGCTTTTTGATTGAAAAAAAAGATAAGCAGTTCTGTGTTCTGAAGAACTTATGAAAACAAGTAAACAAACAAATAAATAACTTTTTTTTTTTTTTAACAAGGTCCTTTTGACTTCTCATTTAGTAAATTGTGCTTAGGTTATAAAAGACATTAGTGTGGATTCGATGTACTGGCAGTAAAGTCAAGATTGTGGGAAGAACCTTTCCTCCTTGCCATCCTCCTTGTTTTATCCAGCTGTACTCTCCAAAATACAGCTCCCAGGTGGAGATCAGCAGATCCTTGGGAACAGTGTGGGGGCATCATGGGAGAGCATGCAGTTGGAAGGGGGAATTGGAGGAAAACTGTTGCTAGCTGAAGTGCAGGCAGAACAAGATCTAAACAATGCATTCCTAAGCAACTTTAAAAAGGCCTGCATGTCAGTGGGAGTGCTCCAGAAGTGACATTATAGGAGGAGATATGACCTGTAAGTAAAGCCCTATATGGTCGAGGACCTGCCTACCTTAGGGACCGCCTCTCCCCATATGTCCCTCAGAGAGCACTGAGATCTAGTTCTCAAAACCTTTTAAAAGTCCCTGGACCAAGAGAGGTTAGATTGAAATCAACAAGGGAGCAAGCCTTCTCAACAATGGCTCCCCAATGGTGGAATCAACTACCAGAAGAGGTGCGAGCTCTGCGAGACCTAAATCAGTTTCGCAGGGCCTATAAAACTGCCCTCTTTCAGCTTGCATTAAGATGAAACCCGGGAAATGACATCTAGCCTTCCTAGATATAGTTGAACTGTAGCACTGAAATATATAATTCACAATGGTTTAACTGTCTATTTAATTTTAACTTAACTTATGAATGTAATTTTATTTGTTTTAATTGCTTAATTGTTTGTTGTAATATTGTATACTATCATGGTATATACCGTGTCGTGTTAGCCGCCCTGAGCCTGCCTTCGGCGGGGGAGGGTGGGATACAAAAATAATTTATTATTATTATTATTATTATTATTATTATTATTATTATTATTATTATTATTATTATGTGATGTCATGATGTGCTGGCACTCTGACACAGAAATGATGTCATAGGATATGACATCACAGGATGTAACAACACATCCTTGCCTAGCCCAATAGAGACACATTTATGTCAGATCTGGCTCTTGTGACAAATGAGTTTGACACCTCTCACTTACATCTGTCCATTGATATTGGCAGAACACAGACTGCACTTCAATGGTACAGTCCACACACCAGTGAAGTAAATGGAAGAACTTCTGTACCTGTTAATCAACACAGATTCTGCACGGTCTTCAAGTGCACAGGTTATACATTTCAATGCATCAGAAATGCAGGATTCGTCTTGTTACACTTAATGAACTCAAAGACAAAGTGAACAGACACTCTGGAAATAAAGACATGAGCTAAGTGTTCTTGCTTACTCTACCAAACCTGACACTGAGATACAAGACTGAAGTTTGTTCCTGGTTCCCAGGTCCTAATTCAACAGAGTGCTTATGTGATTCTGCTGTTTGCAACACAATGTATTCTTATGGTGCCTCTCACATAACTCTGAGGAAGAAAAGGTTCTGAACAAAGAGCCCTTTTTTCTGTAGGGAAAACACAATGGTATACATCACATGGTATGTATTCTGAGAAGACTAAAATGCTATCGACTGTGTGAGAAGCCACTGGAGTCCACAAACTGTCATAATCAATATCAACTGTCACATTATACATGATAGCTTCCCCAGCATTCCCAGCATCTGTTCTGACACAGTTAATAAATCACCACAAAAGCACAGTGTCAGACACCATAAAGCTTCATCATCCAGAGAAGAGCACAAAAGGAAACTGGGCATGAATGAAGCCCACTAGGGCGATTCTAAAATACAAGATATTAATCAGCTGAAAATAATTTAAGCCAACCCGTTATAACGTGTTTTTATACCACATTCAAAAGTGTCCACCTTAAAACTTTTAAAGAGGATTGTGAAACAAACAATGCAATTTTAAGCAATAACACTGAAGTCAACAAACTGAGAAGGGTGAAATTCTTGTTTAGGATTGCATTAGAATACAACCATAGAGTTTGGTGGGCTGTCAGCTGGTGACTAATAGCTACAGGCATGGTGTACCATTTATTTCTTGAAGGAGAAATCCATGTATGAGAAAGTTCATTAAAATGAGGAAGGACTTGTTCTGGGTGGTTATGAAAGTACGACTTGCCTGATTCTGAAGTCCTTGGCAAATAAGAACAAAGAATCAATGAGCTAATACAACTGCTGTCCTAACTTTTAAAAGGTCACCAACCTTTGCCCAGCATTAGGCATGTTATGAATGAACTGCCATGATGCTAGAAACAATGGTGCAAACATTTAACTCTAGTGCAGGGGTTTACAATCAAATATCTAAAGTGAAAAAAGATGATCAAGTTTTAATAAATCCTCTCAAACCAGGGAAATCAATTATAACCAAATACTGAATCTGAGGGAAAGATTCTAATATCTATGTATCTTAATAAATAATACCATTTTGTTAAGATCACAAAACTTTTATACTATTGAGGTATGTACACAGTACTATTTTATAGTACTAAGATAAGTACTCAATACTATTTGACACCACTGAGATATGTACTCAAGGCTATTTTGCACTATTTAAATATGTACTCAACATATTATAGAGATATGAACTCAATGCCATTTTAGTCTATAGAGAACTTTACTTAGAACCATTTTATTCTATTGAGATATGTTCTGATTGCCATTTTATTCCATTGAGATATATCCTGTATACTATTGAGATATAATGCTTGAGTCTGCTTCAGACAACTACCTTCCTGAATCTAACTACTGAGAGATGACCGTAACCTCAACAAAGCAGGAGTCAGGTGGCACCTTTAAGACCAACCAAGTTTTATTTAGAACATAAGCTTTCGTGCGCTCTCTAAGCACACTTCATCAGACGAGGGGATCAGGTATTGTGGCTGGAATACATGCAGTTTGTTGATTAAGAGGGCAAACTAACTGGTCACATGGTCACATAAAACAGTGCGGCTTGGCCATTTGGTCTGGACAGCCATAAAAGGTAATAAAATTCTCTGCCAATTGGTGTTTCTGCAAATCTAGGTAAATCACAAAAGGACATGTATATCCTAGTTGTAGTCCACCCAATCTACTTATCAACATCAATCTATACATTATAAACATAATTCTAGTTTGGCAGGGAACTTTATTACCTTTTATGGCTATCCAGACCAAAGGGCCAAGCCACACCATTTTATGTGACCATGTGACCACTTAGTTTGCCCTCTTCATCAACAAACTGCATGTATTCCAGCCACAAAACCTGATCCCCTCGTCTGATGAAGTGTGCTTAGAGAGCACACGAAAGCTTACGTTCTAAATAAAACTTGGTTGGTCTTAAAGGCGCCACTTGACTCCTGCTTTGTTCAACTGCTTCAGACCAACACGGCTGCCCACCTGTAACCTCAGCAGTCCACTTAGGCTGGAGCACTTGAATTTAAACCCGAACTTTAATCTCTCTGAAATCAATCAATCTGAACTTCTTGTCATTTACATTCACTAGCTTCTACTCAGCTCTGTTCATTCTTTGTGGCAGCCCCAGTTTTATGGAATCCAGGGCTAGGCAGGGGGCTCCCATGCCTGCCTTCTTCCAGAAAAGATGTAAGGGTATCTTGTTTAGGTGGGCAATGAGCACGTAATTGATCTGTGTGGCATTCTTTGTTTTTCCCCCTTGCTTTTTGCTGTCAAGTTACAGCTGACTTATGGGCAACCCCATAGGGTTTTCAAGACAAGAGTCATTCAGAGGTGGCAGCTGAAAGTGTGATGTGTTCTTAAAATTTTGTTTTTGGTGCCTAGGGATGATGTGAACTGTTATTTCCAGGTCAACCTGGATTAACCCCCAATTTAAAAGCGTATGGTTTCTCAGGTGAGAGTGGTTACCTCAGCATTCTAGATGCAAGGATTCTAGGCACTGACACAAAATGCTGTAGTGTTGCTGACTGAAAGTAACCCATGTACAGGTTGCTATTAAAGACACAGCGCTTAATCTGCCTCACAGATCAAAAGGCCTTTTTCCCTAAATGCAGTGTTACACTAGACCTTTTTTTTTCTAAACACAATGTTACACAAGTGATTCTTCTTCAAAGGCGTAAGATGTGAATGACATAAACTCATCTTAAAACACCTGTGCACATCCTTAGGAGAACCTTAATTGGGCCATGGCATGCAGCTCTTGCGAAGAGCTTTCGTTTTCTGTAAGGTGGTGATTTTTTAAGCTTTATTCCTTTAGGGAACCTTTATCAAATTCTCCAAGAAGCCTTAAAAAAAAACAACCCTGCCCGTCTGCCATGGAACACCTGCAAACTGCAGAGGAATGTTGTAGGGCAAGGCTCACAAACCAGCCATGGGGAATCCTGATCCCAAGGCTCTTGTCTTATCATTGCGCTGTTTAAACTGACAGCTTTCCAGAGAACACCCCCAACATTCCCTGTAATTGTACTGGTAGCAGCAGGCAAGCTATTGTTTGGGAATGTTGGCTCCTTTTTTAAAAAATTGCCATTATGGATACATTTCTAAGGAAATTCAGGATTTGCAAGAACACAGTTTGAATATGACGGTCCAAAAGACATCTTTCCAATAAAAAACAGTTTGCTCTGTCTTAACAAGTGGAAGCATACGATGGTACAGTTTGCTCTAACTCAAACTGGTACAGTTTGCTCCAATAAAAACAGTTTGCTCTGTCTTAACAAGTGGAAGCATACGATGGTATAGTTACTTAATTTATACCCTTCCCAAAGGGAGCCCAAAGTGGCTGACATCAGTCTCTTCTCCTTTATTTTATCTTCACAACAACCCTGTGAGGTAGGTTAGGCTGAGAGTGTGGCTGACCCAAAGTCACCCAGCAAGCTTCTATGGCAGAGGGAGGATTCAAACCTGGCTCTCTCATATTCTTGTCTAACACTCTAACCATCAGGGCTTTTTTTGTAGAAAAAGCCCAGCAGGAACTTATTTGCATATTAAGCCACACACCCTGATACCAAGCCAGCTGGAACTGTGTTCCTGCTATAAAAAAAAAAAAAGCCCTGCTAATCACTACAGTAAACTGCTTTCAAACCAACTTTTGAAGATACCTTCCTCCCCTCAGCAATACAAAAGGTACAATTTATCATGCTAAAAAAGTACTAACTTCCTCAAGTAAGTACAGAAAAAGGAGCTCTTTAACGGGCTGTCACTCAAACATCTTCCCACTCTGATAACCAGCTGATTATGTTAGCAGGATGTTGCAATAACTTAATAACTGTACTCCTGAAATTAGGGGAACGGATGGATCCAGAAAAAAATGCAAGATCGCTGCTGACAAAATGAATTCTTGCCCATTTTTTCTCAATACAAACTAGTCAATATACAGCTTTTACCACCACAACAAACCATGTTATGGCTACTAGCCCTCACAGAACTGACCTTGACCGGCAACATTTCTTTTTATTATTACAACACAGCCTATTTTGTAACCTCAGCTATCCCTAAAGCATTGGCTCATAAAGATGAATGGCATTCTCCCGCCACCTCCTTCAGCTTTTCATCCTCACATGTGCACGGCTCATAAGGAGACGCATTCCAAGGCCGAGGTGCTACCGCAGCTGCTGTCCTGCGTGAAAAACAGTTACTCTGCATCGTCACCCCATCAGCCTCGGTCAGTCGTGGTTTTTTACAGCTTTCCCTCCTGCTCGCCTGTTACAAAGCAGCCTCCACACTCAGCCCAATGGCTTCCTTCGCTGGAGTGTTAAACAAGGGGCAGGCTTTAAAACCTCTTGGCTTTATCTCAGCCCTAGCCTCTGTTCCCTCCACTGACCTCTGAACTTCAATTACTTCAGAAATGCCTGGGGTCTCCCATGCCGGGTGAACCTATTTAGCATGTGGTTTGAAGAACCAAGAAGATTGTCTTGTTTAAAATAACACAATAAAATAAACAGCGTCAGTTACCATGACACCCAGCAACTGTTTTTATGTAGAGCATCTTCCTCACCATTAAGCTGTTTACGCTTTTAAATCAGGCTCATTCATAGTGAATTTGGTGCCTTCATGGGAGTCACCAATTGTCTGCAGTACCCTTTTTTCCTCTCTTTTGACGTATTTTTCAGGGAAAGACTGGAATGTGAGTGAGAAACTTGGGATATTGTTCTCAGAAGAAAGGTTGCCCTGTAGCCATTTGGCAAGCCTGACTATCTTACTGAACATCTGGGTGGTCATTTTCCTTAAGACTGTAAAATTGGTTTGCAGATACAAGTATATCTCTAAAAAGGTAAAGGCGGTCCCCTGTGAAAGCACCAGTTGGGGTGATGTTGCTTTTACGAGTTCACGGCAGACTTTTTACGGGTAGTTTGCCATTGCTGTAGAGCAATGTGAAAGTTCTGTCTGTAGCAATTAATGTGCAATTCCAATTTGCATAAACAAATCATCAGTTGACGGTACAAGCAATGATGAACATATACACTTTTTTTTTTTTTTTGCTTCTGAATTGAGAAGAAACAATTTGAGCTGTTTACAGCACAAGCCTCAGGACACTTCTGGGAGTAGGCCTCATTGACTATACCACAAGTACACCTCAGTAGAATTCAAAGTAGACCTGTTTAGGATCGCTCTCTTAATGTCCTGGGCTGATTTGTCATGCAGGGATTTCCCCCATTGGTTTTTAATGATTTTAAAATGAATGTATTGGGTTTGATGTTTTATTATATTTTATAAGCCACCTCAGGCAAATTCCCTGGAGAGGTGACATTAAAATGTTCTAAATCAGGGGGGTCAAACATGCAGCCCAAGGGCTGGATCAGGCCCCCCCGAGAGCTCTTATCAGGCCTGCGAGCAATTCACTGTCATCTGCTTCCTTCTCTCTCGCACGCTTTCCTTTTGCATCGCAGCTTGCTTTGCAAGGTTTGCTCAATCGCACAACAGCTACAGAGCAAAGCCTCTATTTTCTTCATTGACTGACCAGCACAGGAAACAACTTATGTACAAAAGCTCACAATACCCAGCCACTTCATATTTTCCACTGGGTCTTAGGCTCTAAGCACTGAACATGAGATTTCTGTAATGCATGTCAATAAATCAAAAGTAGGTTTGCAGCTTACAGACACACACTTGAACAGCATACTCAAGATTGCTACTGCACAGACATTGCCTCCAGATTATGATGCAATAATTCAGAGCAAGAGGTGTCAGTCCTCAGAGACTGTTAAATAAACATAATGCTGCAGGAGTGCTAATCTCTTAAGCATATTTTAATTTTTTTTTAATAAAAATCTGTGTTTACCTGGGTCCTTTATAAAGTTTATATCTCCGCTACCTGGCATTACATTTTATGACATTCATGGCAGGCCCGACATAAAAATGAGACCTTGTCAGATCCGGCCCTCATGCCAAAGGAGTCCAGCACTCCTGTTCTAAAGAAATAATTTTTAAAATGTGTGCGAATTAAGTCAGTGTGTTTCGTTCTGTCTCCTAAAATGTGTATTTATTTTACTTATTTACTAAAGGTTATTTATTTATTTAGAAAAAATCTAATTATCAAATTTGGTGAAAGGGATACCGAAATCTGAAGCTAGCAAAAAATGGGAAAAATTGTATAAATGGTTAAATAAGAATGATTCTTAGGTAAGCTTAATGTATTGCTGCTCGTATGGAATTAATGCAAGGATATATTTTATTATAAGAATTCGATCTAATTTTGGTCTAAACCACATTCGATCTCCTCAAGGATGACTATTTAGAGTTTGATTCTTTGTTTAATTCACTTTTTTGTTTTTTGTTTGTTGCTTTTTTTTTGTTCTTCTTCGTTGCTTACTAAATTGGTGTTATGTATAAGGATGGAATTTGGTTGGAAAAAGGTGAAATAAAAGAAAATTATAAATGAAAAAAAGAAAAATCTAGAGACTCATTATATCTATTTTATCTCGAGAGCTCGAGATGACGTACAAAGGATTCTCCCATCCAGTCACAGACCAGCTCCAGACCGGCAAGACTGTTGACATTTTAAGATTGGGCTCTGTTAGAGTTCTCTTAGGAACACTACAACCTGTGAAAGTGTCATTTCTGTTAGGGATTAAGGCTGCAATCCTAAAACATTTCCCTGGACATCAGGAGACCCTCTTTAGAGAAGACCTGCTTAAGATTGCTCCTGCAAGGTGTCATGGGTGCTCCCTGCTTGGAAAGGCAGGATTAGATAGCCTCTTGATGCGTCAACCTCGGTCGTTTCATCAGCCACCCATCAATGCTCAGGTGTAACTATTTAATATGAAATTTCTTTTCAGTGGCATGAGTTTGAAACGGCTCTTATGTTCATGACAGGCTCAAATAAGCGCATCATAAGAAAATACTGAGAAGATGCCTGTCGCCTATGCTGGATACTGCTCCTAGGCCTTCCCAACACCCCCTTCCCCATTCCCCTGTGCAGTGTGGGTGACTGGAAAACAAGCATGAGCTCGTGGCCCTAGCAGTGCAAATGACAATGATTGGGTTTATACCTGATCAACAGCCAGTCACCGGAAGGAAAATCCTGAAAGAATATCATAGCCACAGAAAAAGAACTCTTAATTCTGTTTGTAAACTCTAAATATATTTAAGGGAGTCCCCAAACCAGGGTTGCCAGGTCTTACCTGGCTGCTGGCAGGGGGGCTGTTCTCACGCATGCTTTGCACACACTGCACAATGACATCACCCAGAAGTGACATAATCACACCGGGCACGTCACATGGGGACACTCTAGCATTTTGGTAATGCTAGAGCATCCCCCGTGCCATGTGCCCAGTATGATAACATCACTTCTGGGCACTGATGGGGCTCTTTGGGGGTGAGGCTCCTCCTGTTTGGTGCCAGTTTGGTGTAGTGGTTAAGTGTGCGGACTCTTATCTGGGAGAACCGGGTTTGATTCCCCACTCCTCCACTTGCACCTGCTGGAATGGCCTTGGGTCAGCCATAGCTCTGGCAGAGGTTGTCCTTGAAAGGGCAGCTGCTGTGAGAGCTCCCTCAGCCCCACCCACCTCACAGGGTGTCTGTTGTGGGGGAGGACGGTAAAGGAGATTGTGAGCCGCTCTGAGACTCTTCGGAGTGGAGGGTGGAATATAAATCCAATATCTTCTTCTTCTTCTGTTAGCCAATCCTGTGTTGGCGGGTTGGAGGCCCCAAAATAGGGGGAAACCCTGCTCCCAGCAAGAGACTGGGAACCCTACCCCAAATGCAACGTATGTATATATATGGCTGCCAAGTCCCCCACAGCCTCTGGCGGGGGACTTTATTTGTGCATGCTATACCATAGAGTTTCCCTCCCAAATTGCTAGAGCGTCCAGGAAGACCATAGTTTTTCCGGAAGCTCCTAGAGTGGCTGGTGCGCGACGTTGCTAGCACAATGATGTCACTTGCGAGTGACATCATTGCACCGGTGATGTCGGCCCACAGTGGGCCAGCAGGTCGGGGACCTCCAGGGTGGGAGAACCGCCCCCTGCCCAGGAGTTCGGCAGCCCTATGTATATAATGTGTGTGTGCTTCAAAATCCACAACCAAGCTGATAAACCATTTCTCTATCCCACTGAACAAATTCACACATACAGATAAGTAATCTGAAGTGCTCAAATATGCCTTCTACCTCTAGAATGACTGCCTGTTTCAGGCCTTTGAATTCAAATCTTTTGAATCTGGCTTTGAAATCTAAATCCTGTGCCTTAGGGACTAGTTGAACAAGCAACCAAGAATGACTCAAATGCCTGAAAAGCTCTCCTCTCCTTACACATTTTTGAAAAATGACTCCTCTGCTTTCCAGTTTCCTTAAAACATCTGCTGGATCCTTTTATTTCTCTGTAGAAACTTTGTTCACAGGTGGTTCAGTGTCTGAACACTCACTGACCATCCTGGCAATTTGGAATGCAGCAAACCGTTGCTCCAACTTCCTTCTACTTTTTTTGTTTTGCAAGTGGGGGTTTTTGTTTGTTCTGCAAAGTTAGAGTCGGCCTCTGGATATTAAACAGAGCTGCCATATATTAATCAGCTGATTTGTTACTGCACTCCACAGCCACTAACTAGCAAAGGGTTGCCCAGTCCAATTCAAGAAATATCTGGGGACTTTGGGGGTGGAGCCAGGAGACATTAGGGGTGGAGCGAAGATCAAGGCTGTGACAAGCATAATTGAACTCCAAAGGGAGTTCTGGCCATCACATTAAAAGGGACAGCACACCTTTTCAATTCCTTCCTTCCATAGGAAATAATGAAGGATAGGGGCACCTTCTTTTGGGGCTCATAGAATTGCACCCCCTGGTCCAATCTTTTTGAAACTCGGGGGGGGGGGTATTTTGGGGAGAGGCACTAGATGCTATACTGAAAATTTGGTGCCTCTACCTCAAAAAACAGCCCCCCCCCAGAGCCCCAGATACCCGTGGATCAATTCTCCATGATTTTCTAAGGGAATAAATCTCCATAGGGAATAACAGAGTTCCCAGCAGACATTTCCCTCCCCTCCTCCTGCTTTCTGACGACCCTGAAGCAGGGGGAGGGCCTCCAAACTGGGGGATCCCCTGCCCCCACCTGGGGATTGGCAACCCTAAACTAGCAAAAGGTTCAGAGGGCTGGTCCCAATCAAAACAACAAAAGCATAATAAAGTAAAAGTATTTATCTGCATCCAATTAGGTGGGTAAAAAGGAGAGAGGCTTTTGAATGTACTGAGGTGACAAAGGGTGCAATCAAACAGGCTTTTTGGCCTACCATATCCACCCCCCACCTCTGGACTTAATGTGTGAAATCACATATGTACATTTGCTCCTCACTGCCCACTCGTCCTTACCTCATGGTAAGACGACTCCAACACATGTTAAAGAGCTTTGAAAGTCCTTGCAGAGCTTCCCAGGCGCATTTCCAGTCATGTGATCATGTGGGGCATTTCTAGTTATGTGGTACACAGAAGCGGTGTGACTGAAATATTTTGTGTTTTTCTCCTATTTCTCTGTTGTACCCCCCCCCCCTTTTCTTTTTCTCTTCTGTATCTCCCTACTATCTCTTTTCTTATACTTAAAACTACTAAAAAAATTGTACCCGGGACAACTCCTCCCAAACTGCCACCCTTTGTCCCTGATCACAGAGGAAGGGGGAGAGCCGCTGTAGAGCAGTCCCCCATATCTCAATGTCAGCGAGGGGTGGGTCAGAATATTGTAACTGAGTGTGTTGAACATCGCTGTTAGGTCAAGAAGCAGCAGCAACACTGACCCACCTTGACCTACATGTCTCTTGAGGTTACCTGTGAGACCTGTGCAAAACCCAGACCGGAATGGGTCCAGGATATCAGCTTCATCCAAGAAAGCTTTTGATGAAGTCCCAGCTCGCCACAATGCTCAGAAACTCTAGGCAAGTCAGGGGCTGGCCTGCAGACAACTCCCAGGATCCACAGCCAAAGCACAAAGCAACAAGATTGATATAAAAGCAGCAGAACCCACAGCAAGATATGGCTCATTCTTCATCTGTTGGGAGGCAGGAAGGCTTCTTTGGAAGGACAGGGCAGGAGACAGCCTGCAGTGCCCTCCCTAGGCCAGCAGGGGCCAGAGGAGAAATCTTATTAGGCTTCCTACTGGGGAGGGGCAGGGGAAATGAGATTCCGGTCAGGCAACTGCCCATTAGGCCTACTCCCATAGGCCCATCCCTCAGTTATCCCACCCCAGGCAGTCCTTTAAAGGTGAACCCTGGAAGACCCAAGGAAGAAGGGCCAGACCTCACTTAAGGCAAACAGGGAGAGGTTACTGGAAGGAGCAGGAGCTGTAACACACATACCCCTCACTTTTTTCTGAGGTTCTTCCTCCAAGGCAAGTCCTACTAAAAAAACCTTGGAGAAGGAGACAGCCCTGGACTCTAGCCTGTTGCTAGGCTTGCCAATCCCCAGGTCCCAATGGGGGTTCTTCCGCTTTCCCAGTCTCCTTCCCGCCCCCAGTCAGCTGGCCGGCAGGGGGAAGCCCCACCCCCAAAGCCACCATGTGATATTTTTCCCCTCCGGAGGCTCCAGTCTCCGATTGGAAAGGCTTCCTCTTGGATGGGGTGGGGTGTCTGTGTTACTTGGAAGAAGTTGGCTGCAACTCGTGAGTAGAGAGGCCAATCCCTCACTTCAGAGTTGCCAGAAAACGGGGGGGTGGGGGGAGGAACATCTGCTGAGCACTTCATTATTCCCTATGTGGAGATCGATTCTCATCGGGTATAATGGGGAATTGATCTGGAGGTTTCGGGGGCTCTGGGGGAGCTGTTTTTTGAGGTAGAGGCACCAAATTTTCAGTATAGTATCTAGTGTCTCTCCCCAAAGTACCCCCCCAGTTTCAAAACGATTGGACCAGGGGGTCCAATTCTATGAGCCCCAAAAAGAAGGTGCCCCTATCCTTCATTATTTTTTATGGAAGGAAGCCATTTTAAAAGGTGTGCTGTCCCTTTAAATGTGATGGCCAGAACTCCCTTTGGAGTTCAATTATGCTTGTCACACCCTTGCTCCTGGCTCCATCCCCAATGTCTCTTGGCTCCACCCCCAAAGTCTCCTGGCTCCACCCCCAAAGTCCCCAGATATTTCTTGAATTGGACTTGGCAACCCTACCTGTTGCTGGGATCCAACAGTATTCAGCAGATAGGCAGATGACTCCCACAATTTAGAGACTTTAACTGAGACTGCATATCTGAATATTGCTATTGAACTTTTCAAGGGAACAGGAAGAGACTTCCATAGTCTGGAGTCTTCCGATAATTTTATATTGCTGCATAGCACTATTTCATATGCATACTTACAGTCTTTAGTGTTCCACATTTGGTCTTTGATCATGGACCACTTATGATATTATAAAATGACAATGAAGAAGAAGAAGATGAAAATATTGGATTTATATCCCGCCCTCCACTCCGAAGAGTCTCAAAGCGGCTCACAATCTCCTTTACCTTCCTCCCCCACAACAGACAATACAGATTATATTTACACTTTTCTGAGCAGTACAGAGATTTTTGAGTTCTTGGTTGATGGTTGACTGTTCAATGTAATTTCTTGCTTTGCGAAGTAATCACAGCAAAGGGCCTGAGTGAAAACTGAATCTAGCCTACTGGGGCCTCTGACCACCAGTGTTTCAAACGTTTAGAAAACGTTACATTTTATACTGGTTCACTACTTTCAAACTGCAGTCATTCATTTATTTCTACAAGCATGTGACCCTGCCTTTCTTGGGAGGGGTAGGTGGACGGGGGTGAATCAAGTGTAGAAATTTGTAACCACTTATTTTTTAAGGGACAAGCCAAATCAACAACAACAACAAAAAGCTCTGGAGAATCCTCTAGAATGATACATATTTCAGCTTAAACTCAGATCTATTTCTGAAAACTTCAGTTTTCCCGTTCTATCATGATGTTCCCTCCCTTGCTTTTTAAATAAACTAAGGTAGGAAGAGAGGAGGAAATGCTCCTGGATGAAATAGCTACTTTGAGTTACTATATTAATATATGATGAATGAAAAGATACAAGTGACCTGTAAGCACTGGTAAGAGGGAGAGAAGACAGCTTTCTATAGACCCATCAAAATGGAATAAATTGCTGAAATGTACGAAATCAGCAGAAATGTTTTCTTTTTCTGCCTCCAAATACAAAGAGCTGGAATTTTGGGAGAAACTGAGAAGGTCAAAAGGCAGGATAGAGAGAGAGATGAGGACTGAGAGTTAGGCTGACTGAAGAATCACAGGAATCTACCTAGTCACCTCTCAGGGTTTATTCGTTTGTTTGTGTTAATGATTCAGGCAGAAATTGCTACATACTTTCAGGATTGTCCTTTACAACCCTGAGGACTACGAACTTGGATGAAAGCTGAGATTGTCAGCATTCTGCGTGCGCACATTACTAGATTTCCCCTTCAGATGTTAAACAAAACAAGAAGAAAAACCCTCCTGTAGTAAATTCCACCTCGCCTTTTACAAAGCAAGCACAGTAGTCGGGGACTACTGAGCTCCAAAATGGTTTCTCTCAGAGTACTTAGAAACTGTATTCTTTTAAAAACAAAAAAAACAAACCAAAACTGGTTTGGGTGGTTATACAGTAGGTAAAACATTAATGACTGATAAATCCAGTATAATATTTAAGAAACAACTCGAACGTATCTCCAAGCCCACAAAAAAACCCAAAAAATAAGTCAAGCAAATCTAGTTTCATAAGAAAAAAGTAAGTAAAAGTTCCTGTATTTTATTTGAATATTTAAAAGCCCACATGTACATACATGAAGGCACTAAAATGGCATTTCAAACAATATTTTAATGGCAATTGAAGCTGGGAAAATATTGAATTCTGGCCAAAAAAGAAGCTTACAACAGGCTGTGTCTCAACACTGCTTTCAACTACCTTTCATAAGCAACTGTTTTTCAGTGCACCAAAACACACAGAGACAATTCTACACACCCCTCCTTCTCAAATAAGTGTCAAGAATTTTATCACCAGTGAAAGATTTAGGAGCTTGGCTTTGCTTTTCACAGCAAATACCAGCTATGTTTCTTTCTTTCTTTTTTAAAAACTTGGATGAGGTCCAAGTGATCTCACAATTTTCTTCTCCCCTCACACCAAACAGCTCACTCATCCAGCAACCTGTATGGACATATCTTGATCTAACATTTTTCTCTGACCCCCAAATTAAGACATAAAGGAAGAATTGCTTTTATATGTCTCCAGCTTGAGGGAAAGGGGAAAAAAGCAGGATCTTTATCAACCCTGAAGATCTTACAAGGAAGTTTAACTCGATTGTTGGCTCAAGTTTGGTTTTAAAAAAAAAACATAAGAGCTTATCGTGGAGGTAAAAAAAGAGCATATGAAAGACAGGTAGTGTTTTCCTATTTAATGGGGGGGATGTTTGAGGCTTAAACTAGAACTTAGCAAACTGTCTGCATTTCAAGCGATGGACAAGAGAATAAAGGAATGTAAAATCTGGAATGCAGCTGTGCAGTGGTGTCAAACTCATTTGTTAAGAGGGCCAGACTAATCTAAGTGAGACTGTGTTGGCCTAGGCCAGGCGTGTCATAAAATGCAGTGGCAGGTAGTGGAGATATAAACTTTATAAAGGACTAAGGTTGCCAATCTCTAGGTAGGGGCAGGGGATCCCCCGGTTTGGAGGCCCTCCCCCCGCTTCAGGGTCGTCAGAAAGCGGGGGGGGGGGAGGGAAATGTCTGCTGGGCACTTCATTAGTCCCTATGGAGATTTATTCCCATAGAGAATAATGGAGAATTGATCCACGGGTATCTGGGGCTCTGGGGGGGCAGATGATTTAATTGGTGCAACATGAGAGGACCAGTTAAGACTATTCTTAAGTGTGATACCAAGATACTTAAATGAGTTACACTGTTTTACAGAATTGCCCAAAATGTTCCAGGTGGAAATTATAGCTTTTTTTCTGAAAACCATTGCTTTGGTCTTGTCATAGTTGATGGAGAGAGCTTCTTCTTTGCAAAAAGTCCCTAGATTTCTGTTCTACTTTATGCTGACGATATGGTCCTAATTTCGCTTACAAAAATTGGTTTGAAGAGATTATTGCATCAACTGTAGTAATCCTGGGGTATGCTTTTCAGGTGTTGTTCAGGTATGTATCTGTAAGTTGCAAACCTACTTTTGATTTATTGACATTCATTACAGAAATCTCATGATCAATGCTTTGAGCCTAAGACCCAGGGAGAAAAATGAAATGGCTGGGCATTGTGAGCTTTTGTACATAAATTGCTTCTCGTGCTGGTCAAGAACATGTGTGACACAGACTGAGGGCTGTTTATCTACAAATCTATAGTCTTCCTCAGAGAAATAACTACAACTTCTATGTGGCAGTGCAAGAATAGAGACAACAGCAATGTATAGTGGTTAGCATCAGCCTACAATCTGGGAAGTCTAAGTACAAAACCCCCAGTTTACAAAGGAAATGTGCTGGGTGAACTTGGTCTGGACACACAGTCTCAGTCTAATCCAGCCTCACTGGCTTGTTGTTGTTCCTCATCTAAATAGTTCACATTGCTTTCCTACTGAGAAAGACTGTATCATGAGGGCATGAATACAGTGATAAAAGGGAAGGGAACCCAGTTGCACCCAGGAGAGAGTCAAACAAAACTCTTTCTCTCTCTCTCTCTTTCTCTCAAGGTAAAAAGAAAGTACTTTGAATAAAACTTTCTTGGTCTTAAAGGTGCTTTCTTTGTATCTTTCTCATGCAATTGAGGGAACTGGGCAAAGGAAGCTCTTTTTGAAGGTTCTTTCTACCATATGTGGTGGACTTGTGAAAGAGCAAAAAAGTATTGGCAGATGATTCAACAAGAAATTTCTAGAATCTTGGGATATGAATTTAAGAAAGTTGCAGAGACTTTTCTGTTGGGATTACAAATGGAAAAATTTCCAAAAGAAGATAGAACTATAATTTGGTACTTGCTTTCAGCTGCTAGGACATTATATGCACAGTTGTGGAAGCAAGAAAAAATATCAGAGAAATGGGATTGGATTGTAAAAGTTATGACATGGAGTGAAATGGACAAATTAACAAGAAGTTTTTAAGATGGAGTGGAAAAAGTTCAGAAGATATGTAGAAAAAGAGTGGAAAATAAAAGAACATTGGACAATTTTAGGAACACATGTTCTAAAGTTTCTATCTCTGGACATGCACAAGAGCACGATCTGTTGGCACTGGGAGTTTTATAGATGCAGAGCCTATTTGCTAGCTAGGTTCAATGTGCTACCATCTGTGATACTTCTTGAACAGGTCAGAAGCTACAATCTCAATCTGTACATCAGATATACCTACCATCACTTTCTCTGACTTGGATGGCCCTGAGTAGCTCAGTCTTGTCAGATCATGGAAGCTAAACTGGGTTGGTCCTGGTTCATACTTGGATTGGAGACCACCAAGGAAACCCAGGATTGCTACACAGAGGCAGGCAATGGCAACCCACCTCTGTACATGTCCTGCCTTGAAAACCTTATGGGGGTTGCCATAAACTGGTGTGACTTAATAGCATATTCCACCACCATCTCTTAGCAAGGACTGGCCAATGCAGGTAAATTAAAGTTGGTTGTGATCCTGAAACTTATCCTTGGATATGTCACACCACGGACAGAAACTGATTGTATAAATTGGTAACCAAGCTGAGAGGTATGGGAGGGATGGTAGCTCAGTGGTAGAGCATCTGCTTGGTAAGCAGAAGGTCCCAGGTTCAATCCTCGGCATCTCCAACTAAAAAGGGTCCAGGCAAGTAGGAGTGAAAAACCTCAGCTTGAGACCCTGGAGAGCCGCTGCCAGTCTGAGTAGACAATATTGACTTTGATGGACCAAGGGTCTGATTCAGTATAAGGCAGCTTCATATGTTCATATATGCATGATGGGCTAGTCACCTGAGGATCTATCAGTCCTCCCTCTCCCCATTTTTTCTAGCCGCAGTGCAGCACTATGAGGGCAGGTGGCTAGGACAGCATGCATAACTTTGGACTTGGACATCACTGATTGACAGATTTAAGGTACAGTGATTGACAGATTTGAGGTACAGGGCAGAGTCTGAATGCAAAACAAACATAAATGTAAAAACACAAGAGTCACACACACAAGCAATTTCCGTTTTGATGTAGGAACTCCACTAATCCCCGAAAGCCATAAGCACAGCTGTGAGACTCTGCCTCCAGGGGAAGCTCTGCATCCACTTGGGCACACTCTCCTTCAAGAGCAGCATATGCAACCAAAGGGTGGTGGGAGGCAGAGCTGAAGCTCATCTGTGCCTGGCAAGTGGATGACATCAGGGATCAGCAGCCACATCAGCAGAAGAGAACAAACAGTTCCAATGGCGATAGGGGCAGAGGAATCCTCAAAGGCTAGAGTAGTAGTGGAAGGTGACACCAGTAGAGGATTTTTCATAGACAACAGCAGTGCCACTTCAGCTAAACTTGGTTAGTACTGCACAGAAGAAGCCAATGGTAAACTGCTTCTGACCAACCCTTACCTAGAAAACCCTACGAAAAGAACACCAAAAATGAAAAACAATACAGTGCTAGATAGGGTTGCCAGCTTCCAGGTGGGGCCTGGAGATCTTCCACTTCTACAACTGATCTCCAGCTGGCAGAGATCAATTCCCCTGGAGAAAACGGCTGCTTTGGAGGGTGGACTCTATGGCATATAATGCTGCTGAGGTCCCTCTCCTCCCCAAGCCTCACCTTCTCCTGGATCCATCCCCAAAGTCTCCAGGTATTTTCCAACACAGACCTGTCAACCCTAATGCTGGAAGATGGAACTGCCAGGTCAGACAGCACTCAATCTGCTACTGGGGAAAAGCTGAGGACAAGAATGAGTAGTACTCTTCCTGATGACACAACTGGACTGCAGCAGAAATGACATAAAGTTGTTGATGTGAAAGGATACAAAAGGAAAGTCTAAAACTGTTCGCCTCAAAATAGGAACAGGGCCGGCATGTGGGAGTCAGTGACCTAGGTGACTGCCTAGGACACCAGCTCCCAGCAGTGGCAGGGGGCAGGTGCCTCCTTCCTGCTCACACTGTCCCTGAGCCTCTGGCTCAGTTTTTCTCAGCTCTGAGGGATCAGAGGAGCTCCCCTGATCCCTCAGAGCTGAAAGAGCAGTGTTTCCCTTCCCCAGTGTCCTTCGGGGGTGCTGGGGAAGTGAAGGGCCAAGTGCCCGGCGTGATTACATCACTGTGATGCCATCACACTGTGTGCATGCTTTGCAATAAAACCTTTGGGGGGGGGGGGTGTATGTTGGGTTCTGTCTCAGGCTCCAGAACCCCACACGCCAGGCCTGAATAGGAATGTGAAACATGAGAAGTAGAAATCAAGGTAAACTCAGAATCTAAAACAAGAAACGGAACATTTAAACACTGCAATCATTGGATGGTCAACATAGAAAACAAATAGATTACATAATTGAAAGCAGAAGGAGAAACTCTGGTTTCTCTGCTAAAACAAGACTGGGAGCAGCTTGTGGTACAGAACATGAACTGTTAAATACCAAAACAATCATAGTGGCAAAATACAATTTAAACAACATTCCCATAGAGTTTAAAGACCATATAAATAACAGATTTGCATTGCAAAGTTCAAGTGAATGTGAACCAGAAGAACTATGGGTTGAAACCTCGATGGCTGACTGATGAAAATCTTAGAGTAAAAGGTGATAAACAGAATCAAACCCATAAATACAGTGTTCCTGAGACTTGCACATAGAGACAACAAGAACTATTATAATAATCATTGTAAAGTGAGGCTCAAAATCTTACAACAAAGACTGTTACCATATATGGAATAAGAAATGCCAGATGTTCACGCTGGATTCAGAAAAGGAAGAAGCTTATTGCAAGTTTATATTGGTTATTGGAGCATATGAGAGAATTTTAGAAGAAAATCAGTTTATGTTTCATAGATTACAGCAAAGCTTTTGATTGTGTGAATTATGAGAAACTATGGCTGGTTTTAAAAGAAATGGGGATGCCACAGCATCTGATTGTTTTGATATGCAACATATGGACAAGAAACTACTGTTAGGACAAAATATAGAGGAACAGAATGGTTTCCAACTGGCCAAGGTATCGGACAAGGATGTATTTTATCTCCTTATCTCTTCAATATATATGCAGAACGTATAATGAAAACTGGATTAGATTTAGATGAAGACAAAGTGAAAATTGGAAGGAACGTTAGCAATTTGAGATACGCAAATGACACCACATCACTGGCAGAAAAAAGTGAAGACTTGAAATTACTACTGCTGAAGGTTAAAGGAGAAAGTGCCAAAAGAGGATTACAACAGAACATCAAGAAGACCAAAGTAATGACTAATGGGGAACTGTACAGCTTCAAGAAATTGAAATTGTTCAACATTTTTATTCCTTGGCTCCATCATCAACCAAAAGGGAAATTGCAACCAAGAAATCAGAAGAAGACTGAGACTGGGAAGGGCAGCCATGAAGGAGCTAAAAAAATTATTAAGTGTAGGGATGCACTGCTGGCAACTTAATTCATGCCATGGTATTCCCCATTTTTATGTACGGCTGACAGGAAGGAAGCTAATTAAACTGAAATGTGGTGTTTGAGGAAAGTTTTGCTTATGTCCTGGACTGCCAAAAAAAAAAAAAATGGTTTTAGACCAAATCAATTCTGAACTCTCCCTAGAAGTTAAAATGACTACATTGAGAAGTCAAGAGTTACTGGAAAAGACAATAATGCAATGAAAATCCGAAAGCTGCAGGAAAAGAGGAAGACTCGACAGGAGGTGGATTGACTCAATCAAGGAAACCACAGCCCTCAGTTGGCAAGGCCTGAGCTAGGCTGTTCATGACAGGATGTTTTGGAGTATGTTAATTCATAGGATCGCCATAAATCGGAAGCAACTTGATGGCGCTTCACACACACACACACACACAAAAAAAACCCCCTGTGCCTGATCTGTTTGCTGGTGGGTGAGGCTTGCCACTATAGGTGATACACTCTAAATGTGGGAACAGCTTAGTCCCACTCTGTTGATGCTACATTTATACAGTTCCCCAGCAACAGGAGCCCAATATAATGGGTCACTGAACATGAAATTATGTATTACAAAAGATTCAAAAGGCTGTCATTGTGCTTTCCAGTCCCCTGCAGTAGCAGTCAATGATCTGGGCTTGAGAGAGGGGGGGACGCATGGTAATGACATCACAATGAGAGCAAACAGGCATACTGGAGGACTAGGGGAGAAGCTTGATGCGGAGCTATACTTTTTTACAGCAGTCCTGTCATCTTTGCAGTATGTAATCTGAGTTTCACAGGAGCCGTCTCAGAAATTTTGCTTGCCCTTAATGATTGCCTATGTTTAGCTGAACGACAAGCTGCACCAGAACATGCAACATTAGGCAGGAAGCTGACTGCCCACACAGAGATATTCATTGTGCATTGTGGAATGTGGATTTTGTGGATTAATACCTCAGGAGTTCCAGAGGCAATTTAAGTGTGAGAAACCTGCACTCTGAATCTCTGGTATGAACTTTATTGTTGCCCTTTCCAAATAACAAGCGAGGTACTTGCACACACACTGACTTCCCTTGCTGTGACACTTCTCTTCCAGAGAAGAGGTAAATCCATCATAGTTTTCCGCACAACTGCTTCCCATTAGTGGTTTAAGGTCAAGGGCTGAATTTTGAATAAAAGTGCTGCCTTATGTTGCTATCTTGTGGTGCATCACATGATTTGTAAAGTTCCACATTTGCTCAGAACTTGCAAGAGTAAAGTTAACGTTTAACTTTAAAACATTCCTTCATTTTCGTCTTTGAATTGTACCACAGAAAAGGTTCTCTTTACAGCCTGGTCCCGTGATACGTCACTGTATAAAATTTATCTAGTATTCTTGAATGAACTCAGAATGAACTCAAAATGTGCACCTGCTGAGCAAATAAAAGTTCTAAAACAGAGAGCACCATCATATACCTCAGCTCAGATACTGGTCAAGCTGTTTGGTTAGGCTTTTCTTTACTCCTTTGTTACACCAGGTTCTTAATAAATGTATGTTACTTGTCGGTTATTCATTTTGATAGTGACAATCTAATCTTTCAGCAGGGTTGACTTAACATCCTCCCTCAAAAAATGCAAATAGGGAATCATTCTTATCTATGAGTTCTAAAATAGTACTAATATATTGAAGGGAGAATATGTGTTTTTGTTTCTTTCCTTTTTACCTCACTGTACACTGAAAGAATGAGCCAGATAGAAGCAATTTCATTGAGATAGACGTGATTTTAATGTTTACTTGGATAAGCTTGGAGGACTGAAACAAATGATAAAAATCATGGATCCCCACCCGTGTCTGTACATAGCCAACAATTCAACTTCGGGCCTTGTAGGGAGAAAAGAAGGGATTTAAACCCTCAAGATCTGGCTGATTCAGCTAATCAAAGCCAGTTTTATCAACGGTTACTAGCAAGGCTTTTTGTGTGTGTGGTACCAGTGTGTACCACCACAAAAAAAGCCCTGCTAATAAACTGTTGATACTGGCACCTTTGTGGGGGAGGGCTCTCCCACGTCCTGAGGGGGGAATTGGTGGAAACCACTACATCTTTATATATGAGTACTGGCATTTCGTTTGTTACAAATAAAGGGCTGGTTATTAGTCCTTTAATTTTAATTTTTACAGGCTTAATTGTGCCCTTACTCCTTTCAACAGTGTGGTAAGCCCAGTTTCCATAAGCAAACCTAAACAAGAGTTGAAGGATGAAATTTTCTCTGCTCCCCACCCTCGCTTCTTGCACAGCCCTTAATCAGAATTATGGCTACACAAGCATACAGAATCAGATGTGTTGTAATCCTCGGGACATATATGAGATCCAGAAAAAATTGCTAATCCCCAAACAGCAAGTTTTAATAATACAGTAAAACTAGGCGCTCTCTGTAGAAAGCAGAGTATAATGGCTCTCACAATGTAGAATGATACTAGGTCTCTACCACAGCAGTCCACGATATTCTGTTCCTATGCAGTGGGCATTAACCTTCCAGATCCAAGTGTGTTTGCTATACCTGCCAATAGCAGGAGAAAGAATTGTGAGGCATTTGCTCACTGCCTTGAGGCAAGGAATAGCAGATGTAAAGTCTACTTTCAAAAACGTGAAGCAATGAGCACGCACCTGGATTTCAACCAGTCTACTTTCAAAAGACACGAAGAAATCTAGACGCACATTGGTCGCTTCACACCTTTTGAAAATAGACAGGTTGCTTCATGTTTTTGAAAGTAGACTGGGCATCGCTCGTTTTAAGCTGAGCATTTCACTTCATTTAAATTTTAAAGTTTGTGATGTATGACTCTGCTTATAATTGTTAAATATAATGATTTTGAAGTGTTAAATGACTGATGATTGAATTATACAGATTGTGGTAGTGTTGTACGCACATCATATATATATATATATATATATATATATATATATATATATATATATATATATATATATATATATATATATATCACTAATGGCATTGGCCAAATGGAGCCCTCCCATTCCATGCACGCTATAAACCATTGGCCCATCATGGCTCAGTCAGAATCTCTGATCTCCCATTGGCTGGCTTCCCTGCCCCTGCATATTGCATCCCTGAGAATGTTGAACTAACCATCAAAACAATCTTACCTCAGAGACAGCCACATCTCCAACTCTCCTCTGTGTCCCTTCTATCAATTGGCCTCACAAAAGCAGTTGCCAGCAACAGACCTCTGCCGCTCCATCAGTGGCCCACACAGATGACCTCCCAGCATACACAGCCTCCGAAGGCCACAGAAATAGCAAGGAAGATGCTGCTACCATGATGCGACTAGGTGGCAAGGCCTGGCCCTACTGGGAGCATTTCCTCAGAGACATGGCTACTGCCTTTCCTGTCACTTCCTCTCTTCCTCCTCCCCTCAGCCTTGCATCTAGCCAGAGGCTGTTTCTAGGCAACCAAATTCTGTCAGTAAAAGAAGAATTTCAGATTTATACCCTGCCCTTTTCTCTAAATCAGAGACTCAGAGCGGCTTACAATCTCCTTTATCCTCTTCCCCCACAACAGACACCCTGTGAGGTGGGTGGAGCTGAGAGAGCTTTCACAGAAGCTGCCCTTTCAAGGACAACTCCTATGAGAGCTATGGCTAACCCAAGGCCATTCCAGCAGCTGCAAGTGGAGGAGTGGGGAATCAAACCTGGTTCTCCCAGATAAGAGTCCACGCACTTAACCACTACACCAAACTGGCTCTCAGGAGAGGTCTCAGGTGAATAGAATGGGATACAGTCCACCCTCCAAAGTAGTTATTTTCTCCAGGGTGGGGAGAGAGATCTGTTGTCTGGAGTTCAGTTGTGATCCCATGATATCTTCAGGCTCCACCTGGAGGTTGGCTACCCTAGGCCTGACAGCACCCTCTGGGTACTTGATGTCACTTGGCTGCCATGACTTAACTAGGACTGGCTGCTTGCTCCTTTTCAGCAGCAGCCCCACTATGGCAGCCACTGTGACTTAGCAGTTGCCAATTCCAGGTTGATAAATTCCTGGAGATTTGAGGGGTAGAGCCTAGAGAGGGTGAGTTTGTGGAGGGATGTCATACACTCCAAGCCAGCCATTTTCTGCTGGTGAACCACTGTTGCTAATCTCCAGGTGAGGGCTGGAGATCACTCAGAATTACAACTGCTGTCCAGATGGCAGAGATCAGCTCCCCTGGAGGCGCAGGGGAGTGAATGCCTAAACTTGAGCGGGTGGGAAGACAGCAAAGTCGAGAGCACTTGCCCAGAGCCTCTTTCTAGAGCTCGTTGTATTTCTCCTCACAACGGGCCTTATTCCTAGATTATACATATATCAAAATCCAAGAATCCATGCAAGTGTACATAAAATATAAAACAGTGTTCATTTAGTTATCTTCAGCATGGTGTTTATTCTTGCTTTTTGTATACTATGCAAATGGAGAGCAGGACTGTGCCCTCATTTCTGGCAGCAAAACAGAGTGTTGGATCAAATGGCAAATGAGAGGAACAGAAAATGTACCTACCGCGGTTCCACTTGCATGAGCAGTAATGCAACAGCTGTGCCATCATGCTCTAATGCATATTTTAATGAAATAAAAATGTGCAGCGACAGTAATGGAATACACATGTGATTGAATTTAATTTATGACATTGTATCAAAAGAAATACCATGTGTTGTGTCTTATGCATGTGGAACAGATAGTGGGGATACAATCATTTTCAGTTAGTGCAAGCAGAGAGAGAGAGAGAGAGAGAGAAAGAAGTTTCTGGTTTCTGCTTGGCTTTCTTAAAGAATCTCCCAAATAATTGTGTGTGTGTGTTTTACTTTACTTCTCTCTCTCATACTGTTTGTACACACGTGTGTACATGCACGTGTTTACCTACATATGCATGAATGCTGCATTCATGATATATGAAAAAACCAAACTAGGATACAAAATAGTTAATTTTTTTCAAGCTAATTTTAAAATGTCAAATTATGAAACATAGCTATTTAGGGATGTGTGCATGTGTGTTACAATAAATGAAAACTACCCCCCCCCCTTTTAAATCTTTTTATGTAGATACGTAGTATGCTGCCATTTACTGCTAAACCGCACTTCCTGCTTATCCAACCATGCTGGAGAACAAAAGAAAGTGAACTTGAAAACTTTGGCAAATAGGATTTCTGGCCATTACCACAGGAATTTACAGATAATTAACGGAACTTTGAATAAGTCTGTTTGCATAATTATAGTTTAGATCAGGGGTGGCCAAACTTGCTCAGTGTAAGAGCCACACAGAATAAATGTCAGATGTTTGAGAGCTGTAAGACACTAACATCTGATGTCTGAGAAGGAAGGAAGGAAAATAGATGGGAGGGAGAAAGAAAGAAAGCAACTTTAACTTTAAATGCATTCTCCAAGCTGCTGGCTGGCTTGGCTTGGAGAAGTAATTTAAAGAGATAAATACCTTCTCCACCGGCTGACAGGGTGCTGGGGGCTTCAAGAGCCACACGATATGGGTGAAAGAGCCACACGTGGCTCCTGAGTCACAGTTAGGCCACCCCTGGTTTAGATCATTAAGGCTATGCTGTTGTGCAAAAAGGGCTAAATAGGTAGGATTGCCTAGTCCAAGGTAGGGTTGACTTTTTTCGCATGCACAATCGACGTGTGGTGCGATGCCATCACCCAGAACTGACGAAATTGTGCCAGCATGCACCGGCTTCTCTAGACGTTTCCGGGAAAACTCTATGGTTTTCCAGAATGCTCTAGCAATTTGGGAGCTAAAAACTCTATGGTACCTATTGTACCATAGAGTGTCCCCTCCCAAATTGCTAGAGCATCTGGGAAAGACCATAGAGTTTTCCCGGAAATGCCTAGAGCAGCCAGCACGTGGTGGTGGCATGATGACCAGCGGTTTGGAAACTTCCAGGGTGGGGGAAACCTCGCCCGGCCCAGGAGCTTGGCAGCCCTATAAATAAGTTATTCTGTCCAAGATCTGTGCTTTCCATTATCAAACAGTAAGTTTCCAGAGGAAACATATATGAATTGTTGACACTATTTTGTAGTGCAGCTTGCCTTTCAGTGTAGCAAAGACGATGGGCACACCAGAGTCAAATATATACACGTTAGCAGTTCTTCGGCAACTGACTGTGACTATAAAGTGCAAGTTTCTGCAGACTCAATGGACCAGTGGATGTGGACGGAAATATCTGTACAACAGGGCCAGCCACAGCTGGAATGTAAGTTTCTGCAACGTTTGGGGCATCCCCAGGGCTGGGGAGGGGAAAGGCACTGAACTAGGCTTGCCAATCCCCAGGTCCCAGTGGGGGTTCTTCCGTTTTCCCAGTCTCTTTCCTGCCCCAGTCAGCTGGCCGGTGGGGGGAAGCCCCGCCCCCAAAGCCACCATGTGATTTTTTTACCCCTCCGGAGGTTCCAGTCTCCGATTAGAAAGGCTTCCTCTTGGGATAGGGTGTCTGTGTTACTTGGAAGAAGTTGGCTGCAAATCATGAGTAGAGAGGCCAATCCCTCACTTCAGAGTCGCCAGAAACGGGGGAGGGAGGGGGGAGGAACGTCTGCTGAGCACTTCATTATTCCCTATGTGGAGATCGATTCTCAAAGGGTATAATGGGGAATTGATCTGGAGGTTTCGGTGGCTCTGGGGGAGCTGTTTTTTGAGGTAGAGGCACCAAATTTTCAGTATAGTATCTAGTGCCTCTCCCCAAAGTACCCCCCCAGGTTTCAAAATGATTGGACCAGGGGGTCCAATTCTATGAGCCCCAAAAGAAGGTGCCCCTATCCTTCATGATTTCCTATGGAAGGAAGACATTTAAAAAGGTGTGCTGTCCCTTTAAATGTGATGGCCAGAACTCCCTTGGAGTTCAATTATTCTTGTCACACCCTTGATCCTGGCTCCACCCCTCAAAGTCTCCTGGCTCCACCCCCAAAGTCCCCAGATATTTCTTGAATTGGACTTGGCAACCCTACACTGAACAGAACAGACAAAAAATAATTGAGGGCTACCCCCTTAACATTAACAGTGATATCTACACATTTATATATTCTTTTTAAAGACTTTGACATTTGGGGAGAAACTGGGAGTGAACTACTGGCTCAGGCCTCCTTCCTCTTCTCGCCAGCAAAATTTCTTCCCTCACTTACTTTGTTTAACTATGATACCACATAGCTGCACCAGCACTAACCATGGTTAATGTTAGTCGTGTTCCTCTTGAGAAATCTGGTTCAATATTTGATTTCTACCTATGGTTAATATGTTTTCAGATAACAAACCAAACCTACAATGTGAGGTTAAAGGAATAACAAAAAAAAAAATGGTACAGCTGAATAAGCTTGACTCCCATGATATATTTGTCCATTGTGTGTTGCTAACATCATTCTCTGCTGTTTTATGGAGCACAGAACATGTTATAAGGCTGAGATAAAGTCAATATTTGCCAGGATAGTATGGTATAGTGGATGGAATCTTGGACTGAGTAGAACTGGATTCAAATCCTTGCTCAGCTACTGTCCTTAAGCCAAGAATCGCACCCTAACCTACCTGACAGATAAGTTGAGAGCATGAAGTAGGATAATTCCATAAACACTGTCATCAGATGTAGGAGAAAAGGGTGATAAATAATAACAAAGCCTTGCAAATAACTGTGCAGAAAGAACTACAGCAATATGAATTTTATTCATCCATGGCATTCGTAACCTAATTTTTCAAACTTTGCATAACCCAGTCACCTGAAGGCAACTTTTACACAACCATAGATAATCAGTTGAGTAGCTTTTTATAAACTGATAAAAGAAAAACTATTGAAATAATACCCTTTGTTTACATTTAAGCTTTAAAAGAGAGCAGGGTCTATGGTTCAGTGGGAGGACATCTGCTTTGCATGTAGACGTCCCACAGTCAGTCCCCAGAACCTCTAGTTAAAAATACCAAATAGTAAACGATGTGAAAGACCCAGGGCTGGCACACCCATTAGGTGATTTTATGCGGTCACCTAGGGTGGTGACCCTGGGAGGGGCACGGAATTGGGCACTCCCCTCCCTCCTAGGCAATTGAAATCACCAGGGAGGGACCCAGGAGCAGCCGCTGCCCTCCCCACCAGCGAAAGGTCCTGCCAATTAGCTGATCAGCGGGACCTTTTACTGGGGCAGGGAGCACTGGCAGAAGCAGCCAGGCTGGCCTCCCTACACAATTTAAAGAGCTCGCCAACCAGCTGGTTGGCAGGGTCTTTAAAACACATGAGGAGGAGTGCGGCTGCATCTCCCATGCGATTTGAATCACTGGCGGGGGTGGGGGCTTGAGATTACCTGGTCGGCGGGCTCTTTAAATTGCATAGAGAGGCTGGCCCAGCTGCCAGTTTGGTGTAGTGGTGAAGTGTGCAGACTCTTATCTGGGAGAACCGGGTTTGATTCCCCACTCCTCCACTTGCACCTGCTGGAATGGCCTTGGGTCAGCCAGAGCTCTGGCAGAGGTTGTCCTTGAAAGGGCAGCTGCTGGGAGAGCCCTCTCAGCCCCACCCACCTCACAGGGTGTCTGTTGTGGGGGAGGAAGGTAAAGGAGATTGTGAGCTGCTCTGAGACTCTTCGGAGTGGAGGGCGGGATATAAATCCAATATCTTCTTCTTCTGCTGGCGCTCCTTGCACCAGTGAACAATCTCTGCCGATCACCTGATTGGCAGGGTGTTTTCACTGGCAGCGAGGATAACGGCTGCTCCTGAGGCCCTCCTGCATGATTTAAATTGCCTGGGAGGGAGGGAGCAGCCCCACCCTCCCAACCTAGGATACCAGGAAGCCTGGCACAGGCCTTGGAAAAACCTCAATCTGAGACCCTGAAGAACTGCCGCCTGACAGAGGAAATCATGGATCCCCAACCTTTTTGAGCCTGTGGGCCACATTTGGAATTCTGACATAGGACAGCAGATGTAACCACAAAATGGCTGCTTGCAAGAGGCACAGTCAACCACAAAATGTCAGGAAGTGTTTATGCATAACTTGAATACAACACTTCAACATTTCATTCAGAAATTCTTAACAGAGCCACCCACTTTCGAAGAACACTTAGTGAGTGCCAAGATGGCTGTTAGTGGTGGTTGCATCAAGCAACTTTTAGCTAACTTCCCAACAGAATCAAAGTTACCTTTGCTTCACTTTTATTTTAAAAGGTAAAGGTAATCCCCTCTGCAAGCCCCAGTCATTTCCAACTCTGGGGTGACGTCGCATCACAACGTTTTCACAGCAAACTTTTTTACGAGGCGGTTACAATAATTGCTGAATTTCAACAATGGCTTAACTTCAAGCTTTGGAATCAGAGCCAATGCCTGTTTAATAAACCCTTTCAAATACTGCATTTCCCTTTCCTGGACACAACATAGTTGCGGAAAGCAAAACTGAATGCAATATGTTAGAGCTGTTCTGAATAATACTGGGGTTTCAGCTGTTTGCAGCAGACTTCCCTCCCTCTAAGTCAACAGAGAAGGAATCTCCCCTCCAGTTAAACAGGTGCAAATGTCACAAAAGCGTCCTGGGCATTCCCAACTCATTGCGTTATTTCACTCTGTGTGCCGAATTGGGTCTCCACACAGTAGAGTCTAGAATCTGGATTACCACAATCAAATACTGGCTCCACCTTCATTTTCACCCCTTACCCAACAGTCTGATTTCTCTTTTTTACTTGCAGATGCTTTTACCCCTAAATGGTTCTGTTCAGTACTCGGGAAAATTAAATCAATTGGTATCGACTTAGATTCATTGACAAACTGCAGTGAAACTTACATATTTCACTTGATCCGCAGGAGAATACTGGATATTGACTCTCAATTAATAATTGCTGAAGAAAGGGGTACATGCTCACCCTGCTTTTTGGACCTTCCCCCTTCCCAAATTTGCATGGCTCAGGACTTCTCAAATCTAATAAGCCCACATCAACGCCGAGCTTTTATGTTGGCCAGACTCAACATATTTCCATCGTCCATGGTCTCCGGTAGATATAAGGGTATCCGTTACGAACAGAGACAGTGCAGATGTGGTAGAGAACCTGACTCTATACGGCACATTGTATTAGACTGCCCGTTCCCAGCACCGAAGGCGCCTGATCGAACCTCTCCTCTTAAACCCCAACTTGGTGACAAGCAAAAGGATAAAGCTTTTGTTGGCTAACAAATGACCCTCAGGTTACTGAGCAGGCTGCAGAAATTCCGACCCTAGCAGTGAATGAGAAATAAATTAAAAATGGAGCCTTGCTCCACTTTTCTTAGTTTAAGTTTTGCACGTAACCTTATATTCCCATGCTGGTTGGGCTTGCAAATTACTGTGGTTTGTATGTCCCATTTTGAAGTTCCTTTGGATCTTGTTTTTTTTTTTCTTTTCTGTTATGCCAATAAAGGTTATGTCTGTATGTCGGTGGCGTCACAAAAGCACTTCAGCGACGATCCAGAAAATTTGTTGCTGCACACCATTGAAGAATGCCACTTTATTTAAGCCACAATTGAAAGAGATTCTTGCATATTCAGAAAGGGAGACCAGCTATTTTTAGAAACGTGTAATGGAGCACTTAATATACCGTAATATGCCAACTGTTGAATAAAAAGTATCCCTCCAAAGCAGAAAAATCTGGTACAATTTTTTTGCAGCAGTCATTCATACTCATGCTGAAATCTGTCTGTACATGTTACACTCGAAGTGGTTTTCTGCAGTTAATGAAATTAGACATTTCCATAAAGAGGGAGGCAATGAGCTACATCATGTCCACCTATACAACAGATTGGATCCATCCAGTTTTTTTCACTCAACCTCATGTACTCCTCTTCCTTACTCCAGCCCCCACCCCCTCCCGATGAATATACCTCCTGTCTATGCAGGTTCTGTGATACAAAGGATAGCCTTTCGGGCAGCCCAAGAGGACCTTCTCTCTTTTTCACCAGCAGAAAAAGCTGGCTGGCTGCTGGCTGAATCCAGACCACTATCTCTTCTTGACTAGCAAACAAAGAAATGGATGAGTAGTGCCATTCCTTCAGAAAGCAATATGACTCAAGAAAATTATCCTCTTAAACTTTCAGGTCCTGACCTATATAGCTAGACCGATATTGTCAGATCTACGAAGCTAAATAGGGTCAGCACTTTTAAGTACTTGGATAGGAGACCACCAAGGAAATCTAGGGTTGCTGTTAAGAGGCAAACAATAGCTAGGGATGTCAGCGCCCAGGTCTGGGTGAGGAATTCCCCAGTTTGTAGGGCTTCCCCTAGGGTTGCCGACTCAAGAAATATCTGAGGACTTCGGGGGTGGAGCCAGGAGAATTTGGGGGTGGAGCCAGGAGCAAGGGAGTGGCAAGCACAATTGAACTCCCAAGGGAGTTCATCGCATTTAAAGGGGCCACGCTCATCTTAAATGCCTTCCATTTGGAATAATGAAGGATAGGGACACCTTCTTTTGGGGCTCATAGAATTGGACCCCACAGTCCAATCTTCTTGAAACTTGAGGGTATTTTTGAGGAGAGACACCAGACGCTAAGCCTAAAATTTGGTATCTCTACCTCAAAAAACAGCCCCCCCAGAGGCCCAGATACCCACGGATCAATTCTCCATTATACCCTATGAGAATCGGTGTCCGTAGGGAATAATGGAGTGCCCAGCAGACATTTCCCCCCCCCGCCCTCCGCTTTCTGAGGACCCTGAAGAGGGGGGAGGGCCTCCAAACCAGGGGATCCCCTGCCCCCACCTGGGGATTGGCAGCCCTAGCTCCCCCCCCCCCCCACTGGCCAGCTGACTAGCTGGGGGAACCCTGTCTCAAACTAGGGTTGCCAGTCCGACTCGGGAAATATCTGGGGGCTTTGGGGATGGACCCAGGAGACTTCAGGGTGGAGCCAGCAGCAAGGTTGTGACAAGCATGATCGAAATCTGAAGGGACGTCTGGTTTGGTGTAGTGGTTAAGTGTGCGAACTCTTATCTGGGAGAACCGGGTTTGATTCTCCACTCCTCCACTTGCACCTGCTAGCATGGCCTTGGGTCAGCCATAGCTCTGGCAGAGGTTGTCCTTGAAAGGGCAGCTGCTGTGAGAGCCCTCTCGAGCCTCACCTACCTCACAGGGTGTCTGTTGTGGGGGAAGAAGGTAAAGGAGATTGTGAGCCGCTCTGAGACTCTTCGGAGTGGAGGGCGGGATATAAATCCAATATCATCATCATCATCATCATTATCACATTTAAAGGGACTGTGCTCCTTTTATATGTCTTCCTTCTACTGGAAATAATGTAGGATAGGGGCACCTTCTTTTGGGGCTCATAAAATTGGATGCCCTAGTCCAATCTTTTTTAATCTTGGGGAGTTTTTTAAGAAGAGGAACCAGATGCTATGCTGAAAATTGGACCTCCTAGTCCAATATTTTTGAATCTTGGGGAGTTTTTAATAAGAGGCACCAGATGCTATGCTGAAAATTTGATACCTCCACCTCAAAAAACAGCCCCTCCAGAACCTCAGATATCCACAGATCAATTCCCCATTATACCCTATTGGAATAGGGAATAATGGCATGCCTGGCAGACATCCTCCCCCTTTCTGATAACCCTAAAGCAGGGGTAGGGCCTCCAAACTAGGGGATTCCCTGCCCCCCAACTGGGGATTGGCAAGACTACCTCAAACAGCCACATCCTTGTGCGACATCCCTGACACAAGGATGTCACATGGAAGTGGCATTATCCTGTCAGCAGTGTCACACAGTGACACTGCTTTTGGGCAAAACTCTATGGTTTGAGCTCAGTTTTACCATCGTTTGTCAAAAAGTAGAGTATCTCCACACAACATCACCAATGCAATGACATCACTTCCATGTGACATTGAATCAGAGATATCCTCATCCACTCTCAAAACACCCCCCGGATTCTTCCGCTGGTGCGACAAGGGGACCTGGCAACCCTAAAAATGGCTGGTTGTCTCAACCCATGCCCCCGTTCTCTCACGTGATAGAAGGGTTCCCGTTTTAATGTATGCTGATGATGCTGTTCTTCTATCCCAAACAAAGGTTGGCCTGAATTGAGCCTTGGACAAATGATCAGTGCGAAACTGAACTACTTGCAGTTAACTTCTCTAAAACCAAAATTATTCGCTTTAGTAATTCATTTAAGAAATATTATTGGAATATAAAGGGAAATGCAGTAGATCAGGTTAAGAACTTTCAGTACTGAGGAGTTACCTTCCCTCATAACCTAAATTCTATGGCACATTTAATTGCCTCAGCCACTTTGGCTGAGAGAAGTGCAAATGCCATCCTTAGACTTGTTTAGAAGATGTTTAGAAGAAAAGGTGCTGGCTTTCTTCCAACGACCCTGTCACGACTCAGAGGGATCTTACTAAATTGCAGCCACCACTCTGGGCTAAGGGTTCCCCTTGAGAAGGCCCAGAGTACCCTATCAAGCCCTTCAGGCCTCCCTTAGCTAGGCCAAACAATGGGCGTGAGGACCAAGCAGAGTAAACAACAGCAAAAAGGTTTATTCCAGTGCAATATAAATTAACAAGGTGCATTAATCAGTAAAAGGGTAAAGGGAAAATAAACACATGCCCTAATGCGTCTATCTTACAGCCCCTACTCTTCCCAGCACTTACCCCCTTGGGTAAGGGTCTCTCCCCTGCTTCCAGCTCTCCAGGCTACAACCTACTTCCAGCTAAGCCTTCCAGGGAAAGAACACCCACTTCCTGGGCTTTGCCTTTATATATTCTCTTCCCAGGCCCCACCCCTCAGATCAGAAATATTATGTAACTTTCTTTTAGAAGATTCCTGGAGCTCTGTATCCTATCCTGTGGCCAAATTTTGCTACTCGGCGATTAGGAAACGCAAATCCTTTGTTACTGACAATATACTATAACTTTGTTTGTATTGGTCTTAATCTTTTTTTTATATCAATGAGACTATTTTATGCTATTTACACACTACTTTTGATTCATTGACTATTGGTTTGGACTTTCATTATTGCTGGCTCTTGCTGTAATAAAATTGGCTGAAATGGCTGAATGTCTCTTGCCTTGAAAACATGATGGGCTCACCCTGAGTCAGCTGCAACCTGATATCCCACCCCCCAAAAAGGTTCAGATTTTTAAGGGATGTCAGATTTTGGCTGCACAAGTAACCAAGATTATTTTGGCCAAGAGTCTTTCATTGGATAGTCATTTTTACATACAGAAATGCAAATTAGACAATGTTGCCTTTGATGCTCAACTATCAAGAGATACTTCATAAATTATTTTACATAAATGCCTAAAAAGATTGTGTATGCCTAAAAAAAAAAGCAACATGTTACAAACAAGTGTATTATTCATGTTCACTGGACTGGAAACCGCAGCTGGCACAATTTGTTGCTCAATGTAGGTTCGGGGAGAAATGTGAGACTGCTGCTGCATAGTATAAAATGTCCCTCAACCGACTCTTATATATATAAAAAATTACCTTCGCAGGGATTATAATTTAATAGGGTAATAAAAACTAGAGATCCAGTCCGTATTTGAGACTCTTTGCTGAATTAGTTAGCAACTTTGGGGATTTTGTGATGAGTACCTGCTGCTATTCCCCCCCCCCCCTTTTCATTTTAGGCTTATGTCAAGTTTTTACTCATGGCATAAATATTTCCTGGTGACTGCAATCCAGCAATGAGTCTGTTTACTGGAGTGCCTTCAAAACCTTTGTTGGAAATTGCCATCAATATTGAAACGGTGCTCAATTGACTGTAACGCTGGTGATTTCAGCATTAAACAGGAAAAGAACAATAGAACAATCTCTCTGTGTCAACCTAGAGACAAGTAAACCTGAGTTTACATGGGCATATATCCAAGAAAAAAGAGAAAATGTTTTGGTTTCCCACCATGCACATTTCAGACACAGTCCACCAGTTCCCATCAGTGGTAACAGACAAATCAGTTAACTTGATATTTACCTCAGAAGTATTCCGTTTTATTTTTTTTAAAGGACAGATTATAATCAAGTTGAATTTGCTTATTAAAGGAATATATGAAACATCAAGACATTACTCAAGCCTGAGTGTCACTTGAGCAAGGCTTGTCTTCAAGTCTTTAGTATTCAAGAAAATGAAAATCAAAATGATCTCAGCATTCATATTCCCTATATGTTTTTAATTCCATCTGTTACGCTTTGCCATTCAATAGGCATATCATTAATGGGAAATGCACAGCAGATGGGATACAGAAAATGGGGCACGGTTGTCTCCTGGGATGAGTCTACTGTCCTGAAAGTGAACAGATTTGACACACGACTGATGCTTGAAAGGGGAAAAAAAGGAACTCAGATTTGGAATTAAGGCTGAATGGTACAGTGCATGCGATACCTATGAAACTACACAAGCAGGGGCAACACTCCAATTTTATGCTGTTCACTTTCCTGAGTTCACTTTACTGTTGCTCTGCAGGAAAAGGAAACACACGTACAGTGCTTCCATGGTACACTGAGTGAAATAGGGAGGACCCTGTTCATGTGACATTCTGTTCACTTTGGAGCCTAAGATAAGTTCGGGTTGTGTGACTGTTCTGGGCTCCAATATTAAACACACCTGATGTCAGACTCACAAGAAGACTCACAACAAGACTCACAAGAAGAGCCAGTTTGGTGTAGTGGTTAAGTGTGCGGACTCTTATCTGGGAGAACCAGGTTTGATTCCCCACTCCTCCGCTTGCACCTGCTAGCATGGCCTTGGGTCAGCCATAGCTCTGGCAGAGGTTGTCCTTGAAAGGGCAGCTGCTGTGAGAGTCCTCTCAGCCCCACCCACCTCACAGGGTGTCTGTTGTGGGGGAGGAAGGGAAAGGAGATTGTGAGCCGCTCTGAGACTCTTCGGAGTGGAGGGCGGGATATAAATCCAATATCTTCTTCTTCTTCTTATACTGTCTCAGACCTTTGACCTATCAAGGTATTGTCAACACTGACTGGCAGTAGCCCTCCAGGGTCTTAGGTAGAAGTTTTTTGCAAGAAATGGAGAAGGAGGAGGCAGAAGAGATCGGTTTTATATCCTGCCCTTCACTCGGAGTCTCAGAGTGACTTGACAATCTCCTTTCCCTTCCTCTCCCAACAACAGACACCTTGTGAGGTAGGTGGGGCTGAGAGGGCTCTTTCAAGAACTGTAACTGACCCAGTCACTCAGATAGGGTTGCCAACTGCCAGGTGGGGCCTGGAGATGTCCCACTTTTACAACTGATCACCAGCTGACAGAGATCAGCTCCCCTAGAGAAAATGGCTGCTTGGAAGGGTGGACTCTATGGCATTGTACCCTGCTGCTGCCCTCCCCTCCTCAAACCCCACCCTCTCCCAGATCCACCCCCAAAGTCTCCAGGTATTTTTCCAGCACTGACCTGGCAACTTTATTCAGTAGGTGCATGTGGAGTGGAAAATCAAACCTGGCTCTCCCAGATTAGGGTCTGCGCACAAAACCACTACGCCAAACTGGCTCTCAATCTACTTCCTTTTCATTTTAAGATGCTGGGAAGTGAACTTGGAGCCTTCTTCATGAAGCAGATCCTCTGCCACTGAGTTGCACACTCTCCCTTCTGTCAGAGAGGGAAAATTGAGAGGGTGTTTTAACGGATTCTTAAAATACGGTGCCAGTTTAATCCAACTGTCCTGCAGATAACAGCCTCCAGTAGACCAGGTATGGAAATTTCACAACAAAATTTTTGTTTGTTTCATGTCTTAAAGGACTGAGAAAAGGATGTGTGTACAGGTAGTCAAGTAACATGTACAGAGTAGTTTGTAAGGCATGTGCAGCTCCCTGAGATTAGCACCACTTTGATGTGGCCTGGGAGAGGCTTGGAGATTACTTTGATATATCAGCCACTCCTTCAACCACTTACCAGCCTCTAGATGCTGGTAGGTATTCATTTCCATCTGCCTCCAGAGAACAATCTGTACTTTTCTGCTATGCCTTACAAGCTGTTACCAAGTCCCAATAACACAAGCACTGAAAAGAAAAGTTGAAGCCAATAGGTCTTAATGCCTGACTGTTTGGGAACAGAATTCAGCTAAACATATTAAAAGTCTCAGAGTATAGGTGCTGAAAATTGTGCCAACAATGCCTAATTGGATTCCTCAACTAGTTAGAACTGTCCCTGGCAGCTCTTTTGTAATTTATTACAGTGTGAATTTGATTTTATTGCAAACGTCTCTTAATCCTATCTCGCTGAAATATATTTTACAAGTCTCATCTTGAGTCTTGAGGGTGGGAGCGAAAGGAATTTAAGATTTTGAATTAAGGCTGAATTGTGCAATGCTTATATTGGTTAGCAACGATATGAGCAAGCGGTGCCACTGACTCCTGAAAGATCAATCACTGGGACAAACAACATGTACCATGCCCAATGCATTGATTGGTTCTTACACACACACATTTCCACTGTTGTATGCATTTCCTGTCTCTTCAGATGCTTTTGCAATATGTTTCCTTCCACAAGTACAAATCATATCCTATATGTAGACGGATAACATCTAATCAGATCATGCCATAAACAGATTCAGAATCTTTTGATTTACACCACTTTCAAAGTGAATAGGATAAACCTATAAGGCAGTGAGCTTATACAAGTTCTATGAAGTGATTCACAGAGAATACAGGCATATTTTATTTGTCTACAAATTTAAGGTGTGAATAATCAGGAGCTTTTGATTTGGAGGCTCTTCCACTTCTCTCCTCCTCTAGCTATAACAACTACGATTTCACTTCTGCTAAGGGGAGGGAGAGAAGACAATGAGCTTCTAAGGCAGAGAACCCCAATGGGTTACTGCAGGAATGGTGCCCCCATCCCTTACTGCATGGTTACAGTCTCCCACCACCCACCACTTCAGCTCCAGCTCTCAGTATCTAGGGATGCAATTCCCTGCATTTGGCCTTTGGTGTCTCCTCTTAATTATAGTTATCTTGATGGCTTGGGTGCACATACTCATTTTTGTCTTAGATTAGAAGCTCAATGTGACATTACTTAGTTAAATTGTAGGCAAATGTGTTTTTCTCAGAACACACCGTTTAAAAGGCAGGGAAATGAATTTCTCTTTTGGAATCAATGGAAACACCTAAAATCTCAGGGGAAAAAGATTATTTATTTCCTTATTATTCCTCAAGGAAATTTGTAACTCACTTGTGTGAGTGAACTGGAACTAACCTTGGGGCATTCAGCCCCAAGTTTAGGCTGCAGCCCTATAAACACTGTCTTCTAAATACATCTCACCCTGCACTTATTAGCACTTACTTATTTCCTCCTGTGGTTTAATCAGAAGTAAGGTTTGAAGGTATTATGGCACAATTTTTAAAAGTAAGGACCATTAAAAACTATCTTTCAGGTCAATTTTCAATTCAAATACTAGAAGCGAAACAACATGAGCTTTGACTAAGGTTGTCAGGTCCCCCCCCCCCGACTGCTGGTGGAGGTGGGTGGGGAGTACGGTCGCTAGCTGCAGGTTAGGAAACTCCTGGAGATTTGTGGTGGAGCCTGGAGAGGACAGGGACCTCAGTGAGGTAGAATGCAATACAATCCACCCTCTAAAACAGCGGTGTCGAACTCATTAGTTATGAGGGCCAGATCTGATGTACACGAGACCATGCTAGGCTGGGTCATGTCAGGCTACGCCATGTATGTACCTATTTAAGATTAGGTAACAGATATAAATTTTATAAAGGGCACAGACAAACACAATTAATGATTTAAAAAAAAACTTAAAACATGCTTAAAACATGATTAATCATTGGTCTTAAAAGTGTTTTCTTTGTTATCTTTCCCATGAGATCCACGGAACTGGGCAAAGAAAGCTTTGGCACTTTCTGTCCTTCCCCAAGGGGCCAAGAGGGGGCAGAAGCCTCATCCAATAGAAGGAAGAGAGGCTTAGCTCAGTAGCTCTGCTGTGTGATTGAGCCTCGCAAAGCAAGCTCTGCCTCCTCCCCACACTTCCTCCCCAAGGGAGGGACCTCAACCAATGGAGAAAATTGAGGTTTTGCTCTGTAGATCCAGTGCGATTGAGCAAGCCTTGTAAAGCGAGCTGAGATGCAGAAGGAAGCAAGAGAGGGGGAGAAGGAAGTAAATGACAGCCAGTTGCTTGGGGGCCTGATAGGAGCCCTAAAGGGACCTGATTTGGCCCTTGGGCTGCATGTTTGACATCCCTGCTCTAAAACATCAATTTTCTCCAGGGAAACTGATCTGTGCAGCCTGGAGATAGGGTTACCAGGTCTGGCTCAAGAAATATCTGGGGACTTTGGGGGAGGAGCCAGGAGTCTTTGGGGGTGGAGTCAGAAGCAAGGGTGTGACAAGCATGATTGAACTCCAAAGGGAGTTCTGGCCATCACATTTAAAGGGGCTGCTTGCCTTTTAAATGCCTTCCCTCCATTTGGAAATAATGAAGGATAGGGGTACCTTATTCTGGGGTTCACAGAATTGGATCCTCTGGTCCCATCTTTTTGAAACTTGGGGGGTGTTTTGAGGAGAGGCACCAGGTGCTATACTGAAAATTTGGGGCATCTATCTCAAAAAAACAGCTCCCCTAAGCCCCAAATAACCATGGATCAATTTTCCATCATACCCTATGGGAATCGGTCTCCATAGGGTATAATGGAGTGTCCAGCAAACATTTCCTCCCCCCCCCCTCGACTTTCTGATGGCCCTGAAGTGGGGGGAAGACCTCCAAACCAGGAGATCCCCTGCCCCCACCTGGGGATTAAACCTAAAAGGAAACCACAATGTACAGATAATTGAAAACTCACAAGAAATACTGTGTGTAAAGCATTTCAAAAAATCATGCTGAACAATTTCATAAACTCTTTTGTATTCTATATACTTTTACACAATATAATTCATTCCACTTGAATCAAATTCATTGTCCATAAATCAAAACTTCAAAGTAGCAGTCCAATCCAGGATGCTGAAAATGAAAAAAGGTACCAACACCTGAAGAAGAAGATGAAGATGAAGAAGATATTGGATTTATATCCCGCTCTCCACTCCGAAGAGTCTCAGAGCGGCTCACAATCTCCTTTACCTTCCTCCCCCACAACAGACACCCTGTGAGGTGGGTGGAGCTGGAGAGGGCTCTCACAGCAGCTGCCCTTTCAAGGACAACCTCTGCCAGAGCTATGGCTGACCCAAGGCCATTCCAGCAGGTGCAAGTGGAGGAGTGGGGAATCAAACCCGGTTCTCCCAGATAAGAGTCCGCACACTTAACCACTACACCAAACTGGCTCTCCCACACCAAACTGGCTCTCCCGTTTGTTCTTTGTTCAACGGGTGTGGCTACACAATGTGAGTGGTTGCCTTAGCACAGGGTAAGATTTGTTTTGATTTTTGGATTGAATTTATGTTGTATTAATGATGTATTAATTTTATGGTAATTGTTAGTTCCCAGTTAAATTATTGTGGCCAGTAGATGTGACAAATGAAACACGAGATGAACCTAGGAATTGTGTAGCCGCACTGGCTGAACAAAGGACTGCTGCCTCAAGGATTTCATCAAGCTTCATTCCGGTACTACCTGCATCTGAGAACACGGTTGTACAGCAGTTGTCAGTACCTTTTTTTCATTTTCAGCATCCTGGATTGGACTGTTACTTTTAAGTTTTGATTTATGGACAATGAATTTGATTCAAGTGTAATGAATTATATTGTGTAAAAGTATCTTCATCCCCTTGAAGAGGAGTGACAAGTGGAGTGCCTCAAGGATCTGTCCTGGGACCTGTTTTGTTCAATATCTTTATAAATTATTTGGATGAAGAAATAGAGGGAACGCTTATTAAATTTGCAGATGATACTAAATTGGGAGGAGTTGCAAATGTAGTAGAAGACAGAAAGAGGATACAGGATGACCTTGACAGGCTGGAAAACTGGGCTAAAACCAATCAAATGAATTTTTACAGGGATAAATGTAAAGTTCTGCATTTAGGTAGGAAAAATGCAATGCATGGTTATAGGATGGGGGAGGCTTGTCTTAGCAGTAGTATGTGCGAAAAGGTTCTCTGGAACTGTGATAAAAAGCATCTTGTATTTTAAAGAGAGAAATCATGTTGTCTCAGTCATTCCAGGGAAAACATGTACAGACTTCCAGAGAACAGAACCCTGGTTTAACTAGCTTGCATCAGATAACCTTCTACATCTCCGCTATTAAAATTTTGCCCCCCACCCCAAGACTTAGAGCTGTGAAAAACCCTGTGTACCCTTCCAGAATGGTCAAAGATCACATTTACAAATGTAGCACAGTTCTCTGGTTACCACAGCAACAGGGGGGAGTCTTCTGAAAGACTCAGGTCTTTTTGAGCTTAGCAGTTCTGCCAGTCAGCCTGTTTATGAGTAACTAAGGGGAACAATGATATTCACTGAACACTTGTTCAAATTACCACATGCCAGACAGGCTCAGGGAACAGGAGTATAAAAGGGCAAAGAATGAAACCATTGCACGGTGACTGGCAAAGGTGGACAAGAAACCAGCTCATTTAAACAGTCAATGGAAAGACACCTGTAACTTGTGGAAATTATAACTAAATATTGTGTTAAAACTGGTTTCTATGAGATCACTCCAGTAGATTCTGTTATTTTTAGACACTTCTCGTGGGAGAAACAGTGAGATGTGATTCCAAGACACTCAGTTCAGATTCAGTATGTGTTTCTGTTAATTCTGGATGACAGGCAGAAAAGGAAATGAAACCAAATATTTTGTTTGTGTCAATTCCAATATCTTAATAATAAAATGAATATTATATATCAGTGCATGTATTTGTGCAAATGTACTTATTTATTTACTCTCATTTCCATACTTTCAATCGGGCATGTAGTGCCACTAATATGCGCAAAACACAATGAATACTACAGCTTCAAAAACTCAACAGAAATCAGTCAGTCAAACAAACCAATGAATAAACGACATATCTAGGCAATATAGGCAACAGGTAGGAGCCTTGTGGCGCAGAGTGGTAAAGCTCCAGTACTGCAGTCCAAGCTCTCTGCTCAAGACCTGAGTTTGGTCCCGGCGGAAGTTGGGTTCAGGTAGCCGGCTCAAGGTTGACTCAGCCTTCCATCCTTCCGAGCTCAGTAAAATGAGTATCCAGCTTGTTGGGGGGAAAGCGTAGATGACTGGGGAAGGCGATGGCAAACCACCCCGTAAAAAAAGTCTGCCGTGAAAACGTTTTGATGCTATGTCACCTCAGAGTTGGAAATAACTAGTGCTTGCACAGGGGACTACCTTTACCTTTACAATACAGTCAAAAGGAAACCCTTGTTCATTTCACAAGTAATTAACTGTGGAATTCACTGTCAGTGGAGGTAATGATGACCACAAGCATAGATAGCTTTAAAAGCGCAAACTCATGGAGGAGAGGTCCATCAATGGATATCATCCATGGTGACTGAAGGGAGGCTCATATATATTGATGGAAGAAAACTTCTGAGTATCAGTGCTGGCAGGCAACACCAGAGGAAGGCCTCAACCTCTATACTCTGTTGGACCATTGGTGTGATGCAGCAGAATTTCTCTTATATTCTTAACAGGAAATAACACTGATAGTATCTCAAGATGCCAATTTGCCTTTAGGATAATCATAGTTAAGTAGTTTTCAAGTTGTCCAGACCATAGACCCACTGAAGGGCATGCCTGTGACATATCAGTCACATGACAGGAAGAGGAGTGCCAGAGTTATGATTTCATGGTGTCAAGGGCAGGACCCTAGCAGACCATGACGATGAGAGCTGGGAATAGGAACATAAGAGAAGCTATGTTGGATCAGGCCAATGGCCCATCCAGTCCAACACTCTGTGTCACATAAGAACATAAGAGAAGCCATGTTGGATCAGGCCAATGGCCCATCCAGTCCAACACTCTGTGTCACATAAGAGAAGCCATGTTGGATCAGGCCAATGGCCCATCCAGTCCAACACTCTGTGTCACATAAGAACATAAGAGAAGCCATGTTGGATCAGGTCAATGGCCCATCCAGTCCAACACTCTGTGTCACATAAGAACATAAGAGAAGCCATGTTGGATCAGGCCAATGGCCCATCCAGTCCAACACTCTGTGTCACATAAGAACATAAGAGAAGCCACGTTGGGTTAGGCCAATGGCCCATCCAGTCCAACACTCTGTGTCACATAAGAGAAGCCATGTTGGATCAGGCCAATGGCCCATCCAGTCCAACACTCTGTGTCACACAGTGGCCAAAAAATTTTTATATAGCCACTGATGGACCTCTGCTCCATATTTTTATCTAACCCCCTCTTGAAGCTGGCCATGCTTGTAGCTGCCACCACCTCCTGTGGCAGTGAAACAAGTCAGAGAAACAAGTCAAACACACAAAGGTATACTGTAATACAGAACAAAGGATCAGAGCAGAAGAGGAATCTTCTCTACCACGGAGAACTCATTCTGCCGCCTTTCTATTCCTTTCACGCAATGAGAAGCAGCAGCTGTGGCCCCCTCTCTTTCTACCCAGGCACACCATAGCAGCAGGTCCTTCCAAAAGAGAGGAAGGCAACGGCAAACCTTGAAAACTCTGTGTGGTTGCCAAAAGTCAGCTACAACTTGATAGCACTTTACACACATACATACACACACACACACACAGGTTCCAAAAGACGGAAGGGCAAATGATGGCTCGAGTGGGGCTCACCACCCAGTACTCTGACAGCGTAAAGCAACTTGATACACTGTGGATTCACAGTAAAGCGTAAATGTGTGCATCTCCACAAACACATAGTACGAATCATACTGAGAAAACCACTGTGCTCCCTGACCCATAGGGCTGCAGCTTTGCATTGTCGCTGGGACACTGAAACGATATGAAATGAAGGGCTTTTTTTGAGTAGGAATGCACACGAATGCAGTCCTGGCTGGCTCGGTGTCAGGCGTGTGTCCTAATATGCAAATGAGTTTCTGCTGGGCTTTTTCTACACAAAAGCCCCGATGAGCACAAACTGGGAAAACCCGGTTCAGGTTTGGGATCCACCGTCTGCCAGGTGTGGGTTACACGGGGTGATTTACACAGGCCTGAAGAAGCGATGTGATGACAAGAAGTCACATCTGACAACTACTATGAGGTAATAGTATGAGGGGGATGTTGCTCCAGGAGGTACTGAGGTTCATCTGGGTGAGGCTGATGGGTCACATGCTGGGATCACCCAGAGAGGAGAAGGAATGGGGGGACGTGCAGGAAGATGACCAGAAGTTGTGATCTTATTCTGCCAGGTCCAAAGCAGGGTGGCCCAGCAGGGAGAGGCTGGCCTTCAAGGAAGCCAGGGGTGGGGAACCTCCTTCCTGAGGGCCGTATATGGCCCTCGAGGCCACTTGGTGTGGCCCTCAGGGATTGCTGGACCGAACAAGGTGCCAGTAGTTCTCCAGAAGGACCATCCAACACTTCTTCAGCAGCAGGGCCATCCAGCAGTTCTCCAGTAGCAGTGCTATCCAGTCCCAGAGCATCCCTCACTACCAGGTTCAGCACCAGGCAAATGATGTTCCTCAGGTGTGCATCCCTCACTGCTGCTTGCATGTTAGATCACATGTGTGATGTGTCTGCTGCCCTCAGGCTACTCTGTATCATCACAGTGATGTCTGCCACTGTGTGGTCCACATCCATCCCCTGCCTGTGCATGGAGGAAAACCATCCTGTAACCTGGTGGCAGAGTGCCTCTCCCCTCACCATGGTCCCACTCCAGAGTTTCTCCAGTTGCCACCAAGTGGGCAGTGAAGGAGAGCTACCCATGATGCTGTCAGGTGGATGGTTTGCCTTCATGCTCTGGAGAGCTCGACCTTGACCAGCTCCACTGCAGAGTGGTGAATGGGGGGCAACGCTCACCGGCTCATGGTCCTCCTGGAGGGGATGGTGTACCAGGTAGCCACATGGTCATCCATGGCAATCATCTTGCCAATTAGGTGAGTGTTTTTTTTTCCTGAGTCCTCTCCCCTTGGCCTTTTTCCTGGCACTGGCGGCATCCCCATGAGCCTAACCTCTTGGAGACTGGCTGCCTTGTAGTCCCAATCAGGACTTCTCTTCAAGTAGCCTGCTCTTCTCCCCACCCCCACCTCTCCCTGCTGGGTGGGAGTGAGCCTCTGCTGTCTCCCACTAGTGGCCAATGCTCCTTCCTCTGAAGACAACAAGCTGGGGTGCCTCTGGAGAATGGTGGTGGCCAAGTGTTGTGGGTCCTGACCCCTCTAGATATGGGTGTGGTGCATCTGGCACTCCACCATGCATGGGTCACTCCCCAGTGTGCAGAAGGATTTCATATGGCAGAGTGGAACCATGTCCCCATGTCCATGGCTGGAGCAAGTGGGAGGCACAGCTGCTTCCTGGTGTTGGGCTGAGGAGTGCAAGATGACGCATGCCAATGGAAGGGGAGGATGCATCACCACCATCCTCCAAGTCACTGCTGTCGCTATCTCCCCTTCCAAACAGAGTTTCATGCTGCAGCTTAATATAGTGGGTTCGACGCATGAAGGAGACATGGTTGTAGTGAACATAACTCTCTTTATTCAGTACAGCATAGTAATGGCTGAATAAGACTGGTGAACTGGGCCAATGGGGCCAACTATATACAGTTCAAGGTTCCTGCGCTTGGACGCCATTGGATCATTTAAACCAGTAGGGGGTCCGTGATTGGAGCAGGGCAGCAGGGAATTGGATCCTTCTTCTCATTGTTCCTGAGTCCCCAAGCTCAGTCCTAAAGGCTCCAATGCAGGTAATAGTATCATTAGTTCGCATACATAACAGGTGGCAACACCAAAACCAAAAACTCTCAAGCAGCAGTTGAGAGCCCCATGGATATTGACAGATCGGGCGAAGTGGATGCTGAGACCCCTGATCAGGTGCTGGGGGTGTCCCCCACAGCCACTTGGCACAGGAGAGCGTGACCCCTTCCACCCCCTCTCATGGTGTTGGAGACCTGACCAAGCAAGCACCTAACCCAACCGCAGCCCGGACAGTTGATCAAGTGGGTCAGTTGCCAGAGAGGGTAAGCAGCAGGCAGGAAGAGCAGCTGGCAAACAGGCCAGATTAATGGCTCCCCAGCGGAGAAATAGGGCAGCTGGGGGAGGTTTCAAATTAGGCATGGAGAGCGGGGCAGTAAAATCACCCCAAGTCACTCCCCAAGACTGGAACAAGTCCCCCAAGGCAGAGTGGGTGCAGGGAGGCAGGCTGACAAACAGATCCACCCCCCCGCCCCAAAGGAGAAGCAGGTCAGTAGGGGAGTTCAAATGTGGAGCTGAGAGTAAAGGGAAGTCTGGAACAAGTCCCCCAATGCAGGGTGGGTGCAGGGGAGGGACGGTGGCTCAGTGGTAGAGCATCTGCTTGGGAAGCAGAAGGTCCCAGGTTCAAGCCCCGGCATCTCCAAAAAAAGGGGTCCAGGCAAATAGATGTGAAAAGCCTCAGCTTGAGACCCTGGAGAGCCGCTGCCAGTCTGAGAAGACAATACTGACTTTGATGGACCAAGGGGCTGATTCAGTATAAGGCAGCTTCAGATGTTCATATGAAGGTGGGCTGACAAACAGATCAGTAGGGGGTTTCAAATGGAGAGCAGTGGGCGGTAAGGACAAACACAGATCACCCCAAAACAAAAACAAAAAAAGCTTAGTGCGTGGGGGGAGGGGGATAAAATGGCAGAGAATTAAGTTGAAACCCCCCCCACACACACACACAAAAAAAAAAGTATCCAAAGAGCAATCCCTCATCTTACTGAAACCCAAAGTTGATGGGGGAGGTGAAATAAAATGGAAAGAAAAAGGAACTAGACAGCAGGAAAATCCCAATAAATAAGTATACTATGTGAAAGAGGAATCCAGTCCTGATGTTTCCACCCTTTGCAGCAAACAGAAACAGAATCACAACACAAAGGAATCCAGGGCAAAGCCAAACCCCCAGGGCCATGACTGAATAAGCTACCTAAGCAATCCCCCCACTATGCCCAGCAGCAAAGCTCTTTTGCAAGTACACCCTCTTTGTTCAAAACCACAACACCAAAGGAAATGCATGCTAGATCCGAGTCCCATTGCAATGAATGGGAACTCTGTTGTTGGCAGGTAGCAATGCCTGTCAAACTTTGGAGGGTCCCTATTTGTGTTTCCAAGGCTGGAAAACACCACCCCTCTCATTGTCTAGCATTTTCGCGTCAAGAGTTTCAGGGTGGGATACATTTTCTGAACAACCTTGAGCTGTGCCCAAAAGCTCGGAGATTTCTTTGGAGACTGCATGCGTGTTGAACATCACTTCCCAAGCTCCAATCTGGCCAGAACGTAGCACAAGTTTTGGCTCATCATGCAGTTCATGCCCATCCCTAAAATGAATGCTGATCTATATAGCTAACAGTGAAACGTGGCCCCCAACTAAACCCATGAATCGGGGCCACTGTGACACAAAGGAGACTTCTACAGACATGGAGGAAACCCCCCCCCCTCTCCCAGAAAAATCTGAAATCTTTTAAAATATGGATTGGGGAATGCAACTCTTCCACCAAACAGAGCAGCGTCGTCTGTGCATGTATACAGAATGCACCTGCATTCACTAATGGCTGGAGGTGGGTGGGGGAAAGCAAAAGGAACTGCCAATGCTTTGGGAGCCTCTGAGCCAGCAAGGAGAACAGGAAGAAGAAGAAGAAGATATTGGATTTATATCCCGCCCTCCACTCTGAAGAGTCTCAGAGCGGCTCACAATCTCCTTTCCCTTCCTCCCCCACAACAGACACCCTGTGAGGTGGGTGGGGCTGGAGAGGGCTCTCACAGCAGCTGCCCTTTCAAGGACAACTTCTGCCAGAGCTATGGCTGACCCAAGGCCATTCCAGCAGGTGCGAGTGGAGGAGTGGGGAATCAAACCCGGTTCTCCCAGATAAGAGTCCACACACTTAACCACTACACCAAACTGGCTCTCTACACCAAACTGGCAATGGATGCAGGTGTATATGCTGCTCCCAGCCCTTTTCATGTCTGCCACTAGAACAGACTCAGGGCTATTCCTCCCAAGACTCAAGGCCTCTGGGCTCCAGGAAACATCACCCATCATCGCTGCCACTGGCAAAGCTCCTGGAAGCTCTGTCTAGGGTGAAGCCAGTGGTTAATGAAGATGGATGGCAGCAGAAGCCACTGCCAGTGAGTTAAGGACCTGGCCATTCAACCAGGCAGCTAGGCGCAGCACAACTCCCTTCTCCAGCTACTCTGCTGTTCCCCACCTCCACCAGGGTAAGAGAGACAGGTGACAGGGAACAGGATAGGGTTCCCAGGCCGCTGCTGGGACCGGGGGATCTCCCAATTTGATTCCCCCATCCCTGCTTTTTCAAAACCAGCCAGCGGGGAACAAAATGGCAGCCATATTTGATGCTCTAGGATTAGTCTCTATGGCTAGAGTACCACAGCCAGAGGTGTCACACGACATGCTGAGCTCCTTTTCCCTGATTTTTCCTGCTGGCCCCATCCCCAGAGAGTGCTCAAGTCTCCAACTGGCCAGCAGGCTCCAAGGAGTGGGCTCCGCTTGCCCAACCTCATCATGCCCTGTCTGCTCCTGGAGCTAGGCGATCTGCTTGCTGCCCATTGCCTATATCTCTCCTGAACCCATCAGTCTGACTCCCACCTGCTGCCCTTTACATGGAGAGCTGGGCAGAAGAAGCCAATGGGAAGCGGCTTTGGGGAGCCGTCAGTGCTTCTGTCAAGCATCAGATCTCAAAATAACCAAGCGTTGATTTTGAAACAAAGTCTTAGTCTATTGATAATCCATTGTGCTCGGGTAGGCACCAGATTGGAAGTGATACAGTGTAACTCTAGAATACTAACTTTAAGGGGGCACATCAACGGTATTTTAGGAATTCTAACACAGGCATGTGAAACTAACACTCTGGCTACTTTATCTGTTCTTGCGGTTTAGCAACATCCCGGGTCCAGGTTTGAGCCTGGGAAAGCATCCCAGGAGACCTTATCGTCAAAGAGGACATTCCTGCATTTGCTACTAGCGAGAACTAAGGAATAGGCCATATGGCTTTGATGTGCAATACAGTAGAACAGTTGAAAATACAGTTATACCAAGAAAGAAACAATATGCTCGACAGCTTCTGTGAGTACAAGAAGGGGTGGAAGAGCTCCTGTAGGTGAGACGAAGGCAGGCAGCTGGCCCTCACTGGCCAGGAACAGCTCCTGTGAGTGAGATGAAGGTGAGTGGGTTGGGGCAGGCCTGCCTTCTCCGGCGCTGTCAGTAAGGAAGAGCTCCAGACTCACTCTGACCTGCGTCCATGCGAGCGGGGCTAGCACCGCAGGCAGGATTGCCAATGCCCATGGTTTGCTTTGCTGGGAGGGGGTAGATGCAGTCATGCTCTGGCCTCTTGATGCTGGGCAGCTTTGTTTGGGGACTGGGAGGGAAGCTGACACGTGGCCATGCTCCGCAGACTGTGGGCAGTGCAGACAGGGGCTGTTGGTTGCTAATGCCTGTGCTTCAAGTTGGGCCCCCAGCTCAAGCTGCACTTTGGTCCTGGGGGGAGGATGCTGGGGTGGGGATGGGTCCCCCCACCCCCATCGGCCCCCTTGCCTGGGAAGCTGCCTGTCGCCCTGCTTTTGTGGGAGCAGAAGGCGAGAGGAAGTGGCCAGGGGCAGTGACAGCTGAGCCTGCAAACGCTGAAGTGAGTTACTGGAGGAGTAGCAGGAGCAACAGCAGCTTCAGAGCATGGGGGAGAAAGGGGGGAAGGAAGGAACAGCCCCTGGAAAGGGGAACAGCTTTTGTCCCTGTTGCCTCAACTTGCCCAGAAAACCAGAAGTCAGAAGAGCCAGGCAGCGGATCTCTGCTTCCGAACAATCACAGCCTCTTGAATAAAACTATTGGTCTTAAAGGTGCTACTTTGGTCTGGTGTAGAACATGTGTCCACTGATGAAATTGTGTGTGTGAAACAGTATGCTGGTTTGGAGGCCCTCCCCCCGCTTCAGGGTCGTCAGAAAGGGGGGGGGGAGGGAAATGTCTGCTGGGAACTCTGTTATTCCCTATGGAGATTTATTCCCATAGAAAATAATGGAGAATTGATCCGCGGGTATCTGGGGCTCTGTGGGGGGCTGTTTTTTGAGGTAGAGGCACCAAAATTTCAGTACCGCATCTAGTGCCTCTCCCCAAAATACCCCCCAAGTTTCAAGAGGATTGGACCAGGGGGTCCAACTCTATGAGCCCCAAAAGAAGGTGCCCCTATCCTTCATTATTTCCTATGGAAGGAAGGCATTGAAAAAGTGTGCCGTCCTTTAAATGTGATGGCCAGAACTCCCTTGGAGTTCAATTATGCTTGTCACAGCTTTGATCTTGGCTCCACCCCTAATGTCTCCTGGCTCCACCCCCAAAGTCTCCTGGCTCCACCCCCGAAGTCCCCAGATATTTCTTGAATTGGACTCGGCAACCCTAGAACTTATATTAATCATATTTGTTTGGTGGGGCTGAAGGACTGCTGGACCAAACTGACTGTTGTTAAATGTAAGGTGCTTGTCATCTGTGACAACTGACTTTCATACTGCCCTGTTTTCGCCTGCCAGACTGGAGGCAGCAGAGTTTGTCCACTGTGTGTAAGCGAATTATTCCCCCCACCCACCCGCTGTCCCCCGCCAGTTTGGCTGAAAGGAACAAGCAGCTGAGCTGGAGGAGGCAGGAGAGGGGAGGGAATTTGACTGGAAGGGACGAAACATCTGAAGGGGAGGGCCAGCCCATCTCCACCCTGAGGGATGGTTTGTAGTTTCACTCAAGTACAACAAGAAGCTGTGGTTTTTTCCCTAAGGAAGATGGGGATTCTTGAGTACAGCAAAGCTAGTGCAGCCTCAGGGGAGCAGCTAGTGGAAGGCTTGGGATCTTCTGGGATCAGCCGGCATGAAGAAGAGGCAGGGGCTCTTCATGAGGAGTTAGACAGGATTGCCAAGTCCAATTCAAGAAATATCTGGGGACTTTGGGGCCGGGGCCAGGACACTTTGGCGGCGGAGCCAGGAAACATTGAGTTTGGAGCTAGGAGCAAGGTTGTGACAAGCATAACTGAACTCCAAAGGGAGTTCTGGTCATAACATTTAAAGGGAGACTGCACACCTTTTAAGTGCCTTCCCTCCGTTGGAAATAATGAAAGATGGGGCACCTTCTTTTGGGGCTCATAGAATTGGACCACTTCGTCCACTCTTTTTGAAAACTTTTTGAAACTTGGAGGGTACTTTGAGGAGAGGTACTGAACGCTATGCTGAAAATTTGGTGCCTCTATCTCAAAAAACATCCCCTGTGGAGTCCCAGATACCCATGAATCAATTCTCCATTATATCCTATGGGTATCATTCTCCATAGGGAATAATGGAGCACCCAGCAGACATTCCCGCCCCCCCCCCCCCCCCCCGTGGATGGATGATGAGAAAAAAGCCATTCTCCAAACATATGAAGCAGGATCCCATAAGAACTTACTCTCCCACACCCCATTATACCCATTTTGCAGGTCTTCTGGCCCAGGGGCTTCTTCTTTCAGCTCAGACACAACATTACGAGGGGAGATTCACATTCAAAGATGCAACAGCCATTCCCCCCCCCCCCCGCCCCTTCTCTCTCTCTGGCTAGAAATATTTCCAGCTCCCCCACCTGCTAAGCACCTTTCTAATTCACCCTTTCTTCCCCAAGACTTCCAGTGTAAGAGGAAAACAACCCCCCAGCCCCCACCCCTTTTGAATTTCTGTAACAAGCAAAACAAAGTCTCCAAAACTACTACCACTTACTCCTACCAACTTTTCAGTTTTTTAAAATAGTGGTCAGTATAGTATCCACTTTTCACACAGGGCAGCAAAGCAGTGGTACTTTTCTCCCTTTCTCACAATACAAGAACTCGTGGGCATTCGATGAAATTGCTGAGCAGAAAGGTTAAAATGGATAAAAGGAAGTACTTCTTCACCCAAAGGGTGATTAACATGTGGAATTCACTGCCACAGGAGGTGGTGGCGGCCACAAGTATAGCCACCTTCAAGAGGGGTTTAGATAAAAATATGGAGCACAGGTCCATCAGTGGCTATTAGCCACAGTGTATGTGTGTATATAAAATTTTTTGCCACTGTGTGACACAGAGTGTTGGACTTGATGGGCCACTGGCCTGATCCAACATGGCTTCTCTTATGTTCTTAGTGGTGCGGGAGGAGGAAATGGGGAGAATAGAAGGGAAGGGGGGTGCAGATGGAATGAAAGAGGGGGAATTTCCTCATGAATTTTTTATGAGTTCCCACACGTAGCAACAGACTAATCACAAGATTCACCCCAAGGATACAGAACAATCCTGTCAAATATATATACCTTCACAACACATATATCGTCAGCTAACTGTCTAATTAGCTAAATGATTCAAATAGAACAGTCATTGGAATTTCCTCATGAGCAAGCACTGATGCAAATCGCTGTTCACTGTCTATGTCTGAGAAGTTCAACAAAACTAACTCTGAAATTTGCATACAGACAAGTATCTGAGTCTGCGGCTCCCATTTTATATCCTTGCATGGAATATACGCATGAACATACTTGCCTTTGATATCAGCGCTGGCAATGACTGCAGTGTTGGCTCAGCAAGTCTGAAGGCCGGGTTGTCAGCACTTGTGACATAAACCTGAACAGTTAAGGAGCCGCAATCCATTAGTAGATGCTCATCCTGTCCTGGGAATCTTGCAAATCCACCAAGCTGATCGCAGTTCACTAGCCAAATATTTTATTCTGACAGATGCTTGAACCCCCTCCCCTCTTTTATAGAGCTCAGGAAGACAACAGAAACAGTGTGAACATATGAAGCTGCCTTATACTGAATCAGACCTTTGGTCCATCAAAGTCAGTATTGTCTTCTCAGACTGGCAGCGGCTCTCCAGGGTCTCAAGCTGAGGTTTTTCACACCTATTTGCCTGGACCCTTTTTTGGAGATGCCAGGGATTGAACCTGGGACCTTCTGCTTCCCAAGCAGATGCTCTACCACTGAGCCACCATCCCTTCTTCTCAAGCCTCTTGAAGAACATCAGAATCGACTAGTGGGTGGCACTGATCTTGGTGAACCACAGGTTGTGTAGTCTTGTGCTAGATTTTATTTCAAAGACTGCAACTTGTTTCATTCATTACAGAAAAATCAATATGTTAACATTTCAGCATGCAATCCACTTTTCCCCTTTCATGGGTGCGGAAGCTACAAGGCCGGATTTTGGGGGGGGGGGCACATGTTGTGGCTTGCCCCTGGCGCTGAGAAAGGAGGGCGGAGTCAGCGCAGCAAGGCACGTGATCAGGGAAGAGGAGCAAAGCAGGAGTCAAGTTGCACCGTTAAGACCAACTAAGTTCTATTCAGAACGTAAGCTTTCGTGTGCTAAAAACACACTTCTTCAGACAAGGGGATCAGGTATAGTGGGCTGAAAACAGGGGAACCTTAGCTGCACCTCCACCTGTCCTCCTGCCAGTGCCCCGCCCCACCCTCCCTAGGGTTGCCAAGTCCAATTCAAGATATTTCTGGGGACTTTGGGGGTGGAGCCAGGAGACTTTGGGGGTGGGTCCAGGAGACATTAGGGGTGGAGCCAAGATCAAGGCTGCGACAAGCATCATTGAACTCCAAAGGGAGTTCTGGCCATCCCATTGAAAGGGACCGCACACCTTTTCAATGCCTTCCTTCCATAGGAAATAATGAAGGATAGGGGCACCTTCTTTTGGGGACTCATAGAATTGGATCCCCTGGTCCAATCTTTTTGAAACTTGGGGGATAATTTGGAGAGAGGCACTGGATGCTATACAGAAAATTTGGTGCTTCTACCCCAAAAAACAGCCCCCCCAGAGCCCCAGATACCCGTGAATCAATTCTCCATTATTTTCTATGGGAATAAATCTCCCTAGGGAATAACAGAGTTCCCAGAAGACATTTCCCTCCTCTCCCCCCGCTTTCTGACAACCCTGAAGCGGAGGGAGGGCCTCCCAACGGGGGGATCCCCTGCCCCCACCTGGGGATTGGCAACCCTACTTCCCAAAGCCTGCTTTTCCCAACAATGGACGACTCTACTGCTAAGCAGAGAAGGACAAATGGAAGGGGAAATTGGCTGGCTTGGCTTGCCTGGGCCACACAGGCTGGAAGCGAAGCAAGTGCAGACAGAGCGGCAGCAGAGACCCGTCCTTCCAGTGCTGCACAGCACAAACCAGCCCCGCCTCCCTGGCCCGACCACCCTGTCCCCCTTTTGTGATCCAGAGGGGCTGGCTGGCTCTGGCTCCGTGCTGCCGAGGGAGAAGCGGGCACTGAACAGGCACGGGGGAAGTTGTGAAATTGACCAGGCAGCTGTAAAGGAGGAGGCGGCAGCTGTAACAGTGTGAGGTCTTCTGCTCAAACTGGCTGTGCAAAACTCCCCCCCCACCACCACTCCAAGAAGTTCAGGCACTGCCCAGAGTCGCAAAACTCTTCCCTGGTCCCTTGGGTGAGCACTTCATGCCTCATCTGAATGGGAGGAAAGGCTAGCCCCAATTGGGGGGGGGGACGAAGTTAGGGTTCCCAATCCCCCCGCTTTAGCGGGAGACTTCTGGGTTCCCAGCTTAATCTCCCAGTCTTCAAAAATTGAGAAGCGGGGGGGGGGGGTGGAGGGGGGGAGAACATACCTATAGAGCTCCTGTTGTAGAGCTCCTGAGCAGTTTGTAAAATCCCTGTCCCTTTAAGGCTGGGCAGGAAGGAGGAAACAGGAAGGGCTTCGGAGAACGGCCCCTCCCTTCTTTGCTTTCGTTTTCTCAGCAGGCACAGTTCTCCGGAAGAAGACCAAGTAAGTATTTGTGTGTGTGTGAGAGAGGGAGGGGGATTCCCTGGTATGGAGGCCCTCCCTCCCTTTAGAAAGTGTGTGGGGGGGAGGGAAATGTCTACTGGGCACTCTATTATTCCCTATGGAGAATGATTCCCATAGGGAATAATAGGGAATTGATCCGTGGGTATTGGGGGCCCTGGGGGGGCTATTTTTTGAGGTAGAGGCACCAGATTTTTAGTATAGCATCTAGTGCCTCTCCCCAAAATACCCCCCAAGTTTCAAAACGATTGGACCAGAGGGTCCAATTCTATGAGCCCCAAAAGATGGTGCCCCTATCCTTCATTCTTTCCTATGGAAGGAAGGCATTTGAAAAGGTGTGCTGCCCCTTTAAATGTGATGGCCAGAACTCCCTTGGAGTTCAATTATGCTTGTCACACCCTTGTTCCTGGCTCCACCCCCAGTGTCTCCTGGCTCCACCCCCAAAGTCTCCTGGCTCCGCCCCCAAAGTCCCCAGATTTTCCTTTAATTGGACTTGGCAACCCTAGACGAAGTGCCGGCAGTGCTTCCCAGGGCAGAAATCGTTCAGAACTTTTTTTGGAGGGGGCATTATATTATATATCAGTGTCACGCATCAAATGTGGGTTTCCATGCCTTCTTCCCCCACCCCCATCATCTTCCCTCAAACCCTTGATTCTTGAACAAGTCTGCCAGCTTTGCCGTTGTGGTTAAGAGCCTGGACTCCTATCTGGGAGAACCCGGCTTGATCTCCCCACTCCTCTTCCACGTGCACCTGCTGATGTCATCTTGGGTCAGCCCCAAGTTCTCTCAAGGCTGTTCTGCTCAAGAGCACTTCTGGGAGAGCTTCTCAGCCCCAACGACCTCACAGGGTGTCTGTTGCGGGGAGGGGAAGGGAAAGGAGCTCTGACTGAGACTCCAAATGAAGGGTGCGGTATAAATCAAATCTCTTCTTCTTTTAAAAGTTGGCTGACTAGTTGCTGTGTTCAATACTTTGCTCATCTCAGAGTTGCTAAAGTTTCCAAGTGAAGTCTTCCCTGGCCCCCAGAAGGGAATGGGGGAGGCGGTGGGGTTGCCAGATCATACAATCATAAGAGTTGGAAGGCACCTCCAGGGTCATCTAGTCCAACCCCCTGCACAATGAAAGAAATTCACAAATACCTCCCCCTAAATTTACAAGATCTGCATTGCTGTCAGATGCCATCTAGCCTCTGTTTAAAAACCTCCAAGGAAGGAGAGCCCACCACCTTCCGAGGAAGCCTGTTCCACTGAGGAACTGCTCTAACGGTCAGGAAGTTCTTCCTAATGTTGAGCCAGAAACTCTTTTGATGTAATTTCAACCCGCTGGTTCTGGTCCTACCTTCTGGGGCCACAGACAACATCACAGTTGGGAAACTCCTGGAGATCTGGGGACTGTGGTTGCCATCTCCCTCCCCACCCCTGGCCATCAGCATGGAATGAGGGAGTAGGGTTGCCAGAATCAGGTTGGGAACTGATCTCTGTAGTCTGGAAACAAGCTGTTACTTTTGGAGGATCCTCAGGGCCTAACTGGAGCCTCGCATCCCTACCTCCCCACTGTCCTGCATTCTCTCTTTCAGATGTGTAGCAACTTTTTAATGGAATGGTGAGGTCTAGATCAGTTGCTTTTGGTCATTTTAGAAGGGGATGTGTCAATTGGCTGTTGTTTTCCTTTCTCAATCCAACATCTCTTTGCTCCACACATTTACCTTGGCATTAGCTGAAAGTTGTTTTGTTTTATTTGAATGCATTTCCCACTATGTATTCTTCTAGAAGTGTGGTGGGAAATAAGTATGTGTTAAGAGTTCTTTGGGCGGCCTGATCTGTGTTTCCCCAGTGTCCATAAACTGACCAGCTAAAATGGACAAGAGCAGTGTGCATTTTGGTTTAATCAAGTTGGCTAACTGCTGAGATCAGGTCTGCTTCCTCCATCGCTGTTTTGGATGGAGAAGCAAGTTTGGCTTCTGACAAACTCCCCTATCTGGCGAAGAAAGTCGCTTCTATTGTATAACTTCCAGAAAGTTAACCATGTTAAGCTGTAAGCAGGAGGCGCTGCCTACCTTACGGGAGCACCCCAACAGGCAGTGGGGTCCCCGTTTCCTGATCTGAACTGTAAGAAGAGCCCTGTAAGCTCTTGGAGGATTGGCTACATCAGGAGAGTATGGCCTAATATGCAAAGGAGTTCCTGCTACAAAAAAAGCTGTTTAAGCTACACCCCTCGATGTAGCCAATCCTCCTGGAGCTTACAGTAGGCCCTATACTAAGAGCCCTGTAAGCTCTTGGAGGATTGGCTACATCAGGAGAGTATGGCCTAATATGCAAAGGAGTTCCTGCTACAAAAAAAGCTGTTTAAGCTACACCCCTTGATGTAGCCAATCCTCCTGGAGCTTACAGTAGGCCCTATACTAAGAGCCCTGTAAGCTCTTGGAGGATTGGCTACATCAGGAGAGTATGGCCTAATATGCAAAGGAGCTCCTGTTACAAAAAAAGCTGTTTAAGCCACACCCCTCGATGTAGCCAATCCTCCTGGAGCTTACAGTAGGCCCTATACTAAGAGCCCTGTAAGCTCTTGGAGGATTGGCTACATCAGGAGAGTATGGCCTAATATGCAAAGGAGTTCCTGCTACAAAAAAAGCTGTTTAAGCCACACCCCTCGATGTAACCAATCCTCCTGAAGCTTACAGTAGGCCCTATACTAAGAGCCCTGTAAGCTCTTGGAGGATTGGCTACATCAGGAGGGTATGGCCTAACATGCAAAGGAGTTCCTGCTACAAAAAAAGCTGTTTAAGCCACACCCCTTGATGTAGCCAATCCTCCTGGAGCTTACAGTAGGCCCTATACTAAGAGCCCTGTAAGCTCTTGGAGGATTGGCTACATCAGGAGGGTATGGCCTAATATGCAAAGGAGTTCCTGCTACAAAAAAAGCTGTTTAAGCCACACCCCTTGATGTAGCCAATCCTCCTGGAGCTTACAGTAGGCCCTATACTAAGAGCCCTGTAAGCTCTTGGAGGATTGGCTACATCAGGAGGGTATGGCCTAATATGCAAAGGAGTTCCTGCTACAAAAAAAGCTGTTTAAGCCACACCCCTTGATGTAGCCAATCCTCCTGAAGCTTACAGTAGGCCCTATACTAAGAGCCCTGTAAGCTCTTGGAGGATTGGCTACATCAGGAGGGTATGGCCTAACATGCAAAGGAGTTCCTGCTACAAAAAAAAGCCCTGCATATGAATATATAAAGGAAAAATATTAGGGGGCGGCATTTTTTAGTCCCCCCCCCCCTCAAAAATATGTAAATCCGGCCCTGGGAAGCTCTAAGCTTTTTATCTGGCATGTCTACACACAGCTGTAAGGTTCAGGCAAAGTGGACATGTTGCTCCAGGCCCCTATAAATAAATAAAATGTTATTATTACTGTAAAGCTCAGTCTCGATCTCAGCTCCTACTGCTCAAAGTTACTGACCAAACAAAGTTGCACCCGTCTGGCTTTTCACTTTCGACCCTCAAGGCTTAAAGAATCAAATAAATTTATCATTATTAAATGTGATGTGCCCAACTACCTGTTTATTATGCTGATGTTCCATGAATTTAAATACATTGTGTGATCTAGTGACATATTTTGGGGTTAGGCGTGCAGAAGGAGGACCCCAAGACTAATATTTGCCCCCAGCCATGGGTTACCTCTTTGCCGCCCTGTGAATTTATGCTTGATGGTGAGCTGCAGCCAACTGTGGTTCCTCACTGGGTATGTTATTTTCACCATGGTGGGAAAAATAATGAGTGCAGTTGCCTCACATATTGCCAGATGAAATGGTGAACACGTAAACTTTTTACTGTATACCACTGGTACTATAAATTGTGGAAAAGCCTAAGCAACCACGAAGGAAACTCTCCTGAGCTGTGCTTTTCAAGTTTGACCACAACTATCCAAGGCCCTATACTGAGAGGCTCCTTCTGTAAATCTAGGGAACCAAGCTGTGCTCAGTGCTCAGACCCAAACATCTGAGCTCGGCAGACCACATAAAAGGAACCTTCAGTCTCATTAAGACATTTCTTGTTGAAAAGCGATTAAAATAAGCATTGATATACAAACCATACTCCAGAGAGCAATTGTCTTGCAAGTGACAGAAATCTGCATTTAGATAATAAAACTGGGTCTTCAATTTGAAGGGTCCCTTCCTTTCAAAAGGCCATTACAAAGGTGCATCTTGCAACCTACTTTTCTGGAGGAATGACTAAGTGTACGTTTCAGTCGCCATGACAACCCTTTTCTCCTGCCAACGTTTTTTTTTTGTAGCCCAGACAGTTCTTTCTTCAGACAAGGCATGTTGCAAGACTGTGCCAAAACTATGTTCCAGCATTTACTGACAAGAGGAAAATCTACGATGGTTACTGTTTTGGCAAAATCCAACTGCTTGACAAGGTGAGAATTTCTGGGTTCTTGGCACAGGAAACTGAAGAGACCAGCATTTTTAATATTAAGTTTGGTAAAAATTGACAAGCAAAACTCTGTTTCCCAAAACAATAGCAGTATCACAAATATCAGAAACAAATGAAAGGTACGAAGATGTGCTTACTTCATCAGACAGCAACAGAATCAAAGCCAAAGACTCCTTTCATCTTGATAAAAGTTCTCTAACAGATCTGTTATTACTTCAGTATGCCAAACTAAACATTTATCCTTCGCGTTCAATCACATGCGATGGAAATTACTTTCAAGTATGCCTAAAACCCAATTTCATATATAAACCTGTACAACACTAAAAACTACATTGCCAGCTTTCCAATTTTAAAACGGCACTCTCTTAGCTATCCCTCTACTAGACAGGGTATCTTCTCCCACATTAAGTTTATTTCTTGATCTCTACAAAACAAGGAGGGGCCATTTTGGCCCAAGTGTTTGACCCTCTCCAAAACTATGGGTCCAGATCCTCTTTTCATAATGTGCTAACCAAATCTTTTGCTGATAATGTCTAGTTCTTTAAATAGAGTTGAGAGTGAGATGATAAACACCTTATTGTTCCCTTTGGTATGCGTGCTCATTTCTATAGACTTGCTATTCTCCCTAGTCAATAGATGCGATAAGTTTTCAAAGAAGTACAAAACCTGAAAAACCTGCAAGGAGATCTCACAGACAATGACAGATGAGTGTCTTTCTGCAGCCACAATTCACACAAAAAAAGAGAAAGTTCTTTTACCCCACTGTTAACTGATAAACATGCAGAAATGAGTCAGTTTCCAAATTAATCCCTTACAAGAAATTTTGTGTCTCTGTAGTGCATGTCTGTCCTGCATGTCCTTCAAGGAGCATATGTGGTTCTCCCTTTCCGTTTGTATCCTCAAAGCAACCATGTGAGGTAAATTAGGTTGGGAGACCTTCCAAGCTTCATAGAGTAAGGATTTCAATCCTGGGTCTCCCAGATACTATTGTGTCTTGCAAACCACTACATCACATTGTACACTATATCTTGCAAACCACTACATCAGGTTAGGCTGGGAATTGTTAATTTCTGTATATTCATATACATATACAGAAATTAACAATTTCCAGCCTAACCTGATGATTCTGTTTACTGGATCCTGTGCCCATAGGCGTGATAGGTCAGTTCCCTAATAAAGTAACATAAAATGAACGAGTCATTGTGCCGTAAGGTGCCGCAATATATGGGACGTCATTCATAAGTTAAACGGTTATTTTAAATCATTAGGGTTTGTAGAATCTTTCGGGCTCAAGTGCCATGTTCTACTGGAGAAAGTTTTCCTTCCAGACGTTTCGTTCTCAGCTGCGGAGAACATCCTCAGTGGCGTTGCAGCCGGAGCAGGCGCTCTGACCTTCTTGGCTGCTGTGCATTGAGTGATTTTAAAACACGTCTGGAAGATTAATATGTTTTGGTCTTGTTACTCGAGAGCCGGTCCTTGTTATGCTGCCAGAGCCCTAGAAAGAACAAACAGCTGTCTTGTGATGTGCTGACCTGGTTAACCAAGGCTAGCCTGATCCCATCAGATCTTGGAAGCTCAGCAGGATCAGTCTTGGCTACTTTTCGGAAGGGTGACCTCCAGGGTTGTGACACAGAGGCAGGCAATGGCAAACCGCCTCTGAAATGTCTCTTGCCTTAAGAACAAGTCCAGCTCGCCACCTAGTGGTGCATCATGCTAAAGAATGTAGAACTTTTGGCTGCCAGACAATCTTAGGATCTCCTGGCTATTCGACACATAATGTCATACAATAATTAATTCTTGTTGTGATGCAGGCAGCGCATCCAGGGGCGTACCCAGGATTTTTTTTTTAAATTGGAGGCTTTTTAAAAATTCAGGGGGCCACTCTATTTTTGAAAGAGGCGGGGCTGACAGGCCAGGTCTTCCTGCTTCTTGCAGACAGCTGTTGCGAGACGCATGAAGACCCATCAGCCACCATCTCTCACTCTGCCGTCCTGCTCAGCCTAGCAGGAGGGGAAAGAGAGCCAGATCTTCCTGCTTTTGCAGCCAGCCATCTGCGAGAGCATGGACCCACCACAGCTGACTCTTCCCCTCCCTTCCTGCTCTGCGGGGTTGGGGGCCCTGGGTTGGTGGTCTCCACAGGAAATTGGGGTGGAGTCCCCAGAGGCCCCTCGTAGGTACAGGTCTGAGTGCATCATTTCTAGAAAAAGAGATGGCAGGCTCAAGTATATCTGGATTAGGAACAATACCCACTGATTCACGGTAGCCTTCCTCTAACTCTTGATTAATGCTGCAATAAGCATCAGGGTCGCGATTAATCTAGTCTCATTAACCTATTCTCACTTTGTCTATATCCAAAGGCTGACACTTGTCATTGAGAAAAGATGCCAGGGCAGAATCCTGGTGAATCCTGGCCAAAGCTGAATCCAGACAAGAAGTAGGTAATGTTGATCACGAAGGCTGATGCTCTGGAGGCAAAGGATCCACTTGTTTTAGACAGGCATTGTGAATCAGGTTGGGGGGCATTGTGAATCAGGTTGGGGGGTGGCTCATGGACTGACCCCTGCTTTTGAAAAGCACGTTGGCACAGAAGCACAAGTAGCCAAGACTGATCCTGCTGAGCTTCCAAGATCTGATGGGATCAGGCTAGCCTTGGTTAACCAGGTCAGCACATCACAAGACTGTTTCTAGTCCAACAACTCTCCCCTTTCTCAAACTCAGCTGAAATGGCCATGGAAATCCATGCTTGCAACCTTGCAGATGGATTACTATAACATTCTCTTCATGGGTCTTCCCTTAAAGATAATCCAGAATCTACAATCAGCTCAGAATATGCGGCTATGCGGCTGCCAGTTTTCCAAGTTCAGTTCAGTTCAAGATACTGAATATATCCTTCAAGACCTTTGGCCCACATATCTGAGCCTTTCACCCCATATATCCCCATGAACCAATTACAGTCCTCTAGTTGCCACCTTCTACTTGTCCCCCCCAACTTAACCTACCAACGCCCAGTCCTTTTCAACAGTGGTTCCCATACTGCAAAACATGCTCTTGAGGAGATGGTGGGGGCACTGCCTTTAGAAATTTTTAGAAGGCACTAAGACCATTTCATTTATTAGAGTTTTTAATAAGACTTGAGCTTCAGGAATCTTCTTGGGATGTGTTAAAGAGGCAATTTTTGTAACTGGAGGTTTAAAATGCCTTGAGTCACAAAGGAAAGGGAGATTATAAACATTTTCATTAATGAATACATAAAATCTGGAGATAAGGTTGTCTGCCAGCCATCCTACCCATGGACAAATTGTGTGTGTGTGTGTGGGGGGAGTAACAATATATATTATAATTTATTTGTTTGTTTGTTTCATTCCATTTATATCCCTCCCTCCCCGCCAAGGCGAGCTCAGGGCGGCTTACATAGATTATAATTTATAATATGGTTTATTTATAAAACCATTATAATATATAAATGGGTTTCCTCACTGACTAGGAAAACACAATTTAAGGCAATCTTAGTGTCATCCAATTTTGTCAGACTTTCTTTCATACACTACTGCAAGCACACAGACTGCATGTGTTCAATATCTTTTAGTGTAGGTTAGTCATTCTTGCTTATAAGAAGGCAGTAAGATCCTATGATTCTTTTAGCTCCATGAAAGTGTAACCATTAAAGTACTCATCTCACTATCAACCTGGAAATACAGTTGCTGAGTACAACTCTATAGTTAATGACTCATCCAGGTAGGGTGACCATAATGTCTGAAGGCCAGCCAGGGACACATTGGGGGGGGGGGGAGGTAGGGGTGCGCGCGCGCGCCGCCGGAAACAGGAAGTGACGTCACTTCCGGTGACGACATGCCACCACAGGAAACAGGAAGTGACATCACTTCCTGTGACATCATTTCCTGTCACTAATAACACAGGTCGAGATGCAGGACAGGAACCCGGAAGTGACCGACAGGCTGCTTCAGCGTGCCGCTGCGCCGGCCCCCTGGGCCCCACAACGATGGGACCGATGCCACAGGGACGGGCTCGAAACACTCTATAACCCCTCAAAAGAACAGCAGTCTAGCTCGCTTCCCCCGAGCCCTGCCGCCATAAGCCTCAAGGGGGCTCATTTTGCGGCATCTCCCGGGGGGAGGGTGGCACCCGCACGGGACACATATCAAATGAAAGAGGGGGCGCAGGGCTATCAGAAACAGCCGGCGGAGGGAGTCACGAGACCACCCCACTGGGGGATCCACACCCCGAAAGTGATGAAGGTGGCGCAGACAGAGCCAACAGAGCCAACAGGACAAAATAAATAGGCTGCATTATGCAGCACAGTTGAGAAAGTGCCTTATCCCATATACTGATGAAGTAAATACAGGATCTGAGAACAAAATTGTACCAGAAGACACAAACACAAAGCTCCCTTACACTGAATCAGTGCTTGGGTCCACCAAAGTCAGTATTATCTACTCCAGTCACAAACACAAAGCTCCCTTACACTGAATCAGTGCTTGGGTCCACCAAAGTCAGTATTGTCACATAAGAACATAAGAGAAGCCCTGTTGGATCAGGCCAGTGGCCCATCCAGTCCAACACTCTGCGTCACATAAGAACATAAGAGAAGCCCTGTTGCATCAGGCCAGTGGCCCCTCCAGTCCAACACTCTGTGTAACATAAGAATATAAGAGAAGCCCTGTTGCATCAGGCCAGTGGCCCCTCCAGTCCAATACTCTGTGCCACATAAAAATATAAGAGAAGCCCTGTTGCATCAGACCAATGGCCCCTCCAGTCCAACACTCTGTGCCACATAAAAATATAAGAGAAGCCCTGTTGCATCAGACCAATGGCTCATCCACTCCACCACTCTGGTCACATAAGAACATAAGAGAAGCCCTGTTAGATCAGGCCAGTGGCCCCTCCAGTCCAACACTCTGTGTCACATAAGAACATAAGAGAAGCCCTGTTGGATCAGGCCAGTGGCCCCTCCAGTCCAACACTCTGTGCCACATAAAAATATAAGAGAAGCCCTGTTGCATCAGACCAATGGCTCATCCACTCCACCACTCTGGTCACATAAGAACATAAGAGAAGCCCTGTTAGATCAGGCCAGTGGCCCCTCCAGTCCAACACTCTGTGTCACATAAGAACATAAGAGAAGCCCTGTTGGATCAGGCCAGTGGCCCCTCCAGTCCAACACTCTGTGTCACATAAAAATATAAGAGAAGCCCTGTTGCATCAGGCCAGTGGCCCCTCCAGTCCAACACTCTGTGTCACATAAGAACATAAGGAGGGAAGGGAAGGGAAGGGAAGGGAAGGGGAGGGAGGGAGGGAGGAAGGAAGGAAGGAAGGAAGGAAGGAAGGAAGGAAGGAAGGAAGGAAGGAAGGAAGGAAGGAAGGAAGGAAGGAAGGAAGGAAGGGGGAGGGAGGGAGGGAGGGAAGGAAGGAAGGAAGGAAGGGGGGAGGGAGGGAAGGAAGGAAGGAAGGAAGAAAGGAAGGAAGGAAGGGAGGAGGGAGGGAAGGAAGGAAGGGAAGGGAGTGAGGGAAGGAAGGGAGGGAAGGAAGAAAGGAAGGAAGGGAGGGAGGGAAGGAAAGAAGGAAGGGAAGGAAGGAAGGAAGGAAGGGAGGGAGGAGGGAGGGAAGAAAGGAAGGCCGCCCCCCGCCCCCCCCCCTGCTTTCGGCCCCCTTACCTGATTCCAGGGCGGCATCCAGCGGCGGCGGCGGCGGGGAGTCCTGCGGCGGCGGCCTCGCGGCGAGGGAGGGAGCTGCCGGCGCTGGCCTCTGGAGGCCTCCAGGGACCAGCGCCGGGCCTCTCCGCTACCGGCGCTGGCCTCTGGAGGCCTCCAGGGACCAGCGCCGGCTGCTCCGCGGCTTCCCCGCGGCCTCCGCTGGCCGGCGCTGGTCCCGGAAGGCCTTCCAGAGGCTCTGGAAGGCCTTCCGGGACCAGCGCCGGGTGCCCCGCGGCCTCCCCGCGGCCTCCGCTGGTCCCTGGAGGCCCTCCAGAGTCTCTGGAGGGCCTCCAGGGACCAGCGGAGGCCGCGGGGAAGCCTTCGCTGGCTGGCGCTGGTCCCGGAAGGCCTTCCAGAGGCTCTGGAAGGCCTTCCGGGACCAGCGCCGGGTGCCCCGCGGCCTCCCCGCAGCCTCCGCTGGTCCCTGGAGGCCCTCCAGAGACTCTGGAGGGCCTCCAGGGACCAGCGGAGGCCGCGGGGAAGCCTTCGCTGGCCGGCGCTGGTCCCGGAAGGCCTTCCAGAGGCTCTGGAAGGCCTTCCGGGACCAGCGCCGGGTGCCCCGCGGCCTCCCCACGGCCTCCGCTGGCCCCTGGAGGCCCTCCAGAGTCTCTGGAGGGCCTCCAGGGACCAGCGGAGGCCGCGGGGAAGCCTTCGCTGGCCGGTGCTGGTCCCGGAAGGCCTTCCAGAGGCTCTGGAAGGCCTTCCGGGACCAGCGCCGGGTGCCCCGCAGCCTCCCCGCGGCCTCCGCTGGTCCCTGGAGGCCCTCCAGAGACTCTGGAGGGCCTCCAGGGACCAGCGGAGGCCGCGGGGAAGCCTTCGCTGGCCGGCGCTGGTCCCGGAAGGCCTTCCAGAGGCTCTGGAAGGCCTTCCGGGACCAGCGCCGGGTGCCCCGCGGCCTCCCCGCGGCCTCCGCTGGTCCCTGGAGGCCCTCCAGAGTCTCTGGAGGGCCTCCAGGGACCAGCAGAGTCTGCGGGGAAGCCTTCGCTGGCCAGTGCTGGTCCCGGAAGGCCTTCCAGAGGCTCTGGAAGGCCTTCCGGGACCAGCGCCGGGTGCCCCGCGGCCTCCCCGCGGCCTCCGCTGGTCCCTGGAGGCCCTCCAGAGTCTCTGGAGGGCTTCCAGCGACCAGCGGAGGCCACGGAGAGGCCTCCACCACTGCCGCCGGGCTCCGCGCGCGGGCGGGGAAGGCGGCGAGTGAGGGAGGGAGCGTCCCTGCGCGTGCGCAGGGGCCCTGCGCAGGCGCAGGGACGCTCCCTCCCTCACTCGCCGCCTTCCCCGCCGGCGCCCGCGGCCCACCGGCTCCGGGGCTGCCTAAACCGGGACCTTTAATGGTCCCGGTATAGGCAGCCCGGGAGCCGGGATTGGGTGGCCAGAACCGGGAATGTCCCGGGAGACCGGGACGGTCTGGCCACCCTACATCCAGGAATGTTATCACTTAAGTTGTATCAGTTGCCTGGAATCAGAAGCCTGGAAAATGCCATCCCCCTCTCACAAAGAAGATTGTATATGAGAGACATTCATTAATGTTTCCAGCTACTAATAAGGAAGGATAGTCCCATGATTAGACTTTCAAATCGACATATGAAACCGAAAAAGAATTTAAAGATGAAAAAGAACAAACCAAATTTCTGGATAACATGTGTTATAACAAACAAGGCAATTTCCATTCCTAAAAGCAGGTCTCTGAGTCAAAAGCCTAGTAACACCATGAGAGCAATGTATTCTGCTGTGAGATGTATATGATACTTGTACAAAGCTAGTATTGCTTTCAGTTCTCAATATAAATGAAGATATAACAATTTAACTGAAGAAAGACTACTACATGAATCCCCTTCAATGGATATCCAGGGCCGGTGCTATCCACTCGGCCAGGTAGGCAGCTGCCTAGAGTGCCACCTGGCTATAGGGGTGGGTGGTGGGTGCCCCTCCCTGCATGCACCCTGGTGCCCCTTTCCCCCCACTGCTGCACTCACCCTTTCAGTCCTGGCCGTGCCGGGTCAAAGCTCTGCCAGATGCCACACACCTCCTGCAGTCGCCACAGCTCCGAGCCCCATGGCACGTTCAGCTGCACCACCAGCCCCAGCAGCCTGGGCAGGTGCCACGACTGCAGCTCCCCCAGCTCCCACACCAGCCGATCCTCCCAGCCCCGCTGCAACGCTTGGTAAAAGAGTGACGGTGGGCCTGGCGGCCACTCCACCCCCACACAAACAAAGTCCTCCTCCAGCAAGTAGGCAAAGACCTCCTCACCGGACCCCAGACCCTCTTCCTGTCCTGCTCCCCTTTCTTTTGCGGCGAGGGCAAATACCTTTTTGATTGCAAATACTTGGGATAACAGATGTTTGCAAGCTCTACTTCTTTGAATGGCAAGACTTCTTAGAAAACATTTATTCAGAGCATCTGAAGCTGTCCCTAAATCCATAACAAACACCATCTCAAAAAACAACCCCCCCATAATTTCCAAAGGAAGACAGGACTTTAATTTGGTATTTGCTCTCAGCTGCTAGGACATTGTATGCGCAGCTGTGGAAACAGGGAAAAATCCCAGGGAAAAATGGGATTGGATTGTGAAAGTTTTATCGTGGAGTGAGATGGACAAATTAACTAAAACTTTAAGAGACTATGATTTAGATATATTCAAAAAGGAGTGGAAGAAATTTAAAGGATATATGGAGAAAGAGTGGAATGTAAAAAGACATTGGACAATTTTTTAGTATTAATGAGAAAAGAAAAGTATTGAACTTTGATTGGTTAGTGGTACCTTATAATTGAATTTAAATTTATAACTTCAGGGAAGTCAAATATTGGAGGGAGGGGGGGTTGAAATATCATATGGGTTAGTATAGAAAAGAGACAATTAAATATTGTAACCATATGTTATTAATAAATTGTTAAAATGTAAAAAAAACAACCCCCCCATCAAAATCTACAAAAATAAAACATGAGTGAACAGCATTTTTTTAATCAGAGTATTCATTCATTCATTCATTCATTCATTCATTTATTCTGTCAAGGCCCCGGCAGTTCAATGAGACAGTCCATTTCAAGAACAGCTGTTTATTGATACATGACAGGTCAGAGCAAGACAGTCCTTGCAAAAACTGGCTTTGGCGGGCTTTTGCCCTTTTCATATAGCCCTGGCCCAAACCGTTACACATTCAAAGGAAAGCGGGAAGCAAGCAGTCCCTCCCCCCAAGACTCTTCCCAAGCCCCCCACAGGTGTGCACATAATCAAGCAAGAGCGACCTTGGTAACTCTTGAGACTATGCAGAAAGTTACACAGAGATAGCAGCAAAGTGGAGTGGAGACACTGGAAAGCAAAAGTGGCAAGAAATAATAATGGCAAGAGCCTTCTTGACGCATTCATTCATTCATTCATTCATTCATTCATTCATTCATTCATTCATTCATTCATTCAATTTGATTTATCACCCCATCCTGGCCAGGCCAGGCTCTGGGCAATGTAAATAAGATAAAAAATACATAAAATAAAACAAATACATAATTTAGTACAATAAAACAATATCATTTATTTATTTTAATTAACTTATACCCCACCCTCAGATAATTAAAGCAGTTAAGAACAAGTTCCCAGGTGAGGGTAGGGATCCTTTGATTTCATGGGCTCCTGTACTCTGCTGGCCAGCTGGTTGGCATGGGGAAGTCCCACTCACAACAGCGACCACTGGTGGTCACCCCACTCCCTCCCCTCCCACGCAATTTAAAGGGCCCTCCAACTGATCAGCAGAAGCACATGGCCCACTGATCAGTGGGAGGGCCCTTTAAATCTTACAAAAGGAGAGAGGGGGGGCGGCGGCTACTGGCCACGTGCCTAAATTCCAAGTGACAAATTCACCATTTGGAGTTCGGATGTGCATAGTGCCTGGCCCCACTTGCAAAAACATTTGAAGGGAAGGTTCCCTTTAGATTGCTTTTGCATGTAGGGGCCATCCATGCCTGAAATCCAAGTGGCAAATTCACCACTTGAAATTCAGGCTTGCGTAGCACCTGCTTGCAAAAACCATTTGAAGTTAAATGGGTTTTGCAAGTGGGCGCCACTGGTGCCTTCCCAGGCAGTACATACTATACACAGTAGTATAGTCCACAGTCTCTATCCCATTATCTAAGCATCTTTCTGCACCGTTTTGTTACCGTAAAGCCCTACATCTGTGTTTAATATACAGTGCATGACTTAAACGACTCTAAAAAAGTAACACCAACCGATGCAGGGGCCTTCATATCATCAAATACCTCAGGGAGGAAACATCACCCAGCTACTGTGCTTGAGGACTGAACTACAAGTCTGAAGTTCAAATACTAGCATATTGGCAAATAACACGTTATGTAGGAAATAAATGCCTGGATTGCCAAACTTTTTTCTCTCCCCCCCCTTCCCCCTCCCTCAACTGAAATGCAGTTATAAGGAGCATCACAATATTGTACATCCTATGCTACTCTTTGACCATGAGGGGGGAAAATATACGCAATGCAAGTGTTCTACGCTACTTAGAAGAAAAGGCAGGATGTGTAGAAATAGGCTTACCAAACCTCAGGTCCCAGAGGGGGATCCCCCGGTTTTACAGGCTTCCCCCCTCCCCCAGCCAGCTGGCTGGCGGGGGAAGCCCCGCCCCCATAGCCATCATGCACCTCCATGAACGATTCCCATAGAGAATGATAGGAAATTGAGCTGCGGGTATCAGGGGCTCTGGGGGGGCTGTTTTTTGAGGTAGAGGCATCAAATTTTCAGTATAGCATCTAGTGCCTCTCCCCAAAATACCTCCCAAGTTTCAAAAAGATTGGATCAGGGGGTCCAATTCTATGAGCCCCAAAAGAAGGTGCCCCTATCCTTCATTATTTCCTATTTAAGGAAGGCATTTTAAAAGATGTGCAGTCCCTTTAAATGTGATGGCCAGAACTCCCTTGAAGTTCAATTATGCTTGTCACACCCTTGCTCCTGGCTCCGCCCCAATGTCTCCTGGCTCCACCCCCAAAGTCCCCAGATATTTCTTAAATTGGACTTGGCAACCCTATGTAGAAAACATTTATTTTTTTATTTACAAAACTTGATCTAAAATGCTTTCAGAACCAAAATGACTTCAACACTGAAGTCTGCTAACTGCCATCTCCATTTCCCCAGAATGCCACGTGGTTCAGTCTTAAAGGGCTAGTGGCATATAAATAATCAAATGTAAAATTGACATCAACTATCATTCCCTGTCACATACGATAGTCACATTGCACTTTCACTACCCACTTGTCCTAATACCGAGCATCTCTGTCAATGAAGTTCTTGACTTCTTTCACGAATGAGTCCTCTCTGATAAGCAGGAGTTTGTGGAGCCTTGTAATGGGAGTCGCTGCATTGTTTTTGCTGTGGCTGGGAATATATACTTTGCAGAAAACGGCGATCCTGTTCCCTCAGAGGTTTGTTTGTTGCGCAGTTTTAATTAGTCCATGATACTGATGTAGAAAGAACATTATCAGCATGCAAGACTACTAGCAAAGAATTCGTTTGGTTTCATTTAATTAAAACAGACCTTGTGTAAAAAGTAGCCATTGTTTATCAAGAAATAAAGCCAACAGCCCTTTGGCAAAGCCTCAAGCGATCTGAACTGTCTGCGTCTTTTTGCGGTAGCACATTTCACTCTGTGTTGACAACACAAAAGAATTCTCTTGCAGTCTTCCCTGTCAAGTTTTTCAGTATTTGGTGAGTAATTCACCACCTGACTGCTGTTGAAGGAAAACGCCCTGTCAGTACTTTCTCCCAGTCCTATCCAGAGAGCCAACGCATACTTGAGAATATTACATGAAAAATGGTTGTCAAGTTTGACGGTTAGAAGGATAAGGGCCCCTCCTTGACGGCACTTGAGCCAGTTTGGTGTAGTGGTTAAGTGTGCGGACTCTTATCTGAGAGAACCGGGTTTTATTCCCCACTCCTCCACTTGCAGCTGCTGGAATGGTCTTGGGTCAGCCATAGCTCTGGCAGAGGTTGTCCTTGAAAGGGTAGCTGCGGTGAGAGCCCTCTCCAGCCCTCACAGGGTGTCTGTTGTGGGGGAGGAAGGTAAAGGAGATTGTGAGCCGCTCTAAGACTCTTCGGAGTGGAGGGCGGGATATAAACCCAATATCTTCATCCACCTCACAGGGTGTCTGTTGTGGGGGGTGGGGAGGTAAAGGAGATTGTGAGCCGCTCTGAGACTCTTCGGAGTGGAGGGTGGGATATAAATCCAATATCTTCATCTACCTCACAGGGCGCCTGTTGTGGGGGAAGAAGCTAAAGGAGATTGTGAGCCGCTCTGAGACTCTTCGGAGTGGAGGGCGGGATATAAATCCAATATCTTCATCTACCTCACAGGGTGTCTGTTGTGGGGGAGGAAGGTAAAGGAGATTGTGAGCCGCTCTGAGACTCTTCGGAGTGGAGGGCAGGATATAAATCCAATATCTTCTTCTTCTTCTTCTACTGCTGGAAAGCTATCCTGAACTGGCTTCCAGTAGAGGGCCAGCAGCAAATGCGGCCGGTGGCAGCCATGCTCTGAAGTCAGAAGCAGGGGTGGGTGGGTGGGGGTGGTTTCACCCATCCCTGTCCCATGCCCACTTTGGAGACTCAGAGCTGTGGGGTGGGGATACAGTCAAGTCCCTCCTTGCCAGCATTGCCAGGACCCTGCTGTCCTGGGCCAGATGGGCGTCAGTGTGGTGGCCACCAGCCATGCACCAAGGAAGCAGGCAGGAGGATGGGGTGGTTTTGCCCATCTCTGGCCTATGCCTGCTGCAATGACTTTGGAGTCACTGCCTGCCCCTTCAGCCTCCACACGTCCTTCTCTCCCTCGGCAACTGGCCAGGTGCCCCTCATGGGTAGGGTTGCCAAATCCAATTCAAGAAATATCTGGGGACTTTGGGGGTGGAGCCAGGAGACATTGGGGGTGGAGCCAAGAACAAAGGTGTGACAAGCATAATTGAACTCCAAGGGAGTTCTGGCCATCACATTTAAAGGGACAACACACCTTTTAAAATGTCTTCCTTCTATAGGAAATAATGAAGGATAGGGGCACCTTCATTTGGGGCACATAGAATTGGACCCCCTTGTCCAATCATTTTGAAACTTGGAGGGTACTTTGGGGAGAGGCACTAGATACTATATTAAAAATTTGGTGCCTCTACCTCAAAAAACAGCTCCCCCAGAGCCCCCGAAACCTCCAGATTAATTCCCCATTATACCCTATGAGAATCGATCTCCACATAGGGAATAATGAAGTGCTCAGCAGACATTTCCCTCCCTCTCCCCCTTCTCCGCCCGTTTCTGGCGACTGAAGCGAGGGATTGGCCTCTCTACTCACGAGTTGCTGCCAGCTTCTTCAAAATAACACAGACACCCCATCCCAAGAGGAAGCCTTTCGATCGGAGACTGGAGCCTCCGGAGTTGGAAACGCACATGGCCCTCTGGGGGCGGGGCTTCTTCCTGCTGGCCAGCTGACCTGGGGATTGGCAAGCCTACTCATGGGCCTGCTTGCAAGTGCTGTCAAGGGGGGGGTGTAAATGAATGGAGATGGCAGGGGGGCCACACACATCCTTCTCCCACTCGGCAACTGGCCCACTACCCCTCATGAGTCTGCCCGTCAGCACTGTCAGGGTGTGTGTGTGTGTGTGTGTGAATGGCTGGGGGGGGTAACCACATGCATCTTTCTGCACATGTCCTTCGCAACTGGCCTAGCACCCCTCCTTTTTTTTTGCTCAGTTTCTCCGCTGACTTCCAGGGAATTGCCTGCACACTCACAAGCTTTCCTTCATAACTGCGAGGGATAGAAAGCTGCTATTTAACAGCGGGACAGATCAGATTCTCTGCCCAACTCTCTGTGCTTTCTATGGGTTCATGACACACACACAGCCTCACTTGAAATACACGGTGGTCTTTCCCAGTGGTTGGGGTCACCCTGGTTGGGCATCCACAGCTAACCCTTGGCCAGGCACAAGAGTCCCTGAAAACAGTGAAGGATGGAGGGTGCAACTGTCCTCCCTCTGCATCCATCTGAAACGAAGGAACTGCACCCTGGATCTCTGTACTGGCACATCCCACAGTGAAGGGAGCCCCTTCCTGATGGAGGAGCAGAGCAGAATCTCTCTTGTCCCTACAGTTGCCAGTTTCAGGTAGTGGGGAAGAAGAGGATCTAGTAGACTCAGGTTCAAATCCTCACTCTGCCATGGAAGCTCGCTGGGTGACCTTGAGTCCCTAACACACTCTCAGTCTAACCTTCATCAGAGGGCTTTTGTTGTGAGGATAAAATGGAGGAGAGGAGAACGGTGTAAGCCACCTTGGGGAGAAAGGTGGGGTAAAAATGGCTTGGGGAATTCCTGGAGATTTGGGGGTGGATGCTGGGAGGCATGTGGAATTCTCTGCCTGAGGATGTTGTGATGGTCACAGGAATAACCAGCTTTAAAGGGGGATTAGATTCATGGAGGATATTTCCAGGGCTTTTTTTGAGCAGGAATGCACAGGAACGTCATTCCGGCTGGCTTAGTGTCAGGGGTGTGTGGTCTGATATGCAAATGAGTTCCTGCTGGGCTTTTTCTATACAAAGCCCTGTGCAAAACAATGGTGGCATCAGGGGGTGTGGCCTAATATGCAAACGAGTTCCTGCTGGGCTTTTTCTACAAGAAAATCCCTGGATATTTCTATCAGTGGCTACTAGCTATGGTAACTGTGGGGAACCTCTATGTTCAGAGACACTAAACCTCTAAATCCCGGAGCCAGGACTAAGAACACCATACTTAGTAAATAGCAATGTTCTTGCTTCAGTTATCACACGGATTTTGCATCTTTTCTTCATCCTCCTTAAAAACAGACTGGGGGTTGAGGGGGCTTAGGTTTTTAAATGGAGAGTTATGTCATAAATGTACATCTCACAGTTTCCTGTGAGGTTATCAGGTCCGGAAGGAGAGATCATATTACTGAGTGGTCAACAGCAATCTAATTCAGATTATTAAATCTTTTATTTTCCCCAAATTTCTGTTTTTATTTCGAGCCATTCCTATTCTTATTCCTGAGGATTTATTTGTGGGTTGGCGTCGTTCGTTCTTAAGATATATTTGGAACAAGGGCTTGTCTAGAATAGGGTATGCAACTCTTATTCGTTCTAAATCCTCAGGGGGTCTGGCTCTTCCGGATCTCCATAAATTTTATGAAGCTGCCATTTTAGGTGGTCTTATTAGATACCATGATGCTGACTTAAATTCAGGTTGGAAGGCCCTAGAAGATACCTATCTAAATAACAAATCGTTTCACTCTATATTATGGGAATTTCCGAAGAATAGACCTCCTATTATCTCCTCCAACCTTTTTCTTAAAGCTATTTTTCAGATTTGGGATAAACGTCGCCTCTCTTTAGCCCCTCCAATATCTCCACTATCTCATTTTGTGGATGTTTCTTGGTTTCAACCGGGGTTTTTTTACAAGTCTTTTCCAATTTGGAAAAAATATAACCTTTCTAGGTTTGTGGATATTTTGTCCAATGGAAAAATGCTCGACAAAAAATCTTTGGAAGAGAAAACTGGTGGGACAAAAATCCCATGGTTTGAATACTTGCAAACTAACAACTTGGTGACATCACTCTTAAAGAAATACAATTTCAATCGACCTCTTACTTTCTTTGAACACTTGCTATATTCTCCTTTTTTAAAGCGGAAGGGACTGATTTCATTTATTTATAAGGGTTTGCTAGACACTGATGCTGTTGATTTGTTATCCTATCAAGAAATTTGGCAAAGGAATAGTTCAATTAATTTTCAGGAGGATGTTTGGCAACAAATCTGGTCATCTCCTTCGTATGTTTCAAAATCATTGAATATACAATTACAAACTCAAAAAATTTTGTTTCGGTGGTATTTAACACCTCAGAGATTAAGCCATATGGCGATAAATCAATCCTCCAAATGTTGGAAAAATTGTGGAGAGGTGGGCACATTTACACACTGCTGGTGGTCTTGCCCGAGGGTGCAGGCGTTTTGGGCAGTAATTGTGGCAAAAATCAAGGATATCACGGGCTATAGTTTACCCTTAAGATTGGAACTCATTTTGCTTGACTGTTGGAAAGATATTTTTATTACTTCTCTCAATAAATCCCTGATATCCCTTTTACTAGCTGCTGCTAAAATGGTGTTAGCCCAATTTTGGAAATCTCCCAATATTCCTCCAGTTAAAGCCTGGTATGCTAAAATCTGGGAGGTCTATGCGATGGACAAGATAGCAGATAGTTTATGCAATATAAACAATTCAGAAAGTAACGAATCTCTGATGTACAAGTGGCTTCCATTTCTTAAATTTTCTTTTGGTCCTGTAGATCAGATGCGTACATGTATACCTGGTAGATATTATGACATTATTAATTTGATGTAATTAATATATGGACAGAGTATTTATTTTTTAATTCAGCTGCCAATTTTGTATGTGTGTGTGAATGTATGTATGTGTTGTTTTGTTTGTATTTTGTATATATATATATATTTTGTGTTCTGCTGGTATGCTATGCTTATACACAAAGAATGATTGCAGATACAGTCATTGATTGCTTTATTTGTATGTTTATTAAATTCAATAAAAAAGTTTTTGGACCAAAAAAAAAAAAAAAAAAAACAGCAATCTGAACCGTTGAGCTGGCAACCTCCAATATGGCACTGCATCCCTGCTGAGCTCCCCACTTCACGATTCAAACTCTGTCCTCCCCAGCCTTCATCCCCAAGATCTCCAGACATTTCTCAACCCTGAGCTGGCAAACATATGATAGCGAATGAACAAACAGTGGGGGAGGAGCAAATAAGACCCCACCTTCAAGTCCTTTTAGTTCCCCCCCCCCCTTTACACAGCATAAAATACGCAGTGAACTTTTCACGTTAGTGTTTAGCTTGGTGTTTTCTTCTACCCTTGGATGATAGATATGGAAGCTGTATTGTCCTCTGACCCTGACAGATAGAACTGTGCCATGAATGTGAGTCTCAGGTTTTACTCTGGTGTCTCTGCATTCCAATAGATTTTACTAGAGCAAGTTTGGTGTAGTGGTAAAGTGTGTGGACTCTTATCTGGGAGAACCGGGTTTGATTCCCCACTCCTCCACTTGCACCTGCTAGCATGGCCTTGGGTCAGCCAGAGCTCTGGCAGAGGTTGTCCTTGAAAGGGCAGCTGCTGTGAGAGCCCTCTCCAGCCCCACCCACCTCACAGGGTGTCTGTTGTGGGGGAGGAAGGTAAAGGAGATTGTGAGTCGCTCTGAGACTCTTCGGAGTGGAGGGCGGGATATAAATCCAATATCTTCATCTACCTCACAGGGTGTCTGTTGGGGAGGAAGGGAAAGGAGATTGTGAGCCGCTCTGAGACTCTTCGGAGTGGAGGGCGGGATATAAATCCAATATCTTCATCTACCTCACAGGGTGTCTGTTGTGGGGGAGGAAGGGAAAGGAGATTGTGAGCCGCTCTGAGACTCTTCGGAGTGGAAGGCAGGATATAAATCCAATATCTTCATCTACCTCACAGGGTGTCTGTTGTGGGGGAGGAAGGTAAAGGAGATTGTGAGTCGCTCTGAGACTCTTCGGAGTGGAGGGCGGGGTATAAATCCAATATCTTCATCTACCTCACAGGGTGTCTGTTGGGGAGGAGGAAGGTAAAGGAGATTGTGAGCCGCTCTGAGACTCTTCGGAGTGGAGGGCGGGATATAAATCCAATATCTTCATCTACCTCACAGGGTGTCTGTTGTGGGGGAGGAAGGTAAAGGAGATTGTGAGTCGCTCTGAGACTCTTCGGAGTGGAGGGCGGGATATAAATCCAATATCTTCTTCTTCTACTTATTGCATCCAAATGCTGAACAAGCAAGGTGGATCGAAGGCTTCACCTCAGCAATTGGCCCCGGAACCCCTCATGGGCCTCCCGGCCAGCACTGTCAGGATTTGTGTGTGTGTGTGTGTGAATGTGTGGGAAAGTGAAGCCATTAGTAGAAGTGAAATTTTAAGAAGTTAAATGGAAGCCTGTTTAAAAGATTTTTTTTGCCCTGAAAATTAAATCAATGTGTACACCAAAGGTATCACTCAGTTTCTTACAGATAGAAGGGAAATGATCTCTGTATTAATTTCTCATTGGGATCTTATTGTTGAATAATCTAGCCAGATGCATACATAGTATATTGGAAGTCCAGTAAATTCAGTGTAAAATCAATGGAAGCAATAAGAAAGTGAATTGGATCGGTTTTGCTGTGCAGTAGCTGTTCTGTTTTCCATCCTGATTGTGAAGGTGTCATTTCATTGTGAACAAAAAAAAATAAAATAAAAACATGACTGTACTAATTAAAGTACTGTGACAGCCAGGACTTTTTTAAAAATAAAAAGCTCAACAGGAATTCATTTGCATATTAGGCCACACCCCCAGACATCACCATTGTTTCACGCAGGACTTTTTTGTAGAAAAAGTCCAGCAGGAACTGATCTGCATATTAGGCCACACCCCCTGATGCCAAGCCAGCCAGAACTGTGTTCCTGTGCGTTCCTGCTCAAAAAAATTGGCTATTATGTGGAACGGTGAAATGCAAAACAGTTTTAACGTTCATTTCTTTACACTGGTTTTTTAAATAGTTACATAAATGGTTTTATAAATAGAAGTTGATAAATCTAATTGTAAAAATTGATTGAGTTTGTCTTGAATTTCAAGCAGAGCATCTGGCTAAGCATTAGAGATTAAAACAGTAGTGTTTATTAGGCAAACAGTCAAGACATTTTCAGTGCAGACCTCTGCAAAGTTACTCTGTTCTAAGCCCGTTGCAATCATTTGGCCCAGACTGGAATAGCTCATCATGGAATTGCTCTGTGAATGTTGAAAGTGCAGAAGAATATTGTTTATAGTAGTTTCAAGTATGTTATAACTCATATTGGTAGAATATACTTCATGTTTAAAGAAAGGTATGTCAGAAACTTGGGGGGGGGGGAGTTTTGTTTTCATGTATATTCAGGTTATGTAAGACAAGTAACACCTAAAGTGGGAAAATGTGGTGCAGAAGGAAATGGTTAAACAACCCTTCTCTTTTTCCAGTGATGACCACAAGTGATATACAATATATGACAGTGTGTTTAAATCTGAATTTCGGAAGAAAGAAGTGACTTCAGAAGAAGAAGCAGGTTTGGGGGAATGCCCGGAAAGCAGGGCCAGCCCTGCCACGAGGCAAACTAGGCAGTTGCCTAGGGCGCCGGCCTTATGGGGGCACCAAGTTGGGTGCCCCCCATGTGACTCGGTGACGTTATCAGTGGGAGGGGGAGACCAGAAGTTAGCCTTGTCTAGGGTGCCAGGCAGTCTAGGGCTGGCAGTTCTGGAAAGTGACATCATCAGAAGGAGCGGGACTTAGGAAATGTCATCACTTGACCTTTGATCTGGAAGTGATGCCACATCCTTGCTAGGCACCACCCCAAAGTCTCTTGGCTCCATCCCCAAAGCCCCCAGGTATTTTCCAAATCAGACCAGCAATCCTAGTCCAGCAGTATGTTAAGAACATAACATAAGAACATAAGAGAAGCCATGTTAGATCAGGCCAATGGTCCATCCAGTCCAACACTCTGTGTCACATAAGAACATAAGAGAAGCCCTGTTGGATCAGGCCAATGGCCCATCCAGTCCAACACTCTGTGTCACATAAGAACATAAGAGAAGCCATGTTGGATCAGGCCAGTGGCCCATCCAGTCCAACACTCTGTGTCACATAAGAACATAAGAGAAGCCATGCTGGATCAGGCCAATGGCCCCTCCAGTCCAACACTCTGTGTCACATAAGAACATAAGAGAAGCCATGTTGGATCAGGCCAATGGCCCCTCCAGTCCAACACTCTGTGTCACATAAGAACATAAGAGAAGCCCTGTTGGATCAGGCCAGTGGCCCCTCCAGTCCAACACTCTGTGTCACATAAGAACATAAGAGAAGCCCTGTTGGATCAGGCCAATGGCCCATCCAGTCCAACACTCTGTGTCACATAAGAACATAAGAGAAGCCCTGTTGGATCAGGCCAATGGCCCATCCAGTCCAACACTCTGTGTCACATAAGAACATAAGAGCAGCCATGTAGGATCAGGCCAGTGGCCCCTCCAGTCCAACACTCTGTGTCACATAAGAACATAACAGAAGCCATGTAGGATCAGGCCAGTGGCCCCTCCAGTCCAACACTCTGTGTCACATAAGAACATAAGAGAAGCCCTGTTGGATCAGGACAATGGCCCATCCAGTCCAACACTCTGTGTCACAGAAGAACATAAGAGAAGCCCTGTTGGATCAGGCCAGTGGCCCCTCCAGTCCAACACTCTGTGTCACATAAGAACATAAGAGAAGCCCTGTTGGATCAGGCCAGTGGCCCCTCCAGTCCAACACTCTGTGTCACATAAGAACATAAGAGAAGCCCTGTTGGATCAGGCTAGTGGCCCCTCCAGTCCAACACTCTGTGTCACAGAAGAACATAAGAGAAGCCCTGTTGGATCAGGCCAGTGGCCCATCCAGTCCAACACTCTGTCACATAAGAACATAAGAGAAGCCCTGTTGGATCAGGACAATGGCCCATCCAGTCCAACACTCTGTGTCACACAGTGGCCAAAAAATACACACACACACACACTGTGGCTAACAGCCACTGATGGACCTCTGCTCCATATTTTTATCTAAACCCCTCTTGAAGGTGGCTATGCCACCTGTTTAAGATCAACAAAGTTTAATTTTGGGTATAAGCTTTTGTTGGTCTTAAACGTGCCACTAGACTCAAAAGTTGTTCTATTGCTTCAGACCAACATGGCTACCCATGTGAAATAGGTTAGACCAGGGGTGGGGAACAGTGGCTCTCCAGACGTTTTTTTGCCTACAACTGCCATCAGCCCCAGCCATTGGCCATGCTGGCTGGGGCTGATGGGAGTTGTAGGCAAAAAAGATCTGGAGAGCCACTGTTCCCCACCCCTGGGTTAGACTGAGATTGGTCCAAGGTCACCCAGAGAGTTTCCATTCCAGTGGGGATCAAATACAGCTCTCCCAGATACTAGTCCAACACTCTTAACCACTATACCACACTGGCTCTGATTCTCCTGCAGTCTTGTGGGCCACACCTTCATAAACAGTCTCCACATCAGGAAGCAGGGAGACATCCACTAAGCGGTATGTCAGGTCTGAACAAAGCAACTTAACTGTCCCCCACAGAAAGCTCTTTGTACCTGCCTTGTCTATTTTGGACCTTAGTTTCAGCTTGGTCTGCACTCTGTGAACTTTGCCTGGTCTGTTGTGTTTAGTGCTATCAGCCTTGAGATCCCTTGAAATTACAACTGATAAGAACATAAGAACATAAGAGAAGCCATGTTAGATCAGGCCAATGGCCCATCCAGTCCAACATTCTGTGTCACACAGCGGCCAAATATATATATATATATATATACATACACACACACACTGTGGCTAATAGCCACTGATGGACCTCTGCTCCATATTTTTATCTAACCCCTTCTTGAAGGTGGCTATGCTTGTGGACGCCACCACCTCCTGTGGCAGTGAATTCCACATGTTAATCACCCTTTGGGTGAAGAAGTACTTCCTTTTATCCGTTTTAACCTGTCTACTCAGCAATTTCATCGAATGCCCACGAGTTCTTGTATTGTGAGAAAGGGAGAAAAGTACTTCTTTCTCTACTTTCTCCATCCCATGCATTATCTTGTAAACTTCTATCATGTCACCCCTCAGTCGACGTTTCTCCAAGCTAAAGAGCCCTAAGCGTTTCAACCTTTCTTCATGGGGAAGGTGTTCCAGCCCTTTAATCATTTTAGTTGCCCTTTTCTGAACTTTCTCCAATGCTATAATATCCTTTTTGAGGTGCGGCGACCAGAACTGCACACAGTACTCCAAATGAGACCGCACCATCGATTTATACAGAGGCATTATGATACTGGCTGATTTGTTTTCAATTCCCTTCCTAATAATTCCCAGCATGGCGTTGGCCTTTTTTATTGCAAACGCACACTGTCTTGACATTTTCAGTGAATTATCTACCATGACCCCAAGATCTCTCTCTTGGTCTGTCTCTGCCAGTTCACACCCCATCAACTTGTATTTGTAGCTGGGATTCTTGGCCCCAATGTGCATTACTTTGCACTTGGCCACATTGAACCGCATCTGCCACGTTGACGCCCACTCACCCAGCCTCAACAGATCCCTTTGGAGTTCCTCACAATCCTCTCTGGTTCTCACCACCCTGAACAATTTAGTGTCATCCGCAAATTTGGCCACTTCACTGCTCACTCCCAACTCTAAATCATTTATGAACAAGTTAAAGAGGATGGGACCCAGTACCGAGCCCTGCGGCACCCCACTGCTTACCGTCCTCCACTGCGAAGACTGCCCATTTATACTCACTCTCTGCTTCCTATTACTCAGCCAGTTTTTGATCCACAAGAGGACCTGTCCTTTTACTCCATGACTCTCAAGCTTTCTAAGGAGCCTTTGATGAGGAACTTTATCAAAAGCTTTCTGGAAGTCAAGGTAAACAACATCTATCGGGTCTCCTTTGTCCACATGTTTGTTCACCCCCTCAAAGAAATGTAACAGGTTAGTGAGGCAAGATCTTCCCTTGCAGAAGCCATGCTGAGTCTTCCTCAATAACCCGTGTTCATCAATGTGCCTACTCATTCTGTCCTTGATAATGGTTTCTACCAACTTTCCCGGTATTGAAGTCAGACTGACTGGCCTGTAATTTCCCGGATCTCCTCTGGAACCCTTTTTAAAGATGGGGGTGACATTTGCTACCTTCCAGTCCTCAGGAACGGAGGCAGATTTCAATGAAAGATTACAGATTTTTGTTAGAAGATCCACAAGTTCAACTTTGAGTTCTTTCAGAACTCTCGGATGTATGCCATCCGGACCCGGTGACTTATTAGTTTTTAATTTGTCTATTAGTTGTAGGACCTCCTCTTTTGTCACCTCAATCTGACTCAGGTCTTTCAACACCCCTTCCAATATTAGTGGTTCTGGGGCGGGCAAACACTTCTCATCTTCCACGGTGAAGACGGAGGCAAAAAATGCATTCAGCTTCTCAGCCATTTCCCCATCCTCCTTCAGTAATCCTTTTACCCCATGGTCATCCAAGGGCCCCACTGCTTCCCTGGCTGGTTTCCTACTTCTAATATATTTGAAGAAATTTTTATTGTTGGTCTTTATGTTTTTTGCAATATGCTCCTCATAGTCCCTTTTTGCCTGCCTGATCACAGTCTTGCATTTGACTTGCCACTGCCTGTGTTCCCTTTTATTAATCTCACTTGGACTGGTTTTCCACCGCTTAAAGGAGTCCTTCTTACCTTTTACAGCTTCCATTACTTTGTTTGTTAACCATGCTGGCCTCTTCTTATACCTGTTTGTGCCTTTCCTAACTTGTGGTATGTATTTTATCTGAGCTTCTAGGATTATAGTTTTAAATAGTCTCCAAGCTTCCCCAAGGGTTTTGACCGTATTTACCTTCATAAACAGTCTCCACATCAGGGAAGCAGTGGGGCCCTTGGATGACCATGGGGTAAAAGGATTACTGAAGGAGGATGGGGAAATGGCTGAGAAGCTGAATGCATCTCCGAGCTACACAGATCAGTTCTTCCGGAAATAATGGCTACTTTGGAAGGTGGACCCTATGACGTTACTTTATGGTATTCTACCCTCATAAACATCCCACCCCTCCCCAGACTCTACCCAAAAATCTCCAGAAATTTCCAAACATAAAGTTGGCAACCCTAGCTGCATTCCATTCCCCCCCCCCCCAATTCCTCATTCTACATACTACTTTTGGTAGCATTCAGGTGTTCCTGCTTGGTCTGTACTCTGGAATCAAAATCTCCCTGTGCCCCTAAGCATGTAAATGTTTCAAGACTAACAAAAGATAAAGCCAAAGCTGTGATGGGTGTAGCTACGGTGGGGCCCCAGAGAGCAAGCAAGGTGCTCTTCCTCACCCTCAGCTGCTGCCCTGCAGCGTATCTCAGCCCTCTGCCTGCCCCACTGTGAGAAAGATGTTGTGCAACAGGAGCCACAGGAGTCCTGAGGAGGATGGGAAACAGTGCCCCCCAGAGTCTCAGAGCGACTCACAATCTCCTTTACCTTCCTCCTCCACAACAGACACCCTGTGAGGTAGATGAAGATATTAGATTTATATCCCGCCCTCCACTCCAAAGAGTCTCAGAGTGGCTCACAATCTCCTTTACCTTCCCCCACCCCCCACAACACCCTGTGAGGTAGATGAAGATATTAGATTTATATCCCGCCCTCCACTCCAAAGAGTCTCAGAGTGGCTCACAATCTCCTTTCCCTTCCCCCCCCCCCACAACAGACACCCTGTGAGGTAGATGAAGATATTGGATTTATATCCCGCCCTCCACTCCGAAGAGTCTCAGAGTGGCTCACAATCTCCTTTACCTTCCCCCACCCCCCACAACACCCTGTGAGGTAGATGAAGATATTGGATTTATATCCCGCCCTTCACTCCGAAGAGTCTCAGAGCGGCTCACAATCTCCTTTACCTTCCTCCCCCACAACAGACACCCTGTGATGTAGATGAAGATATTGGATTTATATCCCGCCCTCCACTCCGAAGAGTCTCAGAGCGGCTCACAATCTCCTTTCCCTTCCTCCCCCACAACAGACACCCTGTGATGTAGATGAAGATATTGGATTTATATCCCGCCCTCCACTCCGAAGAGTCTCAGAGCGGCTCCCAATCTCCTTTCCCTTCCTCCCCCACAACAGACACCCTGTGAGGTGGGTGGGGCTGGAGAAGACTCTCACAGCAGCTGCCCTTTCAAGGACAACCTCTGCCAGAGCTATGGCTGACCCAAGGCCATGCCAGCAGGTGCAAGTGGAGGAGTGGGGAATCAAACTTGGTTCTCCCAGATAAGAGTCTGCACACTTAACCACTACACTAAAATGCGTGCCTGCCTGCCAGCTTTAAAAATCCTGACTATGCCCCTGCCCCCATCCTTCCCTAACAATGAATTAATGCAATGACAATTTTCAGCAATTTCAGTTGGTTTCATTTTACAGTATTGTTTTAGGATATCAGCCAAAGGTTTTTAAGTTCTGCCACAAAAGCCTAATATGTCTGCGCATGTGCAAATGCTCTGAGGGTAATCACCTCAGAGTAAACAATTAAACAACTAGCTTTCATGCATGTATGTATTCTCTCTCTCTCTCACACACACACACACACACACAAACACACACACACACACACACACCTCAGCCCTTATTACAGTATACATGTAATGCAAGCTTTCCCTGTTTCCCTGCAAGGTTTTTCAAATGTTCTGATCACAATTTACGATATTCCTGCTTTAGCTGCTTTTGTGTTAAGAGTTACATGTCTGCGGTGGATTTGTGAAGCTTAGAAAGTCAGACACACACCTTGTTTAATCAGAAAAACAGCATAAATCCGCTGCAGTCTATAGCAGTGGGAACAAATTATCTCCAACGAGGAAATTTGCCAAGAAAAGCCTTTCATTATTTACCTGCCAGCACTGCACACCCATTTCTTTTGAAAATAAAAGAAGGAAGTTTACTCTTAGGCTAATATCAATACCACCAATGGAATGAACTGTTAACTCACAAACCAGGTGAGCTCAAGTGCACCTGAAAACAACTCCTTTGACAAGAAATGACTTCTTCTACAAGTTGCAATTAATCTCAGTTAGATCTGAGAAAGGTTTTTTCCCCCAAGTCTAACTACAGGAACTGATGGCCTCTTCTTTTTCTTTATTGTAAAAATAAAGTTACATACTGTTAGTGACCAGTATGCAAATCATTTATCACTATGCTTAAGCGCGAAGAACAACAGGATCCACACAATGTCGGTTGTAGCTACTGCGTGTCTGTTATGCGCCATCAAGTTGTTTTCAACTTACAGTATCCCTATGAATTGTGTGTGTGTGTGTTCTGTGCCATCAATCACTTCCAACTTATGCAACCCTTATGCAACTTCCCAAACATCCTATTACTAACAGGCTTGTTCTGGAACAAATTTTAAGTCCAGTGGCACCTTTAAAACCAACAACATTTTATTACACACTGGTAGGGTTGCCAATCCCCAGGTGGGGGCAGGGGATCCCCCGGTTTGGAGGCCCTCCCCCCGCTTCAGGGTCGTCAGAAAGCGGGGGGGAGGGGAGGGAATGTCTGCTGAGAACTCTGTTATTCCCTATGGTGATTTATTCCCATAGGAAATCATGGAGAATTGATCTGTGGGTATCTGGGGCTCTGGGGGGGATGTTTTGGGGGGTAGAGGCACCACATTTTCAGTATAGCATCTAGTGCCTCTCCCCAAAATAACCCCCAAGTTTCAAAAAGATTGGACCAGGAGGTCCAATTCTATAAGCCCCAAAAGAAGGTGCTCCTATCCTTCATTATTTCCTATGGAAGGAATTGAAAAGGTGTGCCGTCCCTTTAAATGTGATGGCCAGAACTCCCTTGGAGTTCAATCATGCTTGTCACAGCCTTGATCTTGGCTCCACCCCTAATGTCTCCTGGCTCCACCCCCAAAGTCCCCAGATATTTCTTGAACTGGACTTGGCAACCCTACACACTGGACTGGAGGTTAACAGTTCCTATATGGAGACAGGTGCCTCTATATAGGCAAACAGCTTTAGGGTTTCCTTTTTTCCTACTGATTCAACTTTTCCTAGCATTTTATCTTTTACAAATAGTTCTGTAAATTTTGAGGATAACGCCAGGTTTATAGACAAATCTAAAACCGTGTCCAGACCCACCCACCCTAAACCCTTGGAAGACCACCCCTACCTGATCATGTCATAGTAAAAAACAGCAGATTTGTACAACGCATTCCCACTGTGCATCATCTTATCTTTCCAGTTATTTAGATTTCTCCGAATTCTAAGCACATTATCAGAAGCCATATATCTTCTATTGCATTATGTCCCGCCACATCTCACTGCAGCCTGACTGGAGTAATAAAGTTTGCAGACAACTGAGTGGAGATGGTTGGCATGCTTGAAGGACTGAGGACTGTGTGGATCTTCACAATGGTGTTAGTTCAAGACGTCACAGGCTGAAAAACTGGGTAATTAATCCATCCTGCCTGAGACTTTATCTTTAAAAGGCCATTGGAAGAACACTAGCTATAGTTTGCAATCTGTCTGACTACACCAGTCTGCCTTTAGTTCTGCCATTATTTTAAGATAGGCTTGCCAATCCCCAGGTCCCAGCGGGGGTTCTTCCGCTTTCCCAGTCTCCTTCCCGCCCCCAGTCAGATGGCCGACAGGGGGAAGCCCCGCCCCCAAAGCCACCATGTGATTTTTTTCCCCCTCCGGAGGCTCCAGTCTCCGATTAGAAAGGCTTCATCTTGGGATGGGGTGTCTGTGTTACTTGGAAGAAGTTGGCTGCAACTCATGAGGCCAATCCCTTGCTTCAGAGTCGCCAGGAAATGGGGGGGGGAGAGGGGAGGAACGTCTGCTGAGCACTTCATTATTCCCTATGTGGAGATCGATTCTCATAGGGTATAGTGGGGAATTGATCTGAAGGTTTCGGGGGCTCTGGGGAAGCTGTTTTTTGAGATAGAGGCACCAAATTTTCAGTATAGTATCTAGTGCCTCTCCCCAAAGTACCCCCCAAGTTTCAAACTATTGGACCAGGGGGTCCAATTCTATGAGCCCCAAAAGAAGGTGCCCTATCCTTCATTATTTCCTATGGAAGGAAGACATTTAAAAAGGTGTGCTTGCCCCTTTAAATGTGATGGCCAGAACTCCCTTGGGGTTCAATTATGCTTGTCCACACCCTTGTTTTCTGGCTCCACCCCCAATTTCTCCTGGCTCCACCCCCAAAGTCTACTGGCTCCACCCCCCAAACAAATGAACATATGAAACTGCCTTATCCTGAATCAGACCCTTGATCCATCAAGTCAGTATTGTCTACTCAGTATTGGCTCTCCAGGGTCCCAAAGCCCCCGTATATTTATTGAATTGTATTTGGCAACCCTATTTTAAGATGACTACTGAACCCTAGACAATTTTAAATGTGCAAGCAAATGAATGAGCAACAGAGTGGTTTTGCATGTCCCTCCTTCAGACCTTTAACAAAGGAGTTGTCTATGTTTAAGAATGAAAATATGGGGGGGGGGGGGTTCTTTTCAAGATAATCATCTTGATATAAAATCCTACTGATGAAAAGAACTGGGGAGTATTTAACCTTACAGTAGGTAGTCAAGGGCAATGACTACGTTTGACCTCAACTGGCTATGGCATGCATAAATGTACCTCTTCTGTCTAACATTCCTTAGACTTTCAATCTCTGACAGAAATCTGGGTGGAAGGGCGAATTTCTTCCAGAATGACAGACAAACCTTTAATGTTACTTTCCCCCAATATTTCTATATGATGAAGGTAAGTTGAGATGAGTTTGCAACATGGGTACAAGCAGGGGTGGAATTCTAACAGGAGCTCCTTTGCATATTAGGCCACACACCCCTGATCCACACACCCCTGATGTAGCCAATCCTCCAAGAGCTCACTGTACAAGGTATTTGATTATCCACACTAAAATCAGATTTTTGATATCAGATTTGTGTCATTTTACTTTCTGGAGTATAGGCCGGCCTGTATGTCTTACAAAAACAGCAAAAAGGGATGAACAGCTAAGGATAACATGTCAATTTGCTAATCTAAAAGTTATTATTCTTTAACAATAGAACTTCAAAAGGAAATTTTAGCATAGAAATGCTGTAATAGGATTTATCAGCAAATTTGATCTAAATCAGAAATGTGGAGTTCTTTTCCATTACAAATGTTACATTAGCTTAGCACAGCTAGAAAAAAACAGTATTAACACCAGTGCCTTATGCTGGGAATAAATCACTGGCCTCACCTGAATATATTTCAGTCATGCACAGGGATGTCACAGACTTAGTGTATTTCTTACATTTCATAGTCTTGTGCTTCCATCATTTATATTCTTTTTGTCCAAGCGTATATATCTCTGACAATTACAGAAATCAGTTCATGCATCTGATGAAACTGGCTTTAATCCACAAAAGCACCTGCCACAACAAACCTACTGTAACTTGCTACAGGAACCTTTGCCAGTTTTGTTCCCACAAAATACCAGTCTCTTCTCTAGAATTTGCTTCTTATACGTACAATCACACTAGAAACTGAAGAGAGTGTGGACAGTTTCCTTAGCTTACAAGCACAATAAGAAACTAACCATGGAATCCTATGCAGAGTTATTCCAGTCTAAACCCATTGATTTCAGTAGGCTTTGACTGGAAGAACTCTGCACAGAACCACAAAGTAGATCATTTATGTTATCCACAGTTCAAGTGATTTAAAAACAGAATTTCCCTTTTAATGTCTCATAAAACCAGCATGTTGTTATCCAATGAAATATTATTACTCCCATCACTGTTTGCCAATCAATTAAAGCAGGGTTTCCCAAACTTTTCTTTCCCATGGCCCGGTTATTTTTACACTTCTCCTTCTTGGCCCACTAAAATTTGGGGGTGGAGCCAGGAGATTGTGGGTGTGGAGCCGGGAGACAGGAATGATGTCATTTCCTGTGGTGTCAAGGACCAAGTGATGTCACTTCCGGGGCACACTGAACCAAAACTCCACCTTTTCCTGTGATGTCACTTCCAGGGCACTCCCCCAAACCTGCCTCTTCTTCAGAAGTAAATTCATTTTCAAAAAAATCTCTCTGAAACTCATGCTGAGCCAAAATGGGGGTGGAAAGTGGGCAGTCCTCTCTTTTCACCCCCATACCTGCATGCACCTATCTGTTTGTGTGTTCTTCTCCAGCTTGCAAGCACTCCTAATGCCCATGTTCAATTGCCTGCACCACCTACACATCCCTTCCTCAACAGCACTGGCCAGTGTATGCAGTTGGAGTGCTGTTGCCATTGCCATCAGGAATGCCAGCACTGTGTACCACCCACACTGGGCCCTGGCAGCTGCTCTACCTCAAAATATGCTGACACATTTAGTAGGCCCTTCCTTCAGCTGCTACTACTGGAACCCTGCCTCAAGCTACAACCAAGCTTGCTTGGTTTCAAGAAAATCTTTCAACAGCTATTTTTCACACTTTGCTTTGGTTGAAACATGAAGTAATTGCTGTGAAAGGTAGCAGAGAATTGTACTGCAATTAATGAATTAATTTCAAGTTATATGAAGTTCATACAAGCTTTTCTGCAGTTATCCCAAAAAGGATATTTATGAGGGGCTTACAGCTTTTTACTGGCTGTGTTTCCCAAACCTTTAAAAGCAACCTGTTGTGCAGATACTTAGCCAGTGAACTACTTTCATCCTTTTTAATATCTACAGAGGGAGTTTAATTTTGGTGTCAGACAGCTGTTAAAAGCAGGACCAGTAAAATGGTGCCAAGTTCATAGTACCATCTCTTCCAGTGCTGATGAGATATACTGCAGTAATCTCCAATAATCTCTTTCTGCCCCACACCTCTTACTCTCACTCACACAGAAATCTCATAGAGGGCCACCTGGCTACAACTGGTGGTGTCAATTTTTCATTGGCAGAGCTCCTATGTCTGCAACAACAGTATGATGAACAGAAAAGTTTCATCCAGTAAAAATGGAAAGGAAGGAAGGAAGGAAGGAAGGAAGGAAGGAAGGAAGGAAGGAAGGAAGGAAGGAAGGAAGGAAGGAAGGAAGGAAGGAAGGAAGGAAGGAAGGAAGGAAGGGAGGGAGGGAGGGAGGGGAGAGGGGGAGGGGAGGGGAGGGGAGGGAAGGGAAGGGAAGGGAAGGGAAGGGAAGGGAAGGAAAGGAAAGGAAAGGAAAGGAAAGGAAAGGAAAGGAAAGGAAAGGAAAGGAAAGGAAAGGAAAGGAAAGGAAAGGAAAGGAAAGGAAAGGAAAGGAAAGGAAAGGAAAGGAAAGGAAAGGAAAGGAAAGGAAAGGAAAGGAAAGGAAAGACATGGAGAGAAAGAACATAAACATAAGAGGAGCCATGTTGGATCAGGCCAGTGGACTATTCAGTCCAAAATTCCCTCATACAATGCCCAAAAAGCACCAGAATGTCCACCAGTGGGGCCAGGCACTAGAAGCCTTCCCACTGTTGCTTCCCCCCCTCCCAGCACCAAGAATACAGACAGAGCATCACTTGCAGGGAAAGAAAGAGGGGGGGAGCAAAGGGGGAAAAAAAGCCTTCCTCACCATCAGATGACCCCAGCCAGCAAAAATTCCGCCCGTTTAGTAAAAAAAATAGCTACTGGAATGCCCACTTCCCACCCTCCTGGCTGAAAAAAACCTTCTTTGCCGCCCAGGCCTCCTGGGGAAACCTCCCCAAAAGAACATACTGCAAGGCACATGAAATCTCATACCTTGAAGAACACTTCATGGGTCTAAAGTGCCATTGGATGCCAGCTTTTCTCTCAAACACTGGGAGCAGGGGAGAAGGAAGGAGAGGCAGCCCAACTCCTCTCTGCACAGCACAGAGACGGGGCGGGGCTAGCTTTGCTGGGGGTGGGGCTAGCTTTGGCTTTTCTTGTGACCCGGTAGTGAGGCTTCCGTGGCCTGGTACCAGGTCACGACCCTGCAAATGGGAAACACTGAATTAAAGTGTTTACCAAACTACATGCACTATACTGAGCATTTAGCACCCTCTCTTTGCCTAGAAGCAAGTACCTACAGATTAAGGAGGGAAGTTGTAAACCTTTTAAGCCATCAGCTTTCACAAAGACATACCATTCATTACCTAGAGGAAAAAAAAAATGTGTATGGAATGGCTTCCTTGTATGCAAACTGGATTGTCAGTTATCTACAGAACCTGCTAATTTTCATTTAGAGCCAGGAAATGATGATGCAAGTTTATGAAAATGAAACAAGTTAAGATGTTTGAGACATGAAAGCTTACAAAAATTGAGCAGGCCAGATTTACAAAATATTTTTGCCATTTAAAACGCAATGTTTCATGCTTTAATGCAACTTCAAAAACAATGATCAAGTCCAAACTGGCCAGTCTATTCCTTCTAAATAAGAAGTAAGTAACAAGACATAAGATGAATGAAGGTACAGCTTTTTTCTTAACAGTCCTGGAACATTTCTGCCATCTGTATTGCAAAGAACAAGATTTCTGCTCCCATGAAAATCACACAGCACTCATAAAGAGCCTTATGCTGAAATACTAGCCCACTATCACCTCCAAGAGACAGTGAGACGTCATCTGGTGTGCTAGGTTAATTAAAGTAAATTATGCCTTAGTTTAAGTAAATTATGGTTTCACACAATCTGGACTGAGACAATGGGTCTTCCTGGTTTACTGTTAAAACACCAGTTTGCACAAGCAAACTGCACTAAGAGAAACAATGTACATATTCTGTACCAATAGCATGCAAAATAGATTGCTACAGTATCAACACACACACAATGCTATCTTGTAAGAAAATATGTTTACCAGCATTTACTGCAATGATCATTCTGTCTATGGATATAATAATGAAGCCCAGTGCAGCATTTTAAAAGATTGGATATAGCTAGAGACCTGTCACTTAACTTTCCCCTGCAGGCCTTGGATTTGATCTTTTGACAGTCTCAGTCTGCCAATGCAGACAGAACAGCAAGAACAAGAGAATCATTCACACATCAACAGAGGCAGGTGACACTGTATCTGTCAAAAGAATTACCATAGCAAACAAAGGCACTGCAGCAAAACCACTACAAAAGAATCTGAATTATTTTATCTTATAATGCATGAAGGCTCCTCCATGGATGATCTAGCAGCCATGCATAAACTCTTGGGAGTAAAGTGTTACTATTTGGCCCCGAAAGTCCAGACTACCAGCCATCAGGCATATGCTTAAAGCAATTATACTTAACCTCATATGACTGTGCCGTACTAAAGAAAATCCACCTGAAAAATTACCCTGAGCCAATAATCAAAGGTTCCTGCTGTTTTGGCTCCAAGGTTTTTAAACATCCATGTGACTTTTTTCTAGGGTTGCCAACTCCAATTCGAGAAATATCTGGGGACTTTGGGGGCGGAGCCAGGAGACTTTGGGGGTGGAGCCAGGAACAAGGGTGTGACAAGCAGAATTGAACTCCAAGGGAGTTCTGGCCATCACATTTAAAGGGGCAGCACACCTTTTCAAATGCCTTTCTTCCATAGGAAATAATGAAGGATAGGGGCACCATATTTTGGGGCTCATAGAATTGGACCCCCTGGTCCAATCATTTTGAAACTTGGGGGGTATTTTGGGGGAGAAGCACTAGGTGCTATACTAAAAATTTGGTGCCTCTACCTCAAAAAATAGCCCCCCAGAGCCCCCAATACCCGCTGATCAATTCCCCATTATTCCATATGGGAATCGTTCTCCACAGGGAATAATAAGCATGCCCAGTAGACATTTCCCTCCCCCCTCACACTTTCTAAAGCGGGGGGAGGGCCTCCAAACCAGGGAATCCTCTGCCCCCTCCCTCTCACACACTGAAATCCTTACTGGGTCTTGTTCCTGCAGAACTTTGCTCGCTCTGAAAACGAAAGCAAAAGAAAGGGAGGGGCCTTTCTTTGAGGAAACTGTTACTGACCCTTTCCCATGAAGCCCTTCCTGTTTCCTGCTTCCTGCTCAGCCGTCAAGGCACACGTTTTAAAAACTGTTTGCAGGTTTCTAAACCTGCAGGAGTCCTAAATCTACAGGATGACTGTGGGGGCGGGGAGAAGCCTGTCAAAACGGGGGATCCCCCGCTGGGACCTGGGGATTGGGAAGCCTACTTTTTTCGTAGAAAAAACCCAGCAGGAACTCATTTGGTTACTAGGCCACACCCCCTGATGCCAAGCCAGCCGCAACTGTGTTCCTGCGCGTTCCTGCTTTTTAAAAACGCCGTTTATATCAGAGTATTTCAGTTGTAAAACGGGCATAAGTCAATAGTGTCCTTCTAAACTGAGGAGTGGAGTCGCATGCTGAAAGCCCTCCAGGGTTAGCAACCTCTATTCTAACCTTCTGTTGCGATGTTGCATTGATATGGGCTAAACAACAGTGGGTGGTTAAATGGGGGACAGAAAAGAGGAAATCTTCTGCTTTTAAGGGAGGGTGATGGTAATAGGTAAGTCTTTATCTACACTCAATTCAGCAGCAGGCCCTGCACAGATTTAACAACATTTCTGACCCTTCTCTCTCAGAGTTTCCCTAGCATGGTTAATTTAGTGTGCACTTTTGCTCTCATCCAGACTGCTGACACTTCCTTCATTCTGCTTTCAGAATCCCTCCTTGTGCTTTTCCAGCTCTTGCAGGCCACCTTCTAGCTAGTTTTCATTCATTCCTCCGTTCCCCAGTCTCTTCCTCTCACTCCCTAAGCCACTGGCTGAGTACAAACTCTGCAATAGGCCAAAGGCACAAGACAGCGATAGGTCAGCCAACCCCCAGTTGTCTCTGCCAGGAGCTAAAACTTGGAAGCCAAGACAACCCAAACTCCATTATCGTTGTCAGTTCTGATAGCAATCTTGTTCTCGGCTTCTAGTGATGCTCCAGTCCAGTCCTTCCTGGTAACTTGACATCCCATCCAGCCCTGAGCTTTTGATAGATTTAAAAGCACCTTTCAAAGACTTGCAAATGAAACCAATGGAATACACACACCAGAGAGTGCACTTATGACAAAGACCAGACAACCTGGTCACGCTGAAAAACACGGGACATTGTGAAATCAGAATAATTCTGAAAAAATCAGAACAGGCAGATAAGAATATTTGATTAATAATCTGGTTCAACCTATTTAAAGTAAAAAGAAGAGCACCTTGGACAGACCCCAGAAGAATCTTGGTTTACAACTTAATTGCCTGATCTTTCAATAATACAAGTGTATACAAGCCGCACTAAGAAAAAATAAAGGCTTTTTTTCCCAATCAAGAGAATTTCTGTATTTTCCCATAAATTCGATAGGATTACCTCAGAGATTTTGTATCTGTAAAATGTGTAAAGCAATTGTACTCCAGACTGTACTACTGAGATACTATATAATGCCTTATAATGTCATGCTATGGTAATCTAGGTATAGCACTCTGCTATTGTTGCTGCACTGAACTTACTCTTGTTTGTAATTTTGTTCAAGTTCTTCAGTACAAAGGAATTGTTATCTGTTTTGTTTGTATGTTTAAACATGCTTATTTTTAAAAAATGAATTGAAAATATTTTTACAAGCAATATTTCCATATAATATTAAAGGCTGTAGGGTTTTTTTTTTTTAAATAACCCTGCAAATACTACTTAGAAGACCATTCATGCCTTTTTGCTTTTTTACTTCCACAAGTCAATCCAGATCTCAGAGGTGGAGTTGGAACATTGGTCCAACCTGCAAGACGACAGATGTTTCTCCTGGGCAAACAGTCATGGCTTCCGGCTTCTTCATACATTTAATCATGTAACTGTACACTTGCAAACATCTGGGATGACTCATAAAATTGAATAAACTCTTAAAGCAAATCCCAGCATGAAGATTTACATGTGCAGGGTAGATCTTACATTAAAACTATTTTGTACCAATGGGGCACAATTGAACGTGTTTAAAGAAAATCCCAGGAGCTGAAACAGGACTAAGAAATCAAGCTGAGAACATAGTTTTACAATTAGATGCCTAAAAGACATTCTGATAAAATGTTTTCACATCAATCTATCCTGTAAGATTGACACGAAAACATTTAATCAGTCTGTCTATCTGGACAGAGACAAAAATCAACCCAAAGACATTTACACTGGAACTGGAACTTATATTCTGATTGGGTCATAACATCAAGAGAGCCGGTGTGGCGCAGTGGTTAGAATGTCAGACTAGGACCTGGGATGACCAGGTTGAATCCTTGCTCTGCTACAAGAATTTGCCAGGTGACCATGGGCCCATTACATGTTTTTAGCCCAACTGACTTCCTAACTTTGTTGTTGATAAAGTGAAAGAGGAAAGAACAACATGAAAAGCTGCTTTGGGTTCCAATCTGAGAAAAAAAGTAGGATATAAATGTTTAAAAATAATAAGCCCTCTCATTCTGTTTGAGTGTGGTGTGCCTCAGGGTGCAATACTCCTGCCAATGTTGTTTAACATCGACATGTGCCCCCCTTGCCCAGCTGGTCTGGAGGTTGGGTTGGGATGTCACCAATATGCAAATGACACCCAGCTCTGTTATTGGAAGGCTGCCTGGACTCCACTCCAGAGAACTTGACCAAACTGCTGGATGTTGTGGCTGGTTGGTTACAACAGAGCTGGTTGCAACTCAATCCAATGAAGATGGAGGACCTGCACCTGAGTCTGAGGGCGGGGTGGGGGGGTGGGTTGAGACAGGAATCAGGTTGCCCACCCTGGATAGAATGCCACTCGTGCTGGCCCAGAACGTGAGAAGCCTGGGAGTGATTCTGGATATCTCACTTTCTATGGAGGCCCAGGTCAACACAGTTGCCGGATCTGCCTTTTTCTATCTTTGGCAAATCAGGCAATTGGCCCCATACCTCTCCTCCTGGGCTACGGTGACCCATGCAATGGTCACCTCCAGGCTTGATTACTGTAACTTGCTTTACATGGGCTTGCCCTTGAGACTGATCTCCAAACTCCAGGTAGTACAGAATGTGGCAGTAAATTTATTCCTATACACACTTATATAAAACAGTACAATGGGGAGGGACGGTGGCTCAGTGGTAGAGCATCTGCTTGGGAAGCAGAAGGTCCCAGGTTCAATCCCTGGCATCTCCAAAAAAGGGTCCAGGCAAATAGGTGTGAACAACCTCAGCTTGAGACCCTGGAGAGCCGCTGCCAGTCTGAGAAGACAATACTGACTTTGATGGACCAAGGGTCTGATTCAGTATAAGGCAGCTTCATATGTTCATATGTACAATGCAATAACATTCCTTCATTTATTATAAGGCAATTTGTCTTTTTTTGTTAAAAAAAAAACCAAGCCAAATATATTTATCTTATATATGAACAAATATATGGCAGGAATCAGAACATCATATAACAGGAAGATTTTTCATCATCAAATTGAATAAATGAGCAGAAAGGTAGAGGCTTCTATTAAAAAGTGGAAAATAAGCAAACAAGTTATCTACCAAATGACAAAGTCAACACAAGCGATTAAATTATACTGTCAAAAGGCCTAAGGAGACGGCAATTTCTGTGGTATGTTCCATTTGTAGCAAACAAGTTTCCCAAAGGGTTAAAGACACCCTAGTGTTAAATGTTCACCTTTGAATGCATCGCACCGTGTATTTAAGCCCCAGTTTTAAAACGCTCGTGTGCCTATATGTTAGTCATTTTTCTGCAGGACATTTCTCTTTAGTCAGCATTGACAAAAGATCTGTGGCATGCTTGCTAAAGTCAGGTATGAGCAGGAGAATTTTTGGAAAAGTTGTATTCCAAGAAACAAGCCACAACAAGCAGGTAAATTAATCAGAAGGCCAATCATTCTGACTACCGAACAGTGATGAGCGTTGGTAGTAGCTGAAAAGTTGTTCCTTTTCCGTTTTTTTTTTTTTAGCTGTTCAGTAGACTGATCCCATGACTTTGTAACAGAGCCAAGAAAGAGTGAATAAGATTTGGTCTTAACAAGAGTACAGCTATATTACATCAGGAAGAAAAATTAATTCTGACAAGAAACAGACTAGTCTCTGGATGACCATCCTGTAGCACGATGGTGAGTTCCTACTGTAAGGTACACCTTAGAGAGACAGTGTGAAAAAACCAACAGCAATTCAAGATGACTAATGGAGTTTGCCAGCAAGTCTGTTTCTTGGCTTAACATAGACTTTTCCCACACAGGGTATTTGCCTTGGTTTAAATGTCGTTGGGAACTTGTTTTTTCCGTGCTTTCCCAAACCATCTTGGTGCATTTTTGTACTTCCCATGTCCCCACCCCCAATTTCTCCATTTCCCCCTAAACACTGAACAAAATAGTTTATTACTATTCAACCACTGTGAATCAGTGGTAGCAAAATTAAACCACAAGTGAAATAGACCGTATTTTTGGGACCATAAGACGCACTCCCCCCCCCCAAAAAAAGTGGGGGGGAAAGTGTGTGCGTCTTATGGAGCGAAGGTATGTACCTTCCTCCGGGGAGGGGGGCGATCAGCTGCCTCCGCCTCCGATCCCGGCGCTTCTCCTGCGCCTGCCTGCCTGGCTCCAGCTTCTTCCAGCAAGCGCTGGGATCACTCCACGTGGCCCCACCGCAAACCCAGCGCTTCGTGAGCGCTGGCTGTGGAGAGGGCAGCGTGCTTCCTCCTTGCCTGCCTGCTGGCTCCAGCTCTGACGCTTACAGCAAGCACCAGGATCGCTCCCTCCGCCCTCCGATCCCAGCGCTTGCTGTAAGCATCAGAGCTGGAGCCAGGCAGACAGGCAAGGAGGAAGCACGCTGCCCTCTCCACAGCCGGCGCTCGCGAAGTGCTGGGTTTGCGGTGGGGCGACGTGGAGCGATCCCAGCGCTTGCTGGAAGAAGCTGGAGCCAGGCAGGCAGGCGCGGGGGAAGCGCCGGGATTGGAGGCGGAGGCAGCGGATTGCCCCCCAGGAGGCAGGTGCATCCTATCGTCCGGAGCGCCTTATGGTGCGAAAAATGTACTTGCCTGAAACCTTTTCAGACTTGCCTTAGGCCCATTCCAATCTATGGCAGCAAAGCCACAAGAGCTGTCAGCTAGTACTGAAATAAGAGCGTAAAACGATGTTGGTACAGACTGTATGAGAAGCAGGTGGAGGATAGCCTTGCTTCAAGAGGCAATGGCTGATTGTACGATGAAAGATCATGTTATATCTGCCATAAAGCATTCAAGGGCTGCGATCACACACACACTATAAATAACGGACTTTCAGTCCACTTTCTGTGCACTTTCCATATGGATTTTACTGTGCGAACTGGCAAAACCTGGTTAGAAAGTGCATTGAAAGTACATTATTTTGTGTGGGTGACTGCAGCCAAGGACTTTCTAAGTGGTCTGCTCTGATCGAGGGTAGCTCTCCAGGAACATAGGTCTTTCCTAGCCCAGCCAACTTAGATACTTTTAGTCATCATCACAGACTTTGATGGTCAATGACAGGTTGCCCTTAGTCTTACTTCTAAAATATTTTGGATAATCGACTCAAACAGCTGAGACCCAGATGAAACCAACATGCTTTCCCTAGCAGTGATGAAAAGTGTTTGGCTCTACATTACTTGCTTTGCACATGATAAGAATTATATATTTACATATGAGCCACGAAAGATCTATCAGGTCTTTCGCTTTTCATATCACCGCTGTTCAGTGCTTGCCTTTTATAAGTGATAGAACAAGTAGAACACTGTAGCTTTACAGTGTCCAAGTGTTGAAAGTGTCAGCACTCATGTTCCTTTCCTAGAAACGGGAGCTTCCAGTTCCTTTCTGAGGAAGCTGCATCATTAAAACTTCACCACCTTCCTGCAACGCTGATCAAATTCAACAGCTAGTTCACTACTTTTTAGGAGAAATATAATTTTAAAATGATATCTTAACCAGAGAGAAGCCTTCTTTCTCAAATAGGTCTGAGATACACATGAAACACACATGGCTGAATCTAGCAAATTTCCCCCCTGCTATTCATACAGGGAAGAAGGATTCCCCTTCGATCCTTTCCCCAAATGCTCAGGATCAATGGACTTTGATAGCTAGAGGTCATACAGGATCAAGTAAAGAGAGAAACTAGGCATGATTGAGTGGAAAAGCCAGTTGGATCTAACCCATGCATTTCTTTCCACAGAGCAAATGGGGGCAATTCTGATCTGCGAGCCAAAAAGGGCACAATGTGGCTGAAACATAAAGTTAAAAATACTGTTCAAAGACCTTCTGTTGCCATATCTAGTTTTCTACTTAGTTGGAAGTTCCGTTGAATCCAGTGAGTCATATATCCAAGTAACCATTCTGAGGACTGGGTTGCACTGTAAGCAAGAAACAGAAAGATGGGGAGTTCCACCACTTAAGATGAGCTTAGTTCTTGAGTTCTGTGGGAAAAGGTGGTGCATCCTGTCACTGGGAGACATGGGGTGGGGCTATGAACAACAATGTGAGATGGAAATTTTGCCATGGTATTTTTTCCATGGGATAAAAGACTGTTCCACATATATAAATATAGTTCGTTTATGTATAGCTATCAGGGCTATTTTGCTGCAAATCAATCGTGGTAGATGGGATATCATAGGAAGCATGGACCAACCCAAGTGCTTGTGCATGGTATATATTTGGATTCTTTTGCTAACACTACTTACATTCTGCTAACATTATTGAGAAGAAAAAGATATTGGATTTATATCCTGCCCTCCACTCCGAATCTCAGAGCGGCTCCCAATCTCCTTTATCTTCCTCCCCCACAACAGAAACCCTGTGAGGTGGGTGGGGCTGAGAGGACTCTCACATTTACATTTAAACATTTAAATTGTTTATTTAAATTTCAATTGGAAAATCCCAGAAAACCCACATCACTGGCTGTGAAGAATCACTGTACTGGGGTGGGGAAATCCATTGGAAAATTCCTCCCTAAGATACAAAAGCACAGAATTGCTGACCTAGAGGAGATGAATGGCTTCCTGGCAACCTCACCTGCTTGAACTTTTGCTGTCTAGGGCAGCAGTCAGTGCAATTGTGTGCACCACTAATTGCTAAGGATGATAGTGGTATATATATATATATATATATATATATATATATATATATATATACACACACACACACACACACACACAAACACAAACACACGCATATATATACACACTGTGGCTAATAGCCACTGATGGACCTCTGCTCCAGATGTTTATTTAATCCCCTCTTGAAGCTGGCTATGCTTGTAGACGCCACCACCTCCTGTGGCAGTGAATTCCACATGTTAATCACCCTTTGGGTGAAGGACTTCCTTTTATCCATTCTAACCCGACTGCTCAGTAATTTCATCGAATGCCCATGAGTTCTTGTATTGTGAGAAAGGGAGAAAAGGAATTCTTTCTCTACTTTCTCCATCCCACGCATTATCTTGTAAACCTCTATCATGTCACCCCGCAGTTGACGTTTCTCCAAGCTAAAGAGCCCCAAGCGTTTTCTAGCGTAATCTAGCTGAAGATTCGAGGAAGCGTTTAGAAAGGAGGTATTTTTATCTCTTCCGCATGCTGTGTGGGATAATTTGTATGTATGAGGAGGAAATTGAGGGTTACACATTCCCCAGTCCCCATGTCCCATTATAATATACCTATGGTTGCCAACTCCCAACTTGTGAAATTCCTGGAGATTGGGAAGCAGATCTTGGGGATGGTGGCAGCGGCGTCACTAGGGCGGGGCCAAGGGGGCCATCGGCCCTCCCCCAGAGCATTCTCATTGGCCCCAGGCGACCAATCCTCGCCAGGAGAGGGGAAGAGAAAGGGAGGGAGTGAAGAGAGAGAGGAGCAGGGAATGGGAATGCGCCTGCGCGCGCACTCGGCCCAACGGCGCGCGCCCGCGTGCCCGCCCGAGAAACACAGACGGGAGAGTTTGTGTGTGTGTGTGTGTGTGTGAGAGAGAGTGCTTCCCCTCCCACCAACGGCAAGCGCCACCTGGTTTGAGAGGCAGCCAAAGGGAAGGGAGGGGGTGACGCAGCCCTCCAAAAGGGGTGATGCCCAATGGGGGGGGGGGGTGACTTGAATCAAGTTACACCCCAGGGTGCAACCCACCCTAGTGACGCCTCTGGATGGTGGAGTTTGGGGCGGGGAGGGAGCTCACTGGGGTTTGTGATGCCATAGATCCCACTCTCCAAACATGCAATTTGCTCCAGGAGAACTGACCTCTGTCAACTGGAGACCAGTTATAATTCTGTGAGAACTCCAACCCCTACCTGAAATTTGTGACTAGGGATGGACACAAAATGAATTATGAAGTGAAATTAATCACAAACTGGGCCTGGTTCTTAGTTCGCAAAACTTGTTTCACGCCATCTCGCCCCCTTGAACCATGCTTGCAAAAGCCATTTAAAGGAAGCATTCCCTTTAAATTTTTCATCAATTTTTCTTGTCTCCTCTGATGTCCTTTTTTCCTCCTATTTAATCCTTAGCTATCCTCAGCAGGCTACATTTCGTTTGTTTTTTCCTTTTTAAATTTATAAATGAATACAGATCTGATCACCAGGCTGTACCAAAACCCTATCAGCCCATATTCACTTCCTATTTATATAGAGTAAGATTTCTATTGGAATGTGTGGTGAGCTTTTGTTATTGCCTGGTAGCCTGGAAACTTTATTTTGCTCCACACCAGTCTTTTCCATCACTAGAAAGATTTAAATGGAGCAAAAACAACACAAAGCACAGGGCATTCAAAAATGCATATTTATGACTGACAACACTGAAAAAGGGTTCTTTTTTAAAAGTATACAGCTCAGGATATGTCTATTATTATCCATAATCAGGGAATGTTTAGTAGAAAAATAGGTGGTGGTGCTCATCGAGGGATTGTTATGCAGCTGCACCTACTATTCAATGGACAAGGAGGTGGAACTCTCAGAAGGAGGAGGAACTCTCAGAAAGGTTCAGGAGCTGTGCTCCTGTGAGCTCCCACTGAATCTGGGGCCTGTCCATAATTATTTACAAATTATTGAAAGATAAAAATTTTGTGAAATACAAACAATTATTTGCACAAGGAGAGGCATTACTGCTTTCCATCAAACTACTACTGTTAATCTATAGGACTGAACCCACAATTTGCTTTTAGTTGTTTAATCTAACCACAAGATTGTCTGATCCAAGAGAGCAAAGTGGAAGAAATCCCACTAATCAGTTTTCCTGATAAAACTGACAAGCCTCTTATGTCCAGCAACTTGGAATATTACATTCCCAAAAAAGACTGGGAAACAATAGTATCACCATGTCAAAAAGGGGTATGCATGGCTTTCTTTGTAGCAGGAACTTCTTTGCATATTAGCCCACACACCCATGATGTAGCCAATCCTCCAAAAGTTTACAGGGCTTTTAGTGCAGGGCCTATTGTAAGCTCCAGGAGGATTGGCTGCATCGGGGTGTGTAGCTTAATATGCAAAGGAATTCCTGCTACAAAAAAAGCCCTGGGAGTAAGCAATCTAAGTAAGACGATAAACATTTCCTTAATGTCTGTAACTTATTTCTGAAAGAAATTCGCATTTAAAAAATTGATGGCAAAGTTCTTAAAGATCTCAGGATCTCAAATTATTCATCTTTAATAACAGCCAATAATTTTAAAAGGACATAGTCTGATAGCAATGCTGGAAAATGTCAAAATTGTTATCTACTCCATTTGTTATTCTACCCCGGGGTTACATGATAGAGGTTTACAAGATAATGCATGGGATGGAGAAAGTATAGAAAGAGGTACTTTTCTCCCTTTCTCACAATATAAGAACTCGTGGGCATTCGATGAAATTGCTGAGCAGACAGGTTAAAACGGATAAAAGTACTTCTTCACCCAAAGGGTGATTAACATGTGGAATTCACTGCCACGGGAGGTGGCGGCGGCCACAAGCATGGCCACCTTCAAGAGGGGTTTAGATAAAAATATGGAGCAGAGGTCCATCAGTGGCTATTAGCCACAGTGTGTGTGTGTGTGTGTGTGTGTGTGTGTATATAAATTTTGGCCACTGTGTGACACAGAGTGCTGGACTGGATGGGCCATTGGCCTGATCCAACATGGCTTCTCTTATGTTCTTATGTGACACAGAGTGTTGGACTGGATGGGCCATTGGCCTGATCCAACATGGCTTCTCTTATGTGACACAGAGTGTTGGACTGGATGGGCCACTGGCCTGATCCACCATGGCTTCTCTTATGTTCTTATGTGACACAGAGTGATGGACTGGATGGGCCATTGGCCTGATCCAACATGGCTTCTCTTATGTTCTTATGTGACACAGAGTGTTGGACTGGATGGGCCATTGGCCTGATCCAACACGGCTTCTCTTATGTGACACAGAGTGTTGGACTGGATGGGCCACTGGCCTGATCCAACATGGCTTCTCTTATGTTCTTATGTGACACAGAGTGATGGACTGGATGGGCCATTGGCCTGATCCAACATGGCTTCTCTTATGTTCTTATGTGACACAGAGTGTTGGACTGGATGGGCCATTGGCCTGATCCAACACGGCTTCTCTTATGTGACACAGAGTGTTGGACTGGATGGGCCACTGGCCTGATCCAACATGGCTTCTCTTATGTTCTTATGTGACACAGAGTGATGGACTGGATGGGCCATTGGCCTGATCCAACATGGCTTCTCTTATGTTCTTATGTGACACAGAGTGTTGGACTGGATGGGCCATTGGCCTGATCCAACATGGCTTCTCTTATGTTCTTATGTGACACAGAGTGTTGGACTGGGTGGGCCACTGGCCTGATCCAACATGGCTTCTCTTATGTTCTTATGTGACACAGAGTGTTGGACTGGATGGGCCACTGGCCTGATCCAACAGGGCTTCTCTTCTGTTCTTATGTGACACAGAGTGTTGGACTGGATGGGCCACTGGCCTGATCCAACATGGCTTCTCTTATGTGACACAGAGTGTTGGACTGGGTGGGCCACTGGCCTGATCCAACATGGCTTCTCTTATGTTCTTATGTGACACAGAGTGTTGGTCTGGATGGGCCATTGGCCTGATCCAACATGGCTTCTCTTATGTGACACAGAGTGTTGGACTGGATGGGCCACTGGCCTGATCCAACAGGGCTTCTCTTCTGTTCTTATGTGACACAGAGTGTTGGACTGGATGGGCCACTGGCCTGATCCAACAGGGCTTCTCTTCTGTTCTTATGTGACACGAAGTGTTGGACTGGATGGGCCATTGGCCTGATCCAACATGGCTTCTCTTATGTGACACAGAGTGTTGGACTGGATGGGCCACTGGCCTGATCCAACAGGGCTTCTCTTCTGTTCTTATGTGACACAGAGTGTTGGACTAGATGGGCCATTGGCCTGATCCAACATGGCTTCTCTTATGTGACAGAGAGTGTTGGACTGGATGGGCCACTGGCCTGATCCAACATGGCTTCTCTTATGTGACAGAGAGTGTTGGACTGGATGGGCCACTGGCCTGATCCAACATGGCTTCTCTTATGTTCTTATGTGACACAGAGTGATGGACTGGATGGGCCATTTGCCTGATCCAACATGGCTTCTCTTATGTGACACAGAGTGTTGGACTGGATGGGCCACTGGCCTGATCCAACATGGCTTCTCTTATGTTCTTATGTGACACGGAGTGTTGGACTGGGTGGGCCACTGGCCTGATCCAACATGGCTTCTCTTATGTTCTTATGTGACACGGAGTGTTGGACTGGGTGGGCCACTGGCCTGATCCAACATGGCTTCTCTTATGTTCTTATGTGACACAGAGTGTTGGACTGGATGGGCCATTGGCTTGATCCAACAGGGCTTCTCTTATGTTCTTATGTGACACAGAGTGTTGGACTGGATGGGCCATTGGCCTGATCCAACATGGCTTCTCTTATGTTCTTATGTGACACAGAGTGTTGGACTGGATGGGCCACTGGCCTGATCCAACATGGCTTCTCTTATGTTTTTATGTTCTTTATTTGCTCATTCTCCAACGAGCTCAGGGTAGCATACATTTTATCCATTTCCAATTCCAAAAACCGTTATTGGCATAACCATTTTATCCTCACAGCAGCTCTGTGCAGTAAGTCACATTGAGGGAAAGTGACTGGCCCACGGCCACTCATAGTGTCCTCCTAAGGATTCTAGTTACTCATCAGAATCCTAGGAAAATGTTCTTAAGGTTGTACTGTCAGTAACTTCCATGGCAGAACATCCTTGTTCAACATTCTAACCACAACACTAGAGTTGGACTATGGTTTTTATTATTATTTTTTTGGTATTTTGTATTTGTGTGTGTGTGTGTGTGGGCACACATGTGCACCTGGAAGTCATGTCCACTTCTGGTGACTGGGGACCTGGAGGATATTCAGGGTGGTGGCTGAATAAGCCAGCCCCTGCCTCCTGACTGGGTATTTCAAGGACAGTCTCCCATCCAAGTACTAACCACAGTCAACCCTGCTTAGCATCCAAAACCTGACAGGATCAGGCTTGCCAGTTTCAGTGTGTTGCCCTTATTGTTGGTTCATCCATACGCTGCGTGGCTGGTAGACCTAGTCCGAAGGTAACATTCCACATTTTCTGAAGTAAGAAGTCATGCTGTGATGCAGAAATCTTCCTACAGAGCAAGAGACCTAACTTGCTGGAAGAAAAACAACTGGATGCAACTGTATATTTCCACAGAGACCCAAAGTGTAGACCCAGAAAACTGGTATATTTCAAACGACAGCTGTGTTTTAAACCACTTTCTCAACTTTTAAGTCTCAAATTATCTGTAGATTAATATTTCTGCCAGCCAAAGAAACCTATTGCATTCTGGAATTTTACATTCAGTTTGGATAATTTTATGATGGATCTGTGTGTCCATTTGTCTAGAGTATATCATTATCCAACCATGATATCAGAACAGGTAATGCATGATCAAGGTAAAATATATCAAGTATTCAAAAGTGCAGGATAAGCTGATAATTAGATGGCCTGCAGGGATATCATGGCAACAGTGATCCACACTTAAGGAATTTATTTCCCTAGTGGCAAGGATGAGGCTACCAAACCATTCATGCCTTAATCCTCTCTTTGTTCACACCCGAAGCTAGACGGTTCTTTCCTGAGCAACAAGGTTACAACGAAAGACAGAAACAAGTCCCTGCAAAATGAGGCAGAAACATCAGTCAAAGAAGAACTGGTTACTCTGCATAACTGTAACCCAACGAATCTCCAGCACCTGCACAGGACCTGAGTCTACAACTATAATGAGCTACTTAAGTAAACTTGAACTTCAATCCGGTTGTACAGAACATGCTCAGGTTCTGACATCTAATAGTATTAGACAGGCTTGCGATAACCAATTCCTAGAAGCAGCATTCACCAACACCAACTCCACATTTAGAAGAAGAAGAAGATATTGGATTTATATCCCGCCCTCCATTCTGAAGAGTCTCAGAGCGGCTCACAATCTCCTTTACCTTCCTCCCCCACAACAGACACCCTGTGAGGTAGATGAAGATATTGGATTTATATCCCGCCCTCCACTCCGAAGAGTCTCAGAGTGGCTCACAATCTCCTTTCCCTTCCTCCCCCACAACAGACACCCTGTGAGGTAGATGAAGATATTGGATTTATATCCCGCCCTCCACTCCGAAGAGTCACAGAGCGGTTCACAATCTCCTTTCCCTTCCTCCCCCACAACAGACACCCTGTGAGGTGGGTGGGGCTGGAGAGGGCTCTCACACTAGCTGCCCTTTCAAGGACAACCTCTGCCAGAGCTATGGCTGACCCAAGGCCATTCCAGCAGGTGCAAGTGGAGGAGTGGGGAATCAAACCTGGTTCTCCCAGATAAGAGACCGCACACTTAACCACTACACCAAACTGGCTCTCCCTGCCTTCTGTGCAGGGCTCCTCACTGTGGCTCTTTTTTTCAGATCCTGCACTGGCATCTCCGGAGCAGGGCTGCATGTTCCCTGCTTGCTCCTTGCCCTGAGCAAACACGAGAGCTGAGAATGAGACCAGGACAAAGGCTAGTGCAGAATCGGTCCAAGTTAAGATTTAAGGAGCTATGTCATAGTAAGACATAGTTGGTTGCCATCAGTGTTTTGGTGCTACTATATTCTTATCCAACTCTCCTGGCGATGTAGTAGAGATCCTGAATTGCTGCCTGGCCACGGTGGTTAACTGGCTAAAAGTGAAGAGATTGAAATTAAACCCTAAAAAGACAGACGTGATGCTGGTTGGGAAGGTGAAGGCCTTGAAGGATACTGTTCTCTCCACTTGCAATGGCGTTCAACTGACCCCTGCTGACTCAGTTAAAGTCTTGGAGGTCATATTGGACCCAGATTTATTACTAGAGCAGCAAGTTAATGCAGCTGCAAAAAAAAAGGCTTTCTACCAACTCAGCCTAGCCCAGGGGTGGGGAACCTTTTTTCTGCCAAGGGCCATGTGGATATTTATAACATCATTCATGGGCCATAAAAATTATCAACTTAAAAAACAGTGCTCCACCAACGGAGAACAATTCAGGCCAGCAAAATTAATGCAAATAATTGTTTTTCTATTCGAGGTCATGTGGGGAGAGCCTAATCTGGCACACAAACACGGCCCGCCGCCCTAGACAAATACATAGGTCCAGGGCTTTTTTGTAGAAAAAGCCCAGCAGGAACTCAGTAGCATATTAGACCGCATCTCCTAATATTAGCATATTAGGTCACACACTCATTAGCATATTAGGCCACACCATCTGCAAACTGAACTGTGTCAGTAACTTTTCCAGGCCCTGCAGCAATTCTGGCCGGCCAGTCAGGCCCCAGGGAGGCTGCTGCCCACTACCTCTGGGCCCTGTGATCCCTGCCTGGCCCTGGGGAGGCTGCCGCACAGCGTGACTGGGCCCCACAATCCTCGCTGGCCAGCCAAGCCACAGAGAGGCTGCCACATGGCTTGGTTCGGCCCAGCAATCCCCAAGAGCCCTCAGGACGGAGGTTCCCCACCCCCGGCCTAGCCCATAAGATGGCCCCTTACCTTAATACCTTAACCTGGACAGCTGGATCCATGTCACAGTACCAGTGAGACCAGACTACTGTTTCTTTCTGATGGTTCCAGATGTTTAATATCCTAATGCATTGGTTACTGAACGTCCTATTTTGTTGACTGTACTGACTCACTGTATAATCCGCCTTGAGACTCCGTGAGAAAGGCAGACTATAAATAACATAACGAAACAATAAACCAATGGCCCATGAAGATCATTACTCAGCTCTTGTACTTCTGGCTCTCCCAGATTCAGTCAGAGGGCCCTTTCCATGCTCACCGCCTAAAATCCTTGAAGATGTACTATGGTCCTTGAAGCTCTGCTATGTGTATTCTATAGAACAGATAGGGTTGCCAAGTCCAATTCAAGAAATATCTGGGGACTTTGGGGGTGGAGCCAGGAGACTTTGGGGGTGGAGCCAGGAGACATTAGGAGTGGAGCCAAGATCAAGGCTGTGACAAGCATAATTGAACTCCAAAGGGAGTTCTGGCCGTCACATTTAAAGGGACGGCACACCTTTTCAATGCCTTCCTTCCATAGGAAATAATGAAGGATAGGGGCACCTTCTTTTGGGGCTCATAAAACTGGACCCCCTGGTCCAATCTTTTTGAAACTTAGAGGGTATTTTGGGGAGAGGCACTAGATGCTATACTGAAAATTTGATGCCTCTACCCCAAAAAACAGCCCCCCCCAGAGCCCCAGACACCCGCGGATCAATTCTCCATTATTTTCCATGGGAATAAATCTCCATAGGGAATAAGAGTTCCCAGCAGACATTTCCCTCCCCTCCCCCCGCTTTCTGACGACCCTGAAGCAGGGGCAGGGCCTCCAAACCGGGGGATCCCCTGCCCCCACCTGGGGATTGGCAACCTTAAGAACAATGGACATAAAGAATGGCATATAACTGTAGATAGACTAATGACCCAAAAGTTTCGGGCAGGAAGACAGGCAGTATTCAAGTGGGCTGGGAATCAGTTTTTCAGGGGAGGTGTAAGAAAAAGTGCTTTCTTTCATGGAGGGAGAAGCATTTATCATAGCAAAACAGCACAAAGCTAGCAACAAAATCATGAGGGACAATGGCTCAGTGGTAGAGCATAGGCTTTGCATACAGAAGGCTCCATGTTCAATCTCTGCCATCTCCAGATGAAAAGATCAGATAGCAAGTAAAATGGAAGACATCCACCTGAAATGAAACCCACTGCTAGTCAGAATAGACAATATTGAGTTCGAAAGACTCTGTATAAGGCAGTCTTTTGTATTTATCTGGGTCACTGAGGTCTTGGACTCCCAAGTCTTCCTAAAAGGAACTGGGAAACAAGAAATGAGACCCCAACTCACAATTAAGTAAGGACTCAACCCCCAACACAAGAGAGTGTCACAATCAGAGTATTCAGAGGAAAGCTAGTCACACAATGTCAGGGAATCAAAGCGCTATGTTGCAAAGAGGGTTGAGTGAGCTACTGTAATGCGCCCTGACCTATCTGGCAGTCTTGAATTTAATTGAACTACATGTTATCAGCCCATAAATATTTTTATTAGCACACTAGTCCACATGTTCCTATTGCCCTTCCTTCTGCGTCATTCACCATTCAACGGATCACACTTATTGTGAGTCTTTTTGTTCTTATGCCTCGCCACTACTGCAGATTAAGCCACTACTTGCGCTAATTTGCTATCTTTTCTCATTCAGCACGATGAGCTATAATCCTGCAATTCAGCTTCGGTTGCTTTCATCACAACAGAGGGAGTTTTTAGGGCATTTTAAAAAAGAAAAAAAAAACACCTAATACAGATTAGGAAAGTGTTTAATTTCTCGCACGATCTTGGTATGAGATGTATGTGAATCTACGGCCTACCTGAGGGACCGTCTCTCCCCATATGAGCCCCAGAGAGCGCTGAGGTCAGCTGGAAAAAAACAGCTGAATGTCCCTGGGCCAAGGGAGGCCAGATTGAAGGCCACCCGGGATCGGGCCTTCTCTGTCGCAGCCCCGCTGCTGTGGAATCAACTCCCAGAGGAGGTGCGGGCCCTACGATGCTTAGATCAATTCCGTAGGGCCTGTAAGACCCACCTTTTCAAGATAGCCTTCAACTAATGACAAGCTAGGAAGTGCCGCTGAAAATGCTTTTACTTACTGAATTCTACTGAAGACCTAATGTTTATAGCACCATATTGTTAATGTTAATTTTAATAACCTGTAATTGTTTTAAACATGATTTTATAAGTAGAACTGATGTATAATGTATTTTATGTTGTGAGCCGCCCTGAGCCTGCCTCGGCGGGGAGGGCGGGATAGAAATAAAAAATTATTATTATTATTATTATTATTATTAAAGCAGTAAAAGAGAATGAAACTAATTTTCTTGGAGATGTTATACCACTCCGAGTTCTACTTTGCCTACAGTTCTTGGGAGCTAATACTCCATGGTTTGTTTCTTGGAAATACTGGGATGAATTCTGTTAATCTGTTATTTATTTATTTATTTTATTTATATCCCGCCCTCCCCGCTGAAGCAGGCTCAGGGCGGCTCACAGTATAAAATCACAACAATAGATCAAAACATTATAAAACTACATTACATATAAAACACATTCTGTAATGAAAACAATCAAAATTAATTTGGTGCTAATCTCTTTGGTAATACAGATTTCTCCACAGCGGTGATGGTATGTCTTCAGCTTCCTACGGTATATTTGCTATCTTTTCTCATTCAGCATGATGAGGTATAATCCTGCAATTCAGCTTCGGTTGCTTTCATCACAACAGAGGGAGTTTTTAGGGCATTTTAAAAAGAAAAAAACACCTACCACAGATTAGGAAAGTGTTTAATTTCTCGCAAGATCTTGGTATGATCTACAGTATAAGCTCCACATCAATTAAACGCCAATCAGAAGAGAGCGGTCAGAAGAGAGGTGGTCTTGATTCCACCAGTGGGGGGCTGCAATCGAGAAGGCCCTCTCTCTGGTGACCTCTGGTGAATTATATTAATAATGGAACCACACTCAAATGCTGTCAGCCTGTCCTGGCACATCAAAGCTCCTTGCATGAATGGATCTAATCCTGTTTTTTTTCTGGGCAATTTTGAGGTACTCATATCCGTTCCTTTATATTTGATGTACTTCAAACTTTCCAAAGTGTAAATCATCCTCACAGATTTAAAATCAGGTCAGCCAATCATGTGTATATTCTATACATAATTCAAAAGGCATAACAGAGGATCAAGTGGCAATATTATATTTAACATTTTATCACTCTTAGTAACATTGTAACCTCTATCAGGATGAGAGATGTCAAATACTTATCCCGTTACTTTCTAAATTCAAACCCTGGCAAGACTATATCGACCTCAGACCAGAAATATTGCAGACATTCTTGTTCAGGGATAGTCAGAAACGGGTAACACATGCGGTAGCAAAATTCTGCGTATTAGCTCTTAGAAAAAGGAATTGTGGGATTAAGAAGAAGAAGAAGATGATATTGGATTTATATCCCGCCCTCCACTCTGAAGAGTCTCAGAGCGGCTCACAATCTCCTTTCCCTTCCTCCCCCACAACAGACACCCTGTGAGGTGGGTGGGGCTGGAGAGGGCTCTCACAGCAGCTGCCCTTTCAAGGACAACCTCTGCCAGAGCTATGGCTGACCCAAGGCCATGCCAGCAGGTGCAAGTGGAGGAGTGGGGAATCAAACCTGGTTCTCCCAGATAAGAGTCCGCACACTTAACCACTACACCAAACTTGCTCTCCGGGATTAAGGGAATGTAATTGATTTAGAACTTATTATTACGTACTTTTAAAAACCTGCTTTCTATTTGCTTCAAACTGGCTGGTCCTCAGACCGTAACAAAGAATTGATTGAAGCTTATTCAGTTTCATTGTTATCACATATGTTTGATGCTTTTGCCAAAGCCCAAGAATACTTTCATCCCCTGACACCTTTACAACTCGCTAACTGGGCTACAATTAAAGTTATGCTGAAGTTTAACATTTTCTTGTAATATTCACTTGACTGTTAAAGTTTACACTGACATACTAAGTAGTTGCAGCCATGACCCTGGATAACTCAAGACTAACCTGATCTTGCCAGATCTCAGAAGCTAAGTAGGGTCAACCCTGTATAGTATTTGGGATGGGAGACCAGCCACCAAGGAATACCAGGCTTGTGAGGAGGAGCCAGGAAATGCCAAACTATCTCAGAACATCTCTTGCCTTGAAAATCTACAGGGCCTCCTTAAGTCAATTGTGACTTAGAATCATAGAGTTGGAAGGGACCTCCAGGGTCATCTAGTCCAACCCCCTGCACAATGCAGGAAACCCACAAATACCTACCCCAAATTCACAGGATCTTCATCGCTGTCAGATGGCCATCTAGCCTCTGTTTAAAAACCTCCAGGGAAGGAGAGCCCACCACCTCCAGTCCCGAGGAAGCCTCTTCCACTGAGGAATCGCTCTAACAGTCAGGAAGTTCTTCCTAATGTTGAGCCGGAAACTCTTTTGATTTAATTTTAACCCATTGGTTCTGGTCCTACCTTCTGGGGCCACAGAAAACAATTCCACACCATCCTCTATATGACAGCCCTTCAAGAGGATTTACAGAGGTGTAACTCTGTTTAAAATTGCATTGAAAAAAATCAATGTCCACTGTGAAATTATAACTGAGGCTGTTTTTCCAGCCCAAATTCACAGGATCTTCATCGCTGTCAGATGGCCATCTGAGGCTGTTTTTCCACCCCCAAATTCACAAGATCTTCATCGCTGTCAGATGGCCATCTAGCCTCTGTTTAAAAACCTCCAAGGAAGGAGAGCCCACCACCTCCAGTCCCGAGGAAGCCTGTTCCACTGAGGAATCGCTCTAACGGTCAGGAAGTTCTTCCTAATGTTGAACCGGAAACTCTTTTGATTTAATTTTAACCCATTGGTTCTGGTCCTACCTTCTAGGGCCACAGAAAACAATTCCACACCATCCTCTATATGACAGCCCTTCAAGTACTTGAAGAGGGTGATCATATCACCTCTCAGCCGCCTCCTCTCCAGGTTAAACATCCACAGCTCCTTCAACCTTTCCTTGTAGGACTTGGTCTCCAGACCCCTCACCATCTTCATCACCCTCCTCTGGACCCACTCCAGCTTGTCTATATCCTTCTTAAAAAGTGGTGCCCAAAACTGAACACAATACTCCAGGTGAGGTCTTACCAGAGCAGAGTAAAGTGATACCATCACTTCACGTGATCTGGACACTATACTTCTGTTGATACAGCCCAAAATTACATTTGCCTTTTTTGCCACCGCATCACACTGTTGACTCATGTTCAGCGTATGATCCACTAAGACCCCTAGATCCTTTTCGCACATACTACTGCCAAGACAAGTCTCCCCCATCCTATAACTATGCATGGGATTTTTGATGGGGGTGGGGAAGAAGCTGCAATAAGTACCCAGTGTTCCAAGACTTGCCGTGTAAGTATTTAAATATGCTCAGTGATCAATACCAATACAATACAACAATGATCAAAACAATAGATACTGTATGATATGATCACAACAGTACTATATGATCACAACTGATATGATCCAAGCAGTACTGAGAGGACATAAGAAAGGCTTTTAAAAGCAGACAGACTTGGTAGATGATCTTATGATTTTTCTAATTGTGAAAGAGGACCAATGAATCAAACTTGCACAGATTTGTGTATTTCACATGCAGTGCAATCCCCAAGCAGAGTTACACCTGCCTAAGTCCACTGACATCAATGGATTTACAGAGGTGTAACTCTGTTTAAAATTGCATTGAAAAAAAAATCAATGTCCACTGTGAAATTATAACTGAGGCTGTTTTTCCAGCACACAGCACATTATTCTTGCATTTGTCACAGGTGAACACAGGTTCCGCATTATTTTTTACATGGCAAGACTTTCCACAGAAAAGTTGCCATATTTGAGGCGGACTTTACTTTGTCTCAGTATATTTCATCTTCACGTAATAGAGCAAGTCTCTGGGCACTATTCAGAAGAATTAATGAGTCCTGAACACATAAATCCTTTGGATTTGGCATGCCTAGGTTTCTTTGGATGACGGTAGTATTGTGACACCACTGAAATGTGCACAATTACTGCAGTAAACAGACAACACTTTCAAGCAATCTCTGCCTTTTACTGTCCTATTTAGTACTGACTGTTATTCCTTTATCTTGTGAGGTTAGATAAGGAGATGTTCTTTATCAGATGAGTAAAGCTGAGGGTGGATGACCATAAGTATCATGCAAGCCATGACAAGCCTGGAAAATCACACAACTAGCATATTATCTCTGGAAGTCTTTAAGCAAAGTGGAAGCAGCAATTACACACTAACCACAAGTACCTGCTTCTAAAGTCTTGCATGAAATGAAATCTAAGTTGATTGTCAAATGAAACATGGTAATAATTTCAGTCACGGGGACTGGCACCACTTTCTCTGTGCCCCTGCAAACATGATGGGAGTCACTCATTTCCACCGCAACATGCCCTTGATCACACCGTGAGCATTCACTTGCAAAGTGTTATGTCCTAGTGAGCGGCTCAGGAAATCAGTCTAATTTGGGTACCTTTGCTGCACAAAACAGCCACAGAGAAACTACCTTCTAAAATGCTATTACACACCCTGAAACTGCTTCTCACAAAAAGTGAAAAGGCTACAAAGGGTGAAAAGCATCACTAACAAGATACTACTCACTCACAATGGACCTGAAAAGGTCAACGAGAGTCACAACTGCTCAAGAGGCGTGCCATAAAGACAGCAGAGTCCACAGAAGGCAAGCCACTGCATTGCCGATGCACAGTATGAGCTACACTTAAAAGGATTTCTAAAACAAAAACAGTACGCTTCAGTTCCAAAATACTGAATTGTAACAATTTACAACTTGTCAACATTGAATCGAAGCTACTGAAATAATCTAAGGACACAACACCTCATTAACACAACAAAATATTCACCAGCCCTAGAATATGGGCTCCTTATAAAGAAAAACCTTGATAGTGGCAACTGAATCATGCAATCTCCTCCCTTTTCAAATTTGCTTGGCGCGGTTATTTAAACTGCAATCCTAAGGATTCTTTCTTGAGAGTAAGCCGCCCACTGAAAACATGGGACTTCTCAACAGACATGCCTAGGCTCCCTTGGGTACTCACTATAGTCTCTTCAGTTTATCTGTTCTTTTAATAATATCTAGCTCTGGCTTCTTGATTTCATCTGCAATATTTGTATAGATTTGAATGCTACCTCTAAAGATGTTTTAGAATAAATGCAAGGAAAAAACGCCAAACTCCTGCTTTCTGAGTCAAAATAAAAGTCCATTTACAATTCAGTTCTATACAGAATTACACCAGTTGAAAGTCATTGAAATCAACAGGCTTAGACATAGGAAGGTACTGTTAAGTCCACCACTGTCCCGACAGAAGCAAGTGAAGCGTTCCTGAGAAACTCACAAGCAGTGCACAGAGATGACATTTGTCCTCAGCCCCGGGTAATCAGAGGTACCCTCCCACCAAGTTTGGATCATTTTTTAAAAAATTAAGTGTATGCTCATATTTATTAGCTAAGAACAATAAAGCAGCACTTAAACTCAGAAGCATTAAAAATAATTTCAAATTATAGTCCCAAACTGATAAAAGCATCTGAAACAAAAGTATCCAGTGAAGCAGCTGGTGCTGCAGTCCTTGCCAAAATAAATTTGCCAGAAATTGAAGCCCACTGGTTTCAACATGAGAGTGTTAAGCACACAAAATTAAAGATACTAAAAGATGTTTAATTTTTCATTCCCTTAGAACATTAAGTGCCATTGAATTGGATGGTATGTTTTTGTTTTGCTTTTGGTTTCATTAGGATTTTGGCACTCCAGCCTTGTGTAATGGGAAAGCACACAACACAACCCACAATCAGTGTTCCCTCTAAGCTGAGTTAGCGTGAGCAAAGCTCACAGATTTTTAGCCTCCAGTTCAGACATTTTTGTCTTAGCTCAGGAAGGATGACCCCGGTGCGCAATAATTTATGCAGTAGCACACAACTTTAACTCACAACCTTGATGTCAGTAGCTCACAAAGTAAATTTTTTGCTCACAAGACTCTGCAGCTTAGAGGGAATATTGCTCGCAATCCTCTTGAAACACATGTTCATCGTTTAATGAAAAGAGGGTGCATTTTCCAGGTTTGATTCATGCAAACACCTATCTTTATGAATTTGGATTTCTGGTCATCTGTACCAAAGCTGGAAAATACGGTGCATTTCCCTATTCATATGAAATGGTGACAAAGATTATCAGGATTGTGCATAACATGATTCCCCCTTTATGTGTACTCAGATCTTGAAAATCAGGGTTTGGCATAACCAGGCTACTCTTTCAGAATTTGTCTCTCAAAGTCAAGTTGCTTCCTAATATTTTCAGAGACCCACTTAATCGGAAATGTAAACACGCATCTGTATTTTTTTTTCTACTTTGGGCACAACACTATTATTGCAAATGCCAGGTTATTCAAGGTTCATTAATACTGTGAATGCACTTAGCTTCACTTCTGTTTAGAATGTGCTATGTTAAAATCATCAAGCAAAATGTTACGGAATTTGACCTTGGGAGTTTTACTCTTTACTAAAATGAATCTGGAGAAAATGATGAAAGACATTCAAAAGATACCAACAGTAAAAACGTAAGCACTGTTACATGCTGACATGTCCATTACCTTCAGAGGACTTAGAAGAGTATAACTCTGTTTAGGATTGTACTGTGATCCTGCCAGAAATATTGTGCTCATAATTTAAGAAGAAGAAGATATTGGATTTATATCCCGCCCTCCACTCTGAAGAGTCTCAGAGCAGCTCAAAATCTCCTTTCCCTTCCTCCCCCACAACAGACACCCTGTGAGGTGGGTGGGGCTGGAGAGGGCTCCCACAGCAGCTGCCCTTTCAAGGACAACCTCTGCCAGAGCTACGGCTGACCCAAGGCCATTCCAGCAGTTGCAGGTGGAGGAGTGGGGAATCAAACCCGGTTCTCCCAGATAAGAGTCCACACACTTAACCACTACACCAAACTGGCTCTCACCAAATTTAGTTTAGTAGTACTGCTAGTAATAATAAACATATGGATAAACATTTTACAAATCTGGGGACTTAAACTGCTCTGAATACAACATTCATTTCAGTTGTTCATGTTTTGCAGATCTTTATGCTACCCATAAACAACACAAATAAAGGTATGTAAATAAACATAAACTTTTATGCGTGTCCTGATATAGGGATTTCTGTATCAACAGGAAAGTCAGAGAAACTTCCTCTTACTATTAACTTAAAAATTATTGCAGCCTAGCATTTGAAGGAATGGCACTGAAAAATCCAGCTCATTAACCGAAGGACATTATCGCTTTCGAATAATTTAGACATCCACAACTAGGAAGCAGTTAAAGAAAATAAAAATGTTGGTTAATTTCTGTTCTAATACAAAAGATTTTCGTGGAGCACAACTGGGGAGGTGAAATTCCACTGTCGGGTTCATGCCAGAGCAAAGCACAGTTTCCATGGCTCTTCTCCAAAAAATTTTACAAAGCAAATCACCGGCTCAGGAAATTAAAAAGCATGGTTCACAGAGTACACATTTGCATATGCCAATACAATAGGCCAGTTACAAAATTCTCACCCCTCCTTATCTATTACTACCAGAATAAAATACATATTTGCTTACCTGAAACAGAGACTTCCATGATGGCTTCCAAAGCTCTGTTGTTGTCCAGATCCCGGCTTAGCTTGAGCTCTCCGGTAGAAGAGTCCAAAAGCAGCAGGTTTAACTCATTGCCCCTGACAAAAGTGTAGTTCAGTTGGTCAGACATATCGGGATCATGGGCAGGGATCTTGCCAATTACTCCAGAAGGGAAACTATTGGATTTGTTAGTGACATAATTGTTGAAAAGGATCTGGAAGTCTTGCAGCACCGGAGCGTTGTCATTCTGATCCAGGAGACGTATGTGAACAGTAGCTCGGCTAACAAGAGGGGCTGAGGTAGCTTGCACCACGATCACATATTCTGTCTGACTTTCATAATCTAGATCCATCAGGGCTGTGAGGTCTCCATTGAGGAGGTCAAGCTGAAAGACTTCAGGGATGTTCCCCTCCACAATTTGATACATAATTTGCGCATTGGTTCCCTCGTCCGGGTCTACAGCACTGATTCGGGTCACAATGGAACCGACGGGGCTGTTTTCCTTCACGAAGATGTCAAATTCGTCCTGCTCAAAAACAGGTGGGTTATCGTTGATATCTAGCACTGTAACCTGGATATCCACAGAGGCTTTAAGGGACGGGACTCCCCGGTCCACCGCAAAAGCTCGAAGACTGTAAACGGCGACATTTTCACGATCCAGTTTGCGCAGCGTCCGAATCACCCCTGACGTGGCCTCAATGTAAAAATCTCCATCCCCGTCGTCACCACCCTGGAAGGTATAAAGGAGGCGACCATTTTGGCCTGAGTCGCGGTCAGTAGCAGACACCTGCAGGACACTGGTAGAGAGTGGCACGTCCTCAAAAACAGCACCCTGGTAACGGTCACGAAGAAATCGGGGTGCATTGTCGTTGGCATCCAGGATAAGGATCTCCACATAGGTGGTATCAGATTTCTGAGGGATTCCATTGTCATGGGCTGTGATGGCCAAAGTATAAGCAGCTTGGTCTTCGTAATCTAACTCCATCAACGTGGTAATTGTGCCCATGTCAGGATCAATGCGAAACTGAGGGATGTTGTCCTCCAGGACGTAAGTGATCCTAGCATTCTCCCCAGTATCTTCATCAGTGGCACTGATGGTTACAACGGACGTGCCGACAGGCTTGTCTTCACTGATACTCACTGTGTAGTGGGAACTTTGGAAAACTGGCCGGTGTGTGTTGGCATCTGTGACATTGATGAAGACTTGTACGGTGTCAAAGAGAGTTCCATCTGAAGCCATGACCGTTAACACATATTGCCTCTCTTGCTTGTAATCCAGGGGCAAAGACAGGGTGATCAGCCCACCCGCACTCTGACTAGTGATAGCAAAGCGGTTCCTTGTGTTGCCACTAGTGATTTGGTAAGTCACCACACTGTTGACATCTCTGTCCACTGCTGTCAGGGTCAAGACACTGCTGCCTACCGCTGCATCTTCGTTAAGCCTGAGCTGATAAACTTTTTCCGTAAACACAGGGCTGTTATCATTGACATCAAGGACAGTAATAGACACGCTGGCTGAGGAACTCATGACAGGCACTCCATGGTCTCTGGCCTCTACCCCAAAATGGTAGCTCTCCACGGTCTCCCGGTCGAGCTCAGCAGACACTGTAATCCATCCAGTACTGTTGTTGATCTGGAAGGGAAAACCAGCGCCCCTACTTGAGGGCACTGGAGAAGGATGAGATAGTTCAACAAGTTTATATTCCAAGCGGGCATTATCCCCAGAGTCAGCATCTACTGCCTGAACATGTAAAACTGAGTAGCCCAGTGGGACATTTTCTAGTACTGTGGCTTGGAAAGGGGTGCTTACAAAGATGGGGGCATTATCGTTTACATCCAACACCTGAATGGAAACCATCCCACTAGAATTGATTTGTGGAGGCCTTCCCCCATCCTGAGCTTTTATCCTCAAATTATATTCTCTAATCGTCTCATAGTCCAGGGGGTTTATCAGGTCGATAGAGCCAGAAAAAGAATGGATGTAAAACTGGCCTTTGAGATTCCCACTCACAATACTGTAGTGTACCTGGGCATTGCTGCCCCGATCTCTGTCAGTGGCTTGCAGCTGCAGGACCTGACTGTTCACCGCTATGTCCTCCGGAATCTGCACCAAGTAGCGTTTCTCACTGAACTGCGGAGAGTTGTCGTTTTCATCTTCCACCACGATGTGCACAGTGACCGTGGCACTGCGGGGCTCCGGATCTTTGCCCTGGTCATTAGCTTCCACTACAAGATGATATTCTGAAATCTCCTCTCGGTCCACAGGAGCACAAGTCCTCACAACACCAGAGTGCGGGTCAATCTCAAAGACTCCCTCCCCAGCCCCAGGGTCCAGGATGCGATAGAGCAAGTTAGCGTTGCCCGGGGCATCCTCATCCGTGGCGCGAATAGTCAGCACTTCATAACCCACTTCAAGATTCTCTCGGATGTTCTCTCGATATTCCGGCTGCTCAAACACCGGGCCGTGATCGTTGGTGTCGCTCACGGTCACCGTCAGGAAGGTGGTGGCAGAACGGTGCCGTGGGGAGCCGTGGTCCGCCGCCGTGACTTGAAGCACGTGGGTATCTTTGGTCTCCCGGTCCAGGCTACGAGTGGTGACCACTACTCCGGTCGTAGAGTCAATGGAGAAGTAATCATCAGACCGCTTGTCAAAGAACGCCTCCATCGAATATGTCAGTCGGCCTGCTTCCCCCTCGTCGGGGTCATGGGCTTCCAGCGTGATGACCGTGGCGCCCGAAGGCTGGTTCTCAGCAATCGACACTTGATAGTTGGGCAGCTTGAACTGCGGCGGGTTGTTGACGCTCCTCAGCTTCCTGGCGCCCCGATGCCAAGACTCCCGGTCGGCGCCACTCCCTGCCCCAAAGGGACCACCCCCGCTTCTCCGCAACCTTCGCTTCTCCCCACCGTCTCCTCCAGGCGCCCACGGCCCCACCGGCCTCAGCTCCACCAGGATGTCCCCTTGGCTCTTCCTCAGGCGACACCGCAGCCGCAGCGGCTCCCCCCCGGGGGGCCGAGGGCACCCCTGCCTCCCTTCCCGGCAGGCCAAGGGGAGGCCGTCGGGGCAGCGGCACTGCGGGAAAGTGGTCAAGGCCCCGAGGAGGGCGAGCACCCCTCCGCCGCCGCTCTCCGGGCAGAGCAGGGCGGGCAGGGGCCCCCAGACGGCGAGGCGAGGCGGCGCGGAGCCCGCAGCCGCGCCGGGGCAGCCGCTCCAGGGCAGCGAGAGGAGGGCGCCGCAGGCGAGGCGCAGGTGGAGCGGCAGCGGGCGGGAGGGAGCGCACGCCAGGCGCTTGGGGGTCCTGCGCAGCCGCGTCACCTCCAGGGCGCCCCTCAGGCGGCGGGCGGTCAGGCTCGGCTCCAGCGCGCAGCGCCACTCGGGCCCCAGCGAGAGGTCCAGCAGCGGGGCGCCCCCTCCGGCCGGCCGCAGCTCCCAGCCCGCCGCGGGCGCCAGCAGCCCCAGCAGCAAGGCAGCCGCCGGCCAGCCGAGCAGCATCTCCGAGGCTTCCGAGGCCGGCGGGCGACGCAGTCCATCCACCCGCCGCGGCCGCGGGTCATCCGGCCTCGTCCCGGCGAGCGCCTCCCAAAATGGCTCCCGGAGAGCCGGCCGCTCAGTCGCCCTCGACGGCCGCTGCCTCAGCCGCCCTCCATGGCGCGGCTCGGGGAACGGGGCAGCGTCGCGCTTCTGCCGCTTTCCCCCTCCGGAGGCTCGCTCCCGGGCGCTGGGCTCCCTCCGACGCGCCGCCGGCCGCTCTTTCCCCCGACGGGTCGCGAGGTGCAAAGAGGCGGCTGAGAAGTGGAAAGTTCTGCCGCGGGCGAGCGCCTCCTCCGCTCAAACTTTCGCCCGCGCCGAGCTCGCAGCGCGCCGCCTGGGCTCCCTCGCGCTGTCTGCCTCGCTCCCAGGGATCTCGCCGCCGCCGCCGCCGCCGCCGCGATTGGCTGTGCGCCCGCCGCGCAGGTAAAGCTCATTGGAGACGGCGCGCGGATCGCTCGAGAGGCAGCGCCTCCTTTGGCCCTGGGGCAGAAGCGCAGGAGCGCGGCGGAGGTGGAGGCCTCCCCCTGGAATAAGAAGTTGCAGATCTCCTAAGGAAGGGGGTGGGCAGGACTCCCCTGTGACCCTTTCGCTGTCCCGGACTATCCGTGAAGATTGGGAAAGGGGGGGCGGGCTTTAGGGTTGCCAAGTCCAACTGAAGAACTATCTGGGGACTTTGGGGGTGGAGCCTAGGAGACTTTGGGGGTGGAGCCAGGAGACATTAGGGCTGGAGCCAAGATCGAGGCTGTGACAAGCATCGTTGAACTCCAAAGGGAGTGCTGGCCATCGCATTGAAAGGGACGGCACACCTTTTCAATGCCTTCCTCCCCTAGGAAATAATGAAGGATAGGGGCACCTTCTTTTGGGGCTCATAGAATTGCACCCCCTGGTCCAATCGTTTTGAAATTTGGGGGATATTTTGGGGGGGAGGCACTAGATGCTATACTGAAAATTTGGTGCCTCTACCCCAAAAAACAGCCCCCCCCCAGAGCCCCTTGGATCAATTCGCCCTGATTTTCTATGGGAATAAATCTCCATAGGGAATAACAGAGTTCCCAGCAGACATTCCCCCCCCCCCCCGCTTTCTGACGACCCTGAAGCAGGGGGAGGGTCTCCAAACCGGGGGATCCCCTGCCCCCACCTGGGGATTGGCAACCCTAGTGGGCTTCCAGATTTAATTTAAAGAGGCAACCCTCCTTGTTGCATTACCAAAATAAATGGAAGTTTAGAGGAATTTTAAAGGTCTGTCTCTCCAAACTTTTCCTGGAGTACTAAAGTTACAATAAATATCCTCAGGCAGACATTGAATGTAGGAAGTGGGGGGGGGACTATTCCCCCACACACACACACACACTACATCTGGGGAAATGGAGTTGCAGATCTTCCATATTTTGTGCAAGGATAACATTTTAGATTGCTTCTTATGTTGGGAAGGTAGAATGAGAGTTTCCTGGTGTCACCTGAACAGACACCCACCACCAACTAGCTTTGGAAGAAGAAGAAGATATTGGATTTATATCCCGCCCTCCACTCCGAAGAGTCTCAGAGCGGCTCACAATCTCCTATATCTTCTCCCCCCACAACAGACACCCTGTGAGGTGGGTGGGGCTGGAGAGGGCTCTCACAGCAGCTGCCCTTTCAAGGACAACCTCTGCCAGGGCTATGGCTAACCCAAGGCCATTCCAGCAGGTGCAAGTGGAGGAGTGGGGAATCAAACCCGGCTCTTCCAGATAAGAGTCCGCGCACTTAACCACTACACCAAACTGGCTCTCCTATGGAGGACTATTTTTATCAGCAAGTATGATGGGAGGGGGCGGCGGCTCAAGGCCTGCATCCTCCCTTTGCATTCAGCCTGCAAATTCCCTTGCCACGCATTCCCTTTCTCCATCCCTAGTTTGCCTCTGGATTGCAAATTGGGAGAGGGAGTGGAAAGGAGGGGCAGGTTGAGTTTAGAGGCCTCCGGTGCCTGATTATAAAGATTCCATCTGATGTATAGGTTGCAAGTGTGTGGTTCCAGTTTGGAGAGCCAGTTTGGTGTAGTGGTTAAGTGTGCGGACTCTTATCTGGGAGAACCGGGTTTGATTCCTCCACTTGCACCTGCTAGCATGGCCTTGGGTCAGCCATAGCTCTGGCAGAGGCTGTCCTTGAAAGGGCAGCTGCTGGGAGAGCCCTCTCCAGCCCCACCCACCTCACAGGGTGTCTGTTGCGGGGGAGGAAGGGAAAGGAGATTGTGAGCCGCTCTGAGACTCTTCGGAGTGGAGGGTGGGATATAAATCCAATATCTTCATCTACCTCACAGGGTGTCTGTTGTGGGGGAGGAAGGTAAAGGAGTTTGTGAGCCGCTCTGAGACTCTTTGGAGGGCGGGATATAAATCCAATATCTTCTTCTTCCCTATAGGGTACGTATTTTTGGCAGAGGGCCATAGCCAGTAGCTACATATGTACATCGTAGAATTGACTTAGTCTCAATAGTAGGCAATATACAGCACTTTGGCTGCAACCCCCGGGGCCCCTAGCTATGGGGCTGCTTCCTGCCAATCTCTCATCACTATCTACTAATAGATGGTTTGGTGGCTGATGCTCACAAAAATTTTCACCTTCCGGATCCTTCTGACCATCTTGGATTTCTGCTTGGTTTCAGATTCCTGTAATACTAATTCCATTATGTTGCTTATTGGATGCCCCACTAAATAAAGGTAAAGGTAGTCCCCTGTGCAAGCACCAGTCATTTCCTACTCTGGGGTGATGTCACACCAGACGTTTTCACAGCAGGCTTTTTTTTTTTCTGGGGTGGTTTGCCATTGCCTTCCCCAGTCATCTACCCTTTCTCCCCAGCAAGCTGGGTACTCATTTTACCGACCTCTGAAGGATGGAAGGCTGTGTCAACTTTGAGCCGGCTACCTGAACCCAGCTTCTGCCGGAATTGAACTTAGGTCATAGCGTGTTGTAATATACCTTGAATCTTGGTGAGAAAGGCAGAGTACAAATAACACATAAATTCATCATCCTAGAATTTGCTAGGAACGCAATACAATCATATTTTTTCCACAGCTTCTGACTGATGTGATCAGTTGTGAAGTAACGCCGCCAGAGCTTACGGGAGACCCTGTAAGAAGAGCCCTGTAAGCTCTTGGATGATTGGCTACATCAGGAGGGTGTGGCTTAATATGCAAATTTCCTGCTACAAAATAAGCCCTGAACGCTGCAATGGCAATTCTGTGCTCATGTACGACTTTTATTTTCAGCCTGCTGTCCAGCTGGTTTTTGAGCTGCGCTTGTTCCTCGTTACTCCAGTGGCCTCTAGTGGCGGCGGAAAGACTTATTGTTGCCCAAGCCAAATGCATAACAATTGAATGATGGCAATGTTCTGCAGGATATCATGATATAGTTAACAGGTAAAGCTTTTATTATGGGGTATTTTGCAATTGGGAGAGTCAAATAAACTATTTGAACATGTATTGGATTACTTACAACTCAAGATAAGCCCATTGATGTGGCATTAAATTTCAGCTGAATCAATAGCAGTTAAGTCCTATTGAAATCACTCATATATATTCATGTAAGAAGAAGAAGAAGAAGATATTGGATTTATATGCCACCCTCCACTCCGAAGAGTCTCAGAGCGGCTTACAATCTCCTTTACCTTCCTCCCCCACAACAGACACCCTGTGAGGTGGGTGGGGCTGGAAAGGGCTCTCACAGCAGCTGCCCTTTCAAGGACAACCTCTGCCAGGGCTATGGCTGACCCAAGGCCATTCCAGCAGGTGCAAGTGGAGGAGTGGGGAATCAAACCCGGTTCTCCCAGATATTTATTAATATTTATTAATATTTATTGATAACCATGGTTTTATCTGTTTTTATCTGTTTTAAATGCTGATCCCTTTATATGTTTAAATACTGTAATTTTGTTGGATCTATCACTGGAAGCCGCCCTGAGCCACTTGTGGGAAGGGCGGGATATAAATCCCAAATAAATAAATAAATAAATAAATAAATAAATAAAATAAGAGTCCGCTCACTTAACCACTACACCAAACTGGCTCTCCCTTCTGGCTCTGTAAGCAGAAGGCTGAAAGGCCCACTATACTCAGTAGGATTTCATGCAGAATAACCTACACAGGAACAGGCTGTAAGAGCCCCCCAATTTCAATAGACTAGGCAAATGCTTTACAGGAGTAAATAAGTTCCATGGATTCAGGGACACATACTCTGTAATAAGTACAATTACTGCCTAAATCTTTATGTTGTACCTGTATCATTTAGGATTCAGATTTTTAAAAATACAAAACATGCTTAGTAAGGTGGTTTTGTTCAGAAAGAAATCTGCCTTTGGTAGAACTTTGTGTATGACAAATTATCACTGGTGTCAATACTAGTTATGGATTGGGAGGAAAGTTCCTTCCTGAATTTACGTTTCTACTTATATTGAGCAGTGTGTATAATAATCTGTACTATTGCAGATAACTCAGAATCTCATGCTAAGCAGGCAAGATAGGGCTCCCCTTTTCCATTATCTGCAAGGGAAATTTTCTCCGAGGCTTATTCTGAGCTAGTGAAATATACAAAAGATTCAGACGCGCAACCTCTTTTGAATGAGAGAACTCAGGTCTGGGGTGGTGGGGGTGGTGGAATGGAATCGTGAAAAAAATAATAAATAAAACTAGATTTCTTTGTCAGAGTGCATGTGCGTTGCCTTTGTGTTGCTAACAAGGGCTACTTTAGACGTTACCTTGAAATGTGTATCCATAACGTGTCTAAACACACAATGTGCAGATCAGTTTTCAAGCAGACTTGCCGTGCCGGTCCTTTATTGTGATTGGACGTGATTCCTAATCAGAGAATAAGGATTCCTAATCAGAGACTAAGGACACCATGGTGGTAGATCCCATGGAGGACAAAAACCACCACAGCCCCTGAGGTGTTTGGGCCCTCTGACTCTCGAGCTGTCAGGGACCTTGCATCCAGCTGTGGCAACTGGACCAGAAGCCCGGGAGGTTCAGGAGCAGCAGCCACCACCAGAACCTGGGATTGCTGAGGAACCCATGAAGGAAAGTGGTCGATTGCTAAGCACCCACAGTTGTTCCCAGGACCCTGAGAACAGAGAGGCCCAGGCAGAAGCACAACACAGGTAGTGGAGTGAACACATAGCCGCCTAAGGCCTCTCCATAGAACATGAGGCATCTGTAGACCTAGATCTATCACATGACTGTGCAGGATTCTGGGCAAGCTCCAGCTGTGAGTGCCTGCAGACTCCAGGGACCAGACCACTGCTACAGCTGCAGGCACCTCCCCCCCCCTATAAGTGGCATCCTTTTGGCTCTGGCTGTTGTGGGATCAACTGTGCTAATAGGACCTACAAGCCTTGGTTCCTGGGTACAAATTATTTGAAGAGGACTGAAGTCTATGGGCTGAGATTGGAGCCCTACCTCTGGCAAGTTACTATTGGATCAACACCCACTACCCCCCTGTATTTTTGCTATATTGTTAGTTTATGTAATGTTTCTTTTAACAAGAATTACGTTTATTCTGTTTATACTCAAGCCATGATCATAAGAACATAAGAGAAGCCATGTTGGATCAGGCCAATGGCACATCCAGTCCAGCACTCTGTGTCACACAGTGGCCAATATATGTGTGTGTGTGTGTATACACACACACACATATACATGCATAAATATACACACATACATACACACTCACACACCCACACACACATATATATATATAATGTGGCTAATAGCCACTGATGGACCTCTGCTCCATATTTTTATCCAATCCCCTCTTGAAGCTGGCTATGCTTGTAGCGGCCACCACCTCCTGTGGCAGTGAATTCAACATGTCAATCACCCTTTGTGTCATGGGTGCTGGGGACCCTGCAGAGGAAGTTGAGCCTGCAGAAGAAACTGTGCCCCTGCCACCTGCACCAGTGCCCCTGCCTCCTGCTGGAGAAGATCCCAGCCCCCCTGCCTCGCCCTCTCGGGTGGCTCGTGTGCGTGACCGCCTCCGTCAGGACCTCAGGGATCGGAGGAGGGCGGCACGCTCACAAGCAAGACGCTCCCTGAGCCCTGAGTTTTGAGAGGATTCTGGCCCTTCTAAGAGCAAGGATGCTTGAGTTGTAACAGGATCCTGGCTGCCTCTCTGAGCCAGCAATTAGCCCAAATGGGCAACAGCCAGCAGAGGGCTATATAGCTGTAGGCTTTGGGAAGAGGCTTTGTGGAAGCAACTAGTCATCTCCCTGATGTTCTAGAATCCACTCCGGCTTGACTTTGGTTTCTGGACTCCCTGACTTTGGCTTGTGACTTCTGGACTCCCTGACTTCGGCTTCTGGACCTCGGACCCGCGATACTTGTACAGTGATTTGGATTTGGTGCCTCAGACCCTCCTGCTTACTGGCTACAGACCTCGGACTGCCCCTGGACTTTGCCTGACCCGGCCCCAGCCGTGACACTTTGGGTGAAGAAATACTTCCTTTTATCCATTTTAACCTGATTGCTCAGCAATTTCATTGAATGCCCACGAGTTCTTGTATTGTGAGAAAGGGAGAAAAGGACTTCTTTCTCTACTTTCTCCATCCCATGCATAATCTTGTAAACCTCTATCATGTCACCCCGCAGTTGACGTTTCTCCAAGCTATTTATTATTATTATTATTATTATTATTATTATTATTATTATTATTATTATTATTATTATTAAAGAGCCCCAAGCATTTTAATCTTTCTTCATAAGGAAAGTGTTCCAATCCTTTAATCATTCTAGTTGCCCTTTTCTGCACTTTTTCCAATGCTATAATATCCTTTTTGAGGTGCGGTGACCAGAATTGCACACAGTATTCCAAATGAGACCGCACCATCGATTTATACAGGGGCATTATGATACTGGCTGATTTGTTTTCAATCCCCTTCCTAATAATTCCCAGCATGGCGTTGGCCTTTTTTATTGCAATCGCACACTGTCTTGACATTTTCAGTGAGTTATCTACCACGACCCCAAGATACCACGATCTCTTGGTCAGTCTCTACAATCACTGGCTGCGGCATGTAACTGCAGCTCACAAGTCATGGGAATTCCTAGCTCTGCTGTCACTGTTGCCCCTCCCCTTTTTCAGGAGGGCCTCTCTTTGGCTGCAAGATCCCAGGGGACCAAGGCCCCATGCTCCTATCTGTGCCTCCTAGTTATTCCCTCTGAGCACATGGGCCAAGGGAATGCACATACATTCCCCCCAATGCCGTGTACCTTGCCACTGGTGGTCAGGGTACTGAAGCCAGAGAGCTGTTGTGGCACTGTGGTAACTTCATCACGGCTACCAGTGCTGGTGACAACCAAAGCTGGATTGTGCTTGGGCGCAGTAGCCATGGTGGGGCGGGCATGAGCCATCATCGATGATTCTGCTGCAAAGGTGGCAATGCTGCAATTATCAGACACTCAGTTGTGTTGTAGTCATTCATTGCTCATCCTTCCAGGAGGTGCCCCTCTTAGTGACAGCACTGGATGCTTCTGTCACAAGTTGTGTACCCACATCCACTCCCACTCAAGGTGTCACCTCAGGTCTTGCTTCACTGTGACCTTCAGTGACTCATTTGGGTCCTGTTCCCTGGCCCACAACCCCTCTGACAGCCCCCCTCCCAGAGTAGCGGCAGCCATTGATGCACAAACAATGAAGAGCTTGGGCACTGTCAGATGCTGCATGGATTGTCAGCCCCCTGTATGGTGGAGGCAACAGAACCACATTTTCAGTTGGCCAAATGTTTGCTTAATCGCTATAAATGTTTGGCAGGGAGATTGCTTGTAAACTGAATGGTCTGGTGGGTTATCTTCTGGAAACAGAGTCAGGAAATATAGCTGCGGGGGGTCAGCACATGGTTGCAGCAAAGCTCTGGGAGTCATGGATGCTGCCAGGGAACTTGGCTATGAGGCCCATGAAAATGCCCTTGTGGTCAAAGGAGGCCTGGACATTCAGGCTGTAGAAGTGGTGACAGTTACGGTAGACCTGTTGCTCCTCCTGTAGGGTGATGAGGATGATTTGAATGCAGCCCATGGACCCAATGACATCGAGAAAGCCAGCAATTGCTGCAGACCCAGCCCTGATGGATGCCAGATCCCCCTCCTTGGCGGGGAAGCGCATAAGCCACTGAGCATGGCATCCAGAAAGCTGTGCAGACAGTGAGGAGTGGGACACCTTGAGGACTTCAACCATAACCCCTTTGAAAGATCCAGTGGCCAGGAACCTCAAGGAGAGCCACACATTCGGCAAGGGGTGTGGGAACTTGGTCCTAGGGGGTTGGTCCCAGCTCCTCATGTAGGGCCCGGATGGCAGTTTTATCTAGGTGAAACCGATCAAGTTAGGTGCTGATGTGAGCTTGGTAATGAGTCACTGAGCCACCCAGATGTACAACACCGGCAGTAAGTGGATGTGGCAAGCCCCTAGTGTGGGTGGCAAGGGCAGGAGGGAGCACCGTCTGGCAGCAGCTGGCCAGGCCCTGTGGGAAGAGGTGACAGTATTCAAAGTACTGACAAGTGGCCGAGGTCATGTTCCTCTGGGTGGCCACTACCTTCTCCCTCTTTCCACCTTTTAGTACTTGCTGGCTGTGGCCCCCTCCTGCCGGGTAGTGTCCATGGTGGGAATATGAGGGGGCTGGAAGGGGGGCGGGATCTGTGTCTTCCCATGGTGGCTCAGCCCACCCCCACGTTCCCTTGTGTGGGGTGGCATGGCCACATCAAAATCTGGTAGCAGCAATGACCACTGCCAGCCTAAGTGGATTGAGGCTGAGATGGTGGTAGAGCATGCGAGCATTGCCTTGGCTACTGCCAGAAGCAGTTGAGCCCTGACTCCCACCCTCTTGGAGGAGGCATACTTCCGCATCATGCCCCCATCCCCACAACCTAGGTGGTCCCTCCACAGCCCCAGGACCTCCGACCACATGCCCCAGCTGGGCTCATGTGTCTAGCCAGGAGGAGATGGAGCTGAGTGACGGGGAGGAGGACAAAGGTGATCAGGCTCCTGGGCCAGGAACTGAGAAGGTTGAGCCAGATTGGGGAAGGGGAGCACACCTGGGCTCAGCTGAGACCTCAGCTGACTGTCCACGGTGTTCTTCCCCCATGCCTAGATTCCTACTCCTTGATGTTGTGGACCACCTAGGCACCCCAACTCCAAGGAGGTGAATGGGAACGGCATCCTCCACGGTCCAGCAATCACTGGGCATCATGGCATCCCCAGACACAACAGCTAAAGGGGTGGCGATGCACAGGGCAGACTCAGTGTCTTCAGATGGAAGTGGCTCTGGCCCATCAGACAGGCAGGAGGGTAAAAAAAATCCTTCCCTTAGTTTGTATTGTTTGAAAGCAAAGAGGAGGTTTCCCAACAGCTGGCTGCGCCTTACATGGGAAGATTTTATAGAACATGGACTTTATAGAAGATGGCCTGGCAGCGCATCAGCCTGCATTTCAGTTGCAAAGAAACAAGTTACAACTCTTAGGTTGTGAATTTGATTTAGCCAATTGCTTTGCTGCTGCTTTTAGAAAACACAACAGGCAAGTCGTTGCAAACTTGTTTATGCCTTTTAACCCGATGACACTCTTACAGAATTTACCCTCAGGAGCTCCACTCCACCCTAAATTAGCAAGCATTACTTGTGGATTTTCCACACTCCAACACACAGGTCGCTCCACCGCTACATCAACTGTTAAAATGTGCAAGTGAAAACCTGCCTTTGCAACATAAACGTTCATCAAACACATTCTCACTTGCCCCTTCTGAGGAAGCATGACAGATTCATGCTCTGGACAGATTCATGTAATACATGGAAACAAGAAGTTAATAATCTTTAAAAGTTAAAAAGAGAATGCTTAATGTGCCCTCATTTATCCATAAGTGCCTTTGTGTCTGGTTTCTGTTCATACTTAGGTTATCGCTGCACAGTTCAGCTCTGTTTCACTGATGTCTGCATCTCTCAAACAGATCAATAATAAAATAATTAAACCATAATAAAATGAATAATTAAATGACTCACAACTCAGAACTTTCCCTCCATACCCCTAATTGCACTGATAGCTGTGATAACTTGTCACAGGCACTGTTCCATCAAGAACTGGTTTTCATGAACATACTTCCTCACTAAGCATGTATCATCCTTTTATTTTTAACATCTGGATCTTAAATGATATGTGTGCAACTCAGAGAAATGGCTCACCATGGGTGAGCTTCTTAGCAAAGTAGGAATTTGAACCTACACCCAATGTAACTCTCTAATCCAGCAAATGCAAGTGTAGTATCCACGGGCACCTCTGTTCCCAATGTGTTTCCTGGTGCCCACTTCCTTCTTCCACAAAACATTGGTTCTCCAAACCCTGTTGTCATTCTCCTCTACCTCACTGGAGCAGGAAGTGCTTTAGAATAGCCCAGGAGGCATCACCTCTGATGAAGGAAGCACTTTTGCAGCAACAGCTGCCCCATCTAAGCAGGACACGTGTTTTTTAAATTTCTCAACATATTACAATAAGTTGCAGCCTTTGTGGCAGCCTAGAAGCACCTACTACCTTTTCTCAACATTCTCAAAGTGCTCACAGACTCAACAAGATTGGGGACCCTTGCTTGAATCTCTATCCCACACTGACTCTTTTAATTTGAATCAATGTTTGAGAGCTCTTTCAGCCTAATTTACCTCACCAAGTTGTGAGGAGAAAATGAAAGAGGGGAGAACCATGTATCCCACCCTTCTTCCAAGAAGCTCAGAACAGCATTTAGGCTTTTGTCTTCCTTCATTTTATCCTCATATCAGCCCTGTAAAAGTGACTGGCCCATGGTCAGTAAATTTCATGGCTGACCAATGATTTGAAACAGTCTCCTCAACTTTCCGACCATAGACATCTAGTGGTTTTTTTTTTGTCCCTTCCAATTCTGTGGCAGAAAGATTGAGGAAAACAATATTTTATAGAGTGCAAGGGATTCTTGGGGTGGATCCTACCAATTCACCGAGCAAAGTTCATTCATTCATTCATTTATTAAAAATATTTGTAGCCTACTTTTCCTTTTGGCTCAAGTTTGTAGCCTTCCTCCAGCTTTAGGAGGCTTCTTCCAACTCAACTGGCTCATCTGTTGGAGGAAGAGTGACTTAATCCGAAGGAATGCTACAAAGAAGATGGCTGGATCCACCCTGATATCACACTTATAAAAAATGATAACAGATATTGGGCACTGCATTGTTTTAGTGTGTTATTCTTTCATTGGTTTTAAATTGTTAACCTTCTCATCTTTATTTCAATAGGCAGCTGGACACATTTTGAAGAGTGGGCATAAATGTGAAATGCATTTTGGAATTTTTGTACAGAGACAGCTGGGCTGAAAAAAAAGAACCTAGGAGACAGCTGCTGTGAAGGTGAGTGTTTGTTTTTTGCCTTTCCTAAACTGCGGAATTACTGGGGAGCACTAACTGAGGTTGCTTTGTGAGAGGACTGAGTATGAGGGTTAGTGAGCCTGTAGCCTGAGTAGGCTTCCCAATCCCCAAGTCCCAGTGGGGGATCCCCCGGTTTTACAGGCTTTCCCCTGCCCCCAGCCAGCTGGTCGGCAGAGGAAGCCCCGCCCCCACAGCCACCATGTACCTCTAGAGCTCTGGCAGGTTTAGAAACCTGCAAACAGGTCCTGTTTTAAAATATGTGTGTGTTTCTGTTGTTTGTGTGCCTTTAAAGTTGAGCAGGAAACAGGAAGCACTTCATGGGGAAGGGTCAGCAGCAGCTTCAGTTTGTTTTGCTTTCATTTTCAGAGCAAGTAACCAAACCCAGTAAGTGTGTGTGTGTGTGTGAGAGAGAGAGGGGGAGAGGGAAGGTTGCCAATTCCCAGGTGGGGGCAGGGGATTCCCTGGTTTGGAGGCCCTTCCCCCACTTTGGAAAGTGGAGGGGGAAGGAAAATGTCTACTGGGCACTCTATTATTCCCTATGGAGAATGATTCCCGTAGGAAATAATGGGAAATTGATCCCCGGGTGTCTGGGCCTCTGGGGGGGTGTTCTTTGAGATAGATGCACCAAATATGCAGCATAGCATCTGATGCCTTTCCTCAAAATACCCTCCAAGTTTCAAAAGCATTGGACCAGGGGGGGCAATTCTATGAGCCCCAAAAGAAGGTGCCCCTATCCTTCATTATTTCCAATGGAAGGAAGGCATTTCAAAAGGTGTGCAGTCCCTTTCAGTGTGATGGCCAGAACTTCCTTTGGAGTTCAGTTGTGCTTGTTCCAACCTTGCTCATGGCTCCACCCCCAATGTCTGCTGGGCCCACCCCCAAAGTCCCCAGATATTTCTTGAATTGGACTTGGCAACCCTAAGCCTGAGTGAGGGTGAGCCTGTCTGGTGTTTTTGTCTGGGTCTGGCTCTGTTTGGGTTTTTTGTCTGGTGTGTTGCTTATTGAGCAAGGTCTGTTTGTAGGGTCACCAGGTCTGCATTGGAAAATACCTTGAGACTTTGGGGGTGGATCCAAGAGAGGGCAGGGTTTGGGGAGGGAAAGGGCCTGGGCTCTTTTTCTAGCAGGAGTTCCTCTGCATATTAGGCCACATGCCCCTGATGTAGCCAATCCCCCAAGTAGGGTTGCCAAGTCCAATTCAAGAAATATCTGGGGACTTTGGGGGTGGAGCCAGGAGACACTGGGGTGGAGTTAGGGGGGAGGGGGGGAAACGGCACCAAGGACTCCAACCTGTTTTTACTGCCACTAACAAAGCCTTTGGCTCACCACCACTTGATTCACTGGGGAGACCTTGGGGGCAGGTCCGGTTCTCTCAGCCAGACCATCAACCTTGCAGGGTCGCTGTGTCAAATCCGGGGAAAGGAGCGGGGCAAGCATTTACCCTGGCCTGATATACTTTCAGGGTTAGCGGTGTTGTTTTTCTCCCAACAAGGGATCTTTGGAGCCAGAAAGGACGCGCCTTGTGCCCGTCCTTACCTTCACCGAAGCCTTCTTGACATGCCCCGGCGCCTGCAGCGCGCTGGGCAACCCCTGCTGGTAGTTGAAGAAGTTGACGGCAGTCTGGGCGGCCCTCTGGACCGGCGGGCTGGAGGCAGTCAATGTCCCACGGCGACTCAACAGCGGGTCCTTCCACACCAGCTGGGGCCGTTCGGCCAGCAAGCCCCAAGCCGCCGGCAAGAGCGTGAGCAGCGCCGCCAGCACTAGCAGGGGGGACCCGTTGGAGAGGGCTCGCAGCGGCTGCATCCTTCCTTCCCGCGCGAAAGCGGGCGAGAGCGGGCTTTTCGGCGCGAGGCAGCAGGCGAGCCGAGGGACTGAGTGAGCCGCGGCTGGTGCAGGTGCCCGCCCAAATACAAAGAGGCCGGGGCTGTCCCCCGGCTGCCCGGCCCTCGCTCCCTCCCTCCCTCCTCCGGAGGAGCAGCTATGGTGAGCGGAGGGCGCTCCTTGGCGCCATTTCCCCCCTCCCCCCGCTTCCGTTTTTGGGGGGAGCGGGGGAAGAGGCTGGAAAAACTGGGGTCCCCCGCCAGGGCGGGAGGGTTGGGACCCCTACCTCCAAGAGCTTACAGGACTCTTAGTACAGGGCCTACTGTAAGCTCCAGGATAATTGGCTACATCAGGGATGTGTGGCCTAATATGCAGAGGAGCTCCTGCTAGAAAAAGAGCCCTGGGCCTCAGCATGGTATAGTGCCATAGAGTCCACCCTTCAAGGCAGCCATTTTCTCCAGGGGAGTTGATCTCTGCCAGCTGGAGATCAGTTGTAAAAGCAGGAGGTTGCCAGGCTCCACCTGGAGGCTGGCAACCTTATTTGCCTTGGGCTGATTGCAGGCCCCATCTTCAGCTGTTGCTGCTGGGCAAGGGGGCTGTAGGCCTCTGAGCCTTAAGGCTCCTCCTAGACAGAGACGTGACCCAAGCGGTGAGAGTCAAAGGGCTCTTGGCTGGAGGCTCTTAAATTTATTTATTTATTTTGATTTATTTCCTCCTCTCCCTGCCAAAGCAGGCTCAGGGTGACTTACAGGTTCAAGAAGACATAAAAAACATAAAAATTTTTTAAAATATTAAAACTGGGGCTCAGGTCTGATGACCCTGCATCACTCTAGATACCTTTAAACCACCAACCAGTTATGAAGGTAGAAAGCCAGCAGGGGAGAGGGGGCTACACAGTGTTTTGCAGAGTCCCACATGGGGGAGGGACAGTGGCTCAGTGGTAGAGCATCTGCTTGGGAAGCAGAAGGTCCCAGGTTCAATCCCTGGCATCTCCAAAAAGGGTCCAGGCAAAGAGGTGTGAAAAACCTCAGCTTGAGACCCTGGAGAGCCGCTGCCAGTCTGAGAAGACAATACTGACTTTGATGGACCAAGGGCCTGATTCAGTATAAGGCAGCTTCATATGTTCATATGTACAGTTATCTAACCACTGGGTGGAACTCGTGGATATGTGCTTACTGCATGGAGCTCATGGCTCTAAGGAAGCAGATTCATTCCCTTGAGCTTAGGTTGTCAATCTGGAAAAACTGAGACAGAGAGAAAGTTTTAAGGAAGAGACCCTCAGGGACTTACCAGAACAGTACCATTCCTGTGCTGACAGCTATTCTGCTGTTGCGGACAATGAGAGTCAAGGTCGGAGGCTGTCAGTCTGAGGAGGAGGGAGCTGATCCCTTAGAACAAGGGTGTCGAACTCATTTGTTATGAGAGCCAGAACTGACATAAACCAGACCTTGCCGGGCCGGGTCAGACCGGGCCACGTGTGTACCTATTTAAGACTAGATAGCAGAGATATAAACTTTATAAAGATCACAGAAAAACAAACTTAAAACATAAGCACTCATTGGTCTTAAAGGTGCTTTCTTTGTATTTCTCCCGTGTAATCCTGGAAACTGGGCAAAGGAAGCTCCGGCTCTTTCCTTCCTTCCCCAAGGGACCAGGAGGGAGGGAGCTTCAGCCGATAGAAGGAAGAGAGGCTTGGCTCAGTAGCTCTGCTGTGCAATTGTGATAGCCTGGCAAAGCAAGCTCTCCCTCCCCCCCTCCTTCCCAAGAGAAGAGCCTCAGCCAATTGAGAAAACAGAGGTTTAGCTCCTGTGTGATTGAGCAAGCCTTGCAAAGCTGTTACGCAGAAGGAAGCAAGAGAGAGGGAGAAAGAAGCAGATGACAGCCAGTTGCTTGGGGGCCTGATAGGGGCCTTCTGGGGGCCTCATTTGGCCCCCGGGCCAGATGTTTGACACCCCTGCCTTAGAAGGAACCTCTTTCTTGGGCGAGGGAACAATATACTGTCATCCTTGGGAGGATGGGAGGGAGGTGGATTTTGCGTAGTGTGGGTAACTCAGTCATTAGGAATATCGAGAGTGGGGTCTGTGACAGGCATTTTGACTTGCTTCCCTGGTGCTAAGGCTGTTTAGATAGGTTAATAGTGCTGGGGAGGAGTCAGCAGTCATGGTGCATGTTGGCACCAATGACATTGAGAATGGTAGTTATAATACAGTGGGTTCTAATCATCGAAGAACCAAGGCGGGTAGCGATAACAAGCTCTTTATTGGGATACAAGCTCTTTATTGGGTAAGTGGCTGCCCAGACTCAAGTGGCGGCCGGGCCCCACAGGGCCAACTAGATACAATACTGTGTTCCTGCGCTAGTGCGTGATTGGAGCATTCAAACCAGCCAAAGGTCTGTGATTGGAGCAGGGCAGTTAGGAGTTGGATCCTTTTGCCCATTGTTCCTAAGTCACCAAGCTCATTCTTCAGGCTCCAACGAGCCAGGGCGGAACACCATTTGATCGCACGTGGATTCACATACATAACATCCCTCCTCCCCCAAGTTCGCAAGCCTTAGCAATCATAGTTCTGTAGGTATGCAGGCTTGCAGCACTCTCGTATTGACCTCTGGAGCGCTGGAGTAGGCGGAGTGTCAGTCGCAGCTTCTGAAGAAGAAGAAGATATTGGATTTATATCCCGCCCTCCACTCCGAAGAGTCTCAGAGCGGCTCACAATCTCCTTTCCCTTCCTCCCCCACAACAGACACCCTGTGAGGTAGATGAAGATATTGGATTTATATCCCGCCCTCCACTCCGAAGAGTCTCAGAGCAGCTCACAATCTCCTTTCCCTCCCCCCCCCCACAACAGACACCCTGTGAGGTAGACGAAGATATTGGATTTATATCCCGCCCTCCACTCCGAAGAGTCTCAGAGCGGCTCACAATCTCCTTTCCCTTCCTCCCCCACAACAGACACCCTGTGAGGTAGATGAAGATATTGGATTTATATCCCGCCCTCCACTCCGAAGAGTCTCAGAGCAGCTCACAATCTCCTTTCCCTCCCCCCCCCCACAACAGACACCCTGTGAGGTAGACGAAGATATTGGATTTATATCCCGCCCTCCACTCCGAAGAGTCTCAGAGCGGCTCACAATCTCCTTTCCCTTCCTCCCCCACAACAGACACCCTGTGAGGTAGATGAAGATATTGGATTTATATCCCGCCCTCCACTCCGAAGAGTCTCAGAGCAGCTCACAATCTCCTTTCCCTCCCCCCCCCACAACAGACACCCTGTGAGGTAGACGAAGATATTGGATTTATATTCTGCCCTCCACTCCGAAGAGTCTCAGAGCGGCTCACAATCTCCTTTACCTTCCTCCCCCACAACAGACACCCTGTGAGGTGGGTGGGGCTGGAGAGGGCTCTCACAGCAGCTGCCCTTTCAAGGACAACCTCTGCCAGAGCTATGGCTGATCCAAGGCCATGCTAGCAGGTGCAAGTGGAGGAGTGGGGAATCAAACCCGGTTCTCCCAGATAAGAGTCCGCACACTTAACCACTACACCAAACTGTGCTTCTGGCATGGCTGGCTGCAGTTCTGGTGCTGTAGGTATTTCAGCTGGCAGTTCAGGAACCTTGGAGGTGTCTGGCATACTTGGTGACTCTGGTTCCTCAGAGGCATTGGGTGCTGATGGAAAGATGGGGCTCTGGGCCTCGGGTTTGCTTAGTAAAGACCTGTTTGGGGCTGGTATTGCCGGTGGGATGCTCCCGCCCTCTGGCCCCTCACATGACCGCAATTGGTCTATGTGCCGCCTCCATGTAAACCTATTCTCTGAGGTGACCTCATACATTACCACCCATAGTACCCTGGAAACCTGGGCCAGTACCCATGCTGGCTCCCCACCAAAGTTTTTAGTGAATACCAAGTCCCCTGTGTCAAACCCTCATGATGCCTGGACCGTCTCAGGAACCTCTTGTAGATCTGGAGTGCGGTCTGGGTGCATGTGGTCTAGCAATGTTGTCAGCCGTCAACCCATAAGGAGCTCAGCCGGGCTGTGGCCGGTGACTGTGCTGGGGATGGAGTGCTGAGCCAGTAGACACTCTGCAAGGCGGGCCTCCCAGTCACCATAGATAATGCGATGGAGCATTTCCTTAGTCACCCACACCATTCATTCAGCTTGGCCATTGGTAGTTGGGTGAAACAGGGCTGACCTCATATGTTTAATTAGATTTCGGCCACAGAAATCCTGGAACTCGGCCGATGTGAAGGCCGTTCCATTATTGGACACCAGCGTGTCGGGCAGGCCGTGGGTGGCAAATACCTCCTAATGTGGCCTTGGAGGAAGTGGACCTCAAGCCACTTTGAGTGGGAGTCCACTATGAGGAAAAATATTTGACTCTGGAATGGCCCTGTGAAGTTGAGGTGCAGGCGGGACCAGAGGTTATGTGTGGACTCCCACTGTTGGGCTTGTGCTCGAGGTGAAGCTGGACAGGTCTCCTGGCATGGTTGACCACAGGTGACCCAGGACTCAATAGCCTCATCTATTCCCAGCCACCATATGTAACTGCGGGCCAGCACCTTCATGTGCATGATTCCCAGATGGGTTTCGTACAGTGCTGGGAGAACTTGCTGCCACAGTCGTGGTATGTGGACTGGCGCCTCCGGATAGACTTGGCCCAGCATGCTTGAGCAATGTGGCCAATTTTCCCGCAGTTCTGGCAATCTGTGTTCTGGCAGTTGCAGCACTCGTGTGGGCCCCCGCAGCTTGTGCACTTTCTGGAGGCTTGCTTCTTGGAGGCCCATAGTTAGGCCACTGGCCAGTTTCTGCGGTGGGCCACGCAGTGGAGCTGATGCGCTTTCTCCACATCTGATCTGTTGGAAGCCGAGGATGCTGTTGCCTGGTGCGTGGCCATCACCTGGTGACCGCTGTGAGCCTGTTCGAAGGAAGAAGCCTGGTGGAGCACTCCCATGAGGGTGATGTCATCTATGGTGAATAGCTTTTGGCGCAGCTTCTCCTCCCAGACACCCACCTCAAATCGGACAAGCAGGATCTCCTTCAGCTCCCCTCGGAAGTCGGTGTGGTAGTCAGCTGCAGGTTCTGCCGTAGAACGTGTGTTTGCATGCGCGGCAGGTCGGCTGTGGTGGTAAGTGGTCAGTCACTGCCTTTATCAGACCCTGGTATGTGGCAACTGCTAGTGTGGTAGGCGTGATGAGGTGCTTCATCAGCTGAAGAGTCTCGACCCAGCACGAGCACAGGAGGAGTGCCTTCTGGTCATCTGTTACCTCCATCTTGTGCAGCTGAATGTAATACTTGAGCAAGTCCACCCATGACTCCCACAGGTCTGGCCTGGTAGGGTTGAACTCTGTTAGTTTGATGTCCTGGAGCAACAGCCATGATCCCAGTCGTGATGCATGGCCCTGTGCGTGATTAGAGCACTGGAGCAGATGCGTGGGGCGAGAGGTGCAGCTGAGCAATAAGCTGGCAGAGACGTTCAATAGCAAACATACTTTATTGTAGAGCACATTACAAAGACAACATGGCGGGGCCGGGTCCCCACTTATATGCATTCGCCCAGAACCCACTCCCCAGTCCAGTCCAATCCTGACCAGTTAAAGTTCGTGCTGCAGATCTTAATAGGCGGTCAACATCCATCCCTTACAGTCAGCACAGCCGCACTATGTTGGAAATTCAGGGACCCAAAAGCAGTACACAACAAAAAGGTAAAGAGGCTTCTTTTTAAAAAGTGGAAGGGGTGCCCCAATGAACAGTAGGTATCATAGGCTCTGGCAAAAGAAATGTAAGTCAATAATTAGGCATGCAAAGAGATTCCGAGGAGCAGGTTACTAAAAACATCAAGACAAACAATAAAAAATTATTTAAATATATCTGGAGCAGGAAACCAGTCAGAGAAGCAGTGGGGCCTTTGGATGGTAAAGGAATAAAGGGATTGCTAAAGGAAGATGGTGAGATGGCAGAGAAACTCAATTACTTTTTTGCTTCTCTTTTCACTGTATTGGTAATTATGTGCAATTAACTGTGACTGTCAGGGCTTTTTTTGTAGCAGGAACTCCGTTGCATATTAGGCCGCATACCCCTGATATAGCCAATCCTCCTGGAGCTTACAGGGCTCTTCTTGCAGGGCCTATTGCAAGCTCTTGGAGGATTGGCTATATCAGGGGTGTGTGGCCTAATATGCAAAGGAGTTCCTGCTACAAAAAAAAAGCTCTGGTGACTGTAATGTACAATGAAGCCAGAAAAAAAATTGACAATTCTGAAAATTTCCCAATACTATACTAATATTGGGATTTGAGAATATCAGGAAATACTGATATTTTGGGGTTTCAATATATGTATACAAACAACCTCCACCCCCCCTTTTTTTGTGTGCATACCCCATTAGGCACATAGAGGGACAAAGCCTTCTGAGAGCAGATCAGCATGGCTTCAGCAAAGGGAAGTCCTGCCTCACCAAACTTGTAGTGTTCTTTGAGAGAGTGAACAAAGCATGTAGACAACCACGACCTGGTGTACATTATACACCTGTACTTTAAAAAGCATTTGACAAAGTATCTCATCAAAGGCTCCTGAGTTAGCAGTCATGGGATATGAAGACTAGTTCTCTTAAGGATTAAAAACTGGTTAAGTGACAGGAAGCTAGGAATCAATGGACAGTTGTCACAATGGAGGGAAGTAAACATCCAGTGAAGCTGATAAGCAGTAAGTTCAGGACAGACAAAAGGGAATGAATGATTAAAATGTGGAATTCATTGCCAGAGGATGTAGCGACGACCACAGGAATGACCGGCTTTAAAAGGGGATTAGCTAGAGATAAGTCTGTCAATAGCTACTAGCCTCCACATTCAGAAGAGCCTATCCTCTGAATCCCAAAGCCTGGAGGCAGCATCAGGGGAAGGCTTCAGCCTCTATGCCCTGTCTCTATGTCTGTCCAGAGGAACTGGTTGGCCACTATGTGAGACAGGATGCTGGACTAGATGGACTAATGGTCTGATCCAGCAGGGCTCTGGATGTTTTTATTTATTTTTTTTTTAATAAATATTTTTATGTTTTATTGACTTTAGTACAGTTGGCCATTACAGCATATGGATGTTGAAATTACAAATAACCCTCGCCCCCCCCCCAACCCTCCCCATCTTCTTTTAGTCTTTTCCCCTCAGCCGAGGGCACAGAGTCCTGATCTTCCACTGAATGTCCTTCCTTGCTTCTCCTGAGATCCACTCTAAATAAGGGTTCCACCTGGTCTCGATTTCCTTGACTTTATCTTCCCACGTGGAATCCTTGTTGATTGTTGCCACGATGTCAGACTGTATGTAATCAAACAAATAATTGTGCCAGATTTCTATTGACCATTTACTTTTATCTTTCCACCCCAAGGCGATGACCGCCTTCCCCGCTAGTATCATTGCCTTGACAAGGTTTTGCATGGGTCTACTTAGTGCCGGACTTCCTATTATGCTTAACAACATCATATTAAAGCCAGTGGTTAATGGTACATTGCAGACTTTTCTAATAAATTGAATAATTTCCCCCCAAAAGGGTTTTACCTCTTCACACTCCCACCACATATGTGCAAACCAACCCTTAAATTGTTTGCAATGCCAGCACTTGGAGCTCACTCCTGGGAATATATTGGCTATTTGTGCGGGAGTTTTGTACCATTTTGTGAAAAATTTATATTCCAGTTCTTTAAATTTGGTTACTTTAATCCTTTCTAGACCAACCAAGATTTTCCCAGCCAACCCCTCTGTTAACTGACCTTCATGACTCCAAATCTTTTGTAAATGTACTATTATTTTATCTTTATTTGAAATCATTTTTCTGTATAATAACCCCACTAGACCCTTCCTTTGTTTGGCCATTACCTTATATATCTCTTCCATTGGAGTGTCTAACCAAAGCTCTCCCTTTTCACTGATCATCTTAACTCTCTTATGCAAGCCTGCTATGTTTAACCAGTATTGATTACCTAAATCTTCTACAATTTCCTGTAAGGGTTTTAGCTTACCACCCCTAAACATATCGTCCACTCTAAAATAGCCTTTGTTTTTAAGCCTTTCCCACCATTTTATAGCATGCACCTCCTTAACAATAGCTTCTAGGGGGCTCCACCTTGAAACCTTCCCTAGCCACTGTGGGTACCATTTCATCCAGGTTTCTAATGCTGCTCTTCTGGGCCCTATAGCTAATTTTAGATCTTTTGTCGACACTGTGGAAAAGGTTTTAGCAGAAGCAAGAGGGTCTTCCAAAGCTAGAGGCGTGGCTACATTGATTCGTAAGGATATTAAGGTGGAGAACATGGAAAAATTAATAGATAAGGAAGGTAGATACCTCTTAGTTAAGTTTAAGCTGGAAGCCATAAAAATCACTATAATAAAGGCTCTGGATGTTTTTAAATACAGATTTACATGTGGTCATGGATGGTTGCGGGCACTGTACTTGCCACCTGTGCAAGCAAAACAGTTGAGAATAAACTCTGGAATGGGCAGGCATGGCATCTGCAATATGCTATTGACCTTTAAGGAGAATTTGTTTTGCTGTTGCTTTGACCCTTCTTTCCTGGATTTTTGATAGGGTACAGATACATGGTAAAATTCTTCTTGTCATTTGATAGTACCTTACCGGTGGTCATCTTCTTAAAAAAACCCGAGTTGCCGCTTTGTATACAGTCATCTGCATTTATCATTGCTTGATTACTACTAGAACTATGTTAGATCTAAGAATAAAGTAGAAGTACCATGTCAATCAGCAGCATAAAACCAGGCTACCCACAGAAAGTGTCTCGAGGGACTCTTCCAGTAGCTATGATTTTGTAATATGATTTTTTTAAAACTCTTGTTTAGGACTGAGCAGGCTACAGGAGGAATAAAATCTTGACAGCAGTTAAAAGATGGATTGGAGACAAAAATAGAGAAAGATAGGGAAATTAATTTCTGGAAGCCCCTAACAGTTTAATAGAATCCTTGCGGGATGGGGCTGAGTTGAAGAGGGATTCCCAAGTTGTTTGTTCCTTGTTTTAAATTTCTCATCATACCCTCCCCCCAATATTAGGTTGGAAGCAAAATCAGGGGACCAATAGACAAGAGACCACCCCTCCCCCAGTAGAAAATTATAATGAATGAAGAGAAGAAAAAGCTCCTGTCACTCATATGGACATATGAAGCTGCCTTATACTGAATCAGACCCTCGGTCCATCAAAGTCAGTATTGTCTACTCAGACTGGCAGTGGCTCTCCAGGGTCTCAAGCTGAGGTTTTTCACACCTATTTGCCTGGACCCTTTTTAGTTGGAGATGCCAGGGATTGAACCTGGGACCTTCTGCTTCCCAAGCAGATGCTCTGCCACTGAGCCACAGCCCCATTCATGGCTCTCCAGGGTCTCAAGCTGAGGTTTTTCACACCTATTTGCCTGGACCCTTTTTTGGAGATGCCAGGGATTGAACCTGGGACCTTCTGCTTCCCAAGCAGATGCTCTGCCACTGAGCCACAGCCCCATTCATGGCTCTCCAGGGTCTCAAGCTGAGGTTTTTCACACCTATTTGCCTGGACCCTTTTTGGAGATGCCGGGGATTGAACCTGGGACCTTCTGCTTCTCAAGCAGATGCTCTACCACTGAGCCACTGTCCCTCCCCTAAATGGTCTGATAAACAGTGAACATGCTTTTGGAAGAATGGAACTGTTTACCTAACCTGCCCCTCTCCCATGTATAATTTCTCACCTCATTGGCCTCAGACTTGTTCCCTGAAGTAATTAGTAGGTAAATTGCCTGTTGGTAAAATAGTGAAATAGGTCCACCCATAGTGCTCCAAGCAGACTCACCGCCTGCCACCCCCCTCTGCAGCACCACGCACCGCTGCCCCCCTCTGTGGTCCCACACCCCACCGCACCCCTCCACCCCCCTTCGCGGCACCTCCTTCTCCCTCCCTTCCCCACCATTTCAATGCCTGGGAAGGGACAGTAGAGAGCTGTACTTCCTGGGCTATTTAAAGACTTGCCCCCCATCAGCTGATTGGCAGATAAAACGGCACCAGAGGCTCACAACTCCTATGCCAGCCCTCCGACGTGATCACTATCAGTGCAGGGTTTAGGGGGCAGCAGCAGCAGGAAGGCCGAGTAAGCCACTGAAAGAGTGGCCACTACCTCTGCCTCCTCTTCCATTCCTTCTTGGATCGCATAGGAAAGAAGGCGGAAGGAGGCCGCAGTGATGGCTGCTCTTTTAGTGGTTTGCTTGTCCTTCCTGCTGCTGCCCCCTCAACCCCGTACTGATAGTGATCGTGTTTGCGGGCTGGCATAGGAGCAGTGAGCACTGTTTTACCCAATGATCAGCTGATTGATGGGGTGGGGGACTTTAAATAGCCCAGGAAGTGCAGCACTCCACCACCCCTTCCTGGGCATTGAAATGGTGGGGAAGGGAGGGAGGAGGAGGCTGGGGAGTGCAGCCCTCAAGGCAAATGAAGGATTTGCCTAGGGGGAGGCCCAAATTCGGCACCCCTGCCCTGCTGGCACCCTAAGCAAATGCTTAATTGGCCTAGTGGGCAGGACGGCCCTGGGTCCACCCACAGGGAGCTTTTCTGCTTACTGGGGTGGTGGTGGTCTCCAGGTATGTACAGAGATATGAATTTGTTATATTATCCTAAAAGGAGAGGTATGGGTCAGGCTCAGGGGGAAATTTCCCAAATGTGTATTCTCCTTGCAGTTCCCTAAGCACCCCTCCACCGCTTTGTCCTTTAAATGGAGAAACTGAAGCCGAAAAGTGAAAAGCATTTGGATGGGATACCTCTTTCAGCCTTTCTGAACGCCAGAATTTGCCTCTCCCCTAAAAGTGTTCCCTAATGAAAGCAACAGGTTTGTCGCAGGCCTACATATCTCTGTTGGAGCCAGATCTGCACTCGCTGCGCTGGTTGCTAGGTGCTGGATCGCTTGGACACATGAACTGTTTCACAGAAAAGCATCATTCAGCATCATTTTATACAAAGAAAAGGTATGATCCTCCCATTATTGGTAGATGTAATGCCTACTGCTGATTGGTTTGTCAAATATCTTCTTTGAGGTATAGATTTTAAAGTTTAACTGTAATTATATCAATATAAGCAATTATATTCCTCATCAAAGGCTCCTTAGAAAGCTTGAGAGTCATGGAGTAAAAGGACAGGTCCTCTTGTGGATCAAAAACTGGCTGAGTAATAGGAAGCAGAGAGTGAGTATAAATGGGCAGTCTTCGCAATGGAGGACGGTAAGCAGTGGGGTGCCGCAGGGCTCGGTACTGGGTCCCATGCTCTTTAACTTGTTCATAAATGATTTAGAGTTGGGAGTGAGCAGTGAAGTGGCCAAGTTTGCGGATAACACTAAATTGTTCAGGGTGGTGAGAACCAGAGAGGATTATGAGGAACTCCAAAGGGATCTGTTAAGGCTGGGTGAGTGGGCGTCAACGTGGCAGATGCGGTTCAATGTGGCCAAGTGCAAAGTAATGCACATTGGGGCCAAGAATCCCAGCTACAAATACAAGTTGATGGGGGTGTGAACTGGCAGAGACTGACCAAGAGAGAGATCTTGGGGTCATGGTAGATAACTCACTGAAAATGTCAAGACAGTGTGCGTTTGCAATAAAAAAGGCCAACGCCATGCTGGGAATTATTAGGAAGGGAATTGAAAACAAATCAGCCAGTATCATAATGCCCCTGTATAAATCGATGGTGCGGTTTCATTTGGAGTACTGTGTGCAGTTCTGGTTGCCGCACCTCAAAAAGGATATTATAGCATTGGAGAAAGTCCAGAGAAGGGCAACTAGAATGATTAAAGGGCTGGAGCACTTTCCCTATGAAGAAAGGTTGAAACGCTTGGGACTCTTTAGCTTGGAGAAACGTCGACTGCGGGGTGACATGATAGAGGTTTACAAGATAATGCATGGGATGGAGAAAGTAGAGAAAGAAGTACTTTTCTCCCTTTCTCACAATACAAGAACTCGTGGGCATTCGATGAAATTGCTGAGCAGACAGGTTAAAACGGATAAAAGGAAGTACTTCTTCACCCAAAGGGTGATTAACATGTGGAATTCACTGCCACAGGAGGTGGTGGCGGCCACAAGTATAGCCACCTTCAAGAAGGGTTTAGATAAAAATATGGAGCACAGGTCCATCAGTGGCTATTAGCCAAAGTGTATGTGTGTATATAATTTTTTTTGCCACTGTGTGACACAGAGTGTTGGACTTGATGGGCCGTTGGCCTGATCCAACATGGCTTCTCTTATGTTCTTATGCACTGGGAAATTTTCCAGTTTTCTTTTTCAGATAAAACCAGGTCAAACCTAGCAAGATGGGGGTGTGACTATGTGGCTTCCAGCTGTTCTTTGCTATATTTTTGTACATGCTTTCCAAAAATGGTATTTCAAATGCTTGGTGAATGGTATCTTCCCCCTCACTCTAGAATCTCAGTTCTGTATATGACATTCTCATTTGTAATGCTGGAAATTGCCCAGTTTGCATAATATGCAAACTAAATAAACATTTTCCCCATGGCAGCATCACAGATAACAGGGACCATTCCCTACAGCAATCTGTTACTATAGCAGAGCAATGTTGGAATAATGAGAATATTAACATCTTTGTATTGTGGCTGGTTTTGCCACTAGGTGACACTATAATGGAGAAAAAGTATTCTTTGGTTCTTTCTGCATCCAGCTTACTTTTGATTTTCACCGAAGTCGAGTTGGTTGGGGCTTACTTCGAACGCTGTGCCTGCACCCAGGTAGTGTTGTGGGGTTGGTCTCTCCTGAATGGTTAGTTTTGCACTGACTGTGTCTTCTGAAATAGGAAATTCTTGCACCTGAATTTACTGTCGGGTTGCCATTAGTGTTCTCTCTCCCCCCTTATCAGTAGTCAATTAGTTTAGTGCTCATCTGGGATGGCTAGAGAAAAAAAACACTGGCCCCTGCAGCCCCACCCATCCTTTACCCATGGTAGGACAGGCTGGGAAAAGAATAAATAGCTACTGGGAGCTTTGCAGTAGAAAACTCCTTGCCATGCCTCCATGGCACATTTCTGGCCATCTGAACAGCCGGGGCATGCCATGGATGTGCCATGCACGTGCAGGAGCAGTGTGAATGCTCCTCTGGTGCACGCATGGCCTGTGCCTGTCTTGGCAGCTGGGTATACGCAGTCTGATTGCTGTGGCATACCTCAAACGACACTGGCTTTTTCAAAGCTGGGAGACCACCATGCCAACTTCCTAGTGTGATCCCACTCTACGTATGGATGACTGATGCTTTTTGAAGTATTATGGTCCAACGTTTAGGAAAATCAGGCTCTGTTGTTTTAACACTTTTAATTGTTATGCTCTTGAGTCTCTTCTTTTGAACTTTGTATTTTATTTTGGTGGTTTTGTATTTTTGTGTGTGCATGCGCGTGTGTGCCCATGCCTGGAAGCCATGGCGACCTCTGCCAACTCCTACTGGGGCATGGAGGACATTCAGCGTAGTGGCTTGATGGCCTGCCCTTGCCTTCCGACCCTGGTATTCTGTGAAGGTCTCCTATCCAAATACTTGCCAGGGTTGACCCTGAGCTTCCAAGATCTGATGAGACTGGGTTTTCCTGGGCAATCCAGCTCAGGGTGAGCTTTGTATATTATTGATTCTCTTACTCTTCCCCTTGGTAATCTGTAATGGTCTTTAGCCAAAAGCAGTAAAGACGTGCTGACTTGTGACTGCATTAGAATTGGCTCTAAAGGGAAGGTCATGATCGTAAGCCATTAACCACAATCCTGAAAATGGTATGGTCTCACAGGAACACAACGGTCCGTTGCACCAGTACTCAGGCACCACAGCTCCATACAGCAGCAAATCATTGTGATAAGAAAGCAAGCTCCAGAAGAGAAACCTCTAGGCGCAGAATTTCACAGAGAGAAGTATACTTGTACAGCAAGGAAAGGGTGCCATGTTGCTAGATTATGTAAGGAGTGATGAAATGCTGAGTACAGACGGATTTAGCACTGTAATCCGCTTGGGCTGGAACATCTGTGTTAATTCTTCTAGCTGGATAAATTGTCTGTCAGATGCTGATTCATTCTCTCTCGCTCTCTCCCACTTGCTTCCACTAACTCCTGCAACTCCCACTGTCACTTGGCTCGATTGTTAACAACAGACATCAGAAGCCACAAAATGACTTTTCCCGAGGATTTCCAGAGAGTACTAATTGTCCTCATTTTTAGCAGTTGGGCATGTCACAATACCGACAGGAATGAAAAAGGCTTCTTTTTCTTCTTCTTTTTGGCTTAACTATTTAATTAGTTAATGCCTGTGCTACCATTATTTCCAGGATACTGTAGGTCTTACACATTCCAGTTTAAATCTCTCTCTCTCTCTCTCTCCCCTCTGATCCAATTGATCACCAGCGCTCTTTTAAACGTCAGAGTGAACTCAGCTCAAAGTTTATAGCTTCCTGGGTTCTTCAACCCTATTTTCCCCCTCCAGGGTGTTGTAAAGTCTGGCAGACTAAACTTGGGTTCACGCGGCCCAATTTCCCTTACCTTCTCTGACGTTTTTTTCATGACTCACTCGGGAAAAGAGTGCTACTCAGAATATCTGGGGAGGTTTCGTTCGTTCGCTCGCTCGTTCGTTCATTCATTCGTTCATTCATTCATTCATTCATTCATGGGACTTTTATCCTGCCCTACCCTGCAAGCAGACTCAGGGTGGCTCGCAACATATGATCCATCAGTAAAATGATATAAGACAGTTCATTAAATGATATAAGACAGTTCACTAAAGCATTATCTCAAACAATTACAATTTAGTCAGCTAATTTAAGTATCTACTGGCAGCATAGCAAATAGTTTCTTCTTCTTTCAGTGTCTGCTGGGGTCATGCCACGTTCTGCTTAAACAGATCATTCATTCCAGGTGCCCAAGATGTAAATACAGCCATGGTCTCTTGAGCAGGGGAAGTTGATGTTATTTGATGTCCACCACCTCAACCAAAGGCCTGGTGGAACAGCTCTGTTTTGCAGGCCCTGCAGAATTACAATAAATCTTGTAGGGTCCTGATTTCAATGGAGCATGCTCCACCAGGCTAGAGTCAGGGCCTTGGTCAAGGTAAGGTGGATGTCTTTCAGGTTGGGGACTGCTAAACAAAGTTGGTCTGGAGAAAACAAGGCTCTTCACATATGGGGAGAGATGGTCCCTCATGTATGCTGGTCCCTGGCTACTTAGGGCCTTAAAGGTTAATAGCATAACCTTAAACCTGACTTGGTACTCAACTGTTGTGGTTGTGGTTTCTCCTCCTTTTAAACTGGAAAAATAATATTTTTCTGTACACCTGAGGCATCCTCCTTAGCATGCCAAAAACTTGCCTTCTCAGCAAGTGATTCTGTTTCATTGCCTTGCTCAGGTTTATCATTTACAATCTTTGCTTTTTCACAAACCTTACCAAGCCCTGTGCCCACTCACAGCCTACTCACATGCTGTCCATAGGTCATGTGAGACTCTTGTAGGTCATCTGACCACCTGTTCAGTGTTCACTCACCTGAGATTTCTCTCTAGGTCAGCAGCCCCAATGACGACATCACAACTTCATACAGTAAAGTACCAACCACTCCTCTCATGGATGATTGTGTAAGGGGAAGGGGGAATCATAAATGAACTGATCCTTTGAAGACGTATGGCCCAGAAAGCCTTTAATACTGAGGTCCTTTTTGAAATCAGCATCAAAGTGTCAGTTTTAGAACCATAATGGCTCCCTGAAGTGGTTGCTATGTGGATACACATTTGTATCCCAGAGAAAGAAGTACAGTGTAGAATCACCTTAATTCATTTCTGAGTGGGTTAAGTACTCCATAGAGCTGATGAAATTATAAAGCACATTTCATCTCCTTTGGAACAACTGCAGGGCTTTCTTTCTTTCTTTCTTTCTTTCTTTCTTTCTTTCTTTCTTTCTTTCTTTCTTTCTTTCTTTCTTTCTTTCTTTCTTTCTTTCTTTCTTTCTCTCTTTCTCTCTTTCTCTCTTTCTCTCTTTCTCTCTTTCTTTCTTTCTTTCTTTCTTTCTTTCTTTCTTTCTTTCTTTCTTTCTTTCTTTCTTTCTTTCTTTCTTTCTTTCTTTCTTTCTTCCTTCCTTCCACCACAAGGAAATCCAGCTATTTAGTTACACTCTTCTTCCTGTTTGGTGTTCTGCCCAGCAACATTTTAAAAACTCTAAGGCAGAGGTGTCAAACATGCAGCTTGAGGGATCTCAAGCATCTCACTGTTATCTGCTTCCTGCTTTCTCTCTTGCTTCCTTCTGCATCACAGCTTGCTTTCCCAGGCTTGCTCAATTGCACAAGAACTTAGAGAGCAAAGCCTCTATTTTCTCCATTGGCTGACCAGTACATGAGACATGCTCTTCTCTAGTATATTCATTATTAAAGGAGATCAAGGATGTCAGTCTCCAGGTGGGACTTTGGGATCCCCCAGAATTACACCTCATCTCCAGAATACAGAGATCAGTTATCTTTGAGAATGTGGCTCTTTTGGAGGGTGGACTCCATGGCATTGTACCCTACTGAAGTCCCTGCCCTCTTCAGGCTGCACTCCAAAATCTCCAGGAGTTCCCCGTTCTTGATCTGTCATCCCTATCTCCACCTCCATCCCCTGCCTGTGGCTGGGGGGACTTGGCAACATTACTTGGTGAATGTCCTCTGTTTCCTAGAAGGGTGGGCTGAAAGACTCTCTAGCTCCACTATGAAAGTTAGTGGAAGAAAGCATCCTCAGCCCTGCCTGGAAGGTGTCAGAATTAATACTGACTCAGCACTTATTTTCTTTTTCTTTTCAATTTTATTTTAAACTTTCTGAGGGAATACAGAATATAGAAAAGGGGTAGGGGAAAATAAAAGGTAAAATTACCAAAACACAATATAGAGGACAATTTTTGTGAATATAAAGGACAATCCTTGATTTAAATGTGTGTATTTCAATGCCAGGGATTGAACCTGGGGCCTTCTGCTTCCCAAGCAGATGCTCTACCACTGAGCCACCGTCCCTCCCCAGAGGGTGGGGTGGGGTGGGGTAGCAGAGGCTTGCAAGGAAGGGAGGCATCAACCAGGCCTCTGGGTTCACCAGTCTCTCAGGCAGGCTTTGCACTCCTCTGCTGTGCCACCCACAGGCTCGTTGCACAGCTCTCCCCAAGTGTGGTGCAAGATCCCGCTTGCCTCCCTTGGAGACCAAGTTGGCCTTGGAGAATCAGGTCCCTGCTGGGGAGGAGATTGATCCACATTCTCTCTGGGTGCGCTGCCCACCAGCTCCGGAGCTCTGCCTGTGATCCCAACCCCTCATCCCTCAGCCTCCCCATGAAAGGAAAGGCATCCCAAGCCCTCCCCCCCCCCCAGATAACAGCAGCTGGGCAGAAGCCCAGTCCAGTCCATCAAGGTCTTCTGAGATCTGCTCTCGAAGAGGAGGGCAGGGAAAGCCTCTTCTTTCCTCTCTCTGCAGTTCCACAAGGGTTAAAGCAGTCAAGAGGCTGAGCACGAGGGGGGGGGGAGGGTTTGCTTCTGAATGAGGAAAGAAAGCAGGGGGGCGGGCTTTGGGGATGCAACAGCAGACAAAAGCCTTGCAGCAGCCGGATCCCAGGAAGGTTGACTCTCAAGTCAGTCATTTCAGTTTTGGAATACAGAAATTCTCCTCTCGTGTGGCTAGGGAAAAGGTTAAAGAGTTTGAAAACATTATTTTTTGCACACGGCTGGAGAGGGGAGAACTCTGGAGTTCTGCCTGCAATACCAGCCCCCCCTCCCATCCCTCATTCACCCCATGGGAACAAAGGTGTTCCAAGCCCTTCAAGCCCAGTAAATATGGGGGAGCAAGACAGATGCTTATAACTGACACCAACCCTGTGGGGCAGACCAGGCTGAGAGAGAGTAGCTGGTCCAATTGACCCGATGAGCTCCATGGCTGAGCAGCAGTTTGGAATCTCCCCTACAACAGTCAAAATATCTAAGCACTAGAAGAAGAATAAGAAGATATTGGATTTATATCCCGCCCTCCACTCCGAAGAGTCTCAGAGCGGCTCACAATCTCCTTTGTCTTCCTCCCCCACAACAGACACCCTGTGAGGTGGGTGGGGCTGGAGAGGGCTCTCACAGCAGCTACCCTTTCAAGGACAACCTCTGCCAGAGCTATGGCTGACCCAAGGCCATCCCAGCAGGAGCAAGTGGAGGAGTGAGGAATCAAACCCGGTTCTCCCAGATAAGAGTCCACACACTTAACCACTACACCAAATTGGCTCTCCATTGTCAACATTACACCCCATTGTCAACCACTACACCCCATTGTCAACATTTGAGGAAGACTAAAGTTGAGGAAAGGGATGAAAAACAGGTGATTACATTGGGGAAAAGACACTTTTATTTCCTGACAAGCATAGAAAAGAAACAAAATCACTGCAGTAATTCAGAACGTCTGCCGTCACAGCCATATCAGTTTCTCCCTGGATAGGGCTCCCATCAACCCTGAGGGTCATAAAGATCTACCAAAATGGTGCAGTGCTGGAAGCACAATTGAGGTGGGGTGGGGTGGGGTGGGGGATGCCACAGCCTGTCGTGTCAGGTCTTCTCTCCCCATGGCTAAGCAAGCAGGGGCTCCACAGCAACAGACACTCTAAGCCAGGGGTCCTCAACCTACGGCCCGCGGGCCAGATGCGGCCCGCTGAGGACGTTTATGCGGCCCGCCGGGTTATGGCAAAATCAGACCGGAAGTGACGTTCGACCTAAACTTGCGTTAGCAACGCACACTTCCGGCACTGGGCTGAGGCGGCAGAGACAGAGTGTGAGGCGATACCGAGGTGAGGTGAGTTCCCAGGCCAGGGTGTGTGGTGTGGGGAAGGGAGAGAGATGCAGAAGACGGAGAACTGACGGCCCGTGGCCTTGTACCGTAACGGCAGTCCGGCCCTCCAACAGTCTGAGGGACAGTGAACTGGCCCCCTATTTAAAAAGGTTGAGGACCCCTGCTCTAAGCACTATCCAGTCCAGCCGCTATTCGCCACATTCCAGACACATTCCACACCAAGTCACAGGAAGTACCATGTTGGGAACCTTCCTAAAGGAAAATTATAGAAGGGACCTCCAGGGTCATCGAGTCCAACCCCCGCACTGTTAGGGAAACTGCTCTCAAAATGAGATTGGGGAATTAGATTGAGAGACAGTTAGCCCCAAAAAGGAATCTTTGTTATCAATTGTATACCAGGCTCAACCGTTCAGAGAGTCAATGCTCAATAAGAGACTCTAATTTAGTAAAAATCAATTGTAATTTATTTAGAATAATATTTCTTTCATACAAGGTAAAAATACAAAACACTCACACATTCACACAGGTCTAGGAAATATAGATAGATCAATAGGGGAACATATATGGATAAACAGACAGGGTAATATTTACCATCGTAGTCTTCCAGGAAGGTTTCCAATGGCGACTTAAGAGGACAGGGGAAATGGACCCAACACTGTGGCCAGAATTGGGGATGGATCTAGACAGCGGGTAATAGGGGTTGCTGAATAGAAAGCACACATGAGTGGAGTTGGGTCAGAGGTTAAATAGGCTTCCTCAGACCCTTGGGACTGGGAGGTCCAAGGGAGGAGAGATGGGAGGTTCAAGAGGGCTGGACATTCCTTACTGACACCTAATTGGATGCCTGCTTTGGCCAATGAACTTCACCTTAGTCCAGTGGACCTGGAAATTTCCAAGCTGCAATATTGCCTGGGTTGGCCCCAGGGTACTTAGGCTGGAGTGAGAATGGGAATGGCTGGGTACTTAAGTTTAAGTGGGATTAACTAGGAGGGTGACAATAGGGAATAAAATACATGGCCTAGGTACCACCCGGTGTAGACAAAAGACTTGATGAAGACAGGAGATGTCCTTCCTCTTTTCTCATCTTCTGCTGGGCAAGAGTAATTGTTCTGGTATTGCTGAGCAATTAGGATCAACAGTTGAGCTATTAATCCATTCATGAGTTAATGGGTTGCTTGCAGGCTAGGGTGTGTACGTGTGACTTTCCCACTAAGGAGGAATGGAGTTTCTAGCCTGGCAGGGTGTGCTTGGACAAGCTTGATTGCCTTATGCAAAAGCTGAAGCAGATGCTTGAGATGGAATCAGGAAAGCAAGATGGATTCTGCTTGTTGTTAGCCTTAGATTCATGAAGGCAGGCTGGAAACATGGTGGCCTTGCTTCTTCCACGGCAGTGGCCAAGACTGGGCACACAAGGAGCAGCTGGAGCATGTCTTCAGAGACGTAGAATGCAAAGCTGAGGCTTATGGTATCCACATAAGCCAGAAACTGCAAGCAAAGTCCACTTCTTAGAGCAGAGGTGTGAGAGTTAATTCTCCAGGCACCCTGGCAACCACACTGGCGATCATGATGTCCACATGCATGAAAAGTAGGGGGCTTTTCCTCACAGTTCCCCCCCTCAAGACCTATGTCACCATCTGGTGGCGAGGTCTTGCAATAACACAATGTCCATATCTGTAGTTGACAGGCGGCGAGTCCACGTAGCTTCAATTGTCTACCGGGGTGTACCGTCTATCTAAAAAGGCTGGAGCCACTATCTAAACTACTCAAAAATCAATTTGGAAAAATATCCCAATAGGCCAAAGGTTCCTTCCTTTGAATACTACGATGCAGGGGTAACAGGCATTGGCAACATTGTAGGGCATACAGTATTAAAACACAGGGTTACAATCATTGAAATAAAAGTTGAGTTCATAAAATCATTACTGTCATTTAAACCAGATAAATAACAAGAATTGATATATAAATCACACACAATCATGACAATAATTGATTAGGAAAACACACAGGTACATTAGAGTTCATGGTTACAAGTGAATCCATATCTTAATCTTGAGTCTTCTTTTCTTCTTCTCCCCCCCTTGATAAGCTTCTTATACTGGGGTTTGAAGAGGATCTTCTTCCAGGTACCTATTGGGTATGTGAAAGTCCTAGTGGAGGGTGAACTAAAGAGTCTTCCCACCCCCCCTAGCACCCAGCGAAATCTGTCTTTATTGTTGCTAAAAGGGAGTCTTCCTGTAACCCAGCATGTAATTGGCAATGGTGCTTTTCTGCCTGTATCACTGATGGTCCATAGAGCAACAGTGGGCTTTGAGGAAAGAACCAAAAAGGAACCAAAAACATTCACACATGACAACATGGAGATGATTCTGTACCATTGTAGGGAGCAGTGAAAGCAGATCAAAAACGCATACATTCAACCATGAAGAAAGGAGTCTTAAAAAGCTATTAGTGAAGTGTCCTCCTGTCCAGAGTATGGTGACCAGTGAGCTTTTACGTCACAAGCTTACATATGTCATGTTAGGGGCCTGCATTGGGCCAGTTTGCCTATTACACTAAGCATTCAGGACTTTAGGAGGCTTTTTCCTTGTCACGGAAGGAAAGTAACATACACAATTCAGAAAACACAACCCAAAATATTCTTTGTTGCAACATAAAACTTAAAATAAAACATTGTGCACAATCCAGGAAAATGACCATAGTTTGGGGCGTCCCCCATATGACGAAAATAGTTCCATAAAGAAGAGACAAAAGAAAACCTTTGCTATAGCTTTGGAATATAATAAATTGTCAAAACAATATAAAACTTCAAAAACAAAAACTGAGGCCTCAATAGAACAATGCTAGCTAGCTTTACATGAGAGGTGAGCTAGATCAGAGAAATTAAAACCTGGACCTAAGTGAGGTGATCAGGTCCCACTAAATCCAGTTTTTCTCTGCGCTAGTTCAGCTAAAATGATCTCACATGTGAGCACAGATTTCAACAAAAAGTTAACAAACAAGAATTCTGAAAAGCAACATAATGGTTACACATACATAAAACAACTCTTAACAGGACTATCAACAATTAGAACTACTGAGCATGCATTAGACTTGATTTGCAGGTCCAGATTCCCTGCACATCTATATTGAAAGGAAAGATGAGCAAACTTAACAAAACAAATCCTAGAAATCAAATCATGGTTAATTCACCTTGACAAACACATTAAACAATTCATAAAAAGAGAAAAGATGTGCAAGGCATCTGTAGTACCACGAGAAAAATGCTTAGTTGTTGCAAGGGCAAGTCAAAAGAAAGACTTGAAGCACGAAAGCATATCCCTTGAAGAAGAAACCTTTTATGGAGTAAAAGGCAAAACTAAGATGATGGCACAATGCTCCAGGTTTAAGGCTTGTGCCAGAGAATGATTTTCCTCTGTGCATACACAGAGTGCAAAGAATGTGTTGCTGGAAGGCAACATGCTGTCAGAAATACCAAGTAGACCAAAATTTGAGCATAATACAACAAGACTTAATTTGGAAAACCTTGATAGGCTCAGCCAACTGGTTATAGATGCAAAAATAACACAAAGGACATTTAGTGGCAAGAAGAAAATCATGATCAGAAATGGACCCTGAGGAATCTACATTAAGAATCTAACAGGTTATTGCTCATTTCCTTGAGAACATGGAAAATAGAAAAGGGTCTTCCCTCAGAAAAAGTCTAGTTCTAACAAGATATAGGTGGAGGCAGAACCATTCAGTGGTCATTATATTGCTTAAGACCAAACAAAGATATTGAGCCCACAAGGTGGGGCCTTTTAAGAACATGCGGATACCTTTTTCCACAGGCAGACTGGATTAAACTAGAGTTAAAACTCAAGATTCACCAAATAGCTAAAAGGGAAGATTGATCATAGATGGAACATAGCTATAAATGACATTCAGAGAGCAAATGAAGATATCAATAGTTGAAGCACATTTGAGGAATCCAGATTTCTAATGGAGACCAAGAACTTTCAGGAATTCTGCCAAAACAAGAGTATTAGTTCTTGAGGCTTAAGAGAGAAAAAGCACAGGGAGAGGGTAATTTTACCCCAAGGAAGTGTACAGATGTCCTATACTTCTTGTAGGAACCAAAATTTGTGAGATAAAATTTTCTTAGCTCTAATGCCCAGCAAAGGGCCCATAGATTGCAAAGCACTTTCCTTTTACTACAAAGCACTGGGAATGCCCAATAGACTTTGAGGAGCAATTTCCTAAAAGTGTTTCCCTTAAAATTAAGGCTACAAAATCTAAGTATAGGAGAGATTGGTACCAGTCACTAGAAAAAATATTTTAAGACCTAAAAGGTACAGCAAAAATAACAGAAAGAAAGCTTCTAATCTAGGAGAACTCTTAGTATTAGGGCAGTTTACAGACAGGGGATTTTCTCTAGCAGAGAAGGACTGGCTGTAAGTAGAGCTTTGGGATGCCAGCTCCAGGCTGGAGATTCCTGAAATTTTGAATCAAATTTGGAAATCACAAGGCATGCAGTCCATTTCCTTGGACACTTATTTCCTCCAGAGGCTTAGCCTCAATGTACTGGGGAAAAGGCTATGATTTTGGGAGAGACCTCCAGGTCCCACCTGGAGACTGGCAACCTTACAAAAAACAAAGCAGTATGCACATCTTCCATCCAGGTATTTCTCTGGCTGGGAAGAGGCTGTCTCTGTGAGAGACTGCATATAAAAAGTTTGGTAATGAAAAACTTTTGAAATTATATCTTTTTAGACCCAAAATCAGAAGATGAGAATTCAAAATAGCACAAAAAAAAAAAAAAAACCTCAACTGTATTTCCACCCCCCCTAGATGAAGAAGGCGGGGAGGGTTTTAACAGACAAACCAAAATTCCTTCCCTCTTGGGTAAAGTGAGGGCTTAGCTTTAACAAAAGGCTAAAACAGACACAATGGATTTGGCCAGTACTCTCTTATCTGACCCTGATAAGTTTTTACAAAGAAAGGTGGAGGAGGAAAATAATGAGCTTTCTGCCTGGGTGGGGCTCAAAATTGTAACTCTTTTCCAGTTTCTTTGACTCAAGCTGAATTTGGCTGAGTTTATTTCAAGAGGGTCTGCATGAGATTTGCCAATCAGTACTACATTAGTTGTTGCTGCTCCTGCAGCTGGAGGTTCTCCTTTCTGTACTTTCAAATTTAAATGACAGACTTGCCCATTTGAGGTTAGCTGTCTTGTGTTGCTGTGACCTTTGAGAAGGAGAGGCAACACTTCTTACAAGACAATGAGGCTCTCTCTCTCAAAGACACTGAGTTGCTTGTACCTTAAGGAGACCTGAGATAAACAAAAAAATTTACCTTCTCAGGGCAGTGCATTTAAAATTCTATTCCTTTGCCTTAGTTACTTATCAGATCTTTACTGCTACAGATTTCCATTGAGCAAGAGGGAGAACAATTAGCATTTCTTCCTGATGGCAAGAGTGCTGAGCATTTGCAATACTTTAGCCAGTTCTATTTGGGCCAATCTGCAGGCACTCTGTACAAGCTCAGAGGCTATACCATTTAAAATTCATAGAACTGAGGAAATAAATATTTTTTTTTTTGACTTTATAAGCAAGAGAGAGAAAGATGAACTTGGGAGTTTCACAGATTTTCATTCAGCCAATTTGAAAGTTAAAACAGTTTCTTACATCTTGCTCTGAAAGCTTTGAATCAACAAAAACTAGTTCAGTCTCTCTTTCTCAGGTACTTGATGCTGGCATCTTTAAAGGGTTAAACTGAATATATATATTACATCAAGCTCCCATTACCCTGCAGAGAAAACTAACTCTGCAGGCTGGAACCCTTGCTGGGATTCCAGGAGATCTCCAGGCCTCACCTGGAGAAATGGCCTGGTCTGATTGTAGTCCAAGTCATTGCTTGTATGTTTTCTTATTTAGTCAAGGGAAAAGGTGCCCTTGTTACCTTTAAACCTAAATAAGGCCAGATCTCTCTGTTTTAAGAGACATTCAAGTCTAGGAGTTAGATTTTCCTTTGGGTGGGGGGAGGTTCAGAGACAAAGGAACCTTGCCTGCCCATGTGGGATTACCATTCTCTGAAGTTCCACAGAATTCTGGCTTTCAAATTCCCCCAATGGGATGAGATAAAGACAGTAAATTTCTAGCCAGAAGGGCTGAGACTTGCTCATGTAGGAGTGTCTGGAGCAAGTCCTTGCTAAAATGAATACCTTGTGCCATGATTGTGGAACTCTGCATAGGCTCAGAGACCACATTTCCTTCATGATTCTGGGGTAAGAGAACTGAAATAGGGACTGTTTTCTCATTTTCATGGGGGAAAGAAGTCTGGGGCTGCACAGCTGGGTTTGCCCCGCCATATTTCCTTTTATCCTGCGCTTCCAGAATTTCCAGTCTCCTCTCTGTGGCCCTGCAAGACTCCAGAACATTTTGAAGGAGGCTGGCAGTTTCCTTTTCTTTCCTACCAGCTTCTAACTTTTGTTGAAGTTCCCGATTTTTCTCAGCAAGCTTTTGGATTTCTAAATCTTTTTCCTGAGTAGGATTTGTAAGTTTCCCTACCCTTTCCTTATTAGGGAAATCTTCCACAGCAGTAGCTTTGGGGAAGCTATCTCCATTTTCTGCAAACCCTGTGGCATTGGGAGCCATGTGCCCTGGTGGCTTCATGGCTTCTGAAAGTGCAGCGAGTAGCACATGTGTGGGCTTCTTATCAAATTGCTTCATGTCTGCTCCAGTGGCTCTAAGCTGGGACCAAGCTGCCATTCTGACCTTGTCTCGAGGGGTCCGCTGAGGCCAGGGTTGCCCAGAGGCTGACTGTGTCTGCCTAGGAGCATAAGCCTGCTTGTGAAGGGGAACCTTTGGGGCAAATTGGGGATGGCAGGAAGAGCTGGAACCAAAGCCACTGTTTTGGAACTTCCAGTTCTGGCTTTCTTTTCCATGCCCATCTTGTTCCTGATTCCAGTAAGCAGGGTGCTGGCTTCTGCTATTAAATTGTGCCTGAGTGAGCTGTGTTTCTAAAACAGCAACTTTTTGTTCAGAGACTTGGGCATGCTTTAAAGCATTCTCCAGTCTGCATTTGACCTCATGGAGAGCGTGGGTTAGATTTTGTTTGTCTTTCAGGAGCTCATGTTTCTCATAATCACTTAATCTAGCTGTGTAGTCTTCATGAACTATTTCCCTTTTTGCATAGTCAGCTTTCATTCTACTCTCTCTTACCATAAATTTGCCAACTCTATAGAGATTAGCCTCTAGATCTTTCCAGGTGGTTTTTGCCATGATTGTTATGCCATAGCACTTCACGGTGGGTATATTGAGACCTCTGATCACATCAGATATGAAATTTTGATTCTCATAATCTGGTTCCCCACTGTCTTTGGGTAATACTACTTTAGCTGCTTCTGCTAGGAATTTCTTCCTTATTAGATAGTTCACTGGATGCTCATCATGACCTTGTAAGGTCTGATGGTAGAGATCTTTTATATCATCTCCATCCCACGTGTAAGATAGTACCTCAGCCATCCATTCTAAGATGGTGGCACTAGAAGGGTTCAGGCAATACATTACATTTCTTACTTTGTCTAGTTCAGGGCCTGAGGCACATAATTTGAGCACATGGTTTAATTCAGTTAGGGAGGCTTCTTTGTAGTGAATTCTAGCGCTGGCCATCCACAACACTGAGGTGTCTATGTTATAGGGGCCAAGGAAGCTGGCAGCCATTTTAATGTCCTCTGCTCCCCAAGATCTGGTTTCCTTCACCACCTTTACAGAATCAGCTTCATTCTGTTTTCTGGCTGTGGTCTTTTTAGTGACCACAGGACGGACTGGGGCTGGCTGTTCTGCTCTGAACTTCCCAACTGCCTCGTCCTCACTCTCTTCGTCTGAGGAGAAGTCACAGAGAGCGGAGGCCGACACAGTTGCTATCAGTGTCTTTTTAATTTCTAATTTCTTTTTAAGAGCAGCTATTTTTCTTTGGCACAAATCATGGTTAGCTGCTTCGTGTTCCTTCCGGGTTTTCTCGGAAATGTATTCCATGGCACTTTGCAATTTATTATTCTGGGCTTTTGCTTGTTCTAATTCTTTTTCCAAGGTGGCTACTTGCATTTGGGACTTTTTTAGGGCAGGTAGCGTGTCTTGCTGTGCTAAAGCTAGAGCATGCTTCTCCACTCTAAGATCGTCCACCTTTGCCTTTAAATTTTGGATCTCCCATCTCAGACTATTATTCTCCTTCATAATCTTCCTGACATGTATTTCATGTTCTTCACTCAATCTTGTCCTTTCTTTCTCATGAGTCTCTAGCATTTGCTTTACTTTTGCCTCGTGACTCATGAGGATCTGCTCTTTCTCTGCCACATGGCTTTGAAGGGGTTGCTCCAATTCTGCTGCATGAGCCTGGAGCACGAGTTTCTTCTCTGCCACATGGCTTTGAAACTCCTGCTCCAGCACTGATGCATGGTTTTTAAGAGTTTGTTCTAGTTCCTGCTCTTTCTTGGCAAATAAGGCCATAGCTTACAATTTAGTTCCTCTCAAAGTTCTAACTTTACTTGCAGGGCTGGTTTTCCTGCACTGTTAGGTGCCTAACCACAGGCCACCAAAATTAACTGATGCAGGGGCTTTCCCTGGCACTTTTCCTGCTTATTGGGGAGCAAAGAACTTGCAGGACACCTCTGTGTGCCTCACAAGTAAAGGAGGGAGTTGCAGGACCTTCCTTAGTTCTCTGCAACACTAACAAATGTTTGTGGCATGGGCTTATGGCCTTGCACACATTGTTGAGCTCCTCAGGAGGGGCTTTTCTCTAGCCTCTGCCTCCAAACAAATCAAAAGTTACTGGCCTGCACCTTTCCTTAGTGGGGCAGTTCTGAGTTCACCAAAAGGTTTTAAAAGTCTCAGAGCCTGAACTTTTTCCTCAGTTGGCCCTAAGCAAAAGGGAAATTTTTCGGCTGAGAAGAGTTCCTACCTCCTCAGATCCGGGAGAAATTTTTAACCCCAAAGGAGAGCTTCTTGCTCCTTCCACTAAATTCTCTTAAAGGCACAGCCAAGTGAAAGAACTAGCAGCATATTTCCAGATGCTTCCTGGCTCCTATGTGCTATTTTACACCTGGGCTGGCAACTTTACTTATGTTCCCTTTTTTTTGTTTTGCCTACTGCCAATCTCTGATTGCGCTTCGGCTTGGGTTTAGGGGGCAGCGAGCCAATCCTATGATTGCGTCTCGGCCAGAAAAGGGGAGCCACGGGCCGACCCAACGATCGCGTCTCCGGGCAGAGTTTTAGGCAATGAGCCAATCCTATGATTGCGTCTCAGCCAAATGGAAAATCCACGAGCCGACCCAACGATCGCGTCTCGGGTGAAAAAGGGGAGCCACGGGCCGACCCAACGATCGCGTCTCCGGGCAGAGTTTTAGGCAATGAGCCAATCCTATGATTGCGTCTCAGCCAAAGGGAAGTCCACGAGCCGACCCAACGATCGCGTCTCGGGTGAAAAAGGGGAGCCACGGGCCGACCCAACGATCGCGTCTCCGGGCAGAGTTTTAGGCAATGAGCCAATCCTATGATTGCGTCTCAGCCAAAGGGAAGTCCACGAGCCGACCCAACGATCGCGTCTCGGGTGAAAAAGGGGAGCCACGGGCCGACCCAACGATCGCGTCTCCGGGCAAACAAAAACAAAATAAAAGTTGCCCAGCAGTCAGATTGCAACGGTCCTGTGACCCGCTTGCCTTCTTGACTGTCGGGTGCCTTAGACTAGCCTTGGCCTAGACTCGTGTAAGGACTTGGGTGTGTGTGTGCAAGTGTCTGAATGTGTATGTAGTGTGTGTGCGTGTGTGCACTAAGCTCTAAAGAAAAGGAAGAAGGGAAGGGTGCTCTATCCAGATCTTAAACAATCCTAGCCTGTCCTGACATTCCCTCCCACGATAGACGCGTTTAGAAGGCCTCGGGACGGCGGCCGGACTTCACGGGACTTCCCCCTTGCGTTCGATCGGGCTCAGTCCTCTTGCGAGGTGTCTGGCCTCCTCGGGGCGGCTGAGAAGTCCAACGCTGAATGATAGAAATGGGAGTAGCCCAACCCACAATTATATAGAGATGCTCGCTAGAGCCGTTCACACAGAACTCATTCACTCAATCACTCACACAATAGCCTCCCTAGCAAGACTGTTTGAACGGTGCAACCCTACGTCTGTCTGTATGAAGACACGCGTGTCGGCTCGCGTGTGTTCCTACAAACAGGATAATGCCCAAGCTTTCTCCACCAATTTCTGTTAGGGAAACTGCTCTCAAAATGAGATTGGGGAATTAGATTGAGAGACAGTTAGCCCCAAAAAGGAATCTTTGTTATCAATTGTATACCAGGCTCAACCGTTCAGAGAGTCAATGCTCAATAAGAGACTCTAATTTAGTAAAAATCAATTGTAATTTATTTAGAATAATATTTCTTTCATACAAGGTAAAAATACAAAACACTCACACATTCACACAGGTCTAGGAAATATAGATAGATCAATAGGGGAACATATATGGATAAACAGACAGGGTAATATTTACCATCGTAGTCTTCCAGGAAGGTTTCCAATGGCGACTTAAGAGGACAGGGGAAATGGACCCAACACTGTGGCCAGAATTGGGGATGGATCTAGACAGCGGGTAATAGGGGTTGCTGAATAGAAAGCACACATGAGTGGAGTTGGGTCAGAGGTTAAATAGGCTTCCTCAGACCCTTGGGACTGGGAGGTCCAAGGGAGGAGAGATGGGAGGTTCAAGAGGGCTGGACATTCCTTACTGACACCTAATTGGATGCCTGCTTTGGCCAATGAACTTCACCTTAGTCCAGTGGACCTGGAAATTTCCAAGCTGCAATATTGCCTGGGTTGGCCCCAGGGTACTTAGGCTGGAGTGAGAATGGGAATGGCTGGGTACTTAAGTTTAAGTGGGATTAACTAGGAGGGTGACAATAGGGAATAAAATACATGGCCTAGGTACCACCCGGTGTAGACAAAAGACTTGATGAAGACAGGAGATGTCCTTCCTCTTTTCTCATCTTCTGCTGGGCAAGAGTAATTGTTCTGGTATTGCTGAGCAATTAGGATCAACAGTTGAGCTATTAATCCATTCATGAGTTAATGGGTTGCTTGCAGGCTAGGGTGTGTACGTGTGACTTTCCCACTAAGGAGGAATGGAGTTTCTAGCCTGGCAGGGTGTGCTTGGACAAGCTTGATTGCCTTATGCAAAAGCTGAAGCAGATGCTTGAGATGGAATCAGGAAAGCAAGATGGATTCTGCTTGTTGTTAGCCTTAGATTCATGAAGGCAGGCTGGAAACATGGTGGCCTTGCTTCTTCCACGGCAGTGGCCAAGACTGGGCACACAAGGAGCAGCTGGAGCATGTCTTCAGAGACGTAGAATGCAAAGCTGAGGCTTATGGTATCCACATAAGCCAGAAACTGCAAGCAAAGTCCACTTCTTAGAGCAGAGGTGTGAGAGTTAATTCTCCAGGCACCCTGGCAACCACACTGGCGATCATGATGTCCACATGCATGAAAAGTAGGGGGCTTTTCCTCACAGCACAATGCAGGAAATTCACAAATACTTCCCCCCCACACACACACTTTAGGAAGGTAGAGCCCTCCCCTCCTTCTCAAGAGCAATTTTTATGAACAACTCATCAGCTTGGAGGAACTGAGCATGTGCACACATTCTTCCTCTCTCCAGGGCAGCATACCCTGGAACTGAGAGAAATATGTGAAGCTTGTGTGAGAAAGAAAGAGAGAGAATACAAGTCCCTCTGAAATATAATCGCATACTGTCATCGTTGGCAAAGTTAGAGCTGGCTGGCAGCCAGAAAATTCTAAAATGCCAATCGAGCCTTGCTTCTGTGGCTGCAGCTGGAGACTCCTGCGTGTGCCGAGATGCGCCCATGCTGAGGAGGAGTTCCACTCAGTCCCTGCTGCAGCCTGAGTGCCTTCACTGTGGGGGGGGGGGGCACAAGTAGGTAGACTTGCCTATTCTGCCTAAAAGCCTGGTCCTGCATGTAACAAGAAATAAGTTAGAGTTACCAGTCTTCTGGTGAGGTCTGGAGTTCTCCTGGAATTACAACGAATCTCTAGATTACAGAGAAGAGTTCCCTAGAGAAAATGACAGCGTCAGAGGTCAGACTCTATAATGGCATGTCACCAGTGAACCTCCACCCTTCCTAAACTCTGCTATCGTCAGATGCTGCTCCTAAATCTCCTGGAATTTTCCAAGCCAGTGTGGGCAGTCCAAGGTGACTTGTGTGTTAATGGACATTCACAGATCTAACCTAGTAGCTCTTTCACGGGTTCAGTTCGCACACATTCAGGTGCCGGTCATCAACTGCTGAGTAACTGACTGGTGGGAAATCAAGGGATTTGCATACATTATGTAAACCTTCAGTTGTTTGATCTATCAGCTGCAGCAAAACAGTTGCTAGGACACAGACTGTCAAAGAATAAAGCAGTTTGTCATCGTTGCAGAGCACAGAAACAAACCATGACAAAATAGGTTTTGGGGTCGCATCAAGTAGCCACGCCATGCACATGTCAGATCTACAACCCAGCAACGTGAAAGCTGATCATATTCCTGTTTTATGCCTGAGACCACAAAAAACAAGGACGGGATTATGAAGCAGCTGGAAGGAGTCAATACAAGGCTGGGGGAGGGGGGCTGTGGTCCGAGGGAAGGGGTCTCAAGTCATGAAGGCCTGCTAGTTACAAAAGGGTGTTGATTTATTGGAATGTCTGAACCATGTGAAATGGTAAGAGGTTAGCTGACAGTATCTGATGAGACGTCCCAGTTGTACTTAGAAATGCAACGTTTTTATCCAACTACAAAAAAAAATGGGCAGAATATGGCAAAACATGACAAGTTGGCCCTTTACGGCCAGGGGCCTACATATCTTTGAGACCACCTCTCCCCATATGAAACCACCACCCCCGGGCTCTGAGGTCTGCTGCTCAACATCTCCTATTAGTCTCTGGTCCTAAGGACGCCCAACTGTCTTCAACGAGGGCAAGGGCCTTTTCGGTCTGGGCCCCTACCTGGTGGAATGAACTCCTGCTGGAGATCCGGGCCCTGCAGGACTTATCAAGGTTTCACAGGGCCTGTAAGATGGAGCTCTTCCGCCAGGCTTTTAATAAATCCAGTGGGTGTCCTTGAAAGTCATCACTTCCCCCAGCATTTCGCCGTTATGGTGTTATGTTATGCCGTTAGCCATCAGCCTAGGGTTGCCAACTCCCCAGCGTTGTTAAGCAGGGGACTTTCGCGTGCACGCTTTGCATGCGATGCAACGATGTCACCCAGAAGTGACATCATCGCACAGGTGATGTCGCTCGCAGCACTATAGGCATTTCTGAGAAAACTCTATGGTTTTTCCGGAGGCTCTAGCCATTTGGGAGGGAAAAATGATACAGCACCTATTGCAGTACCAATTAACTCTGTTGTTTTATTGTTGTAAGTCGCCCCGAGCCCTCTCACGTGATCGGGCGGGATATAAATCTAAAAATTAAATTAAATGTCACTTATTTCTACACAGGAAAAAAACTTGGCGAGGGAGCTCAGAGACCCCTGCGCCACTTTTTCCTTTGCATTCTCAAACAATAAGTGAGATCGAAGGTGATTACCTGCCTCTCAATTAAGGCACAGATTCACTGAACTGTGAATATATAGTCACATGACCAGTGGCCTTCTTTTCAGTAAACAGGTCTTTTTTACTACGGGTTTAACTGTTAGCGAAGAACAATCCCGCCTGAGAAAACTCTATGGTTTTTCCGGAGGCTCTAGCCATTTGGGAGGGAAAAATGATACAGCACCTATTGCAGTACCAATTAACTCTGTTGTTTTATTGTTGTAAGTCGCCCCAAGCCCTCTCACGTGATCGGGCAGGATATAAATCTAAAAATTAAATTAAATGTCACTTATTTCTACACAGGAAAAAAACTTGGCGAGGGAGCTCAGAGACCCCCTGCTCCACTTTTCCCTTTGTATTCTCAAACAATAAGTGAGATCGAAGGTGATTACCTGCCTCTCAATTAAGGCACAGATTCACTGAACTGTGAATATATAGTCACATGACCAGTGGCCTTCTTTTCCGTAAACAGGGCTTTTTTTTACTACGGGTTTAACTGTTAGCGAAGAACAATCCCGCCTAAGTAGTTATTTAACAGCACCGTGAAATGTTTTTAAAATGTTTTAATAGTGTTTATTGTTTGAAGTTGTTCGTTTAATTGTATTTATTGTCTGAAATTTCGAACTGATTATTAGCCGCCCTGAGTCTGCTTGTGGAGAGGGCGGGGTATAAATTAAAAGTAATAATAATAATTAGTCTGGGAGTACTTTCACTTTCCACTGTCTCTGCTTTGTGCAGCTCCTATCTCTGTGTAATGAATGAAGCATTCCTTCTGCCTAGTCCCGGGGATGGCCAAGGTCGTCTCTGTCTGATTATGTTCACACCTGCAAGGGGCCTGGGAAAGAACTATTGGGGGAGGGATTGCTCGCTTCGCGCCTTAGATTTGAATGTGTAACGGTTTAATCCTGAACTATAAGTAGAGGGCATTTGCTCGCCATAGCCAGTTTTCACAAGGACCATCTTGCTCTAACCTGTCGTGTATTAATAAACAGCTATTATTGCAATGGACTGTCGTTGATCACTGAAATGTTGGGGACTTGAAAGAAGGACTTCATGTCCTTCCAGTCACATAGGTATGGAAGGGTGTAGATGAAAGGACCAGAAGAATATCAGCTGAGAAAAATGGGCACTTTGTTTTCTGGTGCATTACCGGGTTTGAAATAAAAGTGAAGACTGTCTGGTTGCAGTCTGACAGCTGTAGTGGGAATGTGAATAATAAAATGAAAGCAACTTTCCACCCAAAATATCAGCTCTGGAAGATTATTCCCATTGATGTTTGTGCTTGGGCAAAGTGTGGGCTTCAAGGATCTTTGGGTATTTCCAGGTTGGGGATTTTGGAGGTGGGACTTGAGGAGAGGAGAGTTTGGCGAGGGAAGGGACTTCAGTGGGGTATAATGCCATGGAGTCCACCTTCCAAAGCAGCCATTTTCTCCAGGTGAACTGGAACATTGCATAGTCCTCCACTTCCAAGAAACGGAATACAAATATCTTATGATTTCTGTTCTGCAGAAGGGTGGTGGTTTCATCTTTGATTAGGTTGCCAGATCTAACTAAGGAAATATCTGGGGTCTTTGGGGATGGAGCCAGGAGCAAGGTTGTGACAAGCAGGACTGGACTCTGAAGGGAGTTCTGGCCATCACATTTAAAGGGACGGCACTCCTTTTAAATGCCTTCCCTTCATTTAAAATGACGGAGGATGAAGCACCTTCTTTTGGGGCTCATTGGACCGCCTGGTGCAATCTTTTTGAAACTCATTTTTTTTTTTTAGGAGAGGCACCAGATGCTATGTTGAAAATTCGGTGTCTCTACGTCAAAAAACAGTCCCAGATACCCATGGTTTGATTCTCCATTATACCCAATGGGGACCAGTCTTCAATGGGTATAATGCCCAGCATTCAACCCCCCCCTGGAGCAGCTCATTATAAACATAACTTTCACTGTACTTGAAGGATTTCCATTGTCAACTTTGTAATCTTTTGTATTAAGCCTGTGGAAGCTTCAGAGAAACGGAGGAAATGTAGCTGTCTGCTATTGTTGGCTTTTTTCTACAGCAGTTTGACTTGTGAAGAAGACTCTACTTTGCCAGTTCTTGGCTGAAACCATTTGGAGGCCTATCGGTCCCAAGAAAGACTGTGCATATTATAATACTTCACCTAATTTTGTCCTTATAAAGGACTGAGCATACTGTATGACTTCTCCTTATGTACAATTCACTGCTTTAAGTGGTTGTTTATGTTTCCTTTATAAATTTCAATGAAAATTTGTTGATTATATTGGAGGCTGGTTTAATCACAGAACCCTTAGGGGCTCCCCTGCTACCCAACTGGGAATTGGCAACCCCATGAAGCCTCCTGCCCACCTTGATAAACATCTTTTTTTTTACCTTGCTCTTTCAATAAAGGGATTCCTCCCGCCCCCATGCATCTTATATTGTCAACACAAATGGATTATGAGTGCGGTTAATGATTCAGTTCATCAAATGTGTTACACATTCTGTGCTCTCTTCCAGTAGCAAATGTACTGATCTTTGAAAAGATATCCGTCGTTCCTCTTCTTAAGGCCTACTGATTTGCATAGTCTGTGCTCTTATTGCTCCTCTTTTGAGGAGAAGAGCCTTTTAATTGTTTGTTAAAAGAAACCCGCAATCTTTGTTTGAAGCAATACTGTAGAGGGAAAAGTGAATTATTTCTTGATTGCTGAAGGATGTTTTGGAATTGTTTTAAGGACGTCCTTTCATTCTAAAAGTTGGGCAAAAAAACACAAAAAACTGAGTTACCACAATGGTTGTTCATAGTTAGGCATTTTGAAAACCAAGATTTACTATCTTATTCTGTCAAGGCCAAATCAATTGCAGAAAGTCCTTCTAGCTGTCATAAGGACTTTGCACCAAACGTGTGACAAGAGGCAAATTTGAACTCCCACCTCTGGACCCCCTCCTGCTGAACTCCTAGGAGTGTGGTAGGAGCTCCTTCTGAACAGGCCACAGTGCTCCATGCAGCAGAAGGGGCTGTTTTGGCTTTCTTCATTCCTTTGTTGAATTCTGGGATTGAGTGATGGTGGAATGATGTCTAGGAGGAATGCTGGCATTGCCAACATTGACTGATTTCTACAAGGCTGCCAACTCTGGGTGGGAACTACTTGGAGATTTTGGGAGTGGAGCCTGTGGAGGGAGGGGATTGGGGAGGGGTGGGACCTCAGTGGGGTACAATGCCATCGAATCCACCCTCCAAAGCAGGCATTTTATCTGGGGGAACTGATCTCTGTCACCTGGAGATAAATTCTAATTCCAGAAAATCTCTAGGCCCCACCTGGAGGTGAGGTGGGCAACCCTATCCATATATGGCTGGCTTGTAGACAGGGCGTTTTTTGAGCAGGAACACACAGGAACGCAGTTCCAGCTGGCTGGGTGTCAGGGGTGTGTGGTCTAATATGCAAATGAGTTCCTGCTGGGACTTTTCTACAAAAAGCCCTGTGTGATACAATTGTGATGTCAGGGGTGTGGTCTAATATGCAAATGAGTTCCTGCTGGCCTTTTTGTTCAAAAAAAGCCCTGCTTGTAGATATCATTAGCATGCTTCCCAGACAATTTGAACAAACACTTCCAGTATATATTCTTGCCAAATATGGTATGATCTTGGTACGGCACAGCAAATTTTACTGCAGTGGGAGAAGAGTCTATAATTACATATCAGTTATTGAGAAACAAAAAGAGAAACATCAGACAGGATTTCTGAATAAATTATTGTATTATTGCACATATTTATTAGCTTCTTTAACTTTGACAGGCTAAGAGGTGAGTTTGATGTAGTCTTTAGTAATATAATGTGATAATAATATAATGCGATGGTACTCCATCGCAGGCACATCTGCGGCTGAACAAGAAGCCCGAACTTTTAATCTCAAGTGGAAAGGCTTTCTTCTGAGAATCCAGTATACAGGCAGATTAAGTCCTGCTACCAGTATTTCATCATCAGCTTCAGTTGTATATAACTGGTGCTTCACTTGTCAGGGAGTTTAATGATTTGTGGGAATGGGAACAGAGTGATTTACTGAGGACATATAATTTTTCTAAACATAACAATCTTAACTAGTTGCTATGAAGATGATGCAATATATACAGCTCACTGTCTACTAGTTTATTCAAGTAAATTTTTTGCCTGTTCACTCCTCTCACTGCAGACTTCCTCCTCACGCTTTCCCCGAGAGTCCTCTGTCCCTCAGGAGCAGCATTTTGGGGGAAATTCTGGGAGCTGGGGGAGGTGAGGATAGTGTTGCCAATCCCCAGGTGGGGGCAGGGGATCCCCCGGTTTGGAGGCCCTCCCCCCGCTTCAGGGTCGTCAGAAAGCGGGGGGAGGGGAGGGAAATGTCTGCTGGGAACTCTGTTATTCCCTATGGAGATTTATTCCCATAGAAAATAATGGAGAATTGATCCACCGGTATCTGGGACTCTGGGGGGGGGGGCGCTGTTTTTTGAGGTAGAGGCACCAAATTTTCAGTACAGCATCTAGTGCCTCTCCCCAAAGTACTCCCCCAAGTTTCAAAACGATTGGACGAGGGGGTCCAATTCTATGAGCCCCAAAAGAAGGTGCCTCTATCCTTCATTACTTCCTGTGGAAGGAAGGCATTGAAAAGGTGTGCCATCCCTTTAAATGGGATGGCCAGAACTCCCTTTGGAGTTCAATGATGCTTGTCACAGCCTTGATCTTGGCTCCACCCCCAATGTCTCCTGGCTCCACCCGCAAAGTCCCCAGATATTTCTTAAATTGGAGTTGGCAACCCTAGGCGAGGATATCCTACTATGCTGACAAAAATTCCTTCTATCTGTGGAGTTTTCCCACCCTATGTAGATACATAATTCATTGACTACATTTTAGGTACCGTTAAACATCTACAAATGTAGGAGTCTAGCATTGCATTGGGAAATATCTGGATATTTTGAGGGGTTGAGCCCGGGGATGCAAGGTTTGGGGAGGGGAGGAATTTCAGCATGATACAATGTCAAATGTTCACTCTCCAAAGCAGCCTTTTTCTCCAGGGGAACTGATTTCTGCTGTTTGGAGATCAGTTGTAATAGAGGGAGCTCTTGAGGCCCCACCTGGACATTGGCAACCTTAACAAATGGTCTTTTCAAAACAGTCAATAATATTATATTCCAATTTGCCAGCTCCCCAGAGAAGAAATTCTAAAAGACCCAGAGTCAAAATCTAGGATTTCAGTTTGAGAAAGTTCGAAGGTACTGATTATTCCTAATCAGAAAGCAATTACAAAAATGTACAGATAATTCCAATACTTTTGAAATGACATAACGTTTTAGAAAAGTACTGAATGTATGAACTGCAGATTTCAAAACTATTTGCCATGTGAGATCATTTGTAAGTTCAGAAAACACTTATTTTTGGTATTAGGGGGAATCATTGTTATCCATCATTGTTCATTAGTGTTACTTGGTTATTTTGGAAACATTTCGAGGAAAGCAGATGGGGAACTGTCTGCTTTCAGCAAACATCTCCAACATGCATCCGATACATTTCTATGTATAATTGCTAATTAGTGTGGTATAAGATATGACTGTAGAAGTACCTTAGAGACCAACAAGACTGAGGAGCTTTGACTCTCAAAAGCTTATTATCCGCCCATCTACCCCCCACCCCCCAAAAATCCTTGTTCGTCTCCATGGTACTTAGGGTTGCCAGCTCTGGACTGGGAAATACTTGGAGATTTTGGGGGTGGAGCCTGGGAAGTGAGGGCTTTGAGAAGGAAAGGGTATAATGCCATAAAGCAGGGGTGTCAAACATGCGGCTCAGGGGCCGAATCAGGTCCCTGGATGGCTTCTACCAGGCCCCGAAGCCACTGGCTGTCGTCTGCTTCTTTCTCCCTCTCTCTTGCTTCCTTCCACATAACAGTTTGCTCTGCAAGGCTTGCTCAATTGCACAGGAGCTACAGAGCGAAGCCTGTTTTTTCCATTGGCTGAGGCTCCTCCCTTGGGGAGGAAGAGCTTGCTTTGCCAGGCTCTCTCAATCACACAACAGAGCTACTGAGTCAAACCGCTCTTCCTTCTGTTGGCTGAGGCTTCTCCCCTTCCTGGTCCCCTGGGGAAGGAAGGAAACAGCCAGAACTTCCTTTGCCCAGTTCCCTGAATCCCATGAGAGAAACACCAAGCAAGCAACTTTAATACTGAGTGCTAATGTGTTAAGGATGTTTTAAGTTTTTTTAAATCTTTAATTGTGTTTGTTGGTGTCCTTTATAAAGTTTATATCTCTGCTACCTAATCTTAAATAGGTACACACATGGCCAGGCCTGTCATGGCCCAGCCCGAAAAGGTCTCATTTATTTCAGTTTCAGCCCTCATAACAAATTAGCTTGACACTTTATGCCATAAAGCAAGGTATAATGGCATGACGTCCACCTTCCAAAGCAGGCCTTTTCTACGAATGAACTGATCTCTATTGCCTGGAGATCAGATAATGAGAGATGTCCAGGTGCCACTTGGAGGCTGGCAACCTTACTAAGTGTTTTGTTGTTGTTGTTCAGTCGCATAGTCGAGTTCGACACTTTGCTACCCCATGGACAAAGTCATGCCAGGCCCTCCCATCTTCTACCATCCTCCAAAGTCTTCTCAAATTCATGTTATATCAGTAACACTGTCCAGCCATCTCATCTTTTGCCGTCCACTTCTTCTTTTGCCCTCTGTCTTTCTCAGCATCAGGATCTTCTCCAGTGAGTCCTCCCTTCTCATTTGGTGGCCAAAGTATTTGAGCTTCAGCTTCAGCAACTGACCTTCCAAGGAACAGTCTGGGTTGATTTCCCTTAGGACTGACTGATTTGATCTTCTTGCAGTCCAAGGGACTCTCAAGGGTCTTCTCCAGCACCACATTTCAAAAGCATCTATTCTTCTGTGCTCGACCTTCCTTATGGTCCAGCTCTCACAGCCATACATTACTACTGGGAATACCATCGCTTTGACTATACGGACTTTTGTTGGTAGAGTGATGTCTCTACTTTTTAATTTACTGCTTAGATTCGCCATAGCTGTCCTCCCAGGTAGCAAATGTCTTTTAATTTCATGGCTACAGTCACCATCAGCAGTGATCTTGGATCCCAGAAATGTGAGGGCTGTCACTACTTCCATGTCTTCCCCTTCTATTTGCCAAGGTGTGATGGGGCCGGATGCCATGGTCTTAGTTTTTTTGATGTTGAGTTTCAAGCCTACTTTTGTGCTCTCCTCTTTCACCCTCAACAAGAGGTTCTTTAGATTCTCCTCACTTTCTGCCATTAGAGTAGTGTCATCTGCATATCTGAGGTTGTTGATGTTTTTCTGGGCAATCTTAAATCCAGCTTGTGCTTCATCCAGGCCAGCATTCCGCATGATGTACTCTGCATATAAATTAAATAAGCAGGGTAACAATATACATCCTTGTCGAACTCCTTTTCCTATTCTAAACCAATCAGTTGTTCCATATCCCGTTCTCACAGTTGCTTCTTGACCCTTATACAGGTTTCTCAGGAGGCATGTGAGATGGTCTGGTACTCCCATCTCTTTAAGGATTTGCCACAGTTTGTTGTGATCCACACAATCAAAGTCTTTAGCATAGTCAATGAAGCAGAAATAGACATTTTTCTGATACTCCCGTGCTTTCTCCATAATCCATCAAGTGTTGGCAATTTGATCTCTAGTTCCTCTACCTCTCTGAAACTCTGGTAGTTCCTGATCTACATACTACTGAAGCCTAGCTTGTAGGATCTTTAACATGACCTTGCTGGCACGTGAAATGAGTGCAATGGTGCGATAGTTTGAACATTCCTTGGCATTACCCTTCTTTGGGATTAGAATATAAACTGATCTTTTCCAATCCTGTGGCCAATGTTGTGTTTTCCAAATTTGTTGACATAATGTGTACATCACTTTAACAGCATCATCTTTTAGGACTTTGAATAGCTCAACTGAACATTACATTTTACCATGCTTGACATAGGCAAGCCTGATCTTATCAGAACTCAGAGTTGGCAATTGAGATAGTGACAGTTCTATTCTTCATGCCAAATGTGGCCTGGGAGCTACCAGCTGCTCACTTCTACATTACGGATCTTGGCCAAAGGTGCCCACCTGACCTCCCTCCCACAGGCCAGTAAAGCCCACAGCCCCCCAACACAAAGCAAATGGCACAAGGCTTCAGGAAGGACACCCGGTGGTTCAGCCTCAACCCAAAGGACCTCAATCCTCCATGGATCTTGGCCCAAGGCACCCACCCAACTGACCTCCCACAGGCCAGCCAAGCCCTTCACACACCCAATGCAAAGCAAGTGGCACAAGGCTACAGGGAGGATGCCCAGTGGGGCAGCAGGATCAGCAACGGCAGTGTTGCTCTGACCTCATCATGCTACATCACCTTGCAACAAGCCCCCCCTTCCAAGAAACCCCTGGGTGTCACAAGCAAGTTTCCCTGACCTTGCAGCCATGTCTTGTTAGTAGGAAATAGAATTTTTTTTTGGGGGGGGGCATGAGCTGCTAGTCTGAGAAGAAGAAGATATTGGATTTATATCTGGCCCTCAACTCCGAAGAGTCTCAGAGCAGCTCACAATCTCCTTTCCCTTCCTCCCCCCCTCCCCCTACCCTGTGAGGTAGATGAAGATATTGGATTTATATCCCGCCCTCCACTCCGAAGAGTCTCAGAGCGGCTCACAATCTGCTTTTCCTTCCTCCCCCACAACAGACACCCTGTGAGGTAGATGAAGATATTGGATTTATATCCCGCCCTCCACTCCGAAGAGTCTCAGAGCGGCTCACAATCTCCTTTCCCTTCCTCCCCCACAACAGACACCCTGTGAGGTAGATGAAGATATTGGATTTATATCCCGCCCTCCACTCCGAAGAGTCTCAGAGCGGCTCACAATCTCCTTTCCCTTCCTCCCCCACAACAGACACCCTGTGAGGTAGATGAAGATATTGGATTTATATCCCGCCCTCTGCTCCAAAGAGTCTCAGAGTGGCTCACCATCTCCTTTCCCTTCCTCCCCCACAACAGACACCCTGTGAGGTGGGTGGGGCTGGAGAGGGCTCTCACAGCAGCTGCCCTTTCAAGGACAACCTCTGCCAGAGCTATGGCTGACCCAAGGCCATTCCAGCAGGTACAAGTGGAGGAGTGGGGAATCAAACCCGGTTCTCCCCGATAAGAGTCCGCACACTTAACCACTACACCAAACTGGCTCTCCAGGCAGCTGTGGCTGCCTTCTTCAGCTTTGGCTAGAATGCAGGGCAACAAACCAGAATGCCATTCCAGAGCGTTCTGGCTCAAAAAAAGTCCTGAGTCACATAGGGGAGTGCCCAGGTCACTGTCCCCAGAAGGCAGGTGCCCTAGGCAATCTCCGTTTGCCTTGTGGCAGGGCTGGCCACTATTACAGCTGATCTCCAGACAATAGCAGTTCCCCTTTAGAAAGTGGCTGTTTTGGAGGGTAGCCTCTATGGCATCCTGCTAAGGCCCCTCCCCTTCTCAACCCTCACCCTCCTCAAGGTCCACTCCCAAAATCTCCAGGTATTTCCCCACCCGGAGCTTGCAATCCTACCTGTCTTCCATTTCTTCGTGTAATGTACACGATTAGCATCTAAACTTAATTCAGATACATACACCTGAGCTATTACCACGTTAATAACATGACTGTTACTAATTATAGATTGAGAAATAGTTTTGATTTCAGATTATTATGTGATTTATGTAAAGGAGTTATTTCCTGCAGGTCCGTTTCTAAAATATGTGCCTTTAAGGCTGAGCAGGAAGCAGGAAACAGGAAGGGCTTCGGAGAACGGCCCCTCCCTTTGTTTTGCTTTCGTTTTCAGCTCAAGTAAAGTTCTGCAGGAACAAGACCCAGTAAGTATTTGTGTGTGAGAGAGAGGGAGGGGTAGGGGATTCCCTAGTTTGGAGGCCCTCCCCCCGCTTTAGAAAGCGTTTGGGGTGGGGAGGGAAATGTCTACTGGGCACTCTATTATTCCCTATGGAGAATGATTCCCATAGGGAATAATGGGGAATTGATCAGTGGGTATTGGGGGCTCTGGGGGTGGCTATGTTTTGAGGTAGAGGCACCAAATTTTCAGTATAGCATCTAGTGCCTCTCCCCAAAATACCCCCCCCCCCAAGTTTCAAAACGATTGGACCAGGGAGTCCAATTCTATGAGCCCCAAAAGATGGTACCCCTATCCTTCATTATTTCCTATGAAAGAAAGGCATTTAAAAAGGTGTGCTGTCCCTTTAAATGTGATGGCCAGAACTCCCATGGAGTTCAATTCTGCTTGTCACACCCTTGTTCCTGGCTCCACCCCCAAAGTCTCCTGGCTCTGCCCCCAAAGTCCCCAGATATTTCTTGAATTGGACTTGGCAACCCTACCTGTCCTCTTTGTTGTAAGCACATCAGTTCACTCCCCTTTAGAATCTATATATATAGAATCTAATTCCCAACATGGTGCCTGTGTGTGGATTTCTAAATCCCTCCCGGTGAAGTGAGTGGCAGCTCCTACGGTGTCCTGCTGGCTGAGTGGCAGATCAGGGGCACATGGAGGATAAGCCTGAGTTGCTATCCTTTCGTAGAGCCTGTAAAATGGAGCTGCTCTGCCAGGCTTTTGGGTGAGGCAGCGGACATCCATAATACATCTACCTCAGCCTCCCTTGTTGTGTCATTTATCTCTTATTAGGCCTACTGCTGTAGCATTGATTATTTTTATTGTTCCAGAGCTGCTTTTGCTGAAAATGCTGATTGGTTTTATTCTTTTAATGGTGTGTTTTTATTAATTAATTACAGTTATTTGAAGAAATCCCTTGGTACCTATCGCATCAACCATCACCAGTGGTCTGACCTAGCCTCAGATCGCAAAGCATGGAGGCACACCGTCCACCAGGCTGTCTCTTCGTTTGAGAACGCACGCATAGCTGGTCTTGAGGACAAAAGGAGATTGAGGAAGAATCGCACTGCTACAGCACCAACCCCAAATCAGACTTTTCCCTGCAGCCACTGTGGCCGGATCTGCCTGTCCTGCATTGGTCTTGTCAGCCACCAGCGAGCCTGCAGCAGACGTGGACTACTGCACCCTTCTTAAATCTTCGTTCGCGAAGTCAAGCCGAGAGAGAGAGAGAGAGACATTTATTATTGTTATTGTTGATACATTGTACTCTGCCCTGAGCCCGTTCGTGGGAAAAGGCAGAATAGAAATCAATCAATCAATCTATCTATCTAACAATCAAATAAATAAATAAATACTCCCCACGTGTTCAGAAAAATCTGAAAACTTAAAAAAAATACATTGGGGGTTTAAATTTTCCCCAAACTAAAACTTGGCCAGCAGTTTGCCAAGGAGTTGCCACTGGCTTTGCCCAGTAAGGGAAGGGAGAAAAAGAGGCATCTCAGCGAAGCCGGAGCATACCCCGTCCTAGGGTTGCCAAGTCCAATTCAAGAAATATCTGGGGACTTTGGGGGTGGAGCCAGGAGACATTGGGGGCAGAGCCAGGAATAAGGGTGTGACAAGCATAATTGAACGCCAAGGGAGTTCTGGCCATCACATTTAAAGGGACAGCACACCTTTTAAAATGTCTTCATTCTATAGGAAATAATGGATAGGGGCACCTTCTTTTGGGGCTCATAGAATTGGACCCCCTGATCCAATCATTTTGAAACTTGGGGGTACTTTGGGGAGAAGCACTAGATGCTATACTGAAAATTTGGTGCCTCTACCTCAAAACACAGCTCCCCCAGAGCCCCGAAACCTCCAGATCAATTCCCCATTATACCCTATGAGAATCGATCTCCACATAGGGAATAATGAAGTGTTCTATCTTCCTATTTAACTGTTCTGTACAGGGACGGATTAACAAAAAGGCCAAGTAGGCACCCACCTATGGGTTCCCATGCCTTTGGGTGCCCCAGGCCAGCTTTTTCTGCTAGTTTCCCCCCTGCTTGCAGCCCTCGCAGCCTGCACACGCAGCCAGCAACTGAGCCATTCTTTGCCCGACTTGCCTGGTGCCGCTGCTGCTGGCGTCATTGTCAAGTTTGCCTCTCTCTGCCTCTCCCCTGCAGCTTTGTTGAAGGGGCTTTTGAGAAGATGTCTGCAGGCTTCGGGAGGGGGTGGGGCTCAGGCAATGAGGCAGGTGCTCCAACTCTGAGATAATTTGCAAGGGCGGCTCCCAGATTTCAACTGCCTAGGGGTCTCCAAAGGGTTTAATCTGGCATTGGTTCTGTAATGTAATTTTCAATCAATCAATCATTTTGTTTATATCCCGCCCTCCCCGCTGAGGCAGGCTCAGGGCGGCTCCTCCAATTTCTCTTTAGCAACCTGGACAGCCCAACTTAGCCCGGGGTCCTCAGAACTTGGAAACTTAACCATTGTTTGTCTCTCTCGGCTTGGCTTCGCGAACGAAGATTTAAGAAGGGTGCAATAGTCCACGTTTGCTGCAGGCTCGCTGGTGGCTGACAAGACCAATGTGGGACAGGCAGGTCCGGCCACAGCGGCTGCAGGGAAAAGTCTGGTTTAGGGTTGGTCCTGTAGCAGTGCGATTCTTCCTCAATCTCCTTTTGTCCTCAAGACCAGCTATGCGTGTGTTCTCAAAGGAAGAGACAGCCTGGTGGATGGTGTGCCTCCATGCTTTGCGATCTGAGGCTAGGTCAGACCACTGGTGATGGTTGATGTGACAGGTGCTAAGGGATTTCTTCAAGGAGTCCTTGTACCTCTTCTTTGGTGCCCCTCTATTTCGATGGCCGGTGGAGAGTTCGCCATACAGGGCAATCTTGGGAAGGCGGTGGTTTTCCATCCTAGAAATATGCCCTGCCCAGCGCAGCTGCGTCTTCAACAGCAGTGCCTCGATGCTGGTAACCTCTGCCCGCTTGAGGACTTCAGTGTTGGTCACAAAGTCACTCCAGTGGATGTTGAGGATGGTGCGAAGGCAGCGCTGATGAAAGCGCTCAAGGAGTCGCAGGTGATGACGGTATAAAACCCACGATTCGGAGCCATAGATGAGGGTTGTCATCACAACCGCTTTGTAAACATTGATCTTTGTGCCTTTTTTCAGATGCTTGTTGCTCCACACTCTTTTGTGCAGTCGGCCAAATGCACGGTTTGCCTTTGCCAGCCTGTTGTCAATCTCCTTGTCGATCTTGGCATCTGAGGAGATGATGCACCCCAGGTAGCTGAACTGCTGGACTGTCTTCAGAACTGATTCACCCACAGTGATGCAGGGAGGGTGATAATCTTCCTGGGGTGCAGGCTGGTGGAGAACTTCTGTCTTCTTCAGACTAACTTCTAGGCCGAATAGCTTGGCAGCCTCTGCAAAGCAGGACGTCATATGCTGCAGAGCTGATACCGAGTGGGAGACGAGTGCAGCATCATCAGCAAACAGTAGCTCTCGGATGAGTTTTTCCATTGTCTTGGAGTGTGCCTTTAGTCGCCTCAGGTTGAACAGGCTGCCATCGGTGCGATAGCGGATGTAGACACCATCGTCCTCATCTAGATCTACTGCGGCTCTTTGAAGCATCATGCTAAAGAAGATCGTAAAGAGAGTTGGCGCGAGAACGCAGCCTTGCTTTACACCTGTGCCTATTGGGAAGGGCTCCGAGAGGTCGTTGCAGTGTCTGACTTGGCCTCGCTGGTCTTCGTGTAGCTGGATGATCATGCTGAGGAACCTTGGGGGACATCCTAAACGTTCCAAGATTTGCCACAGGCCTTTCCTGCTAACGGTATCGAAAGCTTTGGTAAGGTCGACAAAAGTCACATACAGACCCTTGTTCTGTTCCCTGCATTTCTCTTGGAGCTGCCTGAGAACAAATACCATGTCGGTGGTGCTCCTGTTAGCTCTGAAGCCGCACTGGCTCTCTGGGAGGAGTTCTTCTGCAATGGTGGGCACCAGTCTGTTCAGGAGTATTCTGGCAAGGATTTTGCCTGCGATGGAGAGCAGGGTTATTCCCCGGTAGTTGGAGCAGTCTGACTTTTCCCCTTTGTTCTTGTATAGGGTGATGATGATTGCATCGCGAAAGTCCTGTGGTAATTTGCCTTGTTCCCAGCAGGTGACAAGTACTTTGTGAAGTGAGCTATGTAGTACTGTGCCCCCATGCTTCCAGATCTCTGGTGGAATTCCATCAACTCCTGCTGCCTTGCCACTTTTCAGTTGCTTGATGGCTTTAACAGTCTCTTCTAGGGTGGGGATCTCATCCAACTCTGTTTTCACCGGTTGAAGTGGGGTGAGGTGGATTGCTGAATCTTGAACTACGCGGTTGGCACTGAAGAGAACCTGAAAATACTCTGACCACCGGTTCAGTATGGATGCCTTGTCTGTGAGGAGCACTTGGCCGTCTGCACTATGCAAGGGACTCTGAGCCTGATATGATGGACCATATACTGCCTTCAGGGCTTCGTAGAACCCTCTTAAATCACCAGTGTCTGCACACAGCTGGGTTCTCTCTGCAAGCTTGGTCCACCACTCGTTCTGAATGTCTCGAAGCTTGCGCTGGAGGTTGCTACATACAGCGCGAAAGGTTGCTTTTTTCCCAGGACAGGAGGGCTGAGCAAGATGTGCTTGGTAGGCAGATCTCTTTTTTGCCAGTAATTCTTGGATCTCTTGATTGTTCTCATCAAACCAGTCCTTGTTCTTCCTTGTGGAGAACCCGAGGACTTCTTCAGAGATCTGCAGGACGGTAGTTTTTAGGTGTTCCCAGAGTGCTTCTGGAGAAGGGTCTGTGGGGCAACTGAGGTCCTCAATTCTTGACTGGAGTTTTGCCTGGAAGGCAGCTTTAACTTCGGCTGACTGGAGGCTGCCAACCTTAAACTTCCTCCGAGGGATACCTCCTCTCCTGGGTGTGGGTTTTAAAGTGAAGACGGAGATTGCAGCGTACAAGACGATGATCCGTATGACATTCTGCGCTGGGCATTACTCGGGTGTGTAAGACATCTCGAAGGTCTCTCTGGCGCACCAGAATGTAGTCGATAAGGTGCCAATGCTTGGACCGTGGGTGCATCCAGGTTGTCTTCAGACTGTTCTTCTGCTGGAAGATAGTGTTGGTGATGGTGAGCTGGTGCTCCATGCAGAATTCTAGCAGGAGGCGCCCGTTGTCATTGCAGTTGCCAATGCCGTGTTTGCCAAGTACTCCTTTCCAGGCTTCCGAGTCTTTACCTACTCTGGCATTGAAGTCGCCAAGGATGATCACCTTGTCCTCTGTAGGGGTTTTCCGTACGAGGTTGCGTAGATCAGCATAGAACTTGTTCTTTTCTGCAGGATCTGCTTGAAGGGTTGGGGCATACACACTGAAGAGTGTTGCATGCTGCTTGTTTTGAAGTGGGAGGCGCATGGACATGATGCGATCTGAGTGACCTGTTGGAAGGTTTTCGAGTTTGGAGGCAATGGAGTTCCTGACCATGAAGCCAACGCCAGAAAGGCGGCTCTCAGCCTTTGACTTACCCGACCAGTAGAGGGTATAGCCAGCACCGTGTTCTTGAAGACTACCTTCCTCAGGGAAACGGACCTCACTGAGAGCTGCTATGTCGATATTCAACCTGAGAAGTTCGTGGGCAACTAGAGCAGAGCGTCGTTCAGGGCGACCACTGCCTACTGTGTCAAGCATGGTTCTGATGTTCCAACACGCAAGCTTTAGTCTTTGCACACTTTGTGAGGCAGGTGCATGCCTTTTCTTTGTTGTTATTTTTCGACCGCAAGTAAGGATGCCCGTTGACCGCGGCTAGCCAACTGGGGTGGGGGAGACGAGCTTTGTTTAGGCCACCTTTTCTAGGCCCCTCTCCGTGTGGAGCAAGCAGTGCTGTCCCTAGATAAGGCTGCTTGGTCGTTCAGGGTGCTGCCGAAAGATGCTTTCGTCTCCGGGTTAGCATCAGGCGACCAATATCCTGAACCGCCTACATGCAGGATCGGGACTGCGGCTTCCAGTGGCACCTTCCACCTGCCGTTTCGCCCCTTGCCTATCGCTGCAGGACTTGATGCGTTGTGAGTTGTGTGTGTGGATATGCCCTTCAGGCCTGCGCAGAGGAATTTTTTAGGTGAAGCGCAGTGTGCGCGGTACTGGCTCCACCCTTTCACCTGGGGGTCATCTGCCATGGCCCAGTAAGCCGGGACGCCGGCAGTGAGTCCTCCAGGTGGTAGGTGTTACATTAACGAGCTCTATCTGCCCGGGTTTGATGTTAGAGTTTTCCTTCTCTTAGGCTGACGAGGTTGGTGGGCCCAGCCTGCCCATCCGGTTATACCGCCGGACAATTCGGTCGCACCATGACGTAGCAAACTCTGTGAAAACGGGGGGGACCAGCGAGAAGGTGTTGCTACGGATGCAGTAATGCAGGAGAGGCCATTGCAGTGACCATCTGCCAGGCATAGCCAGACAGTGACCACGCGGCGTTCACTACACCGGGAGAGGAGAGGCTATGTATTGCGCATGCACTTTCCCTGGGGGGGTAGGATTCCCAGAGGGAGCCCACCCCCCACCACCCCCCACCACCCCCCACCCACCCCCCATTGTTTGTACATGGATAGGAAACCACCAAGGAAGAGTGGGGTTTGCTATATGGAGGACAGCAATGGCAAGCCACTTCTGCTTGTCTCTTGCCTATAACACCGGCGGCTTTCAATGCTATTACCCTCTGTATATGTGCATGTGTGGAGGGGTTATAACTCTCAATTTCCCCCAGTATGCAAGAATTTCTGATTTAACTTGAAGGGATATGTTCATCAACAAAAATAAGGCTTTGGGTAATACATTCATGTTTAGAACAATGATTTTTTCCCCAATGAAGAAGGTGTTCATGTTTGCCAGCGCTCTAGTTCCTTTCCCACTTCTTGAAATAATATATTATGATTATATTCTGCCGGAAGATCAAGACGTACTTGCACCCAAACCCCTATGCTGAAGATGTATTTCATAATATTGTGTCATTTGCCCTTGTCTGGCTTTCCTTTAAAATGACATACTGAATTGTGTCTTATTCTGGATTGATGACAGTGTTTCAAAACTAACGAAATCGAGATAAATGTGTTCAGAAATCTATTCCTTTTGCACAGCTCCCCACCCCCACCACAGTCCCATTAGTACTGCACATGTAACAAGTCTAGCTTGCATTGTACCTAATTTTTGTCACTATATATTTTTAATCCTGCTGGGGGGGGGGGAAACCCTTGTAATGCACTGCTGGGCAAACAGTCATTACTCGCAAGTCAAATCCTAGGAACAAAAGAGGTGGGTATGGAAAGTGCATTTGTGTTAATAAGCTTTTATTGTAATAAGGACCAGCTTCTGTTAAATATGGACAACGAATCAAAGAGAAAAGAGGAGAGGGGGAATCCCAATAACTGAAAAGCTGAGATTAAAAACTCAGATAGTTTAAACAAGTCCCTCTGTTAAGGAAATGAAGACATTTGAACTTTATTAGCAGCAGGAGAAGTAGAACGGAAACATCTTTTTATGAAGTATACACTGACTCAAATCTACTCATTCATTTCCCCCAGATGACTCTACAAGAATCAAAGCCCTCCCCCACTGTCTTTTGATTCATAACTTCACAAAGTGATCACACAACAATTCCGGATGAGCAAAGGGCACAAGATGACAAGAACCTCTGAGTCATCGTCATTTGAACAAAAAACACCCTTCAATTTTAGGGTTGCCAAACCCCATTTGGAGGTAGGGGATCGCCTGGTTTGAGGCCCTCCCCCTGCTTCAGGGTGATCAGAAAGCGGAGGGGGGGGGAATGTCTGCTGGGCACTCCATTATGCCATATGGAGACCAATTCCCATAGACTATAATGGAGACTGGAGAATTGATCTATATAAGAACATAAGAGAAGCCATGTTGGATCAGGCCAATGGCCCATCCAGTCCAACACTCTGTGTCACACAGTGGCCAAAACCCCAAGTGCCATCAAGAGGTCCACCAGTGGGGCTAGAAGCCCTTCCACTGTGCCCCCACCCCAAGAACAAGAATACAGAACATCACTGCCCCAGACAGAGAGTTCCAACAATAAGCTGTGGCTAATAGCCACTGATTGACCTCTGCTCCATATGCTTATCCATTTCCCCTATGCTTGTAGCCACCACCACCTCCTGTGCCAGTGAATTCCACATGTAAATCACCCTTTGAGTGAAGAAGTACTTCCTTTTATTAGTTCTAACCCGACTGCTCAGCAATTTCATCGAATGCCCGCAAGTTCATGTATTGTGAGAAAGGGAGAAAAGTATTTTCTCTACCTTCTCCCATGCATAATCTTGTAAACTTCTATCATATCACCTCACAGTTGACGTTTCTCCAAGCTAAAGAGCCCCAAGCGTTTTAACCTTTCTTCATAGGGAAAGTGTTTCCACCCTTTAATCCAGGGGTGAAGAACTCATTTTTTTATGAGGGCTGGGTCTGACATAAATGAGACCTTGTCGGGCCGGGCCATGGGTGTTGTACAATGGAATCCCAGGTAGCAGAGATATAAAGTTTATAAAAGACACAAATACAAATATATATATTATAGAATCACAGAATGATGGAAGGGGCCTCCAGGGTCATCTAGTCCAGCTCCATGCACAATGCAGGAAATTCACAAACTCCTCCCCCCTACACCCATGATTCCTGCTTTTTTATTTTAAACACAAACTTGCTTAAAACGTTTAACATTCATGCAGTATTTCGTTGCTGATGCCCTCATGCTGACTACACTGGGGAATCTACGTAACTAAACTAGAGTGTTTGTCTACAAAACCAGAGTCTTCCTCAGAAAAATAACTAGAACCCCTATGAGGCAGTGTATTAATTAATAGAGAGACAACAATGTATAGTGGCCAGACTATTATTTGAGAGGCTTAGGTTCAAAATACCCAGTGTATAAAAGGAAATGCGCTGGGTGAACTTGGTATGGACAGACACTCTCGGCCTAACCCACCTCTATGACTTACTTCACAGAGAGAGAGAGCGACACTCGGTAGCAAGGCTAGGGGGAGGAGGAGGCACTCAGAACTGCAGCATAACAAGCCCAAGAAAGACACAGAGAGGAACAAAACACAGCCCATACCTTAAAAGAAATGTTTTTAGGTGCCAGTGGACTCAAAACTTAGGTGCCAGTGTAATGGACTGAAAACACACACAGAGATACCTGGGAAGGGAAGAGGCAGGCAGGGGTGGGGGGAGAGGGGAGTAGGAACCAGAGCCATCTCATACCTGCAAGTACGGTAAGTGTCTTCTTTAGTGCTGGTGGACTCAAAACTTAGTTCCCCCCCCTCTCTCTTTCACACATATACACACACACAAACACAAGCCAGGAAGGGAAAGGGGGTGGGGAACAGGAGGAGGAAGCCGAGCCGGCTCATATTTGCTAGTAAGCGTCTGCTTTAGTGCCAGTGGACTCAAAACTTAGCTCCTCTCTTTCTCTCAGACACATACACAGACGCTAGGGAGGGAAAGAGGTGGGGGGGGAAGGCAGGAAGTAGCAGAGCCCGCTCATATCTTCAAGTAAATGTCTTCTTTAATGCTGGTGGACTCAAAGCTTCACACAGAGAGGTATGAGGGCAGGGAAGAGGCAGGCGGGGCGGGAAGGAGACAAGGAGAGGAAGTAGGGCGAAAAGTTGTTCTCACTGCTGCCCAGAGAGTAAGACAAAACCGTGTCTGGGCAGTTGCTTTCTGGGCCTTGGGCTCCTCCAGTCTTCACTGCCCGGCAGAGCAGCATTAGGCTCTGTGCCCCAGTCCCTCCCTTGGAGGGGGGAGTAGGGGGATGGTCTCTCCACAGGCCGGATTGAGGGCCTTCGCGGGCCGGTTGTGGCCCACGGGCCGGATTTTGACACCCATGCTTTAATTATTCTAGTTGCCCTTTTCTGCACTTTTTCCAATGCTATAATATCTTTTTTGAAGTGTGGTGACCAGAATTGTGCACAGTATTCCAAAAGAGACCGCACCATCGATTTATACAGGGGCGTTATGATACTGGCTGATTTGTTTTCAGTTCCCTTCCTAATAATTCCCAGCAAGGCTTTGGCCTTTTTTATTGCAATCGCACACTGTCTTGACATTTTCAGTGAATTATCTACCACGACCCCAAGATCTCTCTCTTGGTCAGTCTCTGCCAGTTCACACCCCCATCAACTTGTATTTATAGCTAAGATTTTTGGCCCCAATGTGCATTACTTTGCACTTGGCCACATTGAACCTCGTCTCCTACGTTGACACCCTATCACCCAACCTCAACAGATCCCTTTGGAGTTCCTCACAATCCTCTCTGGTTCTCACCACCCTGAACAATTTAGTGTCATCTGCAAACTTAGCCACATCACTGCTTACTCCCAACTCCAAATCATTAATGAACAAGTTAAAGAGCATGGGACCCAGTACTGAGCCCTGCAGTACCTCACTGCTTACCATCTTCCACTGTGAAAATTGTCCATTTATAGTCACTCTCTGCTTCCTATTAATTAGCCAGATTTGATCCACAAGAGCACTTGTCCTTTTACTCCTTGACTCTCGAGCTTACTAAGGAGCCTTTGATGAGGAACTTTATTAAAATCTTGCTGGGAGTCAAGGTAAACAACATCTACTGGGTCCCCTTTGTCCATGTTTGTTCACCCCCTCAGAGAACTCTAACAGGTTAGTGAGTCAAGATCTGCAGGTATCTGGGGCTCTGGTGGGGTGTTTTTTGGTAGTGGCACCAAATTTCCAGCATAGTATCCGATGCCTTAGCTCCTCTTTCTCTTGCTCTCAGACACACACACAGACCCTGAGGGGGGAAAGAGGTGGAGGAGAGAGGGGAGGAAGTAGCAGAGCCCGCTCATATCTGCAAGTAAACCTCTTCTTTAATGCCGGAGGACTCAAAGCTTCACGTAAACAGAGAGGTACGGGGCAGGGAAGAGGCAGGCGGGTCGAGAAGGGGGCGAGGAGAGGAAGCAGGGCGAAAAGTTGTTCTCACGGCTGCCCAGAGAGTAAGACAAAACCGTGTCTGGGCAGTTGCTTTCTGGGCCTTGGGCCCCTCCAGTCTTCACTGCCCAGCAGAGCAGCATTAGTCTCTGTGCCCCAGTCCCTCCTTGGAGGGGGGGGGAAGTGGGGGGATGGTATATCCGTGGGCTGGACGTTTGACACCCCTGGCTTAGATTCTTCGTGTCCCATATCAAATTCAGTTGACCCAAAACTGTGAAAGAAATGGACATGTGTAAAAAAGGAATGCAGCCAATTATAGTCTGCATTGCTAAGTAGAATGTGCAAGAAATAAGAAAATGCAACTTGATTTATTGGACATAAATAATACATGATAACATAATGATAGTAAGAACATAAGAACATAAGAGAAGCCATGTTGGATCAGGCCAACGGCCCATCAAGTCCAACACTCTGTGTCACACAGTGGCAAAAAATGTTATATACACACATACACTGTGGCTAATAGCCACTGATGGACCTGTGCTCCATACACTGTGGCTAATAGCCACTGATGGACCTGTGCTCCATACACTGTGGCTAATAGCCACTGATGGACCTGTGCTCCATATTTTTATCTAAACCCCTCTTGAAGGTGGCTATACTTGTGGCCGCCACCACCTCCTGTGGCAGTGAATTCCACATGTTAATCACCCTTTGGGTGAAGAAGTACTTCCTTTTATCCGTCTTAACCTGTCTGCTCAGCAATTTCATCGAATGCCCACGAGTTCTTGTATTGTGAGAAAGGGAGAAAAGTACTTCTTTCTCTACTTTCTCCATTCCATGCATTATCTTGTAAACCTCTATCATGTCACCCCGCAGTCGACGTTTCTCCAAGCTAAAGAGTCCCAAGCGTTTCAACCTTTCTTCATAGGGAAAGTGCTCCAGCCCTTTAATCATTCTAGTTGCCCTTCTCTGCACCTTCTCTAAAGCTATAATATCCTTTTTGAGGTGCGGCGACCAGAACTGCACACAGTACTCCAAATGAGACCGCACCATCGATTTATACAGGGGCATTATGATACTGGCTGATTTGTTTTCAATTCCCTTCCTAATAATTCCCAGCATGGCATTGGCCTTTTTTATTGCAAACGCACACTGTCTTGACACTTTCAGTGAGTTATCTATCATGACCCCAAGATCTCTCTCTTGATCAGTCTCTGCCAGTTCACACCCCATCAACTTGTATTTGTAGCTGGGATTCTTAGCCCCAATGTGCATTACTTTGCACTTGGCCACATTGAACCGCATCTGCCACGTTGACGCCCACTCACCCAGCCTCAACAGATCCCTTTGGAGTTCCTCACAATCCTCTCTGGTTCTCACCACCCTGAACAATTTAGTGTCATCCGCAAACTTGGCCACTTCACTGCTCACTCCGAACTCTAAATCATTTATGAACAAGTTAAAAAGCATGGGACCCAGTACCGAGCCCTGCGGCACCCCACTGCTTACCGTCCTCCACTGCGAAGACTGCCCATTTATACTCACTCTCTGCTTCCTATTACTCAGCCAGTTTTTGATCCACAAGAGGACCTGTCCTTTTACTCCATGATTCTCAAGCTTTCTAAGGAGCCTTTGATGAGGAACTTTATCAAAAGCTTTCTGGAAGTCAAGGTAAACAACATCTATCGGGTCTCCTTTGTCCACATGTTTGTTCACCCCCTCAAAGAAATGCAACAGGTTAGTGAGGCAAGATCTTCCCTTGCAGAACCCATGCTGAGTCTTCCTCAATAACCCGTGTTCATCAATGTGCCTACTCATTCTGTCCTTGATAATGGTTTCTACCAACTTTCCCGGTATTGAAGTCAGACTGACTGGCCTGTAGTTTCCCGGATCTCCTCTGGAACCTTTTTTAAAGATGGGGGTGACATTTGCTACCTTCCAGTCCTCAGGAATGGAGGCAGATTTCAATGAAAGATTACAGATTTTTGTTAGAAGATCCACAAGTTCAACTTTGAGTTCCTTCAGAACTCTCGGATGTATGCCATCCGGACCCGGTGACTTATTAGTTTTTAATTTGTCTATCAGTTGTAGGACCTCCTCATTTGTCACCTCAATCTGACTCAGGTCTTTCAACACCCCTTCCAAAATTAGTGGTTCTGGGGCGGGCAAAAAGTTCTCGTCTTCTACAGTGAAGACGGAGGCAAAAAATTCATTTAGCTTTTCAGCCATTTCCCTATCCTCCTTCAGTAATCCTTTTACCCCATGGTCATCCAAGGGCCCCACTGCCTCCCTGGCTGGTTTCCTACTTCTAATATATTTGAAGAAAGTTTTATTGTTGGTCTTTATGTTTTTTGCAATATGCTCCTCATAGTCCCTTTTTGCCTGCCTGATCACAGTCTTGCATTTGATTTGCCACAGCCTGTGTTCCCTTTTACTAATCTCACTTGGACTGGTTTTCCACCGCTTAAAGGAGTCCTTCTTACCTTTTACAGCTTCCATTACTTTATTTGTTAACCACGCAGGCCTTTTCTTATGCCTGTTTGTGCCTTTCCTAACTTGTGGTATGTATTTTATCTGAGCTTCTAGGATTATAGTTTTAAATAGCGTCCAAGCTTTCTCAAGGGTTTTGACCGTATGTACCTTTCCTTTCAGTTTCTTCCTCACATGCCTCCTCATCTCAGTGTATTTACCCCTTTTAAAGTTAAACGTGGTTGTGGTGGTCTTTTTGGACAACTCCCTATTTATACAAACGGTGAAATCAATAACATTATGGTCACTGCTCCCAAGCGGCGCAATCACTTTTACATCTCTCACCAAGTCTTGGGCATTACTTAGGACCAAATCCAGGATCGCCCCACCCCTGGTAGGTTCTGAGACCATCTGCTCCATAGCACAGTCATTGAGAGCATCAAGAAACTCAATCTCTTTCTCTCGACCAGAACACATATTGACCCAATCAATCTGCGGGTAGTTAAAATCACCTATTACAACACAGTTTTTACGTTTAGCCGCTATCTTTAAGCCTTCCATCATATTATAATCGTCCTCTCTCTTTTGATTTGGTGGGCGATAACAAACTCCCATAGTTAAATTTCCTTTTGGGCCCTCTATTTCAACCCAAAGCATTTCTAAAAGGGAATCTAATTCTCTGATCTCAGCCTTACTGGACCGTATATCCTCTCTGACATACAGAGCCACCCCACCTCCAACCCTTCCCTCCCTATCCTTCCGATATAGCTTATATCCAGGAATCACCGTGTCCCACTGATTCTCCTCATTCCACCAAGTTTCTGAAATTCCCACAATGTCTATGTTTTCTCCCAGCACTAAACATTCCAATTCACCAATTTTACTTTGAACACTTCTAGCATTTGCATACAAACATCTATAATTTCCCAGGCGAGCTAGGCCCGCCACCTTCCTCCTGCCGCCTCGAGACACTGGCAGACAGTCCATATTGTTTGTCACCTTCACAGTGGACAACTCCGGTCCGTTACCCGGTAGAAAAATAGCAGCTAACCCTTCATCTCTTTGAGACGAGTCCTCCCGAACCAGAGACATTTCATCTCCTGTCGGCTTTCCCCCAAGATTTAGTTTAAAAACTGCTCTGCCACCTTTTTGATTTTAAGCGCCAGCAGCCTGGTTCCATCCGGGGACAAGTGGAGACCGTCTCTTTTGTACAGCTCCCGCTTGTTCCAGAAAGCATCCCAGTGCCTAACAAACTTAAACCCTTCCTCCTTACACCATCGTCTCATCCACACATTGAGACTTCTAATTTGTGCCTGTCTCTCCTGCCCTGCACGTGGAACAGGTAGCACTTCCGAGAAGGCTACCTTGGAGGTCCTGGCCTTAAGTCTCCCGCCTAGCAGCCTAAATTTTTCCTCCAGGACCTCATGACTGCATTTCCCCACATCGTTGGTGCCAACATGCACCACGACCACAGGCTCCTCCCCAGCACTGTCTATCAGTCTATCTACTACACGCGTAATGTCCGCTACCTTCGCACCAGGCAGGCAAGTCACCATACGGTCAGTACGCGGTTTCGCCACCCGGCTGTCTACTTGCCTAATGATCGAATCACCAACTACCAATACCCCCCCTCTCCCCCTGCTCAGGGATGGTTCCTTGGCGCGAAAGGATTCCCGCTCACCGACCGAAGAAGAGGTCCCTTCTGAGGGCGCATTCCCCTTATCCTCAGCACGGTGCCCTGTTCCCTCTCGACCCTCACGCTCTCTGGCAGCAACGGGGCTGCTACGTTCAGAGCGGGGCTCATCTAATACGCCCCCGAGAGTCTTCCCCAAGTGCCTAACTGACCGTCTCTGCTTCTCCAGGGCAGTCACCTCGGCCTCAAGGGTACGAACTCGTTCCCTGAGGACCAGGAGCTCCTTGCATCGAGCACACACCCAAGACTTCTGTCCTTTGGGCAGATAGTCATACATGTGACACTCAGTGCAAAACACTGGAAAGCCCCCAACCCCCTGCTGGCATTCTATCTTCATTGTATATATATATATATTAAAATATACAGGCCTCTTTAAATGCTGTTTAAGTGGCTCCCCTTCTGGCGGGTCAACTTACCTAAACTTACCTTATTGGGAACTTACCTTATTTGGAGAACAAGGAAGCCAGGGATCTGGGTTCCTGCTCCTTAGAGAGCCCCTAGGCGAAGAGCCACAGGCCAAGAGCCCTTTAGCTCTCGCCCTTCGGCTCGCGCCAAAGGCTCGCGCCTTTGGCAAGGCGCAGCTTAAAATGCAAAGAGGTGGAGCAGGGCACTCCTCAGCAATCACTCTCAATCAGCAGCAATCACTCTCAATCTCTTTCACCCTTAAGGCAGTCAACCAAACAAAGAGCAGTCAACCAAACAAAGAGCAGTTCCCCAGCTATCACACCTTAGAATTTTAGGCAGCCCCACAAACCTTAGAATGTAGTCCTTCAAAACTCAGAAATTCTCAGCAATTTCTCCAGCTGTCTCAGCTATCAGAGCTGCTCTGCTCTGCTCCTCCCAGACCTCTGTGAGATGTGCTCAGCCTTTGGCAAGGCGCAGCTTAAAATGTAGGATATAGTAGGATATGATGCCAAATAATCAAGCTCATATATTCAAAATTCTATGAATATGTTATAATAAATATACACAATGCAAGTGTGGGAACCCTGAAGACTTTCCTCTTTCCAAATTTCCTCTTTTTGTCTTGCTTATTGTTTTTTCCTCCCCCACGTACTTTTTTTCTCTCCACCCTTCTTCAGCTTTCTTTCCTCAGGCAGCCCCCCTTTTCTCCATTTATACACACTTTCCTATTTTTTTGTTTCCCCACCTAGTAAAGTTGGCTGGTCTTTTCTTCTTCCCTTTTCCTGTTTCCCTTCCCCATCTTTGGCGTCTTTTTTTTTTTTTTTTTGCTCCTTCTCCTCCAACTTTACCTCCCTTGCCTACTTTCCTCTTGCTTTTTTGGTTTTAATTTCTTATTTTTTTACTCTTTATCCCCACCCATGTACACAATGGCATTAACCAAGGCTTGGCTTGGAAGCCTCAGTAATGTTGGTTGGGAGTCGCCAAGATGTCACACAAAATCTAGTGAGATCTCAATGGCACTTTAAAAAGCTGTTATAATTTTGAAGATTTTAATCTCCAATTGTCTTCCTTTTTTTTTTTTTTTTACATTTAACATTTTCTTTACAACCTGGGGTTTCCCACAGGTTTGTAGAAAAATGTCCTCCCCATATGTGCATGGCCCCACTGTGCAGATTTTGATCCATACTCAAATTTATGTTATTGTGGGGCCCTGCCTTGTCCGGGGGCCCTGCCCCTTGAGCCGTCGCCCTGTGGACCCCAGGGCCCTGCCCCTGGGCAGCCGGGAGGTCTCAGAGGAAGGTGCTGGGCCAGATTACCGTCTCCCGTCGCCCCTTTTGGCTGTACTTGCCTTGTCTGCACTTGTCCTCTTTCTATGTTTGTGCTCGACTCAGCTGGCTTCCACTCTGCACCATAGGTCATCACCGAACTCCCCACTGGGCGCCCTTCCTCCCTTTTATTCCCCTCCCAGTGCCCATGACTCCTCCCCAGTGGCCCTCTTCCAGGCCCCGCCCCCTGTCTTAAGCAATGACACCCAGCAGCTCTCTCCCTCTCCTGTGGCTGCTGGGGCTGGTGGGGGCGAGATGTCCCTCAGGGCATTGTGCAGCAGGCCCTGTGGTTCGGGCCAACGCCCCCTCATGCCCGCCAGGCCGTGGGGCCCTGGGGAAGGCCAGCTGCCGTTGCACCCGAGTTCGGGCCCGATGGTCTGGGCGATGTCTCCCAGTCGCGGCGTCGGTGGGCAGTGTCTCCCTCGCCCCCCAGGAAAGCAGGGGTGGCTAGGGCAGCTGCTTGCTTGGGCCGGGGGTGTGGGGTGGGTCCGAGGGCCCGTGGGCAGTTCAGGGGTTCTGTGTCAGCCCAGGGTGGAGGTGGGCGGCGCCAGCGGGAGTCCCGGCATAGTGCAGCTGGGGCAGTTATTCATATTTATTTATTTACATTATTTATAGTCCACTTTTTCCATTGCCATTGTTTGAATCAGATATACAGGTAGATTGCAAAACACAAAATATAAGGAGAATAATATTAGGGTATGATAGCCTAAGTCTAATGGGATGAGATATAGGAGGGTAAAATATTAGGAGAAACTGCAGCAGTAAGAGCAATTCAGAAATGGAAAAGTTTTCCAGAGAATGTGTCTCCCTTGTTGGAGGTCTTCAAGAGAACAACATATTGGTATAGTATTTAGAAGAAGACGACTGCAGATTCATACCCTGCCCTTCTCTCTGAATCAGAGACTCAGAGCGGCTTACAATCTCCTATATCTTCTCCCCCCACAACAGACACTCTGTGAGGTGGGTGAGGCTGAGAGGGCTGTCACAGCAGCTGCCCTTTCAAGGTCTCAGAGTTGCTGCTGTTCGGGTCTCATTCTCAGATGCCAAGCAAGCCAGATTTGGCACGCCCCTCTGCATCCCTCTCCACCCCACAGAGGTGGGTGGCTGCACTGAGACCCACCCAGGAAAGCCCCAGCATGGGCTGGAGCACAAGCCCTGAACCCCGGCACCTAGTTGCCAGAGGTGCCGCTGGGGAGGTGATGGCATTTGTCATCAGAGGCATGGCGAGCTGGGGCAGCAGCTCAGAGACGGGGTTGCTTGCCCCTTGGAGGGAGGAAACTTCTCACTGCAAAGCCAAAGTCCTGAGCGCACCACCTGCCGCTAGCCCTTCTCTGAGCCTGTCACTCCTTTTTCCGTGCTCAGGCCTAGGAGGAGCTTGATCCTGCTGGGACGGCTGCTCCGATGAGTTGTTCCGGAAGGGGGTGGGGTTTCATGGCCTTTCTCTTTGCAGAGGCTTTCCAAGGGGGCATGCCATGGGAAGGCAATAGAGACCCACCCATCCCAGACCTGGCTCGGCCCCTTGCCGAGTGGAATATGGAAGGTGCTCTTTGTGCCTGCGTACACACCCCTCCTGGACACGCTGGCTGGTGCTCAGAGGTGTCACTAGGGTGGGTTGCACCCTGGGGTGTAACTGATTCAAGACGCCCCCCCCTCCATTGGGCATCACCCCTTTTGGAGGGCTGCGTCACCCCCTCCGCACACAACCCCGCCCACTTCACATGGCCCCTCCCTCATCCACCCTCTGGTCACATGACCAGCCCCCGTAATCCAAGATACCAGTTTTGCAGCATTTAAGTTTCCCCCACTCACCCACACGCTTTTAGCTGAGCCGGCGGCAGCGCGGCCCCCGTTTCAGAATCCCGGCCAGCCCACACACAGCAGCAGCGTTCTAGTCCCAGGGCCAGCCCCTTCCTGTTGGGGGGGGGGTCATGGGTCAGTGCCTGGGGCCAATGAGAATGCTCTGGGGGAGGGCCAATGGCCCCCTTGGCCCCGCCCTAGTGACGCCGCTGCTGGTGCTGAAAACAAACTGATTCAGTTTGTCACTCTGTTGGTTTTAAGGAACAGAACAAAATTGGAGGCCGGCGACACCTTTAAGTCTAACAAATTCTTCACGGTACCAGCTTTCCTGTGCACGCAAAACAACGTTTGAATCCAGTGGCGCCTTAAGACCAACAGCTTCCCTGCATTCTAGGAGCTGAAACAAGGTTGGGGAGGAGAGGAGAAATGGCACAGGGTCTCCCCCGCCCCCCCACCAGCAAGCTCTTAGGTCAATACTGTGACTGAATCCCAGCCAGTCAATGATTTCCCACAGTTGTATGAGGAGCAGAGTCTCTCCCCCACCCCCTTCACTGACTACGAGGGGGGCTGTGGCAGCTGCCAGTTTCCTTTTGGCACTTAGCCTGCCAGGGGACGGGGGTGAGTGGTTGCATTGCAATGGTGCTGATTCTGCCCCCTCGTGCTGCCACTGCTCCATGCCATCCAGCAGCAGACATGCCCAGAGGGAAAACAGGGATATCAAGAAAGTGATTGCTTGCTGCTTACTCAGGGAGGTGAAGGACATTAACCGAAGAGAAAGTGTAACCGAGCAGCCCTCGATCTCCAGCTCGTCTTTGAGTCCAGAGATTGTGCTTCATTCTTTTAACTAAGTGGTAATGTATTAACTAAGCCACATTTATGCATTGCTTGGATTTCAGTCACTGACTGTAGGGTTGCCAGCTTCAGGTGGGGTAATTTAGAGTTTTATTCTTGGCTTGCAACATCACACGTTCATATGGTGGTGAGGAAGAGAGGGAGGGTGGGGGTATTTAGGGGACGGGGCTCCAACGGTTCCCCATTCACCAGTGGAGTGGGGTCGTTGGTGGGAGGGCCAGGCCCGCTGAAAGGGGAGGGAAGCTGAACAGTCTGGGGGAGGGGTGCAAGCAGATAGCCTCACCCAGGTTGCCACAGTCTTGGTGTCAATGGTAATCTGAATCTGGCCCTGTGCATCTGGGAACTGATTTTCCAGCACAGAATTTGCCATAGGTCTCATTACTGGACCCTGGCGGGGGTGGGGGGGACATAACCTGTAGTTATGCTCTTTGAAGAGGCATTGTCTCATAGGAGGAGACGTCTCTGAGACGAATGCTGTGCACACGCTGCTTAGCAACAAAGAAATGGGGTTTTTTTTATTGTTTCAACGCTCTTGTTTTATTCATACACAGATGCATGCAAACGTCCTCTTTTTATCTGTGGGTTAGATTAAAAGGCATGCGGCGCATCAACCAAGCCCAAATCGCAGGTGAAGGAAGTGTCGAGTTTTTGAGGCGGTATAAACGGCCTGTAGCATTTCCGACTGCAAGTGAGGAAGTCACATTTCTTTTTTTTATTAAAACAATTTTATTGGTAACATATGGTAATAAATCTCTAGCTTACATCTTTAAAAACTTCTTTTATCTACCCCATATATTACTTTCTACCCACCCCTCCCCCCCGGTTACTTGACCCCCCCCCCCGCCAGTGTTATTTACTTAAAAAGCAAAAATTTAAAGGTACCCTTAACTATTAAGCCAAACATTTATATTCTTCTTCTTTTTAAAACTTAATCGTTATCAAAAATTGTCCAATGTCCTTTGATTTTCCATTCTTTTCCTACATATCTTCTAAGGAAGTCACATCTCTTTTTTTTTATTAAAACAATTTTATTGGTAACATATGGTAATAAATCTCTATCTTACATCTTTAAAAACTTCTTTTATCTACCCCATATATTACTTTCTACCCCCCCCCCCGTTACTTGACCCCCACCAATGTTACTTACTTAAAAAGCAAATATTTGAAGGTACCCTTAACTATTAAGACAAAAATGTATATTCTTCTTTTTAAAACTTAATCGTTATCAAAAATGGTCCAATGTCCTTTGATTTCCCACTCTTTTCCTACATATCTTCTAAGGAAGTCACATTTCTTTTTTTTTATTAAAACAATTTTATTGGTAACATATGGTAATTCTATCTTACATCTTTAAAAACTTCTTTTATCTACCCCATATATTACTTTCTACCCACCCTTCCCCCCCCCCGTTACTTGACCCCCGCCAATGTTATTTACTTAAAAAGCAAATATTTAAAGGTACCTTTAACTATTAAGACAAAAATGTATATTCTTCTTCTTTTTAAAACTTAATCGTTATCAAAAATGGTCCAATGTCCTTTTAATTTTCCACTCTTTTCCTCCATATCTTCTAAGGAACTCGCATTTCAACCTTTCCCCGTGTGAAAAAACAAACTCACCGCAAAAGAACAAAAGAAGGAGGAAAAAATCTTTGAAGTCTAGACTTCGCCGCGCCGAGGACGTTTGCCAGCCCCAGGGAGGGACTCAGCAACGCGGGGGGAAGTCCGACCGGCGGCCAGAAGCGGTCCGGCCCATTCGAGCGCCTGCGGGTGCTGCCTGCAGCGTGCAGCGCCAGGGCCGGCCTAGGAGCGTCGCCCGGGGCTTGCCGCTGGGTGTTGCCCGGCCGCCCTTCTGCTTGCCACCCCCTCGGCGCGCTCGGAAGCCAGCCTGGTTGCGCGCCCGGGCGGGCGGCCGCCGCTAGGGGCTGCGAGCGGTGACGGCAGCGGCTGCGGCTGCGCAGGGCGCTCGGCACGGCCTTGGCTGGCCCGGCGGCGGAGGAGGAGGCAGGCGGGCACCTGCTGCCGTGCCCGCCTCGGGGCTCGTGGCGCAGGCGAAGCGCTTCGGAGAGGCTCCCGCGCCGTCCGGCGGGCAGGAGGCGGCGGCAGCTTCGGGGCTCCCCGGCGGAGGCGGCAGCGGCGTGGATGAAAGTTTGGTCCCGATTCTGGGCTGGGTAAGGAACCAAGCGGGCCGCCGGAGCGTCCGGGCTGGGGTTGCTTCTCCACGCCTCGGCCCGCCGGGACCCCGCGAGCCCCTCTCGCATTGCACCCGCCGCGTCGCCTCTGGGGAGTTGCCCCACTTGCAAACTCCCTCCCTTGGCCCCAGGTCGCCCCTTTGGCTCCAGAAACTGGAGATTTTGCAAAGAGCGTCAGGCCCCCCTCGGCGCCTGCTCTGCTTACCCTGGGGGGCTTCGCAGCGCCCCTATTCTTGCTAGGGTTGCCAACCCCCAGGTGGGGGCAGGGGATCCCCCGGCTTGGAGGCCCTGCCCCCGCTTCAGGGTCGTCAGAAAGCCGGGGGAGGGGAGGGAAATGTCTGCTGGGGACTCTGTGATTCCCTAGGGAGATTTGTTCCCATAGAAAATCATGGAGAATTGATCCGCGGGGATCTGGGGTTCTGGGGGGGCTGTTTTTTGAGGCAGATGCACCAAATTTTCAGTATAGCATCCAGTGCCTCTCCCCCAAATCCCCCCCAAGTTGCAAAAAGATTGCACCGGGGGGTCCAACTCTATGAGCCCCCAAAGAAGGTGCCCCCAGCCTTCATTACTTCCCATGGAAGGAAGGCATTGAAAAGGTGTGCCGTCCCTTGAAATGTGAGTGCTTGTCACGCGCTTGCTCCTGGCTCCGCCCCCAAAGTCCCCAGATAGTTCTTGACTTGGACTTGGCAACCCTAATCCTTGCGGCCCAGTTTTCCCCCCACAGTCTTACAGAACAAATGCCCAGTCCTCCCTTCCAACTTCTCGCGGAAGCTTTGCAAATCCACATTCCCTTTGCCCCCTCCTGCTGCGCTTTGCTGGCACAAAACCCTGAACTTTTCCATGGGTCTGTGCCCTGAGCCGCCAAGGGGCGGAGGGAGGAGAGACTCTCCCCCTAGTCTTTCCAGGATTCTCTTCCTTCTCAGCCGGAACCTCAACCCCTTGTGACTGCAGGCCTTCAGACCCTGCCTGTGACTGGATGGCCTTAATACTCCCTTTCCTGCTGCGTGCAGCAAACAAGGGACAAAATCTTAGTGTGTGTGTGTGTGGGGGGGGGGTGGTGGTCCAGTTTTTGGTGGAATTGCTCCTAAGTATCTGTTGTCTTTTGTTCCTGATCTCCCCCCCCCCCACCAGTTAGAGGAGACCATTCCTTTTTGTTGCTTTACCGTTCTCCAGTGGGCTGATGTTGGCGGGGTGCATCTGAAGGGTTGTGTATGTCTTTGGGGGTGTGGATTTTGCCTTCTTTCCTGCCTTGCAAGGTGAAAGTGTATGGGGCAGGGAGATAAAGCGTGGGAATCAATGCAGGAGCACCGGGCAGTTCCTGAAAAATACTGGTGCACAGATGAAAAAATGGGAGGAACGCTCCACTCTGTATTTTTCTTTTCCGGCCCTTTAGCCGAGCTAAACGATAATGTTTACAAATGATGTGATTTTTAAAAAGTTAATATGTTTATTTTTGATTAATCAAAGCAGTGGTCCTACGGTTTAGGGAATTGGGGTGTGCAGGGGATTAGCGTGTGTGTCTGGAGGACAGCGTGAGAATGAAACCTGTTTTTGAATAAGAAATGACATTCAAAGAAAGAGAGTGGAGGAATATGAAGATAATAATTGTTTTAAGTACTGACTGAAATGAGGTAAAAGATTCCATCGGTTGACACATTGCTGGACAAGCCTTTGTTTATGCTGACCAAGTTTTGTATCATGAAAAGTGTCTGTAAAAAAAAAGTCACACCTGGAAAAGTATCTGTGTGCTGTCTTTGAAGATTTCTTTTTGCAGTTAATGGAGTCTTCTACAAGTTGTTTAATTTCGCTTTTTAAAAAGAAGTATGACTGGAATTTTCCATAGATGCTGCTCTACATATGTTATGAAGGGATTTCTGAATGGTTGACTTGCACCAACAAAATGAAATAAGCAAGTCCCACTGTTCAGACATGACCCTGACTTGTACCCATTAGAGCCTTGTGGTACATTTATGATTATATGATTTTTTAAAAGTTAATATATTTATTTTTGATTCAGCTGATTGTATAAACTGGCCTCTAGCCATCATGTTGTAATGTTTACTGGTACAGCGGTGGTCTAAGAGTCTAAAATTTTAATTCTCTGCAAGAGGTCTGAACAGTCAGTGGTGGGGAAGCTGGTTTGGAAACGGTGTAAGATCTGTTTCCAGTCCATAGACATTTCTCCTAATTTGGCATCTCTCTCACAGTTATCATGAGAATCTCCTGCTGCTGCTGGAATTCCTCTGGTATTTGTGTTCATTTAGGAGTCAAGGGGAAATGGACACTTATATAACAGCGTAGTGGAGATAATTCTTGGCTCCAGTGAACAAGAGCTATCAAAACGTAATTTGGTCCAACAATAGTCATTAAATCTTCTGTATGTCTTGTAGAACAAACATTTAATGTGTCATATTGCCTTCAGAGAGAGATCTGTGCTGTGAGCTCATGTGAACACATAAGCCCGTGCTGCAAAGCTCCCTTCTTTTAAGGGCAAAAGTACATGGGACACACAGATGTGTGTAGCTGTAGCTTTTTAGGGAGGGCATGGTTAAGAACAGCAAAGTCACTTAGCACTTTCCTCAACATCAGTTTGCTGCTCCAAATTGGCTCCCCCTCCCTCCCAAGGCATAGCAGATTCTTCAGAGGGGGAAATACTTCTTGTGGAGGGGCATTTGGGACAGGGACAGGTAATACCAGTTTAGATGTCCATTACACTCCCTTTCTTCTATGATCTCAACGGAGCCCTTTCAAAGTGATTCTTAAAGCAATGTTACGTGTGTTTACCTATAATGTGTAGTTTGGGAGCTGGGGCATGTGGGTATGGCTTTCCTTATATGGAATTGCTGCTGCCGGCCCCAGACCCTCCTATGAGGCAGCCTGGCCCTAGGAGAGTTTGTCAAATGGTTTATGTGGCGATTGCTTGTTTCATGTTTTAGCTACTTGTGTCCTTAAGGCAATGGTGGTGCTGCAGATGTTAGAGAAGTGTGGGCTCCAGGAAAAAGTTGGGGGAGGCAAAGGAGCATGCAATGCTTCCTCTAAGCTGTGGTGTCTTGTAGAAGAAGAAGAAGAAGAAGATATTGGATTTATATCCCGCCCTCCACTCCAAAGAGTCTCAGAGTGGCTCACAATCTCCTTTACCTCCCCCCCCCCCAGACACCCTGTGAGGTAGATGAAGATATTGGATTTATATCCCGCCCTCCACTCCGAAGAGTCTCAGAGCGGCTCACAATCTCCTTTACCTTCCTCCCCCACAACAGACACCCTGTGAGGTAGATGAAGATATTGGATTTATATCCCGCCCTCCACTCCGAAGAGTCTCAGAGCGGCTCACAATCTCCTTTACCTCCCCCTCCCCCACAACAGACACCCTGTGAGGTAGATGAAGATATTGGATTTATATCCCGCCCTCCACTCCGAAGAGTCTCCGAGCGGCTCACAATCTCCTTTCCCTTCCTCCCCCACAACAGACACCCTGTGAGGTAGATGAAGATATTGGATTTATATCCCGCCCTCCACTCCGAAGAGTCTCAGAGCGGCTCACAATCTCCTTTCCCTCCCTCCCCCACAACAGACACCCTGTGAGGTAGATGAAGATATTGGATTTATATCCCGCCCTCCACTCCGAAGAGTCTCAGAGCGGCCTACAATCTCCTTTCCCTCCCTCCCCCACAACAGACACCCTGTGAGGTAGATGAAGATATTGGATTTATATCCCGCCCTCCACTCCGAAGAGTCTCAGAGCGGCTCACAATCTCCTTTACCTTCCTCCCCCACAACAGACACCCTGTGAGGTGGGTGGGGCTGAAGAGGGCTCACACAGCAGCTGCCCTTTCAAGGACAACCTCTGCCAGAGCTATGGCTGACCCAAGGCCATGCCAGCAGGTGCAAGCGGAGGAGTGGGGAATCAAACCCGGTTCTCCCAGATAAGAGTCCACACACTTTAACCACTACACCAAACTGGCTCTCCAGTGAGCAACAATTCTGCTTTGTGGGCTACTGGCTTTAAAGCCGTGAGCTACTGCATGAAGTAGTTTGCTCTGGGGCCATCCTTCCTGAGGTAAGACAAAAATGTTTCATTTTCATTTTATTTAGTCTATATCCCGTCCTTCCCACCAAAGCGGCTCAGGGCGGCTCACAACACAAAAGTTCTAGCATAGGATTAACTTTTAAAATACATCAATTTACAACGTTTAAACAATAAACCAGTAAAAACAGTAAAACAGTAAAACAAAGCCATTTACCAAAGTACCATACTACAGCCTTCTATTCGAAATTTTCAAGTACTGATCAGTTGTATGCCAACCGGAAGAGGACTGTCTTACAGGCTCTGCGGAACTGCCCAAGGTCCCGCAGGGCCCTCACCTCTTCCGGTAGCTGGTTCCACCAGCAAGGGGCTGTGATTGAAAAGGCCCTGTCTCTGGTCGACTTAAGTCGGGCCTCCTTTGGCCCCGGGGATTGCAAGCCGGTTTTGGGAACTCGATCTCAGCATTCTCTGGGGAACATGTGGGGAGAGACGGTCCCTAAGGTAGGCAGGTCCTAGGCCATATAGGGCTTTAAAGGTAATAACCAGCAAAAATGTGTGAGCTAGGGGCTAAAAAACTGTGAGTTAGCTCATACTAACGCAGCTTAGACGGAACACTGCTCAGATGCCCGACATCTGCAATGACTGCTTGAGTTGCATCAAACCATTCACGGGGTAGAATCCAACTAGTCCCCCCCCCCCCCCCGGTCTTACCTAATTTTGCTTCATATTGATTCCCACATGACTTTTGAACAAGCAGGTCTCATGATTAGTGTAGTTTTTTTGTGGCCAAAGGGACCTTATGTAGCAGAAAAGTTGGCTGGAACCAATCCACTGATTCTAATCTTCGTTAATATTGACTTGGTCTTAAGACTTGACTGTGAATTGATCCCATCTGGAGGCAAAGGTTGCAGCCTGGAGGCCTTCCAGATTCCTGTCTCCTTAGTGTGGGTGAGATTGTGGGAGCACTTACAAAGGTGATTGGAAAGCTGGCCAGACTGTGCAAAGCACTGGAACTGAATGAATGTCCTGCAGGCATTGGACATGTAGCTCTGGGCGAGGGGGATCTGATGAACATATGAAGCTGCCTTATACTGAATCAGACCCTTGGTCCATCAAAGTCAGTATTGTCTTCTCAGACTGGCAGCGGCTCTCCAGGGTCTCAAGCTGAGGTTTTTCACACCTATTTGCCTGGACCCTTTTTTTGGAGATGCCGGGGATTGAACCTGGGACCTTCTGCTTCCCAAGCAGATGCTCTATTACTGAGCCACCGTCCCTCTCCTATGATAAAGCAGTGATTTCTCCTTCTCACTGAGGTCTTTCTCCTGACTGTTTGTGAGATGGGAGTGACCCCTGCAGCAGGTTCTGCTAGGCACAAATAATCCTACTAGGTCCTTGAAATGTTTGCTCAGATCCTTTGGTAAGACCCATGTCTTGGTGTAGAGCGCTAAATGGTAGAACCAGGCTGGTAAATAATGAATGCTTGTTTAAGAGAAGAGCACACACAAAAAAATGGACCCTACAATTGCATCAACATTTGTGTTTTGAAAGAAAGGACTGCTAGTGATCCATGAAGGCTAGTTTGGGGTAGGTCATTCACATGTCTTATGGAGCCTCTCCAAGCCAAGAAATTAATGGCTTGGATGTCCTGATATGCTGAAATGAAACTCCGGTAACTGTCTTGCAGAGAGAGCTCACTGTTCCAGGCGTAGAGTCCATTAGATACGTAGGGGAGAAGCAGAGCCATGTAGTCCTTTGTCATACTAGCATTAGAAATTGCTAGTGAACTTGGCATCCGTGACCCTACAATTTTGTCCTGGCTTTGTTTGAGCATGATGGCTCCAAAGGAACTCAAGACTGATGGTTTTAAATGCTTTGCTGTGAATACAGTTATGTCTGGCCTTCATTAGTTGTGTCACCCATCATGTAAACAAAGTCCTTCTGCTACATATTGGTAGCCCTGTACCAATTATTTGTGCTGTAGTCTCAGGCATGCTGAAGAAAGAGGGTTTCCCCCCCCCCCCTCATAGCTACTTTCTGTTTGATGAGTTTAAACCTTTAATCCACTACTGCCCACCAAGTATACGACATTATCATTTAATGTCTCCCAATCTGCAAGTTAAAAAAAAGGACATCAAAACAGCACCCCAGGCCAGCCGATTCTATTTAGGTATAAATATATTTACGATCCCTGTTCTAGAAAACCCGGACTAGCCGGATCTCATTGGGTCTGAGAAGCTAAGCATGGTCAGCCCTGGTTAGTACTTGAACGAGAGACCACCAAAGAAGTCTACAGTTGTTATGCAGAGGCAGGCGAACCACTTCTGAATTCCCGGGCCAAAAAAGGTAAAGCTACAGAGTACCCTTACTCGGGCCTTCTCTGCTATGGCTCCACGCCTATGGAACCAGCTTCCGGAGGAAACACGGGCCCTGCGGGGACTTTGAACAGTTCCGCAGGGCCTGCGAGACCATTCTTTTCCGAATGGCCTTTACTGACTGAGAGAGAGACTGCTGAGCAAGTCCACCATCTGTATAATAGCACTTAATTTTACTGTTTTAGAATTTTAATAGAATTTTAATTAAACTGTTAAATTAGCATTGTTAAACATTGTACAATGTATATATTGACCTGTGTTGTTAGCCGCCCTGAGCCTGCCTCGGCGGGGAGGGCGGGATATAAATAAAATTGATGATGATGATTGATGATGATGATGATGAAGTATCTTACTTTGAAAACCCCGTGGGGTTGCCGCAAGTCGACTGCGACTCTGTTCAAGCAGTGTAGTGCTCGAGGCAGCTTTGGTATGAAGCAAAAGGTTATTTGGTTAGGTTTGTAACGGCTCATTCATAAAGTAATCACCTGACAGTGCAGTCAAATGATCTGCATTGCAAGACTTGCTAGTAAGGTCTCCTGAAGCATTTTGCGATTGTTGCCCTTATTTACGCCTTGTCTTCAGTGTTCGTCGAACTCTGTGGATGCGAATAGGTAATCGGGTAGACTGACTCTTCTACTTTACTGGGGAAATTTTTGGACGGGGAACGTTGCTGCGCTGGGCTACCGGCAAGCAGAAGCAAGCTGAGCTGAAGTTCAGGGCTGTCTCAGGCACAAGTCAGCAAAGCCAATGCCTATCATGATTGCCACTGACCAGGTCAGTGCCCTAGGGACCATTCGGCTCAGTTTGTTCCTGGGCCATTTTAATATACCAGCCTTTTCCTGCAGGCATCCCTTGGTCTTACAATGCATGCTTTCCCTCCCCTAGAGAGCTCCTTTCATCATCCCGGCAATTTATATTTACACTAGGAATAAGGCTTATTGTGGAGAAAAATACAACGGACTCTAGAAAGAGGCTCAGCCCACTCTTGTGGTCTTCCCACCCACTCAAGTGAAGGCATTCACTCCCCCGCCCCAACCTCAAGGGGAGCTGATCTGTGCCGTCTTGAGAGAAGTTGTAATTCTGAGTGACCGGCAGCCCTCACCTGGAGATTGGCAACAGCAGTTCCCCAGGAGGAAATGACTGTTTTGGAGGGTGTTGTTTATGGTATTGTGCCTGTCTGAGGTCCCACCCCTCCTCAAACCCACCCTCTTCAGGCTCTTCCTCTCAAATCTCCAGGAAGTTGCCAACCTGGAGCTGCTGGCTGTCATGGGGGAAGTTAGCATAAGAACATAAGAGAAGCCATGTTGGATCAGGCCAGTGGCCCATCCAGTCCAACACTCTGTGTCACATAAGAACATAAGAGAAGCCCTGTTGGATCAGGCCAGTGGCCCATCCAGCCCAACACTCTGTGTCACATAAGAACATAAGAGAAGCCTTGTTGGATCAGGCCAGTGGCCCATCCAGCCCAACACTCTGTGTCACATAAGAACATAAGAGAAGCCCTGTTGGATCAGGCCAGTGGCCCATCCAGTCCAACACTCTGTGTCACATAAGAACATAAGAGAAGCCCTGTTGGATCAGGCCAGTGGCCCATCCAGTCCAACACTCTGTGTCACATAAGAACATAAGAGAAGCCATGTTGGATCAGGCCAATGGCCCCTCCAGTCCAACACTCTGTGTCACATAAGAACATAAGAGAAGCCATGTTGGATCAGGCCAGTGGCCCATCCAGTCCAACACTCTGTGTCACATAAGAACATAAGAGAAGCCATGTTGGATCAGGCCAGTGGCCCATCCAGTCCAACACTCTGTGTCACATAAGATAAGAAAAGATAAATTTATTTTTATATCCCGCCCTCCCCCGCCAAAGGCGGGCTCAGTGCGGCTTACAGACATGGAAAACCATGATACACAATATAAAAGAATACAAAATACAATAGTAACGAAACAATTTTAAATACAATTCAGTTAAAATTAAATACAATTCAGTTAAAATACAGTTACATAGTTAATTAAATAGATAAAACAGGTGCTATAAAGTGCTGTAGATCATAGTCATGCACAAAATGGCTGGATAACTACAAATCCGTTTAGCCAGGTTCTGTTCCAAAAGCAAGTTGAAACAGAGAGGTTTTGCAAGCCCTGCGGAACTGATTCATGTCCCGCAGGGCTTGCACCATCTCTGGAAGTTGATTCCACCATCGAGGGGCCATTGCTGAAAAGGCTTGCTCTCTAGTTGTCTTCAGTCTAGCCTCTCTTGGCCCAGGGATTTTTAAGAGGTTTTGAGAGAACATAAGAGAAGAGATCCATGTTGGATCAGGCCAATGGCCCATCCAGTCCAACACTCTGTGTCACATAAGAACATAAGAGAAGCCACGTTGGATCAGGCCAATGGCCCATCCAGTCCAACACTCTGTGTCACATAAGAACATAAGAGAAGCCATGTTGGATCAGGCCAACGGCCCATCCAGTCCAACACTCTGTGTCACAGAAGAACATAAGAGAAGCCATGTTGGATCAGGCCAATGGCCCATCCAGTCCAACACTCTGTGTCACATAAGAGCATAAGAGAAGCCATGTTAGATCAGGCCAATGGCCCATCCAGTCCAACACTCTGTGTCACATAAGAAAAGCCATGTTAGATCAGGCCAGTGGCCCATCCAGTCCAAAACTCTGTGTCACACAGTGACCAAAAAATTTATATATGTTACTTTTATCTAACCCCCTCTTGAAGCTGACTATGCTTGTAGCTGCTGCCACCTCCTGTGGCAGTGAATTCCACATGTTAATCACTCTTGGGGGAAGAAGTACCTTCTTTTATCCGTTCTAACCTGACTGCTCATCAATTTCATCGAATGCCCACGAGTTCTTGTATTGTGAGAAAGGGAGAAAAGTACTTCTTTATCTACCTTCTCCATCCCATGCATAATCTTGTAAACCTCTATCATGTCACCCCGCAGTAGACATTTCTCCAAGCTAAAGAGCCCCAAGCGTTTTAACCTTTCTTCATAGGGAAAGTGTTCCAAACCTTTAATCATTCTAGTTGCCCTTTTCTGCACTTTTTCCAATGCTATAATATTCTTTTTGAGGCGGGGTGACCAGAATTGCACACACTATTCTAAATGAGACTGCACCATCTATTTATTCAGGGGCATTATGATACTGGCTGATGTGTTTTCAATTCCCTTCCTAATAATTCCCAGCATGGCGTTGGCCTTTTTTATTGCAATCGCACACTGTCTTGACATTTTCAGTGAGTTATATACCACGACCCCAAGATCTCTCTCTTGGTCAGTGTCTGCCAGTTCACACCCCATCAATTTGTATTTGTAGCTGGGATTCTTGGCCCCAATGTGCATTACTTTGCACTTGGTACATTGAACCTCATCTGCCACGTTGACGCCCACTCACCCAGCCTCAACAGATCCCTTTGGAGTTCCTCACAATCCTCTCTGGTTCTCACCACCCTGAACAATTTAGTGTCATCTGCAGACTTGGCCACTTCACTGCTTACTCTCAACTCCAAATCATTTATGAACAAGTTAAAGAGCATGGGACCCAGTACTGAGCCCTGCGGTACTCCACTGCTTAACGTCCTCCACTGCGAAGACTGCCCATTTATACTAATTCTCTGCTTCCTATTAATTAGCCAGTTTTTGATCCACAAGAGGACCTGTCCTTTCACTCCACGACTCTCGAGCTTACTAAGGAGCCTTTGATGAGGAACTTTATCAAAAGCTTTCTGGAAGTCAAGGTAAACAATATCTATCGGGTCTCCTTTGTCCACATGTTTGTTCACCCCCTCAAAGAAATGTAACAAGTTAGTGAGGCAAGATCTTCCCTTACAGAACCCATGCTGAGTCTTCGTCAATAACTCGTGTTCATCAATGTGCCTACTCATTCTGTCCTTGATAATGGTTTCTACCAACTTTCCCGGTATTGAAGTCAGACTGACTGGCCTGTAATTTCCCGGATCTCCTCTGGATCCCTTTTTAAAGATGGGGGTGACATTTGCTACCTTCCAGTCCTCAGGAACGGAGGCAGATTTCAATGAAAGCAATCATGGAGGGGTCACATAGCAGAAGGGTAATAAAATTTAGTTGTCAAGGGTAAAGTGAAATGTCAGATAAATCATTTATAGAAATCTGATAACTGTCCTGAGAATCCAAAAGATGAAGCGGTAGGTAATGTGAAAGCCTTCCTCCAGGGACCCTGAGGAGTTTTGTCTACTCAGAGTAGGCAGTATTGATTTGGATAGATCAAGAGTTGTGAAGTAATGTTTAGTCTTAACTCCCACAGTTAATACAGAAGTTTGAAATGGTTGGTGAAGCGCATGAGGATATATATCAAGGGAAGGAAGTCAGAAGGTGTCGAAGCAATGTAAACGGGAGGGCAACGATGATCTCTGCATCCCCCACTGCCCAGTGTGGTGACTCCACAACCCAGTCTGGTGGTCTTACATAGTCAAGCCCTGCCCTCCCCACCTGCTGGCCATTGGCCAGACACAGAAGGGGTCTAGGAACGGTGAACATACCATTGAAGTGGATTGAGAAGTGAAGAGTGCTGTTTTGGAGCATCGTCAGTGGAAGGTGGAAGCTTTGTTGGAGTGGCAAGTGAGAGAGGCAGTCCTGACGTAGGAAGGCCTTGTTAGGCTTAGTGGTCAGGATGGCTGGCAGGAGAGGCGGAGGTAAGGAGGCATTGGAGTCCATCGGGTCTGTCAGGTGGGAGTCATAGAGGGCTGTTGGGGCAGGCTTTTGGCTGGAGCTAGGTCAGTTATGAGATCCGTGGGTGACGAGCAGTGGCGGACTGGGTCTAAAAATATTGGTTGTCAGAAGACAAAGGGGGCCCACCCCAGCAGGCCATCGTTTAATTTTTATAAGAAATAAATAAAATATTCAACAAATATTAGTGGGAAAAAGGTACAATTAAAACTTTTGTGAAATAAATGTGTATGTTTTTAGTAACTACAGTGTACATATATTGTATACAGGGTGCAATTGATTTAAATCAAATAGATCTTGTTCTTGCGGGGGGACACAGTGGAAGGGCTTCTAGCCCCACTGGTGGACCTCTTGATGGCACTTGGGTTTTTGTTTTTGGTCACTGTGTGACAGAGTGTTGGACTGGATGGGCCATTGGCCTGATCCAACATGGCTTCTCTGATGTTCTTATTTAAATCACAATTTAAATCACTAGTCAGTAAGACTTGATTTAAATCATATTCTACGTACTCATTTTTGCTGGTATAACCTTAATATTCACAATTAGATGAAGATTTCATTTTTAGAATAACATCTGTTCATATTAGTTTTACAGTTATATAAAAATATTGATTTTTAATACTATTAGAAACACATTATAGATAGGTAATTATGAAATTATTGTGAGGTGAATTATCTCCAGTTTAATAGATTAATCATTCGTATTTGGACAGCTTTTCTGCTGTACTTTATTGGAAGGAGAAAAATAATCATTACCTTAATAATAATAATTTAAACAGTTTTATTCAATTAAAACAATAACATTATAGCATGTTTGCTTAAACATCCATGTTTGTTAACTGATGTGGTTAAACAATATATATACATTTAAAAAAAACTTAATCTGTTAGCCCAGCCTACACATGAAAAACTTAACTACTGTCCTCTTTAGCTCACTCTTCATCTTCTTCTTCTTCTTTGTTTATAATCTGGGGGAAAAAAACCAAGCTTTCCTGCTTTGTTGGGTCCCAAACGATTTCTCAATTTAGAATGAATGAATCCAAAGGAAGATAATATTCTTTTTACGCCTGCAGAAGAAGCTACTGCTGTTGAAAGTGAAATCGTTATCTGAATAGTCTCTAAATCCAGGTGCTTAAGGGAGTCCCACCAGTTCACTGGTGTGACTTTCTTTAAAACATCTTCAGCAAACATATATTTCTCGAATGGTTCCCCCTTAGCGCTGAAGTTTATTAAAGTTGGCGTTACAGATGGATGATTGCTGGATTCCCATGTCATATCTAACTCCTCTTCCTCAGCACTTAAGTTTTGACCCTGGTACCGGATATTAACAATGTTTGCCAGAAAATGAGCTGGAGACAGTGCTTGCCCCATTCGTTTTTTAAATGCTTGTAATTCAGTTATGTCGGTGTGTAGTTCTGTTTTTAAGTGCTCACTCAGTTCCTTCCAAATTTCAACAGCTTCAGAAATGGGTTTCAGGATGCTCAGCATATGTTCAGCATTTCTCTTAAGCCCAATGTTGAGGATTTTGGCCGTGACAGTGCCATCTACTTTATCTCGATTGTGTTCACAAATTGTCATCAGAATAGGCCGGTTCTTGATATACTGCTCAAAACAGTCCACCACAGAGTTCCATCTAACATCTTGTGGGAGCGTTAGCTTGGTCCCACCCATTCTTTTCAGAGCTGCTGCAGCAAAATGATTGTTACGGATATTTAGCAATATCAACAACATTAGTCTTTATCAAAGATTTCAGGTTTTCACGGCTGGTAACATCATTAGGGTTTGTAGAGTATTTCGGGATCAAGTGCCGTGTTCTACTGGAGAAAGTTTTCCTTCCAGACGTTTCGTTCTCAGCTGCGGAGAACATCCTCAGTGGCATTGCAGCCGGAGCAGGCGCTCAGACCTGCAACGCCACTGAGGATGTTCTCCGCAGCTGAGAACGAAACGTCTGGAAGGAAAACTATCTCCAGTAGAACACGGCACTTGATCCCGAAAGACTCTACAAACCCTAATTAGTCTTTATTTCTGGAACACTGAAGTCTTCAGCTAGAAGGTGCAGCAAATGAGCACTGCAACCATGTTATTAGCTTTGTATTCCCTTCCTGCTCTTCTAAATTTCTTCTCATCTTGGATACATTTGCAGCATTGTCTGTGACCAAACTGCATACTAGACATCTGAATTTTTGTTCGCATGTTGTTATAGCTTTTGCTGCCACTTCTTGTAAGTATTCTGCTGTGTGTGCATTTCCTGACGTATCAGTTGTTTGTGCAAGGAAGACTTTCCCTTCTTCTGTTGTTATACAAGCACATACAACTGGATCATTGTGGACATTACTCCACCCATCAAGACAGGTTAAAATTTTACCCTCCAGAGCTGATGCACATTGCTCCATTTCTCTATCATACACTTTATCCAGCAGTTTCCCTGCAACATCTGCTCTGCTGGGTGGACTGTATCCTGGTCTCAGTGATTGAACCATATTAATGAAGTGTGGGTTCTCAGTCAGGCGGAAAGAAGAGTTTGTTGCATAAAAAAACTGGGCAATTTTTTCCACTGTGGTCACCACGGAACCCTCCTTTCCCTTCCTGTCTCCCCCCTGGTGCGGTGCCTGCCTGCTCCTTCCCTTCGCACCCCACCATTACGCTGCTTGCCTCCCGTGCCTCCTCTGCCGGCCCACTGCTGCCGCTCACCCCTCCTTTCCCTTCCCTTCACACCCCCCCCACTGCCCACCCGCTGGCCATGCCTCCTCCACTGGCCCGCTGCTGCTACCACCGCCTCCCACCCCTCCTTTCCCTTCCCTTCCTTCCCATTGCCTCCTCCCCTCCTCGTGATCACAGCACGCTGCCTTGGCCCTTCCGGCCATGGTATGGCTTGCAATGTGATCGCGGGGGGGTGGGGGAGGTGATGGGAAGAGAAGGGAAAGGAGGGGCGGGCAGTGGTGGTAGCGGCGGCAGGCCAGTGGAGGAGGCACAGCTGGCAGGCGAGTGGAGTGCGAGTGGAGTGCTGAGGGGGTGCATCGGAGCACGACGCTGCATTGCAGTGCTGTGGGGGGTGGTGGTGGCAGGGAGCGCCTGCCTAGGGCACCACGCACCCTTGGGCCGGCGCTGGATGTAAGGTGCTTTGGATCCCAATTAGGGAGAAAGGTAGGACATAAATGAAGAAAACAGTATTTTCTCAGTTACACTCACTTGTTGGGGTGAAGACAGGAGTAAATAAAGGCAAGAAAGCAATGAGAACAGATGCTTAGACTTTTTTTAACTCAATTGAAAGGGCTAAGGGATTAAATCAGAAGCATCATAGAAAAGGTGGATTTTGGATGAGAAATCTGAGAAAAGATAGTTATTTAGTTATCTGTGTCACACAGTGCTTGTCACTGATGTTAGTTCACAACACGTATAACTTTACAGAGTGCAGTTGTTAGTACTGGTCTTGCACTGGGAATATCCGGGTTCAAATTCCTAGTCACCCATGAAGCTCACAATAGCCTAAACTATTTTACATGGTTTTAAATGGGGGTGAATGAACAGTTTATACTCCTCATGTGTTGTGTTGTCCTTTGATGAAATGTAGGATACAGATCAAGCAGTTGTTTAGTACCCATTGTAAATTATAGAGAGACAGAGATAGAAATATAATTTACAACGGGTACTAAATAACTGCTTGATCTTTATGGTCTCTGTGCGTTACATCCTTGGGATTAGGGTGCCTGCACCGATCCCAATCAGCAAACTTCAAAGCCTAAGGGATTTTTGCGCCCTCCCCGGTGACATGCACAGGAGCCCCACCATGCAAGCTCACTGGAGTGGGCACAGGTATCCTGCCCGTTCTCTTCTGACTGCCATGATGATTGGACAATCTTTCCTGCCACAGTCTGTGAACTTCCTTTCTTTGCTTCATCCGGGGCTGGCTCACCTACTAGGCGAACTAGGCATTTGCCTAGGGCACCGGCAGGGCAGGGGTGCGGATTCGGCCTCCCCCCCTCCCCCCAAGGCAAATGCCTGGTTTGCCTGCTCCCCAGCCTCCTTCTCCCTCCCTTCCCCTACAGGTCTGTTTCAATGCCCTGGAACAGGTGGTCAAGTGCCGCGCTATTTAAAGGTGCCCCCCTGCCGATCAGCTGATCGCAGACAAAACCATGTCAGAGGCTCCCAGCTCCTACGGCGCTCACTGTCAGTGCCGGGTTGAGGGGGCAGGCCTGCAGCAGCGGGAAGGACCAGCGAGCCGCTGAAAGAGCAGCAGCCGCCAATGCCTCCTCCGTCCTTCCTTCCTGGATTGCTGGTTCTTCCCGCTGCTGCTGGCCTGCCCCCTCAACCCAGCACTGACGGTGATCGCGCCGGAGGGCTGGCATAGGAGCCAGGAGCCTCCGGCACGGTTTTACCTGTCGATCGGCAAGGTGGGTCTCCCTTTGATTTTCAACTTTCTGTCTTTGGCTGATGCTGGTTTAAGCTTTTTTCCCATCAGGGTCTATCTGGCAGTAATGTTCCCTCTAAGCTGCTGAGTCTTGTGAGCAAAAAGGCTACTTTGTGAGCTACTGGCATTAAAGATGTGAGCTACTGCAGAAATTATTGTGCTCCGGGGCCATTTTTCCTGAGTTAAGACAAAAATGTTTGAGCTGGAGGCTAAAAATCTGTGAGCTAGCTCACGCTAACTCAGCTTAGAGGGAACACTGTCTGGCAGTGATCTGGGCGTACCATGACCCTATTGAAGGTTATTGTATTTCTGCTCATCCTGATACCAAGAGTTTTCTAAAAGGACTTCTCTGGCTATACCCTCCTGTCAGATGCCCCACTCCTTTGTGGGAGCTGCAGTTGGTTCTCCACAGGCTAATGGAAAACCCTTCATACCGGTGGCTACTTGCTCTCTGTACCATTTGGTGTGGAAGACAGCCTTTTTAGTGGCCATCTTGTCCACCCTCCATTGCGACCCTCCTTACCTTTAGTTCCACCTGGATGGGGTTTCTTTGGATCCAGACATCTCTTTCGTTCCAAAGGTGGTGTCAGACTTCCACCTGAATTCTTAGGTATCCTTACCGGTCTTCTTTCTGACACCCAAGGAAAATGCTGAACGTAGACTCCACTCCTTGGATATCAAACAAGCTCTTCTCTCTGAAGCAATCTTGCCCATATCACAAAAATCCTAGACTTTTTGTTTTGTGTGCACCTTCATCACAGGGTCAAAGGATCTCATCCCAGTGACTATCCGGATGGCTAGCTGAGACTATTAAATTGTGTTACATGCTAGCTAAACAGCCTCTTCAGGGACGAGAGCTATGGCCACATATACCACATTTCTCAAGGGCATCACTCTTCACAAGATCTGCAAGACCACTACCTGGACTTCGCCACATACCTCTGTGAGGCACTATGCCCTGGATGTTCACCTCCATCAAGCAAGACCTCCATCTTCCCGTTCTAGCAGCTGCCGGCGGTCCAGCTCAAAATCGTTGCACCATAAGAAGTTTCCATCCTGCGGTGCTACATTCTGTTGTTCCTTGAGTTACCATCAGCGACCTCTTTCAGGTAGGCCTGGGCTTGCTATTCTCCCAAGGATATGATGCATAGAGACCATGAAGAAGATAAACAGGTTGCTTACCTGTAACTGACGATCTTTGAGTGGTCATCTGTGTGTTCACACCACCAACCCCCTCCTTCCCCACTTCTGTCAGTCTTCAAGTTTTTTAACCATACAGCGGTCAGAAGGAACTGGTGGGATGTCTGTGCCCACTCCAATGAGCATGCATGGTGGGGCTTTTGCACACGTTATTGGGTAGGGCACGGAAATCCCTTAGGCTTTGAAGTTTACCAACTGGAATTGGCGCAGGCACCCTAATCCCAAGGGTGTGAATGCACAGATGACCACTTGAAGATCATCAGTTACAGATAAGCCACCTGTTGGTTTTTGTCTAGGGTGAGCCATGGAGGACTGTTGTTTTATTTTCCTATAACTACTAGTAATATAATGTATGCAGGTGTTATTGTTGGTTTTTTTGCCAGGGGAATAACACAGCCATGTTTGGAGCTTGCAGGTACATTTATCTTCTCTCTTTTTCTTTTTTTCTCCAAGCCTAGTCATGGTGAGATGCCAACATATAAAGCTGCTTTATACCACTGGACTAGCTAGCGCATCCCTGTTGATCCTAACTAGTAGCAGCGGCTTTCTAGGATTTTTGAATGGAAATCTGTGGCTTCAGATTCTTAAGCGAAGGGAGTTTTTTCCATGTTGTTTACTGTAGTTGTGTACTTGGAAATGCTGGGGATTGAACTTGGAAACGTCTGCATGCAAAGATTGGACTCCACCACAAGCCCCAATATTACAGAACCTTTCAAAAGTGGTGGTTTTGGCACTTGACAGCCTGATTTTGTCAGAAAGATGCATACATTATCTTTGTGGGTTCGATGCCATCTTGATAGTGGTGCAGGATTGTTTTGGGCTTGCATTTTGTGCAGCTGCTTCCATCCTGTTTGAGCTTATCTGCTCTCAATGTCTGTGATTGCTGCAAGACCTTCATGCTTTGGTGGGCTGATGAAAATATTAAACTGCTGATTCCATAGCAGCAAGAACACCTTTTGCGCTTTACAACTGAAAACCCCCCCACTTCTTTTATTTTTTCACCTTCGTGGGCAATGATGGAATCCCTCACCCAGTTATTTCAGTAGCTTGCTTTAGTACAGTCATGTACAGTTTGCCAATGAGTCCTGCCAGAAAAGTAGGCCTGTTTTTCTGGAAGTGGCTCTGAATAGCACTCATAAGTATGCCTTACTTTCCCTTCACTAATGTGTGTTAACGCTGTAATGGAAGCAAGAAAAGCAAATACTGGGCGTTTTCGCACTTACCTTACGCCGGAGCGACGTCCCTCTTCACCGCGCAGCGCCTGCACGGTTTTCGCACTAATTGCTCCGCAGCACCTGGAAGAGCTGCAAAGTCCCGCGGCTTTTGCGTCGCAAATGTAAACTGGTTTTTGGCGGTTTACATTTGCGACGCAAAAGCCGCAGGACTTTGCAGCTCTTCCAGGTGCTGCGGAGCAATTAGTGCGAAAACCGTGCAGACACTGCGCGGTGAAGAGGGACGTTGCTCCGGCGTAAGGTCAGTGCGAAAACGCTCACTGACTTTTCAGGCAGGCAGTGGAGAACCAGGCAATGTTAGATTTGTGTATTTTTGTACTCTTAATTGTATCACAATGAGACTGAACGGATCACAACATCGTTATAACGCACTAAAACCAGAAAAACTGAAATTGTTAAAAAAAATCCTCCACAGAAAGGGTTAGATCCAGCAGCGTGTGAGTGAAAAGGGTAAATGTGTTTAGTTACAGTTCTCTCGTGTGAGCAATAGTGCAATGAATGCAGTGGCATAGAGCTCTTCAATATGCCTTTTAACACGTAATGTGGAAGCAGTGGCTCATACTTTTAATTTAGTTGTGATTCTGTGGTATGTCTTGTGCTTGAGGGAAGGAGACTGAGGATACAAGTGCAAGGAATAACTTTAGAACTTCCCCCTGCACCAGGACGCATGAGGGGATCTTCTAGGGGATCCAACAAAAAGTTCAAAAGATTTGGTAATTAACCATTTGAATCCAAAAATTTCTAAAGGCCAATGAATGGTTGCTGCAGCTCTGTGTATACTTACCTGAATACAGATGCACTTCTAAGCTAGCACGCATAGGTTTGGGCTGCATAGCTGCATTCCTAGGTACATGATTAATTTAGAAGTAAGTCCTGTTGACTTCAGCCGGATTGCCGTGTTAACAAGAATGTGTAACACACAACTTGACAAATGGCTTTGTTTCTGCACGAGCAACTGATTAAATTCATGTATTTTGGAGTCTGGTGAAGTTTGGTCTCCTTTTCTCTTTTATTTTTCCTTGTCTGAAATTACTTTTGCATGATTTCTCTGTGCAGAAGGTTTGCACTGTATGTATCTTCCTGCTGTAGCTCAGTCATTATTCTGCTTCCTCCTTTTGCTCACGTTACTTTGCTCTAAATTCTTTCAAATGGTAAATTGGCACCTGTAGGCAAGGGATGCAAATAACATCCCCAGTTTCTTTTAAATAAGAGAAGGTGAATTTATATCATAATTTTTGAGCTCGGCTGCATAATTGTAACATCTTGGTTGTAAACACTCGAGTCATGTCCAGTGTTCCCTCTAAGCTGCAGAGTCTTGTGAGCAAAAATTCTACTTTGTGAGCTACTGGCATGAAAGTTGTGAGCTCCTGCATCAATGATTGTGCTCTGGGGTCATCCTGCCTGAGCTAAGACAAAAATGTGTGAGCTGGAGGCTAAAAATCTGTGAGCTAGCTCACGCTAACTCAGCTTAGAGGGAACACTCGCCACATCTGATAGAGGAAGCTTTGACTCTTGAAACTTATACCCTGGAACTGTTGTTGGTTGCTAGGGTGCTGCGGGACTTGAATTTAACGGTTTTGGTGATAAACAGTATTAGATATTGGCAGTGTGTTGGCATACAGGTACAGTTGAGAAAATCTAATTATCAGGGTTTGCGCCTTCCACCTTCAGTTCTAGCAGAAGGAATGCGTGTAGAAGGATTTGACAGATCAAATGAAAATGAAATGTAGTTGAAATGCACCAGCTGAAAAGAGGAAATAAATACATACTTTTCTTTCTGGGATCACCAGCCCTTCAAGTTAAACAGCTACTAAGAGCTGGAGGGTGACCTAAAAGGACTGTTTTTCTTATTAATCCCTAAGAGGCATATAGCCAACCATGACCTCGTGTGCTTTTGTGTCTTACTATGGGTTGGAAATCAGAGGGGTGGTGGTGAGCATGGATCGCTGAAGCTGCAGAATGACCACCTGCTGGAAAACCTTGGAAATGGATTGGAAGATGGGGAATTGGCATCCAGTTTTGAGCAGGCTCCAAATGGCTGTGGATTAGCATCTGTCTGGCACCCTGCCGACCTTGAGGGAACATGTTGATTCCTCCAGCTGGCAAAGGCCCAGTTCATCTCACTCAGGCAGGATAGGTGTGTCAGGCAGGATAGGTGTGACTTGAGTCTGGTTGCTTTCATGCCTCAAATGCAGCCTCTGCATTCCCAGTGAGCTCAGGGACTTGTTAGCTTTGACTCAAAATGTCATGAGCCCTGAGGAGGCGGAGCTGGAAGGGTTAACAGACCTGGAAGAGTTGCCAACCAGTTCCTCAACCGAACAACCAGCAGCTGGCCCATCAGTCACTCTCCCCACATTCCAGGCACCAGTGTCAGCTGTTGACAATCAATCTCCTCCAAGCTCTCCCCCTCCCATCTCAAGAGTTCGAAGCAGGCTCCGGAGAGAACTTTCAGAGCGAAGACATGAGGCACACCGATGCTTCAGATCTCTTAGCCCTGAGTTCTAGCAGAGTCACTGCCACCCAGGGAGCAGGCTGCTTGAGGCTCCCATATACCTTCCACCCAGGACCTAGTAACCTTGTGGAAGCAACAAGTCTATTCTCTGACTTGCATTCCTGATCCCGACCTTGGCTTTTGGACACTGAATTGGCTTTGAATTCCTTGGCTTTTGGACACTGAATTGGCTTTGAATTCCTTGGCTTTTGGACACTGACTTCTGATTCCGGTTTGCAATTTTGCTTTGGTGACTTAGCTCCTGCTTGACTTCCTGGACTTTGACCTTGGACTGGCTTTGGACTCCCGCCTGCCTGTACCCTGAGAATGTGACACAAGACTCTCGGCTGGATGCAGACGAAATTTTCCAGTGGCATTATTAAATTTTCCTGCCTACCCTCTTCCACTGTAGCCAACTGATTTTCCCTCCCGCAAGGAATGACAGGGTGGGCTGCAGTGGGAATGGGGAAACTTCAGAAATTGCTGATTTAATCCATCCCTTTTTGTTAAAATGTGGGTGAATTTTGTTTGCTGGTTAGGTGGAAGGTAGGCCTGGATTAACTAATCAGCTAATCTGAGACAGCCCTTTTCTTCCTCGTGGTATCTTGATGTGATGGTAGTGGTGGAAAAAAATCTCCACATGTTTTTTGAAAGAGTCCCCCCCCATGCCATCAATACTGTAGTAACCTCCCTTTCTGCTTCATTTGTCCTGAGCTCTTTAAAAAGCCAGCGTAGAGACTTCAAGATCTACACTGGGCTTTAAACTATAGGGAAATATCTTGTTGAACAAACTGGACTCTGAATTCTACTGTGGGACATGTCATTATAGTTCTCTCTCTTTCTCTTTTTTTACTTATTTGACTTACAGGTTTCCTCAAGATGAATTACTATATATATATATATAAAACCAATTAGACAGCATGGGGTGTCTGATAAACAATGTAACGGGACTAGGATTACAAAGTGAGAAAAATTTCATAGAATAGCCATGTGGGTCTGTGGTAGAAGAATCAGTAGCACCTTGGAGACCAACAAATTTATTTTGAGAGTGCAGTCTCCCTTTGTTGGATACTAGAATTGGAAAACAATGCAAACAAAAAACTAAGGCGTGACATTCCTTAGTGCAGAAAGTGGATTACAAAGTTAGAAGCCAATGCTGTAAATAATATACTGGCTGCCAATAATATACCAAGTCCGGTACAAGGTGCTGGTCATTACCTTTAAAGCCCTATATGGCCTAGGACCTGCCTACCTGAAGGACCGTCTCTCCCCACATGTTCCCCAGAGAGTACTGAGATCGGGAACCCAAAATCTTCTTGTTATCCCTGAGCCAAAAGAAGCCCGCTTGAAATCTACTAGGGACAGGGCCTTCTCTGTTATGGCCCCTTCATGGTGGGACCAGCTGCCGGAGGAGGTGAGGGCCCTGCGGGACCTTGCTCAGTTCCGCAGGGCCTGTAAGACAACCCTCTTCCGGCTGGCTTACAACTAACTGGCTTAGGAAACTAAGTGTAGTTCCATTAGATTCTTGTCATGCATACTGCCGCAATGCTTAAATGTTTTAAATGTTTAAATTTCTTAAATACCTAACTTAAAATTTGATGTTCGATTATTTGTTGTAAGCCGCCCTGAGCCACCTTGGTGGGAAGGACGGGATATAAATCATAAATAAAGAAAAATAAAGAAAAAAATAAAGAAAGAAAGGTGGCATGTATAGTAAACATTGTGGTAGATTACAATATTACTCCCTCCGCTTGAGCTGTTCTATTACACAGTACTTGCCCACTCTGCTCCAGTGTTCAGTGTTGAACATGGTGCCTTCTTTGAACAGAATGATAAAATAAGAAGGAGTTGGGAATGACAGTTGAGATTTCTAGGAACCTGCGACATATATCTAGGGGCTTTAAAATGTTCCATCCCAAATGTCGTACTCACAGTTCTTTATGCTACAAGGAAAGTTAGTAAGTTAATAAGTCTTATCTTGGTCCTAGATATTTTGTTTCTGGTTTAGCATTTGAAGGAAGCTAAGATGAGAAGCTCTGTTACTTTCATTTCCTCTGCCTTATCTTCCACCAATAACATTCTCTATCATCCACGTGTCCCCCTTTTCTGCTTTCAATACCCATAGTAATAACTCTCACAGAACTTGAAAATCCTCAGGAGCGCAGATCTGTGGGAGGATGAAGCAAGAGTATGGTGGGCGGGAATATTATATATTGGGATATTATATTTTGTTTGGCTTCCTGTAATGTACCATGCAGTGGGAAGGTTACAGTAAGAGGAAGAGTCAGCCTGATCCTGTCACCTTTCTCCTCTCAATATATGTTTTTACTGATAGATTCAGGAGACTAGCTGTGTCAGTCTGAAGCAGCGGAACAAAATCTGAGCCTAGTGACGCCTTTAAAACCAACAAAATTTTATTCAAGGTATAAGCTTTTGTGTGCATGCATACTCGCTCAGATACATTAACATCTGATTTGTTAGCGCCAACTGTAGATTGTTTTAACTTGTACTGTTTAATGGTTTTATTGATTTTATGACTGCAATCATAGTATACTATGATTTGATGTAAGCCGTCCTGAGCCCGCCTCGGCGGGGAGGGCGGGGTATAAATCAAATTAAACATAAATATAAAATACCAGTTCATATATATATAGGTCGAGGGTGAACAGCAAATTATCTTACAGCATACTGCTACTAATTGTCATATGGTATTTTGTGTAGAATAGCTAGGAGATCCTGCGATTGTCTGGCAGCCACAAGTTCTAGCTCTACATGGCAAGTTAGACTTGTTTTTCCGGTCTAAGAGAGCTCTAAAAGAACTGTGACTTGTCCAGGGTCACCCAGCTAGCTTCATGAGGAGGAGTGGAGAAGCGAAGCGGGTTCTCCAGATCAGTCTGTCTCTCTTAACCACTACAACAAATGTGTTTAACTGATGCAAGGACCAAACTGAAATACCAACAGGATGGATAAAAATCAATGCTTTTTTTTAAAAGATTTTTTTGATTTAAATTGGATATTTTTGATTTAAATTGGATTTTTTAAATTTAAATCAGATTTTTTTTTATTTAAATCGGATTCTTTAAATAAAATGCTTTTGAGAAAAATATATCATCATCCAAAGATTATTCCATCATGAAATAAGGATTAGTTTTTTATTCTGAAGCATAAGGCTGTATATTTAGGCAATGTTCAAATTTTTTGGTAATAAATTCTTCAGGCAGGCAGGAGTCCAAAGCCAGTCCAAGGTCAAAGTCCAGGAAGTCAAGCAGGAGCCAAGTCACCAAAGCAAAATCACAAACCGGAATCAGAAGTCAGTGTCCAAAAGCCAAAGGGTCAGGGTGCCAAGGAATTCAAGCAGGTCAGGATCAGGAAGGAGTGTGGATGCAAGCCAGAGAATAGACTTGTCGCTTCCACAAGGAAGTGTGTCAACTCACTGTCATCTGCTTCCTTCTCTCTCTCTCTCTCGCTTCCTTCTGCATCATAGCTTGCTTTGCCAGGCTTGCTCAGTTACACAGGAGCTACAGAGCAAAGCTACTATTTTCTTCATTGACTGACCAGCACATGAAGCTACTTATGTACAAAAGCTCACCATCTCCAGCCATTTCATGTTTTTGCCTGGGTCATAGGCTCAAAGCATTGACTGTGAGATTTCTGTAATGAATGTCAATAAATCAAAAGTAAGTTTGCAAGTCACCCCCCCCACAACACCTGAACAGCATACTCAAGAATGCTACAGCATAGACATTGTCTCCAGATTTTGATGCAGTAATTCAGAGCAAGAGATGTCAGTTATCAGAGACTGTTCAATAAACAAATTATTGCAGGAGTGCTAATCTTTTAAAGTATATTTTAAGGGTTTTTTTTTTTAAATCTTTGTATTCTTGTTTAACTCTCTTACCTATTGCAATTTCACTAGTCAAAGAACCTGAGGTACCCATACTGATTTGTGCAAATATGTCAGAATGCAATTCATGTAAAAGGGACAACAATCTTTTATCAGCATTGATCCTTTCCAATTTGTCCCAAATTCGATCTCTATCTGTTGACTCAAAAGCAGTGGCCAAATTGACAAATACTGTATCTAGAGCTTTAGTTGGTCTGGTCATAGCTGAATGGGCCACATAGTATAGTTTTACAGTGATCCATTGTCCTTTGATCTTTTCTGAATCCTGCTTATTGGGGATATACAATTATTATCAATGACTCAATTATCCAGTTTTTGTAGAAGATATTTCCCATAAAGTTTTGAAGCCATGTCAAGAAGACTTAAAGAGCCCTGTGGCGCAGAATGTTAAAGCTGCAGTACTGCAGTCCTAAGCTCTGCTCATGACCTGAGTTTGATCCCCGGCGGAAGCTGGGTTTTCAGGTAGCCGGCTCGAGGTTGACTCTGCCTTCCATCCTTCCGAAGTCGGTAAAATGAGTACCCAGCTTGCTGGGCGGGAAGTGTAGATGACTGGGGAAGGCAATGGCAAACCACCCCGTAAAAAGTCTGCCGTGAAAACGTTGTGAAAGCAACGTCACCCCTGAGTCGGAAACGACTGGTGCTTGCACAGGGGACCTTTCCTTTCCTTTCCTTTCCTTTCCTTTCCTTTCCTTTCCTTTCCTTTCCTTTCCTTTCCTTTCCTTTCCTTTCCTTTCCTTTCCTTTCCTTTCCTTTCCTTTCCTTTCCTAGAAGACTTATGGGGCAATATTTTGGGGGGTTTGTTTTGTCCTCTTTTTTATGAATGGGAATACTTGTTTTCCATCCTACTGAAAATATATTTGAATTATTTATCTGGTTAAACAGTTTGACTAGTGTTGGGGTCCACCAATGGAACCACCTGAAAAAGTTTCAAGTCCTCCCCTGGGGATTTACCAGGAGCCAAAGTTGGAATAAAGGTTTCAATTTCACTGGGGGTCACTTTGATAATTATTGCATTTCGATAGCAGAAGCCTGTTCCCTGTTTTTACTAACTTTGACAATAGAAGGGGTGGATTCATAAGCTTTTGAAAATGCTAAAACTGAATGTTTCAATTTATTTGAGCTTGATAAATTGGGAGGTCCTTTTACATATCCTCTCTGTTCTCTAGTATTATATAGCTGTCTCCCCCGCATTACTAGATCCAGGGCTTTTTTTGAGCAGGAATACACAGGAATGCAGTTCGTGCTAGCTTGGTGTCAGGGGGTGTGGCCTAATAGGCAAATGATTTCCTGCCGAGCTTTTTCTACAAAAAGAGCCCTGGCTAAATCCAAGTGGATTGTTTTGAAGTTGGTGATAGTACCATCAGTGATCATTGTCCTCTAAAGCTAGTAATAAAGTTCAATAGTAATATTTATCTGATTCGAACATCTGAATCCACTGTAGGTTTATCACCTGGATACAGGAGACCCAGGTGGTTGGAACAGCTACAAAATATAGTAGAGTCAGCCCTGGAGATTGCTTCAATTGGATGAAAATACTTTCCAATAGTATTATTATTATTATTATTATTTATTATTATTAAATTTTATTTATATCCCGCCCTCCCTGCCTAGGCAGGCTCAGGGCGGCTAACAGCATTCAAAAAAACATTATACAAATACAATGATTAAAACAACATTAAAATTATAAAACAACATTAAAATATACATAGTTAATACATATCTTAAACTGATGCAGCAGAGCTGTTCCGGGTGCTATTTATCCATTTGCCTATTTAAATGGTGGCGAGAATCGTTGAAGGGTCACTTTATTGGATCCTCCAGTAGGAGATTGTGGAAGCTATTAAGCCACTGCTTAATAACAATAGACCCCCAAAATGTCAGTCTCTTTCTTTGAATGAGTGGTTTGACTCAGAGAGCAGAAATTTTTAAAAATTAATAACTAAACTCAGCAAAGTTAGGCTCCCGCAACTAAATTATCTCAGATCCCGGTATAAGAGCCTACTTAAAACAAACAAAAAATGCCTATGCCAAACACTTATGGGTGGGTCCTGTAGATTTCTCAGAATTACAACTCATCTCCATTCTACAGAGATCTGTTCCCCTGGAAAAAATGACCGATTTGCAAAGTTGGCTCCATGACATTATACCCAGCTGTCTTCAGACTCCACCCCCAAATATCCAGGGATTTTCCAACCCAAAGTTGGCAACCCTGCTGGCATTAACTGGGCTGGAAGATAAGATTAATTTTTATCCCCACTCTATGTCATGTTTAAGGAAGCACATTTCCAGTATGGCCCAGTGTCTTTATACAAAGGATGGAGCTGCTGATCTTTTACCACCAGGATATCTGTCTTTTCAATAGTGAGAAACACTACTGTTTGTTTAAATGCATGCAAATTTAACATATACTGACATTATAAAAGCCCCCTCATTGGGGCAGTAATGACTACACAGTCTGTTGTTTTTTAGATGTGCCAACAGTTGTTTTAGAGCCCAGAGGCCAACACTTTAAACTCCAAAAGGTACTACAGTGAGAACAAATATGTAGCACTGTATGCCCTAAAGAGAAATAGGGGGTAGGACTAGGATCAGTGAGAGAAAAGGCTAGGACTAGGATCTGTGAGAGCCAGGTTCAAATCCTCACTCTGCTGTGGAAGCCACTTTATCAGCCTAACCTACTTGACAAGGTGGCTGTGAGGACAAAATGAAGGAGGAGTGAACAATGTTTTAAGTTGCTTTGGGGCCTCATTTGAGAGACAAGTGAGTATCTCATTACCTATCCCCGATGTTATTTAATATCTATATGCGCCCCCTTGCCCAGATTGTCAGGAGGTATGGACTGGGTTGCCATCAATATGCGGATGACACCCAGCTCTACCTAATGATGGGTGGCCAGTCTGACTGTACCCTGGAAAATCTAGACCTGGCATTACAAGCCGTGGCCTCTTGGCTCAGACTGAGTCGGCTGAAATTGAATCCGACGAAGACGGAGGTTCTCTACCTGGGTCGGGGCGGTCCGGGGAGAGAGATCCAGCTGCCGGCCCTTGACGGGGTGCCACTAATACAGGTCCCCAAGGTCAAGAGCTTAGGCGTGCTCCTTGAGTCCTCCCTTACAATGGAGGCTCAGGTGGCAGCCACTGTTAGATCTGCCTTTTCCCATCTTCGGCAAGCACGGCAGCTGGCCCCTTACCTGGAGCGCAGCGACCTAGCGACGGTAATCCATGCTACGGTCACCTCAAGAATAGATCACTGTAATGCTCTCTACATGGGGCTACCCCTGACGCTAACCCGGAGACTACAACTAGTGCAGAACGCTGCGGCACGGCTGTTAATGGGGCTACCACGACGGGGGCACATTCAGCCAGTGCTGAGAGAGCTGCACTGGTTGCCTGTTGTGTTCCGAGTTCGCTTCAAGGTGTTGGTATTAACTTTTAAAGCCCTTTATGGTCAGGGACCTGCCTATCTACGGGACCGCCTTTCCCCATATATCCCCCAGAGAGCACTGCGATCAGGGACAAAAAATCTGCTGTCTGCCCCTGGCCCAAAAGAAGCCAGACTATGCGCAACAAGATCTAGGGCCTTCTCGGTGGCAGCACCAGAACTCTGGAACACCCTCCCAGAAGCTATAAGGGCCCTGCGGGATCTGTCGGCGTTCCGCAGGGCCTGTAAGACCGAACTGTTTAGACAGGCATTTCTGGTTGACTGAAAATGAGCTGCCACCGGACATCCTACAGAAGCTGGTGGTCATAGTCTGAACCCAATACCGCCAGACTGGATCGAGATAGCGTAATAGTTTTAAACTGATAAATGTATTATGGTTTTATATGTTTTATGGAATGATTGTTTTTATGATACTGTAAGCCGCCCTGAGTCCGCTTGCGGAGAGGGCGGGATATAAATGCAAAGTAATAAATAAATAAATAAATAAATAAATAAATAAATAAGGAGTAAGAGATCTAGAATTCTTTTGCCTTGTACAGATTGTCAGTTGGCTGAAAGGTCAATTCTGCATTAAGATGTGCTGTCCTCATTTTTGGCAAGAGGTCACCGGAGTGGAGCTCCAGAACCTCTAAATTTTATTGTGCTCTTTCTTTCTTACCTCCCCCCCCCCAAAAAAAATACTTGCTTCTGGGCTCCATTGTTCAAACCCCCTGTGAGAATTTTGCTGAACTCTAAGAGCTGACAAACTTTCTAATGTTTTTCCTCACAAAAAATGGGGGAAATAACCAAAACATATCAAGCAGACAGATGGGAATCATCTTCATGCCACTGTGGCTACATAGGCGAAAGTAATTTTAGAAGTATGATGGGAGTAAGGCTTTATTATGACTTTATTATAATTCAAGAAGCATTTTAAGGTAGATGCAGAGCTGATATAATTTGGTACACCTTCCGGTGATGTCAAGGGTGTGTGGCATATGCAAATGAGTTGTGCTATTGAGCTCTGGCACCTCTTTTCCTACAAAATGACCCCTGAAGATGTGTGTGTGTTTTTAGGTTAAGCCAAATACTTTGAATGGCCTCTTGTGCCATTGGGGAATAGAAGTTAATAATTGGTATATGAAAAATATGGACTTTAAGCGTGAAATAAAACAATGTGTTTGGGTGATATATTGTGAAACCTCCAAATCATCCATCCCCACTTCTATTATCATCCTGCTGTGTTACCAAGCCCAGTCATACTTTCCTGCAGGTTCTCTGAAAAGCTTTTGTGTAATTAAGGGGGATGCCTTTTCACTGGCAAGCTTCTTGGGTCTCTTGCATTGTAAGAAGAAAGTAAGTATGTGGGTTTTCCTGGCTCTCATTACCTTCTTTTTATCTGAAGAAGTGTGCGTGCGCACGAAAGCTCATACCTTGAATAAAACTTTGTTGGTCTTAAAGGTGCCATTGGACTCTAAATTTATTCTTCTGCTGTTCCCCCCCCCTCCCGTCAGATGACATTAGTAATATGAGCCTCACTTTTCAGAAAGCAGAGAGCTCCACCATCTCTGTTTACTCAGGGCTGGTTCATATTTGCATCACTTAGTAGCTTAGCTGTCTCTTTCTGTATCTCTGGGAGACGGTTCTGAATGTGTATGAAGCAGGTTGAGCTGCATTCATCCTGCTTCACACACAAAGAGAGAACATTTCAGCTCTCTCTCTGCCTGTGGCAGTTTTGGGGTTGTTGTCCAACATGCAAGTCATTGTTTTGTGCTGCAGTCATCAGGTAGTGTTTACTCACTCTTGAGTACATGGGATGGCAGCCAACCTGTTTGAGCCCGGATCAGCCTAGTTTTCTAAAAAGCAAGGAAGAGGGGTTAGTGGGAGTTTTCGCACTGACCTTACTCGGCAGCGACGTCCCTTTACATTTGCGATGCAAAAGCCGCGGGACTTTGCGGCTCTTCCGGGTTCTGCGGAGCAACGTGTGCGAAATCCGCACAGACGCTGCGTGGTGAAGAGGGACGTCGCTGCCGAGTAAGGTCAGTGCAAAAACGCTCAGTGTGTGTGGCACTGTATGCTGAAGAGGTGTCTGAGGGTTTTACTCAAGGCGGAAGTCAGAAGATATTTAAGTTTTCATAGAGAGAAGGTTAAGGCCTCAAGACAATAACAACTAGGTAGCCTGAATCCCCACCCTTGACAATAACCCAGTAGACTAGACTTTTCCCAGAACTTCACCTGTGGAATTGCTTTACAGACTGCCTATTCCTTGATGATCTTGCTTGAAGGTGAAGATCTTTGCTGGATTGAATAAACTTTCCCATCTGTTACTAGCTTTTTCCACCCTAAGTCTGTAAATTCTGGATGTTGTTGATAAACTTTAGTCAGCCAGTTAAAAGCTAAAGAAAGCTGGATTGCAGTTAGGTTGTGAAATTTCTTCAGCCTTTATTTTCTCAGTTTTGGAAAAGTTTGAAATGTTTGAAGCTTTAATTTGGGGAAATATTGTAAGGAATGTAATTCCTATAGAAAGTGCTAGAGATGCGGGCACAGTGTTGCCCCTACATGTAGTGGGTTTTTTTAGACTTCTACTTCCAGGGTGCAGAAACACCAGGCACATTAAATTTACTGGCGCACTAAGAGACATCAGCACTGCTTCCAGGGTTGCTGAGGAGGTCAGAAAGAGGGTTTATTTATTTAGATTTTTGTCTCACCCTCCTCTGCTGCTGCAGGCCTCAAGCGAGTAACAACATATTAATAAAAACGACAACAAATAGATTAAAACTGTCTGTGGAACTTGGCCACCTAATATTTCATTTATTTTCCTAAACCTGTGAGCTTCCTCTGCTAAAGCATGCATTTTCACATCACTCTGCTTACAGCCCGTTCAAGTTTGGGAGGATGGGCTATCTTCTTCAGATGTCAACTGTAACTCACCAATATGGCCGAGGTTGCATCTCGGGCTCAAGAGAGTTCCAAAGGGGTCCTGGCTGCTCCTGGTGCCTGAGGCAACTGCGCTGGCTGGTCTCCGCATCGGCAAAGGGGCTGTCCTGGGTGCAGGCCTGTAGCCAGAAAATTTTAGGTGTGTGGGGGCCCATGGAATAAAATTTCAGATGGAGGGGCCCCCCACTCTCTCCGCCGCCACAGCTCTGGTGGCCCCCCCGATCTCCCTGCCGCTCTTGTGCCCCTGCCCCCCTCTGCGGCACCTCCCTCTCCCACCCACCTGGTGAAGCACTGGCTCCAGCTGATTGGTGGGAAAAGCTGCAGGGAGGCCGGAACTCCTCTGCCAGCCTTCCAGCACTCTCCAGACCTTTAGTGCTAGGGTGGTGGTGAAAGGAAAGACCAGCAAGCCCTGAAAAAGCGCCCGCTGCCTCCGCTGTTTCCTCCCTACTTCCATCCCACGTGATCCAGGGAGGGAAGTGGGGAGGAAGCAGTGGAGGCGGTGGGTGCTTTTCTAGGGTTTGCTGAGCCTTCCTTTCACCGCCGCCCTAGTGCTAAAGGTCCAGAAAGCGCTGGAAGGCTGGCAGAGGAGCACCGACCTCCCTGCGGCTTTTCCCACCAATCAGCTGATTGGCAGGAGAGGCCTTGAAAGAGCCCAGGAGCTGGTGCTTCACTGGGTGGGAGGGAGGAAGGGAGGGGGAGGTGCCGCGGAGGGGGCTGGGGGCCACCAGAGTGGTGGGGAGATTGGGGGCTGCCAGAGAAGTGGCGACAGAGAGAGTGGGGGCTGCAAGAGCTGCAAAGAGCAGGGCTGCCAAGAGGGGCCATACAGGTCAAAGGGGGGGTTGATGGAAAGGCCGCCCCCCCAGGCCTCCCCGCCCCCTGGCTATAGGCCTGCCTGGGAAGTTTTGGCAGGCTGCCACGTCCTGCTGGGTCTATTTAAACCATGCAGCTCTGGAGTCTCACCAGTTTAGTTTTTTTGCAGGATCCCCACCCTTCCTCCCTTTGGGAATCCTGGGTGTTTATTTATTTCTCGCATTTATATCCCACCCTCCCCACCGAAACAGGCTCAGGGCGGCTAACAACAGTCAAACCCAGACAATAAAACAATAGCAAACAATTAAAATTAACAATAATCATTGCTGATCAAACAATTTAAAACAAGTTAAAACAATTTAAAATGATCTAAGAACATAAGAGAAGCCATGTTGGATCAGGCCAATGGCCCATCCAGTCCAACACTCTGTGTCACACAGTGGACAAAAAAAAAGTTATATATATATATATATATACATACACACACACACACTGTGGCTAATAGCCACTGAAGGACCTCTGCTCCATATTTTTATCTAACCCCCTCTTGAAGGTGGCTATACTTGTGGCCGCCACCACCTCCTGTGGCAGTGAATTCCACATGTTAATCACCCTTTGGGTGAAGAAGTACTTCCTTTTATCCATTTTAACCTGTCTGCTCAGCAATTTCATCGAATGCCCACGAGTTCTCGTATTGTGAGAAAGGGAGAAAAGTACTTCTTTCTCTACTTTCTCCATCCCATGCATTATCTTGTAAACCTCTATCATGTCACCCCGCAGTCGACATTTCTCCAAGCTAAAGAGTCCCACGCGTTTCAACCTTTCTTCATAGGGAAAGTGTTCCAGGATATCGAAGCTCCATCCGGCACGCTTTAATCAGCCAGGATGGGCAAGGGTCCAAATCACACATTGTTGGGCGTGCAGTAGAGAGGATTCTGTCAACTTCCTCCAGGCTAAGTGTTTTAAAACACTTTTATTGTCACAGCTTAGGTGGTTTTGAGCATTGGGACAGATCCTTTGGGGGGAGATGGGTCTGCATGCCCACCTCCCCTGTTTGGGGCACTTCCTTAAGGAGTCTTGGGTGTTGAGTTACTATGTGGTATGCCCAGCTTGGGGGGGTGATTGTGAGTAGCAAAAACTCAGCATCTGCTGCCCTTGTGGTGACCAGAAAAAAGTTTGTCACTTCCTGGGTTTTCCTCCAGGAAGTGGGTTGGGAGAAGGGCTTTTTGTGTGGTAGGTGGCCCACTCAATACTTGAATCTGTCCCCATGCTATGCTGTGGCCTTTTCAATTCCACACAAGTGTTGGTGTGTATTTTGTTTTCTCTCTGCATGCTTTCTCCCTAACAAACCCTGGGCCTGCAAAAGTATCTCTTCTCTGAAATGAAGAATGAATCTGGGCTTTCCCTCACTGAAGATCACGAGGAGATGCTTCTAAACAATCAGAAGGTGTCTTCTCTGTGCCAACAGGAAGCACTCATTCAGAGCACCCATACTAACCAATGTAAACAACAGAAAAGATTACAGCGCATACAGGGGGGGGGGGGGGGAGAATGGGAATCAAAGCCAGTAAGACTTTTCACCTATCCAGAATTCTGTCATGCTCTATAAATTAAAATGTAGATAAGACATAAGTTACCACTGGGAATAAGCCTCATTAGATATAGTGAGACACACCAACATAGAGGAGCTTAATGGGGGAAGGAAACTACAGGACATGTGAAAAGCCCATCTTATCCTTCTGTGAGGATTGGCCAGATATCATCCAAGCAAACACTCTCTTATGAAAGTATAGGTAGAGTTTTTTTAGTTTTGATTCAAGAGCTGAACCACTTAGCGCAGAGGCTCTCTTGCTAGGAATAAAGCTGTCGGTTGCAGACAGAGAGAAAATAGTCAAATCGCAATTGTGGCTCCTTCCCCCTCCCGCCTTTTCACACACCAAGCTGTATACCACCAGATGATATCACATTCCTTTCCTTTCACACCTTGAAGGCCTTCAAGGCTGTTCACATCCTTGGTAGCAGGAGAAAGGTTATTCCAGGCACCAGATCCCCACCTCCATGACAACTAGATAATCTCTGTGGCAGCAGAGCGCCAGATCTACACTACAAAGCAGCAGAGCATCCTTTCACCCCCTCCCCCCCCCCCCCTTGACTGGTGAAAATATATGACTTGAAGCTGCATTAACCCATGGCAAGACACCACGAGGAGGATGTACATTATCAAGTTCCACACTTGCACTAGTTTTAGAAAGCAACGGTAAGCCCTGGATACTAGAGGTGTGCAGTTTTTTTTAACCAGTATTTTTCTGTTTGGGTCTATTGGAGCTGAAATTTTTTTTGGTATGGTATTGGGATCTGGGATTTTTCAGAAATCCTGATTTTTTTTCTCTCTGGTCCAATAGACCTGAGAAGACAAATACCATTTTTTTAAAAGCCCACTCGATCCTGGATTGGCTTGGCTTCTCCTGCAGCCCGGTTTAACCTGGGGGTACAGGAAAAGCCAGTCCCAGTCCAAGTTGGCATAGAGCTCTCGGCTCCCTGCCAGCCCAGTGATCCTGGGCTGACTGCTCCCCACCAACATCACTGATCCTTGGACTGTTTTTTGTAGTCCCTTTAAGCTTTAACGGACTGCAGTAGAAGCCTGACAAAAATCTGCTTCTGCTTCTCTACCCCTTTTCAGACCTTACCAGTAATTCCTGAACATATGAGGGTTTTTTTCCAGTTTTCCCCCCTGAAAAAACCCAATACATTTGGGTTTCCAAAATATACCCAAAATACTGATAAGATATTTTTCAGGTATATTTTCACCTTGGATAGATCCAACAGCCTCCTGCTCTCGCTTCCCTTCCTTTCCGCTGCGGCCTCCTTAAACAGAAAGAAGAAGAAAGCAGGAGAGATCAGAGATACTACCGCATTTTCCTCTCCAGTAAGAGTGTAAGGTTTCGGATTTTTAAAAATCGAAGCATATCCCTATTCTTAGGCGTTCTTAGGTGATTAACATGTGGAATTCACTGCCACAGGAGGTGGTGGCGGCTACAAGCATAGCCAGCTTCAAGAGGGGGTTGGATGAAAATATGGAGCAGAGGTCCATCAGTGGCTATTAGCCACAGTGTGTGTGTGTGTGTGTGTGTATATATATATATATATATATATATATATATATATATATATATATATATTATATATATATATATATATATATATATATATATATATATAAATTTTTGGCCACTGTGTGACACAGAGTGTTGGACTGGATGGGCCATTGGCCTGATCCAACATGGCTTCTCTTATGTTCTTATGTGACACAGAGTGTTGGACTGGATGGCCATTGGCCTAATCCAACATGGCTTCTCTTATGTTCTTATGTGACACAGAGTGTTGGACTGGATGGGCCATTGGCGTGATCCAACATGGCTTCTCTTATGTTCTTAAGTGACACAGAGTGTTGGACTGGATGGGCCATTGGCCTGATCCAACATGGCTTCTCTTATGTTCTTATGTGACACAGAGTGTTGGACTGGATGGGCCACTGGCCTGATCCAACATGGCTTCTCTTATGTTCTTATGTGACACAGAGTGTTGGACTGGATGGGCCATTGGCCTGATCCAACATGCTTCTCTTATGTTCTTATGTGACACAGAGTGTTGGACTGGATGGGCCTTTGGCCTGATCCAACATGGCTTCTCTTATGTTCTTATTGCTTCAGTCAGCTAGATCTTTATTTACTCAAATGCAACTATGGGTGTATTTACTTGCATGCCAATATGCGGCCTTAAATTTCCTCCTTCACTTATTCTCACCAATTTACCTACTCCAAATCTATTCATCCTTTCTAGTCACCCCCCCTCCCCGACAAAAAAAAAATAACCCCTGTAATTATCCTGACGTAGCTTGAGGAGTCGTCAACTTTTGTCTTACAGGCTCCTTTTCCTGTACCCATCACAGCAACTTGAACTGCAGGAATTAGTCGGTAACAGTTGTTTACTCTGTCTTGCCAAAAGTTCCATTTGGTGATTTCTATAGATCAGGTTTCCATTGAAAGCAGAAGAGCAACCCAAGCTCATTTCTTGGTCAGTTGGCAACCTTATAAATTCCTATTGCTTTTTTTCCCATTGGTCCTGATGCTCATTGTGAACAGCTGTCTGGAAGGTCTTCTGCATCTCCAGCAGCACAATGTGAGGTTTCACAGTCCTGTCGCCTCCATCATATCCTTCTCTATGGCATGAGATAACTGAGAACTTCCCCTGTCCCCTCTTCCATCTAGGGGCTCATTTAGGGAGAGCCATCTAGGGAGAGCTCATCTAGGGAGAGCCAGTTTGGTGTAGTGGTTAAGTGTGCGGACTCTTATCTGGGAGAACCGGGTTTGATTCCCCACTCCTCCACTTGCACCTGCTAGCATGGCTTTGGGTCAGCCATAGCTCTGGCAGAAGTTGTCCTTGAAAGGGCAGCTGCTGTGAGAGCCCTCTCCAGCCCCACCCACCTCACAGGGTGTCTGTTGTGGGGGAGGAAGGTAAAGGAGATTGTGAGCTGCTCTGAGACTCTTCGGAGTGGAGGGCGGGATATAAATCCAATATCTTCATCTACCTCACAGGGTGTCTGTTGTGGGGGAGGAGGTAAAGGAGATTGTGAGCCGCTCTGAGACTCTTCGGAGTGGAGGGTGGGATATAAATCCAATATCTTCATCTACCTCACAGGGTGTCTGTTGTGGGGGAGGAAGGTAAAGGAGATTGTGAGCCGCTCTGAGACTCTTTGGAGTGGAGGGCGGGATATAAATCCAATATCATCATCATCATCATCATCATCTTCTTCTTCTTCTTCTTCTTCTTCTTCTTCTTCTTCTTCTCTTCTTCTTCTTCTTCTTCTTCTTCTTCTTCTTCTTCTTCTTCTTCTTCTTCTTCTTCTTCTTCTTCTTCTTCTTCTTCTTCTTCTTCTTCTTCTTCTTCTTCTTCTTCTTCTTCTTCTTCTTCTTCTCATTTAAAAGATGACAATCCTGTGCTTGGGGGTGGAAAAGCCTCCCTATGCAGCTGAGGAAACGGGGCAAGGGAATGGGCAGCAAATAGTGGGCTTTATACAAGACACATGTAAGGAGGAGGATGACAGTGAGGGATTGCTTGCTGCTATGCAGGTTATTGTATGAGAAAGAAGGAGCATATGCTTCCTTCCCAGCGTGTAGCAAAGTGGGGTGGGGCTGGCTGGCTATGTAGGTGCAGGAACTGGCAGGCAGGGGAAACTGAGCCAACCCCCAGCATTTGTGTGTGAGAGGGAGGGAGGGAGATCCATTTGACACCAAAAGGGGGGGCAGAGCAGAGGCATTCCATAGAAACTGGACTGTGTCTCCTGTGGGAGAGGCCCAGCTCAGGCTCCTCAAGCTGACTTGGGGCCCCTGAAATTTTGTCCCTCCTTCTGTGTTCTTTTCTCTCAGTGGCCCTGGCTAGCAGCATAGGACTGTCTCTCCCCATATGTTCCCCAGAGAGTACTGAGATCGGGAACCCAAAACCTTCTCAGCCATCCCCGGGCCAAAAGAAGCCCGCCTAAAATCTACTAGGGACAGGGCCTTCTCTGTTATGGCCCCTACATGGTGGAATCAGCTGCCGGAGGAGGTGAGGGCCCTGCGGGACCTTGTTCAGTTCCGCAGAGCCTGTAAGACAACCCTCTTCCGGCTAGCCTACACCTAACTGATATGAGAAACTAAATGTAGCTTTACCAGACTCCTGTTATACATACTGTTGTAATGTTTAATGTTTCTAAGGTTTTAAATGTTTTAAATGTTTATATATTTAAATGTTAGTTTAATTTTATGTTTGACTTTCTGTTGTGAGCCGCCCTGAGCCACTTCGTGGGAAGGGCGGGATATATATATATATATATATATATATATATATATATATATATATATATATATATATATATATATATATATATATATATATATATATAAATAAATAAATCCTACCATCTTTCCTGTTCCTCATTTTCTTGTCCATTCCCAGTTGTATCTCACAGACATAAACTTTACTTAAGGAGCCATAAGATTTTGGACTTTTGGCTGCCACAAGCTCCTTCTGTTTGGTTGCTTCTGTCCGATATTCTAAATTGTTGTAGGAGGTGTCTTCGCTGCTGCTCCCTGCAGAAGCTCAATAGGAAGTTACTATAGTAACTTTGAACTTGCTATAGATTCCTTTCCTTTCCCCAGTAATGAAGCTCCCTCCAGTCATCATACCAGAGATGAGCTGTAGTTCCACCGCTCCGATCTGTAAGAACTGTTGTAGCTTGTCTTTTTGTGATGGCTGTGCCTGTGTTGTACAGTGGGTTTTCTGACGATGTGAAGAGGGGTCCTGACCTTTATAGATTTCAGAGGCTCTGTAAAGAATAGCTATTCTAATGTGCTTTTAGTGGCACATGAGTAGAGGCTGTGGTTTGCTTCCTTTTGGTTGGGAGAAAGGGAGGATATTTTAAATGTATTTAATGTAGAGGGGGAATATTTTAAATAAATCATAGTGAGTTTTTGCAGAAGGTTTTGGTGGTATAGACCCGTTGCAGTCACTGCATGCAAAGCCCATTGGGAAGGAGGTCTTTGTCAGAGTTGGTGTGGAGGGGTGGAAGGAAGTATGCCCAAGGGTTCTTTTCCCCTCCTTTGCCCCCCCACCAGCTCCCCACTTGTGCCCGTTTTCCCACTCATCACCTGCATGTCTGTGCCTCCTTCCCCCGCTTGCTCAAGATTCCTCCAATCTTCCACCCGCCTTTTTCCTGATAACACAGAGCAGTGTATGCAGCCAGGAGTGCTGCTGCCATGGCCGCCTGGAGTGCTACCCATATGCCCTTCCCTGCCAGCACTGAACAGCGTGTGTAGTAGAGTACTTGCAAGCAAGTAGATGGGGGAGGGAGGGGGAATGGTGCACATTTTGGCATCAGGGGAGACGGGTGGACTGGCATGTCGGCAGCGGGGACTGCTGGAAACCTTGGGTCACAGCAGCTGGTCCAACTCAGATTAGACCGACCCAATTCCCTGGTCTTTGTAATGGGCATGAGAGACAAGGATGCTTTCACTTATTGATAAGTAAGCAAGCATATTTATAGGACCCTGTCCTTGCCTTTGACTGCTGCAGTCATCCCAGAAAGAGGCTGGAACTTCCAAGATGGCATGTAAGGTCCCAGGTTCAATCCAGGAAAATTTGTTTAGATTTGCATTGTAAATGCAAGCGTGTGAAAGCTTATGCTACAAAAGATCCAGTAGGGTTTAAAGACTTTGAGCGTTTTCGCACTTACCTTAATCGGGAGCGAAGTCCCTCTTCACCGCGCAGCGTCTGCGCGGATTTCACACTAATTGCTCCGCAGAACCCGGAAGAGCCGCAAAGTCCCGCGGCTTCTGCTGGCAACCCTAGCCAATCCCCAAGTGGAAGCAAGGGTTCCCCCTGTTTGGAAGCCCCCCTCCGCTTCAGGGTCACCAAAAAGCTGGCGGGGGGGAGGAAAACATCGGGCTGGGCACTCCATTTTCCCCTAGAGAAACCCGATTCCCGTAGGGTATAATGGGAGAATTGATCTGAGGGTATTTGGGGCTCTGGGGGGGGGGGCTGTTTTTTGAGGTAGAAACACCAGATTTCCAGCATAGCATCCAGTACTTCTCTTCAGAAGACCCTCCAAGTTTGAAAATGATTGGATCAGGGGGTCCAATTTTATGAGCCCCCAAAGAAGGTACCCCTATCCTTAATTGCTTCCAAGAGGATGGAAGGCATTTAAAAAGCATGCTGTTCCTTTAAATGTGACGGCGGGACTTTGCGGCTCTTCCGGGTTCTGCGGAGCAATTAGTGCGAAATCCGCGCAGACGCTGCGTGGTGAAGAGGGACGTCGCTGCCGATTAAGGTCAGTGCGAAAACGCCCCCCCTTTTTTTTAATAAGGTCGTCTGAATCTAACATTAGTTTTATTGGACAGATTCTGTAGATTTTTGCTGTTACAGACTAACCCCACTTTCAGGTCTATATGGCTGCAGTCCCATGTATGCTTACATGGTGGGAGTAAGTTCCACGGCATTCACAGGGGGGTTACTTCTGAGAAAACACGTGTAATAAGTTTTTCTCTCTCGATTTGCAATTAAAATCTTTGCACTGGTTTTGGTCAATCTGGACAGAAGTTGAAATATACCCATGTTGGAGCGTAGGGATAAAGAAGCACTTATAGTGTTGTGGAAAAGAGTCTCCTTGTTACCTTGGCTTTCTGTCAGACTCTTAAATTGCGTCAATCTAATCCCTGCTTCTTAAAACATTGGCAGCAGACTAAATGGTTTGTTTGAAGAATAATGGCTTTGTTCCAGAGGAGCAGCCATATTAGTATGTGGCAGCAAAAACAATAGAGTTTCGTGGCACCATAAAGACAGACCATTTTATTGAAACATCAGCTTTTATAGGGCAGAACTACCTTTGTAAAAAATGTGGTTATATCTATGCACAGAGGCATTTTTGCTTCACGTTTCCACAGCTAACAGTACTGTTGTGTCTTGCATTTCGGTCCCTGACATTCCAACACAGCGCGACTGCGTGCACTGAGGTGACCAGCGGGAAACCGCGGATCACCTGACGTAAGGGACAAATGCAATCCGCCTATGAAGATCTGTGGCGAGAAGATCTGTGGCGGGACCTGACCAGGGAGGGGGTTGTTCTGTGTAATTGGGGACCTGGCCTCGCCATGTTGTCTTTGTGATGTACTAGCTAATAAAGTATGTTGCCTGTTACTCGTGTCCGAACCCAGTACATTTCACTGACGACGAGGATGGGATCCTGTTGAACAGCCAGCCCTCTGCCCGGCCACACTGCAAGCTCCGCGCACTGAACTCAGTGCTCCCCTCCATGCAACGCAACGCATGTGGTCGAGGTCATTGCTGTGGCTCCAGGACAATCTCTCTCAGAATTCAACTCCACCCGACGCGACCTGTGGGAATCATGGGTGGACGAGCTCAACTACTACATCGAGCTACACAAGATGGAGAGAGCTGCAGAAAAGAAAGCACTCCTCCTGAGTTTGTGTGGGGTGGAAACCATCCAGCTGATGAAGCGACTCATTACACCGACCACCCTCGCAGCCGCCACCTATGAGAACCTGATCAAGATGATGACAGATCACCTATCCCCGCAACCGACCCACCTTGCACGCAGACATGCTTTCTATACAAGGCAGCAGCAGCAGGCCGAGTCCGTGGCTGAGTACCTCACTGAGCTCCGGGGTCTCACCCTGCGATGCAACTTCATGGGGGACCTGGAGGAGATCCTACTGGACTGTTTTGCGGTGGGGTCAGAGAGGAGAAGCTGCACTGTAAGCTGTTGACCCACTGGAAAAGTTGACGTTGAGTTTAGGCTCTTTGCATCCCACCGGGATAAACTTTCAGCACATAAGGGTTGCATTCTATGGGGCAGCAGGGTGCCAAGAGTCCCGGCCAGATCTGCCCAGCGCCCCCACTCACCGCTGGGAGTCTAATCACACGCCTTGGTCCTGGCTACATCTAGACTTTGCAGGGCCATACCAGGGTCAAATATTCTTCATCCTGGTTGACACTTACATGAAGTAGCTGGAGGTGATTCCTGGAGCCTCAACCTCCACCTTGGCCACAGTTAGGGCCTTACGGAGAGTCTTTTGCACCCATGGGATCCCATGGTAGTGACAGACAACAGTACCGCGTTTAATTCCCGGGAATTCCAGGAGTTCCTGAATAGGTACCTCATCCGGCACATACAGTCCGCTCCCTTCCACCCAGCCACTAATGGCCAAGCGGAGCTCATGGTTCACACCACCAGGGAGGCCCTGGGCCACATAGTTCAGGGGGATAGGGATTACTGCCTGGCAGCCTTGCTTTTTGGGAACTGGATCACCCCAAACTCGGTCACAGGCCTGAGCCCTGCTGAACTATTCATGGGCAGGAGACTAACCACCAGACTGGATAAATTACATCCTGACTGGGCTGAGACCTGGAGTCCACTAGGGGGTTCTTTCCAGGGGATCCGGTCTATACGAAGAACTTTTCAAGTGGCCCAGAGTGGATACCGGCCCAAGTGCTGCGAGTCACCGGGTCCCGCTCGTACGATGGCTCGATGGGGGGGGGGGAGTGTCAACTCCTCTGTTGGCACATTGACCAGTTGTGTCATCGCACCCTGCCAGATGAACTGGTGGGGCCTGAGGGATCAGGGAACGGAGAGAGCATTGGAACGCCACCGGCAGCTGCCCCACCAGCCCCGGTCTTGCCGACAGTGGAGCCGTACAGAGATTGGGGCAATCTTTCCCCAGCAGTGGAGTGGGAGGAGCCTCTAACACCGCCGCAGTTGCAGGGCGGTGCTCTTCCAGCCTCGTCTCACAGCGAGGAACACGTTGCTCTGCCTTTGATCCCAGCAGCCCCCATTCCCCAGGTCGAACCTTGGTGGTCCCACAGGGAGCGGTGGCCACCGGTTTATTTAAAAGACTATGTATCTTGAACTGGGGGAGAGGAGTGTTGTGTCTTGCATTTCGGTCCCTGAAATTCCAGCACAGTGCAACTATGTGCGCTGAGGTGACCAGCGGGAAACCGTGGGTCACCTGATGTAAGGGACAAATGCAGTCCACCTATGAAGATCTGTGGCAGGAAGTTTAACTGGTCAAGATTGGACCTGACCAGGGAGGGGGCTGTTCTGGATAATGTATATAATCGGGGACTCAGCCCTGCCATGTTGTTTTTGTGATACACTAGCTAATAAAGTATGTTGCCTATTACTCATGTCCGAACCCAGCGCATTACAAGTACCTGACTGCTGATAGTGTTTCTGTGTGGTGAAGAGGAAGTTTTGCCAGATTGCAACTTTTTTTTTTTTTTTTTAAAGCATTGTCCTCGTTTCTCTGCCAGCAGCATTCAGGCTCCACAGAGGGTTTTGTCTGGGATGGGTGTAAATGCAGCTTGTTGCCCATCTCAGACAGACTTCTGTTTAGTTTGTCATGATACTTGCATGCAGCTGTGGGATGACTGTTAAAGAGAACCCAGGGTTGATGTCATGAAGGATTGCTTTGGTTCTTTGTTAAATTGAATGATCAGACTTAAATCAGATACTATTGAGGGCTGAACTTACACCTTGCCCAAGAAGATGGATTTAGCTGGCACCCTACTGGTGCCTTATGACTCTTTATTGTGTTCTCTTATTTAAGTGGATGGCTGCTGTTTGTTACTGTGAGTAATAATAAAGTACTTCATCTTAGGTTACTGCAGTGTATTAGCACTCCTGGCTTGCCAAGCTTTCAGGTGGTAGAATTGGCACAAGTAGTTCGCCTTCCAGTTAAGTTTAAGAACATGAGGAAAAAACCTTGGTGGATCAGACAAACTGGCCATCTAGTCCAGTATGGCACTTGTTAGCAGTCAGTTCAGTTCACAGTTTTCTCCTGATGTACCTTTTGGGTTACAATAAAATTCCAGATGGCTATATACCTTATGTGAGGGATCACAGCTGTTGAATGGCCCATTTTATGCTCTTTCTTCTTCATGTTGATGAGCTCTCAATGGCTAATGTTTCTGATAGTGTCATTTGAAGTCCATATTGGTTGAGAAATAATGGGATCCTTCACTTCTATGTATTTACATGTGTTTCCCCCTTTCTGAGTCTACTGTTTATTGTCTGCTCTGCTGGCAGCTTTGTACAATTTACTATTACTATTAAGTATTTATATAGCATGTTAGAGCATGCGGATCTTTTTCTGTACATTGGATTTGACCCCAAGGATCCATTTTTCTAATGTTGGTGTTATTTTGTGGCACAAAGAGCTATCCGACAAGGCTCTGATGCCAGGGGAAGGCTCTTTGTGCTGGAGGAAAGCTCTGCCATTGGAACTGCAGGATCCAACCTATTATCACGGTAATCCTTATAATAGACCTATAAGTTAAGTTGATAGTATTACTTTCCTGTTGCATGTGGGCCTCTAAGTCCATTTTGCCTAAACTGAACTGAGATTTGAACTGAAGACTTTCTGGAATTAAAATTCTTATGTCATAGCCATAATGACAATTGTGCAGAACCTGGAGAGTGACAGTATATATTTAATATTAAACCTACTTCCCTGAAAGTTAAAGATATCAAACTATGAATGATCTTTCAGAAAATATTTTTTGTGCGTCTCCATTTGAGATATCAAGTTACCGTCCATTTGGTGGGAAAGATGGTGGGTTCCGTGGGCAAAAATATTCCCCTCCCTATGTGGCCTCTTAAAAAGTAATGGGGTTTGGAATAGTAAGTTTTTCTTCTTACTGAAATGTTACTGAATCAAGCATTCGGTGTGATTAAGAACATTCTGTGTAAATAGGCTATTTGTTTGTACCATGAATATTCGGAAAATAATCTCTTATTCGCCACTCTTGTGTTTTTCAGGGACTCTAACCGTCATGTTAAGATAAAGCAGAAGGGTGCAGTGCTGAACATGCTAAAGAGGTTAGACAAAATAAGGTTCAGAGGTCACAAGAGAGACGAGTTCCTCGATATAGCAGAGTCTCCCAATGCATCAGACACTGAGTGTGGTGATGAAGTCCCTATGAAAATACCTCGTACATCAGGAAAAGACAGTGATGAGCGGAGAGACGTAAGTATTTTGAGCTGTGGAAGTATGTACTTAAAACATTTTAAAATTAAAAATGGAAAACTGTTCCTTAAAGCAAATCGTTTATTCTGTCTTCATTTCTATGCAGACATAAGGTTTGTTCTCCTTAACCATAGTTGATCATTGTATCTGAGTATTTAAAACACAGCAGTTACCTGCAAACCAGGATATGCGACTATTGTTTGAAGCGGGCTTAGGATAATAACCATGGTTAAATGTTGCAGCTGAGATCAGCAGATCATGGTTAAAGGTAGCTTTGCTGTCCATTTTATAATTTTTATTGTTTTAAACTACAAAAGAAAGAAGCATTGCAGAGAATAGAGGACAAAAAGGGGGGGAAAGGGCATTAACAGAATGAAGAAAACAGAAACAGAAACCAGTACAAATATATCAATTATAATTCTACCTCCTAATAAAATATTCAAATCATTCTACCTACAAGTAGAAAAATCTCCATCAATTTTAACTTCCTTTGTTCCATTACCAGGAAATAAAAAACATAAAAACTTCTTTTAATAAACTAGTAATAGCAATGTAAATCTAAACATTTCTTCTTAAACACAAATAGGTATAACAAGCTAAAAAGAACAAAATTTTTTTCAAATCTCTCTCAATGCCAAATTTTATCTAATTTACCTTAAGCCTATTATAAGCACAAATTAGATTATTGGTTTAACAAGATCCTTATTAAAACAAGCACATAGGAATCATTTATTTATCCTTAGTAAATTTCATGAGATACAACTAAATAATTTGTCTATCTCAGTCTATAACATTTCTCCAAATAACATATTAAAAACAAATCTACCAAGTTACGAAACCTATCAGATTACACAGTAATTATGCTATCTGCCTTTTCAACCCTTAATCCAACTCTTACACCATTATAAGCAATTTCACTAAGTAGGCATACTGTAAATACATCTACTATATAGAGAAATATGTTATCTGCACTCGTTAACATTAATCCCAAATGGCTATATATTTAATTACAATTTTACCAACTCTCTACTTCTTCAAAATCTCCCTTGTTCTTTTAAAATTGAACATATGTTCATTATTAATGGTTACATGTTTGTTTATCCACAAGAAAAAAAAGAACCTAAATTCCAGAATCCTTCTTCCCAAAGGTTAAAAACTTTTAAGTTCCTTTAATCTCTGCACCCATATTACATCCGAGGCAGCCCATTTAATCGCAGTTGCCTTTTAAAATCATATACCACTTCTTAGTCAGAGTTCCATGTCCAGCCATTCACAAAAATAAAAGAAAAAATCCAAAATCCTTTCTCCGAAAAACTTTCCATATCTTGATTTGTTGATTGGAGTGCAAGAAAGTGGTCGGGCGTTCTTCTTTTTCTGCTGCCATGCCAGCTTTCATGGCTGCGGAGCTTCGGGACATACAGGGAACACAGAGGCAGCCGCTGCTGAGCCCCTCTCTCCCCGTAAAAAACCTATGCCTAAGAAAAAGCCTCTCCGGGCTTTTTCTATGGGGGCATCACTTCTGTGACACCCCTCCAACAGCCAGACTCAGTGTTGCCACAGAGAGACGATCTGCAAGCCCCTCTGAAGCCAAGATGACGGAGCCCGGAAGTCTCCCTCTCTGCTTTCAAGGCAAAAAAGTAGCTCACACATATGTCATCAGAGCAATGCTTAGTTTAGCCATGCATTTGGGATGTTAATTGTTATTAGGAAGGGAGCTGAAAACAAATCAGCCAATATCATAACGCCCCTCTATAAATTGATGGTGCGGCCTCATTTGGAGTACTGTGTACAATTCTGGTCACCGCACCTAAAAAAAGATAATACAGCATTGGAAAAAGCACAGAAAAGGGCAACTAGATTGATTAAAGGGATGGAACGCTTTCCTTATGAAGAAAGGTTAAAACGCTTGGGGCTCTTTAGCTTGGAGAAACGTCGACTGCGGGGTGACATGATAGAGGTTTACAAGATTACGCATGGGATAGAGAAAGTAGAGAAAGAAGTACTTTTCTCCCTTTCTCACAATACATGAACTTGTGGGCATTCAATGAAATTGCTGAGCAGTCAGGTTAGAATGGATAAAAGGAAGTACTTCTTCACCCAAAGGGTGATTATCATGTAGAATTCACTGCCACAGGAGGTGGTGGCAGCTACAAGCATAGACAGCTTCAAGAGGGGAATGGATAAGCATATGGAGCAGAGGTCTATCAATGGCTATTAGCCACAGCTTATTGTTGGAACTCTCTGTCTGGGGCAGTGATGCTCTGTATTCTTGTGCTTGTGGTGGGGGGGCACAGTGGAAGGACTTCTAGCCCCACTGGTGGACCTCTTGATGGCACTGGGGGTTTTTTTTGGCCACTGTGTGACACAGTGTTGGACTGGATGGACCATTGGCCTGATCCAACATGGCTTCTCTTATGTTCTTATGTGTCACGTTCTCAGGGTTCAGGCCGGCAGGAGTCCCAAGTCAGTCCAAGGTCAAAATCCAGGAAGTCAAGCAGGAGCCAAGTCACCAATGCAGAATCACAAACCGGAATCAGAAGTCAATGTCCAAAAGCCAAAAGGTCAGGGTGCCAAGGAAATCAAGCAGGTCAGGATCAGGAATCAGGGAGGAGCATGGATGCAAGCCAGAGAGTAGACTTGTTGCTTCCACAAGGTTACTAGGTCCTGGGTGGGAGCTATATGGGAGTCTCAATCAGCCTGCTCCCTGGGTGGCAGTGTCTCTGCTAGAACTCAGGGCTGAGAGATCTGAAGCATCAGCGTGCCTCATGTCTTCGCTCTGAAAGTTCTTTCCGGAGCCTGCTTCGAACTCTTGAGATGGGAGGAGGAGAGCTTGGAGGGGATAGATCATCAACAGCTGACACTGGTGCCTGGAGAGTGATTGATGGGCCAGCTGCTGTTTGTTCAGCTGAGGAACTAGCTGGCAACTCTTTCAGGTCTGTTAACCCTTCCAGCTTATGGCACTATGTTCTAGGCATCAAACCATTGTAAGATAACTAATAGTTAAATGCAGTATCTGTCATCTACTGATTATGAGTAGTGAAGATAAATATGATGTATTCTTTTGGATGTTCCAGTTTTTATTTAATTTGTAGGATCTTTTGTGTGATGCACAATCCTGGTTATGCTAATAGCCTATTGATGTATATTATGAGAGAGAAATCAGTAAATTACCTGGTGTATTTATTTCTTGTAATGTTTGGTAACAAAGGCAGAATGGTAGTTTAATAACAGCGTTTTGCTGTCCGTTGCTATGTGACTTTATTCAGATACTAGGCCCATTGCAGGGAAAATACAACAGGCTCTAGAAAGTGACTCTGGACAAACGTCCCTCTTTCTGTGTTCCCACCCACCCAAGGTGGCCATTTTCTGTAGGGGAACTGATCTGACTTCAGCTTTCCATCTCCTCCCTGTGAAGTAGATTAGGCTGAAGGCTGTGAGTGGTCTAAAATCACAGTGTGGACCAAAGCAGGAGGGAAACAAGGATATAAAAACACAGAGTCCACCCTGCAAAGCAGCCATTTTCTCCAGGGGAAGGGATCTTTGCCATCTGGAGAGCAGTTATAATTCTGAGTGATTGCCAGCCCTCACCTGGAGATTGACAACAATGGTTCCTCAGGAGGAAATGGCTGGTTTGCAGGGTGGAGACTGTGGCATTGTACCTGACCGAGGTCTCAAACCCCACCTTCTCCACCTCTCAAATCTCCAGGAATTTCCCAACCTGGTGTTGGCAACCTTATCTCCTTCCCTTTATCTGCCCCTCTGACTACAGCTTTCTATTGCCTCCCCCTTTCCTGCAGCCTCTACCTAGAAAAATGACAGTGTTTCTCCACAGTGGGGACCCAAACAGCTTACATGAATCTCCTTTACCCTAATCCTGTGAGGTAGATTAGGCTGAAAGTCTGTGACTGGTCTGAAATCACCCAGAGCTTCCACAGCAAGAACCTGGGTCTGGCAGACCCTGCTCTGAAGCAGTAACTGGTATGTCGCACTGGCTGTCGTGGAGGGCTGTTGTTGAATAGTAGCAAGCAGTCAGGGCCATGGTACCCAACCTCCAGGTGGAGCCTGAAGGTCTCTTGTTATTACTACTGAACTCCAGTCAACAGATCTGTCTCTTCTGGAGAAAATAACTGCTTTGTAGGGTGGACTCTATGGCATTCTATTCAGCTGAGGCCTCTCCCCTCCCCAAACTTTGTCCTCCTCAAACTCCACCCCACAATCTCCAGGAATTTCCCACCAACCCGGAACTGGCGGCCCTAATCAGGACGGGCCCCAGTGAGTTCTCCCTCAAAGACTGTCTCTCTGATAATATTGTTAGTTTTAAACACAGGAATTCATATTCTCTCTCTTCCTCTCTCACCCCTCTCCCTCTCCTTCCCTTTCCCCCCCCCCCCAGTATCTGATCTGCTGCCATGGGACACCATCCCGCCCCCCCCCCCCCGGTCTCTCACTGTTTCCCTTCCAGGGGAGGAGAGGGAGGAGCCCTCACTAGTCAAGGAAGGGCTTTCTCGGGCTCTTTCCTTCTTTCCTCAGCCAATTGAGGGAAGGTTTCTTTCTCTTCTCTGCAAAGCAGCGACAGGTCATTCAGCCAATGGGAGAGTACCTTATTCATGGCCAGTATGTTAAGGGAATTATATAAGAGTTAACCTTCGATTAGTGGTTTGTGACCCGCAGCAGTGTTATAATCTTTCTAAAGGTAGGGTGTGTTAGTGGTGCCATAATATATTGTGAAGTGAGAGATGGAGCAGGAAAGAGAGAGGGGGACAGAAGTGGGAAGACTGAAAGAGGAAAGTGGAGTTAGAAGAAGCCAACATATGAAGCTGCTGTGGTCCGTGATTCCAGCTGGCAGCAGCTCTTTCAAGTTACCAGTCTCTCTCTAAGCCCTTCTGAGTTTATTTGAAGAATTTAGGACTGACCATGGAAGGACATAATTTGTGCCTGGCCTAGCAACAGTTTCAGAGCCTGGTTTCAACCCTGGAACACGTCCGCTTAAGGACAGAATAAAATGTGTTCAGTCAAATGCAGAATATGTTTCTGTCTTAAGCGAGTGATGTCAGAGAGTTGTCTTTGTATCTGGGGTTAAGGAGAAGAGCTTCAGGATCCAAGGGTGGTTCTTTAGACAGGCTGGAGCCTTGACGTCTTTGTGTAAGTTAAGCACTGGAGAAGGTCAATCTATACAAACAAATGTAGCGAAATTTTTTTAAAAAAGTTATGTGATAAATATAAAATGGGCCCATGTTGTTGCTGAGTTCTAGATCTGGAAATGTACAACAAATTTGTTATCTAAAATGTAGTGAGAGTAATGAGATAATGATGGTTGCCTCCCTCTGTTGTGGAACTGATTGTTCCAACATTTTCAGGTTAGAAACGCCTTGCTCTGTGCCATGCCATGGGAAGGCGGTGGATACTTGAGCTGTTTAGCAACAACAGCTGGGGCCGTGGTGACTGAGCTTCAGGCCGGTTGTAAAATGACGATGACACGTATTCTAGATAATCACGTGTTTCGTAGTTCACTTCTTCCTGATGGTTATACTTCTATTTTGGAACCAATGCTCAATAGCTATTCAAGCACCTAGTCAATTACTCCGAAGCGGCATTCGAGAACTGCTATAACCATCAGGAAGAAGTGAACTACGAAACACGTGATTATCTAGAATACGTGTCATCATCATAATTTTTAATACTTCTACACAGTCTTCTGTGTGTCCTAAGTTTCTTCACAACTCTATTGGAACATTGGAGGATTTTTGAGACTTTGTCTCAGCTGCATTGCTACATTGCTCACAGCAATTCTAACAGATGAAATAAGGAACTCTTACAACAAGCAACGATACAAGCTATACACCTTTTATCTTAATTTTTTCTTTTTGTATGTATGAAGTGAATGAAACATTTATAAATAATTCTTGTATGTAAATTGAATAACATTGTTTTTTGTAATAGTGAAAGTGCATAGAAAAAATGACAAAAATGAATTAATAAGTGAAATATTGAAGTTTTGGTGTAATATATATAAGTAACTCCTTGTGAGTAAGAAATTTTGTAACACAGGTGCTCCCTCTTTACTGATCCCCAGGTGGGGACAGGGGATCCCCCGGTTTGGAAGCCCTCCCCCCCTTCAGGGTCATCTGAAAGGGAGGGGAGGGAAATGTCTGCTGGACACTCCATTATTCCCTATGAAGATCGATTCTCATAGGGTATAATGGAGAATTGATCTGCGGGAATCTGGGGCTCTGGGGGGGGGCTGTGTTTTGAGGTAGAGGTACCAAATTTTCAGCGTAGCATCCAGTGCCTCTCCCCAAAATACCCTCCAAGTTTCAAAAGGATTGGACCAGGTTCCTGGTCCAATCCTATGAGCCCCCAAAGAAGGTCCCCCTATCCTTCATTATTTCTAATGGAGGGAAGGTATTTAAAAGGTGTGCAATCCCTTGAAATGTGATGGCCAGAACTCCCTTTGGAGTGCAATGATGCTTGTCACAACCTTGCTCCTGGCTTCACCCCCAATGTTTCTTGGTTCTACCCCCAAAGTCCCCAGTTATTTCTTGAATTGGACTTGGTAACTCTATGTAGTCATTTCCTTTTTATGTCCAAGTCATCTGAAGGGCAGGGGTTTTTTTGTAGAAAAAAGCCCAGCAGGAACTCATTAGCATATTAGGCCACACCCCTGATGCCAAGCCATCTGCAACTGTATTCCTGAGCATTCCTGCTCAAAAAAAGCCCTGGATGGAAGTATACTCCCAGATATTTGAAGCTTAGAACCTGCTCAATCCAGTTACCTCTTACATTCCATTTATCATACCTCCACACTTTCTCAAAGGCAATGATTTTAGATTCCTTAAAATTTAGGATTAGTTTATTTAAATCACAATATTTGAGAAAGCGGACTAAGAGCCTTTTCATTCCAACTTGCAAGAGAGAGAGAAGTACAGCATTGTCTGTGTAAAGAAGTAGTGGGAGATAGTTTGGGACTATGGCCACCAGTTCAGCTGTTATATTTATGGCATGACTTTGATTATGTGTCTTAGAATGCTGGTCAAAGCTTTTGAGTAAAAACTGTTAAAAACTAGAAACTGAGCGGAAAACGGGTAAGTCAGCAGGCCTGGATGGCATATATCCAAGAGTTCTGAAAGAACTCAAAAGTGAACTTGTGGATCTCCTGACAAAAAAATGTAATCTTTCATTGGAATATCCTTCCAATCCTGAGGACTGGAAGATATCTAATGTCACTCCCATCTTTAAAAGGGTTCCAGAGGAAATCTGGGAAATTACACGCCAGTCTGTCTGATGTCAATACTGGGTACACTGGTGGAAACTGTTATTAAAGAGAGGATTAGTAGGCACACAGATGAACAAAAGCTATTGAGGAACACTCAGCATGTGTTCTGTAACGGAAGATCTTGTCTCACTAACCTGTTAGAGTTCTTTGAGGGGGTGAACAAACATGTGGACAAGGGGGACCCAGTAGATATTGTTTACCTTGACTTCCAGAAAGCTTTTGATAAAGTTCCTCATCAAAGGCTTCTAAGTAAGCTCAATAGTTATGGGGTAAAAGGACAAGTCCTCTTGTGGATCAAAAGCTGACATTAATAGGAAACAGAGAGTGAGTATAAAGGGGCAATTGTCTCATTGAGGGTGGTAAGCAGTGGGGTACTGTAGGGCTTAGTGCTGGGTCTGCAGCTTTTTAACTTGCTCATTAATGATTTGGAGTTGGGAGTAAGCAGTGAAATGGTTAAGTTCGCGGATGATACTAAATTGTTCAGGGTGGTGAGAACCAGGGAGGATTGTGAGGCACTCCAGAGAGATCTGTTGAGGCTGGGCGATGGACATCACCGTGGCAAATGAGGTTCAGTGTGGCCTAGTGCAAAGTAATGCACACTGGAACCAAAAATCCTAACTATAAATACACGTTGATGGGGTGTGAACTGGCAGAGACTGACCAAGAGAGAGATCTTGGAGTCATGGTAGAAAACTCACTGAAAATGTCAAAACATTGTGCAATTGCAATAAAAAAGGGCCAACAATATGCTGGGGATTATTAGGAAGGGAATTGAAAGCAAATCAGCCAATTGTCCTTATTTACTATTCAGGCCTGTTATATGTCTTGCATGGAATGTGTGTTTAGATTGTAGCCGCAGGAAGCTTGCGCCTTTTTCGAGTGGGAACCGATCACTTCAAGGCCGACGACTCCCACCTTAGAATGCCATTATCTGTAGCCATGCTTTGAGAGGATTGCTGATGTAACATTTAACCTTTGTAGTTTGCAATGCCTGCCTAAATCTAAATCCAAAAAATGCTTATTTGAAAATACGAAGAGCCTCTTTTATTGAAGGACTTGGGGACTTGACACCAATATCATAATAAAGGTAAAGGACCGAGTCGTTACTGACCCATCGGGTGATGTTTTCATGGCACCTTTTTTATGGGGTGGTTTGCCATTGCCTTCCCCATGCCCTTATATAAATTGATGCTGCAGCCTCATTTGGAATACTGTGTACAATTCTGATCACCACACCTCCGAAAAGGTATTATAGCATTGGGAAAAGTGCAGAAAAAGTCTATTAGAATTATTAAATGGTTGGAACACTTTCCCTATGAAGAAAGGTTAAAGCGCTTGGGGCTCTTTAGCGTGAAGAAATGACTGAGGGGTGACATGATAGAGGTTTACAAGGTTTTGCATGGGATAGAGAACGTAGAGAAAGAAGTACTTTTCTCTCTTTCTCTCAATATAAGAACCCGTGGACACTCAATGAAATTGCTGAGCATTTGGTCAAATAGATAAAAGGAAATACTTAAGTACATAGAGAAGCCATGTTGGATCAGGCCAGTGGCCCATTCAGTCCATCACACAATGGCCAAAAAACCAGGTGCCATCAGGAGGTTCACCAGTTGGGCCAGGACACTAGAAGCCCTCCATCTTCACCCAAAGAGTATTAACACATGGCATTCACTGCCACAGGAGGTGGTGGCAGCTGCAAGCATAGATGGTTCAAGATGGGATTGGATAAACATGGAGCAGAGGTCCATCAGTGGCTATTAGCCACAAGGTATAGATGGAACTCTCTATCTGGGGTAAGTGATACTCTGTATTCTCGGTGTTTGGGGGTGGGGGCAACAGTGGAAGTGCTTCTAATGTCCTACCATTTTAGTCTGTGTTGTCACTCTGTAGTTTTAGATTTTATATATTTAAATTGGTCTTTTATTGTTTTTACTGTTGATTGTTTTTATGATGTAACCCACCCTGAACCTGTCCTACGGGAAGGGTAGGCTAAAAATAGAATAAATAAATAAAGAGTGTTGGACTGGATGGGCCATTGGCCTGACTCAACATGGCTTCTCTTATGTTCTTAATTATTTCAGCTTATTCACAGTGCAGGTAAGCACTTAGGGGCTCTTAAAAAAAAAAACGGTTATTGCACAGATTTTACAGCTTTGTTTTTTTCCCCTTCTTGATCATTTAATGTTACTTGATGCATGAGCTCAGACTTTGTATTTATTTACTTATAAGTCCTGTGCACAGTTGGTAAAGTGAATAATATGAGCACTTATGATGTCTTTCTTCAGTAGGACACCTACTTACAAAATTGAATAACTGTGCAAATACAGTCATTGTGATTGCTTTGTGTGTGTTGAAAACCTTCTGTAGTTAGTTTTTAAAATAATTAAATCGCTGGTTTGCCACTTGCCTTAACCTTGTTAGAAATAAAATTAAAGCTTAAGAAGAAACACAGATAATGGCAATGCCACTCATATAGTCTTTTCTGGGTTATAAAAGGGGATTTAAAGGGAGCATTCTACACTGGGAAGTTAGCTGTTGGTGGATTACCACAAGTGTTTTGTGTGGAGCAATTTCTATTGAATGTCTTGGCAAATAAAGAATGTCATCAAATAAGATCTTTTGTCCTGCTGCCTCTTATATTTTCCCTTAAAAGAGACTGGAACTAAACAGTTGTACTTGGTGAGTCATTCCTGGGAGGAAGGGAAGATGTGGCGAGTGGGGGGAGACCCAAGTAGCATAATGCTGCGCCAGTTGGATTGTTCAGATGTTCTGTGCAGCTGAGGTTTTTTCTGGAGGCTGCATGAAGTCAGGCTACTGAACAAATCTGCCTCTCTTTATCTAGCAAGAAGCCACAGTTAGTTCTAACTGCAGTTAATTAGCTATACGAAAACTATCATTCAGACTCCAAATTTAGCCCTTCCAACAAACCACTTTTGGTGCCTACTTTCAGATATCTTGATAAATTAGAGTTTAATCAGAGCATATGAGACGTAAATCAAACTTTCTTTAATTTTTCAAAAAATTTTATGGAGATGGACAGCGTTCATTCTGTTACAGGGATGCCAGACACTCCCCCTCCAGTGGGGGCAGGGGTCCCTTGCTGCTAGGCTCCTCCTGTCTGTTGTGGACCAGGTGGCTGGTGGAGGGGAAGATCACCCCTCAAATGAGAGAGAAACACCCAACATTTAAATGATGTGCTTATGTGACTTCAGCATGACCCTGAAGTGGCATCGGGGAGACACTTTAGGGGTTTTGGGCCAAAAACTGGTCGAAGCTAATTTTACCATAGAGTTCTTGCCCAAAAAACAGAGTGTTTCCCTGACATCGCAGGCATGACTACGTCACTTCCAGACCACACTGAGGTCATGTGGGCATGTTGTTGAAACGTGTGAAGAAACTCCCAGCTCCCAGAGGGACCTGGCAACCTTGATTCTGTAGGATACTGGCCTCCATATGGATGCTACAGAGGCATGGTTTCCCTGCTGACAGCTCATCTCTCCATCTCTGATCAGCTGGCTGGAGGGGGGCGGGACTTGCCCCTAAAAAGAGGAAGATCCATCTGACATGCAGCAATGTGTCTATGTCACTGCCCACATGACCCAGAATTGACATCACATCTGGGACATTGGGGCGACGCTCTGGTATTTGGGCAAAAACTTCATGGTAGAAGCCAAGTTTTCCATAAAGTTTTTGCCTAAATACCAGAGTGCTGCCCCAATGTCCTGGTCCTGGGTGTGATGACAGATGGGCAGTGATGTAGACACATTGATGTACATTAGATGGATCTCGCTACTGCTCCTGGTAAGTCCCCCTTTCCCTGCCAGTTGCTAGGAGGGACCTGGCAATCCTACTGAATGGGGCTTACTCCCAGGAAAGTGTACTTAGTGTACTGCAGATGTGTTCCTTTACATGAAACGCCAGGGAAAGAAACTTTTTGTTTCTCAGGGATCTGTATTGTTGGCTTTATCCTGTGTTATGTCGGTTTCCTTTCATATGGTATTTTAGAAGAAGGAATGTTAATCTCTACTTTAGAAATTAGTGGGGCTTAATTACAAACTGAGGTTCTCTTCCTCACACGGAATGAATGTTTCCATGCCAACCTTCTCTTTTATTGTAGAAATCAATTCATTTCTTTTTAAATTGGCCCATGTGACCCAACTAACTTTGTTTTAATCATCAGTTACAGTTGCAGATCTTTTTCATAAGCAGACATATGTTTTTCCCTCCCTTCAGATGGAAGCGGTCACTTTTTAAACGATTGGATGGATAGTTAACCCCTAGTGGTTTTGTTATCTTTGAACCATTAGTGCCATGAAGAAACCCATGGTACAAAATAACCTACTGACAAACAGGATAATTCCCTTTGCATCCTTAGTGGTGGCATGCAAGGAAAGGGAAAATGATGTCTGAATATCCTTCAAGCTTTGGCCTGTTTTTACTCCTGAACCAAGCCATTTAAAATAATTTACTGGCATCTGTCAGGAAAACAAATTCTTGCAGTTAGAAAATATTTAAGAACTTTAGATTTGCTTTTCTGTAACAAACCATGCACACTTAAGTCCACTATTCCTATTCCATTGGTGGTTCAGGATAATTGCAAGCAGGGTGTAATGATAGTGTTAGTTCTTGGACCCTTGTTTGTCTCTTAGCATTTATTGTATTTGAACATGGAGATTTTATTTAGCTGTATGGGTAATTCTGTTATCTCTCACAGATTTGTTTAATTTTTTTTAACAAGCTGTTCCACTTAGATTTTACCTCCACCAGTGTAGTTGCTATCTTATGGAGATTGCTCTCGCTGTGTAACTTCCATGGTTTATAGCACACTAGTGACACACCCACACAGACAAAAGGGCATTACAGAAACAATACATTCTTGCCTTACAGTTAGTGCACTAAGCACCAGAAAACTGCACTCTTGTTCCTATTTAACTGCAAAATTAGGTTATTAAGATTAGTTCCTGTTTCAGTTCAGATTGCCTTAGGAATTTGTGGTCTGTGTATGATCTTCTCTTGGTGTTTACATAGTTGGGGTAGCTACTCTGCAGTTTTCAACATTATACTGTATATAAGAATGGTAATGTAGAACTGTGAATTATTCTCATAAAGATGGGCATTGTTTGTTCTGGAACTGGCTTAGTATACTTTTCCCAGCTGCTCTTTGGGATCACTGGACTTCATTTATAATTCAGAACCATTTCTGCTCCATCTGTTAGGAGCTCTGTTTCTTATTTTAAAACACAGTGCAAATACATCAGCATATTTTGGAAAAGAGCACATAAAAAGCAGCGTGTTTAGACACTGGATTCAGGTTGCTGTTGACGTTGCTAGTAAAATGAAATGTTTTAGCTTTTCAGAGTTTAAGGAGAGAGATAAAGAGGACCTAGCTAACAGTGTGTAAGCAGACTCATTGCTTCACCTCTTGTGGTAGCTAATAGAAAATGGAATCTGAACAGGCTGCCTCCCTTGTTTTGAGTTGTGTTAAACTAGATCTAATCACACCATTATTCTTAGATAAGAGAGTAAACAAATTTTTTAAAGGTGACGCTGCAAATCCTTGCTTCTTAACTGTGATTCCAGTGATGGGAACATTTTGTGGTTTTGCTGCTCTTGAAATGTGCAGTTGTGACTTAGGTTTACACAAAGTGTACAATGAAACAGTGTGATACAAGAATACTGTCTCAGTTTTACACAAAAGCCCATAAGAGTTAGTAGTGCCCCTTCCCCCCACCCCACCACATAGGTCCACAAGAGCCCAAGGCACTTGTAGCTTTTGAGGCCCCTGGCCCTAGTAAAAATAACCTGAGAGTGGGTATCACATTTTAGTCTGATAGAGATGTACATAAGAACAAGTTGATTTATCAAATGCAGAAAACGTGCATAACTTTACTGGATGTTACAAATTTATATTCTAATACCAAAAAATGGTGTATGATTTCCATTAAGATAAAATGCTGGAGATCTGCACAGCTTGCTCAGTGTATTGACAAAGAGTTTCCTGATAAGCAGAAAGCTGTCTCGAGCTGAAAACTTGTCTCTTAGTTCTGTGGTTAGCGTTGTTCTCTTTAAGTGTCCTGTGGCTTATCTAGAGAAAGAACACTTAAATGCAACTCTTCACTTTTGCCGTTGGTGTGGAGTATAAATGTTACAGATAAGAACATTCCGGTGAAGTCATCAGAATTTTTCCACCTTGACATTTGCAGTTGGGTGGAAACATTCTCAGATTTTGAGATTTCACAATTTCTTAAATCCATACCGTGCCGCCCCCCCCCCCTCCCCAGCCTCATTTTCATGAAAGCTTTGCCAAATGGGTCAGATGGAAGTTCATGCAGTAATCCAGGACAAGGGACATTCCAGTCTGACCCAGCATCCTATTGAATGGTGACATCCTGGAGTTTGAAGAGCACCACATTTTGGTATATTTCATAAGCAACTTTGAACTGGGGTACCTGAGACTATTGCTGTATGAAGCCTCAACCACCAAACAGTTGTCTATTGTTTACAGTACATAGTTTTACAGACATAATATTGTGTCTCTGAGCCAGTGCAAAATGTAGGAGAACAAATGATTTAATGAAATAGAGAGCCAGTTGAGATCCCCAAGCAGGAGCTAAAACTATGGCAAAAAGAACTTCAATTTTTGTAGGCTATGAAATGCCCAAGAGTTAACAATAAAACCCTTAAAAGACCAATAAACACTGGAGGATTAGAGATTCCCAACCTCTTGCTATATTATGAGATATCTTACCTTGCTTCAATTCTACGTAGGTCCACATCTCCCATGTTAGAATGGGTCCAAATGGAACAGCAAGAAATTGCTCCTTATCATTTATTTGATTAATTTATAACAAGAAGTAAAGATATCTAGATTTCCTTTAGGGAACCACTTAAAGAGACCAAAGCTAACCCAGAACTAAGAGACAAGGTTTCAGCTCGAGACAGCTTTCTGCTTATCAGGAAACTCTTTATACACTGAGCAAGCTGTGCAGACCTCCAGCATTTTATCTTAATAGAAATCATATACAATTTTCTGGTATTAGAATATAAATCAAATATTGTCACAAATGGCTAGCTAACAAGAAACCTAGAAATTTAAGTAAAAAGACATTCAATACTATGATTAACATTTGGAACAAGTATAGAAGGCAATTAGCTCCAGACATATCTATACAGTCCTCATATAGGAATCAGGCTTGGTTCCATAAAGGAAATCTAGATATCTTCTTGTTATAAAGTGGGACTTACCCATATTATAGATTTTGTACATAAAGGCAAATTCCTTGAAAAAAGCCTGTTAGAACAAAAAACAGGATTTAAATGTGGTTGCGTTTTTTTTTTCAATTACAAAATGTATTTAATTCTCCATTAGTTCAGAACGCTTTAAGTAGACCTCTTACAGATTTTGAAAAATTGCTACATTATGTAACCTATAATAACACTAAACCCTTAACTAAAGTATAACTTTTTTTCTTAACCTAGACCAAACTTCTACTTTGCCATTAGAATGCAATCCTATAAACTTATAATGCAGTGGTCCTTACCCCCAAGCGTGCTCCATCATATAAACAGTAGCATAAGCCCGATCTGTAAAAAACAATGTGGAAAAATAGGAGATTATATCCATTGCTGGTGGTCATGCAAATATATAAAATCTTTCTGGAAACAAATAACACAACACATATTTACTATTACAAACATATCCTTACCTTTGAATCCTGAGATTCTACTCCTTGGGAAATGGTCAGATCCTACCAAAAAATAAACAAAACACAGAGAGAATACATATTTTGATATCAGCAGCACAAAAAACACTAGCAGCTAAATGGGTGGATAAAGCCCCCCCCCCCCCAAGAAGAAGATATTGGATTTATATCCCGCCCTCCACTCCGAGGAGTCTCAGAGCGGCTCACAATCTCCTTTACCTTCCTCCCCCACAACTGACACCCTGTGAGGTGGGTGGGGCTGGAGAGGGCTCTCCCAGCAGCTGCCCTTTCAAGGACAACCTCTGCCAGAGCTATGGCTGACCCAAGGCCATTCCAGCAGGTGCAAGTGGAGGAGTGGGGAATCAAACCCGGTTCTCCCAGATAAGAGTCCGCACACTTAACCACTACACCAAACTGGCTCCCCAACCATATTGGCCTGGCAACAGCGCCGTTGGGATTATTTTATAATGACCAGAATATCAGTTCAAACATGAATACCTTTAACGGAAAAATATAAATCTTTTTTTATTGCTGTCTGGTTTCCAATAATTACTTACCTTTCTGAAAATGATGTTCTCCCACGCCAATTGATATACAGACAAATGATGTATTTTTAGTTTTCTCTTTCTATGATTAGCTCCTATAGATAGTAATAGAGGTATTAAATTAGTTTAGGTTGATATGATTATTTTATATAATTCTGTGTATATTTTTTCTTTTTTTCTAACTATTTTATAATTTTACTTGGAATTTATCTTAATAATTAAAAAAAATAATAGAGGGCCAGTATGGTGTAGAGGTTCAGTACTGGACTAGGATCTGGGAGTAAGATGTGAGCTTCTTTGGGTCCCCGTTAGGGAGAGCAGCAAGGGTATAAATAAAGTGAATAAAGTCATTCCTATCAGTGTTTCTAGCTTGGGCTGGTCAGTAAAATATTGCCCTTGTACTTGTTATACAAACGTGAAAACGTCAAGGTAGCAGAGATTAACTTGGCAAATTTACCACCACTGCTTTGCCAAGTACATTAGAAGGTACGTTATAACCAAATACCAAATCTGCCCTCTCTTTTCTCAGCAATGCCATTTTTTGCCCACACTTTCTACTACTTGCTCCTTCTGTGTTATGCAGATGCCTTGTCGGTAATGTTCCTATTTGCCTTCACACTGTTGTGTTCTTGTATGAAGTAGTTACTGCAATTTCATCCCTGAAAGATTATTCATGGGCGGTCACCAATCTGGCGAGGGGAACTGCAGTAAGAAGGGGAAAATAAAACAACCCAAGAAAGGAAGTTTATCTCATCTCCGCTGTCAGAAGAGGGCCAGTTTTACCCATTTCCATTCTTTCCCACTCATAACCAATACTCCCTCTAAGCTAGGGTTGCCAAGTCCAATTCAAGAAATATCTGGGGACTTTGGGGGTGGAGCCAGGAGACATTGGGGGCGGAGCCAGGAGCAAGGGTGTGACAAGCATAATTGAACTCCAAGGGAGTTCTGGCCATCACATTTAAAGGGACAGCACACCTTTTAGAATGCCTTCCTTCCATAGAAAATAATGGATAGGGGCACCTTCTTTTGGGGCTCATAGAATTGGACCCCCTGGTCCAATCCTTTTGAAACTTGGGAGGTATTTTGGGGAGAGGCACTAGATGATATACAGAAAATTTGGCACCTCTACCTCAAAAAACAGCCCCCCCAGAGCCCCTGACACTCGCAGATCAATTCCCCATCATTCCCTATGGGAATCGTTCCTGGAGGTGCATAATGGCTGTGGGGGTGGAGCTTCCCCCGCTGGCCAGCTGGCTGGGGGAGGGGGGAAGCCTGTAAAACCAGGGGATCCCCCGCTGGGACCTGGGGATTGGGAAGCCTACTCTAAGCTGTGTAGTCTTGTGAGCAAAAATTCTACTTTGTGAGCTACTGGCATTAAAGTTGTGAGCTACTGCATCAATTAGTTTGCTCTGGGGCCATTTTCCCTGAGCGAAGACAAAAATGTGTGAGTTGGTGGCTAAAAAACTGAGTTAGCTCACACTCATTCAGCCTAGAGGGAACACTGCTCATAACTGTTTCTCCACATGGATCCCACAACTTCAGGAGTAATCTTTCTGGGTGCTGCAAGGGCCTGCTTATAAGGCGGGAAATCAGGAAAAATCCATATCACTCAGCATGCTGTCAGATGGTTGCATCTAAATTGGTGTGTGAAGTAAGTACCTTTGTCATAATTGCCAGTAGGTAATGACTTCTGTTTTACAAACATGTCTCCAGCTGTCCATCTCAAGAAACTTGGCAGGTTATGAGGTAGATGTGAAATAAGGGCACTCATTGAATTTGGCAGGCTTAGATGCTAAACTGCATGCTACTAAATGGACTAGTTTTCCAGGAGAATGGGTTTTTCAGGAAGATGCTAAAGCATCAGAACGTGATCTGATTTAGCAAGATTATTTTGAGTTAAATTTAGTAAACTTTCCCAAAGTTCTCTGTGTTAATTTTAGATTCCACTAGCGACCTGTACTTTCCCCTAAACTCACCACTTCAGAGCAGATAACTGGCACAGCTCTGGCTCCAGTTTGTTGGCAAAAAAAGTATGAATTCTGAACATGCGTGCTTGAACAGAGCTGACAGATTTTTATTTGGGTTTGGAAGACAGCTAGAAGCAAAGGCCTTGGAAAGGCTTAGGGGAAATCCTGGTGCCACATGGCAGAGCACATTTGCTAAATTTGGGATAATGAGTATTTTTGGATCCTTCAGAGTGTAATCCTAAACTGATCCTATTCCACTTTAATAAATGGTTACTAATGGATTTTTTTCTGTCATTTCAGACAGACTTGTTTTAGTAGACAGACTTGTTTTAGTAACCAGCTGCTAGTGGCAGTATAATAAAAAGTAGAGAGTCGAGACATCACCCTGCCAACAAAAGTCCGTATAGTCAAAGTGATGGTATTCCCAGTAGTAAGGTATGGCTGTGAGAGCTGGACCATAAGGAAGGCAGAGTGCAGAAGAATAGATGCTTTTGAGATGTGGTGCTGGAGAAGACTCTTGAGAGTCCCTTGGACTGCAAGAAGATCAAATCAGTCAGTCCTAAGGGAAATCAACCTAGACTGTTCACTGGAAGGTCAGATGCTGAAGCTGAAGTTCAAATACTTTGGCCACCAAATGAGAAGGGAGTACTCCCTGGAGAAGATCCTGATGCTAGGAAAGACAGAAGGCAAAAGAAGAAGGGGACGGCAAAAGATGAGATGGCTGGACAGTGTTACTGATGTAACAAACACGAATTTGAGCAGACTTTGGAAGATGGTGGAAGACAGGAGGGCCTGGCGTGACTTTGTCCATGGGTCGCAAAGAATCAGAATTGACTGTGCGACTGAACAACAACAAAAAGTGGAATTTATTTACCTGTTCATACAAACCTGCTTGCATTACATTTGCGAAGTGTACCTGAGCTGTTGTTGATGTAAACGGCTTTCTTCCGTTTTCAAACCCTTAATTGCACTTTTGAATCACTGTAATGTGTTTGAAACGCCAATAGTGCTTCCTGAAATGCCACTTCCCCCACCCTTTTTTGCCACACATGCGATCTTCCTCTGAGTTTTTTTATACGTTCTGTAGTGAGCACTACCTTGTTGAATCTGAGCACATCGGCTTTGTTATCTTTCTCTTTTGTGGACCTAAATAAAAACTTACCTTGCATTTACAACCAGTGTCCCCTCTAAGCTGAGTTAGCATGAGCTAGCTTGCAGATTTTTAGCCTCCAACTCACACATTTTTGTCTTCGCTCAGGAAGGATGACCCCCAGAGCACAATAATTTGTGCAGTAGCTCACAACTTTCATGCCAGCAGCTCACAAAGTAGAATTTTTGCTCACAAGACTTTGCAGCAGAGTCTATAGAGATTTTTCCCGAGTGACAGAGCATCCCCCTGGTGTAATAACATCTCTTCTGGGTGTTGTCATCTTGCTGGGTATTTCACGCGTGTGAGGAGGATCCCCCGCTAGGAGCCATGTAGGACTTGGCAACCCTAGTCTAGGGACCTGCCAATCAAATGTTGCCTGGAAATTAATTGCCTTGGCACCGGCCTGTCTGCTAAAAATGAACGGATAATAACACAAACTGCTAAAAAAAAGAAAAGCCATTTTGTTTTTATTTTGTGCGCAGCACCGTTTGCCAAATTAAGAATTGTCCGTTTTAAACACAATGCAGTTTGTCTGTCAATTTGTGCCCATCCCTAGTCCAGACATCTCAGTAGGACTGCTGAAGCACTAAAGTGCAAGACTGGTTCAGTGAGGTAGTGCTCACTATAGAACATTCTTTTTTAAAAAGCCTCAGATCACGTGTGTGGCACTGTTTGAAATTACCATAGCGCTTCAGAGACAGCTCATAAACAGAAGGAAATTTGCTGTGTGAAACCCCTGTCCTTACTCAGTGATGGGCCAACAAAGACAGGTTGCTTACCTGTAACTAGATTTTCGAGTGGTCATCTGTGCATTCACACTCATGGGATATAGCACCTGTGCCAATCCCCCGAATCGGTACCTAAAAAGCCCAGGATTTTTTCGCGCTCGGCACCAGTGGGCATGCACAGGCGTCCCAGTACGCATGCTCACCGGAGCCAGCACGCAGATCCCGCCAGTTCCTTCTTGACCACTGGAAGCCCCCTAATATAGGGAGACCGTCAGCAGTGGGGAAGGAGGGCAGGTAGTGTGAATGCACAGATGACCACTCGAAGATCTACAGTTACAGGTAAGCAACCTGTCTATCTTCTTCGTGGTCTCTGTGCTTCACATTCATGGGAGATTAGCAAGCAAGATATACCTATAGGTGGGAAGATGGTCAACCAGAAGAGACAGCTTGCAGCACCACAGCTCCCAGACGAGTCCTCTGCTGAGCATGCACATCCAGAGCATAGTGCTTCATGAAAGCATGCAGAGAGGACCAGGTGGCAGCCTTGCACACGTCCATCAGGGAAACGCCTTTCAGGAACGCCACCGAAGTCGCTATCGCTCTAGTAGAGTGTACACGAATGGGCCCAGGCAACGGCTTCTTTGCCAGCAAGTAGCACAGTTTAATAGTCTCAGTGAGCCACTTCGAAAGCTGTTGAGATGAAATTCTGGAACCCAACTTAGGAGCAGCAAAAGAAACAAAAAGACGCTGGTCCTGGCGAAAACTCTTAGAACGACTCAAATAAAACAGTAACACATGCTTAACGTCCAAAGTGTGCCACCGACGTTCCTCATCTTAGGAAGGTGTGGGATAAAACGTGGGTAACCAAATGTCCAATTTAAGGTGAAACTGGGAAACCACCTTAGGAAGAAAAGAAACATCGGGAGTCAACACTCCAGATTCATTAAAAATTAAATATGGGTGGTCACAACGCATAGCCATGAGTTCCCCTACACGGCGTGCCGACGTGATAGCCACCAAAAAAGCAGTCTTCCATGACAGAAGTTGAAGAGAACAGGTTGCCATTGGTTCGAAGGGACGCCGAGTCAACCTGTCCAAAACTAAAGGCAAGTCCCACAACTGTGGAGGTGATCTTGATGGAGGATGCAATCTGAGCAGTCCTTTTAGAAACCTCTTCGAATGAGGATGAGCAAAAACTGAATGCCCCTCAACAGGCTCATGGTACACTGATATTGCTGATAAATAAACTTTAACAGAAGAAAAGGAAAGTCCTGCATCCACCAAAGACAACAGAAAATCAAAAATCACCAACAGACCCACCCGTTGGGATGAGACCAAAAACTGAAGAAACTTTCCTCACTTCCTGTCATAGGAAGCACGGGTAGACAACTTTCTACTATTTAGAAAGACATGTTGGACTCTGCTGGAGAACTCACAGGGTTGATGAACCACGCTGTCAGCTTTAGATGAGGCACGTTGTGATGGAACACGTGTCTGTCCTGGGCTGGCAGAAGCTCCGGTTCTGCCGGAAACTGATAGAAACCCCCCTCGCTAATTGAAGCAAGATTGGGAACCAGATCTGCCGAGGCCACCACGATGTCACTAGAATGCATTGTGGTCTCTCCCTCGCAATTTTGTTGACAACTCTTGTCAGCAGTGGCAGAGGCGGAAACAGATATAGGAACCAATCGTTCCACAGGAACATCAGGCCGTCTCTCAATGACTCTGGATCCATGCCCCCCCTGGAACAGAACAGAGGACACTTCCAATTCCTGACTGTGGCAAACACATCCACCTGAGGATACCCCCAGAACTGAAACATGGGTTGAAGGAAGCACTACTGCATCTCCCACTCGTGCGGAGATGCTGCTCCTCTGCTCAACGAATCCACCTGCAGATTGAGCACCCCTGGAAGGTGCGCAGCCTTTACATAAATGCCATGCTCCAGGCACTCCATCCACAGTTCTATTGCTAGCGCACAGAGCCGTTGAGAGACTGTCCCACCCTGCCTGTTGACATAACAAAGGGCTGTAGTATTGTCCGTCAACAGGGCCACAGCCTTCCCTGCCACCATGGGATGGAAAGACCGAAGGGCAAAATGAATTGCCAACAGTTCCAGATAATTTATGTGGCAACGAGTCAGCTGTGGAGGCCAAGGGCCCCCCACACACAGAGAATCCATGTGAGCACCCCAGCCCCACAAAGACACATCTGTGGTGATCGTAACTGTCATCACAGGTAGATGGAAGGGAGCTCCCTGACAGATATTGTCTCTGGATTTCCTCCATTGCAGGGTCCGGAGGATTGAGGGTGGAATTGTAAACCTCTTCCGAGGTGAGTCCCGTAAAGGCTGAAACTGTCTGAGGAACCACAGTTGAAGACCTCTCATTCTCAATATTGCAAACAGCAGCACGCTTGTAGTCACCGCCATCAGCCCCAGCATCCACTGCAGCTGCTGTGCTGTGCCCCATTTTCAGCTTTGGAAAAGATGGGTAAGATTGATAATGTCTATCGTCTCTGCTGAGGCAGAACAGGGCAGTGAAGGCTTGTGTCCAGCAAGGCCCCTATAAATTGAACTGTCCATGATCGTGTAAGATGAGACTTTGTCATGTTGACTTGCAGACCTAAGGTGTGAAGAAGATGAAGAATAGTTGCAATATGGCCGGATAGACATTCTTCCAACTCCGCCACAAGGAGCTAGTCATTGATATACGGAAAGACGACTATGCCTTGAAGCCAGAGATGTGCGGTTACAACACTCATCATCTTGGTGAACACCCGTGGTGCAGGGCACAGGCCGAATGGAGGGGCTTTGTACTGAAAATGGTTGGAACCTATTGCAAAACAAAGGAAACGCCTGTACAAAGGATGGATGCTGATGTGGAAGTAGGCATCCTTGAGATCCAGCGTTGCCATCCAGTCCCCTTGGTTGATGAGGGGAAGGATTGTTTGCAGGGTGGACATCCTGAATTTCTGGCACACGATAAACTTGTTCAGATTTCGAAGGTCCATAATTGGTCTCAATCCCCCATCCTGTTTGGGAACCAGGAAATAACGAGAATAGAACACCCCCCCCCCCCGTTCTGGCCTCTACTGGGACCGGTTCTATGGCTTGTTTCTGCAAGAGGTTGCTCACCTCCGCCAGCAGAGGTGGGGAAGGGGGTGTGGTAACAATCACTGACTGAGTTGGAACCTGAACAAGTCTCTTGTATCCTTCTGCTACGATGGAAAGAGCCCCCCTTTCTGTGGAGATGGACTCCCAAGCCGGAAGATATTGATGGAGGCGGATATATGACGAAAGAGGGGCGGCAGTGCGTGCTACAGAAAAGTCAAAGGCCCTACTTCTGTGGGTGGGCACCCTTAGATTTGCCGGTGGTTTGAGATGCTGAAGCAAATCTGTTCTTATTATTTCCCCTATAGGGAGACCTACTCTCTGGTTGTGAAGAGCGAGGTCTCCAAGGCTGGTCAGGGGAGAATTTCTGGTAGGGCCTCTTGGGCCAAGATTTATGCCATTGCTTAGACTTGTCAGCCCTAGAGGAAGCCGGGACACCCAGGTTTCTTGAGGTCTTTATGTTTTTGTCCATCAAAGGACCCTGTCTGTGGTTGAACTGAAAAGACCGTCACCCTCGAAAGGTAGGTCTTCAACATAGGTTCTGGTGTCAGGCTGAAGAGCTGTAGACCTTAGCCAAGAGTGACGACACAGGGAAATGGCAGAAGTGATGATTTTGGCCGATACATCCACCATGTGCTTTGCTGCAGCCAGTTGTTGCTTAGCCACAGCAAAGCCCTCCTATTGCAGCTTCTTAAACGAAGATCGCTTCTCCTTGCTCAAGGAAGACAAAAGCGATATGAGTTGCTCCCAAATAGAGTATTGGTAGCGAGCCATGCACGCAGCATAGTTGGAGACCTTTACTCCCAATGCTCCAGCTGAATAGAATTTTCTGCCTGCATTGTCTAATTTCTTGCCCTCTTTGTCAGGTGGAGAAGAATGGGTCTTTCGCGCCTTAGAGGATGAGTAGACCACCACTGAGTTGGGCTTGGGGTGGGCGAGCAAAAACTCAGCACCAGCCTCCTGTACCCGATACATATGGTCCAGTCTCCGCGTAGAGATCGGTGTAGATGCCGGCTTTGCCCAGGGCTCCTTCACTGCCTGCAGGATAACTTTGGTTACTGGAAGGGCCACAGCCGTCGATGTGTCTCTCTGCATTATATTGAAGATGGTGTCATTGATGACTGGCTGTGGTTGAACCACTGCGAGGGAGAGGGAGTGTGCCATCCGCTTCACCAGGTCCCCATAAGACTTCAGATCTTCCGATGGAGATATGGGAAGGTCCTCAGCAATATGCGACTCTGATGAACGTTCCACTTTCCTGTCAGGATCATTGGTACCGACCTCAGAGCCCGATGACGAGGAGTCTCTTCTCATCGAGTGCTCAGAAAGTATCGGGGTTGAAGCTCGCTCAGGTGACCGCAGCAACACCGACGAGCGTGCTTGCACTTCCTCCACCTGCTCTCTGCATCGCTGAGGAGGGATCGATGCTGATGCACGATGCATGGAGTGATGCGAAACCCTCGAGAGATGCGAGGCTCCTGACCACTGATCCCATTCGGGGAAGTCACGTGTAGGGTACCACTGGTATGGCGTGTACGGGTAACCATAGGAACAAGGCCACTGACATTGATCCCACGGCAGAGGTGGCTGGAAATGTTGAACCATAGCAGCCGGTTCAAGCTCTCTCCGTCCCATAGTCAGTGGAAGAGGTGCCAGGGGTTCGTTCGGCGCCGAAGCCTCGATCTCCGATGCCGAACCACTGTCACTCCGACAACGCGATCCCAATCTCGATGAATGGGTGTGCTGGGTCAGGTATATTTCCTACTCAGATCCCTACAGATGGATCGGCTGCGAACCTCTGCTTCTTGACACTGAGGGACTCCGCAGGCGCAGAGATGCCAGGATCTTCTGGGGTGGAGCAGCTTGCATCGATACCGAAGCATCCCGAGAAGAAGTGCGAGAAAGTCTGTTCTTCCACTTCTCCTTTGACTTAGACTTCTTTGGGAGGGATGATCGGGTCCCCGAATCGTCCCAACGTTTCTTGGCTGGAGTCACCACTAACCCTTCAGAGGGTCGTTTTGTGGGTCGGCCTTGCTCGGTCAGCATATCAGTCTGATGATGGACCGATGGATGTAACTGTCAGGGCCTGGGTGGCTTCCCCCATCGATACCGACGGGCCCGTTGCCATTTTCGGTGGACGAAGAGCTGATTCTACGAGTGCCGCTGATAGCCTTGCCGCCTGGTTTTTGCGGGTTTGCTTCGAGAAACTCAAGAAATGCGGGCACGAATCGACTCGGTGTCCCTCGCCCAGACACAATAAGCAGAGGGAGTGACCGTCAGGAGGTGCAATTTTGCTACCACACTTGCGGCAACATTTTAAACCCCCCCAACGCCTTTCCATAGGCACCAGAACCCACACAGAACGATTTCTGAGGGAATGGGGGGAAAATAAAGCCCCGAAGGGCAAGTCCAACAACAGTCTTTTTTGTTTTTGTTTTGTTTTAAACAACAATAACTAACTATAACGCTTAACTACTAACTAAGAAAACAACAAACGGGCTATATTTATTTATTATTTATTACATTAAACTTCTATCCCGCCCTCTCCACAAGCAGACTCGGGGCGGCTCACAACATTCATTTACACAAATTAAGAACAGCAAGTCAATAAAATCTATAAAACAGTAATACAATTAAAAAATTTTTAAAAACTATTTTATGGTGCGGTATCATTACTATATTGGCGGTTCTGCTTTCCAGACGGTGATCACCGAGTACTCTACTGATGTCTGGTGGCGGCTCTCTCTCGGTTTAAACATCAAAGGCCTGTCGAAACAATTCGGTCTTACAGGCCCTGCGGAACGTAGGAAGGTCCCGCAGGGCCCTTATGGCCTCCGGGAGAGCATTCCATAATTCTGCCACCAAAATATAATAATGAGAAAATCCAAAAAATTACCAATACCGACGGGAGCAATCGAAAGGAGATCCTATCAACGTGGTGGTCAAAAAGGAACTGGCGGGATCTGCGCACTGGCTCTGGTGAGCATGCGTACTGGGATGCCTGCGCATGCCCATTGGTGCCGAGCGCAAAAAAATCCCAGGCTTTTTAGATACCGATTCGGGGGATCGGCGCAGGCGCTACATCCCATGAGTGTGAAGCACAGAGACCACGAAGAAGATTGAATAACATCCGGTTCAGAATAGTAATGTGAAAAGGCTCCAGGTCTGTTCAGTGGGGCTAACTCCCTGGAAAGTGTTCTTAGAATTGCACTGTTAGAATACCTGACTCCTACTGAGTTATCTTGGAAGTGTTTGGAGACTCAATGAGGAAAAGTTGTTTTGGAATCTAAAAAATGCCTGTTTCTATTTGCTGGGCAACTTCATTAATGTTTGTGGGAGTCCCTTCAGTAAGGGCAACAATATGCTTTATGGTAGCATGTGGCTGTTGGTTTGTATTTCTTCAGTTTTTATTCTTCCTCCACCACCACCACCACCCTCCCCCAGGCTTGATGTCTGTTAATGAGTTCTGTACAGCCCCATAGGTAGGAGCCAAGGGGGGGGGGGAGCCATTTAAATTGCGTAGGAGGCCGGTGAATGCTCTTTCCACTTCTCCTACATGATATGGAGCCCACTGATCAGCTGATTCGTGGGCCCTTTAAATGGGAGAGGTAGTGGCTGTCCTGGGTGTCTCCCTGTGCAATTTAAATCACACAGGAAGGAGAGGGGCAGCCCTGGGAAGGGGGTGTGAGGGGCCCCAAAATCTATCAGGGGGCCTGGGCCCCTGGTTAGCTATGGGTCTGGTTCTATGCATGTTAATTTCTGGTGCAGAGTGCGCTTCCTTTTCCACTAAAATTTGTGCATGCTCAGGGGCTCACAGAGAAACACTGCTCTTCTGCAAATGGAAGTTCGAGAGGAACTCTATCATTAAGCACTCTTCCTCTCTCTGGAGGCTTTTGAACTCATTCATGGAATCAAAGCCTGTATTGTGATTTTACATGAGTTTTAACCCTTTAAAAAAACATAATTAGCTTTCCTGTGGCATAGCAGTAGGCTGTAAATTAGGTGATTCTGTTCAATTTCAGAGCACTTTAGTTCATTGGGACAGGTTTGATGGTGTTTCACATTCTGCCCTCTCATCTACAATATGGTGGCGACCCTCTAGGGCAAGGGTATGTAACTAATTTGTTACGGGGGCCGGATCTGACATAAATGAGACCTTGCTGGGCCAGGCCATGTGGGGTTGGGCCATGTATGTACCTATTTAAGATTAGGTAGCAGAGATATAAACTTTATAAAGGATTCAGGCAAACACAATTAAATTTTTTTTTTTTAAAAACTTAAACTAAAATATGCATAAAACATTAGCACCTGTTGGCCTTAAAGGTACTTTCTTTGTATTGCTCCCATGGGAGCCAGGGAACTGGGCAAAGAAAGCTGCGGCTCTTTCCTTCCTTCCTCAGGGGACCAGGAAGGGGAAGAGCCTCAGCCGATAGAAGGAAGAGAGACTTGGCTCAGTAGCTCTGCTGTGTGATTGAGAGAGCCTGGCAAAGCAAGCTCCCCCTCCCCCCTTCCTCTCCAATGGAGGAGCCTCAGCCAATGCAGAAAATAGAGGCTTTGCTCTGTTCCATGGGACTGAGCAAGCCTGGCAAAGCAAGCTGTGATGCAGCAGGAAGCAAGAGAAAGGGAGAAGGAAGCAGATGACAGTCAGTTGCTCGGAGGCTTGATAGGAGCCCTCTGGGGGTCTGATTTGGCACCCAGACTGCATGTTTGACACCCCGGTTCTAGGTTTTCGCGAACAGAGACAAACAGAGGTAGTTTGCCATTGATTGCCTCTGCGTAGAGACCCTGGACTTCCTTGGTGGACTCCCATCCAAGTACTAACCAAGGGTTGATCCTGCTTAGCTTCCAAGATCTGATGAGATCAGGCTGGCTTTGCCCATCAAGGTCAGGGCCATCTACAATATGCGGAAGTAATACCGATCTTGTTTTTGTGACTGTTGTGCAAGGGAATGAGGGATGCATTTGAACCACTGATCGCACTTCTGAATAAAGCAGTTTCTTCTAACAAATTCATTGTTAAGTATAGATATTTCACGGGGTCTTTTCTTAGTGATCGCTCTAGGGTTTTTAAAAAAGCTGTTATGAAAAGCAATAATGAATGCCTTGGAAGTACAAAAACTTCAAGCAAAATATTTTGGTTTTAACAGTATATATTTCTGTAGGGTCTGTTTACCCATGCAGGAGTTTCCAGCGGCAGTGAGGTAGTAGAATGGAGGGCACCACTTCAGAGTAGGAGGGGGAGGATCAGTTTTTAAATTCTCTCCTACTGGAGAATTTCCTGCTAACAAAAAATGGGGGGTGGGGGGTGGGAGCAAGCAAAGAACCTTTCTTCCTGGCATGCTCGTTGTTGATTTGCATGTAGGTTTTTTCCTTCTTTTTTTTCATACAAAGGAACGTCCAATTTGGGATTTTCTACCTGGCACATGTACCTCTGATTGCGCAGGCGCGCGTATTCCTTTGTTGCTCTTCTTGTGTCACTTGTGTGTAGACTGCTCTCTCCTTTTTAGCAGTTGTGCTGTCTCAGTTCTTCTGGCAGTTCCTTATTTAATCTGTCCTCTGGGTATGCGTTTGTTTCTGCATAGACGGAAATTGGTTGTGTCCAGGGTGAGATGGGGGGGGGGGGCAGGAATACTTGGTGTGAGAATTTGTTGCTCAGCAAGGTTTCCCCCTGCATTCTGAGCACAGGTGCTCTTGCCCATTGTCTACCAGAGCCTGAAGACTGCAGTCTCTCTCCGCCCCCTCTTTCCTTTTGTTATGCTCTGCTGCACAATGCATTTGCATATACACAAGGAGGGATTTATGCAGTGTCCGACATTGTTCAGCCAGTCTATTTGTGTGTTGCTTAACGATTGCTTAAAGATTAGCTTCAAAATAATTGGGCTTTTTTTTCCTCCAGATGTCCCTTACTCAAGATGTGTTTTCCACTTGTAGAAGGGAGTAGGGATAGTATTTTTTTTTTTTTTTTTGCTGCAGAACTCCCAAAATTTCCCCTCTGGCTCTTGGAGGTCTGAGCAAGCGCAGTGGTGTAAGCCTCTTGTTGGGGAGACTGCTTTTATGACTAGCTGCTGTTGATTCATTTCAGCTAGCTAATGCTGAGTAAGAGGTTTGTAGCTGGGACTGCGCATGACCTCAAATATATCTGTGTCTTATGCACAGTTGCATTATTTTTCTTCTGAGGTATATATAACTGACACCCTCCTATGAGAGAGGCTGCCTTCTCAGCTACCAATGTCATTGTTCTTTCTCTCCATCCCCCCCACCCCAAATAGGCTGGCCCCGGGACTATCAACATGGCTTCAGGAGTTCAAGATTATAATCGAACGGAGTCTGATAGATTAAATGAGATCAAAGGCCATCTTGAAATTGCCTTGCTGGAAAAACACTTTTTGCGTAAGTACAGAGGATTTTTTTTTTTTTTACACTGAATTGGATTGCTTTGTGTGTGTGTACAGGAAAGAGAGTTCTACAACGTTACCTAATCTTATCATAAGCTGTTTGTAATGTATTAGCCCCATTTGGTATGATTCACTCATTTTGTAATTGGCAAACTGTAAGAGTTTCCACATTGCAATTTGATATCATAATGTCAAAGTGATTTAGAAATGGGGGTGGGGAAGAGGCAGGAGGTGGAGCTTTTTAAATTGTCTGCTTGTGCAGTTGATGGATTGTGTCAAACGGCACACACCGGAGCTTTATTTTCAGTACGCCAACCAGATGCAGTGTGGTAACCCCAAAGCTTTTTAACTTTTGAAGAGGAGGCACTTTTCAGGTGCCAGCACTGGGCATGTTCCTTTTGGGAATCTAATAGTGTAAGTGGTGTGGTTAAGCCATGTGCATTACCTAGTTTTGTTTATGTTCATGATTTATAGACAATGTGTCGTGTGGGTAAGAGCGTGTGCTTGCAAATATGTGCATTGCATTTCTAACACGCACCCCCTTCTCTTCGTCACTGTGCACAATAGCTTCATGTATTTTAATGTACAGATTGAAAAACTAAAATTGTTTTTTTTAAAAAAAAAAAAACCAGCTACAGTACTTTTACCAAAACATGCTTGTTTGAGCTTCAGACAGACGCTCTATCGTATGTGCATGTGAGAATAAACAAGTCATAAAAACCTAGAGATTTATAATCACAGTCTTCTTATAGCACAGTCCCATCTATGTTAACTTGGAAGAAGCTTTGTAGGTGTTTTCATTCTGCTCGGCCACTGGCTTGGAGAAACATAAGCATTATTGCTAGATGTAATTTGATTGGAATTTATATGTGATTGTATGTAGCTATCTTATCCAAATCTCAAACAAAAGTTATAAAACAATGTGAAAGCTTTTGAGTTCTCCATGGCCGAGGACCTGCCTACCTTAGGGACCACCTCTCTCCACATGTTCCCCAAAGAGCACTAAGATCTAGCTCCCAAAACCTTTTAAGGATCCCTGGACCAAAGGAGGCCAAACTGAAAGTAAGGAGGGAGCAGGCCTTCTCTATAATGGCCCCCCACTGGTGGAATCAACTACCGGAGGAAGTGCGAGCCCTGCGGGACTTTAATCAGTTCCGCAGGGCTTGCAAAACCACCCTCTTTCTGCAAGCTTATAAGGAACCCTGAAAGCGATATCCAGCCATCGGAATACATCTACTGAAAATAGCACCTTAATTTATTGTAGCTTTAAATTTTTATGTAACTGTTTTTAAATGTATTTATTAACTGTATTTTAAAATTGTTTTATACAAATCATGGTGTAGACCATGTCCTGTCAGCCGCCCTGAGCCTGATTCGGCGGGGAGGGTGGGATACAAATAAAATTTATTATTATTATTATTATTATTATTATTATTATTATTATTATTATTATTATTATTATTTTATGGGGATGGATTTGTAGAAATAATAATAATAAACAAAAACGGTGGGGGAGACCTTTTAGGCTATGATCTTACACATTTCAGTCTACTTTTTTTTTTAAAAAAAAAATCATGCTGATTAAGAGTTTTGGAGACCTTGAAAATTTTTGCAACTGTTTTGTGAAATTTTGGTTGGTCCTAATAAAAGTTATTTTCTGTTTGGATTTTTATATGGACCAATAAAGCCATCTGAAATTTCTGTCACTTTTGGAATGGCTGATTTTAGGATTTCTTTGACTGCGTGCTGATGTTCTGCGTTAGGATTGCGCTTATGGTGGTTTTTTGGGCCCTCTTGAAAACACAAAGATCCTGCCTCCCACGGAACGTTGGTTCTGTAGCCTAGAGGCCATGGCAGAGAAAGCCCAATCAGAACTGTGCATCAGCCTTCCTTAAAAGGCACATTATTCCCTACAGATCTCACAGATTTTTCCCCCTACAACTTTGCCCTCTGCATAATAGCCATGGGATCTTGGTCACTGCCAGGATAAGAGCGTGTTGCCTAATTGATGTGGTAGATGAGCACATCAGGGACTGAAAGGGCAGAGTCTCTTCTCATCCCTCAGTGTACATAGTCCATATGACAGCATTGACATATTGAGTCACACTGAGATTATAATCAGTGCAAAGAGAGAGATCCTGGTTTAATTCAGATTTGATTCTCTAGATTTTGGAGTTGTTCTCAGGGTACAGTTGGAGGGCGTGTGATATAGCCATCTTGCAAGTCTAGTCTGGCCATGTCTGGATGGGAGACCTTTTGAGCACCTTACATGCCTGCCTTGAATTCCATCGTAAAAGTACAACAGACTATAAATGCAGTAAAACAAATAAACCCACACACACTTCCTCCAGTACTAAGCAGGCCTCCAGTTAAGATCTGTTTCAAGCCCTGTTCTCTTCAGAGGTGAGGCAACAAGAAACAGAGCCCTTGCTTTGGTGGCATGTTGTCTTTGGAACATCCTCCCCTTTGAGACTTGCTGGGGGCTCACTTTACTGTCTTTCAGGCATCAGGCCAAAACAAACCTTTTTACCAAACTTTATTTTTCCAGCTTTTTTAGTCTGAGGTCTGTTTTATGGATAGTTTTATGTCATTTACATCCAGCGGCTTGTCGTTCTTGCACTGTTAACTTCTTATTTTAATTGTAAACTGCCTCAAACAGGACTCTGATGAGGTGGCATAGAAATAAGAACATAAGAGAAGCCATGTTGGATCAGGCCAACGGCCCATCCAGTCCAACACTCTGTGTCACACAGTGGCAAAAATTTTTATACATACACACACACTGTGGCTAATAGCCACTGATGGACCTCTGCTCCATATTGTTATCTAAACCCCTCTTGAAGGTGGCTATACTTGTGGCCGCCACCACCTCCTGTGGCAGTGAATTCCACATGTTAATCACCCTTTGGGTGAAGAAGTACTTCCTTTTATCCGTTTTAACCTGTCTGCTCAGCAATTTCATTGAATGCCCACGAGTTCTTGTATTGTGAGAAAGGGAGAAAAGTACCTCTTTCTCTACTTTCTCCATCCCATGCATTATCTTGTAAACCTCTATCACGTCACCCCACAGTCGACATTTCTCCAAGCTAAAGAGCCCTAAGCGTTTCAACCTTTCTTCATAGGGAAAGTGTTCCAGCCCTTTAATCATTCTAGTTGCCCTTCTCTGGATTTTCTCCAATGCTATAATATCCTGTTTGAGGTGCGGCGACCAGAATTGCACACAGTACTTCAAATGAGACCGCACCATCGATTTATACAGGGGCATAAATCTTTTTAATCAATCTATTGGTAATTTGGGAGTGAGGTTCGAGTTGCCAGTCTATGCTTGGGCTCAAATCCTGGAGAGTGGCCACAAAGCAGCTGGATCTGCATGCGCAGAGCCCTAAATCCTGCAGATTGGGAATGGTGAGAGAGGACTGAATTTATTCCCCAGTTGACCTTCCTGAACAGTGGGTTAGCGGGATTTAAAGAGTTTTAGAAAAGGTTCCGTGTGTCCAGCTTGGCCTGGGAAAGGAAACTCTAAGTATGATACTGACTTGTTTATAGATTCCTGAGTTATATGCATTTTGTGTGCAGAAGTCAGTTTGCATATGCATGTGGGACACCACCTAACAGGACTGGGGGTTTACCATTAGTACAAAAAGCTGTCATGTGGTGCCTTTTCCTTCTGGTTGTAATATGTAGCACAGAACTGAACAAACCAAGGCCTGATACCTCTAGGGTAGACGACTGGTTGAACAAACCAAGTGATAGTATTCTGATATTCTGCCCCCCCCCCCCCCCAGTCTTTTCCCCTTCTTTGGAAATTATCTGCTTGCTTTTGAATTAGTTGCACTGGTTCCTTAGTTGTGGTAAAGTGTCATGGGTACTGGGGACCCTGCAGAAGAAGCTGAGCCTGCAGAAGAAACTGTGCCCCTGCCACCTGCACCAGTGCCCCTGCCTCCTGCTGGAGAAGATCCAAGCCCCCCTGCCTCGCCCTCTCGGGTGGCTCGTGTGCGTGACCGCCTTCGTCAGGACCTCAGGGATCGGAGGAGGGCGGCACACTCACGAGCAAGACGCTCCCTGAGCCCTGAGTTTTGAAAGGATTCTGGCCCTTCTAGGAGTGAGGATGCTTGAGTCTCAGCAGGATCCTGGCTGCCTCTCTGAGCCAGCAATTAGCCCAAATGGGCAACAGACAGCAGAGGGCTATATAGCTGTGGGCTTTGGGAGGAGGCTTTGTGGAAGCAACTAGTCACTTACCTGACGTTCTAGTATCCACTTTGGCTTTTGACTTTGACTTTGGCTTCTGGACCCCCTGACTTTGGCTTTGACTTCTGGACCCCCTGACTTAAGCTTCTGAACCTCTGACCTGCAATACCTGGACTGTGATTCGGTTTTGGCGCCTTGGACCCTCTTTGCTCACCAGCTACAGACTTTGGACTGCCCCTGGATTTTGCCTGACCCGGCCCCAGCCGGTGACATAAAGAAGTTTCTTATGTCTCACTCAGCAGGGGCCCTCTTGCACCTAAATTTATAGAGTCCTGATATGTATGCTAAAGGTTCCCCCCTGCCTCTGTCTGCGGGATATGTACTAGAATTCTTTTCCCCGGTCCATTCTGAAAATAGGAGACAGGGCTGATTTCACATATTACAGTGTCATTCTGGACATTATGTATTTGGTGTTTTCCAGGCAAACATGAACCTGATTTAGATTGGGACCATGATGCACTGAGAGAGGAGGATTCAGTGTATCCCCCCTCCGTGTCATTTTTTCCCCAACCTGAAACAGTCCTTAGGAGGTACTCTTTGCCCAATTGGAGAAACTTGTGAAAGCCTTCAGTACAAATAGGTTTCCCCAGTCAGGCAAATATCAGCTCCTTGGGGGCCGTCCCAGGTCAGGAAGTAGACGGGGAAAGCTTTAGCTCCTTATCCCCATGATTCATGGTCTCAATCTGAATTAGGCATGTGTAGGAATTAGGTTCCAAGTGTTGAACTCCCAGGGACATGTCTGTCAATAGGACCTCTGGCAAAACCATGAGGGACACAGGGACCTTGTAATGGGTCCAGATATTGGTTTGGCACTTGGGCAGCCTCAGTTTTTCAGAAACCAGTGGGAGAATGTGTCAGTTTCCCAGAACACACTGTGGCTTATTTTAAGAGTCGCCATATTTTCCTGTAAAAGCCTTTCTGGGGGAGGCTTCATTGTGCATCTGAATGTGCGTGCATCTCGAAGTTTGACACCATCTCCCAAGGAATTAACAAGAACTTGGTGTTCCTCAGGTGTTACCAGAGAGGGTGACTTAAGGTCTTTGTAACATGTGAACTGAGCCCTATGTCTTTCTGGTGTGCAAGGTTCAGGATGGACTGGGGAAGTGAGCCAGTTTGGCAAACCTGGTAAGTTATGTTATCAGCAATTACTGCTACTGTGAACAGCCTCTGTGCTTTTCTGAATTGTAAAGCATTCATCTTTCCCTGCATTTCATGTTCCCTTTCTTTCTTATGTCCTTTTTGTACATCTGTGTCTGCCTTGACCAAGTAGTCCATGAAAGCGTATGCTAAATTAAGAATTTGTTAGTCTCTACAGTGCCACAAAGCTTCTGCTTATTTTTTTTCCTGCAGCAGCCTAACAAGGCTACCAGTCCTGAGATTCAGTAGACCAGTATGTGTATACTGTTCACTGTTGCTCACTCCTATTGACCTTTTATATGTAAGTGCTAAGGAACTGACAATTTCCATCTGTGGAGCCAGGTGCCTGATTCAGAAACATTTCAGTAATACCTGATTTTGGCAAATCTATCAGGAAAGATTACTTGGATTCTTCCACATGTTGGATATCGCACTGCGCTATAGCAATTGTTTGCAACTGGAACATTTTGCCATGCAAGGAAATCTGCTGGGAATGACTGCTAATAGCACAACAACAGTGCCGTATCCAATGATGTGTGGATTCAGGTCTGATGAGCTGCCCTCTTAGCAATGCATTAAATAGTTTTCTTCAAATACAGGAGGAATAGTGTTCTTCCATGCCTGCTGAAGGGGAACAGGGAGAGACTCGATTCTCCTGCCTCAGACAAAATATCCCATGACCTCTTATTTATCACAAGTCTTGTGCATGGGTTCTGATATTTGGCACGCCAGATAACTAGAGGTGTTCAAATGTATTACCAGTTGTGGAACAAAGTGAAACTGAGCCAGGAGACTAATTTATTTGTAACCTTAATTAAATTACTATAAACACTTTTGCTTCTCTTCAGGCTGCAGCACAAAAATGAAGTAATCTGTGTAGCACATATACATTCAGGAAAACGTCATGCTTTATCAGTGTCCATTTAAAGGTACAGTAATGTTAATAGGTTATACAAATTTCACTGATAACAAAAACCACAATGCAAGTGGTAAAAATCAATTTCACACAATAGTCCTCATATGGATCCTAGGACATCAGTATCACAGTTGTCAAGAACAAACTTGTAAAGTAGTCCTCCCAGAGCGTCAGTCAGTGGAGGAAAAAAGCCTCAGACGGAACGGAGACCGGTTTTGGCAGCACGCCTTTGTCAATCACACATCTCTTAGCATTTTACTGCTTAGCGGCTCCTCCTAAAACATGATATTTTAATAAGTGGGGACTCCAGTCTAATTATTTCTGCTATTGAACTTGCATCAAAGTTTCTCAGCTGGAAATGTCCAGCTGAGAAACTTTGAGAGGGACTAAGAGAGGGAGGAGGAGGGAGGAGCAGCCTCAGCCAATAAGGGAGCATGACTCTATAGCTCTGCTGGGTGATTAAGTTTGCCAGGCTCAATTAATCACCCTGCAGAGCTACTGAGACAAGCCTCTCTTCCTTCTAATGAATGGCTGAGGCTCCTCCTCCCCCTCTTTGTTGTGCCCCCAGGGAAGGAAAGAAAGAGCCAGAGCTTCCGTTGCCCAGTCCCCACCATCAGGAGAGCTACAAAGAGTGCTTTTAAGACTAGCAACTTTTTAGTGAAGGTATGAGCTTTTTGCCTTGCTACAGAGAGAGAGAGAGAGAGAGATTTGGTGGGCTTGTTATGGGTGTAACTGGGTTCCTCTCCTCTTTTTCACTGTACTCATGCCCTCCAGTCTTGTTCAATAGGAAAGCTGTGAACTATTTAGAAAAGAAATATCAGCATTAGACTGAGAGTGTGTTCCACCCCAATTTTACCCAACAACTTTTCCTTAATTTCACATCTTCCTTTGATTGGGGGTCTTGAATTTAGACTTCCCAGATAACAGGCTGACACTGACCACTGTACATGGCTGTCTCTCTGTTCTTGTAGTTGTTTTTTGGGGGGAAGTTGTATTTTTTTTTAGTTGTAGTCATTTTCCTGGGGAAAATTATACTTTTGTAGACAAGCACATAGCCCTCAGTCTTCGCCTTGGTGCCTTCACATGTTCTTGACTAGTACGTGAAGCAACTTCCTCACAGTGCCCAGCTGCTTCATGTTCCTCTGGTTCCTAGGCTCAAAACATTGACCATGAGATGTTCTGTAATCAATGTCAATGAATCAAAAGTAAGTTTGCAACTTACAGATGCGCACACCTGAACAGCACATAGTCAAGACTGGTACAGCACAAACATTGTCTGCAGTTTTTGATGCAAGAATTCATAGCAAGAGGTGACATTTATCAGAGACTAAAACGAAATATTCCAAGCTTGCTAATATTTTAAGCGTGTTTTATTTTAAGTAAAAAAAACCCCTTTTAATTGTGTGTCTGTGCCCTTTATAAAGTTTATATGTCCGCTGCCTGGTATTACATTTTATGATACTCATGGCCCAACCCGACAAAGTCTCATTTATGTCAAATCCAGCCCTCATAATAAATGAGTTCGACACCCCTGCTCTAGTTGTCACTTTCTCTTCAGGCTGCAGCAAAGAAAGCTTTTTTTCTTTTGTGATATAACATGAATGTTAAGAGGTGGGATTAATCCTGTCAGCAAAAAATGGCAGAGTGATGCTGGGTTGCAAATGTGAAAAGTTTGGGAGTTCATTAACACAGTTTTAGATTTTAATAAGAAAAAAATGTAAATAGTCCTGGCGATGAGGTCATAATATGGGTTAATTGCTGGCTGAAAAGGTGAAGAAAAGGAAGGCTGGTGTTGTATTGAGTTGGGTGGGAATTGGCGTCAGTTGCTGGTTGGATTTTCAGTAACTTCATTCATAATGGAGAGGAAGCAAGCAGCGTGTTAATAAGGCTTGGCTTCAGTACAATACTTCGAAGAGTTATGAGGAAGGTTTACCTCTTGCTTGCTGCTTTCCAACGTTGGAGGCTTTATTGTCATAAAACATAGAAGATGAAGGATAGAGAGCTTTTTGGTGTATAAGAGAAATGAAGTGTATGTGGGTAAGCACAAAACGCTGTAGGTCTGTATTTAGTGACAACCTTATCGCTAGTGTGATCACAGGAAATACTTGCTTTTTGCACTCGGAAGGGTACTAAAAAATGAAAAGACTTAATTGAAAAGGAACAAATATGATCAGAGCCGGGACAACCAGGAAAATTTGTAAGAACAAAAGAGATGGTTCTTATTTGCTATGTAGAACTTCAGTAGAATGCAGCTATAACAGACCCCGTCCACTTCTCTCTCTTTTAGACCAGATTTTCCCTCCATTTTTCTTTTTTGGATCACTTCACTGACTGAGCAGCCCTGGTAACATCTACTCTCTTTAAAGTAGCTTTAGCAGTCCCATCCTGTGTCAGTAATATGTAATGGCTGTTTCGTCAGTCCAGGACCTGAGGGAAGGGTAAGGGTCACCCTTTTGACTTAGACGACAGAAAATGGTACTTGATATGCTTTTAGAATTCAAAAATAACAGAAGGCTTTATTTAATATCAAGGGGAACGGGTCAGGTGAAGTCAAGGGTTTAAAATACTGAGGTAAAATAGATTTTGCACAGAGTTTTAGTTCTTATGTACAGGCTAATGAGAATTTCAGAAGGTTTTTTTCACAGTTTCTTAAAACTTTATATTGAGAGGCTTTTGTTCCAGAATTTCCCCAAACACTCCAGCATACTTTCTTAGTATTTCTCTAATTATTTTGGTTTCCCAGATTTTGGTATAACTTTTTCAGTCCTAAGCCCCTTCTCTTGAAACACCGGTTTTTGTATGACTTTTTTTGGTCTCTCCACACAGTTTTTAACCATATCAGACCAGGGATCTCTGCACCCTTCAGAGCTATTACCCTGTTCAACTGGGTAGGGAATCTTCTTCTCTCCCCAGAAGTTATACCCCTTTCCTTGTCCCAAATGAGAGTCTCAGTTTACTTCCCAAACATCCTAGCTGACTTTTTCCCAGTTCTCTTGTCTATGTTGAACCACTCTCAGCTAATACTAAAATTAGATTCTCTCAGTTAAAACAAATTTCAAACTTTCTTCAGTCAAGGCTCAAATTGGAATGAAATATCCTCAGCAACCAGCTCTCAAGACTCTGTCTGCTCAGCTGATGCTAACAAATCAGATTGCTCAGAGCAGCCTCAAGGTCTTCTGGCTCTGTGGTGCTATTCCCTCCCATGCTAATAAAAGGTGAAAAGAAACCTTAATGTTAAATACAAAGCTCAAGCATTTTAAAAACCTCCATGTATATGTCATTCATAGTCGCCTCTCACATGGTCTGAGAAGCGGCTGAGTACACAGTGGCAGATGATTAGGAGATCAGCAGCTTTTGTTGTTGAGCTTAAATTCTTTGCCATACCCAGCTCTCCTTCTGCACTTCTCAGAATGCAAATACAGTTCTGGCCATTTCCCACTTACTGCTCCAGCTGCAGGAGGAAACCACATTTTGGTTGCTCATCATTTTGGTAGATCTACTCCTGTTAAGATTCTCATTAGCTCTACTCTGAAATTCTACCCAACTGCTATAATTTTTTAAATGAAAGCTTCCCAGCCTTGTTAGAGACAGCCTTGCAAGGATCCAGCTGGAAACCAGTAGTACCACAAATCTTTCTGTCCCCTAAACATTTAGAAATTCAGTAGCCACTCAGTGGACACTTTCTGGTGGAACATTTTTATGAACTTGCCATGTTTCAGCAGCTAAAATCTATGTCATGGGTTGGGCAGGGAAGTCTCATCTGTGTCCATCCTTGGTCTCTAATACATGAAGACCAGCCAGTCAACCCTGAATTAACATTTTTGCATCTTTGAAAGACATTTCACTGGGGCGTGCAAAAGAGCTGTCATACAAGAAGGATAACTAATATTATGAACCATTTATTTAGATGCTAGTTGGGCATTGTTCACCTTTTAAAAAAACGCTTTGTTAAAATAAATGAAACCTACCCACTGAACTCGCAATGCAATTTGCTTCTTGTTGAAACATGCAGTGCAAAAAGTACTGCATGTTGGTGGCTCAGCACTGAGATTTGCAGTTTCTCTCTTTAATGCATGCAAAAGAGAGATGATGCCAGAAAATGGGAAATGAGAGACAAAGAAGAAGTCATTCATTCCCTCTTTCTAGACAAAGTAAACTTCTCTGTGCCTTCTCCCTCATTTTTTCAAAGTTTTTCTTCATTTATTAAAGTTTGTGTTAATGAGAGTGAGGGTGGGGTTTTTTTTAACATCCTTCTTTGGAAGCTACATCTGGTTTTCTACCGAAGGCTGCTGTGCTTGCCTTTTCAGGTGTCAGTCGTTGAGTATATGAGAGGCTGAAAATGACCCTCCAGTATTTTGTGCTAAGGTTGACCTCTCTCCTTGATTAGAACTAGTCTACATGTCTAGATACATCTGTACAGCTTAAAATCCTCCCATGATTTTTTATTATATGTATGTATGTGTTTGTGCTTGTTTTTTAATTTGTTTCCATTAGATTAATTAACTGTATACACATATTAATGTTGATATTTACTTGTTTACTTCAAAAATTAATAAAAATTATTAAGATTAAAAAAGTAATCCCTGACCTGCTGAAGTTCTTGAAAATAATCTCGCTTTGTATTAGTCTCTCCCATGGCTTCCCCCCTCCTTGACCACTGATAGGACTGCCCTAGGTTCTCTGTCATTTGAAGTCTTCCCCGAAAAAAGACCCAGACCAACCTGATCTCACGAGATCCTGGAAGCTAAATGAGGTTGGCTCCAGAGAGTGCTTGGAGGGGAGAGCTCCAAGGAATAACACCAGGATTGTGATGTCCAGGAAAGCCAGCAAAGGGCAGCTGGAGTGACCCTGACAGCCCTCCTTGCTGCTTTCCCTGTCTTTCACCACTGCTGCCATGCGACTTGTTCCCTGGACCCTATGCAAAGGGCAGCCTTTGCTGGAGGCGGCTGAGCAGAGGGGCACGAAGCCACTATTGCGGCTGAGCAGAGGGGCATGAAGCCACTATTGCGGAGGAGGCTTTCTTTTGTTTACTCCAAGACCGATCATTTCGATGCCCAACATTCCTTTTGTTCCTTTCCTGCTTCTCAAAGCTGCCCCCCCCATGGCAAGCTCAGATCGGTTCTGGCAGTGCAGTGCTACCCAATGGCTCCCACCCTCCCTCCCTCCTGGGGGACACTGGAAGCAGCAGCAGCAGCAGCAGCAGCCGTTGCCCGAGAGTGAAAGCCCCTTTTGGTCTAGTCTGCGAGTTGCACCCCCACTGCCCTGTGCCCACCAAAGGAGTTGTCAGCAAGCGGCCCCCTGCCTCGAACCTTTAATTATTATTTCTACTTTTTTTTTCCTTTCTGAAATTTTCTGCCCCTAGGAATTTGTGCCGCCTCCCCCATGCTACACCAGTGGGTATGGGTACCTGAGCTTTTCTGGTGAGCAAAGCACTCAGACTGGCCAAAATGCTAGTATGGGGGATAAGATCAAGAGAGGGCTGACAGAAGAAATCATGGAGACCAGAGGAAACAATGTTTCTATTGTATTTTTTTAAAGAAAGAGGCAGGAAGAACAGCAGTAGAGGGGGCCTCTTGAGGCTAGAAGAATAGTGCGGGTCTGAGGGAAAGTACCTTGAGGGTGATAGCAGCAAACAGGCAGGTTGGAGGGCTGCACACAGGACTGGCGGGCCCCAGTAGGCTAGGTAAGGTGCCACCTGGCCACAGGGGCAGGTGGTACATGCCCCGTCACCCCCCGGTGCCCCTTCCCCACTGCACTCACCCTTGCTGCTACCTGCCAGGAGTGCTGCGGCCTGTGGGTGGGCAGCAGCAGTGACAGAGAAGGGGCACAAGGGGTGCCTGATGGCTTGTGTGCTCCTTGAAGCCTGCCTTCCCTTGCCACAGGGTCTGCTAAGCACAGACCTGGGAAGGCGAGAGCAGTGGGGCAATAGAGTGGTGCGGTGGCACGTGCCTGACCATTCAGCTTCAAGGGAAGGCAGGCTCAGACAAGTACACATGCTGCCCTGCCCAGGCCCGTAGCTACGGGGGCTAGTGTTGACACCCCCCTTCCCTCTGTAGGGCACCTCCACTGGGAGGGAGGGAGAGAGTATGTGTGGGGAAGGTTGGAGTGGCCACCACTGCCCTGGTTCTCAGCCGCTTCCCGAGCCTGCTGCCACTTCCCTGGTGCTCAGCTGTCTCCCCGGCCTGCCACCTCTTCCCTGGTGTTGCTTCCACAGCTACCCCTGCTGTGCTTCCCAAGCCAGCCATGCCTTCACCTGGAGGAGGCGGGGAGAACGAGAGAGCGGGGGGCGGGAGAGAGCGCAAAAGAGAGAGCTGGGGCCAGGCGGGCTGACAGCTGGAGAAAAGAAGTAGCCAAGCCTCACAGCTCCCCCACCAATTTTTTTGCTCCTGGGCCCCTCCACCTGAAATTTTCTGGCTACGGCCCCGGCCCCGCTGCTCTCGCCTTCCTGGGTCTGTGCTTCCAGTGGAGGCGTTCAGAGCCTGCCCTCCCTTGCCAGAGTGACCTGCCACCGCCATGCTCACCCTTGCCTCTGTGGGGATGGGGGCCGGGGGCCTAGGGTACCAGAAGCCCTGGAGCCGGGCCTGTCCACACAGAAAGAACTTGGGGGCTACATGCGGCCTGTGGGCTGCAAGTTGGGGGACCCCTGACTTGGATGACTTATTTATGTTTTGTGAATGATCTAATTGTCTATTTAAACAATTTTCTGATGAACAGAGCCATTTCACAAAAAAATGGTGGGGCAGAGCAGAACTTGGTGGTGCTTTGTTGGTAGGAATATGATGGAGGAATACAGTGAGGCAACCTGACAAACACTGATTGACAAATGGTTAAACCAGTAATGAAAAGTCAGTTCTCTGTTTGCAACTGGTGAACAGGATGGGAGCCAAACTGGTGGGTGTTTGAACAATCATATCCTTGAGGAGTCTAGCTAGGATTCTGCTTCTGAGTCACACCAGCATTAGCTGCTGTTAGAATTGCGATTGTAGAGTTTGGTCAGAAGAAAGAAGGCATTTGCTGAATACTGGAACTGTCAGTTGACTAATCACCTACCTTTTAATCAGTCAATCAAGTAAACTGATTAACATTTTCTTTTCCATTACTGTTTTAGTAACACATGAGAACCAAAGCAGGGGTTGGGGTTGCACCTTTAATTCACAATTTTAAAATTTCTCCTCGTGTTAAGATTGAACCCACCATGTGTCATCACCTGGAACCTCTTATCTGTAGATAAGAATAGATAAGGATATTTTTAACAGGCTGATTATATGGCCTATGCAAAGACAAGTATCTGGGGTTAAGATGGGTGGGAATACTAAAGAGCTGTGGATGTGGTTTGGATAAACATCCATGCCTCATCTCTCTACAGGATAGGCCATGTGCTTTCAAAACCCACTCACCAAGCTTCAGAAAATGCTACCTTCACCTTCAGATCTCTTTGCAAAGGGGGGGATAGGATGAGAAAAAAGAACCGTAAGAAAAAGAACCATAAGAAGCAAAATATTGCCTTGTTGACTGCCCTTTTCCCTTGCCATAAAACTACATTTTTAAGGGAGACGAGTGTAATTCAGCTTCGCACCAGTAAACTGCATTTCTTCAGTGATTGAATTTGTTTTCTAAAGGAAAGGGGCTGTTTCTGTGTTCTTGAAGCTGGCTTTTTACGTGTTAACTACAATTAGTCGTGAGCCATACCATTCCATTAAGCATTTTAGAGCGTTTGCTGTTCCTTCTTTCTGTCCTTTCCAAGACAGATGGAATGACATTAGGCACTAAGGGAAAGATTCATGTTTGGAAGTAATTACATCCATTTTTTTTTTCCGTTATAATCGTTTTTATTGTTATTGGATGCAAAAAAGAAAACTGTGGAATTTCCACTGAATTGTTGCTGTTGCATATGCTGAATATAGAACTGATTGCTGAAAAAAGGCTGGCAGATATCTTACCACTCTGTCCAGCAGTGTTTGTAGAGTCTCCCTCCAATTTACCCAACTCCTCCATCGGTGGCTCCGTTGGATGGAGGAGAGCCTCAGACTTCATGGAGCAGAGTGATAGGATGTGGTAGGATTTGTTTGGCCTGACAGGGGTTACAAGATGAAAACCTGGAGAGTTTGTGTTGCATGTTGTATTGTCCATTGGGAGAATATAGTCTGCTAGAGGTGTTTGCTTATTTGCTCTTGTGGATTGAGAAACATGGGCCGTTTTCGCACTAGCGTTTGCTCCGGCGTAGCGCCCCATTTACCTCCGGATCTTCTCTTGGATTTCGCACATGTTGCTCCGGCGCTGCGGTTTGCTCCGGCGCTTCAGGAATTTTACGCCGGAGTATGTTTTTCAGCATGCTGCCGGAGTTTCCGAAAACCTCCGGATCCACTCAGCGGAGTTTGCTGTGCGAAATCCATCCACGCCGGATCGACTGCTTTGTGGGCGTCACCCTCTCCCTTTCCGTCCTCCCACCCCATCCACCCGCTTGGCCAATCATCAGCCTTTCGCGGCGCTTCCCCAAAGTGCCGGCACGGCCATTTTTTTTAAAAAAACTTCACAGTTTTGCGTAATAGCGATATTTCGAAATTAACAAATAGAAAAAAAAAACCCTCCTGGAATAGCCTCAATTGCCACTTTAATTGATTTCGTTAGAATTTTTTTTTATTATTATTGACTTTAGTTGCGTTATTTCGCTGTTGCGTTATCTCGATAATGCGAAAACGACCATTGTTGGGGGGGGGGGAATCTAGTGCCGGTGCGGGCCAAAGCGTTCATGTGTGTGTGTTTTAAAAAGGGAATGCATCCCTCAGCTGTGCCACCAGGATTTCTGGACCTGCACAAAATCGCCATGTATAAAATGGGAAGTTGGAGTCCTGCATTCTTCTCCCTGGCTACATTCCGCTCGGTTAGAAAATAGACGCGAGCTCGCTCTTCACACGCGGCACAGAAGGGGAAGGAGAGAATGGAGCGGGGGGGGGGGAGCTCTGGCAGCAGGAATCAGTCAGGTCCCCGTTGCAAGCGCCAGCCGGGGAGGGGAAAGAGAGCGGAGGAAATTTGGGGGGGGGGGGATCTAGTGCTTCAGAATTTGGGGGGGGGAATCTAGTGCTAGGATTCTCCACTGTGAATGCTTCCGTTAATACTTAAAGGGCTGTGGAGGATTCTACAGCTGCAGCCAATCCATAAGCAGCAGCAGCACACGTGATGCGGTTTGTCCAAGAAAAGAAGGGGAGGGAACAGCTCGATGTTACGTTAGTACGTTAGTACGTCATTACGCAACCAGACTTGCGCTTAAAAAAAAATGATTGACAGGGCATCGAACTCAAGTCGATGCCAGTGGGAAAACGATTTGAGCCGGGGCTTCAGGGAAGGCGACTCCGCAAAGAGTCACTAGTGGGAAAACGAGAAAAATGATCCGGACATAATTGCGCCGCGGAATAAGGGGAGCAAACGCTAAGTGCGAAAACGGCCATGGAGTTATCTCTTCTTGATTCTGAGGTGCTTCAGGCACCATGCCCTAGTGGGCCTAGAAAGGTGGCACCAAGAAGCAAGGCATTTTCAGTGCTAGGTCCCTCCTCTTGTTGTTCACCTAAGCATTTAAAAACATTTTTTTTCTTTCCTGTTGGAAAGCATATGAAGGACTTCCTTGAACGTTTTGCATACTTTTTAATCTTTTAAAATGTTCACCGAATTGTTTTTATCTGTTCCTTTTTAATTAGAATGGCTGTGTGCTGGTTTTTGTTGTGTGTATATATAATGAGTGATTTGAAGGTTTTTGGATGCCAAAAGACAGACTAAAAAAGTAAGTAATTTTCAAGAGTCTTCAAAGTAGAAGATGAAGATATTGGATTTATATCCCGCCCTCCACTCTGAAGAGTTTCAGAGCGGCTCACAATCTCCTTTACCTTCCTCCCCCACAACAGACACCCTGTGAGGTAGATGAAGATATTGGATTTATATCCCACTCTCCACTCCGAAGAGTCTCAGAGCGGCTCACAATCTCCTTTACCTTCCTCCCCCACAACAGACACCCTGTGAGGTAGATGAAGATATTGGATTTATATCCCACCCTCCACTCCGAAGTCTCAGTGGCTCACAATCTCCTTTACCTCCCCCCCTCCCACAACAGACACCCTATGAGGTAGATGAAGATATTGGATTTATATCCCGCCCTCCACTCCAAAGAGTCTCAGAGCGGCTCACCATCTCCTTTACCTTCTTCCCCCACAACAGACACCCTGTGAGGTAGATGAAGATATTGGATTTATATCCCGCCCTCCACTCCAAAGAGTCTCAGAGCGGCTCACAATCTCCTTTACCTTCCTCCCCCACAACAGACACCCTGTGAGGTGGGTGGGGCTGGAGAGGGCTCTCACAGCAGCTGCACAAAAGTAATGCACAAAACCAGCTTTGAAGGCAGCCCCTTCCCAGTCTTGCCCCATTATAGATTACCTTGCTTGCTTTTACCTCTGTTAAGTTGAATTGTAGATGCCTTTCTGAGTCCTGCCCTGGGGTTGTTCGGGTGGGTGGGTGGGTACACAGCTAAGCATCTCAGACCAATCAGAATGAGTCAGGCAGTGTTGACCTACATTACCATTCTGGCTCTGTTATGCTTTGAAGCTCATCAAGTGGAGTTACGTTTTACAGCTAGGGTACCTGAGGCTGAGATACAAGCAGGTCTTTTTATACAAATGAATTTGAATAGATGGTCTTAGGTTTTACCCAAACTGAGTGAATCTGAACAAATCCAGTAAGAACCACATATTTTATTGCATGTTTTCAACTCATAATTCTGAATTAAAGATTTTTGTTATCTTCTCCCTAAACTGAATGACGACATGGTTGACTTGGATGTGTGTGTGGGGTGCCGCTCTCCTAGCCATCTCAGCCAACGCCTCCTTCCCTCCTATTGTCTCTTCCCCTCTGCAATCCTGGCCACTCTCCTTGCTGCTACGATTACTGCCTCCCCCCACCCCCAGTCCTCCCTTCCCCATGATTAAAATCACACACAGGTGGGGGATTTAAAGGGCCTGTTGATCAGCTGAGAACCGTCCAGGACAACCCTCCCATGCATTTCAAAGCACTGATGTGGCAGCCGCTCTCTGCCCTGTATGGCTTATCCTCTCTGTTGCCACAGCGCCCTGTCTGCTCACCCGCCCACATTTACCTGTCGATTTACAAACCAAAGCACTAGTGGTAGTCAACAGATGCATATCAGTAAGGACTGGCTGAGCAGGCTACCAGCTCTTGAAAGATTCAAAAGTTTCATCAGGCGTGACTCTCGGTATATTTCAAGCCCGCGTTTTTCAACAGAATAGGGGGATTGCGTATGTCGGTGCTTGCTGTGCGTCTAGCTCTGCGGCACCTGCGGCGTTTTTGTTCCTATAGGAAATTTATGAAAATCAGAAAGAAACAAAATGTTTATTTTTATTTGTTTTTATAGCGGCAAATCCAGCCTCACGGTAAATAATAAAACGCAGACGGCAGACCCTCATACAGCAGCCCCGTAGGCAGGAATTTTGGGGCTGGAATTTCCTAACCTGGAGTTGGCAACCTTCGGCCACAGCTGCAGAGCAAAGGAAAAACTGCCCTCTCGAACTCAGCTATGTGTGCATCTGCCCCAATCAATCAAAAAGAGAAAATACAAGAATAGAGTCTTGGGAGGGAATCCCAGGCAGAAGCGTCTCACATTGCACCTTGGGAGTTGTAGTTTTCAGCTGGCTTTACGGCAAACATAGCAAAGGCTGCGGGGCAGGCTTATTTTATATATGCTTGCAGTTTGTTTGAAGGTTGGAGATTGGGATGAGAAGGTTAGGCAGATGGCATAGCGACTACCCTGTCAGAATTCAAGACTGAGGTGGGGTGCAGCAAAATTGATAGGGGACATTGCAAAATCTGTAGGAGGTGCTCCTGTGCTACCTCTCCATACAGAGGTTATGTTGTGAGGTTATCTTAGGGAACTGATGCTGAGGGTGACCTGTTAAGTTGGATGAATGGCAAAGTGGAGGTGAGATGGCTTCACAGAGAAGTAGAGCCAGTTTGGTGTAGTGGTTAAATGTGTGGACTCTTATCTGGGAGAACCGGGTTTGATTCCCCACTTCTCCACTTGCACCTGCTGGAATGGCCTTGGGTCAGCCATAGCTCTGGCAGAGGTTGTCCTTGAAAGGGCAGTTGCTGTGAGAGCCCTCTCCAGCCCCACCCACCTCACAGGGTGTCTGTTGTGGGGGGGGGTGGGGAGGAAGGTAAAGGAGATTGTGAGCCGCTCTGAGACTCTTCGGAGTGGAGGGCGGGATATAAATCCAATATCTTCATCTGCCTCACAGGGCGTCTGTTGAGGGGGAGGAAGGTAAAGGAGATTGTGAGCCGCTCTGAGACTCTTTGGAGTGGAGGGCGGGATATAAATCCAATATCTTCACCTACCTCACAGGGTGTCTGTTGTGGGGGAGGAAGGGAAAGGAGATTGTGAGCTGCTCTGAGACTCTTTGGAGTGGAGGGCAGGATATAAATCCAATACCTTCATCTACCTCACAGGGCGTCTGTTGTGGGGGAGGAAGGGGAAGGAGATTGTGAGCCGCTCGAGACTCTTCGGAGTGGAGGGCGGGATATAAATCCAATATCTTCTTCTTAACATATCACTCATGCTGATTCTGTTCAGGTGAAATGAAGAAACTATGGTTTGATCATCCATGTCTGAGCCTTGGGCTTTCAAGTTTATTTGTTTGCTTCATATCCCTGTTCTGTCCCATGAACTGAGTGTGGCTTAGAGCAGTTTTTTCAAATGTGTTTCTGAACCTAAAAGGCTCATAATCTAAACATATAATTATCTATACTTTATAATATAATAAATCTGGACACCAGAGCTCAGTCAAAGGTGTGCTGATGATGGTGTCTGTGGAGTTCAGTCCAGATGGTAGATGGATCTTTGCTTTAGGGTCTCAGAATGCCCTTCCTCTTGAGGAGCAGCAACAGTTGTCAGTGGAACCCACCCAAAAAGATCCTGCAGGGTGGGAGATGAGCTTGGTGGGGAGGGACTTGAGCCTCAGTCCTAAGTGGTGTAATTATGATATCTCTTCCCAATTCTCTCCTTTGTTCCAGTTCCCTCCTTTAGCTTTTCCTGCCCCCTTCAGTTTTATGTGCAAACTATGGCTCATGTAAAGCATAGTTTGATGTAGTGGTTGAGTGTGCAGACTCATAATCTCATAATCAAGGAGATTATGAGCCGCTCTGAGATTCTGAGTGAAGGGTATAAATTCAGTATCTTCTTCATCTTCTAGTTTGCCAAGAAATGCAACCTGAAGCTTGCAGTTCTGGCTTCTGGGCACACCACATTATATAATAGCAACAAAGGAGGAAGTAAGTGCACTTCATAAGGCACCACAGTTTGTATGCCCATGTCATGTTTCTTATCTTTCACACCATGGTTTGGAGAACTGGAACAATTTCATGTGAACAGACCTGCTCTCTGAAAGAAGAGCAGCCAACTATGGTTGAAAGGTACAGCTGATAAACTTACACCAAACTACTGTTGGTCAAGTGTGACTTCTGCAGTGGGAGGAAGACCTCGAGCAGAATACTGTCTTGCCAAATGCATCCCATTTGGCTTAGTAGATAACTGAGCACTTTTATCAATTTTAATCAAATTTAAGACGAAAAAATATTCAAAGCGGAGAGTTCACTTCAAAATAAGTAAGAGGGAATAAAACTTATTTTATTCTCACAAAGAAAACAAAATGTTTTTGTTAATTTCTGTTTGTTCTTAATGAGACTCTTGATGTTCTTGTTAATTTCTGTCTGTTCTTAATGAGACTCTTGATTTCCTTCCCCTCTCCCTTTGATTCAAGCTAGAAGTTGTATTTTAGCTTCTCAAATGTTAACATGCTGGCTGATAGCAGAAATAAGAGTGGCAGTAGTAGCGAATGCTTGTTCATTTGCAGACAGTGACATTGTTTACAAAGCCGACATAAACCAGTTTGACAATGTGTGACTGGGATTTAGACAGTAGTTCAGTACTAATTATAGAATGCACTTGGTCCAAAATTCCGTTTTGGAATTGAGGTGTAGAAAGATTTCCCATAATTAACATAAACTTAGTAAAGCTATTCCAGTCTATCTGTTTATACAGGAAAGTAGTAATTATCTGCCTGTATAACCAGTTGGTAGCATTCAGTGTGCCTACATCTTCATTATTCAGCTTGGTCTCTACAATCATAGTATATTGCAGTTCTGCTTTAGTAGCTTCATATTTAATTCATAAGGGCAGCAATTTTTGGAAGGTTAAGAATATCATCACCTCGATTCCTTTTTTGAGAATGTACCAGTATTCAGAAGCTTGTCAGGCAGTGGCTGCTTCAGCTCGCTTATCTGGTTATTTAGTTTATACTTCTGTTGTAGACTTATTAAAGCACTTGTTTTAGTCTGGTGCTTGCTAGAAGTAAATGGCCGGGTCCTGCGCAGTTGTGGAAGCAAGAAAAAATACCAGAGAAATGGGATTGGATTATAAAAGTTATGACATGGAGTGAAATGGACAAATTAACAAGAATATTAAGAGACTATGATTAATAATAATAATAATAACAAATTTTATTTCTATCCCGCCCTCCCCACCTCGGCAGGCTCAGGGCGGTTAACAACATTTCATAAAAACATATAATGGTTAAAACTTTTACATTTAACAATATAAAACAGTAACATTAACTTAATAACATCAAAACAATCCAGTAAGTGCAGTTATTCAGCGGTGTGGTCTTAACCGCATTGGCGGGTGCTTAATTGCCGATCTTCTTAACAGTCCAGGTATGCAAGTTTAAAAAGGGCGGTCTTGCAGGCCCTGCGGAACTGGTCAAGGTTCCGCAGGGCCCGCACCTCCTCGGGGAGTCGGTTCCATAGGGTAGGGGCCGCGACTGAAAATGCCCGTACCCTAGTATTCTGATATTTAGTCTCCCTCGGCCCGGGGATGGTCATTAGATTTAGAAGTTTTTAAGATGGAGTGGAAGAAGTTTAGAAGATATATAGAAAAAGAGTGGAAAATAAAAGGACATTGGACAATTTTTGATAATAATTAAGTTTAAAAAGAAGAATATAAATTCTTGTTTTAATCGTTAAGGGTACCTTTAATATTTTTTTTTAAGTAAATAACACTGGCGGGGGTCAAGTAACGGGGGGAGGGGTGGGTGGAAAGTAATATATGGGGTGGATAAAAGAAATTTTTAAAGATGTAAGATATAGATATAGATTTATTAGCATATGTTACTAATAAAATTGTTTTACCACAGAAAGAAGTAAATGGCCGGATCCTAAGTGCTACCAGTGGAGCATAACTTTACCTGTACCAGTATATCCACTATAAGTCATATCCATTATGTATCCAAGTACACAATCACCAGGGAGAAGTTAGCGAGAGATTGCATTGTGATGTAGTGGGTAGAGTGTTTAGCCTAGGATCTGGGAGAGCCAGGTTCATATCCTCGCTCTGCGATGGAAGTTTCCTGGATGACCTTGGATCAGTAACACACTCTCAGACTAACCTATCTCACAGAGTTGTTGTGAGGATAAAATGAGGGGGTGGGGAAGAACAATGTAAGCCACTTTTGGTCCCCAATGGGGGACCTAAATGAGTGAATAAATGAACTGGATAAATTCACAGCATTCGATAAATTGATTAGATATGAATTGGATCAATTCAATTTGATGTGGATCACTTTAAGGACGGACGATGGTGTTGGAGGAGACAGTCTTTCTGCCTTGAGGATTCAGAGGATAAATATGTCAACTGCGCAGATGCAAAAGAAGCTAAAAGCTTCAATATATGAGCTACTAATGTAGCTTACTTGCCAAGGTGTCAACCAGCCACATTCTTAAAGCCCCAAGCAGCTTACCAAGCAGTCAAAGAACTCATTAGGGTTTGTAGGCTCTTTCGGGCTCAAGTCCCGTGTTCTACTGGAGAAAGTTTTTCTTCCAGACGTTTCGTTCTCAGCTGCGGAGAACATCCTCAGTGGCGTTGCAGCCGGAGCAGGCGTTCTGACCTTCTTGGCTGCTGTGCATTGAGAAGGTCAGAACAGCAGCCAAGAAGGTCAGAACGCCTGCTCCGGCTGCAACGCCACTGAGGATGTTCTCCGCAGCTGAGAACGAAACGTCTGGAGGAAAAACTTTCTCCAGTAGAACACGGCACTTGAGCCCGAAAGATTCTACAAACCCTAATGATGATGCCAGTCGTGAAAACCTGAAATCTTTGATAGTCAAAGAACTGTTTGGCACCATGTTTGAAGAAAAGCATCAGTCAGTCATACCATGATTTTGAAGAGGTTGGGAACAACATGCATGTAAACAAACACATTCAGTCATCATAAGTCTTACTGGCATTCATGTTGATGTTGTCATGATTCCCAATTCACAGGGGAAGGGGACTAGGATGATCAAAATAATTGTTCCAGAACATCTTCCCTATCTTCAATTAAATGTGGTAGTATTTGGATCACTGAGGCGTATTTTGATACAGATTGCTTAAATCTTCTCTAATGAAGAAGGTTCTTGTTTATCTTGAGCTCATACATAGTCAGTATGCAGTTAGCCCACACCCATGTGCAAGATTCTTTGTTAAAAGAATGCATGTTTGAAACATGGGGTATTTTTTTTTATCTCATCTTGGCTTTTCATCCTATGTACGAATAATGCAGGTTACTGTCAGTTGTACTGTCAGTACTGTATCGAAGCTGGAGCAAGTTACTGTCAGTTGTTTAATGCAGTATAGTACTCTTGTATGAAAGGTTGCTGTCTCCAGATTAAGACATGTCTAGTTTAAGAGGCTGCAAAAATAGGGTGCATATTATACTCTGAGGCCCTTGGCTATAGTTTGCTTAATTTTTGCATAAACTCAGCTCTGTCTGCCTCTTTTACCTTATATGAACATATGAAGCTGCCTTGTACTGAATCAGACCCTTGGTCCATCAAAGTCAGTATTGTCTTCTCAGACTGGCAGCGGCTCTCCAGGGTCTCAAGCTGAGGTTTTTCACACCTATTTGCCTGGACCCTTTTTAGTTGGAGATGCCAGGGATTGAACCTGAGACCTTCTGCTTCCCAGGCAGATGCTCTACCACTGAGCCACCGTCCCTCCCCTTAATTTTAGAATGGTTTATGCAGTGATTAGACATAGACTTGTGAAGGTGAACATATGAACATATGAAGCTGCCTTATACTGAATCAGACACTTGGTCCATCAAAGTCAGTATTGTCTTCTCAGGCTGGCAGCGGCTCTCCAGGGTCTCAAGCTGAGGTTTTTCACACCTATTTGCCTGGACCCTTTTTTGGAGATGCCAGGGATTGAACCTGGGACCTTCTGCTTCCCAAGCAGATGCTCTACCACTGAGCCACCGTCCCTCCCCTAAGGTGGACATGGGGCAGAAAGAAATGCAGGATTCCTCTGAGTAATCCTTTGTTTCTATGCATTAGTATTACCATTAGTATTACCATTAGTAGTGCCATGCTGGTAATGGAAGTTTTAATTCATAGTTATGGATTGGGGGGGGGGGCAGGTCAGAGGGAAGAGTCCAATCTTTCAGTTCACTCATCTCATTTTACCTTTTAAATGGTTTTTCTCAGTTTGTAAATGGCTGGTTTGAGTAGCTTCTAATACTGGATCATAGTGAACAAAAATGACCTTTACAGCTGCTAACGTAACAGTTCTTGCTTTGGTGTTGGATTTTACTTTACTGTATGTGTCTTGAGTGTTGAAATGCAGAATATGAAAGTTTGAAGCCAGTAGATTGGCGTGACGAATAAAGTGCAGATCTGTGATGCTAAAATATAAAAGGTTGTACTTCCTGGGTAGTCAAATGTATACAATTTGACATTTAAGGCTCATGTCTACAAGCTTCCCTGTGGAAATAGATGGCTTACATCTCTTTCCGCCTCTTCTGGTCAGCTGTGCTCTTCAATGGTGTGCTTGTGTCAGCTGCTAACTGCTGGAGGGTACAATTGTCTGTTCAATAATTACCAGGTAAGGAACCTTGGAACCTTTCTAACATGAGTGATACTCAGCTCTGAAGTTCTTGTTAGGAGTCCACTTAGTTATTCATACTTGGCCTCCCAGAATTTGTAGTGTACTGTCACGCCATGGCTGTATTATGAGGGGAGAAGGCTGGGGTTCTCTGGATTTTCAAGCAGCATGGATACAAATCAATGCATTTTTAAAAAAAAAAATGTTTCAGCTATGGTAAATTTCTTTCTAATATGGTTTAGATTGAAGTTTTGACTGATTATGAATTATTTTTTTTCAAACTGAACATGTAGCTCTCTGCTGAACTCTTTTCTTCGAAGAAAGAATTGTCATACAATTCCTAGTCCTCTGAAGTAAATGGATTTAGAAGGGTATAACACTGTTTAAGATTACACTTTGGAGCAATTTCAATCTGCTTTCAGTGCACTTTGGAACTGGATATACTGTGCAAAACAGAAAAATCCACTTGCAAATGATTGCAAAAGTGCATTGAAACTGAATGATTCAGTGTGTGTGAAAGTGCTTGACGTCAGTACAGTAGCTCATTTCTTTACCTTCTGGCTTGGGTTGGGGGCTCAGGGCTTAGCGAATTACTCCAGATGTTATCACTGATCCATCGCTTAATGCCTAGGAACTACCTGAAGCTGAGGTTGGCTAAGTGTTTTAGTTATAAATATTTATATCTCTAGCTCTCACATAAAATGAACGATTACCTTTCTTTGTATGGAGAAAACTGATCTGACCAGTAACTACCCCCAGAGTTTGCTTCTGGTTAAGATTATTTTGTGAAATGAAGGTGGGAAATCATAGGACAAAGAGGAAGGGGCAGGCTAAGAAAGGAACTCTGCTGAGCAGTCGCTTTGTTCCCTGTGAAAGGTGTGGGCTCTCCGCTTTTGATATTGATGCTGTGGGTGGTACAGATTACTTGGCAGGAGTGGCAACTTTCGTTATTGCAACGTGGCTGCAGTTTCAGCTTTTACTTTATTTGATTTATATCCCGCCCTCCCCGCCGAAGCCGGCTCGGGGCGGCGACAGTGTGGTATAAGAGGACTGCTTGATGCAAATAGGCAGGGCTGTATCAGTTGCTTAGTGTGGCTTCACTAAAGTCATCTTTAAGCGAAAACATACAGCAAGGCTGCCTGCGTACACTACTGCTTCATCATTGAGCCTGCCTAAGCTTTGAACATGTAGCGCGTCTACAGTGGCATAACGGCTTGGGATAAGCCACATGCTCCGAGTAGGCACTTGCATTATAAAGCAACTTTGAGTGACAGGGAAACTCCCAATTCCTCCTTTTCCTCAGTTTGGGCCCCTTCCCTGTGGTGGATGGGAACTCCAAAAACCTCTCCTGCCTTCCCCTAGATACAGTCCCAATATGTGTTTGTGAGCATGGTAATACATACAGCCTTTAAGTTCCTACCTAGCTTTTGGTCGATGATATGAAATCAAAACAATCTCCCTTTCGTAACAGAGGAGGAGCTCAGGAAGCTGAGAGAAGAAACAAACGCTGAAACGTTGAAACAAGAGCTAGAAAAAGAGCGTCAGAGGAGGATAGAACTGGAACAAAAAGTCAATGAAATACTCAAAACGAGGTAAGAGAAATCCATTATACAAGTTGCAGTGTGGCCAGTCTGCTGTCCTGACTGCACTGAGTCAGTGACATGCTGGGCAATAAAAATCTGATATTTGAATGACGTGAGGAATTGGTTTATATTGACATTTAGCCTTCTGTCTTGATCTTGCAGCTTTTTATATTTCCTGTGAGCTTTTTAATATCCATCAGCACTTGTAAATTGCCAGTGAACGACTTTGAAGGTGTGTGAAGGTTCTGTAATCTTCTGATTTTAATTATTTTAGACACCTTGTGGTGAGTTATTTTGGAGAAGAGATGTAGACTTTGAAACACAAATGGACAGATGACCTTAAAACATTTTCACCTCCCTTTCAAACAGGTGGGAAACTATTTTCTAAACTGGAGTATTTAACAATACTGAAATGCAGTGCCAGATCCAAGTTAGGAGGAGGCATTCTTTGGTGGGACAACTAATGATCTGATAATTTTTCTGACACATAACTTCTGAGAAATTATGTGTGCAACTGCCCTTCATGTACTTTATGGTTCTCTTGCTGGTTTTACAGTAGGCCTTGCACTGGGATACTGGCCAGGTTTTCCTGAGCTGGCTGTGGGGAAATTCTGAAGAGATACAAAGCTTCCTGTGTAACCTCTAGGGTCTTTTGAAGAGTCCGTATCTCAGCATTCCAGGGAATTATTTGGGAAACTTCTTTTGATGGATGTCTGGTTGCTGCAGATTTACTGCTGACACTAAATCCACCATAAAATATGATCAATCATTGCTGCCATCTGTGGAGTCTCTTACATATTATTTGGAGGAGCTCAGTTGAGATGTCACACAGCAAGAGCTTTCTACTGGCTGCCACCACTCTGGTAAGGGTCTGTATGGGAGGACCCAATCTTTCTTATCAGCAAGTACCTTTTAGCCATGACCAAAGAGATGGGAGGACCCAGTTCAACAACAAGAAGTTAAATGCCTTAGAACAACAAGTGGTTAGTAAAATATTTAGTGCAGTAGTGAATAAAAAAACAGTAAAGGTTGGTGCAAATAAATAAACAGCCCTGATGCAACTAACTAAATGTTCTCTTCTTCTGACTTCAAACCAACTCAGCTTCCTTGGACGAGGGATCCCTCTCTGACTGAAACCGGCCTCCAGCTCCAGAGGGAACAACTCCCTCTTTGTCTGTAGCCTCTCCAGAGAGAACACCCTTGTCTTTAGCTTGGCCTATTTATGCTTTCCTCCCAGGTCCCACCCCTCTGGTTAGGTTTTCCCTCCAAAACTTTTTTTACCCAATCAGAGGGACAGAAGAGGTCCTGGGAGATGCAGGCCCTGTAGCTACTCCTAGGGTGCAGTCAGACATACTATTAGTGGCGACACAGCCCCGTCTCGCTGACGGATTAATTGTGTTCGTTCAGACATCCACATCTGGCAGTCGAGGGTCCTCCAGGGTCATCCTGGCTTGCGGATCAATGCCGCATTAATTTGACAGTGCAGAACGTCCGGCCCTTTTTCAAAAAAGCGGCACAAGATCGGCTTTTTCCTGTTTGGACAGCTCACGCGCGATACTGCCCCTTGGAATGTTTACCGCCCCTCCCACCTTTTTTTTTTTATTATTAAAAAGCCCCAGTAGACATGCGCATTGCCAGATCATCCGGGATCTGAGGTGACGCTTCTGCTTCTCCAATCAACACAGGATCGGATCCCAATATTCAGAACAGGAAAAAAAAATTTTTTTTCTATGTGGAAGATTTCCAGATATCATTGTCACTGCCAATTTCTAGGAAAGTAATTCCTGGCAGTTCCCTGGTTTGAATCGGCAACGTTAATTCCGGAAACTTTCCTCCCTGCCTCTGAAGCAACGTTTGATTTCCCACCTCCAAACAGTTGGGCGCGTGTTCAATAGACCCCCCCCCTCCCAGAAATCACCATCTGATCACGCGTGCTCCAAGAAAAGAGCGTGATAGTATTGGATGTCTGATCGCTCAACAACAGAATGAGTCGCATTCTTGGATGCTCGTCTGAACGGCCCTGTGTCGAATCAATATTCAGCAGTTCAGATTTGAGCGCTACAAACCCGCTTTTAATGTGACGTGCAGTTCTTAGGATGATATTTGGCTAGTCACTCTCTCAACTGAACCTACCGCCAGAGCTGTTACAAACATAATGGAAGACAGGAAAGCATTGTATGGCGCCCAGAGATCCTTGGAGAAAGGTCAGAATAAAAATGATAAGTTACGAAACATCGTTTCGAAAGTATAAGCAGTTCTTTTTTAAAATGACGTAATAGATTATAGTTGTCGGGTGTAACTCCCTATTGTTTATAGTATGCAATTAAAGCAATTAATTCCACCAGAAGACTTGTGTCAGAACAAGTTGTTGCCTAAGGTACCTATCCTGGAGATTGCTCTTGTTTTGGTCGTAATGGTATTTAATTGTTTTGGTCCTTGCACATGGCCATTCTGGGTCTTTGGAGAGGACAAAGCGGATTTTTCTAAGATGGAATGAAGCAAATTGTGATGCTGTTTCAGCAAGCACAGCGCCCCAGGAGCCACACTGAAGACAGCTTGTAGTTGGGTCTCCTTTTCAGCATGTGCTTCAGGAATGCCAGCTGTAAAAATAAAAATGTTTGCTAATTCCCTGGCACTGACTCTTGAGTGTTTCTGTGAGTTGGAATTGAATGGAAATATGTCAACTTGCACTTTTGATGCTGTGTAAAATTATATGCCATTGCCCATTAACGGCCAGCTCCGAATGTCATTTTGTGCTACTTTAATTGCCGCGTGACTAAACATAAATGAACCTGAACTGGTGTTACTGCCATCTTCGGTAGAAATGACGCTTCATCGATTAAGTTGTTAAAGCGATGCAGGGTGATAGATTTGAATCTTCTCTTTTAAGCTCTAAGTTGTCCTGAAAAAAGTTTGGCTCAGTTCAGAGTTGTTCTTAAAGTGCATCAACATGTTTCTCCTCACACCCCAAGATATGAACATATGAAGCTGCCTTATACTGAATCAGACCCCTGGTCCATCAAAGTCAGTATTGTCTTCTCAGACTGGCAGCGGCTCTCCAGGGTCTCAAGCTGAGGATTTTCACACCTATTTGCCTGGACCCTTTTTTTGGAGATGCCAGGGATTGAACCTGGGACCTTCTGCTTCCTAAGCAGATACTCTACCACTGAGCCATCATTCCTCCCCTTTAGTATTGTCTTCTCAGACTGGCAGCGGCTCTCCAGGGTCTCAAGCTGAGGTTTTTTCACACCTATTTGCCTGGACCCTTTTTTGGAGATGCCGGGGATTGAACCTGGGACCTTCTGCTTCCCAAGCAGATGCTCTACCACTGAGCCATCGTCCCTTCCCTAATATGTCCCAGGTTATTATCATGAGCAGATGCATCTAGCCTGAAGTGGGATCTCTGATTTTAAAACTGTGTTGCTGTAGGGAAGCACCAGTGGTGCAGTCCTAAGCAGAGTTCTATCCTAAAAAAATCCATTCTGAGCCTTCTTTAGAATTGCACTGTAAACTTCCCTCAAGTCTAGGTGGTCATTGTGAAGGAAGCGTGTTGCTTATGTGTTTGCTGCTTGATTCAACAAACTCAGTGTTTGCTCTCTTGGGTAATTCCTGCAAAGGGCACATCCACAAAAAGCAACACAAGAATGTTTCATCACAATGAAGGGTTTAACAAAGAAACAAGGTTTGTTCTCCTGCCTTTGGAAAAGAAATTGGTTAAACTGTAGGTCTGGAGTACTGTTATGTGCTCATATCTTTCCTAATGTCAGGAGAACCAATCTTGTACTTTGGGAGACCTGTGAAATTCTAGTCAACTTTAAAACCACTTGGACTTGTAAGGAACAAGAATAGGCCACGAAGTTGAAATGCCTTCTTGTCCCTGAAGATGAAAGTCGTTCATTCAGCTGTGCTGTCTACTGCTAGAAATGTTTTCTGATTCAATAATTTTGCCTGTTGAGAGGCTGCAGTGCCTATTATTTGACCAGCTTCTTGTTCATGTGTGTGGAAATACAGAGGATGCTACCAAACCAGAACCGCATTTGGCAAAGAAATAGGCTGGCTCTGAAAAAAACAAGTATGGTGTGGGAAACTCATTGTTTCCAGAAGATAAACAATGCAATGGGATTTGTTTTCTTTGCCCAGCATAACCTTACTGCCAAAAGTGAAATACAAAACTGCTCACTATTTTTAATGCTTCCTTCTGCTTTCTTAATTGTTTCTTCTGCTCCTGAAGAGCTGGTGCGCTCCCTCCCTCCCTCTGCTCCGCTCACTGTATCTTCTGAACTTAATCTCTGCCTATGTCTCTTCTCTTTTCCTAGTAGATCTTCCCTTCTTTGCGGGGGAATCACAGTGGCTTGCTTTTTGCACTCTCAGGATAGCCATCTTGTGTTCCCAGATTGAGAAATTATTGTCTGCAATAGCAGAATAGATAAAGCTCCCTCCAGCAGCTCAGCTGTCATTTTGCAAGAGAGATTTAACTCTCTGCCGGAGCACCTTGGAGTATCACTGCTGGATCTGCATGGATGTTCCCGAGCTAGAGATGGACCAGTGGTCTGCTTCTTGTGTGCATATTTGCTATATGGGAAGAGGATAAAGTGACAGACGGGGCGAGCAACATGTCTGCTGTAGCTCCTTAGGCATTCACTGAGGAAGTAACTGAAGGTTAAGAGGTCTGCTGCTAGCCTAGAAGATAGTTGTTTGCCTGGGGCGGCTTGCATATCTGCGGCACTGAAAATGTTAACACATATAATTCAAATTGTTGCTGTCTCCTTTGGGCTCAGATCCAGGTGGGTAGCCATGTGGGTCTGAAGAAAGCAGTAGAACAAAGTTTGAGTGCCGTGTCGCCTTTAAGACCGACAAAGTTTTATATAAGGCATAAGCTTTCATGTGCATTCACACTTCTTCTTTGGGCTCAGTTATACCTTCAAAATTCTTTAATTATTATGAAGAAACAAATGTGTCCTTTGTCTGTCTTTCTTGTCTCTAGGGACTGACAAATTAACAGATATTTTCTTTTCAAGCAGGCATGTAAAAGTATTCCTGTGCTTTGTTCAACAGATACAGCTTATTCTAATATTAACCTTTTTTTTTGTTTTTTGCTTTAGAACGGAAGAGCCACCTCCTTCTTCACTGCCCACAAAAGCACAGACACAAGCCAATGGAACAGGTAGGAAGCCTGATTAACTCTCAGAATGGTTGCATTCAGGTTTTCTCCTCACTGAAAAGGAGGCATGAAACACTCAGCAGCTTGTGAGCCAAAGGGACTTTCTGCAGACAAGCAAGTGACCTTATCATTCAGATCAGATATGGTATGGGGAAAGTCCTCATGTTTTCCAGTAAAATGTTCTCATCAGACTTGTTTCCATGAATGTTTGGAATCTTGAGTTCTGAAAAGATGTTGCAACCTGTAGACTCTGGATTGCCACCTGGGATGATGTGGTGGTTGTCTTAGGTGACACTAGTCTTCTTACAATAACTCATCCTCGTCTGAAAAGGGGGAACGGAGATCACCCATCTATGTGCTGCCCACAACATCAATACTGGGGGATCTTCCCAAGGTTGATAATCTGCCTCTGTAAGGATTTATGTGTCTACCGAGTCCAGTACAAAGTGTTGGTTATCACCTTTAAAGCCCTATATGGCCGAGGACCAGCCTACCTAAGGGACCGTCTCTCCCCATATTAACCCCAGAGGGCACTGAGGTCAGTGGGTAAAAACAAAATGACCATCCCTGGGCCGAGAGAGGTCAAACTCCAACATACTAGAGTACGGGCCTTTTCAGCGGCTGCACCGGCATTGTGGAACCAGCTTCCGGAGGAGGTGCGGGCCCTGCGGGACCTCGGCCAGTTCCGCAGGGCCTGCAAGACCGCCCTTTTTAGGCAAGCCTATAATGACACTGACTGCTGAGTTGCTTGGTGTAAGAACCGCCATCCATAAGACTACCTAAACTGGCAGAACCAGCGCCATAACAGCTCTATCGCTGCCAGATATACTCATATATATTTAGTCTAATGAAAATCATGTATTTTAATTTAACTGACTGGTTTTTATGTTTAATTTTAATTGTTAAATTTAAAGTTTTATTATTTATGTTAATGTGTAAGTTGTTGTTAGCCGCCCTGAGCCGCCTAGGCGGGGAGGGCGGGATAGAAATAAAAGTTATTATTATTATTATTATTATTCAGTTTCTGCTTGACTGTTGGGAGAAACTGTTTACAAGCCTCCTACATCTCTTACATCCTATGTGAGTGAGCCATTTACATTGCTGCCTTGTGATCATTGTAAGAGCTTTTCTCCCGTTTTATATTGGGCTAATTATTTTCCTATTTCCTCACATGATCCACAGTGGAAAGTGGTTTAAATTCCAGTCTTGTAACTGCTTTGGGAACTCCCCTCCCCCTTTCATTCTTTAAACTTGCTATCTAGGAACTAATCTTTTGTTAAACATTGGGTACATAAACATGTAGCAAATCATATGCTCTCACTGCTTCTAGAACAAAGACCTAATAGCAATTATTGTAAACTTTCAGATTGCTATTATTACCATGGGTCTGAAGCATTCAGAATGTCATTAGGTGTGATAATGGTAGAAATGTCTATCTGCAAAGACCTAATAGCAATTATTGTAAACTTTCAGATTGCTATTATTACCATGGTAGAAATGTTGATAAAACACCACGGAATCCTGATTTCTAGCCTTATCTTTTTTTGAAGGATGTCAATTCATACATAATGCCAAACCACAGTCAGTACTATCATTTAGAATCTAGGCTATGGCTTCGAGTTTGGAAACAGTCAAACTATAGTCTGCTTCAATTATTCCAACTCACTTACACCCAGTTGCATCAGCAGAAAACAGTTCTTTGCCCTCTGTCCTAGTGCTGTGAAGGGAATGTGTGTAAAATTCTTATGGTGTCCCATTTTGCATTTGCTCCTCTACACATCTTGGAAAACATTTAGGTCACTGATTGGGTTGGAGAAGGTGTTTCCCTCTTATCCTGGCCTTGGAAATCTTGAAAGCGCCAAGCATTCATGGCTTGACAACTTGTAAGAACACAAGGCAAATGGAGTACAGTCACCATCATCTTTGATTGGTGGATTCTTTTAAGAATACTAAATTACAGTGCTGGTTTGTAATTTAAAAGTTGTTTGTGACTGGTCTTCAGGTGAGCCTCTGTAATTCACTGATAGGTAGGTCAACAATTCGTGTGGGTGTACTTTCTTATGATAATAGATCCTGTGACCAGAATCTTTAGTCCCAGGAAATATTCACTCTCCAAAGTATTATGCTAGTACTTAAGGCTCACTCAGTGCAGTTTTTCTCACCATTGGAGAATCCTGCCTGCACTTTAAAATTGTACATGTGTTGTTACAGGAAGCCAGTTTTTAGATGCATTCAAAGCATTCTGTGTTTGATCATTAGATAAACGTAGCCACATGATGTGTTCAAGAGTTCAGAAGTGGGTTTATGACAAGTTTGGGGAATACATAGAAGACTTCAGATTTCAGCCAGAAGAAAACACCGTGGAAACTGAAGAGCCACTTAGTGCTAGAAGGTAAATCTGGTTGGAAGATCCGGTTTTTGTTACCTAAATAACTAAAAAAAACATTGCTTGTAACAGTTATTCAAGTTAATAAGGTTGTGCTGAAACTTTCTAATGATGCTTCTTTGAATGGAAAAATTGTGCAGTGTACGAAATAAAATGAAATGTGGTACATACGGGGGAGGGACGGTGGCTCAGTGGTAGAGCGTCTGCTTGGGAAGCAGAAGGTCCCAGGTTCAATCCCTGGCATCTCCAAAAAAAGGGTCCAGGCAAATAGGTGTGAAAAGCCTCAGCTTGAGACCCTGGAGATCTGCTGCCAGTCTGAGAAGACAATACTGACTTTCATGAACCCAGGGTCTGATTCAGTATAAGGCAGCTTCAGATGTTCATATGTATGTGATGCATGTTTATAAAAGTGATAAGAAGTACTGCCTGTAAGATGCAAAATCACTAACCTGAAACCTTAGTCTCCAGATGATGTTCCATATGTACTGCTCACCCTGAATGCTTTAATAAGCTTATTTTTGTTAATGTACAACTAACTCCTGTGCCTGATTTACTCCAGGTAACTTGTTTTTGCTATCTAGACTCAGAACAGTTAAGTCCTGTATGGTTTCCAAAGCAAGTTAGCTTCAATGGGTGGTTTGCCATTGCCTGCCTCCGTGTCAGGACGCTGGTATTCCTTGGTGGCCTCCCATCCAAATATTGGCCAGAGTTTATGAACATATGAAGCTGCCTTATACTGAATCAGACCCTTGGTCCATCAAAGTCAGTATTGTCTTCTCAGACTGGCAGCGGCTCTCCAGGGTCTCAAGCTGAGGTTTTTCACACCTATTTGCCTGGACCCTGTTTTGGAGATGCCAGGGATTGAACCTGGGACCTTCTGCTTCCCAAGCAGATGCTCTACCACTGAGCCACCATCTCTCCCCTGAGCTGCCATCTCTCCATCTTATCCTGGCTTCCGAGATCTGATGAGATTGGGTTAGTCTGGGATATCTAGGTCCAGGACCTGGTAGCTGTGCAGAGGATAATTTTTTTATCATTTGTTGCCGGCATATGGCACATTCTGCTTTAGAACCATGTGTGTGCCGGATATTTCATAGAAAACAGAAATGTGTTTATTCTTCCAAGAAGCAAATTAATATTTCCCACCACTTATTTTACAGGCTTACTGAAAATATGAGACGATTAAGTAAGTATCCAACGCTACCACTGTATTTATGCAATGTTAGGGGCATTTTGTGCCTGCTCCTTATTTGTATGTAATATACTAAAAGAAGAGACTAATGTTTAAATGAATCATGTAAGCAATACAATCCGTACAAATTTGTTACCTTACTGACAAGAGACAGAATGTAGAATGACGCCAGCATGGGAAATAAACTGCACCTTAAGAATCCAATATTGCAGACATCTAAAATGGAAGAAGCATAACATAGCAAAACTGAGATGTTACTATTACATTTTGGCATGAATGGTATGTTGCAGGTTGTGAGTCAACCAGCATCAGTGTAAAATAACTTTCCAGTTGTTCCATCTTCCTTCCCTCATTGAAAAACCTTATGTTCTCCTACTAGTATCGATGTGCTGCACTAAGCAGCTTAAACGTGCTTATTTCAAATGTTTGCTGTATTCCGAGCTTCCTGGAAGGTGCTGCAAATTCTAAGGATAGAAATTCTGTAGAAGCAGTTTAGTTCTAAAATCGATTTTGAAGCAAGGAGGGACCACGGCTCAGAGTCAGATCATCTCCTTGGCCTGCAGAAGATCCCAGGTGCGATCCCCAGCATCTCCAGTTTGAAGGACCAGGCAGTAGGTGATGAGAAAGACATTTGCCTGAGACCTAAAAGAGCTGCTGTCAGTCTGCGTAATCCTGATGGAGTGATACTGATCTTGATTGACCAATGATCTGATTCATTATAGGGCAGCTTCATGTGTATTGGGAAATCCAACAGTATCTTTTGAAGTGTCACGCCATTCCCTCTTGTTTTACTTAATCATTCACAGAAATTCTGTGCAAACAACACATCCATGTATTAACTCACCTTGCAGGTAGGGAGAACGTACAGTGGTCTAATCCTCCAGCTCCGTATGATTGCTGAGTTGTCTGCACAGTACAAGCACACGAAGGAGCTTCCCACATGCGCACACCTTCCCTTTGATCAGTTGTTATTTTGGGGTGTCCGCAGGTACTTCTTCTGCATGTTCACATCATGCAAACAACTCAGCAGTTGTGGGGAGGGGCCAGCACATTCATGCCAGCTACATGGCAACTCAGCACACAGATGTGTTATTTGCAGAGGGCTAGAATTTGTATGCTCTTTATACTGAAGCTGGGGTTCCATGAAAAAAGCCCACAGGAAAAAAGCTCGCAAGAAAAAGCTCACAGAAAAAACGTACAGTCATAAATACTCACTAGAAAAAAGCCCACATGGAAAAAGCCCACACAGAAAAAAGCCCACATGGAAAGAAGCCCACATGGGAAAGTATCATTTAAAGCACCCATAGATATTTATAATTGCGGATAACCATTCATCTCCATTTATGAGAATGAACAGGTATTACCTATATTTTATGTTGTTTTTTTTTAGAATCAAAATGTCAGATTCACATGCAACAATTTGCGTTACGATTTTATCAAGTATAATGAAATAATAATTTTGCTGTGTTATTAGTATATTAATTCATTACTATACAAAAATTGGCCTGTATGAAGAGGACTTTAGTGTTCTTGAGTGTAAAGCTTTGGAAGGGAAAATACAGGAAATAAAAGTGACCGTTTTGTTATCAATGAACTTTATTAAAAAGGAAAAACAATAATAACAGAAATTAAACTCTATATGGAATTATTTTTAAATAAAATTAAATACTTTAAGTTTATTAATTTACAATTTGTCAGCCTTTTAAATGTTGGTATGAAGTAATTTCTAAAGTACTGTCTAGTAGTCACAGCTTTCGAACAACTACCGTATTTTTCGGTCCATTGGATGCTCCGGACCATTAGATGCAGGTGCCTGGCTGGTATACAAGCGGCGAGATCACTCCCTCCGCCCCCACCGCAAACCCAGCACTTCGCAGGGAGCGAACTCGCCGCTTGTCTCCCAGCCAGGCACGTAGGCGCCGGCGTGCTTCCCCCGCGCTTGCGTGCCTGGCTGGGAGATAAGTGGTGAGATCGCTCCCTGCGAAGTGCTGGGTTTGCGGTGGGGGCGGAGGGAGCGATCTCGCCGCTTGTCTCCCAGCCAGGCACGCAGGCACAGAGGAAGCACCCGCCCCCTCCGCAAACCCAGCGCTTCGCAAAGCGCTGAGCTGTGGAGGGGGCGGCATGCTTTCCCCGTGCCTGCCTGCTTGGCTTCAGCTGATGCTTACAGCAAGCGCCAGGATCGCTCCCTCCACCCTCCGATCCCAGCGTTTGCTGAAAGCAGCAGCTGAAGCCAGGCAGAGGAAGCACCCACCACCTCTGCAAACCCAACACTTCGCAAAGCGCTGGGCTGTGGAGGGGGCGGCGTGCTTTCCCCGTGCCTGCCTGCCTGGCTTCAGCTGATGCTTGCAGCAAGCGCCAGGATCGCTCCCTCCACCTTCCGATCCCAGCGCTTGCTGAAAACAGCAGCTGAAGCCAGGCAGAAGAAGCACCCGCCCCCTCCGCAAACCCAGCGCTTCGCAAAGCGCTGGGCTGTGGAGGGGGCAGCGTGCTTTCCCTGTGCCTACCTGCCTGGCTTCAGCTGATGCTTACAGCAAGCGCCAGGATCGCTCCCTCCACCCTCCGATTCCAGCGCTTGCTGAAAGCAGCAGCTGAAGCCAGGCAGCGGAAGCACCCGCCCCCTCCGCAAACCCAGTGCTTCGCGAGCGCTGGCTGTGGAGGGGGCGGCGTGCTTTCTCCCTGCCTGTTTGCATGGCTTCAGCGCTGATGCTTAAAGCAAGTGCTGGGATCGGAGGGTGGAGGGAGCGATCCTGGCGCTTGCTGTAAGCGTCAGAGCTGGAGCCAGGCAGGCAGGCGCGGGGAAGCGCCGGGACGGAGGCAGCGGATCGCCCCCCCCCGGAGGAAGGTACGTACGGTACCTTCGCTCCATAAGACGCACACACTTTTTACCCCACTTTTTTTTTGGGGGGGGGAGTGCGTCTTATGGTGTGAAAAATACGGTATATGTCTTAAAATATTTCAAATAATTGATATTATGTAGTTATTTTGTTATTAAAATTAAAACCATAAGATAACAAAACTATAAGATAAAATAAGAATTTCCTAGCTCAATTTCCCTTTACTTGTATTTTAACAAATACATTGTGGTACACCCAGTGACCATGACTAAAGACTGCCTAACACTAATAGTAAAAGCAACAATTATTTAAGAACAAGGAGGCCCGTTTGCAGTCAACCAGGGATAGGGCCTTTTCAATTACAGCCCCCTGCTGGTGGAACCAGCTACCGGAGGAGGTGAGGGCCTTGCGGAACCTTGGGCAGTTCCACAAGGCCTGTAAGACGGTCCTCTTCTGGTTGGCATATAACTATCTGGTATTAAAAACTGCGAAGGAAGGCTGTGAGAATAGCACAGAACTGTCAGACTGTTTGTTTCTTGTTTCACTGTTTTAATTATTGTAAATTATTGTATATGCTTTTTAATATTTATTAATTTTATTGTTTTAGATTTTATGTTGTAAGCTGCCCTGAGCCCGCCTCAGTGGGGGGGGGGGGGCGGGATATAAATCAAATAAATAAATAAAATAAACAAACAAACAACAAGCCTTTATTGGCATATATATAGAGAACAACAATAACAACAGCAACAACAACACAGATATAATTCTGCATTGCAAATTAGCCAGTCTCCTTAACTAAATAAGTTTATCTTCCACATGCTCATATTGCTGCACAGAAGTGGCAACCATGTTTCCTCTTTTTCACCTCTAGGCGACCTGGCTGTGTATTAGCCAGTGTTAGTTTGTGGCAAGCCAGGTCCTTTTCCCTTACTCCCATTATACTTTTCCCTTGCGAGGGAAGCCCAGCTTGGAGGAGAGCACATGCCAGTGCACAATCCTGCTGCTCTCAGCTTCCCAGGTATGTTTGGTGTAGTGGTTAAGTGTGTGGACTCTTATCTGGGAGAACCGGGTTTTATTCCCCACTCCTCCACTGGCATGGCCTTGGGTCAGCCATAGCTCTGGCAGAGGTTGCCCTTGAAACGGCAGCTGCTGTGAGAGCCCTCTCCAGCCCCACCCACCGCCCTCTCCAGCCCCACCCACCCACAGGGGTCTGTTGTGGTGGGGCGGGAAGGTAAAGGAGATTGTGAGCCGCTCTGAGACTCTTTGGAGTGGAGGGCGGGATATAAATCCAATATCATCATCTACCTCACAGGGTGTCTGTTGTGGGGGAGGAAGGGAAAGGAGATTGTGAGCCGCTCTGAGACTCTTTGGAGTGGAGGGCGGGATATAAATCCAATATCTTCATCTACCTCACAGGGTGTCTGTTGTGGGGGAGGAAGGTAAAGGAGATTGTGAGCTGCTCTGAGACTCTTCGGAGTGGAGGGCGGGATATAAATCCAATATCTTCATCTACCTCACAGGGTGTCTGTTGTGGGGGAGGAAGGTAAAGGAGATTGTGAGGCGCTCTGAGACTCTTCGGAGTGGAGGGTGGAATATAAATCCAATAGCTTCATCTACCTTACAGGGTGTCAGTTGTGGGGGGGAGGAGGTAAAGGAGATTGTGAGCCGTTCTGAGACTCTTCGGAGTGGAGGGCGGGATATAAATCCAACATCTTCTTCTTCTTCATCTGGGAAGCTGAAGGCTTTGGGGTGGGGGGAGGGGCACCCCCGGTGGCTGCCTGCCTCGCCTACTCACATGTGCCAGCCATGTATTTAATTATACTTGAAGAATCACAACACAAATTGTTGCATGTGAATATGACATATTGTAATCCTTGAATAACAACATAAAATATAGGTAATACCCAGGTCATTTCACAGAAAAAGAGGTGCTGGAGGTCGTTAGCACAGCTCATTTGCTTATGCCACACACCCCTGACATCACTGGAAGGTGTACGAAATGATATCAGCTCAGCATATACCTTAAAATGCTTTTTGAGTTATAATTGTCACAATAAAACCTTGCTCTCATTATACTTTTTGAATTACTTTCTCCTTTGTGGCCACAGTGGTATGATGATTTCCATCTCTCTGCTTTATGTTTTGGTTATTTCCCCATTTTTTTGTGGGGGGAAATATTAGAATATTCAGCAAAATTCTCACAGGGGGTTTGAACAATGGAGCCCAGAAGCAAGTATTTTTTTGGGGGGGGGGAGGAAAGGAAGGAGAGAGAGAGAGAGAGAGAGAGAGAGAGAAAGAGAGCAATAAAATTTAGAGGTTCTGGAGCTCCATTCCTGTGAGCTCCTGCCCAAAATGAGGCCTGGTAATACCTGTTCATTCTCATAAATGGAGGTGAATGGTTATCCACAATTATAAATATCTATGGTGGTTTAGATGATATTTTCCCATGTGGGCTTTTTTCCATGTGCACTTATTTCCATGTGGGCATTTTTCAGTGTGGGCATTTTTCAGTGTGGGCATTTTTCCTGTGAGCATTTATGACCATGGTTTTTTTCTGTGAGCCTTTTTCCTGTGGGCTTTTTTCTGGTTACCAGTTGGGATAGCCAGTCTCAGGAACCACAGTGAAACTGCAGTTTTAAAAATCAAGCAAATATTTTTAAAATGCCATAAAAAACTCTGATGCTCCCCTAAACTAAAGGGTGTATAACGTAGAAACTAATTTAGAACATACAGAATATGCTGGCTGGCAATCAAAGAACTATTCAAAACTCCGCCCACCCCCCATGGATGTTTCCGTTTTGATGTTTCTTGCCAGCCAAGCACAATCTTACCCTTGCATATCTTTTCAACATTCTGTTGCATGTAGATTCTTTTCCGGAATTATTTATCACAGTTGGAATTGCTTAATATTAATCCGAAAAGGTGCCAGACTATTGCTTGACATCTTATACTGCAAGAATATGGGCTGTGTCTTCGTTTGTTCTCTTCCTTTTAATCACAATGTGTGTCCTTCGCTCCCACCCAGCTCTGGAGCTGCATTGGCTTTTCGTGTCCTGTCTCTACTTTATGCTAAGTCCACTGTGAGGAATCTCTGACTTCAGATGAATTCGGATTAGAGATGGGCATGAACTGGGGAAATGGTGGTTCATGTTGGTTCATTGTTCGTTTGATTGCCAGAACCAGTTCTTCATGCTGGGTTGTGGTTCATTTGATTTCCCAAACCAGTTTGTGGTTCATTTGGTTCAGGTGAGGTAGAACAGCCCCCTCATGAGTTAGAGACGCCAAACTCACCAGGAGTATCAGCAGACTCACCTCCATCTGCCCTCTAAGTTTGGTGAAGAGTGGATTTGGAATGTCTGAGTTATAGCCCCCCAAAGCTGGTGCCCCCGGGAAACCTCAGCTTCAGCTCTCATGACCACTAGCTCTTCTTTCTTTGTGCTGCAAAGTGAAAGCAGCTGAGTCAGGGTATCTGTTCCAATGGGAGCTCTGGGATTGGCTTCCAGAGCTGCTAGTCAAGATATGGATAACTGCTATGGGTGTTTCTAGGGCTCCCAGAAGTCCACCCCCAGCTTTGCCTAGGAATTAATTGAATCAGTGCCAGGCTGTCTGGAAAAACAAACTGCAAAAACAAACAAAAAAAGGTGGTTCATTTTCCAGTTCGGGCATGGTGCAAGCAAAGGAACTGGTTCAAAATGAACCAGCCCAGTTTATGCTCAAACCGGGCTTCATTTTTTTTTTTTTTGGTTCGTGCCCATCCCTAGTTCAGATGACTTCACAATTTGAAACACAACAGAACTTTCATGTCACTTGCGATACGATGCTTTCAGTGAGGAAGTTTTGGTTATTCAAGAGATGTGTAGTTGCACTAGTTCTTGGGCCAAACATTGTATTGTTTGGCCCTGAGTTAGATTAGGGAAACCACAATGTAACTTGCAGTCATATTTGCTCTTGGGAAACTAATATTCACAAGGGCGGTGGGGCCTGATTTCACTTGAGAGCATGGTGTGCGGAGTAGGAGGGGCTTCACACCATTTTGCCATACCAAAAAAAGTCCAGTTTGCCCCACCCATTTGGGAACATCAGTTCTCCAATGGCACGTATGACCGCAAGTCAAGTTTGGGCTTATGTGAAACACAGTGTTTAGTTAGTCTCCTGAAGTTCTGGAAGTCCTTCACAGAACAGCCCCTGTGCAGAGTTATATCCTTCTAAGCCCATTAACTTCAGTAGATTTAGAAAGGGTGTAACTCTGTTTAGGATTGCACTGTTGAATAAATAGAGGCTGTGTTTTGTGGTGTTACTTGAATGGCTTATATTTGAAAAGCATCATACGTTATGCCATATGTAGCCATCACGTTTTGGGTTTCTCCTCCCTCTTTCAGGTATAAAACTCGTGAAGATGTGTTCTTTAAAATATTACTAAGTAACACAGTTTTATTATTCCTTCTATGTAGAAAGAGGTGCCAAACCTGTTACGAATTTTGTGAAGAATCTTTCTGCCTTATCAGACTGGTATTCTATCTACACTTCTGCTATTGCCTTTATTGTAAGTTGTTCTTTCCTGGTCAGGTGAATTAGCGTGTGCTGTTTTTTTTGTTCAAAGTAGAAGAAAGCATTATTGAAACTAAGAAATATTAAACTAAGTATTGAGGAATTATATGGTGACAGTATATGCTCTGGTTTATTGTTTAATTTGTAAAGCAGTGTAAAGTGATAATAGCTCATCTCGACATTAGGAAAAATAATGTGATAAGATACACTGGACAGAGAAAGATAGAAGTTTTCATTAATAAGAGATGTCAACAAAGTGGTGTATAAAAGCCAAGCTGTATTGCGTGGCTCTGCAGAATCCCTAGCCCTATAACTTTAAACATATGCTTAAACTGATGATAATTAAAGATTTCCCTTTGGAGAGTGGGCAGTGGGAATAACCTGTGTATAGAAAGATTCATTTCAAGTTTAAACAAAAAGGCCTTTGATTGCAAAAGTGTTCATTTTTGTGACTTCTGTGAAGTCCCTCATGGGACCACACATTCATAGGCCAATGCAGAAAAGAAAACTCTCAAGATTTCTAGCTTTTTCTAAGACTTCAGGAGTGTTCCCATTCCTTTCTAGTATGTGCCAACATTTTCCCACCCAAATGGTCACATGACAGAGGTTGGGAGAGTACTCCCTCAGTCATCTCTTTGTTGTCTTAAAGAAAGGACCATCTCTGCTCTAGCTCATCTTGTTTTCCTCAGAAAGGTCTTGAGTGAGATAATTCTGGTCTTTTCTTTGTCAGGATGGCCTTGTCTAAAAAGCATGGGAAATTGGGACGAAGATGGCCTAACCATAAGCAGTGTCTTACTTGCCTGGGCAAGACCCACAATGTTGCAGCCTGTTCCATATGCCACAAGTACACACCCAAGGTTCACCAGAAAAGAGCATCTCATCTTAAAGCAAGAAGGAGGAGGAGGATTTATACCCTGCCCTTCATTCAGAGTGGCTTACAATCGCCTTCCCTTTCTCTCTTCACAACAGACACCTTGTGAGGGAGGGGGGGCTGAGAGCTCTGAGAGAACTGTGACGGACCCAAGGTCATCCAGCTGCTGCATGTGGTGGAATAGGGAATTAAACCCTGTTCTCTAGATTAAAGTCTGCTGCTCTTAACCACTACGCCAAACTGGCTTTGGAAGAAGACATTGGGAGCTTTTGGTAAAGACCAGCCTGTTCGGACGATCAGAGATCCGAAGGCTTGAGTCTGTACTCCTTTGTTGGGGTCAGTGCCCTCTGTATTCCTATTGGAGCTGAGAGTACCTATGTCTGTAAAGGTGGCACTGATTCCTCAGAGCATGTAGGAACTGCCCACTAAAAAAACACAAAGGCAAATCCAAGGTTAAAGACTTACCTCCTGAGCACTGAAGGGCTCTGCTCCTCAACTGGTTTGGCCTTGGACTCCATCACTACCTCTGACGCTAGTGGCTAGTCTGCAGTCATCTGATGATGAGGTTGTTGACATTCAGCTGTCTTTTCCTCCAATTTTGAAATTTTTATTTTTCAAGAAAAAGAGGAAAAGGGAAGTGGAAATAGAGAAGTGATAATACATCTATCGAGAAGAATAGAATGCATTCTGCATATCGCTATATCAATCAAACAAAAGAAAGTTTCATCATATTGTTACACACTTAACCTCTCATCACAGTAGTCATATAGCATTGTACTGTAAATTCCCACTTCAGTTATCCATTTAACTTGCATTTCAACCATATAAATGGAAGAATATTCACCACAATTCACCCCAGAGCAGTTTAAGTGTCTAACCATTCATATAGCTTCTCCCTGTATTTTGTTGCTGCTTCCAGTAATTTCCCGATCAATTCCTGCTTCGTAGGCAGTTCTTGAAGTTTCCATTGCTGAGCAAACAAGATCCTAGCTGCTGTGTTAATATGTGCCATTAGATGTCTTGTCTCTTTTGTATAATCACTAGGGTACATGTTCAGCAAGAAGAGTTCTGGTTTAAATTGAACCTGCATCTTCAACATTTTCTGCAGTATTTCATGTAACATCTTCCAGTAATCTTTCGCCTTCTCACAAGTCCACCACATATGGTAAAACGACCCAACTCGTGTGGACTCTTATCTGGGAGAACCGGGTTTGATTCCCAACTCCTCCACTTGCACCTGCTGGAATGGCCTTGGGTCAGCCATAGCTCTGGCAGAGTTGTCCTTGAAAGGACAGCTGCTGTGAGAGCCCTCTCAGCCCCACCCACCTCACAGGGTGACTGTTGTGGGGGGAGAAGTTACAGGAGATTGTAAGCCGCTCTGAGTCTCTGATTCAGAGAGAAGGGCGGGGTAAAAATCTGCAATTCTTCTTCTCTCTCAGCTAGGAAGTTTGAAAATATGTAGAAAGTGAGGGAAGAAGGATGCAAGTTCTTGTTTTCTCGCCCAGTGGCTAGTTCACTGAAGTCATGCCTTCTAAACAGCACTCTGGGACACATCCTTCTCCCTTTGAGAAGGAGGGGCAAAAGCTGGATGGTTTGGAGAGAAAGATGTTATGCCATAATGGGCAGGTATCAGATGTTCCTCTGGGAACATGTTTCCCAATATAATGATGCTTTGCTACAAGATAGGATGACCTTGTTGAGAATCGTACTGAGTCATACGGCCAAAGGCATCAAGCTGTGAGAACAGCAAATCACTGTGGCTTGTCATGTGATGGATTCAACTAACTAGGTCTGTAGCATCGGCCATTGTGCTGCATTGCCACTCATGGTGGCATTCCACTGAAGAGTAGGTCAGGTTAAGTCCCTCACAAACTACATTGTTTGTAGGGGCTTAGTTGGACCTCAAAGTTGGTGAAGCTTTCTTACCTCTGCAGAGCTTTGGTAATTCACAACTTAGTGCACAGGTTTTGTTCAAACAGATTCCAGTCTGCCAGATATATAACAGAAATTACCTGCTTGGCTTCCACAACATCAGTGGTGTCCTTTGCTCGGCTCTGTATGAGGACCCTTCAAAATTGGTTCCTTTGTACATTTAATACCCTCACTGACTCCCCATGGAAGTGTGTTTCTGTTCCTAGATCTGTGTTGTGTTCCCTGTCATAGTGGCAGACCTGGACAACCTGTGCAATGGATGTACAGGTGCAGAGTTAAATGAAATTGAAATATTCACAGATGCTTCATTGTTGGGTTTGGGCCCTCAGTGTGGTTCCCATTCAATTAATGGCCAGTGGTCTGTAGCTGAAGGTCCCCTTCATATTAATTTACTAGATTTTAGGGTGATTAAATATGTCTTGCTCTCTTTTACAGTGCTTCTCAAGGGCAAGCAAATTCTTATTTGTACAGACAGTATGACAGCAAAATTCTGTTTAAACAAACAAGAGGGTGTGGGCTCTCTGGCTTCTTTAGCAAATAAGTCCCAGATTTGGTGCTGGGCGGCCATAGCAAGGGGTATTTCTTTGCAAGCCATCCATGTTGTAGAAGCGTCTTAACTGGGCCGCAGATTCCGTCAGAAGACTGACTACTCAGACACAAATGGTCTATACAAATGGTTTACCTTCAACCTGTTTTCCATCCTTGGGAGTTCTCCAATGTGGACCAGTTTGCATCTGAGATCAATACCAAAATGCACTTTTCTGTTCACTGGTGTCAAGCATCGATATTTCGAAATAATCAAGCATTTGTTTTAAATCAGACTTGTTTTATTGAAACTCCATGACTTGCTCAGAAGACAGATTCATTGGAAGTAATACTGGATACAAAGTTGCATAGTGTCTTATAGGCTAGTTCAAAAGGTAGGGTTACAGATAACTTCAAAAGAATAACATAAAGATGCAAGTGGGGATGAAAGTTCAAAGGCATTTCGTCTCTCAGGCATTTAGCCATCTCAGCCATCTCGTCTCTCACCATCTGGAAGAGCCCCCTGTCATCAGGATCGGGTTCCTCTTCCTCCTCGTCCGGGCATGGCTGATCTCAGTCGTCCCCATCCTTCTCCTCCTCCTCTGGTCTTGGTTCATTTCGACCACCTCCTCCTCCAGCTCTCGCACCATCCTGGTCACGTTCTTCCCCCGCTCTCACCCGTCGGGATGGTCGGGCCAGGATCGCTTCTTACTGAGCCGATGCCTCATCCATCAGGGTAGTAGAGGTTCGGGGGACCCACACTTTCAGAGTGATGAACAGTTGTTGGATATGTAAGGAGGATCCTTTCCCCGTGACTTGACGCGCATCAATCATGTGCCACAGCAGTGTCCACACCCCGGCGCCTTCTCCTCTAGGCTCGCCTCTCAGCCTATCCGGCGTAGTAGGGAATCTGCTGTTATCTGGTGTCCTCTCCGCCATACAGTTAGAAAGTTGCCAGTTCGGTTAAATTCCCAAGGAGGATTACTTCCAAAATGTCAAGCATCGATATTTCGAAATAATCAAGCTTTTGTTTTAAATCAAAGACTTGTTTTATTGAAACTCCATGACTTGCTCAGAAGACAGATTCATTGGAAGTAATATTGGATACAAAGTTGCAAAGTGTCTTATAGGCTAGTTCAAAAGGTAGGGTTACAGATAACTTCAAAAGAATAACATAAAGATGTGAGCTGATAAGGCAGGGCTGTGTGAATCTGGGGGAGAGGCACTTTACACTGTTCAATACAAGGTTATGCTACAGATCCTGAGAAGAGAAGATTTTATTATGCACCCACTGGGTGGGGGGAGAAGAAAGGAATGAGAGGGGGAAGGGTGGAAGGAGAAAGGTATGGATAAAACAGCACTTAGAAATAGCATGCTTGACAACTGGAGGATCAGACCCAGAGTCAGCTGGGGGATTATTTCCAGATTTTTGCTGCCCTGTATACTTTTCTATGCCTTTCTCCTTAGATCAGGAGTGGCCAAACTTGCTTAATGTAATAGTCATGTAGAATAAATCTCAGATGTCTGAGAGCCGCAAGACATGAACAGCAGATGTTTGAGAACTGTAAGACAGGAAGAGAGGGAAGGAGGGAGGAAAGTAAATTAGGAGGGTGAGAGGTGGAAAGAAAGCCACTTTAACTTTAAATGCATTCTCCAAGTTACCAGCTGACTTGGCTTGGAGAAGTGATTTAAAGAGAAAAATGCCTTCTCCAAGCCAGCCAGTGGGATGGTGGGAACTTTGAGAGCAACACAATATGTGTGAAAGAACCACATGTGGCTCCCGAGCCACAGTTTGCCCACCTCGCCCTAGACCAATACTGAGCAGGGTCATTTTAAAACTCAAAGTGAGGAACACCAATTGTATTTTGGTAGATCTTCTTTGTGGTCTCTGTGCTTCACACTCATGGGATGAAGCACCAGCACTGATCCCCGATCAGTAACTCCAAAGTCCAGCTTTTTGGCCACAGCATCAGATTCCTGATCCTAGACAATCTCTTGAGAGCGAGATACATCCCTTTCCTGGTCAGTGAGGACTTGCTCCACATAGTCAGGATGTTGTTGATGCCAGTGGTGAGGAATTTGGGCATGATCATGGATGCCTCACTTTCCATGGAGGCCCAGGTCACAAACATTGCCAAATCAGCCTTTTATCATCTCCAGCTGGTCAGGCAATTGGTTCCCTACCTTTCCCACACAATGGTCACCTCCAGTGTTCCCTCTAAGCTAAGTTAGTGTTAGCTAGCTCACAGATTTTTAGCCTCCAGCTCACACATTTTTGTCTTAGCTCAGAAAGGATACACCCAGAGCACACTAATCTATGCACTAGCTCACAACTTTAATGCCAGTAGCTCTCAACTTTTAATACCAGTAGCTCACAAAGTAGAATTTTTGCTCACAAGACTCTGCAACTTAGAGGGAACACTGGTCACCTCCACACAATGGTCACCTCCAGGGTGGATTATTCTAATTTTCCCTGTGCAGGGCTGCCCTTGAAACTGACTCAGAAATTTCAGCTAGTTCAAAATGCAGCTGTGTATGTCCTTACCAGGACTCCTGTATGAGCACATATACACCCAGTACTCCACCAGCTGCACTGGCTTCCAGTTTCGTATCAGATCCAGTTCAAGGTTATGGTATTTACCTTCAAAGTCCTATGCAGTCAGGGACCAGCATATCTGCAGGATTGTCCGACTGTGCCCCCCAAAGAGCCTTGTGTTCTTCAGATCAACATCTACTGGTGATCCCCAGCACAAGAGATGTCCACCTAGCTTTGACCAGAGCCAGAGCCTTTTCATCTCTGGCTCTAGCCTCCTGGAACCATCTTCCAAGTGAAATCAGGGGCCTGTGGGACTTACTACAATTCCACAGGGCCTGTAAAATGGAGCTGTTCCATCAGGCCTTTGGTTGAGGCGGCAGATATCAAATTATTCTGCCCTCCTGCTCCAGCCATCTGTTCCATCCACTGACACTATCTGTAGATGTTACTTTTATGCTGCTACTGGTGGGAGTCTTACCACGTGTTAAAGTCTAGAACATCTGAGTATCAATGCAATGGAAATTCCTTGAGACCACTTTACCACATTGAAGCCATCTTGTAATTTATATTATAGTGGGTGGGATAATAATCAAAACAAATAAATGAATGAATAAATCCCCTCCCGCATCACAGAGTATGATCCCTACATCTCACAACCTGCAAGATTTTTTTTTTGGGGGGGGGGGGTACTAGCTTATTCTTCCTGTTTCAGTGTGCAGACCCTTAACCAGAAAATCCATTGCCAACAAATGAGGCAAGTTTTTCCAATGAGCCTCTACTGTTGTTTTAACAATTTATTGATAACATATGGTTACAAATCTTAATTTTAAATTTTCAGTGCTAACCCATATGGCATTACAACCCCCCCCCCCTCCAATGTTGACTTCCCCGGAGTTATAGATTCAAGTTCAATACTAAAGGTACTTCTAACTGATCAAAATTCAATACATATATTTCCCCCCCCCCCCATTAATGCTAAAAAATTGTCCAATGTCTTTTTACGTTCCACTCTTTCTCCATATAGCCTTTAAATTTCTTCCACTCCTTTTTAAATATCTCTAAGTCATAGTCTCTTAGCGTTCTAGTTAGTTTGTCCATTTCACTCCACGATAAAACTTTCATAGTCCGGTCCCATTTCTCTGGTATTTTTTCTTGTTTCCATAGCTGCGCATACAATGTCCTAGCAGCTGATAGCGAGTACCAAATTAGAGTCCTGTCTTCCTTTGGGAATTTTTCTAATTGTAATCCAAGCAAGAATGTCTCTGCAGTTTTCTTAAAGTCGTAACCCAAAATTTTGGAGATTTCTTGTTGTATCATCTTCCAGTACTCTTTCGCTTTTTCACAAGTCCACCACATATGAAAGAAAGAACCTTCATGTTTTTTTACATTTCCAACATCTATCCAACATCTTTTTACTCATCCTAGCCAGTTTTTTCAGAGTCATATACCACCTCTACATCATCTTAAAACAGTTCTCTTTGATACTCTGACAAGTTGAGATCTTCATTGAGTTCTTCCAAAGGTGCTCCCACGCCTCCATTGTATTTCTCTATTCACATTAATTGCCCATTTAACCATTTGAGACTTTACTGCTTCTGTAGACCATTTCAATAATAATTTGTATACTTTTAATATCGATTTTTCATTATCTCCACCAACGAGCCTCTACTGAAAGGGTTCAGCCAGAGATGTGTTTTCGATACATCATCTTTGAGTATTCACCGAAAAGATAAAGGTTTGGCTATAGCATCCATAAAGGTGCATTTGGCAGCTTTTTAGGCCTTTCATGTTGATGACGATGGCTACTCAGTTTTCTGACGTAAGATGCCAAAAAAGTTTTTTGAAAGGATTGTTTAATATGTATCCTTCAGTGCCCCCTCCCATTCTACAATGGAGTCTTGTCCTGTCAACCCTGATGTGTAAAACCATTTGAGCCCGTGGCTACATGTGACTTGTGTTTTTTATCATACGAGATGGCATTCCTGTTGACCAGAACCTCTTCACAGAGGGTCAGGGAACTGAGGACACGCAGTTGTTCATTTCCCTTCGCTAAATTTTGTGATGGTGCCGTGATCAAAGCTGGGCTTCCTTTCTAAGATTGTATTGACTTTCCACACATCCCAAGCTATTATACTCCCTGCTCAACATCTGTAAAGCTGCTATGTGGTTGTTGGTTTCCACTTTTGTGAAACGTTATGCCATTGATGTTGACTCCAGTAGTGATGTGACTGTGGGGAAATCAGTGCTTCAGTTGTTGTTTTGCTGAGGATCCCACACCCACCTCCTCTAGTAACTGAGCTTGCTACTCTCCCAAGTGGGACTTCACAAACACCACAAAGATGCCAACAGCATTGCACTTAACTGTAACTGTTGTTCTTCTAATAGTCTTCTGTACAGGCACACATCCCTCCCTCCCACTGTGGGATCTTGTGAGAGTTTTTCTCCATGGCAGTGAAGGGAGGACTGAGGGAGGAGTGCTCTCCCCTCCTCCATCATGTGCTGGTTTGGGTGGGAAAACACCAGCATGCACCAGAGGGGAAGAGGAATTTTCTGAAACCTTAGAAAGAGCTAGAAATCTTGAGAATTTCCTTCTCCCTGACTGGTCTGTGTATGTACAGGCCATGTATACGTGCACAGAAGACCATCTGATGAACTACAAAGTTGCAAGTAAGTGTGGTGCTGTTTTTCAGGACGTGGGCAGTGAAAAGTATGAGTCTGTGGTCCTGCGTCTGCCACAGAACTCAGCATAAATATGTTGAGCTCGGAAGAACCAACAACATGCCCACTCTCTCCCCCCAAAAAGCCTCTGTCTTGGGGGAAATGGATATTTACTTCTTCACCACTTTCTTTTCAAGAAGAGTCATGACACTTGAATTCTGAATGTTACCCCTATGACTTCTACTCTCACAGGTGGTGGTCATCTAGCCACCTGAACACAGTTTTCATGGAAAGGTAGTATTTAAATGTCCTTAAATACATAAATTAAAAATCTGTCATTACATTTTATCTCACCCTTGCTCTCAGGAGCTCAGGGAGATGTTTATAGTTCTTTCTGCCTACATTTTGTCCTCTCTACAACCCCATGAAGCAGGTTGGGCTGTGAGAGTGAATGGCCCAAGGTCACCAAAGCAAACTTCATAGCTGAATGAGAACTTGAATTATCCCATCCTGGTCCCATTTCAAACTACTTCTTCATTCTCAGTATAATATCAGTATCCTTTTATTCATTTTGCAGCTTTTACATATGTATAAATGCTCGTTGAATGTTGACTGTTGAAAGAGAGAACCCACTCAGATGGTTGTATCTTTAGAAACTGCCTTTCACAGGGCAAGATGATTTCCATTTCTGGATGCCGGCCCAATGATACAGTTTTTGTCAGGCACAGTGCTTTGGAAATTGGTGATACATTCTGTGCTGAGGAGAAATAAGGAAGGGGGTTACATGTTACAAAAAACAAGGTTCTCCCCAGTAAAATGGCGGTTCCATTATATATACATTTCCTTCACAGCACCTGGTTCAAATAAATCTCGGTCTTGATGTTTTTATTATGGATATTTCTTTAACTTTGCGAGCAGTAGCCAATCAGGTGGAAGAGCTATTTATCCCTATGACCTCAGAGCAGGAAGTGACTGGTTAGAAAATTTTTATCCAACCTTTATACCACTCATAGTTTAACAAGATGGAACATAGGACTGCCATTTTAGATAGCTTTACGATCTCTGTAACACACAATTCCATCCATCTGAATGGCGACCACATGAATTATCCAGTCATCAAATATGACAGGGTTTCTTTGGTGGTATCCTTTCTGTGCCAGATTACACTTCCAGGGTACCTTTGTCCTTCGGTGTCACAAAGTTCTGTGAATACAATATTTCTCTTTCTTGGCAATATATTTCAATTGATCATTGGTTTATCGAACTGAAGCATAGACTTTGTCAACATTTTCCTGATATTTTACAATGTGTTAACAGCCTAAAGCGCCAATTGTTTTAGGAATGTCTGCTCATTAGGAATAGTGGCTTCTCATTAATTGGTGTTTGTGACCTCAAAATGTGATGGCTTTGGTATGTTTATGGTATGAAAACCTAACCCTTTAATTTTTAATGTGTCTTTTTAAATCTGTAGATCTACATGAATGCTGTATGGCATGGCTGGGCCATTCCTATGTTCTTATTTTTAGCAATTTTGAGGTTATCCCTAAATTACCTCATAGCCAGGTAATCTCTTTGCGTTGTATTTTATTGATGTTTATAATTAGCTATTACATAGGCGCACTTGTGTTGCACTAAAGGTAGATTCCTTGTTCTGCTCTTCCAGCCAAAGGGTTTTTTAAAAAAAAAAAACCCTGTAAAAGTAAAACTCTTTAGAATATTATCTAGAAATTAAGAGGCACTTGGCTCACCAAGTAGCATAACACCAAGGTGTGTGGTTTGGGCCCTAGCTGTGATCCAGTATATCTTATTCTTATCTAATTTAATCAAAAATGTAATCATTGGAGTCCACTCTTTACTTGTCATTGCCGTTAGCATTTTGCAAGCATCCTTTCTAATGGAAAAGTCATTTCAGTTCTGACCGTTTTTGTTATGGTGAAATCACTGCTTTCCACATGGAAAGCGATAGTCTGAATATTAGTGTGTCTTCTGGACATGCTAAGTTGATTGTAAAGTTCTCTTGACTCTGTCCACTGAATGTGATGGGCCTGTGTGTGCTGTACAATTATACCAACCCTTGCCTTTATCTTATTCTTAGAAATCAAATTTTGTCAGCAGGAGTTGCTGGCTCCAAGCTAGCTTCATTCACTTACTCCAGGCCTGATATTTATTCGATCAAGGCAATGCCATTTGTGTGATAAAAAGCTGTACCATGATAAAAGGCCTTAATTATAACGATTCAGGCAGCAGTCTGCATAGAACAAATGTTGTTGGTGTAAAAACATTGTGATGCCATAGTTATAGTTTATTGTCTGGAAAGGGATTGATGAAGATGAAATGTGTGATTTGCGCTGTTGTTGTAGTGTTTCCTTGGTCAAGATTACATACAATTTTTTTACAAAACTTGTGATTTGCTCCAGCCTTTTGAATATCCAGGACTGTATGGTTCCATAAGGTGGGCTGACTTTGAAACTGTAGCTGACTTGGGGTGGGGAATACAAAAATAGACTGCAAAGATGTTTCCTACCCACACAAGATGCTTTTTAAAAGTATTGCTCATTACCCATTCTCAAGAAGCCATATGGAAAAGTTTAAAAGTTTCTTTTTTTTTTTAGGGGGTGGAGAATACAGTGGAGTATTGTGCCTGAAGTTTCTGAACCCATTGTAAGTTAAAATATTTTAAGTTAACTTGGAGAATGTTTGATAAGAGCTTGAAACCAAGTGTTAATGGTGTGGATTTTCCTCTCTCTAATCAACTTGTCTGCTTTATGTGATCACATTTTTTTTAAAAAATACTTTCAGGCTTTTTATTGAAAACCTCAATTTTGCACATAATACCACTTCATAGAGGGCTTAGGTTTATTTATTTACAAATTTATTTACAAAATTTATATCTACCCAATCATGGCCATCAACGCAGCTAACAATTAAAACAGGACATTAGAAAAGTACATCTAGTTAAAACTGAAGCTGAAATACATCTATAAAACACCCAGATAGCAATTAAAACAGAAGGCAGGAGGGAGGGGTTATTGATGGAACACCAGAGAAACCAAAACAGGTCTTCACTTGTTTCCCCACAAAGGTTTTTGTTTACAGTTTGGCACCCAAACTGGAGTGGGGGTTTTGTGTGTGTGTGTTTATGCAATGTCATCTCCTGATTGTCCACTTTCCACTTCTTTGCTCCAACACTTCCCAAACCTGGCTCAATATGGTCTTTTTGGATATATCACAGTGAGAGGGCATTTGCATGTCATATCGACGAGGTGGTATGTGTTTTGGAAGTCGTGTCCACAGAGCCAGTTGGGTGTAGTGGTTAAGTGCGTGGACTCTTATCTGGGAGAGCCGGGTTTGATTCCCCACTCCTCCACTTGCACCTGCTGGAAGAGCCTTGAGTCAGCCATAGCTCTGGCAGAGGTTGTCCTTCAAAGGGCAGCTGCTGTGAGAGTCCTCTCAGCCCCACCCACCTCACAGGGTGTCTGTTGTGGGAGAGGAAGATAAAGGAGATTGTGAGCCGCTCAGAGTCTCTGAGATTCGGAGTGGAGGGCAGGTTATAAATCCAATATCATCATCATCTTCTTCTTCAGCACCATTTTCCCTTGCCCTACAATCAAATAAAAAGATAATATTTAATGTATTCTGCATTTATATGCATTCATATGACCTCTCTCTCTCTGAATACATTAAATGATATCTTTCTATGTGAGATAATGCTGCGTTTAAGGGTGGCTCATTGTAAGAATTAATAGGCATGATGTTTATTTAGGCAGACTTACATAAGAAGACAACTTTATATTGGTAACTTGCATCTAGTACTAGGAACTAAGGTTTCATTCACACATTGGAAGATACTGTGCTATTATTTAACTATTGCAGTGATTTGCAACTGGACCAACTTGTCCACACAGGAATATCCAGTTGCAAATTATTCCTGTATTGCAGTAAAAGCACAACATCCATTGATGTGTAGCTTCATCCTGAATTTAGGAATATACTGTGTTCAACCATAGTAGCTTATATAGTAGCTCTGCTCCCCCTGCTTTTAACTGTTCTCCCCGCAGGTTCCTATGAGGCTCTTTTGTCACAGCAGTGTCTTCTTGGTGGTAGCAACACATGATGGGCGTTCAAGTTGGCTGTCAAGCGGTCTTGGATTTTTCCCATAACTACCCCATCTGTTATACTAGCCTGTGACTGAAATCCTAAGAACACTGAAAAATGGGAGTTAATTCAGAGTAGACCTGCTTAGGATGAAAAAAAATCCTAAACGGGTCTAGTCTGAATTAAGACCTATTTTTTCAGTGTTCTTCCTGGAATGCTAGGAAGCTTTGCTGACATAAGCAGCACCTTATGCTTATGGAGAGCCAGTTTGGTGTAGTGGTTAAGTGTGCGGACTCTTATCTGGGAGAACCGGGTTTGATTCCCCACTAGGGATGTGCAAAAAAAAAAAATTCGGAATTACACGGATTCGGAAGTACACGGGGAAAAAAAATTCGGATTCCCCATGCACTAATGAATACCGTATTCGGAATAGCCGCATATACGGTAGATGCACGGCTATTACCGAATATACGGCCCTATTATACCCTATGGGCCATTGAAATCAATGGCAAATAGGGTATATTTGAAGCCGCATGGAGGGGAGGGGGTTTGAGATAGAGCCCCCAAATTTGCAGGGGACCTGCAGGGGACTCTCCCCTCCAAGCCCCCCAAGTCCCAAAAAGATTGGGCCAGGGGATCCCATTCCAGGGGCACCCAAAGAGGGTGCCCCTATTCCATCATTATACCCTATGGGCCATTGAAATCAATGGCAACATAGGGCATAATTAGAGGCTACTGGGGGGCAGGGGGTTTGAGGGAGAGCCCCCAAATTTGCAGGGGACCTGCAGGGGACTCTCCCCTCCAACCCCCCCAAGTCCCAAAATGATTGGGCCAGGGGGTCCCTGTCTTTGGGCTCCCCAAAAGGCCCATTGCTAACAATGATGGGGAAAGCCCAATTAGCCACTTCCTCACTGTAATTGTCGTGGGAAAAGTGGCTCTGGGGAACAGGGGGTTTTGAGGAGAGCCCACCAAACTGCTGTGCAGCTTCAGGGCACTGTCCCACACAAAACCCACAAGGCCAAAAAAAAATTGGACCAGGGGGTCCAATTCCTGGGGCACCCAAAGCCAAACCTAACCACATCAGAGAATCTCTATAGGACCCACATGCACTACATCCCTCTATCTACTCTAACCCTGCAGGGCAGGCCTGGAAGCAATATAAAACCCAGTTGTAAGTTGTAACATCACTGCCACACAAAACACAATCTGCTCAAGGTCTGCTCTGCAGACCTGGCTGCAGCAAACCCAGATGCCAGCTCTCCAGCCCTGCCCCAAACAACACGGGGAGACCTGGCCAACCACAACAAACCTACTGGTTCTGGGTCTCTCACCCAGGTGCCAGCTTCCCTGCCACAGAACACACAATCTACAGATGCCAGCTCTCCAGCCCTGCCCCAAACAACACGGGGAGAGCTGGTCAACCACAACAAACCTGCTGCTTCTGGGTCTCTCACCCAGGTGCCAGCTTCCCTGCCACAGAACACACAATCTACAGATGCCAGCTCTCCAGCCCTGCCCCAAACAACACGGGGAGAGCTGGTCAACCACAACAAACCTGCTGCTTCTGGGTCTCTCACCCAGGTGCCAGCTTCCCTGCCACAGAACACACACAACCTACTCTATAAAAACAAGAAAGTGACCCAGCCCACACACACCCTCACCAACCCCCACACCAACCAGAGGCAATTTAAAAAACCAAAACAAAACCAGCAGAATCACAAAAGGCCAAGTGTTAAAAAAGTGGCCTTTTCACCAACAAGAAAATTAGGCCAAACAGCACCCCCCCCCCCCAATAACCTGAAGATAAAAGTAACACAGCAGCAAAACAACACAGCAGCAACAAATCAAACAATGAAACAGTAAAAAACTCAACTTTTAATAATACAGGAACTCCCCCCCCCCCAAAAAAAAAAAAACCCTTCACCCTAACCGCAAGAAATCCAAGCCACCCAAATCAGGAGAAGTAAAAGGGCACTGCACTTTAAAAAGTCCTCTCACTAAATTAAGATATGGGCAAATTAGCAAAAAACCCCCACCCCAGGCCCACACCCCCAGCAGAACCTAACCCCCAACCCCAAATAGGCTACTCACCCACCCAAATCTGAACAAGTAAAGGGACTCTAGTCCTTTTACCAACAAAAACTAAAACAAGAACCCCAAAACTCTTACCTTGTCTTCTCTGAGTCCAGGGAGGTCTCTGGTAAGGCAGTGAGACAGCAGCAGGCAGGAGCTAAAGCCAAAGGCAGCAGCACACAGCACAATCTCTCTCACACCAACTCACACCACATACACCAACACAGCAATGCAGGAAGACTCCTTAAAAAGGTTCTCTGGCCCTACAGAGAGCAATTTCAAAAAATAGCACTGCTCTCTCTGATTGGCCAGAGAACATTGCTTACTTGGATACCCAAGTAAGCAAAAGATCAAAATAACAATGTAGCTGATGGCTGGGCCATCAGCTACACAGTACACAACAACAGCCCTGCAAAGCATGCATTTACAATGCATTTTGCAAATGCATGCTTTGGATTGGCTGCTGGGGCTCCTCTTCCCCCTCCCCCCCTCCCTGTTCGCCACTAAAGGCGCCAAAGAAAGCAGCTCCTTTGAAGCTCCAGAAGCTAATTGCCGCCTTTTGAATTGACAGCCGCGTGTGCTGCTTACGAATAGCTATTCGTAAATACACAGCGAGTCTATTCGGCTGCTGTATAATGGGCTCTTATGGAAGTCGGCTGCAGGCTATTCCGTATGCGGCCGAATCAACACTGATTCGGCTGTAAATACAGCTTGGCCGAACCGAATGCACATCCCTATTCCCCACTCCTCCACTTGCACCTGCTAGCATGGCCTTGGGTCAGCCATAGCTCTGGCAGAGGTTGTCCTTGAAAGGGCAGCTGCTGGGAGAGTCCTCTCAGCCCCACCCACCTCACAGGGTGTCTGTTGTGGGGGAGGAAGGGAAAGGAGATTGTGAGCCTCTCTGAGACTCTTCGGAGTGGAGGGCGGGATATAAATCCAATATCTTCATCTACTTCACAGGGTGTCTGTTGTGGGGGAGGAAGGGAAAGGAGATTGTGAGCCGCTCTGAGACTCTTCGGAGTGGAGGGCGGGATATAAATCCAATATCTTAATCTACCTCACAGGGTGTCTGTTGTGGGGGAGGAAGGTAAAGGAGATTATGAGCCGCTCTGAGACTCTTCGGAGTGGAGGGCGGGATATAAATCCAATATCTTCATCTACCTCACAGGGTGTCTGTTGTGGGGGAGGAAGGTAAAGGAGATTGTGAGCCGCTCTGAGACTCTTCAGAGTGGAGGGCGGGATATAAATCCAATATCTTCTTCTTCTTCTTAGCCTTCCAGGAAGAACACAGAAAAACTGAACTTTTTATGGTGAACCTTTCGTGCAGCTCACCAAATGTTGCAGGCTGTTCTGTCTGAGTTGATTCTTTTATGGCATCTGTTGTTAGGGTTTGTAGAGTCTTTCGGGCTCAAGTGCCATGTTCTACTGGAGAAAGTTTTCCTTCCAGACGTTTCGTTCTCAGCTGCGGAGAACATCCTCAGTGGCGTTGCAGCCGGAGCAGGCGCTCTGACCTTCTTGGCTGCTGTGCATTGTGTTGTGTTTGTCTGTCCTATGATGCTTCTGTTACTTTGGTTGTTGTGACAGAGTATTATGGATTGGTATTTGATGTATGCATTTTAGCTTTTGTCAACAATCTTGAGCTCCCAGCGACAACCGAGGTGGAGTGTGAGCTTTTTTTAAAAAAAGAAATAAAATGTACAGCAAATGTCTAAATCTGAAAAGCTCGATTTCTGGCATTTTGTCTTGTGACAGGAACCTCCAAAAGAAGACCTTACAGTGTCAGAAAAGTTCCAGCTAGTTCTGGATGTGGCACAGAAAGCACAGGTATGGTATTGGATCGGATGTTTTCCACATCAAAAAATATAGCAGTCAGGGGTTTTTCCCTCCGGCTTAAATCCACAGCCATATAAATAAATCAAATTTTGTTTTCTCAAAGGTTGAGTCCAGGCAATAACATTCCTGATTTCCTAGCCATGGTCTGAGACAAGGGTGGCCACCGGTAGCTCTCCAGATGTTTTTTTTGCCTACAACTCCCATTAGCCCCAGCCATTGGCCATGCTGGCTAGGGCTGATGGGAATTGTAGGCAAAAAAACATCTGGAGAGCTACCGTTGGCCACCCCTGGTCTAAGATTTTGGGAGTATGCTGCAGGGTCACATGTTCCATAATTAGAATTAAGATTCTTTTCTGCTCTGCAGTGGTCAAGTTACTGACAGAACTCGGACTGTCAATTGTAGAGTGTCTCTGTAGCCAAAGGTCTCTGGTTCATTCGCAACATCTCCAGGTAAAAGGATCAGGTATTAGGTCATATAAACGATTTCTGCTTGGAGTAGACCAGACCGCTTTTGGTCCACCTATGATCTCATGCAGTATAATTCAGCTTCAGGTGCATGAAAATTTCAGTGGTGATTTAATAAGTAGGAACCCTATTCCATTTAGATCACATAGAAGCAAAGTATCTATATTTCAAGTTTATTCTTTCTCATTTTCAGAACTTGTTTGGCAAAATGTCAGACATACTGGAAAAAATTAAAAAGTAAGTATATGTTTGCGTATTCTCTGCCTAGCAAGGACCATTTTAGAACACTTGAATTCACAGAATATTAAATGCTCTATAATTTTTAACTGCTTCTTTGTTTCCCCCCCTCAGCTTGTTTATGTGGGTCCAGCCAGAAACAACGCAGAAGTTGTATATTGCCTTGTGGGCAGCTTTTATTGCCTCCTGCTGTATTCCGTACAGGATAATTGGGCTTTCAATGGGTAACTCTGTTGTTCTTATTAAGCTTATTATTCATGTTTCAAATGTTAGAATTGCAGATCTTGCTTGACAAAGATTGATGTTTAGTTAGAACAGTTCCCCTTGACTGAGCAAACTGTTGCCCAATGATAGTATATGGCGAGAAAGGGTTATAATGCTATCTATGGACTGTGTCTACACCAGTTCTACTCTCTGTACATTTTTCTGTCCCACTGAAGCCTCCCTGATTCAGAAGAGATGTGAAGCCTGATGTTAAAGATGTATGTATGGTTACTGCAAGCACAAGTTCTCCCTTTCCATCAACTAAGCCATTCTTTGTTTTAGAGGTATAAAAGGGTTTGTGTTTTTTTTAAGAAAGTGAAGGATGGGAATATGCAGATGTCTGTCTCTTTCAAAAAGCATGGCAGCCATGTAAAACTACCCACCTCCTCACAAATAATGCAAAACAATAGAGGAAAATAATAGAATGGGAAGGACAAGAGATCTCTTCAAGAAAACTGGAGAAATCAGGGGAAAGTTTCGTGCAAAGATGGCCATGATAAAGGACAAAAATGGTAGGGACCTAACAGAAGCAGAAGAGATCAGGAAGAGGTGGCAAGGATCCAGATATCAGAGGCTGCTGGTTCCTACTCCAAGGACTGGTAAAGAAACAGCTTCAAAGACAGCAGAGCAAAGGACTTAGAAGCTGAAATAAAATAAATCAACTCTAGTTCCTTAAACCTATTCTTCACCTCCATTGTATATTCATAAAAGATGTGATCAAGGTCAAACCTGAATGGCCTAATGGCTTCCCCAGTTTTCTTCAATTTAAGCCTGAATTTTGCAATGAGTAGCTCATGATCTGAGCCGCAGCCAGCTCCAGTCTTGTTTTTTCTGACTGTAAGGAGCTTCTCCATCTTTGACTGCAGAGTATATAATCAATCTGATTTCAAAGTTGCCCATTAGGTGATGTCCACGTGTAGAATCACCTTTTAGGTTGTTGGAAGATGGCGTTTGCTATGACCAGCTTGTTCTCTTGACAAAACTCTTATTAGCCTTTGCCCGGCTTCATTTTGTTCTCCAAGGACAAACTTGTCAGTTGTTCCGATTACCTTTTGACTTCCTACTTTGGCATTCCAGTCCCCTGTGATGAGGAGGACATCTTTTGTTGGTGTTAATTCTAGAAGGTGTTGTAGATCTTCATAGAACTGCTCCACTTCAGCCTCTTCTGCATCAGTGGTTGGGGCATGGATTACTGTGATATTGAATGGTTTGCCTTGGATACGGACCGAGATCATTCTGTCATTTTTGAGATTGTATTCCTTCCTCTCTCTTGCTAACTGTAAAGGCCACACCATTTCTTCTACGGGACTCTTGCCCACAATAATAGATGTAGTGATCCTCTGAGTTAAATTCACCCATTTCCATCCATTTTAGTTCACTGATTCCCAAGATGTCAGTGTTCAGTCTTGCCATCTCTTGTTTGACTACATCCAGCTTACCTTGATTCATTGATCTTACATTCCACATTCCAATGCAGTATTGTTCTTTGCAGCATTGGACTTTCCTTTCACCATCAGACACATCCACAGCTGAGCATCCTTTCACCTTTGACCTAGCTGCTTAACTCTTTCTGTGGTTACTTGGACTTGCCCTCTGCTCTTCCCAAGTAGCATATTGGGCACCTTCTGACCTGAGGGGCTCATCTTCCAGCGCCATATCTTTCAGCCTTTTGTTACTGTCCATGGAGTTTTCCTGGCAAGGATACTGGAGTGGTTTGCTATTTCCTTCTCTATTGGATCACATTTTGTCTGGGATCTCAGGTGTGGCCTGTCCATCTTGGCTGGCCCTGCATGGCATAGCCCACAGCTTCACTGAACCGCACAAGCCCTCTTGCCACGTCAAGGTAGCAATCTAATGGGAGAGTAGGGAGAGCCATAAACTGCCAGAACCAAGGTTGGTTGCCTTTTCCTGACAGAATCAGCTTGGCTGGCTAGCAACAGCCACTCAGGTGGGAGAGAGGAGTGGAGTCATCCAATGAGTTCTCCCTCAGAGGCCAAAATAGGACTTGAAAGGACCTCCCTTCGACTTCTACTGAGAGAACCAAGCTTGGTTGCTTTTTACTGAGAGAAACAAAGTTAGTTGCCTAGCATCAGCCACTGCCTAGCAGTTTCCCCAGAAGGCCAATCCTCATCTGTCCTGGGGCCAGCAGTGGGTGAGGGAGAGCAGAATTAACCAGTTTGACACAAGAGTAGTTGATTGATGGTTTGCCTGGTCAAAGGCTGATGCACCACAGTCCCACCTAATGAGGGAACTTGGGTTTACCAAGACAAAAGATATATGAATATACATACATGTATGCATATATATATATATATATATATATATATATATATATATATATATATATATATTCCTCTTTAGTATATGTGTATACTATGTATATATGTATCTTTTTTGCAAAGGGCTCATTTTGAAGAGGTTTCTTTTACTTTTTACCCATACAGTATTGAAGTGTGTGTGTGCACAATAAAGTAGGAGAAACACTTTCAGAATTAATCTCTTGTGTACTAGGAACTTTGTGCTTTTAGTTTTTAAAATTTTCAAGAAACAAAAAGCAGATTAGGATGATGCTAAAAGCCTTGGAAGGCAAGTAAATCTCCACCCAGTGCAAAAAGACAACAAATCTGGTGCTAGGCAGGTAGCCAAGAGAAGAACATTCCAGAACTGGCATACTATATCTGAGAAGGCCTTGTTGCCTCACCACATCTCTGAAAAAGGAGGATCAGTTGTGCAGGTGACAGACAAACAGGAACAGAAGGAAGAAGATTATTCTTTAAATACCCTGGTCCAAATCTCTAACTGTGTAATCAATATTCCAATTTTATCATTCAGGAATTTAAAGGAAAACATAAAACTATATAAACAAGGGTGGTCTCTTCTGTGCTTCCTACTCCCAGTATAGGGTTGCCAAGTCCAATTCAAGAAATATCTGGGGACTTTGGAGGTGGAGCCAGGAGACTTTGGGGGTGGAGCCAGGAGACATTAGTGGTGGAGCCAAGATCATGCATAACTGATCTCCAAGGGAGTTCTGGCCATCACGTTTAAAGGGACCGCACACCTTTTCAATTCCTTCCTTCCATAGGAAATAATGAAGGATAGGGGCACCTTCTTTTGGGGCTCATAGAATTGGACCCCCTGGTCCAATCTTTTTGAAACTTGGGAGATATTTTGGGGAGAGGCACTAGATGCTATACGGAAAATTTGGTGCCTCTACCCCAAAAAACAGCTTCCCCAGAGCCGCAGATACTCACGGATCAATTCTCCATGATTTTCTATGGGAATAAATCTCCATAGGGAATAACAGAGTTCCCAGCAGACATTTCCCTCCCCTCCCCCCGCTTTCTGATGACCCTGAAGCAGGGGGAGGGCCTCCAAACCGGGGGATCCCCTGCCCCCACCTGGGGATTGGCAACCATATCCCAGTATCACAGATTTTGTTGTAGCAGGCTGGGAATGAACTCTCCCTGGGAGATTCTTCTGAGATCCATCAGGCTTTGCCAGTAAAGAGTTCTTTAGAATCTACCAGGAAACCCCATATTTGGATATAATCATAGAAATTACTCTTGTGGGGAAAAAATCCTTTAAAATTATTTGTATATTTAAAACATTCCTATCCTACTTTGTCTTCTTGAACTCAAGCCAGCTAACAACATAGCAAATGGGCTGCAAGGACACAAATTACTATATTGCCCAATTAAGAAAATGAAAACAGATTAAAACACAGACTTGACACTCAAACTGATAGATTCAAATACGCAATTGACACAGGATTAACAGAAGCAGAATGACAATAGCCAGACCTCTTGAAACAATTTATTCTCCATTAAATGCTGCCTGAAATAAAGACTGCCTTACAGTCCTTCCCAGATGTGGTGGATGAATTAACTCTATGCACATGCTCTGGCATGCCGTTTCAAAAAACAGAGCCCACCATGGAAAAGGCCTGTAATCTTACTGCAGCCAAATGGATAGCACTAAGAAAGGACTCCTAAAGGAGGAGGCTGTCTAAAGCATGTATCTAGCACAGGGGCATATGCGGGGAAATATTATTTCAGAAGTATGAGGGTCTTAGGCTGGAAGGGGTTTAAAAATAACAGCTGACACTTTGAACTGGGCGTGGACACTTTGAACAGGTAGCTGGTGCAGCTGATCCAGCACTGGCATTTGTGTCCGTGTGACTGATCCCAGAGTGGAACCTGGATGCTGCATTTTGTGCAAACCGGAGTTTTTAAAATATGAATTGGTGCAACACACTGTGGTGTTTCCCACAGGAGTAAAGGCTTGTGTAATTTCTCCATTGCTATTGCAGCTGTTAATATAGCACAGCAGTGACAGGGCTGCCACACAGGGTTTCCCTGGTATTTTTTTTAAATTGCCAATTTAATAGTAATATACCATTAGACAAATATATATATCAATCAGGTTCTCTGAGTTCCCGTGTTTCATTTAAGAAAGCAAATGTCTAATCCATATTGTTGTGGAGATATAAGAAGAAGAAGAAGATATTGGATTTATATCCCGCCCTCCACTCCAAAGAGTCTCTGAGCGGCTCACAATCTCCTTTACCTCCCCCCCCCGCCACAACAGACACCCTGTGAGGTAGATGAAGATATTGGATTTATATCCCGCCCTCCACTCCGAAGAGTCTCAGAGCGGCTCACAATCTCCTTTACCTTCCTCCCCCACAACAGACACCCTGTGAGGTAGATGAAGATATTGGATTTATATCCCGCCCTCCACTCCAAAGAGTCTCTGAGCGGCTCACAATCTCCTTTACCTCCCCCCCCCCCGACAACAGACACCCTGTGAGGTAGATGAAGATATTGGATTTATATCCCGCCCTCCACTCCGAAGAGTCTCAGAGCGGCTCACAATCTCCTTTCCCTTCCTCCCCCACAACAGACACCCTGTGAGGTGGGTGGGGCTGGAGAGGGCTCTCACAGCAGCTGCCCTTTCAAGGACAACCTCTGCCAGAGCTATGGCTGACCCAAGGCCATGCTAGCAGGTGCAAGTGGAGGAGTGGGGAATCAAACCTGGCTCTCCCAGATAAGAGTCTGCACACTTAACCACTACACCAAACTGGCTCTCCAGTATGCCTCCACCATCAATATCTCTACAAGGAAAGGAGATATAGGCATACTTTTTTTTTTTAAACAAAGTTGGGAACTCAAAAAGCTTGATGCAGATTTTGATATCACAGTATATCAATATAACACTATTAAATTGGTGATTTAAAAAAAAAACTTTTTGAAGTACATAAAGGAAATGACTGCTGTGGGGGAAATGTAGGGCTGCCAATCCCCAGGTGGGGGCAGGGGATCCCTCAGTTTGGAGGCCCTCCCCCCACTTCATGGTAATCAGAAAGCAGGGGGAGGGGAGGGGAATGTCTTCTGGGTACTCATGATTCCCTATGGAGACTTAGTCCCATCGAAAATAATGGAGAATTTATCCATGGTTATCTGGGGCTCTGGGGGCCCTGTTTTTTGAGGTAGAGGCACCACATTTTCTGTATAGTATCTGGTGGCTCTCCCCAAAATACTCCCTAAGTTTCAAAAAGATTGGACCAGGGGGTCCAATTCTATGAGCCCCCAAAGAAGGTGCCCCTATCCTTCATTATTTCCTATGGAAGGAAGGCATTTAAAAGACGTGCGGTCCCTTGAAATGTGATGGCCAAAACCTCCTTTGGAGTTCAGTTATGCTTGTCACGATCTTGCTCCTGCTCCACCCCAATGTCTCCTGGCTCCGCCCCCAAAGTCTCCTGGCTCCACCTGCAAAGTCCCCAGATATTTCTTGAATTGGACTTGGCAACCCTAGGGAAATGGCTACTATATGGGCAATACCAGGAAAATCTGAACTTTTCCATCCACACCAGAGTCGCCCAGCTTTCCTGTGATCCTTCCCAAACTTCAGAGCAAAACAGATTTGAGAAAGAAGACAAAATCCAGGGAAATGCTGGGAAGGACCTTGATGCACCATGATGTTGTGGAGAAGCAGGGGGAAATCCTGCTTCCCACAACAATGAACTCGGGGCAGATAAACAGCCACAAAACTCATGAGGGTGATTGTTTTGCTTGTAGGCTATTTAGTTGGACTACTGAATCATTCATTTGATGGCAGAGCAGGTTCAGGAATACTGTTGTTGTTATTATTAACAATCCCCGGGCCAAAGGAGGCCCGCCTGAAGTCAACCAGGGATAGGGCCTTTTCAATTACAGCCCCTGGATGGTGGAACCAGCTACCGGAAGAGGTGAGGGCCTTGCGGAACCTAGGGCAGTTCCGCAAGGCCTGTAAGACGGTCCTCTTCCGGCTGGCATTTAACTGATTGGGATTTAAAAACTGTGAAGGAAGGTTGTAAGAAGAGCACCAAACTGATTGACTGTTTCTCTGTGTCACTGTTTTAATTTCTGTAAATTATTTAATGTATTTTACTATTTATTAAGCCGATTGTTGAATTTTATGTTTTGAGCCCGCCTTGGTGGGGAGGGCGGGATAGAAATAGAATAAATTAATTAATTAATACTGCTTTGTTCTGTGGTTGGGACCCAAAGTACCTTTTTGGTCAGTCTTACTCCACTCTGTCCTCACAACAATTTTGTGAGGTAGGTAAGGCTGAGAAATAGTCGTGGGCCCTAGGCCATCTGAAGTCCTTCAGTGGCAGAGCACGGATTTGAACGGGTCCTACTCCAGCACTCTTAACCAGGGATTTTTTTTTTAGCAGGAACGCACAGGAATGCAGTTCCGACAGGCTTTTTGTCAGGGGGTGTGGCTAGGCTTCGCAATCCCCAGGTCCCAGAGGGGGATCCCCCGGTTTTACAGGCTTCCCCCCTCCCCCAGTCAGCTGGCCGGCGGGGGAAGCCCCGCCCCCACAGCTATCATGCACCTCCATGAACGATTCCCATAGGGAATGATGGGGAATTGATCCACGGGTATCAGGGGCTCTGGGGGGGCTGGTTTTTGAGATAGAGGCACCAAATTTTCAGTATAGCATCTAGTGCCTCTCCGCAAAATACCCCCCAAGTTTCAAAAAGATTGGGGTCCAATTCTGTGAGCCCCAAAAGAAGGTGCCCCTAGCCTTCATTATTTCCTATGGAAGGAAGGCATTTAAAAAGGTGTGCAGTCCCTTTAAATGTGATGGCCAGAACTCCCTTGGGAGTTCAATGATGCTTGTCACACCCTTGTTCCTGGCTCCACCCCCAAAGTCTCCTGGCTCCACCCCCAAAGTCCCCAGATATTTCATGAATTGGACTTGGCAACCCTAGGTGTGGCCTAATGTGCAAATGGTTTCCTGCTGGGCTTTTTCTAAAAAAAAAAAAAACCCTGGCCACACCAGCCTTCAAATAGTAGGTGAAGGAGTGATTTGCAGTGGAGAAATGGTAGGCAGAAGGAGAGCTCTCACCGTGGCACTCGCCCCCCCCCCCCCAAGCTGCGATTTGTTTTGCCCTCTGTAGAGGGACAGCAGCTGCAGGAAGATTGTGTAGGAAGATTATGTGAGTGGGCTTAAATACCGCCTGTTTCCCTGGCTTTTAAACCACTCCCCTTAACAGCTGCTTTACAGAAGTCCACCAATTTGGTATCCCAGATCAGTGTGTGCTGATGGCTTTGTGACTCCAGCTTTAGTGGAAGGCTTAAAATCAAATGGTCCTGACCTGAATAGCCCGGGTTAGCTAGATCTCTTGGAAGCTAACCAGGGTTGGTCCTGGCTAGTATTTGAATGGGAAACCAGCAAGGAATGCCAAGGTCATGACACAGAGGCTAGCAACGACAAACCACTTCTGAACACCTCTTGCCTTGAAAACCCTACAGGATCCCCATATTTGTGAATTTCTTGCAATGGGCAGGGGGTCGGACTAGGTGACCCTGGGAGTCCATTCCAGCGCTGTGATTCTATCTTAAGTCAGCTGCGACTTGATGGCACTTTCCTCCACCAAAATCAGACGAGCAACGGTTGCTTCCAAACAGGTGTTTTGCTCTGGTTTGGCATCCAATTCATATGGACATGGACATATGAAGCTGCCTTATACTGAATCAGACCCTTGATCCATCAAAGTCAGTATTGTCTACTCAGACTGGCAGCGGCTCTCCAGGGTCTCAAGCTGAGGTTTTTCACACCTCTTTGCCTGGACCCTTTTTTGGAGATGCCAGGGATTGAACCTGGGACTTTCTGCTTACCAAGCAGATGCTCTACCACTGAGCCACCGTCCCTCCCCTAATTCAGAATGAGTTCCCCCCCCAGTATCCACATGATGTTTTCCCCAATTGTCTCATGTGATCCCTTGAGAAAGATCCCTTGAGAAAGATCCAAGTCAAAGCACGTTTACATTCAGTGTGCACAAGGCAGCGCGTGTTTTTTATATGTCCTGTCCACATCGGCATCATTTTCCTCATCTCCACTCCATGTGGTTGCCAGTCCCCCCCCCCCCCAACTTTTTTGGATTGTAAAAATGGCAATTGCTGTAGCATCATCCTATATTTCCATTTTTTAAAAAAACCAAATTCTAAAGTCCTCTGTGAGGGGGTGGCAGTCCTGGTGGGCAGAGGCAAGGAAAATGCAGCGAAATGCACCAAAGGGACACTTTGTTGTCGGTATGAACACCCTTGCATTTGCACCAGCCGTGGGAGCTGCTGGAAGAATCATTGCCACCTGGATGCAAGCTGTAAATTAGAGAATGATAGGGTGGTACGTGTAGCGAAATTTTCGTCGTGTTGGTGTTGGGCTGATAGCAGTTTTGTCTTTCCAATTATATAGGACTTTATGCAGGAATCAAATTTTTTCTTATTGATTTCGTCTTCAAGCGGTGCCCACGATTGCGAGCGAAGTATGATACTCCTTATATCATTTGGATAAATTTGCCCACAGATCCTCAGCTCAAAGAGAGGACTAATGCAACAGTGTCAAGAAGGGTAAATAGCGTTTTATCTTATTTTGCGATGGTGAATTATCTTTCTCGTTGCTTCAGTGACTAGAGCACATGGAAGGGAGGGGGAGTTGTTAAAACTCCGGATTAAAAAGGTAAACCCTGTGCGAGCACCGGGTCATTTCCAACCCGTGGGGTGACGTCACATCAGGACATCAGATATGTGCATTCTGGTCGAGTCTGATGGTTTCAGCCCCACCCATTAATTCAGACCTGCGGAACTCACATCTCTCCGTGGCTGGATTCAGACAGCCACTTTGAGCCAACGTAGTCACTTCCCCAAGGCAGATTTAAAAGTCAAGGTCAGCTGGACACAGCTGCTGCCTATTCTGCTCTCGCACTCACCCTGTCCTCCAACGTCTCTGAGATGGATGGATCAAATAGGGAAGTGGTAGAAAAAAATCTTCTGCCACACTTCCTCCTGCATTTCCTGGTGTCTGACCGCAGGAGCATGCAAGGGAGGCGGATTGATTGTGTGAAAACGCCAGTCTGCTCTAGGTGCTCGCCAGCAATGTTCCCTCTAAGCTGTGGAGTCTTGTGAGCAAAAATTCTACTTGGTGAGCTACGGGCATTAAAGTTGCGAGTGAGCAATCTGGCGGCTGCATAAATTTGCTCGCTCTGGGGCCCTCCTTCCTGAGCGGAGACAGAAATGTGTTTGCCAGAGGCTAAAAAACTGTGAGCTAGCTCACACTAACGCAGGTTAGGGGGGGAGGGGACGCTGCTCATCAGTATTCTTTTTTAAAAAGAATCACTGCCATGGAGTGCACGAGTACATGGCTACTAAAAATGTAAGGGGGAAAAAAAGAAACCCAAACTGCGCTAAGGGGATGGCGCGCCACAACTGAGTGAAAGCACCAGAGTGCCCCCATACAATATATGGGCACCTCGCATGGGAGTATATAAATGGGATTTGTCCACTCCATATTGGGGTGGTGTAATTTGGGATGCCTCCCACGTGCATGGAACGTCATGTCTGTAACCAGCCCGTGAAACCCCGAGTGCAAGTAGTTTCAGTGGTCTTGCAAATCTGTAACTTGTAGGGTAGGAGGCTGTTAAACGGAACAATTCCCCCCCCCTCCCCGCTGCCCAAGAATCTATGATTGTGTGGTGGATGCTGTCCCCATCCTATGACTCCACTGAGCCACATTTATTTATTGAAATGTTTATACCCCACCTTTCCTTTCTGCTCAAGTTTGAAGCCTTCCTCCAATCTAAGCAACCTTCCATCGGAGGAGGAGCCAGTTTGGTGTAGTGGTTAAGTGTGCAGACTCTTATCTGGGAGAACCAGGTTTGATTCCCCACTCCTCCACTTGTACCTGCTGGAATAGCCTTGGGTCAGCCATAGCTCTGGCAGAGGTTGTCCTTGTAAGGGCAGCTGCTGTGAGAGCCCTCTCAGCCCCACCCACCTCACAGGGTGTCTGTTGTGGGGGAGGAAGGTAAAGGAGATTGTAGGCCACTCTGAGACTGTCCTTAAAAGGGCAGCTGCTGGGAGAGCCCTCTCCAGCCCCACCCACCTCACAGGGTGTCTGTTGTGGGGGAGGAAGGGAAAGGAGATTGTAGGCCACTCTGAGACTCTGTCCTTGAAAGGGCAGCTGCTGGGAGAGCCCTCTCCAGCCCCACCCACCTCACAGGGTGTCTGTTGTGGGGGAGGAAGGTAAAAGAAATTGTGAGCCGCTCTGAGACTCTTCGGAGTGGAGGGTGGGATATAAATCCAATATCTTCTTCTTCTTAAGTTGGAGGAAGATTTTTTTAGGCTGCTAAAAGCCCGTTTCATAAACTATTCAGTATGGGAGGGTTTTTCTTTTCTTTTGAATTGTTAAACGTGCTAAATCTAACAGCACCTGTTAGAAAATGTATTATGGCTGGGTACGAATCAGTGCTTGAGTTTCTGGCAGCCTAGCTCCAGCTTTTGCTGCTGGGATCCTTGCTCTCAGTTAATCCAGTCATTAACCTGAATTCATTCAGTAGCAACTAAACCATACAATGTCTACGCCGTTGATAACTATTGCTCGGTGCCTCGGTCATCGTGGCTTTTCCTGCAGATGGATGCCGTATGCCATTTATAGGAAGCACCAGTTGGCAGACATAACAGCAGGGCCGCCAAATGCTTACTCCACACCCTCCCTAGCAGGGGCAGCAAGGGGCGATAAGATGTGAGTTGCCGGGTAGAAAACAGCTACCTTTTATGCTTGCTTCTACTTGGTTTCTGAAAACTTTCCCAATAGTTAGGAATGTTGAATAAGCAGCTGAAAGTTAGGAGTTCAAATAAGCCTTCTGGGTGATGGTAAGATTTCTCTTTCTGTGTCCTGGAGTCTGTCATCAACCAAATAACTACCGTATTTTTCGGCCCATAAGACGCACTTCCCCCCCAAAAAAAAGTGGGGGGGGGGGAAGTGTGTGCGTCTTATGGAGCGAATAAGGAAAAAAAGAGTTTACCTTGGCAGGCAACGGCCGGGCCCCGCTGTTCTCGCTCTCGCCTCGCCGGCTCCCGCTGCTGGTTGCGCCGCCGGCTGGTCTGCCGCCGCCCCCTTGTCCTCCTCTACCATCGCAAAGGCGGTGAGGCAGGGAGGAGAAGCCAGGAGACGGACGAAGCGCCGGCTCCGTGGCTTCAATGTGCCGCCTCAGCACCCTCGCCCGGCCTCCGCCTCTTCCGGGGGGTGGGAAGATGAGCCGGCGGAGGCAGAGGCAGCAAAACGAGCCTCTTTAGAGGCCATGCCGCAAAGGCTCTTCCCCCTTGGCAGCGAGGGGGAAGAAAGGAGAAGCCAGGACGAAGCGCCGGCTCCGTGGCTTCTAGCGCCACCTCAGCGCCCTCGCCTGGCCTCCACCTCTTCTGGGGGGTGGGAAGATGAGCCGGCAGAGGCAGCAAAACGAGCCTCTTTGAAGGCCATGCCGCAAAGGCTCTTCCCCCTTGGCAGCGAGGGGGAAGAAAGGAGAAGCCAAGAGACGGACAAAGCGCCGGCTCCATGGCTTCTAGCGCCACCTCAGCGCTCTCGCCCGGCCTCCGCCTCTTCCGGGGGGTGGGAAGACGAGCCGGCGGAGGCAGAGGCAGCAAAACGAGCCTCTTTGGAGGCCATGCCGCAAAGGCTCTTCCTCCTTGGCAGCGAGGGGGAAGAAAGGAGAAGCCAGGAGATGGACGAAGCGCCGGCTCCATGGCTTCTAGCGCCACCTCAGCGCTCTCGCCCGGCCTCCGCCTCTTCCGGGGGGTGGGAAGACGAGCCGGCGGAGGCAGAGGCAGCAAAACGAGCCTCTTTGGAGGCCATGCCGCAAAGGCTCTTCCCCCTTGGCAGCGAGGGGGAAGAAAGGAGAATCCAGGAGATGGACGAAGCGCCGGCTCCATGGCTTCTAGCGCCACCTCAGCGCTCTCGCCCGGCCTCCGCCTCTTCTGGGGGGTGGGAAGACGAGCCGGCGGAGGCAGAGGCAGCAAAACGAGCCTCTTTGGAGGCCATGCCGCAAAGGCTCTTCCCCCTTGGCAGCGAGGGGGAAGAAAGGAGAAGCCAGGAGATGGACGAAGCGCCGGCTCCATGGCTTCTAGCGCCACCTCAGCGCCCTCGCCCAGCCTCCGCCTCTTCCGGGGGGTGGGAAGACGAGCCGGCGGAGGCAGAGGCAGCAAAACAAGCCTCTTTGGAGGCCATGCCGCAAAGGCTCTTCCCCCTTGGCAGCGAGGGGGAAGAAAGGAGAAGCCAGGAGATGGACGAAGCGCCGGCTCCATGGCTTCTAGCGCCACCTCAGCGCCCTCGCCCGGCCTCCGCTTCTTCCGGGGGGCGGGAAGACGAGCCGGCAGAGGCAGCAAAACGAGCCTCTTTGAAGGCCATGCCGCAAAGGCTCTTCCCCCTTGGCAGTGAGGGGGAAGAAAGGAGAAGCCAGGAGACGGACGAAGCGCCGGCTCCATGGCTTCTAGCGCCACCTCAGCGCCTTCGCCCGGCCTCCGCCTCTTCGGGGGCGGGAAGACGAGCCGGTGGAGGCAGAGGCAGCAAAACGAGGCAGCGAAACAAAATGAAGTGGGGGGGGGGCGTCTTATGGACCGAAAAATGCGGTATTTTATTTATTCTACCACTCCCACATTACCCTTGGATGCTAAGTAAAAGGAAAATGCATATAGAAACATCTTAAAAATGCTTCCAGAAATGCTCAAGCTGTATCTGAGGTGGATTTTTCCAGAAAACCCTTGGAACGGTCAGATGTGTAACACATGTCCTGCCTTAAAGTCACAGTTCTCTTTTTTGAGTGATGATGAGTAGTCCTCAGTCTGATGGGGAACTGATTCAGATATCCAAGGGAAAAGCCTGAAGATTAGTTCTGCTGGAATGGAACCATTTCAGAATGGAGGTATCCAGTGGGCGTATCTGAATAAAATGCAAAACATGGCTAGCCGGTGGATTGCCAAGCACCCTGGGAAGACTCTTCTGCTTGACCGTTTCTTGCTGGGCTGCTTTTCGTGATTAGGGAGCTTCCAGTGGGAAAGAGCACCCAGATGTGCCGTTTCCTACTTTGCATGTCACAACTAATTCCTGTGTTTTGCTTTGAAAAGCCCTCTCTTTCTCGGCCAGCTTTCACATTGGCCGTCTTGCACTAACTAAAGAATCAGGATCCTTTGCAAAACCAGGTCAGGTGCCAGAGATGGGAAGCCCAGGAAGCTATATGTGATTTGAATGGGTTGGCAAGGTGTGCTCTAACCATTGATGCTGTACCATTTTTTAAAAAACGTGATGCAGCTATTGTATGGTCTCTTGGTATATGGAGTAAGTTCTTACGGTTTCACTCAATTCATTTTTTTTATATATATATATATATGATACAGTAAAATAGAGTTCACTTTTTTCTTTTGTCACTGTCACATTTGTGTTTGTTTGTTTTTTCTTTTCCCGCTAGCTGTCAGGGCATGAAAAGGTACGGATCTTAGCGTGGAACACTTTCTTTCAATCTGATCATTTTGTGCTCATGATGAGCAAGTGCCTCTCTCCCTCTCTCTCTCTCTTTGGTGTGTGTGTGTTGTGTTAACTGTTAAATTTCTTTTTTTATTTATATATTTTTAAATAACTTTTGTTTTGAATGTTGTTTCTCTGAGACACTTGTTATTCCTAGTTAGACGTTTACTAGGAGTGAGGCGTTGCGTTTCCGCTCGCAGTTTAATCCTGAATTGTGTTCTGTGAAATTTGAGTATCTATTCGCAGGAATTCCTTGGTGTGCTTGGAGACTTTTTGTTTTAAATTTCAGTTCCTTTTGCCAAAAATGCTTTCTGCTTATTAACTGTGTACAGGTGTGATATAAACCTTCGTCTAAAGCCTGATCTTGCAATAGCCTAATGCAAAATCCAGCTGGCTTCTGTATCACTGTCGCAGTGTCCTGCTGAAAAAGGTTGCCATATCCTAATCCTTGGTTGTAACTTTTATTGGAAATTTTTTTAAAGCTGGATGTAGAGAGTATATGGTCCATGCAAAACTAATTTCCAATAGCCAGAGCCTTTTTTGAAGAATAAAGGCAGACGCATCAGTACTACTGATGTCCATTGATCTTATTTAAATGATCAAGTGCTTAATTGGGAATTTTTGTAACCAAAGGGTTTGATACAGACTAAATTTTCCAGTAATGGAAGACGTTAACCTTTTTCGCACACAGCTCACCTCGCAGTCACAATCCTGTTCCCTCCGCAACGTCTGTCGGATTTCCCACCATCTGCGCCGGAGTTACAGGAAGTGCTGCGGCTTTTGCGTAGCAAACGTAAACTGGGTTTTAACGGTTTACGCAAAAGCTGCGGCACTTTCTGTAACTTCGGCGCAGATGGTGGGAAATCCGACCAGACGCTGCGGAGGGAACAGGATTGTGACTGCGAGGTGAGCTGTGTGCGAAAACGGTCACTTTGTCAGCAGAACAGAACTTTTCTTCCCCCTCCAACTGCAGCCCATTGATCTATTTCAAATGTTGCTTCTAGAGGACAGGGTAGCAAAGTAGGGGCAAATTGGGGAGAACTGGCAAAAATTCTTCCATTACATTAGTCAAAGTTGAGTCTGGCTCTTTCCATTTAATGCAAAACATGAAGGGAGATTGCATAGATCACAGGAGGAAAGCTGCCATTTCTTCGAACTAAGAGATAGTAATGTACAAGACCACACCAGATAACTGTCAGACGTATGCTGTGTTTTACATTGTTAAGGCTAAGCAGATCACAGCCTGGCTGGTTCCTGGATAGCCTATGAGGATGGATGGTGGCTCAGTGGTAGAGCATCTGCTTGGGAAGCAGAAGGTCCCAGGTTCAATCCCCAGCATCTCCAACTAAAAAGGATCCAGGCAAGTAGGCGTGAAAAACCTCAGCTTGAGACCCTGGAGAGCCGCTGCCAGTCTGAGAAGACAATACTGACTTTGATGGACCCAGGGTCTGATTCAGTATAAGGCAGCTTCATATGTTCAAGTCCATGTAACCTGCTCTGTGCTTCTCAGAAGGACAGGTGGGTGTAATAAATACATGAGATTCTGCCTCCTGTACTCCAGTCTTGCAGTGTTCTTGCCAGTCAGCTGCTGCTGAAAAAAATTATGTATCATATCTATATACTATTAGCCACCCGTTGCCTCCACCTGTGGATATCTAAATCCAGACAGGGATTATGTGGAAACGAAAGTGATTTTTCTGCATACTTTGGGCACTCCCCAGGTTTGTAGAAAAACCTTAATTTTTTTTTAAAAAAAATACATGGAGTTAAATCCTTTGAAAATTAAAGTTGCTTACACAGAGAATGCATTTACTTCAGCAATCCTCAGCATATGAACATATGAAGCTGCCTTATACTGAATCTGACCCTTGGTCCATCAAAATCAGTATTGTCTTCTCAGACTGGCAGCGGCTCTCCAGGGTCTCAAGCTGAGGTTTTTCACTCCTCTTTGCCTGGACCCTTTTTTGGAGATGCCAGGGATTGAACCTGTGACCTCCTGCTTCTCAAGCAGATGCTCTACCACTGAGCCACTGTCCCTCCCTAAAGTCAGTATTGTCTTCTCAGACTGGCAGCGGCTCTCCAGGGTCTCAAGCTGAGGATTTTCACACCTATTTGCCTGGACCCTTTTTTGGAGATGCCAGGGATTGAACCTGGGACCTTCTGCTTCTCAAGCAGATGCTCTACCACTGAGCCACCGTCCCGCCCCCCAAATTTTAGACCCTGAGGCAGGGCTTGTCTGCTCGTTTCCCGAGAACTCTCCTTTCTTCTCCAATGCCACTCTAAACTCCCCAAAGCAGGACAGGGGAGCTGTGCTGGGTTCTGTGGTGGCAGCGCCTGCCAGCAGCTGTACCAACTTCAAACAAGTCAAAAAGAAAGGTGGGATCTAATTTAAATAAATGAATAAATTTTGATCAGTGGAGTGGTAGAATGGGGGTTACAATCTACCCCACTGGATAGGACTCACCGTAGGCATGAACTCTTCTGACCACCTCATGGAATATGGCTCTGGAGTATCCCTGATGCTTGTGGGAAGGACATTTCAGCTGCGGTCAGAAGGGAGAAGCTGTAATATTTCTGTGTGTGATTCTTTGTCTCTCAGCCAACATTAACCCATACACAGAATAATTAAATGGTACAGCTCTGTTGAAATCGTACTGTTTCAGACTCCGCGTAACACTTTGTTTTCGCTCTTGGCTTGTATTATTTGTTCCCATTAATGGAACGGCTTTCCCTGTTTGTTTCCAGAAGTCAGTGGTTAGTCATGTACAGCACAGCAGGACAAAATTGGAGTCTGTGTTGGGGGAGGAGCAATTTCTGCTGATTTTCTTCTCCACTCCCCCTGCGCTGTTCTTATTGGTGGTGCATGTGCAGAGTGCAAAACAGAGAACTGCTTAAAAGTAGACTCTGGGAAGAAGTTGAGCCACACACCAGCACCTAGTATAAAAGTAGTGTATTTACAAACTATATACAATGCAACTAGTGCGGTGAATAACATTAAACTGAGTGACAAAGTGCTACGCCAGGAACCAACTCTCGACTGAGAGAAATACTGTCTGGCACAGTAGCCCTTTTATATACAGTTCAGCCAATCACGGCAGTCCATACAGTTGCTGACTTCAGCAGGTGCTTTCCCCTGGTAACAGTCCAGCCAGAACCGGCTCACTCCCAAGGTTGATCTGACCTGACCTGTCAGATGCTGTCACTGTAGATCCACCTGCTGCTTCGTTCTTCTGTCATGCTGTGGATGGAGGACTCAATACACTGACAGTTCTTTACTATCTGCTGGCCGGTGGGGTCAAGGGGGAGGGCCTCACTGAGCTGCCGTGGGGGGTGGAAACAAAAAGCCCCACTCGGTGAGCTCTCTTCTAGTTATGGACCTTGTGGAGAAATGCCTCTGTAACTGGGAAAAATGGCATATCCACCTCTTCTGATGTGTCAGCATTCCAAATACATAAGCTTGTGGCCCTTAAAAAAAAAAAAAATTGCGCAGGAATATTTCAACAACCATTTTTTACTCATCCGCAGTAAGAAGTGGTACAGTCTGTGCCATGATTCGATATATGTAGGATGAGTGATACTTAGCCATGTGTGGAGATTGTACTCTCAGATATGGCAGCATTGTGTGAAGTAACTGAACCGGGCCTCACATTTGCACAACTCAAGTCTTATTCTGAAGAATACAGGTAGGAAGATGCAGGAAGCTGCCAATCTCTTTTGTGACTTATGCATTGGTGACAATCTGGTTTTGTTCCCTTTCAGCTTCAAACAACAGCCTCAAGAAGCTATGTAGGTGCAAGTGCCCCCGCCGGAGTCAATAGAGATGAGGACAGTAGCCGTTTCCACCTCACCAAGAAAGGCAACTTCCATGAAGTCTTTAACCTGTCAGAAAATGAGCGTCCTTTGGCAGGTATAGGCACAGCTGTAAATGCTGCTCTTGGTTGTAAGCAGAAGTGCATTTATGAAGAATGGTTCACAGCACAGCATTATTCTGAGCAGTGTTGTAATATTATCTGCTGACAGGTTTTATGGGCTGGAGGCCAAATTAATTTTTTATTTGACACCCTGAAGGTTCTTTGTGCAAACCTGATGCCCTTAGTCTGGCTCGCCTTTTGTCATAGCGTGAATTTGAGAGGGAAGGAGAAGAGCATAATCCAGTCAGAGGAAGTAATTTAATCCAGTACTTGAAACAAATATTTGACTGTTGAGAAAAGCTTTTTTTATATGCCCTTTGGCCACTGCTTTTAGAGAAATTAATTGCCGAAGGACATTCTACCCTTCCAGCCCCCCCCCCCCCCCATTTTCTGAAAATTGGTCTCGTTTCTGGGGTTTTGTCTGCCCGCTTGAAGGTCTGCACCTTGATTTTTAACCATGTGTTTGAAGAAGATTGTCCTTGTATTTCTTTGCAGTGTGTGAAAATGGCTGGCGTTGCTGCCTGATTAACAGAGACAGGAAGATGCCCACAGACTACATCAGAAATGGAGTGCTTTATGTTACAGAAAAGTACGTCCTTTACACCGTTTACACAGGGGTGCGGGGCTCAGGAGGATGAACTAACTTAGAGAGACTGCTGTTGAAGATTGCCCACAACTGTAAAATTATTCTGCTGTTGTGTCATATGGTGGGAAGCGGAAGGCACAGCTTTTAAAGGTGCTTCCTACACGTTAGTACCATGCGAACAAGTTAGGGAGATGTTTTCAGGAAAAATGAACACAGGCTGTGGGGTTTTTCTTTGTGGAGGGAGCGTTGCATACACCAAACATCGTTTAAAGAGTACAGATTTAAATTTAATACGCGTAAATGAAATATCTGTGTCCAAAAGGAACGAGAAAATTGGACTGAATGGCTCCTGAAGAAATTTCCGAAAGGCAGCTGTAGATCAGATGGAGAGAAAGCAGACACGAGGAAAGGTTTAGCAGAGAAAGAACGAACTGACAGTGGCTGGAGTTCTTCTGACTGCAAAGTGGCAAAGTCTGCTTCAGAGCGCGACCTTGTCAAATTCCTGTGGCACTTTATAATAACTGTCTCTGTGCCCTTAATTAGCAGATTTCAGAGCCTGGAGGTTTTACAACTTTTCCCACATGTAGAAGAAGAAGAAGATATTGGATTTATATCCCGCCCTCCACTCCGAAGAGTCTCAGAGCGGCTCACAATCCCCTTTCCCTTCCTCCCCCACAACAGACACCCTGTGAGGTGGGTGGAGCTGGAGAAGGCTCTCACAGCAGCTGCCCTTTCAAGCACAACCTCTGCCAGAGCTATGGCTGACCCAAGGCCATGCTAGCAGGTGCAAGTGGAGGAGTTGGGAATCAAACCCGGTTCTCCCAGATAAGAGTCCGCACACTTAACCACTACACCAAACTGGCTACATTTAATTTAATGTAAATTAAACTATTAAAATAGGACTAAGTCAAATGTTAGTTTTGACACAAAAAGTGGGCTTTCAGGGTATGTGTGTATAAACTTTCCTGAAACTATAAGGCAAAAGCTTTGGTTGCTGATTGCAAAATTGCCCTCCTTTTTCCTAAGACAAATGAAGTCGCCGGGAAGGTGTTCAGATTTGACTGTGCAATGATCACAAAGAAGGCAGGCAAAACTAATTCACGGTGACAGTGCCACCTATTCCAGGGCACTGCCCTCACTCTGAGCCAGCGCTATAGCATTGACCGCATTATTAGGAAGAATGAGGCTTTGTAGCGGGGAAAATGGTCCTGAAGCTGCAGCTGTTTAGACCTGCAAAGAAACTCGTAACGAAGTTGCTGTTTCAATGGTAGCTCCTGAATGCTGTCTGAGTGTGCTGGAGCAAACCATAAATCTTCCTAGCAATAATGGTAGCGCCTTTGAAGGTCACAAAAAGGAAGAACTCATTTTTTTTTGCAGAAAGGAAGGTTCTACAATCCCATCTCCACACGCAACGTGGGCTGAAACCTAGCTGGTGAAATGTAACACCGGCAGAATCGTTAAAACCATTGTTTTAACGAAACCTAAATACGTTGTGGCATTTAATGGTGAAGGAGCTTTGTTCGTGTGTGAAGATCAAACCGTCGTCAAAAAAAATTTCCTGACTGAAAAAAAGCCCTGGGATTCTTTTGGAGAGAAATTTTAAGATTGCCAACTTCCATTGTATTTTGTGGGTGTGAGCATGCACACTCTAAACACATATGTTAATTGTAATTTCAGTGTAGCATATCAAATATTTATGGACTTAAACTCAGTTTTTTTTTCACATTGAATTGAACATTTATGATTAGCCTGGAAGTTTTAATTTTTTAGACGTTGTAGAACTATGTCTAGTATTGAGAAGTAAAAAGTTAATGGAGAGGGAGTTAAATAATTTGGGTTTCAGATAGTCACATGACATAAATTCCTTCTTTCCTTGTCTTCAGTTACTTATGTTTTGAAAGCTCCAAATCCGGTTCCTCTAAAAGAAATAAGGTTATAAAACTCTCAGATATAACAGATATTCAAAAGGTACGTCCATGATCTTATGGTTTCTTCATTATAATGGTTTTAATTCTTCCCTGTTTGGAGGGAAGAAGAATTGTTACCACTATATGGTTAAGTCATTTTCTTAAAACATATGTATTGAGTACTGACCGTTGTAAAGAGTTGGTAGCATAAGTGGATCTGGCCTTGTCACATCAAGCGCTTGTAAATCTTATTGATTCACTGGGAAAGTTGAGTGTGCTCTCTCATTGTATTTTTAAAAGGTAAAGGTAGTCCCCTGTGCAAGCACCAGTCATTTCCGACTCTGGGGTGACGTCGCATCACGATGTTTTCACAGCAGACTTTTTACAGGGTGGTTTGCCATTGCCTTCCCCAATCACCCAGCAAGCTGGGTACTCATTTTACCAACCTTGGAAGGATGGAAGGCTGAGTCATCCTCAAGCCAGCTATCTGAACCCAGCTTCTGCCGGGTTCAAGTAGCTGGCTCACGTCATGAGCAGAGAGTTTAACTGCAGTACTGCAGCTTTACCACTCTGCACCACGGGGCTCCTACTCATTGTATTTAGTGGAGTTTAAATGTTTTAACTTTAAAAAAGAAAAGAAAGGAAAGTACTCAACTGTGGCTGGAACAAGGGACCTCCTCTCATTGTTATTGAATTCTAACTTACCTTAGGATGTGTTTTGGGGTCTTAGATAAACAAACCCTGAGAGGCAATCATTGGCGAAGTATATTATTGTACTTTGTGGGGATTCAAATGAAAATTTGGCTTCAGGCAGAACGTCTGCGTATGAGTCTTTTAGTGCTATGCCTTGCTTGAAGAATATATAGATGAATTCATAGAGTCTTTGGCATTCCACAGCATCTGCTATTCTTCATTTTTGAGCAGCAGGGGAGAATCCGTAGTTATGAATTCTCAGTATATGTTCTAAGTCAGTGGTTGCCGGTCTTTTGTTTCTTATGTCTCACCAGTCACTCTGTCAAAGAAACTGGGTCTTCCCATGATAGAAACAAATGCCCACTTTTTCTGAGGACATTTATGTTTACAGACATTCTGTTATTACTACTAGCATGTTAAAAGATCACAGATGGATAATCCAGCACAGGTAGGGTCAGCTGGAGGTGGAGCATGTCACACTTAGAGGTGAACATGGGGACTGAGGGAGAGCAAAGTCTCAGTATAATTATTATGAATTCTTAGGAGGTAATCATAGAATCATAGAGTTGGAAAGGACCTCCAGGATCATCTAGTCCCCCTGCACAATGCAGGAAACTTACAAACACCTCCCCCTAAATTCACAGGATCTTCATTGCTGTCAGGTGGCCATCTAGCCTCTGTTTAAAAACCTCCAAGGAAGGAAGAAGAAGACATTGGATTTATATTCTGCCCTCCACTCAGAGTCTCAGAGCGCCTCACAATCTGCTTTATCTTCCTCCCCCACAACAAACACCCTGTGAGGTGGGTGGGGCTGAGAGGATTCTCACAGTAGCTGCCCTTTCAAGGACAACCTCTGCCGGAGCTATGGCTGACCCAAGGCCATTTCAACAGGTGCAAGTGGAGGAGTGGGGAATCAAACCCGGTTCTCCAAGATAAGAGTCCACACACTTAACCACTATACCAAACTGGCTCTCCACCTCCCAAGGAAGCCTGTTCCACTGAGGAATCGCTCTAACAGTCAGGAAGTTCTTCCTAATGTTGAGCCAGAAACTCTTTTGATTTAATTTCAACCCATTGGTTCTGGTCCTACCTTCTGGGGCCACAGAAAACAATTCCACACCATCCTCTATATGACAGCCCTTCAAGTACTTGAAGAGGGTGATCATATCACCTCTCAGCCGCCTCATCTCCTCATCCTCAGCTCCTTCAACCTTTCCTCATAGGACTTGGTCTCCAGACCCCTCACCATCTTCGTTGCCCTCCTCTGGACCTGTTCCAGCTTGTCTATATCCTTCTTAAAATGTGATGCCCAAAACTGAACACAATACTCCAGGTGAGGTCTTACCAGAGCAGAGTAAAGCGATACCATCACGTCACGTGAACTGGACACTATACTTCTGTTGATACAGCCCAAAATTGCATTTGCCTTTTTAGCCATCACATCACACTGTTGGCTTGTATGATCCACTAAAACCCCGAGATCCTTTTTGCACATACTACTGCTAAGACAAGTCTTCCCCATCCTATAACCATGCATTGGATTTTTCCCACCTAAATGCAGAACTTTACATTTGTCCCTGTTGAAATTGATTTTATTGATTTTAGCCCAGTTTTCCAGCCTGTCAAGGTCATCCTGTATCCTGTTTCTGTCTTCTTCTGTGTTTGCAACCCGTCCCAATTTAGTATCATCTGCAAATTTAATAAGCATTCCCTCTATTCTTTCATCTAAATCATTGATAAAGATGTCGAACAAAACAGGTCCCAGGACAGATCCTTGAGGCACTCCACTAGTTACTCCTCTCCAAGAGGATGAACAATTCACAAGCACTCTTTGGGTGCGATCTGTCAATCAGTTACAGATCCATCTAATGGTAACAGGATCCAAACCACATTTTACCAACTTGTCAACAAGGATAGTATGTGGAACCTTATCAAAAGCCTTACTGAAATCAAGATAAACGATATCTACAGCATTCCCCTGATCCAGCAAGGTAGTCACTTCCTCAAAAAAAGAGATCGGGTTAGCCTGATATTACTTGTTCTTGAGAAACCCATGCTGGCTCTTAGTAATCACATCCATTCTTTCTAAATGTTCCAGGACTGACTGACTGGTGATTTGTTCTAAAACTTTTCCAGGTATAGATGTCAAGCTGACGGGTTGGTAGTTACCCAGATCCTCCTTTTTCCCCTTCTTGAAGATAGGGACAACATTCGCCCACCTCCAATCTTCCAGCACCTCTCCTGTTCTCCAAGAATTCTCAAAAATAATAGCCAGAGGCTCAGAAATTACATCCACAAGCTCTTTTAGAACCCTTGGATGCAGTTCATCTGGTCCTGAGGACTTAGTTTCATTTAAAGAAACCAGGTGTTTATGTACTACCCCTATGCTGATCCTAGGTTGGAACTTCATACCCTCCTTATATGTTCTGTTTTTGCCATGTTGAGCACCATTTCCCTCAGAAGAGAAGACTGAGGAAAAGTAGGAATTGAGCAGTTCCGCCCTCTCTTCATTATCTGTTACAATTTCACTTACTTGCCCTTGCAACGGGCCTCCCATATCCTTGCTCTTTTTCTTATTCTGAACATAATAAAAGAACCCTTTTTTGTTGTTTTTAGCATCTTTGGCCAGTCTAAGCTCATACCTCAGCCCATAATCACTCCAGCCCATACCCTGAATATATTTCTCTGACTTCCATTGATTCTACCATCCAAATTCAACTAAGCTGACCACTAAAACAATTCCCTGTCAGAGTGATATTTTTTCCAACTTCAGCTCTCGACAGACTTGTACTTTTAGGCATCGCTTTCATCCATCCTAATGTCTCAGTATATAAATATGTCTCTTCCTCTCCCCCCCCCCTTTGTTTTTAGTACAAAGTCCTTTCGGTTCTCCCAGGATCTGGGATGGGTATTGCAGTCTCGACACCATCTACACAGAAAGTAAGTAAGCAAATAGAAAGGGACGGTGGCTCTGTGTTACTAAGCCTCATTGTTTTGACTATGCCTTTCTGCTAAGAAATATTAATAGAATTTGCTTTAGTTCTGGATAGTATTTGCTTTAGTTCAAGTATAGCTAGACCTTAATTTTAGAGGTTTAATTGTACTTACAATGTGCTGCATAGATTTTTACTAGGAAGCCTAATTTTGTGATTAATGTTGCTGGCTCGTGGCTCACAAACTGGAGGTCTTTGCCATCGTTATCTATGACCCTCCCATGATCTCCACATGACTTTGGGGAGGTTCGCGGGGTTTGTGTTGGGAAGAGGAGAAGGGAGGGAATGGAGCAAGAGGGATCACTGAAATGGCTTGCATCTGTTTCATCCTAACAGATAGAAATGGATGGAAGCCATTTCAGTGATTCCTTTGCACCCACCCCCTGGCTTACAAAGTGGGGAGGGACGGTGGCTCAGTGGTAAAGCATCTGCTTGGTAAGCAGAAGGTCCCACGTTCAATCCCTGGCATCTCCAAAAAAGGGTCCAGGCAAATAGGTGTGAAAAACCTCAGTTTGAGAACCTGGAGAGCCGCTGCCAGTCTGAGTAGACAATACTGACTTTGATGGACCAAGGGTCTGATTCAGTATAGGGCAGCTTCATATGTCCATATGTCCAAAGTTCCCTTTAAATGGCTTTTGCACGCAGGCGCCATTCATGTGCGACATCCAAGTGGCTGGACTTCACTCACACATGGCATGTGTTTGCAAAAGCTATTTAAAGGGAGCACTCATATTAAAGTATATATTGCAGTTGCAGAAGAATGGCTGTCATTTGCTGTTCACAACTGGAAGCACCCATTTACAAAATGCAAGATTTTGTAACAGCACCAAACGGTTGTTTTAAAATTGCACTAATAATTTTAAATTGTAACCTGTCTTAATTCCTTAATGGGCTCGCGATTGTGATTGTTTTTACTGTTTTATTGTTGACATATGATGTTGTTAGCCGCCCTGAGCCTGCTTCGGCGGGGAGGGCGGGATAGAAATGTGAAAAATAAATAAATAAATAAATAAGATAAGAAGAAATTCAGAACTCAGGAACAGTTAAAGGACATTGATCTTGACGCTATGTGCAATTTCCATCTTCTGGATTGGAGGACAAAGTGAAAAGCGGGGTGTGACTAGCCTGCCCCATCGTAACAATAAAAGCAGCTCTCTAGATCAGTTGCAGGCTCCTTCAAGTACCTCTGAAGCTGAGTGTGACATCTCTTGAAAACATTTGTGATTTTTTTCTAGCCTTTCCCCAAGTTGCACTTATATCCATCTTCGTGTTGAAATTTGCCACATCACAAAGGAATTTTTATCGATGGGTTTGAAATAACTACAGCATGTGTTTTAATTTTTTTCTCTCTCTCTTTTTGGTTTGTGTGTGTGTGTGTTTGTGGAAATCAGTGCTATTCTAATAATATTCTGTGTAGATAGGGAAAGTATTTAAAAGAGTTACATAAAATAATTATATTATTTTAATATTTATATTACATATTCATGTACATTGGAATGATAAGTTTTACCACAAAATCACAGTAGGTCTATTATCAGTAACTGTCAGAGAGGTGTGGTCACTTGGGGTGCAAGTTAGGAGCCTTTTCATATGAGGCCTCCTACTGAAGCTGAAGGGATTGCCTTGTTAACTTTACTGTTTTCTGTCTTTCAAAGCCTTTAGTGTTTGGTGCCATGGTACACAGAGATGAAGCTTTCGAGACCATTTTCAGCCAGTATATGAAGATAACTTCTGCAGCATCCTCCGGCGAAAGCTAGTACATCACCACGGCTGGTTCTCTTAGAGGGACTTCCTTTTTAAAAAAAATTCAGTTTACTCTCTTGGTTGTGGGGGAAAAGGTGGAACACCTTTCATCAATTCTGCAATAATTTCCTTCATTGCACATACCTTGCATTACATAAACGTATTTTATAGATGCCTTCATGTTTTTGTCTTTTAAAGCTTTTGTAAAAAAAAAAGAAAAAAGGAAAAAAGAAAGTGCTATCATCACTGTTCGCCTTGCACATTAAGCACTTTTAATGTTTATTTACTGGCATTTTTTAAAAAAAAAATAATATTTGGCGCAGGTAGCTGGAAGACAGACCAGGGGAGATGCCTTATTCAGCCCTGGAATCCCAGGATGTGGTGGTACATTCTGTTTTTCCTCGGCTGCGAGTCCTGCACACAGCTGTATTGTACAAATCGAGTTGCGGTATTCTCGTATGCATAACTGGATAGCGAATTGCAGCCTGACATTGTAAACCAAGTTAATGTGATTTTGAAGATCACTCTTTTACTAAATTGTCAATGTGCAAATAATATTAGTCGAAGGTATCAATATCAGTCGTTATGCTTCAGGCAAACTTTCATAATATTGTACCTTTTCAAAGGATATTTTTTTGGACAAGGCAAAACTGTTCTTCCTGCTGACTGAATTTCTGGCATGGCAAATTCCGTGGCGTTTCTGAATGGGAAAAGTTTATAATCTTAACTTTGGTCATTTTTGACAATAGGATATGTCAGGTCGGCGGTATTTCTGGAATATTTCGGAGTGCTTCGTGGGAGGAAGTTTGTGAGAAAGAATTACTCAGCACAATAAGAGCAGGGTATATTCCTTCCCCTGCTCCCATCTTGTGTACCCCATAATAAAGGCAATTTGGCAATGTAACAAATTAGGTGACTGTTTCAGTTGAAAGCATCATTTGGCACAGTTTTTGTTGTGAACCTTTACGAACCTGTTTTGTTAATACAGAACAATAGAACTACCTTGTCTTCAGAGGTTTGCTGACATCGGTTTTTCCTCCAATAAATTCAGTACCAAAATATTTTAAAGAAATGAAAACTTGTACATTCTGTGCACTATAGGCATGCCTGGAGAGTCTCAACTGCACAAGTTTCTATGGAATCTGTAATCAGACCTTCCGAGTATTTTTAAAAAGCAAACCGCAGATGTATGGGGCTCTGATTTTGAATTGAGGTTTTGACTTTGGGTAAAGAAGAGGTTTAACTCTTCTCTCATTGGTTTTATCAATCAAAACACAGCGGCACCACAGTGTTTGTAGACGTTTCTTTTCCTTTAAAAAAAAAAATCCAGGGCTCTTCCCCCTCTCCATTCAGGGCTAAATACGGCAATTGGTTGGTGAAAACCAAGTGGAAGCTAAACAGTTAAACATCTTATTCCCATGCTGTGGCCCTGATCCTTATTATTTCCCCTTAAAAAGATGCTTGCAAGATCTGATCATGAAATTCACAGTATCCCGTCTAATTAGGCATCTTGAGTTCAGGTTGCAACATCAAACTGCCCCTATTAGAATGTCCACGTTTATCTCTCCTTCTGCTTTCTTTTTTCCATGATGTACCCAGTAGACAAACATGCCCGTTCTTGTTACTGGAGCTTCTTGCCAGTTTTTACGGTTCTTTTTACTGTAACAAACTTTATATGTGAAAGTCTTTAACTGAGAAAACACAGTCCAGAGCTTTAGTCTCTAACAGTATGTTACTTGCCAGTGTGTATAACTGAGCCTCGACAGCCTTTTTGGGTTTGGGTGGAGAAGTAGTGGAGAAAAATGAGTTTTGGGTGGAGAAGTAGTGGGAGTGCATATACTTTCCCCACGATGCCATTTCCCCATTATGATTCACCCACTTCCAGTTCATCCCCTCCCTCCTGAGGTGGAGCTTCGGTTTACTTGCTAAGCTAAACATGCTTCTCCAAGTTGCAGGAGAAGTAGGTGTTGGAAGTGGGATTTAAGAGGAGAAATAACGATTAAGGGGGGAATTAACCACTTCCCCCCTCTAAGTGGCCCTATCCGCAAGCTGCTTCTCCTTTAAAAACATGTAATGTCTAGTTAACCATTCATTTAGCCTTGTTGGAAGCAGATGTTGTAGAAAAATGGGTTTATGTGTACTTTTTGGTTTCTGTCAGTGCCCCACATTGTTTATGTTCTTGAAAGAATAAATAATAAATACATGGGTAAAGTAATCTTTTAAAAATTCACATGTAGATTTTTATGTATTGAGATAATTCCTTGTCCAAAGGACTTAAAGAAGATATTAGAAGAAGATATTGGATTTATATCCCGCCCTCCACTCCAAAGAGTCTCAGAGCGGCTCACAATCTCCTTTACCTTCTTCCCCCACAAAAGGCACCCTGTGAGGTGGGTGGGGCTGGAGAGGCCTCTCACAGCAGCTGCCCTTTCAAGGACAGAGTCTCAGAGCGGCTCACAACCTCCTTTACCTTCCTCCCCCACAACAGACACCCTGTGAGATGGGTGAGGCTGAGAAGACTCTCACAGCAGCTGCCCTTTCAAGGACAGAGTCTCAGAGCGGCCTACAATCTCCTTTACCTTCCTCCCCCACAACAGACACCCTGTGAGACAGGTGGGGCTGAGAGGGCTCTCACAGCAGCTGCTCTTTCAAGGACAGAGTCTCAGAGCGGCTCACAACCTCCTTTACCTTCCTCCCCCACAACAGACACCCTGTGAGATGGGTGGGGCTGAGAAGACTCTCACAGCAGCTGCCCTTTCAAGGACAACCTCTGTCAGAGCTCTGGCTGACCCAAGGCCATGCTAGCAGGTGCAAGTGGAGGAGTGGGGAATCAGACCCAGTTCTCCCAGATAAGAGTCCGCACCCTTAACCACGACACCAAACTGGCTCTCCAACAAGATTAGTCACTTTTAAATTGTTCATCTGAATCTGCGACGCTGATAAAACAATGTCCATATTAATAGAAAAAAGTTCCTAGATAGCAAAGTTTCAGTAACTGAGGCAATACAACTCTTTCTTTTAAATAATAGGACCTCTGATTTATATACATTTTCAAATAAAATGGGTGAAGTTATTTGGGACAGTTGTGAGTAAGACTGACTCGGTCTTAAAAAAAAAAAAAATTGTCAGACATCAACCCAGCAGATAAACAAGGTAGTAGATTGTGGATAACTAAGCATTAAATTAACGTTCTGTAGAACACGTCAGAATCACTGCACCTTGAGTTTTGAGGAGGTTTTGGAGAGGGAAGATCCCTTGGGTGTTCACGAGGTTCTCACTTTTAAAAAAACAAACAAACATATTTTTTACAGAGTGAACAGTTTTTTTCTTATTTTTGTATCGTTTTTTTCAAATCTAATTTTTACCGTCGCTCTGATCATAAGAATACTGGTTCTGGTATAAATTGGGTGATGGCAAATATGACCTCCTCCTTTACCAGCTGACGAAAATATTCTTTTAGAACATGGTTCCTTGAAATCCTTTCTAGCTCCGACAGGATGACAACGCCACAACATGCAACTGCTTGTATTTTCAAAAGGGTAGCTCTATCGCTGAAAATTCTGGATACATAACAGGTCTAATCCCACCCCCCTTTTAGTCATTACCAATACAGGTTTGTCTAGCATAATCTTGTAACAATGCAGACATTAAAACAGAGCTGTTGACATAGTAAATACGTTATAAACTTTTATGCAGTGGTGGTTTGTTCCAATATCTAGTGAGCGAGCAGGATCTTTAATGAGCAAGTGACAAGGATACCTGCACGTGTTTTTGCAAAGTTCAACTTTATGGTGTATGAAGAACTGTTGCAAAAGGAACTGCTGCTGTGTGATATGCCCTTAATTCCAGTGCTCCAAAAATAGCTTGAGGACCTCTCTGCTTTTTTTCTTTCCGATATCTTGAAATCTTTTAACATCGTCATCCTTTTTTTTGTGCTTCTATAACTTGTTCTTAGGTAGGGTCTCAATTCATCTCCTGACCTGGACTTTGCAGTACGGCGCTACTGAGTGTGAGTTCAGTAGTGCTACTTCATTGTGATGTGTTAATTTTTTTTTTCAACATTTAAAAAAACGCAATTCTTTCATATATTTGCTGTGTATGTGTGTTATTCTGATAACACCGATGGGTTGTTGGTGAATGCTTTGTATTTAATTGAATAACTTCTTTACTGGGAGTATAGTGGTCAAGTTTGAGATCCTTTTTCAGCAATAAAGGAAGATGAAAACTGATCACATGTAATGGTTCCCCTTTTCAAATTTCCAGATACAGAAGTTACATTATGTGTAAGTACCCTTTTATGTTTGTGAGACCAGATTTGATTATTGGTGAGTAACGTAGCAACGTCATACACATGCGCGCGCCACACAGCCAGCAAAACCGGTTTTTTTTATTTCTGCAGACCAAAGCTGTGCAGAAGATGGAAATGTAATCATTGCAAAACCTTAAACCTGGTAGTTTATAACAAAGGATGTGCATTTTTTGGCAGATGTTTTATTTCTGCTGCGAATCACTAAACGAGAATGGATGTGAAATAATTTTATGTCTGAAGTTTGAGTCTATATTTTAAAGTTGTAAATAGTTCATTAGAAATGTAACTTTTGTTCATCAGGAGACTGGTACTGTATGAAAAAAAATTTGCCCTGTACATTTTTTTAAGAGAATCTTGTTTGTTTTAAAAAATCAGGGGGAAGGGGTCTTGGTATAAATTATAACTTTTTATTTAAATAAACCCTAAAAATGCTTCATGCTATATGGTGTGTCCATATTTCATTACTCAATGTCAACAGCTAGTTTTGTCTATGATGCCTGAAGCCTGTGGTTATCAGCTTAGCCAGGTATCCTTGGAGTAAGCGAAGCACCAGAAACTCCCCCAGCATCTCAGGGATTCCTTTTAGATTTAGCTGGTGGCTGCACAGTGTGGGAGGTATAAGCCATGCCTGTTGTCTTCTTCAGTGCTGCTAGCCTCAGTAGTTCTGCCAGTGTCTCTGCTGTTTGGTGCCAAGCAAATTGTTTGATGTGTCACTGTTGGTACATGTGCTCTGAGTTGCCTACTCCTGTTCCAGAAACATCCTTCCTGTTCTGAATTTGGTTTCCTTCTAGCCCCCTAATCCAGTATCAATACTCTGTTATCACTTGCACTGCAATGAGGTTTGCTGTTTGTTGCCCCTGAAGATCTGTGGATTGGTTCCAACATCAGAAACATCTCTGCCCCCTTCTTCCATGAAGTTTGTAATTTTAATGCCGTTTGAGTAAAGGTGTAGTATGACCAGAGTAATCTCTACCCCTACCTTCTACTGACAGACTGAACCCCAGTGGCCTTCTAAATGCAGTTATTTCACATCAGAAAGGGAAGACGGGAGGGACGGTGGCTCAGTGGTAGATCATCTGCTTGGTAAGCAAAAGGTCCCAGGTTCAATCCCCGGCATCTCCAAAAAAGGGTCCAGGCAAAGAGGTGTGAAAAACCTCAGCTTGAGACTCTGGAGAGCCGCTGCCAGTCTGAGTAGACAATACTGACTTCGATGGACCAAAGGTCTGATTCAGTATAAGGCAACTTATACTGAAACAAGATAAGAAACCCCAATACTTTTTATTCACTACCAGGGATAGGAGAAGTAAGGAGGTTCCATAATGAGACTTTAAAATGTTTACGAATAACACACGGCACACCTTTTGCTGGGCACAATAAATTAGAATGTTATAGTTGTTAACTCCTGGGTGCAATGAATGGCTGAATATTAGCCTTCCCTCATTCCCAGGATTCCCACAGTGTAAATATGAACTCCACCCAGAAACTACAAATTGTCAGTCAGTTTCCTTCAGAAACTGGGCTCTGAGATAGCTACAGTCTCTGCTTAAAGCATTTGCCATTAGTCTGAGAAGTCTGAAGTCTCTTGAGAAAAGATTTTCAGCTTTAGCCCTCTGTAAGCACAACTCTGTCTCAATAATATTCAATATTTTAGCCTCTGAGACAGGCTCCCTCCAGTCTTACTCTCTGAAGGCTCAGACCCTTTCTGATTTGAGTTGGCAGTGTAACAGCTTTTTTGTTATCCTTCCCCACTGCCATCTGGCTTCTTCAACCATCCACGGACTCTGTTTAGCTGCTATCTTTTTTTCATATACATCTCACAGGCATTCAAGGAATCGCTGACGGAGCCCCATCCCAACAGCCACCAAGAAAAGCTTGGTTACTGCTTGCTTTTTGGAAGGTGTGTGTGCCTTTAAATCTGTAGGAGCCAGTCTGAATGGGGGTGGGGCAAGCCGGCAGAACAACGTGGCTGCTCCCATTGAACTGCTAGAAAGAAAGGGAAACCAGCACAACAAACGGAAAGTTTATTTTACATTCCTTCCAGAAGCTATTTGAACAGTAAAATAGAAAGTAAAAGAGTAAACTAGAACCTTTGGTTTCGCTATGTTAGTCTGAAGAACTTGGTTGAATATACAGCAGATGGTTGCATTCAACAACTCTGTGAGTAAATTGCCCCAGTAAGATCACAAAAGTGTGGGATTGCAAGCTGCTTATTTTGGCTGCTCTGTGTGTGTGTGTGTGTGTGTGTGTGTGTGAGAGAGAGAGAGAGAGAGAGAGAGAGGACGTGCAGCTGCTGGGAGATGAAGAAAATGAAGACTTTATTCAGGGGAACTGCACTGTTGTATTCTTATTTATTTATTTTAGGGAATGTGAAAGTCTCCTGGCTCCACCCCCAAAGTCCCCAGATATTTTCTGAGTTAGACTTGGCAACCCTAACCTTTGCCCATCAATTACCCACCATATCAGTAAACATTCAGAGAGTTATCAATGGGAGAAAACAGTAGCTCTTCCTGATTTTTGTTCATTCCAGATTGGGATGGTGTTCTTGGGCTAAGCAGCTACTTATTCATCTTTACAACCTCAATGTAGAGCAGTCTAACTTCTCAGATTAAGGAGGTGGGGAGGAAGACTCCACCTGATTCAGAATCCCATATTTCCCTGAAACTTTATGCTTTTGTCCCCTCTCCAGATCAGGTTCCCCTAAGAGTGGTCTGCCTAACTGGCCAAGTATAGTAGTTGGCAGGCAGCTACGATCAATAATAATGATGATAATACTTTAGTGCATCACTTCTATTAGTTGTGAAAATGTTCTAGCTATTCTTTCTTTCTGATCTTTTTTTCACTCAGTTACCACTTCAAGAGACAGTACTTCTCTTCCACAACTGCTGTGTATTTCCGGGGCTCAAATGGTGAGGGTTTTTTCACAACCGTTTCATCACTGACCCTGGCTGACCCTGGCATAAGCTGCTTTGAATCATTAGGAGAGATGATTCTCTCCTAAGATACACTTTAAAATAAGTAAATAAAAATCATTAGGTTTTGTAAATGGTAGTGGTAATGTTTAGAGTTTAACTTTGTGGCGATCCTAAATATAACACCTCTGGAAAGTGTTAACTGAAAATATAACACTTTTGAAAATAGCAGATTTGTCAACTCCTAAGCTAAGCAACAATTTTACTTTCCTGTTGTTGAGTACCTAAGTGAACAAGGTATCATTCCAAAATATGCCTTTTATAAGGAGTTGTTATGCTTTTGAGTTACGTTTTGATAAACACAGTGAGCTGAGATATCGTATTTGGTATTATTACTGATTTTTTGTGTGAGTGAAAACATAATTTAGTATCTCCGATTGTATTGCATGAATATGTATTTTTATGTTATCCCCCAATTCGGAAAGTTAAATAAAGTTACTTGGGGGGGGTTGGGGGGGGAGGGAGAGAGAGAGGAGACGCCAGCATTTTGGTAACAGAGTGGCTTCACCCCCAAGACCCTTTAAGGGAGCCCCCAAATTGGGTGAGGTGAGCATGCCAGCATGTCCTTCCCTCACAAACGATCCATCCCAATGCCAAAAACTGCCACAGAGTGGGGCAACCCCATGCCTCGCTCCTGCCAATGTGCTTATGCCTGTTGCCAACTCAGCAGAGCATCACAAATATGCAACCAAACATCGGTACCCTGTTTTGAGAGGTGGACCCCATCTGCCCTAAAGAGGGAGATTGTCGGAATGAAATGTCCGGGTCTGTGATGAATTGCACCCAATGTTTTCTACCACCTGGATGCCACCTTGCTGACCACTTTTTCAGAGAAGATGGCCCCTGAACGCTGAAGTATGGAGAAGCTGAAGTATGGGGAAGCCTGAACGCTGAAGTATGGGGAAGCCTAGAATGAAGGTCAGCAGCAATTATACATGATAGCACCACTCCTCGAGCAGGTTAACACAAATTTGCATACTTAAACACATAACCCACTCAGAGTATGACGACTAGCAGTTAATGACTCTTAACTTCTGCTTGATAGTTGCACCAAAAAAAGACCCAGCTTGTTCCTGAACGTGTTTTGCCACATGCAGATGGCTGCTAGTATGGGAGGGAATTTCAAAAAGGTAAGGTCTCTGAGAATATCTTAACCTGCCTAGTGCAAGGGCCGCCATTTTGCACACCAGTAAAGAAAATGCCAAACTCCGTGCTGCCCAAAGCCCCAGCGTGCACCTGCAAAGTGTTTCCAGATGTTAAAGGTGATTTCCAAACAGAGACTTGATTAAAATGAACTAGGAAGCTCAACTGGACCATGAGATCCTCTTGCAGATCATATGTGGTGATGGGGGTGGGGGGGAGGAAGCCCCTGCCATAATCCAAGTTCACAAGAAGCATCCCTTGGCTAATCTACTTTATGAGCAAAGTTAATGCGGCCCAATAGTGATTATATTTCCTTAAGCGTATTTTTTTTTTACAGCCTGTGACCTTGGAGAGCCGAGCCCTTAGGTTGGGAACCTTATCCTCTGGGAGTCTGGAAGTGCCATGTACCAAATCCTGTTGAATGCTTAAATATGTCAACTGTGTGGTCAGGCCTTCAGTTTTTTTGTGGGCAAGTGGGACCTGAAAGGTACATATGAACATATGAAGCTGCCTTATACTGAATCAGACCCTTGGTCCATCAAAGTCCGTATTGTCTACTCAGACTGGCAGCGGCTCTCCAGGGTCTCAAGCTGAGGTTTTTCACGCCTCTTTGCCTGGACCCTTTTTTGGAGATGCCAGGGATTGAACCTGGGACCTTCTGCTTCCCAAGCAGATGCTCTACCACTGAGCCACCATCCCTCCCCCAGTGGTCAGTGCATACCAATGAGCTGGCAGGGCCCACAATTTTTTTTTAAAAAGTCCAAGTAGTGAGTGATGTGCAGGCAGCCTGCGTGGTCCTTAACCACCCCGTTCCAGGAAAACACTGAAGGTTTTGCATGCCAAAACAAAACAAGAAACCATAGACACGATAGTCAAATATATATGTGAAAAATTCTTAAAGCTTTATACAGAATACAAATAGATTACTCAAGTAGTGAAGTAACACTAAATATCATTGTCACAAATCCAGTTTCAGTAGTAATGTATCAAGTGTCCTTATTGGAGTATGTCAGATCTCTGTCAGTTTCACTAGTAGATGAGAATTTACTCTGCAGGGACTTTCCTTCAAAGCAGGTAGATGCAGGATCAACGAGGTCCAGGTCTGATGATCGTTTCGATCTTTTCCTTTTTCAAGAATCTGGAGTCCTTGCCCTGTATTCATGGATGAATTCCAAGTGGAATAGCAAAGCCTTCAGCAGTAACTGGTGCAATGCAAAAAGCTTCCAGAATAGGCTGCACCTCCCTTCTTTGAAGGAAAGTCCCTTCAGAGTAAACTCTCTTCTACTAGTGAAATTGACTTTTGACATACTGCAAGAAGGATGTTTGATAAATTACTGCTGAAAACAGATTCGGGACAACTCTTTATTTACTGTTACTTCACTACTTGAGTCATTTATCTGTTTTCGGTATATAACTTTTAAGAATTTTTCACATATATTTGGCTATTGTGTCCACAGTTTCTTCTTTTGTTTTGGCTTTCTCAGCATACCGTGGCGCTCGCTTTGTTGGTCACATAGGCAGGTTTTGAATGCAGCACAGGCAATAGAACGCCCTGTGCGCATGGCTTTATCAATGTGCCAGCTACCCCCAAATTTAAATCCCAACAAGCAGAAATCCCCGAGGTGAATGGGCGGCAAGTGGAAGGCTGACTGGACATCATACTTGGCCAAGAGCGCCTCAGGACCTCATTAGATTAACTGCCTGATTGAAAGAAGTGTAAATCACAGAGCACAACTCAGGCACAATGGCATCATTTACCAAGGCCCCTTTCGGATAGAAGAGGTGATGAATTAAATGGAGTTCACCAGGGGATTTATTTGGCACAACACCCAGAGGGGAAACCCCAAGATTAGGAAGCAGAGGCACAGCAAATGGGTCAGCTGCTCCACCTGCCTCACACTATTTATCTTGTGGGCGAATATGTTCAGAAGCTCCCTAGCAGATTTTAAGTTACTACAGTCCATCAGGACACAGGGAACCTCAAATGGTATAGGGAAACATTTGCCAAACCCTTGGCACCAGCGCTGGGGTGCCAGCGCCCTAGGCAAGGTGCCGCCCCCACCCCGCCACCTGCAGCTCACCTTACTGGCAAACTCTTCACTGAGGTATTTGATGGCAGCCTCATTAGGGTATTCATCTAGTGGGGGTGCCAAAGACCTGAAGCAAACATGCATGTCCAAACACTTGAAAACCTTTCAGTCGGTTCGGATGAAGTAGAGGCTGTGGACCCAGACACACCTGACCTTGCTTTTAGAGCTGCCAGAGGGCCGGGATCCCCAAAAAGGATGTTGTGAGTTCCTTCCTTGGGCAAGATGGCTTTCAAAGTTGTGATCAAATTTACGTTGTGGGCATTGGCATCTGCCCTGGTTGTAGTCCCAGGAAACCCACCGGGTGAAGTCATGTGTGAATAGGGTTTTTCCTCTGCTAGAGTTGAGCTAGGGCTTTATATGTGGGCCGACAGTTACCTTCCAGGATTTTTATCATCGAGGAAGTCCCAGTGGGAAAGCTCATTATGGGATGCCCATTTTCAAAACGTCTCATTGTTATTCAATAGCAGGGGCGTCACCTGCCAATGACCAATGAGAGCCAGTTTGGTGTAGTGGTTAAGTGTGCGGACTCTTATCTGGGAGAACCGGGTTTGATTCCCCACTCCTCCACTTGCACCTGCTAGCATGGCCTTGGGTCAGCCATAGCTCTGGCAGAGGTTGTCCTTGAAAGGGCAGCTGCTGTGAGAGCCCTCTCAGCCCACCCACCTCACAGGGTATCTGTTGTGGGGGAGGAAGGTAAAGGAGATTGTAGGCTGCTCTGAGACTCTGTCCTTGAAAGGGCAGCTGCTGGGAGAGCCCTCTCAGCCCCACCCACCTCACAGGGTGTCTGTTGTGGGGGAGGAAGGTAAAGGAGATTGTGAGCTGCTCTGAGACTCTTGAGTGGAGGGCGGAATATAAATCCAATGTCTTCTTCAAATCTGGAGGACATTCCCCATGTGATTAGTGAGGTGGTGCTAGCCATGCTCTGGATATGCAAAGGCAACCAGGTTCATGTATGCAGTATAGCTATGGTTGCCAGAAGCCACTTGGGGTGCATTTTCTCCCAATTTTGGGGGCTCCAAACTGCCGCTGACTGGGGTGGGGGGGAAGCCTCAGCTCCAAAAAGTCCCCACCAGAATATCGCATGAAAATACCAGGCACATTGCATGACGACACCAGCATTTTGACCAAAACTACGGTAACCATGGCATTTTCACCAAAGTGCTACATCGTCACTATACGACATGCCTGGCGTGATGATGTCACTTCCTAGTGACGTCATTGCACCAATGACATTGCATGCGGTGACATCGCCCCACCCTCCCCACTCCCAGAAGACTCCCTCCAAGCCCCTGCCAGCCAGGTAAGTAGACCTGACAACCCTAAGTGTAGCCCGTGAGCCAGTTTTGAAGACAATGTTCCACACTGCTCCGCTGGACACTTTTTCCTCTTGCCCATTTTGCCAGCATCACTCTCTGGCTTAAGGGGCAAAATATCCACAAAGTATCCATCAATGACCCACTCATCAAGCTTTCACAGCAAATGAATACCAGGAGGGTCCTTGAAATTGCTACACTGACTCCATGGTGATGCTCGGTTTCCCACACAATGCCGGGACTGATTGTCCCCCTTGCCCTGCTCATCCAAGGCAGATGTCCAGGAAGCCCTGCCTTCCAGCAATTTCCGTCTAAAAGTGCCGCGTCCTTATGGGAGGATGACTCATCTGAAGACACACCACTACAGGACAGTTGCAGGATCATTGGCTTTTGAGACCTTTTTCACTCAGCCCTGCTTGAGTCCCTATTATGGAGCTCTACAGCTCCTATTATGGAGCTGTAAAGCACTGGATACCCTGGAAGATGAAGTCTCCTTCTTCCCCTGGGAGCAGGAGCAGTGGAAGGCCCTGGTGAGATCACACAGGAGCAGGGCCGGCGCTGAGGTTTCTGCCGCTGGAGGCAGACCCCAGCTCAGCGCCCCCCACCCCCATCTTCTTTTAGAAGAAATTATTTGTGCGCTGTACAATGATGTCACAAAAGTGACATCATCAAGCAGCCCCACTTCCCCCTCAGGCTTTCTGATCGGGGTGAGGGGAGCTGACAGCTGTGTCCCGCATGCCTTGCAAGGCGTGCAGGATGCAAGCCCCTTCCCCAGCTCAGCCTTTCTGCTTTGCAGGAAGGCTGATGGGGGGGGGGGCGGGGAAGCTGACGGTCGCCTCCGGCGCATCCTACAAGGCGCACGCGACGCAAGCCCCTTTCCCCACTCAGCCTTCCTGCAATGCAAGAAATTATTTGCACACGGTGCAATGATGTCACAAAAGTGACATCATCAAGCAGCCCCCCTCCCCCTCAGGCTTTCTGATCGGGGTGAGGGGAGCTGACAGTTGTGTCCCGCATGCCTTGCAAGGCGTGGAAGGCTGATGGCGGGGAGCGGGGGAGCCGATGGTTGCCTCCCACCTGCCTTGCAAGGCGCATGGGATGCCAGCCCTTTCCCCGCTCAGCCTTCCTGCAATTGCTGAGTGGGGGAGCTGACGGTTGTGTTCCACGCACCTGGGCAGCCAGTAGCGCCCCCAGACGGGGGCGCCCTAAGCGGCCGCCTACCCAGGCTACTCCCACGCGCCGGCTCTGCACAGGAGTCTGGGTGGTATATCTGCTCTGATAATTGTAACAATGTCAGTGATAGCAGTCTTATCAACAGAAACAGGCAGGGAAGAGGCTGCTGCAGTATGAGCTGGGATTGAACATATGAAGCTGCCTTATACTGAATCAGACCATCAAAGTCAGTCCATCAAAGTCAGTATTGTCTACTCAGACTGGCAGCGGCTCTCCAGGGTCTCAAGCTGAGGTTTTTCACACCTCTTTGCCTGGACCCTTTTTTGGAGATGCCGGAGATTGAACCTGGGACCTTCTGCTTCCCAAGCAGATGCTCTACCACTGAGCCACTGTCCCTCCCTAAAGTCAGTATTGTCTACTCAGACTGGCAGTGGCTCTCCAGGGTCTCAAGCTGAGGTTTTTCACACCTCTTTGCCTGGACCCTTTTTTGGAGATGCCGGGGATTGAACCTGGGACCTTCTGCTTCCCAAGCAGATGCTCTACCACTGAGCCACTGTCCCTACCTAAAGTCAGTATTGTCTACTCAGACTGGCAGTGGCTCTCCAGGGTCTCAAGCTGAGGTTTTTCATACCTGTTTGCCTGGACCCTTTTTTGGAGATGCCGGGGATTGAACCTGGGACCTTCTGCTTCCCAAGCAGATGCTCTACCACTGAGCCACTGTCCCTCCCTAAAGTCAGTATTGTCTTCTCAGACTGGCAGTAGCTCTCTAGGGGCTCAAGCTGAGGTTTTTCATGCCTATTTGCCTGGACCCTTTTTAGCTGGAGATGCTGGGGATTGAATCTGGGACCTTCTGCTTCCCAAGCTGATGCTCTACCACTGAGCCACCATCCCTCCCCTAAAATGTCCCCCCTAAGCTGGACCAAACAGAGGCAGCATGGTCTGCTGATTAAGGATGAATATGAGCATATATGAACATATGAAGCTGCCTTATACTGAATCAGACCCTTGGTCCATCAAAGTCAGTATTGTCTTCTCAGACTGGCAGCGGCTCTCCAGGGTCTCAAGCTGAGGTTTTTCACACCTATTTGCCTGGACCCTTTTTTGGAGATGCCAGGGATTGAACCTGGGACCTTCTGCTTCCCAAGCAGATGCTCGACCACTGAGCCACCGTCCCTCACCACATTGCCTTTGTGGTGGTCTCTGGCTTAACCCCCTTTTGGGCAGCAACTTGGTTCTCTGGTGCCCAATTATTACCATGTGCCCGAGCAGAGGAGGCCTGTGCTCCTAGACCATAATGAGCGTCTCCCAGTGTCAGAACTTGTAACTTTCAATCCTCCTGCTTGGCCAAACTGACTCCATGCTGTAACCTAACACTAACACAGAGTCCTTGGCTTGAGCAATTAACCCGGCACCTCATAGCTATTCCAAATATTTAGGGCTCCAGGGCGGAAGACAGATAGTCTCTGTTCAACATCCACAGGTGCCCTTTGAAGACAGACTGTTTGGCCTTCACCACGGGGAAGCATCCTCCCTTCTGATAACGTGGCCTGGGAAGGAGACACTTGTCTGTAACCCGTGTGAATGATAGCTTTATTGTACTTTACTGATGGCATAAAATGTAACCAACTGCCAGGACTCGGCATTACTGTTATCTCGTTGCTCTAGCACTGTAGTTCTTCAGTAAAGACCCTTACTTTGTAACAAGTATTGGAATCGTCTGAAGTTCGTCCCAGTTGGGTCTGTATTTCAGAAAATAGGATCTTGGCCATCTTTAACTTCTATTGCATGTTAATCCATCTCAGTACAGCCAAAACGGGGGTCAGATCAGAACTATGTTTCAGATGCATGCAACAAGATACTTGCCATATGTATCAGATCGTTAACTACCTGTGTATAGGCAGAGCGTTCCGGTGAGAGAGAGCCAGGCTATCTCCATGCACTATCTTTCACAACTGAGCTCTGTATGGATAAGACGATCGAGTTGTCAATAGCTGTTATAATGCAACATTAGTGCACTAGCTAGTGATATGTGAATGTAAGCCACAGCGGGAATCTGTCCCAACCAACTCTCCTAATTTGAACAAGGTTCTCTTATGCTACTCCCATTCATTCGAAAGTGGCTGATGCAGAGAAATGCCTCATGGGCTGTGCCCTGTGTTAATTTTGTTTTATCGCTGCCACTCTAGCAGCCTTGAGCTCAGCTTTTTTCTTCCAGCGCCAACTACCCAAAAATGGACAAACTTGACTCCTTATTTGAAACGAAATAAAGAGGGTTCGGGATTTTGTGCAATACGTGTCACCTTTTGGAATATCATTGAGCTGCTCAGTAGCTTTCTCAACTTCATACACTGTAATTAAAGCAAGGACACTGTAATATTGCTTGTTAACAGCTAGAATCAGCCCGTCACTGCCTGGGCAGCTATTTGGCTGTAAATATAGAAGCCAGCACCTTGCAAGGAATATGGCATGTTACGTTTTTTTTTTTCAGACAGTCTCTGATGAGAGAAAGGAGGCTAAAAGGAATTAGGAATATGTGGTCTCAGACATTTTTTTAAAAAATTGATGCTACACAGGACATTACTTGTGTGCTTATTTCAGCCAGTGGTATTTTTTACTATGAAGTCCAGCATTGTAAAGGATTCCTATAACAACACATTTGAAGGTCGGGATCTCTAGAGAACAATTTCTGTCTCATATAAATGAAAGAAACCCACAGAAAAGCTGGATCAGAGGGCAACCAGAAGTCAGGAATTAAGTGTTTCTCTGTGACTGTAATGCATTAGAATGCTTAACCAGAACACAAAATAAACACAAAATAAAGATCTGAGATTGAGACACCCAGAAGTTCCTCATGATTTTTTGTGGGACTTCTTTTAATCCTATTTTAATATATTGCATCCTGAGGAGGAAAATGAACAGTAAAATTATAAAATATGACTTCATGTTGTTAGTTCCCTGGGTCAATACTGTGATTTATATGAACTGTGAAAGAAGCCTTTCTCATTCTTTCCTAACTTGGAATTATAGAGATTGAACCCATAAAATATGGGTTCAGCTGCCCTGAGTCCGTCAGGGGAGGGCGGGATACAAATGCAATAAAATATAAATAAATAAATAAAATGGTTGGATGGATCCCATGGATTTGTAATGCTAATGGAGGTACTTGCCCTCAGCAGAAGAACCTTCTCCTGATGCAAGCTTCCAAGAAGAGAATTACCAGAACATCTTCAGGATCTAACCCCATGCATGTAAAGTAAACATCCCCATCTACTTCTATCCTCTGCTGCTTTTGTCTGGGAAACAGAGAACAAAGTAGCTTCTTTGTCACCTGTAGTCTGCTGCCTCTTGGACAGCTTTCCACCTCCATGTAATGAAAGTCCTCTCGTTGGGTCACAGGTGAATGGGAAATTGAGATGGTAGAACTGGTTGCAGCAGCCTCACAGTCTTCTAGTGGGCTTTCCATGTTAGCTTCTCACAGGAAGCTGGACTTGTGCGTTTGGGGAGAGCAGTATCCTGAAGTTGATTATGTGTTTGAATATGGAGAGGTTATCATTCTGACAGCTGAAGGTTTCATTGGGGCCTTAAACAGAAGAACAAGACTGGCTTTTGCGGAGATCCTCTCAGTCATCTATCATGAAGCTTAAGAGTACACAAACAAGCCACTCCTTGTCAGGGGAGAACTTTTCATCTGATCACACCTACTGTTTGGTTGTTCAGACTAGAAGAAGAGCTCTTACTCAGTGCTGTGTGCCTTATCCCACCCAGTCTTGGGAGTTGATAATCCAGAGGTTTAGGAAGCTGTGTGAGGGCAAACTATGCAGGAGTGCTTTGACAATCTATGGCTGTGATCATACGCACTAAATAATGCACTTTCAATGCAGTTTCCAACTGGATCTTGCAAGTTCACACAGGTCGTTTTCGCACTCACCTCCAGCCGGCGCGACCCCCCTCTTCACCGCGCAGGATCTGCGCGGATTTCGCACTAAATGCCGCGGAGCAGCCTTTTGCGCCGGAAACTCCCGTCGCAAAAGCCGCTCAAACGTAAATCGCCAAAAAGCAGTTTGGCGTTTGCGCGGCTTTTGTGACGGGAGTTTCCGGCGCAAAAGGCTGCTCCGCGGCATTTAGTGCGAAATCCGCGCAGATCCTGCGCGGTGAAGAGGGGGGTCGTGCCGGCTGGAGGTGAGTGCGAAAACGACCACAGTAAAATCCAGTCAGAAAGTACATTGAAAGTGGATTAAAAGTGCATTATTTAGTGTGTGTGGCTGCAGCCTTTGAGTAGTATAATTTTCTAAATCTGAAATATCTGGCTGGAAGATATGTATGCAACAGTAGAGCAGCTCTTTTTGTTGCCCTGCAAGTTTAGATTGTTGTAAACTGCTTTTGAGTCCCGCTTTGCAGGGGAAAAGCGGGATGAAGATCTTTTAAGTAAATTAAGAAATAAAAGAGTTTTGACTTTCAATGTCCCCACTTTCAATGTAGGTAGAAGTGTGTATTTGTTGATAGACATACTGGGTCCCACCCGCTTTGTAGAAACACTTGGAAGGTGTCAGGAAAGGCATCAGTAGTGCCCACAGCCACCATGTGGGGGACTGCTGGTCTACGGTATGACCTTTTCCACACAGAGGTGCCTCTCTTCGGAAGGCCCAGTGCTGCTATGGCTGCCAGTACAGCACAGTGGCAATGTGGCTTCCATACGAAGCATGGGAGAAAGGACGAAAGCACAGTCCCTTTGTGTTTGCCTATATTCTTTATAAAGTTTATATCTCCACTACCTGTTATTACATTTTATGATGTGCATGGCCTGGCCCAACAAAGTCCCATTTATGTCAAATCCGGCCCTCGTAACAAATGAGTTCAAGACCACTGCTCTAATTGCCACACCACACTGGCTTTCAGAGGGAGGCTGCTGTTGAACCATAGCAGGAAATAGGTATAAATCTCCGTGACAAACCAGCACCAAAAAAGTAACAAATATAAAGGCATTCATAAATAAAGCACAATGTATCAGTGTAAAGTGAAACCAGTCACAAAAACAAGCCACACCCACACCAAAGTCTCGCACAAGACGAATCTACGTCTGTGGATTCAGAAATAAAGTCCGGGTTATGACAGAGGTAAGTTCTTCAGGAGAGTCGAGCGCTCCAAAATATCTTCATAAATATTCATTGGGATGATCCTGTTCAGCAAGGCACGTACAGAACACAACAGGTCTATACTAAATTCCCTGTTTCACAATGAAGCTTCTACGAGCTGCACAGAAAAAAACCAATGAGAACAATATATAATAAATCTGCAAAGTTATAAAGACAAACACTTTTAAAAAAATATAATTTTACATTACTTTCCCAAAACCGTTATACATTTTTCAAAAGAGCACAGCTTCAGAATTCTTAGCAGAAGTAACAAGCATTCAGATGACATGGTAATAAGTACATACAGGCAAGATATGAGAACTACAATTTAAAGTTACAGACATCCTTCTCAGGGCTGTTTCTCCAACACAAGTTACAGCACCAAAGAAAACTATAAGAAACAAGACAGATCCCAATCATTGTTAAGTCCATTAGGCATGAGAGTCTTAAGTTTAAAAATCCAGCGCATCTCCTATCTCAAGAACCATTTGTTTGCATTGGTTTTCCCATAAAACCAGGTGGGAAATTTTTCCGAAACAAATAAAGACTCAGCATCATGGTTGCAATTACAAAAATGCTCCCCTAGGGAAGCGTCAACCATCAAGTTTTTAATTTGAGATTTGTGTTCAAGGACACGTGTCCTAACGGCATGTGTCGTGCTCCCAAGATACAGCTTGGGGTGTGGGCAGAGAATTCCATAAATACATAATTTAGAGGAGCAGGTTGTGGTGTCCCTAAGGGTAACCCTAAAGCATGTTAAGGGATGTATAAACTCTCTGATGTCTAAAGGGAGGGCACATGCTGAGCAGGCTCCGCATTTATGGTGCCCACCCACATCCGTTGCTGTCAGTCCAAATTTTGCAAAGTCAGATCTTACTATGATGTCGCCAATATTTTTAGTCCTACTATAACCAATTGTAGGGAACTCCTTACACTCTGGTATATCCTTAACTAGGAACTGGGATCGGAGGGTGGAGGGAGCGATCCTGGCGCTTGCTGTAAGCGTCAGAGCTGGAGCCAGGCAGACAGGCATAGAGGAAGCACGCTGCCCCCTCCGCAGCCGGCGCTCGCGAAGCGCTGGGTTTGTGGTGGGGGCAGCATGGAGCGATCCCAGCGCTTGCTGGAAGAAGCTGGAGCCAGGCAGGCAGGCACGGTGGAAGCACCGGGATCGGAGGCGGAGGCAGCGGATCGCCCCCCAGGAGGAAGGTCGTCCTATGGTCCGGAGCACCTTATGGTCCGAAAAATACGGGTATAGTGCTGATAGATGGCAGCCAGTTGCTCAAGGGCCTGATAGGAGCCCTCCAGGGGCCTGATTCAGCCACCGGGTTGTATGTTTGACACCCCTGTCCTAGTCCCTCCATCACACCTCATATTCATCTCTCACATGCTTGCAAACCAGATAAAAGCTCTGGATGGAATGGATCTGACCTGTGGGTGGTATGATTGACACCTCTGGTATAAATGAAACAACAAAAGGTATTATTTTTTATTATTATTTTTAAATTTGTGTGCATGCACCTGTAAGTCATGGTAACTTCTGGTGACTGACGCTTACTGGGGCCCCCGGAGGATATTCAGAGAGGTGGCTGAATAAAGCCTGCCCTGCCCTCCCAACTGCTGGTATTTCAAGGAGGTCTCTAATCCAAGTACTTGCCAGAGTCGACCCTGCTTAGCTTCTGAGATCTGACAAGATCGGGCTTGCCTGAGCTATCCAGGACAGGGCAACAAAAGGCATTATTAATGTGGGTGATACGTTACCAAACTTTTTGTTTTCCAGTTCTTCTACGAATCACCTTAATGCTGCTCTCCCGTGACACAGGTGGGATAATCTACTTGCCACATTTTAAAATCTAAAAATAGATGGGATCTTTATATGCCAGCCACTGCACTGAGAACACTTCTTAGCTCACTTCTGGGTGCTATCTATTTTCTCTGATGTCTCATGGACAGAAATTGATGCACAAAAAAACCCCCTGGATGCACTCCTCCTCCCATTTATTTGAGTAACTAGTGAGCAAGCCGAGGAGGCTGAAAGCATTTTTTTTTCTGGCTACCCTTTCACTACTAATGAATAAATATAGAAGTGAACTTTGCAGATAGCTACAAAAATGATCACCAGCACATGCTGCGAGCTGGTTAATTGCCTCGCTATTAATGTGAAATATGAGCCCAGTGGCTCTTCTTCTGATAGGGAATCTTGACATCAGCCAAAATGAAGAGGCCTCTTAAAATGAACAAGAGCTGCTCGAAAATAGCTGCTGTAAATGGAACCAGTAAATAAGTGGGTCTTGAGATGCATTTATAAAGACTTAAGCCACTGGGCATCTGTTGCAATGATTTTTAAAAATCCTAATAATCTAAAGGCAATCTAATGAAGGAGTAACATTGAGACGGTTGATAACCAGCAACTATAACTAAAGGTCTTGTATTCTATGAGAGGGGAGAACCATGGATTCTGCCCTGAGCTACCTGGACAAAGAGTAGAACAAAAAATTGTGTAGGTATTTATGACCAAATACTACCAGAGCCCTGTTGATCACCACAAAGGTTCATATCTTGTTTCTCCAGAGTTGTCAACCAGATACTTCTAGAAGTCCATCAGCAGTATCCGATGGCAGTAGCATCCCCTGTTTAGGGTTGCCAAGTCCAATTCAAGAAATATCTGGGGACTTTGGGGGTGGAGCCAGGAGACATTGGGGCGGAGCCAGGAACAAGGGTGTGACAAGCATAATTGAACTCCAAAGGGAATTCTGGCCATCACATTTCAAGGGACTGAACACTTTTTAAATGCCTTCCTTCCACAGGAAATAATGAAGGATAGGGGCACCTTCTTTTGGGGCACATAGAATTGGACCCCCCTTGTCCAATCTTTTTGAAACTTGGAGGGTATTTTGGGGAGAGGCACCAGATGCTACGCTGAAAATTTGGGGCCTCTACCTCAAAACATAGCCCCCCCAGAGCCCCAGATACCCACAGATCCATTCTCCATTATTTCCTATGGGAATAAATCTCCTTAGGGAATAACAAAGTTCCCAGCAGACATTTCCCTCCCCTCCCCCCGCTTTCTGATGACCCTGAAGCGGGGGGGAGGGCCTCCAAACTGGGGGATCCCCTGCCTCCACCTGGGGATTGGCAACCCTACCCCTGTTATTCAGAGCATTTTGTCTTTGAAGATGGAAGTTTCCCTTAACTATTGTGGCCGAAAGCCATTGATCAGTCTTCTCCTACAAAAATGTGCCTTTCAAAGCTATCACAACCAGTGGTGACCATCACTTCCTCTGAGGAATGAATACCATTAATTAATGTTTTGTGTGAAGTACATTTCTGTGTGTGCTAAAAATTTACTTCCAGTCAGTTTTATCAAGCATTCCTGAGTTTTTAGCGTAACTGGACAGGGACAAGAATTCTCTGGGTCCTGCTTCTATGAATTGTGCATAATTTTATATAGCTCTATCATGCTTGCTCTTTCTTATATACAAAGAAGCCCCCTTAACCTTTAATCATGTCAAAGATTAAGCTTTCCCTTAGCCTTTGATCATTTCATTGGCCCTTTGCTGCACCTTCTCTAACTCAGTAATGTAATGTTAGCAATGTTCTTTTAGAGAGGGTGATCACAATTGGAGTTCAGCAAGCAGGACAGCTCTGGATTGATATTGGGCTGATGTCATAATACAAATTGCTCAACTATGAGAGATACAAGTAGTAGTAGTTGATGAGTTTCACAAACTATACTCCTGGCAATTAGATCATTCCTGTCGTGACATCAGCCCAGCATTACTTGCAGCTCTTCCATGTTTACATTTGCATGAGGTAGCTGAACCATAGCACCACCTTAAAAAAAAAAAATAGATATAAGTTGCTGCCAACATTAGGGAAGGGGAGAATCCTTTGGGTTGCATTATGCTGCTTAGTTTAACCTGGAATTTAAATTACAGTATTTGCTGGCGTATAAGACTACTTTTTTGCCCTGAAAAACATGCCTCCAAGTGGGGGGGTCGTCTTATACGCCGGGTGCACTTCAGTTGGGATAGACATAGCTGCCCATAGTGGCCTCCCAATGTCCGCCCACCTCATTCTACATACCGTCCAGTATCGCGCGGTATCCAGCGTGGCCGCGGTGGGTCATCAGTGTGGCTGTGGCAAGCATCAGCAGCGAGACAGGGGTGCCAGCCTTTTCGGCGTGACCGGCCCGTTCTGCTCGGCGGGAAGCAGCAGCGCTCGTTGAAAACCTCAACTTGAGACCCTGGAGAGCCGCTGCCAGTCTGAGAAGACAATACTGACTTTGATGGACCAAGTGTCTGATTCAGTATAAGGCAGCTTCATATGTTCATATATGTTCATCTGGTGTTGAGGATTTTTAACTCTTGAAGACTAACATCCCTGCTGAGGCTGGCTCAGGACTTCATGGCTTCCATGTTGCCCATAAATTTGTTGGATCACATTCTTAGTTTGGTCTTCTGTTCTGATGTGGGGGTCAAATGGGGTATTTAGAGAAAGTTTCTACCACCTTTCCATGGAACAACCTACAACTTACTGAGGCTGAGGGAAATTGTTAAGATGGTCTGTCTCTTGAGGTGGTAAGTCTAGGATTCTTGTCTGCTCTGCTGACCTGGCTAGAGATCTGGTTGATTTCTGGAATCAGGAAATGACATGAGTAGTTTGCATGATCGTTGCTATAAGACTCTTCCTTCTCACAGAGCTCCTGTTGATTACTTGGTTTATTGAGGAGTTTGGCTAATGAAATGAGCTGGCAGATGACTGTAATGTAAGTGGAGGGAAATTTGCAGGTTGGAATGCATTTTCATGACTACTCAGTGGTGGTAAAACTTCTCCAACTGCTGCACAGCTAAGCCAAGATGAACAGTGAGGGGTTTAATAAAAATGTGTCACTACTGGCACCATGAACATAGATCATTCTAAAGCTCCCATGACCTTATTTGCTGGTCACTGATCATTCACCAGGAATTGTTACCTCCTATTTCAGCAGGTCAATACCAAGATGCTAACAGAGTCCAGGTGCATTACAGTTGCTTCAATGAATTTCTGTTAGTGTGGCCTGTATGTAGATAAGTTGTTTCAAGAAGTGCCTGTGTTGGATGTCCATAATGGGACTTGGGAGTGGGGTGTGCAGCACCAGCCCTTGGCCGGCAGTCTGCTTGCCACACAAGACTCCTGTTCTGGAGAAGTCCAGTAAGTGAGCTTATCTCATTAAAGACCTGCCTGTTAAGTTGTTCATGGGTAATTGGGTTGCCTGTTGTGTTCACTAGAAAAAGACATAAAAGAAAGGCCACACCCTATGATGCCTCACACACAGGTTCCCCCAGGAAAGCCTAAAGGCAACCCGAAGTCTCAGCACCTCACTGCTACTGCTCTTGTAAATGGGGTGGTCCTCCTTTGCCATTATAACCATGAAAGGTTTGACTTTGCTCCAGGATGCAGGAGATTTCCAGCTGCTTCCTCTGTTGCACTACCTGTCTTCTTCCAGTTCTGCCCTCCAAGCAGCCCCTTCAGATTTTCTCATCTCTTCCCTGGACATTGGGCTGCTGTAGCAGCACTGCCACGAATGGTGACTGTCTTCTGGTCTGGATATATAAACATTTTTATTTATTTTATTTATTTATTTGGTAACTTATATCCCGCCCTTCCCACAAGTGGCTCAGGGCGGCTTACAACAAACAATAAAACAATAAAATCGGAACAAAGTTATTACATCTAAAAACAGACATTTAAAACTTAAAAAACCTTAAAATATTTAACATTAAAACTATACAGTATAATCACAGAAATCTGGCAGCTACATTTATCTAATCAGGCATAGGCTAACCGGAAGAGGGTTGTCTTACAGGCCCTGCGGAACTGAGCAAACATCTTGTCTGGCCAAGCAGTTGAATGTCTCACAGCAGTGCAATCCCCAGATTATCTTGCAAGTCAGTACTTGGCATTTACCATTCTGGCTAATAACATCTAGCTGGAAGAATTGTCTGCTTGGCTGGCTCAGAGATCAGTTAATGCTCAAGACAGGAGATGTTTCCAACCATCTTGAAGGATGCAATCATGAAGCCCTTCCTGAAAAAGCCCTCTTTGGAACTAAGAGCGTCGGGACAATTCTCACCCAGTGGCAATGATCTTGGTCTTGAGTGTGTTGAGTGCTTGAGTGTGTTGTAGCTTCATAACTCCATGCTTCCTTGCATGAGACTGATTATAGCGACCCATTTCAACCCAGGTTATGGCCAGCTTTGGAGAGGATCACCACCTTGGTCATTCTGATCCTTGACAAGGAGGAGATATTGATTCCCCCTACTGCTGCAGGGAATAAAGAAACAGAACATGCCCATCACATCTTCTGCACAACTTCTGCCTGAATCAGAATGTGAACATTGGGGATGAGACAAACTGATCCAAGGAGCAACTCATGGACAAGGTGCAGCTGTCAAAGACTGGTGAATATATCTGATGCAAATCTCAAAAAGAGAGCTCCATGAATAAATCTTCCAACGTCTTTAATTTTCTTTAAGGATGATAGAAATGAAAGTAGCTTGTGGGGAAGGGGAGAGTGGAATTTCTGTCTGAATCAAAGGAGCAAGAAAAAGATTAAATCTCCAGCACGACCATCCCAATCCAGACTAGATCTCCTGTACTCCTGCACCCACTTTAAAAGAAAATGAATAATACGGGTAGATATCACAGATCTGTCACATCTCATCTGCATGTTTCACCACTGCAAATGCTGTACTTTATAAGGTACCTCCTTGGAGTGCATCTGTATCTAGAGAACAGTCATCATATCAAATCACGGTATGACATTACTGGAACAAACCCTGTGCTCATGAGGACCTTCTTTCCCCACCTCCTTGTAGATGTTCTGAGTCAATCAATGACTGCTGCTATATCTGAAAGGGTGAGCCAAGTTTGCTTTCTCCCTTACAGTCAAACTTGCAGTACACAAGCAAACAAAAAATGGTTTGCCAGGCAAGCACAAGCAGCAGTTTTACAACTGGGGTTCAGTGCCATTGTTTGCATGAAAACAGGAGTCCTTCACTCTTATGAACAGTGGGTGGGGGAGAGAAAGGGAGCATGAGTACACAGGGCTCATAGTTGTTACACAAAGTATGCTTTGCCGTTGTCTGAACCCTGCACTATAGATCACTTGGGCAGTAATATTGATCTTGATGAGAGATGTCAATGTAGACCTGATCAGAGAAGATGTTGTTGCACCAGTTGGGAGCAGAGACCATAATGCTATTAATTCAGCATTCCCATCAATGGAAAGTTACCACTGAAGTCCCAAACTGTTAATATTTGATTTCAAAAGAGGAAACTTTATAAAAATGAGAAGAAATAGTTAAAAAGAAGCTGAAAGTGAAACACAAGAGAGTCAGATTTACGAGGTTTACTTTTGGTACCAAGAGCAGAACTTTGTTGGTCATGGGTCCCTGAAATGACTAAGTTAAAATCATTCTACATACAAACTGTTTTATTCACACAGGTGCAGGCACTCAGGCTTATCTGATTCAACATTCCCCACCCCCTTGCTCTCCTTCTAGTACTTTTCCATTCCTCCTGTCTCCATGCTTTATTAGCTCCAGCAAGAAGCTTCTCTGAGGCCCCTTTGTTATCTAATACACATCCAGAGACCTCAATGAGGTCACTGTCTCTTATCTAATATAAAACCTTGAATTCACACCCACTTGGGGCTGTCTGTGCTTCTAACGAAGGGTTGCATCAGACATCCTAGTTCTGAAGGCAGACGCATGCTTTCATTCATTATTATAGGGGTATTCATTAATTATTCAGGGGTCCCCCTTCATCACCAGGTCCCGATGGCATACACTCTAGAGTATTTTGGGAACTCAAACGTGAGACTGTTGCTCTACTAAAATGAATATGTAATTTATCACAAATCAGCCATGATACCAGAAGACGAGAGAGCAGTAAATGTCAGACTGGATTTTATAAAGGGGTAGAACGGGGAATGAGGAAATCACAGGCCTAGTGCCTGGGCAAGACAAATTAGTACAAACTGTTATCAAAAACAGAATTATTAAGTTAATAAAGGAACAAAGTCTGCTGAGGGAAAATCAGCATAGGTCCTGCAAAGGGAAATCCTGCCTCACCAGCCTTTTGGAATTCTTGAAGCATGTAAATGGGGACCCAATAGACATGATATACTTGGACTTTGAAAAGGCTTTTGTCAAAATACCTTACTAAAGACTCTAAATAAATGTAGCAGTCATGGGGTAAGGGGATGGGTTCTCTTGTCGATTAAAAATTGGTTAAATGACAGGAAGCAAAGAGTGGGAGTAAACAGACAGTTCTCACAATAGCAGGAAGTAAGCAGTGGTGTCCCACAAGGATTGGTGTTGGAGCTAGTACTATTTAGTCGGTTCCTACATTATCTGGAACTGGAAATGAACAGTGTAGTGACCAAGTTTGTAGATGACACACAGTTCTTCAGGATGATGCAAACCCAGGCTGACTATGAAGAACTCCAAAAGGATCTCCGTAAATAGAGGGAGTGGGAGACAATATGGCAAATGAAATTCAGTGTTAGTAAGTGTGAGGTGATGCACATTGGAACAAAAATAATAATAATCTCAGCTTCAGGTATATGCTAATAGGATCTGAACTTGCTGAGACTGAGAAGGGAAGAGATCTTGGGGCAATAGTAGATAGCTCAGTGAAAGCCGGTGTACCACGGCAATGAAAAAGGCTAACTCTATGTTGGGGCATATTAAGAAAGGGATTAAAAATGAAAACAGGCAATATTATAATGCCCCTGTATAGATCTATGGTGAAACCTGATCTGGAATACTGTTGCCGGTCTGGTCACCATGCCTCGAAAAGGACAGTACCAGGTTGGGGAAATACAGAAGAGGTCCATTAAGGTGATTAAGGGGTTGGAGCACATTCCTTATGAGAAAAGGCTGAAGAATCCACGGCTTTTCAGTTTATAAAAGAGACAATTGAGGGGGCATGTTAGACAGGCTTTCCAGTCCTCAGGTCTGGGCAGGGGATCCTTTGGTTTTTCAGGCTCCTCCCCACCATGCATGTTCACTTTCATTTAGTAGAAGTTTAGCTGCTGGGAGACAAGGAAACGAAGGCTGCATTCAAGGGAACTGTACTGCTGTATTTTTATTTATTTAGTTTAAGGAATCAGGAAGTCTCCGATGTCCCCAGATATTTTCTGAGTTGGACCTGGCAACCCTAACGTTAGAGGCAGCGGCGTCACTAGGGCGGGGCCAAGGGGGCCATCGGCCCTCCCCCAGAGCATTCTCATTGGCCCCAGGCACTGACCCATGACCCCCCCCCCAACAGAAAGGGGCTGGCCCTGGGACTAGAACGCTGCTGCTGTGTGTGGGCTGGCCGGGATTCTGAAACCGGGGCCGCGCTGCCGCCGGCTCAGCTAAAAGCGTGTGGGTGAGTGGGAGAAACTTAAATGCTGCAAAACTGGTATCTTGGATTGCGGGGGCTGGTCATGTGACCAAAGGGTGGATGAGGGAGGGGCCATGTGAAGTGAGCGGGGTTGTGCGCGGAGGGGGTGACACAGCCCTCCAAAAGGGGTGATGCCCAATGGGGGGGGGTTTGACTTGAATCAGTTACACCCCAGGGTGCAACCCACCCTAGTGACGCCTCTGGTTAGAGGTGTGTGAAATTATGCATGGAGTAGAAAGAGCTGACAAAGAGAACTCTCTCCCTCAGTACTAGAACTCAAAGGCATCCATTGAAGCTGATGGGCAGTAAATTCAGGAAGGACAAAAGGAAACACTTTTCTTACATAGCGAGTGATTAAAAGTGGAATTCTCTGCCAGATGATGCAATGATGGCCATAGGCACAGAGGATAAATCTATCAGTGGCTAGTAGCCATGGTAACTAAAAGGAACCTCCACATTCAGAGTCAGTAAACTTCTGAATCCCAGAGCCAGGAGACAACATCAAGGGAAGACCTCAGGTATGCTCTGCTGCTGGACCTCCAGAAGAATTGGTTGGCCACTGTGTGAGGCAGGATGTTGGCCTAGACCACTGGTCTGATCTTCTTATGTACTTATTTTTGTGTGGGACTAGATATACCTAGGGATGTTGAATACTTTCTCTTTCAAATACATTTTATTGTCATTTTACATAATATATAGAATGCAGATGTCGAATACTTCCTCTACCCCCTGCTGCCAACAGTCACTTATAGAAGACAGGAGTGAGGGAAATAGCAGCCACCCTTCAACTCTAAACTGAACACAGAAGCACCACACATTTCTTTCCAAGCATTTCAAGAAGGGAATTCCTGAGTAAATTTCTGCTAAACCAGAGCCAGGAGTTTAGGTACATGTGCGGTGTGTGTGTGTGTGTTTGTATGTCAGAGTTCTTGTTACATAAAATCTGCATCCCTTTCCCAGTTGTTATGAGGTGCCTGAGTTTTTCTCCCCTTAAGGAAGCACTTCCATTACGAGGCTATCCTTTTCTCCCAGAGCTCAGCATAAAATTCTTCCCCTTTTATTCAGGTATGCTTTCATAATTGTGGCTGAATATACTGTGTAATGCCTGTAATGTCACTGGAGTGCGTGTGCATGGGTTATATGTATTCTCCCTCCCCACCCCAAGACCTCTCATGGTTTATTAAATTTTTGTACTTTTAGAGGTACCAGCTAGCTACGTTGATCCCAAGAAAAATCCATCAACACCAGCCATGTAATACCCTTTCTTAAGAGTGGTACAAAATTATGCAAGCTTTCATGTTCTCCAGAACTATCCTGTCCAGCAGAGGTTATCGGTGGTGTCAAACGTCCAGATTGCTGGCCAAAACCGACCCACAGAGGCCCTCAATCCGGCCCTTGGAGAGACCATCCCCCTACTCCCCCCTCCAAGGGAGGGACTGGGGCACAGAGCCTAACGCTGCTCTGCCGGGCCGTGATGACTGGAGGGGCCCAAGGCCCAGAAAGCAACTGCCCAGACACGGTTTTGTCTTACTCTCTCAACAGCCATGAGAATAACTTTTCGCCCTGCTTCCTCTCCTCGCCCCCTTCCCGCCCCGCCTGCCTCTACCCTGCCCCGTACCTCTCTGTGTAAAGCTTTGAGTCCACCAGCATTAAAGAAGACGTTTACTTGCAGATATGAACGGGCTCTGCTACTTTCTCCCCTCTCCTCTCCCCTCTCCCCCACCTCTTTCCCTCCCCAGCATCTGTGTATGTGTCTGAGAGAAAGAGAGAGTCCACTGGCACTAAAACAGATGCTTACTTGCAAATATGAACCGGCTCCACTTCCTCCTCCTGTTCCCTGCCCCTTTCCCTCCCGGGCTTGTGTTTGTGTGTGTGTATATGTGTGAAAGAGAGAGAGGGGGAAACTAAGTTTTGAGTCCACTGGCACTAAAGCAGACACTTACTTGCAGATATGAGCTGGCTCTGCTTCCTGCTCTTGTGCCCCGCCCCCTTTCCCTCCCGGGCTTGTGTTTGTGTGTGTATATGTGTGAAAGAGAGAGAGAGGAAGCTAAGTTTTGAGTCCACCAGCACTAAAGAAGACACTTATCATACTTGCAGGTATGAGATGGCTCTGGTTCCTACTCCCCTCTCCCCCCACCCCTGCCTGCCTCTTCCCTTCCCAGGTATCTCTGTATGTGTTTTCAGTCCATTACACTGGCACCTAAGTTTTGAGTCCACTGGCACCTAAAAACATTTCTTTTAAGGTATGGGCTGTGTTTTGTTCCTCTCTGTGGGCTTGTTATGCTGCAGTTCTGAGTGCCTCCTCCTCCCCCTTGTCTTGCTACTGAGTCTGTGTGTATGTGTGTGTGTGTGTGACGCAAGTCATAGAGGTGGGTTAGGCTGAGAGTGTCTGTCCATACCAAGTTCACCCAGCACATTTCCTTTTATACACTGGGTATTTTGAACCTAAGCCTCCCAAATAATAGTCTGGCCACTATACATTGTTGTCTCTCTATTAATTAATACACTGCCTCATAGGGGTTCTAGTTATTTTTCTGAGGAAGACTCTGGTTTTGTAGACAAACACTCCAGTTTAGTTACGTAGATTCCCCAGTGTAGTCAGCATGAGGGCATCAGCAACGATATACTGCATGGATGTTAAATGTTTTAAGCAAGATTGTGTTTAAAATAAAAAAGCAGGAGTCATGGGTGTGGGGGGAGGTGTTTGTGAATTTCCTGCATTGTGCATGGAGTTGGACTAGATGACTCTATAATATATGTATTTGTGTCTTTTATAAACTTTATATCTCTACTACCTGGGATTCCATTGTACGACACCCATGCCCGGCCCGACAAGGTCTCATTTATGTCAGACCCGGCCCTCATAAAAAATGAGTTCGACATCCCTGAGCTAGGGCCCCCAACTCTAAGTTGGGAAATTTCCTGTAGATTTGGGAGTAGAACCTAGGGAGGGTGCGGTTTGGGGAAGGGAAGGACCTCAGTGGAGTAGAATGTCATACAATCCACTCTTCAGAGCAGCCATTTTCTCCAGGGGAACTGATCTCTGTTATCTAGAGAACAGTTGTAATTCCAAGAGATCTCCAGGCCCCACCTGGAAGTTGGCAATGCAGCTACCTGCCTTTCTGTTATATGTAGACAATAAGTGGGTTCAGATCGGCAACAGCACAAATATTGTGCCCACAGAAAGAAACCGTCACCCATGTAGAAGTCATGGTAATGTCTTACAAAAGCACAAGATGGGCAGTACAGACACATGAAGAACCTGACTTGTCACAGTAAAGGCTTTCAAAATAACAGATATTTCACCAGATTCAGTTGAATCTGGAGGAATGGATAGTATGAGAAATTAGAAAACTGCTGCAATTTTCTTTATTCATTAGGGTTTTTTTCTTTTCAGGAGAAACATAGCACATCTACTTAACACGGCTAACAAAGAAGTTAGCCGTTGCTGATGTTACAAGAGGAAACGGAACAAGCAGATAGAAGCCAAACCCTTTTGTTCAGAAGAAAATTGCAGTGGGGGACGAACTATAAATCTGTTTCTTTCAAAAATCTCAACAATTTAATGTGTTTCCTTTCAAAATGAACTGGATGCTGCTTAGCGCAATTGATTGCTTCTAATTCATATGCAGGCAAACAATAGTGGGGGGTGGGGAGAGACTTTTTGATTTCTTTCAGAACTTTCTGACATGGAAATACAAATTCTAAACCCTTGCGGCTGAGTAGTCTAAATAGCAGCATATTACTGAACCGAAGAGAAGTCACACTCACAGTCTCTTCATTTTAACAGACTTCAAAAAGTTTTTGTTTGTGTTCTGGGAGTCCTAGGGTTTCCAGCTCTGGATTTTCCTGGAGATTTGAAGGTGGGATTTGGGGACGGGAAGGACCTAGTGGAGTACAATGCCATAGAGTTCACCCTCAAAAGCAGCCATTTCCGCAGAGGAACTGATCTCTATAGTTTGAGATCAGCTATAATGCCAGATCTCCAGGTTCTACTTGGAGGCTAGCAATCCTATGACTAAGATAAGAATTAAAAGGCCTACAGGGGGTACAGTGGGACAGGTGAGAATGGGGAAACTCTTTTCTGCTAAAGCTGGAGAGCCAGTTTGGTGTAGTGGTTAAGTGTGCGGACTCTTATCTGGGAGAGCCAGGTTTGATTCCCCTCTCCTCCACTTGCACCTGTTAGCATTGCCTTGGGTCAGCCAGAGCTCTGGCAGAGGTTGTCCTTGAAAGGGCAGCTGCTGTGAGAGCCCTCTCCAGCCCCACCCACCTCACAAAGGTGACTGTTGTGGGGGAGGAAGGGAAAGGAGATTGTGAGCCGCTCTGAGACTCTTTGGAATGGAGGGCGGGATATAAATCCAATATCTTCATCTACCTCACAGGGTGTCTGTTGTGGGGGAGGGAGGTAAAGGAGATTGTGAGCCGCTCTGAGACTCCTCGGAGTGGAGGGCGGGATATAAATCCAATATCTTCTTCTACCTCACAGGGTGTCTGTTGTGGGGAGGAAGGGAAAGGAGATTGTGAGCCACTCTGAGACTCTTTGGGAGTGGAGGGCGGGATATAAATCCATATCTTCATCTACCTCACAGGGTGTCTGTTGCGGGGGAGGAAGGTAAAGGAGATTGTGAGCCGCTCTGAGACTCTTTGGAGTGGAGGGCGAGATATAAATCCAATATCTTCTTTTCTGGGCATATTTTTAAATAGGACTGCAACCTACCTAAGAGTGGCATGTGTTCCTTTGCTCCTGGCCACCTTTGACCTCATTGTCACCACGGTGGTCTTACCCCACTCAGGAAACTTCTCGCCAGTCAGTGTTTAGTCGTGAATTCAATCACGTGAGATATAATCAAGACTAATGGCTTTTAAATTTTTGCCGCCATTTCCCAGAGAAAAGAAGAACAGGTTTGTTGTGAAGGGTATTTCCGGTGCCTGAGGGGTGGTTTCTCAGTGCAACATCAAACTGTGCCTTTTGGATGCACACTCCTTTCGTACATTGCAAGGCTTAGTGCTGAAAGGAGGTTCTGGCGAAAAATGTTTCACCCAGATGGTCTTCATGGCCCTCTGTAGAAGAGAGAGGGCATTCTAATATGTACCAGAGTAAGTACTTCACAGCTTTCAGACTTCCGGCTTCTTGTTATCTATTTGACTGGTAGGATCTTTCCAAAGGAAGGTTAGTACTGTCAATCCAGTACATTTAAAAATCCCATCTGTCCTCACAGGAGCTCTAAGTAGCCAACACGGTTTTCGTAACATGAATTTGCATCTCCTAGATCATAGCCTGACACTCTGATTAGTGCACCATACTAGGCCAGGAGTCCGAAAAGCACTCCCATGTATATATCTAATAGCCACACGTGGCCCCATAGATTGACAGAACAGAGACTTTTCTCCAAACTTGGAGGAACCCCAAGACTTGCAGAAAAAGCCTAAAGCTACTAAAAGGGTAGAGTTTACTAAAAGATACCCAAAACAGAGAACAGTTTATATGCATGCACTGAAAACTGTTCTCTGAATGCAGGCAGATATGCGAGGAGGGCGGGAGGGAAAGAGAGGTGATTGCATGCTGCCAGGCCACCGTAGATGATCAGCTGCTATTGCTGCTACTTCCCTTTAGCCAAGTTTCAGGCAGGTGGAGAAGAAGAATCAAAGTGCTGGTTTAAAGTGCAGGAATTCCAGGAGCTGGTGGCTTGGGTAATGTGCGATGGGTTAGAGACTCTTTTAGAAATTAAAAATAAAATGGGGGCAGGCTCAACATAGAGAGGCAAAATTTCTGAAAGTGCTGAAGCCATGGGGAAAACAAAGGTCATACATATATACATATACACATGTATATATACACACACGTGTGTGTGTGTGTGGTCGTTTTCGCACTCACCTTAATCAGCAGCGACGACCCTCTTCACCGCGCAGGATCTGCGCGGATTTCGCACTAATTGCCGCGGGAGCGCCCAGAAGAGCCGGAAAGTCCCGGCGCTTTTGCGGCGCAAACGGAAACCGCCAAAAACCAGTTTCCGTTTGCGCCACAAAGCGCCGAGACTTTCCGGCTCTTCTGGGCGCTCCGCGGCAATTAGTGCGAAATCCGCGCAGATCCTGCGCGGTGAAGAGGGTCGTCGCTGCTGATTAAGGTGAGTGTGAAAACGACCTGTGTTTTTCTGGTCCAAATACATTCATCCAAAATACCTTTTGGTGTGTTGGATGTATTTGAGTCAGAAGAAACAGTATTTGGCATTACAGAATACTGAATATTGTCTTTAAAAAATCCTGGAAATATCTGGAGCCATTATTCTAAGGCTCCCAGGACTTTTCCCTTCTATTTCTCAGGGTTCCTTGGCAACACGAGGCAGGAGGGAGACAGCTGTCCCAGTAGGGTTGCCAACTCCAATTCAAGAAATATCTGGGGACTTTGGGGGTGGAACTAGGAGACTTTGGGGGTGGAGCCAGGAGACATTAGGGGTGGAGCCAAGATCAAGGCTGTGACAAGCATCACTGAACTCCAAAGGGAGTTCTGGCCATCACATTTAAAGGGACGGCACACCTTTTCAATTCCTTCCTTCCATAGGAAATAATGAAGGATAGGGGCACCTTCTTTTGGGGCTCATAGAATTGGACCCCCTGGTCCAATCTTTTTTGAAACTTGGGGGGTATTTTGGGGAGAGGCACTAGATGTTATACTGAAAATTTGGTGCCTCTACCCCAAAAAACAGCCCCCTCAGAGCCCCAGATACCCGCAGATCAATTCTCCCATGATTTTCTATGGGAATAAATCTCCATAGGGAAAAATAGAGTTCCAGCAGACATTTCCCTCCCCTCCCCCCGCTTTCTGATGACCCTGAAAGCAGGGGGGGGGGCTCCAAACCGGGGGATCCCCTGCCCCCACTTGGGGATTGGCAACCCTATGTCCCAGGCTTTAGAGGGACCATTTGAACTGTCTTCCCAATCATGATGGTTCTCGCATCCTGCCATTAGGGCCAGTTACCCATTCAGGATTTTAACAGTTACCCTGCAGCCACACCGCAGCAATAGGGAATTAAAAATAAAGGACAGGCCAAATGGTGTCAGAATGTCATTGGGGGGGGGGGAGGTAGGGTTCCTGCCTCCCCCAAGCCATGTTTCCATGCTGCAATGACCCTGGGGTAGGGTTATTTTCCTGTTTTTGCTGTTCCATGGCAGAATTCTTGACAATGGACAAAAGAGGCTGAGAGCAGGTTGACTCCATTGCAGAGCTAGATTTGCTGGAGACCGATTTCCCACTATCCTTACACCGCTCTCACGCTCCTCTTCCGTGCAGGGCTTCTGTCAGATTTCACACTCTCCGCCCCGGGGCTGCAACTAGCTTTGCCTTTTTCGTGCGGCAAACAGAAACTGGTTCTTAGAGGATCTTGTTTGCTGCACAAAAAGGCAAAGTGAGTTGCAGCCCCAGGGCAGAGAGTGTAAAAATCCCCACAGAAGCCCTGCAGAGAAGAGGAGCGTGAGAGTGGCATTGGGGCGAGTGAGAAATTGGTTGGAGTGTGCTTGCTGCTGGTGTGTGTCACTGCTCAGGGGTGCTTTGGATTTCTATTGCCTGTTGTCTGCCTGGGGAAACCTCCTTATTCTTTGTCTACTGCACATCTTCAGGACTGTTGGGATTTTTTTTCAAAACGTTCTCTCTGTGTACGTGTGTTTTGTGTGTGTAGTCAGCCTTTCTTTTCCTTTCCGGCTAACAAAGAGTTGGCTTGGTTTTGTGGTTTCATGGGATTTTGGTGCTTTCCTGTTGGTGCTTTAAACATTTAATTGCTGCTGCAGTTTCCAAAAAAGTTGGTTATGTTTGAATAGCAGCTAAAGATTAGGGTTTAGGTATTTTAAACAAAATGTCCGGTTAGTTTGGCTGGGATTTCTCTGGGTTCTGTTGTGCTTGTTTTGTTTGCATTGGAAGCTTCTGGTCAGTGGAGAGCCAGTTTGGTGTGGAGAGCCAGTTTGGTGTAGTGGTTAAGTGTGCGGACTCTTATCTGGGTTTGATTCCACCACTCCTCCACTTGCACCTGTTAGCATTGCCTTGGGTCAGCCAGAGCTCTGGCAGAGGTTGTCCTTGAAAGGGCAGCTGCTGTGAGAGCCCTCTCCAGCCCCACCCACCTCACAGGGTGTCTGTGGTGGGGGAGGAAGGTAAAGGAGATTGTGAGCCGCTCTGAGACTCTTCGGAGTGGAGGGCAGGATATAAATCCAATATCTTCATCTACCTCACAGGGTGTCTGTTGTGGGGGAGGAAGGTAAAGGATATTGTGAGCCGCTCTGAGACTCTTCGGAGTGGAGGGCGGGATATAAATCCAATATCTTCATCTACCTCACAGGGTGTCTGTTGTGGAGGAGGAAGGTAAAGGAGATTGTGAGCTGCTCTGAGACTCTTCAGAGTGGAGGTGGGATATAAATCCAATATCTTCATCTACCTCACAAGGTGTCTGTTGTGGGGGAGGAAGGTAAAGGAGATTGTGAGCCGCTCTGAGACTCTTTGGAGTGGAGGGCGGGATATAAATCCAATATCTTCATCTACCTCACGGGGTGTCTGTTGTGGAGGAGGAAGGTAAATGAGATTGTGAGCTGCTCTGAGACTCTTCAGAGTGGAGGGTGGGATATAAATCCAATATCTTCATCTACCTCACAGGGTGTCTGTTGTGGGGGAGGAAGGGAAAGGAGATTGTGAGCTGCTCTGAGACTCTTTGGAGTGGTGGGCGGGATATAAATCAAATATCTTCTTCCTCTTCTATCTTCTTGTGTATTTGGCTATTGGCTTCCTTGAATCTACCCCAGTGAAGCCAAGTAGGAAACAATGGAGATAAGTAGGATGGCTGGGGGCACCTTGTTCAGGAGTCTGTAGAACTGGAATTTCATTTGCTTGAAATTTGGGGCATGTTAAGTGGACAGGAATTTCTAGGTTCCTTGTAGTTTTTGTAACATTTGCTTGACAAACAGGTACCCCCAGTCCCCCGGAAATAGCCCCCCATGGGGAATAATGGATCCAAAAATTGCAGAATCCCCCGAAAACGAATACCCAAGTCCAAAAATAGTATTGGGGGACTTGGATACCCCACCTCCAAATAAGAGTATTTATGCCCTTCCTGAAGTCTTACTCTAAAAAAACCCAGTGTTTTTAGATGAATGTCCCTCTTCATAACACTGAAAAATGACTCTTTTTCTAAGGCAACCATTAAACTCCATCCACCTCACCCCTCTGCAAGATTTTGTGCAAGCCAAGAGCTCCTGGTGCAGAGCTTTAGAAGACAGCAGGAAAATCCAGGCACACCAGATCTCGTAGGAGCACTCATATATTTTCTGGATGAGGGTGATGGGTTTCCATTACACAAAAATAGATGTATTGCTCAGTCCTGTTTATGGGAAGAAAAACAAATCTCCGCAAGTTTATTGCCGAGTGAGCAAGAGAAGACCATTCATTGTTTTCTAAATGTCTTGTTCTATCTGTCAGATCTGATGACTGTTGACTGGACACTTCCAAGCGATTTTGCTTGGCTATTTATTTTTATTTGTTCTCCTGAGGAATCGTCAAACATTTTAAATTTGATTTAAGGAAGTTTCCAGGAACAAATTGAACGCACGGCAACGAGCAGTTCACTTTCATGGTCAATACGCAGACAATAAAGAACAATAATGGTGAAGTAATTTCATTTTTGTGATGCTAGCCTTGTATGTTTATGTTTCAGACAGATTTTAATACTCATGCAATTTCTCCAAAGGGTTTATGTACTTTTTCATGGCGAATCTGTTTTCTGCATCTAAATCTCTTCTCAAATGGGAAGGTGCTCTTACTATTTGACCTGGTTGCAACAGCTGAGCAAAAGTGCCTTGTCTGTGTGAAAAGAAACAAACCAAAACAGCAAAGTTTCCTCATTGGACCAAGGTAGAGAATTGCATGTTGGAACCTGTCATTTTAGAGAACAGAATCCAAAGACCAGGGAGGAAGGCAGTCATTTCACTATAGATCTGGGACATAAAATAAAATTATCTGCTAAGAAAGCTTCATATAACAATAGAAAAATAGTGAGTAAGTTCCCAAATGCCACTCGAGTTAGTTCCATGAGCCCAAAGAACGTTCAGACTTTGAGGGGGGAGGTGTTGTCCTGCTATTAGTCTAATTTGGTGCAGAACAGAGATTCATGATGACATTGGGCCCAAACCTTACAACCTGCTGGACCTTTGGTTGTGCTCTGGTGCCTTCTTAAAGACCTGAGACCCCCATTAGTGCAAGCCCGGAATCTGGGCTATGATAGAATGGTGCAGCCTGAATAGGCATACCTAAAGTGGGATTGATGGAGAATGATTGCTTTAGACCAGATGGCATTCTTGACATACATCTCCTTCCATATATGCCCAGGACCGTCTCCTTCCATATAAGCCCAGGAGGTCGTTACGTTCGGCCTCCCAACATCTGTTGGCCATCCCTGGCCCAAGAGATGCCTGCCTTGCCTCAACTAGGGCCAGGGCTTTTTCAGTTCTGACCCTGACCTGGTGGAATCAGCTCCCTATTGAGATCCGGGACCTATCTGGCTTATTCACCTTCCATAGGGCCTGTAAAACGGAGCTGTTCCACCAAGCTTTTAGCTAAGGCTGCAGGCATCTATTCTTGATCTGGTTGGCCTCTCCGGCCAGCGCTGTCATCTGTGCTAGGAATTGGAATAAAAACTGCCATCTCTATGAGATATCACGATGTGAGACGGCTAGGCTGGGCAATATGTGATGACATGGTGATGTAAGTGCTGTTGAGTTATCAAAGATTTCAGGTTTTCACGGCTGGTAACATCATTAGGGTTTGTAGAATCTTTCGGGCTCAAGTGCCGTGTTCTACTGGAGAAAGTTTTCCTTCCAGACGTTTCGTTCTCAGCTGCGGAGAACATCCTCAGTGGCGTTGCAGCCGGAGCAGGCGCTCTGACCTTCTTGGCTGCTGTGCATTGAGTGGGGCCAGGGCTGCTGGAGAGCTGCTATTTATAGGCTGGAGGGGCTGTGATGATGCTTACAGCAAGCGCCAGGATCTCTCCCTCCGCCCTCCGATCCCAGCGCTTGCTTTAAGCATCAGAGCTGGAGCTGGGCAGGCAGGCAGGCAAGGAGGAAGCACGCTGCCCTCTCCACAGCCGGTGCTCGCGAAGCACTGGGTTTGCGGTGGGGCCACGTGGAGCGATCCCAGCGCTTGCTGGAAGAAGCTGGAGCCAGACAGGCAGGCGCGGGGGAAGCGCCGGGATCGGAGGCGGAGGCAGCGGATCGCCCCCCAGGAGGAAGGTGCGTCCTATCGTCTGGAGCGCCTTATGGTGCGAAAAATACGGGTAAATAAATAAATCTCCCAATAGGAGAAAGGAGATGGGCAAATGGTCCTTCCTGGTTTTATGGTTTATCCCAGAATAGTATTTGTGAAGGAAATTTCAAGAACTTTGCTTATTATCCTACACACCTGAGTAGTCATTTTGGCGAAAAGGTGTGAGGAGGTTCAAGGAAGTCTTAATTATATTTTCCCAGACTATTCAGGAAATCTACCTGCTCACTCCCAGAACTCCCTTCAGAGCTTTTTCTTAGATCAAGAGACACCACTTGAATATTTCTCTGGATGTTTTTCCTCTCACTTGTGGCATCTTTAAAGAACTTGGGGAATCTCTGTATCTCTGGCATATGGAGGCCAGAGGAGGCCATTGAGACAGACAGACCCCCTCAGCAAATTGGGTTCAAATTTTTGCTTAGTTATGGCAATAACTGGGTGACCAGTCTCTTTCACCCTAATATTCTTCACAGGATTGTTGTGAGGATGAAGTTCAGAGAAGGAAAACACATGTCATTCTGAATGGTTTGGGATAAGAACATAAGAGAAGCCATGTTGGATCAGGCCAATGGCCCATCCAGTCCAACACTCTGTGTCACACAAGAAGAAGATATTGGATTTATATCCCGCCCTCCACTCCGAAGAGTCTCAGAGCAACTCACAATCTCCTTTACCTCCCTCCCCCCCACAACAGACACCCTGTGAGGTAGATGAAGATATTGGATTTATATCCCGCCCTCCACTCCGAAGAGTCTCAGAGCAGCTCACAATCTCCTTTACCCCTCCCCCCTACACAACAGACACCCTGTGAGGTAGATGAAGATATTGGATTTATATCCCGCCCTCCGCTCCAAAGAGTCTCAGAGCAGCTCACAATCTCCTTTACCTCCCCCCCCCCACAACAGACACCCTGTAAGGTAGATGAAGATATTGGATTTATATCCCGCCCCCACTCCGAAGAGTCTCAGAGCAGCTCACAATCTCCTTTACCTCCCCCCCCCCCCCCACAACAGACACCCTGTGAAGTAGATGAAGATATTGGATTTATATCCCGCCCTCCACTCCGAAGAGTCTCAGAGCGACTCACAATCTCCTTTACCTCCCCCCCCCCCCCACAACAGACAGCCTGTGAGGTAGATGAAGATATTGGATTTATATCTCGCCCTCCACTCCAAAGAGTCTCAGAGCAACTCACAATCTCCTTTACCTTTCCCCCCCACAACAGACACCCTGTGAGGTGGATGGGGCTGGAGAGGGCTCTCACAGCAGCTGCCCTTTCAAGGACAAACTCTGCCAGAGCTATGGCTGACCCAAGGCCATGCTAGCAGGTGCAAGTGGAGAAGTGGGGAATCAAACCCGGTTCTCCCAGATAAGAGTCCGCACACTTAACCACTACACCAAACTGGCTCTCCACATACTGGCTCTCCACACATATATATACACACACACTGTGGCTAATAGCCACTGATGGACCTCTGCTCCATATTTTTATCCAATCCTCTCTTGAAGCTGGCTATGCTTGTAACCGCCACCACCTCCTGTGGCAGTGAATTCCACATGTTAATCACCCTTTGGGTGAAGAAGTACTTCCTTTTATCCGTTTTAACCTGACTGCTCAGCAATTTCATTGAATGCCCACTTCTTGTAATGTGAGAAAGGGAGAAAAGTACTTCTCTATCTACCCTCTCCATCTCATGCATAATCTTGTAAACCTATATCATGTCACCCCGCAGTCAACGTTTCTCCAAGCTAAAGAGCCCCAAGCGTTTTAACCTTTCTTCATAGGGAAAGTGTTCCAAACCTTTAATCATTCTAGTTGCCCTTTTCTGGACTTTTTCCAATGCTTATAATATCATTTCTGAGGTGCGATGACCAGAATTGTACACACTATTCCAAATGAGACCACACCATCGATTTATATAGGGGCATTATGATACTGGCTGATTCATTTTCAATTCCCTTCCTAATAATTCCCAGCATGGAGTTGGCCTTTTTTATTGCAATCGCACACCGTCTTGACATTTTCAGTGAGTTATCTACACAACCCCAAGATCTCTCTCTTGGTCAGTCTCTGCCAGTTCACACCCCATCAACTTGTATTTGTAGCTGGGATTCTTGGCCCCAATGTGCATTACTTTGCACTTGGCCACATTGAATCTCATCTGCCACGTTGACACCCACTTACCCAGCCTCAACAGATTCCTTTGGAGTGCCTCACAATCCTTTCTGGTTCTCACCACCCTGAACAATTTAGTGTCATCTTCAAACTTGGCCACTTCACTGCTTACTCCCAACTCCAAATCATTTATGAACAAGTTAAAGAGCATGGGACCCAGCACTGAGCCCTGTGGTACCCCACTGCTTACCGTCTTCCGCTGTGAAGACTGCCCTTTTATACTCACTTTCTGCTTCCTATTAATTAGCCAGTTTTTGATCCACAAGAGGACCTGTCCTTTTACTCCATGACTCTCAAGCTTACTAAGGAGCCGTTGATGAGGAACTTTATCAAAAGCTTTCTGGAAGTCAAGGTAAACAACATCTATTGGGTCTCCTTTGTCCACATGTTTGTTCACCCCCTCAAAGAACTGTAACAGGTTAGTGAAGCAAGATCTTCCCTTACAGAACCCATGCTGAGTCTTCCTCAATAACGTGTTCATCAATGTGCCTACTCATTCTGTCCTTGATAATGATTTCAACCAACTTTTCCAGTATTGAATTCAGATTTACTGGCCTGTGATTTCCCGGATCTCCTTTGGAACCCTTTTTAAAGATGGGGGTGACATTTGCTACCTTCCAGTCCTCAGGAATGGAGGCAGATTTCAATGAAAGATTACATATTTTTGTCAGGAGATCCACAAGTTCAACTTTGAGTTCTTTCAGAACTCTTGGATGTATGCCATCTGGACCTGGTGCTTATTAGATTTTAATTCGTCAATCAGTTGTAGGACCTCCTCTCTTGTCACCTCAATCTGACTCAGGTCTTTCAACACCTCTTCCAAAATTAGTGGTTCTGGAGTGGGCAAACACTTCTCTTCTTTCACAGTGAAGACAGAGGCAAAAAATGCATTCAGCTTCTCAGCCATTTCCCTATCCTCCTTCAGTAATCCTTTTATCCTTTGGTCATCCAAGGGCCCCACTGCCTCCCTGGCTGGTTTCCTGCTTCTAATATATTTGAAGAAATTTTTATTGTTAGTCTTTAAGTTTTTGCAATATGCTGCTCATAGTCCCTTTTTGCCTGCCTGATCACAGTCTTGCATTTGATTTGCCACAGCCTGTGTTCCCTTTTATTAATCTCACTTGGACTAGCTTTCCACCACTTAAAAGGAGTCCTTCTTACCTTTTACAGCTTCCATTACTTTGTTTGTTAACCATGCAGACCTTTTCTTATACCTTTTTGTGCCTTTCCCAACTTGTGGTATATATTTTATCTGAGCTTCTAGGATTGTAGTTTTAAATAGCCTCCAAGCTTCCCCAAGGGTTTTGAATGTATTTACCTTTCCTTTCAGTTTCCTCTTCACATGCCTCCTCATCTGAGAATTTACGCTTTTTAAAGTTAAACATGGTTGTGCTGGTCTTTTGGGGCAACTCCCTATTTATACAAATGGTGAAATCAATAACATTATGGTCACTGCTCTCAAGCGATGCGATCACTTTTACATCTCTCACCAAGTCTTGGGCATTACTTAGGACCAAATCCAGGATCGCCCCGCCCCTGGTAGGTTCTGTGACCATCTGCTCCATAGCACAGTTATTGAGAGCATCTAGAAACTTTTGACCTGAACACATATTGACCCAATCAATCTGCGGGTAGTTAAAATCACCTATTACAACACAGTTTTTACATTTAGCCACTATCTTTAATCCTTCCATCATATTATAATCATTCTCTATCTTTTGATTTGGTGGGCGATAACAAACTCCCATAGTTAAATTTCCTTTAGGGCCCTCTATTTCGAGCCAAAGCATTTCTAGAAGGGAATCTAATTCTCTGATCTCAGTCTTACTGGACTGTATACCCTCTCTGACATACAGAGTCACCCCACCTCCAACCCTTCCCTCCCTATCCTTCCGATATATCCAGGAATCACCGTTTCCCACTGATTCTCCTCATTCCACCAAGTTTCTGAAATTCCCACAATGTCTATGTTTCCTCCCAACACTAAACATTCCAACTCACCAATTTTACTTTGGACACTTCTAGCATTTGTATACAAACATCTATAATTTCCCAGGCAAGTTAGGCCCACAACCTTCCTCCTGCTGCCTCGAGATTTTGGCAGACAGTCCATATTGTTTGTCACCATCTCAGTGGACAACTCTGATCCATTACCCGGTAGAAAAGTAACAGCTAACCTTCATCTCTTTGAGATGAGTCCTCCTGAACCAGAGACATTTCATCTCGTGTTGGCTTTCCCCCAAGATTTAGTTTAAAAACTGCTCTGCCACCTTTTTGAATTTAAGCTCCAGCAGCCTGGTTCCATCTGGGAACAAGTGGAGACCATCTCTTTTGTACAGCTCCCGCTTGTTCCAGAAAGCATCCCAGTGCCTAACAAACTTAAACCCTTCCTTTCTACACCATCGTCTCATCCGTACATTGAGACTTCTAATTTGTGCCTGTCTCTCCAGCCCTGCACATGGAACAGGTAGCACTTCTGAGAAAACTACCTTGGAGATCCTGGCCTTAAGTCTCCCGCCTAGCAGCCTAAATTTTTCCTCCAGGACCTCACGACTGCATTTCCCCACATCATTGGTGCCAACATGCACCACAACCACTGGCTCCTCCGCAGCACTGTCTATCAGCCTATCTACTACACGCGTAATGTCCGCTACCTTCGCACTAGGCAGGCAAGTCACCATACGGTCAGTACGCAGTTTTGCCACCCATCTGTCTACTTGCCTAAGGATCGAATCACCAACTACCAAGACCGCCCCCCCCTCTCCCTGCCCAGGGATGGTTCCTTGGTGCAAAAGGATACCCGCTCCCCAACTGAAGAAGAGGTCCCTGCCTGGCTCATTGGAGTCTTTAGGTTGGAGCTTGGGGACTCGGGAACAAAAATGGGCAGTAGGATCCAAATCCCTGCTCTAATCACAGCCCCCCTGCTGGTTTGAGTGATCCAATGGCATCCTAGCATGGGAACCCTGAACTGTATATAGTTGGCCCCATTGGCCCAGTACAGCAGTCTTTTGGTTTACCCGTTAACATGCTGTAACTAATAAAGAGAGCTATGATCACTGCAACCACATCTCCTTCATGCATTGAATCTACTATATTATAGAAAACTTACTCAGGGTACATACTGAGAGTGGAGGGCAAATCCATCTTGGGAACAGATTCTGGATTTAGTTATAGGTTCCCAGCAGTGGTCCAGCCTGGGTTGGTTCCCTTGGAGAAGAGACTTATGACTTGTTGCATACAAATACATCACAGAGGAAAGTAAATAGGCACTCCTATGGGACAGAAGACCCATTACGTCATATCAGTTCCCAGAAACAGAGATAATTCCCAGGAGAAAACCTGTGCTGTCAGAGGGGTTCAGCTAATGTGCAGACAACTGCCTCCTTGTTTTTCAGTCTCTTATCACCCCTCGAGCCTGCTGTTTATTTTCTTGTAAATCAATAACAAAATCAATGAAATCGTTTTAATACCAATTCAATGACACAAAACAATGTGTGAGCTTTTGAGTTCACCAGAATTTTTTTATCAAGCCAGATGTTACAAAATTAGAAAGCAGATTTGTTCAGGACATTATTTTAAGACTTTATCATGCCAGGATATGGTAGATCTGGCAACAAAGGATCAGATTTCAAGAAAGGTTAAAACGCTTGGGGCTCTTTAACTTGGAGAAACATCGACTGCGGGGTGACATGATAGAGGTTCACAAGATAATGCATGGGCTGGAGAAGGTAGAGAAAGAAGCACTTTTCTCCCTTTCTCACAATACAAGAACTCGTGGGCATTCAATGAAATTGCTGAGCAGTCGGGTTAGAACGGATAAAAGGGGGTACTTCTTCACCCAAAGGGTGATTAACATGTGGAATTCACTGCCACAGGAGGTGGTGGCGGCTACAGGCATAGCCAGCTTCAAGAGGGGGTTAGATAAAAATATGGAGCAGAGGTCCATCAGTGGCTATTAGCCACAGTGTGTATATATGTGTGTGTGTGTGTGTGTGTGTGTATATATAAATTATTGGCCACTGTGTGATACAGAGTGTTGGACTGGATGGGCTGTTGGCCTGATCCAACATGGCTTCTCTTATGTTCTTAAGCTGATGATAGCCATAGACCATAAAAGCTAGAGGTAATCAGTTTGATGCCATAGCAATGTCCCTGTCAATTAGACTCCCCGTCAATATCCCTAATTTCCCTCTTAACCAGTTTGAGTCTGGGTCATTTCTCTCACAAACATGCGGACAAGGGTCACCTTCCCCTGGTTCTGGTGAAACAGAACCACTGGGGAACCATTTCATATACAAATATGGCCCATGGAGGAAACATCCACAGTCATTTATTTATTTATTTTTACTGTCGCAAGGGGATTTATTTCCTTCCAAGCAGAAACATTCGCAGGCATTAGGGAGCATGCACCTTAGTTGCCATAGGCCTAACCTATTTATATGGATGACTGATTCCACAGTGTCAAGTTTTGCCATAAGGACACTTCTATTCATTCAAAGCTTTCCCTGGTTTCTGCAGATTATTTCATCCTCCCAGGCGCAAAAGCGCCGTTTGTCCCCTCTTCCCACGCAGCATCTGAATCCTGTTTTCGAGAAGTTTTTTCAGTCCCGGCATTGAACCCATGCTTTCCTAGTGGGGAAATCTATCTCATCTGGTGTTTTTCAACCTGAAGTCTGCCCTCTCCTCTCCTCCCCTCCACATTTGCATGCTCCACCCTCCAACCCTGCATCACCACAGGACAATTTCTGCCTGATTAGTTTATTGCTTCAGTTTAGGCTTCCCAATCCCCAGGTCCCAGAGGGGGATCCCCCGGTTTTACAGGCTTCCCCCCTCCCCTAGTCAGCTGACCGGCGGGGGAAGCCCCGCCCCCAGAGCCATCATGCACCTCCATGAACGATTCCCATAGGGAATGATGGGGAATTGAACCGCGGGTATCAGGGGCTCTGGGAGGGGGCTGTTTTTTGAGATAGGGGCACCAAATTTTCAGTATAGCATCCAGTGTCTCTCCCCAAAATACCTACCAAGTTTCAAAAAGATTGGACCAGGGGGTCCAATTCTATGAGCCCCAAAAGAAGGTGCCCCTATCCTTCATTATTTCCTATGGAAGAAATGCATTTAAAAAATTGTGCAGTCCCTTTAAATGTGATGGCCAGAACTCCCTTGAAGTTCAATTATGCTTGTCACACCCTTGCTCTTGGCTCCGCCCCCAATGTCTCCTGGCTCCACCCCCAAAGTCTCCGGGCTCCACCCCCAAAGTCCCCAGATATTTCTTAAATTGGACTTGGCAACCCTACTTCAGTTTCTTTTTTTAAAGTTGTCTGAGGCAATCATCTTATATCATGTTCCCCTGCTGCCAGTAAGTCCCCTGCGCCATCCAGTTTATCAGTAGCAAGGGGTCAGGGGTGAGAGAACCTTATCTCCAGTGGAGGAATGGCAACTCTGAATATAAACTTAAAATAAATTTCCTATCAGCTACGTACACCCATCATGTTACCAGGGGATCAAATACCCGCAATAAGCAAAGAAAACACCACGGGAAAGCACCTACTGCAGAAGTAATTGCAGCATTGAAAAAGACTGTCACTTTGGAGCCTCCCCTTTTCTGAGGTAATGTACCATGTGATGCAGCATCATGACCCATCTGACCCCGTGTCATAAGTCCTTGGACCTCCTACCCTCTAAGGGCTCAAGCTAGTCCTTATAACCTCTGACCCAACATCCCACAAGTGGGCATCTGACAATACCCCTACCCTGCGGTTTAGATACGCCCCCGATACCTGATCAGTTGAGGCCTCCTGCCCCCCATCTTCCTTTTTCGTCGCCATTGGAGCCTCCCTTGAAGGCTATGATAGGTAATTATCACCCTGTTTGTCCATCCCTGTGTTTACCTCTGTACATTTTCATGCTGTTTTCCTAGGACTGGATGTGTGTCATATGATTTCATTCCCTTGTATGTGTGCCTTTATTTCATAACAAAAGCCTTTATTATTAGACAACATCTCCTCGTTATCGGGTGACTTCCAGAGGAGAAATCTTCTGTATACACAGATCCTGATCTCACTGAAGTCTAGTTGCCCACCAACTCATTCCCCCGAACCTAATTTTAGGGCAATTTGGCTTACAATTCTTGGACTTGGTGCGGCTGCTGACATCTGCTGCTTGGCCTGGTTGGAACAGCTTTTTCTGAGCTGGTCTTCACATGCACAGACAACGCTTTTTATTTTCAGGGGGATTAAAAAAACCCCCACCCAATGCATTTTTTTAAAAAAAATTCTGCAAACCTAGGGGTTCACCCAAATTTGCCGAAAAACTTCCTTGAGGTAAGTATGCCCCTTATCTGCAGAAATAAGTATGTGCACATGGGGCACAATTGGGAATAGATGGAACCTAACCAGTCCATCACACATATAGACCCCTGCAAGATGTCCATGCAACAGAGCCCGCAGAGACCTTCAGAGCACAAATAGGAATGTCCAGGGGAAGGCAGTCCTTCAGGTACTGTGGAGCCCAATCATTAAGCACTTCAAAAGTAAAAAGAGCTTGTGCAAATTCTCATTCCCAACATCTTTCCCAATTCTGCAGCTGTTCTTCCTCTCTCTCGGCATTGCTGGCATGCTCTTGGATAGACAAGGGCCCTTTTCACATGACCATTCTAAACTGGATGTTATCCGTTGTTGGGCCGGTTGTGATTAAAGCGATACGGGGCAGAGGTTTCATACAGCAGATTTCATTCCATTAATGAGCCCTCTCTGACGTGATCTAGTAATTTCAAATAGCGCTGCACTTTTTTCCTGCTTTTTTTTGCTGCATGAACTTCCTTGAACTTTGAAAGAACATTCTAAGTTGAGTGCTTTAGTGCTAGACTGGTGGCTTCCAATCTTTTTGGCACCAGGGTAGGGTGACCATAATGTCTGAAGGCCAGCCAGGGACACCTGGGGGGGGGGGGAAGGTAGGGGTGCGTGCGCGCGGAGCGCGTGTGTCGCCGGAAACAGGAAGTGACGTCACTTCCGGTGATGTCATGCCACCGCCGGAAACAGGAAGTGACACCACTTCCTGTGACATCATTTCCCCGCGTCGCCTGCCGGAAACGGGAAGTGACATCACTTCCTGTGACACCACTTCCCCCAAATGACATCATTTCCCCCAAATGCCACTGCCGGAAACAGGAAGTGACTTCACAGCACTTCCTGTGACGTCCCCAAAAATCCCCCAAATATCATCGCCGGAAACAATTTTGTTCTCAAATCCTGTATATACTTCATCAGTATATGGGATAAGGCACTTTCTCAACTGTGCTGCATAATGCAGCCTATTTATTTTGTCCTGTTTGCTCTGTTGGCTCTATCTGCGCCACCTTCATCACTTTCGGGGTGTGGATCCCCCAGTGGGGTGGTCTCCCGACTCCCTCCGCCGGCTGTTTCTGATAGCCCTGCGCCCCCTCTTTCATTTGATATGTGTCCCATGCGGGTGCCACCCTCCCGCCAGGAGATGCCGCAAAATGAGCCCCCTTGAGGCTTATGGTGGCAGGGCTCGGGGGAAGCGAGCTAGACTGCTGTTCTTTTGAGGGGTTATAGAGTGTTTCGAGCCCGTCCCTGTGGCATCGGTCCCATCGTTGTGGGACCCAGGGGGCCGGCGCAGCGGCACGCCGAAGCAGCCTGTCACTAATAACACAGGTCGAGATGCAGGACAGGAACCCGGAAGTGACCGACAGGCTGCTTCAGCGTGGAGGGCTTCCAGCGACCAGCGGAGGCCGCGGAGAGGCCTCCGCCACCGCCGCCGGGCCCCCGCGCGCCGCCTTCCCCGCCGGCGCCCGCGGCCCACCGCCTCCGGGGCTGGCTAAACCGGGACCTCTAAATGGTCCCGGTATAGCCAGCCCGGGAGGCGGGAATAGGGGGCCAGAACCGGGACATTCCCGGGCGCCCGGGACGGTCTGGTCACCCTACACCAGGGACCAGTTTCGTGGAAGACAGTTTTTCCACGGACTGGTGGGGGGGGGGAGGTGCAGGGGGGTTTGCTGCTCTAGGCTGCCCCTTCACTTGCACCCCATCCCTGCCCCCCATGGGGGAGGAAGACTGGGGCTGCTTCTGCTGCCTCCCCGCTAGGCAGCCAGGCAGCAGAAATGGCCAATCTGCCTCTTCCCTCCCATTTAATACAAATGAGGGGTAGGTGAAGGTCACAGCAGCGTTGCCCCTTCTGCCCACCCCAGCAGATGAAAGAGGTGGTGTGGCATCCCTCCAAGGCAGCTTCGGAGCAAGGCCGTGCTACCTCTTTCGTCTGCCTGGGTCCCGGGTGGAAGCAGCAGCAGGACTGCTCTGCCTCTTTCATCCACTTGGGTCCCAGGCAGGTGAAAGGGGCATTGTGGGTGCCTCTGCCTCGCAGTCGGGTTGCTAACAGGCCACGGACCAGGGAGTTGGGGACCCCTGTACTAGACCAATATAGCACTTCAGTGCTACAGTGGCACCATAGAGATGCCTTGGCACCACTGAAATACAATGAGATTGCAGCTGTTGTTATATGGATATAGGGCGAAAGAAGTAGCTCATTGCGCAGTAGGATGATTCTCTTGGCAACAAGTCACTTACCAGCCAATCGTGTCTGGGCATTTGTAGGTTGCATGGATGGGGGTGCATTCATAGGTTGCATTCATAGGTCAACTGCAGGGTGACATGATAGAGGTTTACAAGATTATGCATGGGCTGGAGAAGGTAGAGAAAGAAGCACTTTTCTCCCTTTCTCACAATACAAGAGCTCGTGGGCATTCGATGAAATTGCTGAGCAGTCGGGTTAGAACGGATAAAAGGAGGGACTTCTTCATTCAAAGGGTGATTAACATGTGGAATTCACTGCCACAGGAGGTGGTGGCGACCACAGGCATAGCCAGCTTCAAGAGGGGGTTAGATAAAAATATGGAGCAGAGGTCCATCAGTGGCTATTAGCCACAGTGTGTATATATATATGTGTGTATATATATGTGCACATATATAAATTTTTTGGCCACTGTGTGACACAGAGTGTTGGACTGGATGGGCTGCTGGCCTGATTCAACATGGCTTCTCTTATGTTCTTATGATGGGTAAACATCAGGACATTTGCTGCAGACATCTTTGGTTAGCAACTTCTGTAACATCAACCACTGATGCCCTGAGCGCTCGCTGCCCAGTGAACTACTTCTCTCCTCATGTTCCATGTCACAACATCTGCGATCTCAATGCATCTTCAATGGTGCCACTGTAGCACTAAAATGCTATATTGGTCTAGCGCTATATATTGGTCTAGCACTATAGTGTTCAACTTAGAACGTTGAAAAAATGTTTGTGGAAGATCACACGGCAAAAAAGGGCGGGGGGGGGAAGTGCAGTGCAAATGGAAGTGCTGCAAACATTTTAAACAGCACACTGCAGTGATTCAGAAGCACAAAGAAGAGTTGAAAACAGAAGAAAACAGTTTACCTCAATAACGACTCAACCACACTTTGCTAACCAAACACAAGAAGCTTTGCATAAAAAGGTAACTAAAATCCATTAACAGCCGGATGCTAAAAAGGTTGTGTCTGAAATGACACACACACAAAAATCCATTAGCAACAGACCACCAAAGCTGATTATAAAGGCTGTCCGAAAGGGGCCAAGGGTTGTCATTTTTCATCTACTGACTGAACCAATTTATAGTCCAAACTCATCTACAGATATCAAAGATTTCAGGTTTTCACGACTGGTAACATCATTAGGGTTTGTAGAGTCTTTCGGGATCAAGTGCCGTGTTCTACTGGAGAAAGTTTTCCTTCCAGACATTTCGTTCTCAGCTGTTGAGAACATCCCCAGTGGCGTTGCAGCCAGAGCAGGCGCAATAGCAGCTATAGCAGCTCTCCAGCAGCCCTGGCCCCACTCAATGCACAGCAGCCAAGAAGGTCTGAGAGCCTGCTCCGGCTGCAACGCCACTGAGGATGTTCTCCGCAGCTGAGAACGAAACGTCTGGAAGGAAAACTTTCTCCAGTAGAACACGGCACTTGATCCCGAAAGACTCTACAAACCCTAATCATCTACAGATCTTCCACATCCCAACTTTCCTTAGCCACCACCTATGACAAGATGCTCTGCAGTTGAGTTTCTGGCTCAGTCTTGACCTCTTACAGCTGTTGAATGAGCAGGGCATTTGCCTCACTGTGTTGAGATTCCAGGTACTGAAGTATCTGCTGTGTAGATTTCAATTTTCTGCTGGAATCTGGCCTTTATGCTTGCTTTGAAGCCCTTTCTTCCTGCTGGACTGTAGTCTCACAATTAGAGTTGCCAAGTTCCCCTAGCCAATGGGGGGGTGATCGGGGTGGGGGTGGGGGCGATATTGCCAGATCCAGGTTAGAAAATTCCTGAAGATTTGAGGATGGAGCTTGGCAGGGGTCATTTTGTAGAAAAAAGAGGTGCTGGAATTCATTAGCACAACTCATTTACATAACTCATTTGCATATGCCACACACCTCTGACATCACTAGAAGGTATACTAAATTATATCAGCTCAGCATCTGCCTTAAAATGCTTCTTGAATTATAATTGTCATAGGGAGGGACGGTGGCTCAGTGGTAGAGCATCTGCTTGGTAAGCAGAAGGTCCCAGGTTCAATCCCCGGCATCACCAACTAAAAAGGGTCCAGGTAAGTAGGTGTGAAAAACCTCAGTTTGAAACCCCGGAGAGCCGCTGCCAGTCTGAGTAGACAATCTTGACTTTGATGGACCGAAGGTCTGATTCAGTATAAGGCAGCTTCATATGTTCATATGTAAGCCTTACTCCCATCATACTTTTAAAATTACTTTCCCCTATGTGGCCACAGTGGCATGATGACTTCCATCTATCTGCTTTATATGTTTGGGTTATTTTCCCCATTTTTGGGGTGAGGGGAAATATTAGAAAGTTTGTCAAATCTTAGAGCTCAGCAAAATTCTCACAGCGGGGTTGAACGATGAAATCCAGAAGCAAGTATTTGGGAGGGCGGGGTAAGAAAGAAAGAGCATATTAAAATTTAGAAGTTGTGGAGCTCTGCTCCTGTTAGCTCTTGCCCAAAATGAGGCCTGGAGCTTGGGGAGGACAGAGACCTCAGTAGGGCAGAATGCCATAGAATGCACCCTCTGAAGCATCCCTTTTCTCCGCAGAAACTGATCGCTGTAGTCTGGAGATGAGCTATAATTCCAGGGGATCCCCAAGGCCCATCTGGAGGTTGGCATCCCTCCTTGCAATACTATATAAACCCTAGCAGTTCAACAAGAAACACATGGTGAATGGCCAGTCTGGAATTGTCCGTATAGAGCATGGGACAGCAGGCCATGCAGAGATTTACATTTTATCATTACCAGATTAACTAAGAAAACCTCCTACCCATTTAAGAGCCTCCTTTAAACATTAGCCTCAGAACATTGCAGCCATATTTGTGGCACTGCTGAAATCCAGGCCACTCTGTATCTTCTGGGGATAGGGTTGCCAAGTCCAATTTAAGAAATATCTGGGGACTTTGGGTGTGGAGCCAGGAGACTTGGGGGGGGGGGGGTTGGAGCCAGGAGACATTAGGGGTGGAGCCAAGATCAAGGCTGGAACAAGCATAACTGAATTCCAAAGGGAGTTCTGGCCCTCACATTTAAAGGGACAGCACACCTTTTCAATGCCTTCCTTCCATAGGAAATAATGAAGGATAGGGGAACCTTCTTTTGGGGCTCACAGAATTAGACCCCCTGGTCCAATCTTTGTGAAACTTGGGGGTATTTTGGGGAGAGGCACCAGATGCTATACTGAAAATTTGGTGCCTCAACCCCAAAAAACATCCCCCCCAGAGCCCCGGATACCCGCAGATCAATTCTCCATGATTTTCTATGGGAATAAATCTCCATAGGGAATAACAGAGTTCCCAGCAGACATTTCCCTCCCCTCCCCCCGCTTTCTGAAGACCCTGAAGCGGGGGAACGGCCTTCAAACCGGGGGATCCCCTGCCCCCACCTGGGGATTGGCAACCCTATCTGGGGAAACCTTCTGGAACACCAAAATGAAGTCTATGCTTCAGACGAAAGCATACAGTTTCAAAAACGGTAAGTGAAGAGGGAGTCTGATGCAGCTTGAAAGCAAATGAGAACATCAATAAATGAGAATCAAGAGCACACAGATCGTTACCTCTTCAAAGGTGCCAAAAGCACATCAGGTCTCCATCCTACTAAGTGAAACCAGTTTAACTGTAATGGCAGCTTTGTTGAAAACTGGGTGTGAAAAGACAGCTGTCAAACTGCGTTACAGGGAACTCAGGTCTTTCTCAGATGCCTAGCCCATGTTCCTCCATGAAAACATAAAAATAAAAGTGGGCAAGTTTTCCTGGGAAGGCAACATGCTTACCACTGTCCATTTCACCTCCATTGTGGATGTGTTCTAGGAAGTATTTGTACTTCCTTCTGGGTGCCAAGGAAATCCATCAATTCTGCCCCAAGACTGTATCCTACAATGGTCCCTGGAGTTTTCAGCAGGGTCTCTGTTCCTTGGTAGACAAGTCTAGCATTCTCTGTGTCTACAAGCCTCTGCTTGAAAGAATTCTGGGAACTGTAATTCTGTGTAAGTGTGCTACTTCAGTGACAGAACATTCCCAGCAACTCTTCAAAGTTTCTTTCCCAGCACTTTTTGAGATAATCTGTTGTATATGTGATCTGAAGTGTGTATAATGTATGGTGTTCTTGCCTGGTTCATTGGAGCCTGGAGGACTGAGCTTGGGGACTCGGGAACAATGCATAGTAGGACCCAAATCCCAGCTGTTCTGCTCCAATCATGAGCCCCCTTGCTGGTTTGAATGGTCCAATAGCATGTTAGCGCGGGAACCTTGTGTGCATGTATATAGTTGGCCCTGTTGGCTCAGTCTTCAGTCTTAGAATGGAACCCTATGCTGTGCTGTGCTGTGCTGAATAAAAAGAGCTATGATCACTATCACCTCGCCTCTTCACTGCATTGAACCCACTATATTATAGTGGCAATGAGGATGGGATCCTGGTGAGCAAGCCCAGCAACCAGCAACACACCACAAATTGCTGCCTCCTTATCCAGCTCCATGAACTGCACCGCCAACACTGACATTATGGCTGCCATGAGGTCGATGGGCCTAAGAAGAAGACACTGCTGCCCATCTCTTGTGGCATGACCACCCTGGAGCTGGCACACCACACTTATGGCGCCCACCACACTCAAGGAAGTGTCCTTGGAGGACATAATCTCAGTGCTCATGATCCATTTTGCACCGTAGTTGATGGTCCTGGCCCACCACTTTAATTTCTCCAACTGCCACCAGAGGCCCAACAAGCCAGTGGGAGACTACGTTGCCGCCCTGCACTGGCTGGCACTCCGCTGTGATTTCCCCCAGCTGGACGAGGCTCTGAGGGACCAGTTCATCTTTGGCTTGCGGGACGAAAAGCTTAGGTGGAAACTGCTGGGGAAAGATCACCAATCTCAAAATGGTGATCAAGGAGGCGACGGTATACGAGAAGTCATGGGAGGAGCAATCGATGGCTACCGGACATCGAGCCGCATCCTCCTCGTCCGATGCAGATGACTCAGGGAAGACAACGCTCTCAAGATCCACCACGTGGCCTCAAAGTGCCCACTTCCACATGTGACCAAGACTGTGCCTGCCCAAGAGTGTGCCAGCTGCAGGGAGCCCCACGAGCACCACTCCTGCAAATTCAGGGACTCTGTCTGCCACCAGTGTGGGAAGACAGGACATCTGGCATGAGTCTGCCATTCCAAATCGGCTTGTCAAACTCCAGGGAGCGCAACCCAGCACAAAAATGGCTGACGCTATGAGGTCGCCCTTGTCAACGAGCTTCACTCCTTCACTGCATCGGTTGGAAAAGTATGCCAACTTTCCATGCCTTCCTCAGAAAAGCTTAAAATGACTGTTTTAATAGAGGGTGCTCCATGCAAAATGGAAATCGACTCGTGGGCCACCTATACAGTCATCTTGGCCCAGACCTTAAAGAAACTGTGCCCTAGGGGTGGACCCCAACTGCACCCATCCCCAGTCATCATTCAGGACTTTCAGAAGCAGGAGGTCACCGTTCTAGGGGTCAGGTTTTTCTGGATGAAATATGGATAGTTCTCGGGAACTCTACCCTTGCTAGTGGTCGATGGGGACCTTTGCAGCTTATTAGACCAGGCTTGGTTTAATCCACTGGGGATCTGGGTGGTGGGAATCCACCAGATCCCCACTAGTATGGACTTCCAGAGCATTTGTGGGAAATTTCTGTCAGTCTTTGATGGCACTCTAGGGACTTATACCGGACCCCCCATGGCATTGCAGCTTAATCCCAATGTGCAGCCCATAAGACTGAAGGTCCGGCATATACCCTTTGCTCTGAACCCAAGATTGAGGAGCAGCCAGACCACCTCATGGCGCAAGGGGTCCTAGAGCCAGTTGCCAATGCACAATGGGAGATCCCTATCGTCACCCCAGTGAAGCCCAACAGAAGTGTCCGCATCTGCGCAGACTACAAAGGCACCATCAATAGGGCACTACAGGACTACGCCTACCCATGTCCTGGCTTCACTGTTGTTGTTCAGTCGCACAGCCAAGTCCGACTCTGCGACCCCATGGACAAAGTCATGCCAGGTCCTCCCATCTTCTGCCATCCTCCGAAGTCTGCTCAAATTCGTGTTACATCTGTAACGCTGTCCAGCCATCTCAGCTTTTGCTGTCCCCTTTTTCTTTTTCCTTCTGTCTTTCCCAGCATCAGGATCTTCTCCAGTGAGTGCTCTCTTCTCATTTGGTGCATCAGCTTTTTGAGCATCAGCTTCAGCATCTGACCTTCCAGGGAACAGTCTGGGTTGCTTTCCCTTAGGACTGACTGATCTTCTTGCAGTCCAAGGGGCTCTCAAGATTATTCTCCAGCATCACAGCTCAAAAGCATCTATTCTTTTGTGCTCGACCTTCCTTATGGTCCAGCTCTCACAGCCATACAATACTACTTGGAATACCATCACTTTGACTATATGGACTTTTGTTGGCAGGGTGATGTCTCTACTTTTTATTATACTGCCCAGATTCACCATAGCTGTCCTCCCAAGGAGCAAACATCTTTTAATTTCATGGCTACAGTCACCATCTGCAGTGATCTTGGATTCTAGGAATGTGAAGTCCATCACTACTTCCATGTTTTCCCGTTCTATTTGCCAAGGTGTGATGGGGCCGGATGCCATGATCTTAGTTTTTTTGATGTTGAGTTTCAAGCCTGCTTTTATGCTCTCCTCTTTCACCCTCAACAAGCGGTTCTTTAGGTCCTCTACACTTTCTGCTATTAGAGTGGTATCATCTGCATATCTGAGGTTTTTGATGTTTTCCCCAGCAATCTTAATTCCGGCTACTGCTTCATCCAGGTCAGCATTCTGCATGATGTACTCTGCATATAAATTAAATAAGCAGGGTGACAAAATACATCCTTGTAGAACTCCTTTTCCTATTCTAAACCAATCAGTTGTTCCATATCCCGTTCTGACAGTTGCTTCTTGACCCTTATACAGGCTTCTCAGGAGACATGTGAGATGGTCTGGTATTCCCATCTCTTTAAGGACTTGCCACAGTTTCACTAGCAGGTGCCAAAATTTTTTGAAAGCTGGACTGGTTCAAGCATACTAGCAGCTCCCCATGGACACCGCTACGGCCGAGGCCCAAACTATAGTGATGCACCGGTGCACTTTCTGAGTCAAGCACCTCCAGTTCAGGGTCAGCGTGGCCCTGAGGATGTTTCAGAACTTAATGAACTCTCTGTTAAAAGGCATCCCCTTGGTCCAGCCATTCTTCGATGGAGAGCCAGTTTGGTGTAGTGGTTAAGTGTGCGGACTCTTATCTGGGAGAACCGGGTTTGATTCCCCACTCCTCCACTTGCAGCTGCTAGAATGGCCTTGGGTCAGCCATAGCTCTGGCAGAGGTTGTCCTTGAAAGGGCAGCTGCTGTGAGAGCCCTCTCCAGCCCCACCCCCCTCACAGGGTGTCTGTTGTGGGGGAGGAAGGGAACGGAGATTGTGAGCCGCTCTGAGACTCTTCGGAGTGGAGGGCGGGATATAAATCCAATATCTTCATCTACCTCACAGCGTGTCTGTTGTGGGGGAGGAAGGGAAAGGAGATTGTGAGCTGCTCTGAGACTCCATGGAGTGGAGGGCGGGATATAAATCCAATATCTTAATCTACCTTACAGGGTGTCTGTTGTGGGGGGGAGGAAGGGAAAGGAGATTGTGAGCCACTCTGAGACTCTTCGGAGTGGAGGGCGGGATATAAATCCAATATCTTCATCTACCTCACAGGGTGTCTGTTGTGGGGGAGGAAGGGAAAGGAGATTGTGAGCCGCTCTGAGACTCTTCGGAGTGGAGGGCAGGATATAAATCCAATATCTTCATCTACCTCACAGGGTGTTTGTTGTGGGGGAGGAAGGGAAAGGAGATTGTGAGCCTCTCTGAGACTCTTTGGAGTGGAGGGCGGGATATAAATCCAATATCTTCATCTACCTCACAGGGTGTCTGTTGTGGGGGAGGAAGGGAAAGGAGATTGTGAGCCGCTCTGAGACTCTTCGGAGTGGAGGGCGGGATATAAATCCAATATCTTCTTCTAATCTTCTGATGTCCTGGTAAATATATTTCACTGTAATAACTGTTTTGTCTCTTGTCTGCTAATTCCTGTGTTCCCAATCCTGTTCTTTAGCAGCCCCTTCAGAGAACTGCGTATAAATTCTCTGTCACTAATGCCCTTTGGAAGATGGTTCTATAGCTTCAGTTTGCCCCAAAAGCCCCCCAATGAGGAATTGTTCATACTTTCAAAGAGGTGGGAACTACTTGGAGACATTTATGTTCTGAGCGAAGCTGCCACATGGGAGATCCCTGTGAGCACTCTAGTAATCGTAGGTCCTTTGGGAAATTCCTATATCTCATTGTCATGAATTGTGTCGGTCTTGGTTCTCCCTAAAATTTGTATTCAGGGTTCCATCCTATTCTGATGCATTTCCACTGCCATTCAAAAGGACAAAATGGTTTTCAAAGAGCAACATAGGATCAACAAATCAGTTGAAATGTCAGCTGCTATACAACTCTGTCTAGGGAATGATAAAGGATTGCTGTGCGACCCTGTGTGGCCATCACTTGTCTTTATCATGTTGCATTCTGGATGCATATAAATAAACACACACACCACCTCTGGATGCTCATGAATATATATGAAATATATACAAACCATTGGCTTTCTATTGAATCCTTGAATTTGTCTGGAGAATGGATGAAAAGGTACACAAGAAAGGACTTTATCTCTCCAATGAGCCACTAAATTGTGAAATTCACTGCCAGTAGATGTAGCAATAGCCACTGGTTGCTCTTTGGAACAGGACGCTGGACTAGATGGACCACTGGCCTCATTGAACTGTATTCTTCTTTTTTTTTGTGTGTGTTTAAACAATTTATTGGTAGCATATGGTTACAAAACTTAACTATTTCTTAATTTTTTTCCCTCGCATTAACCCATATAACATTTCCATCCCCCCTCCCTCCAATGTTGACTTCCCCGAGGTTATAAATTCAAAATCAATATTAAAGGCACTTCTAACTGCTAAAGTTCAATGTATATATTCTTACTTCTAAAAAATTGTCCAATGTTTCTTTACTTTCCAAGTTTTCTCCATATATCCTTTAAATTTTCTCCACTCCCTTTTGAATATCTCTAAATCATAGTCTCTTAGAGTTCTAGTTAGTTTGTCCATTTCACACCACGATAAAACTTTCATGGTCCAATCCCATTTCTCCGGTACTTTTTCTTGCTTCCAAAGCTGCACGTATAATGTCCTAGCAGCTGATAGCAGGTACCAAATTAGAGTCCTGTCTTCTTTTGGAAATTTTTCTAATTGTAATCCAAGTAAAAACGTCTCTGCAGTTTTCTTAAAGTCATAGCCCAAAATTTTGGAGATTTCTTGTTGTATCATCTTCCAGAATTCTTTCGCTTTTTCACATGTCCACCACATATGGAAGAAAGAACCTTCATGTTTTTTACATTTCCAACATCTATCCGACATTTTCTTACTTATCTTAGCCAGTTTTTTCGGAGTCATATACCACCTATACATCATCTTAAAACAGTTCTCTTTAATACTTTGACAAGTTGATATCTTCATTGAGTTCTTCCAAAGGTGCTCCCATGCATCCATTTGTATTCTTCTGTATTCTTCTTATCATCATGACTTGCAGGACTAATCAAGGACTGGAAACTGCCTTCCTGGTTTCTTAAATCAAGAAGTTAACAACGGCAAACTATATCACTATCGACAGCTTTGGTTTAAACCTCTTATTCAAGTTCCTAAGCTGCATCCCTTTGAGAAGCATTTGGGGATCTGATGTGTTTCTGTCTTAAATGAAAATCTATTTGGCTCAGTTCTGGAAAATGTCTTCACAGAAATCCTCATATAATACATTTGTGATGCGAAGAAAAGGGGTAGCGGTGGTGGTAGAGGAAAGGATTCATTTGGCGTAAAGAGCAGGCCAAGATTCTCAAACAGCTTTGAGAGGCACACGGCTGCCATTTTAATGATTCCGCACACAGCCCTTGGTTTTAAGGTGTGCTAATCAAAGGAAACTCTAGAGGTTTCCAAACCTCTGCAGAGTTGAAGACAGAAGCAGCTAAGTGTGGAATGTGAAGCAGCTGTATGTGTCAGAAATAAAGATCTGCAGGAATGGGTTGCTGGAAGATGTGAAACCCGATGTACACCGTGAGCTTCCTGAACATTCCTGGATAATGATCAACAGCACTGCAGGCACTCAAACCCAAATGCTTGCAAAGTGATAAATTAGAATTGTTCTGCAATCCCCAGGCCGACCCCTCTTGGAATGGGAAAGAACAAATTAGTTGCAATCCTAGCTACTTGGCAGGTCTGACTCTCCTGTCAGTTAACAACATGTTCATAAGCACATCTCCAACCTAGTCTGCAGTGGAAATTAACCACTCTCCATTTCCTCTTTTCTAAGCCACAGTTGGAAAAATGCCTGCCTGCAAAAAAGTTCCCTGCTTTCAATGGGAGATGGTGCTCAGGTGTACCAACCTCCAGATCAGGCCTGAAGATCTCCCAAAATTACAACTGATCTCCAGACCACATGGACCACTTTCTCTGGATAAAATGGCTGCTTCAGAGGATGGCATCTATGGCATTATATCCTGCCGAGGTGCCTCCTTATATAGGGTTGCTGACCTCCAGGTGGTGGTTGGAGAGCCCCACTGATTTCCAAGTGAAAGAGATCAGTCCTCGTGGAGAAAATGACTGCTTTGGAAGGTGGACTGCGATGGACTGCCCTTTTAAAAAGCTTATAAGTGCTGGACAAACTGTGGCTGCATTTGACAGGCGATTTGGGCCAGCACAACCACTCCCCCAGAGCCAGCACAACCACTCCCCCAGGGTGTCTGTTGTGGGAAGAGGAGGGGAAAGAGATTGTAAGCTGCTCTGAGACTGAGTGAAGGGTGGAGTAGAAATCCAATCTCTTCTCTTCCTGTTCTTCTTATCAGGGCTACTCAGTCAGTGAAGGGATAGAAGAACAGAGGGAAAATCTAGATTCTGAGAGAGAGGATGGGGTCTGTCACATGGACTGTAGAGTTGGAAGGGACCTCCAGGGTCATCTAGTCCAACTCCCTGCACAATGCAGGAAATTCGCAAATACCTCCCCCTAAATTCACAGGATCTTCATTGCTGTCAGGTGGCCATCTAGCTGTTTAAAAACCTTCAAGGAAGGAGAGCCCACCACCTCCCAAGGAAGCCTGTTCCACTGAGGATCCACTCTAATGGTCAGGAAGTTCTTCCTAATGTTGATTTAATTTCAACCCATTGGTTCTGGTCCTACCTTCTGGGGCCACAGAAAACAATTCCACACCATCCTCTATATGACAGCCCTTCAAGTACTTGAAGATGGTGATCATATCACCTCTCAGCCGCCTTCTCTCCAGGCTAAACATGCCCAGCTCCTTCAGCCTTTCTTCATAGGACTTGGTCTCCAGACCCCTTACCATCTTCGTTGCCCTTCTCTGGACCCATTCCAGCTTGTCTATATTCTTCTTAAAATGCGGTGCCCAAAATTGAACACAATACTCCAGGTGAGGTCTTACCAGAGCAGAGTAAAGTGATACCATCACATCTCGTGATCTGGACACTATACTTCTCTTGATACAGCCCAAAATTACATTTGCCTTTTTAGTCACCACATCACACTGTTGACTCATCTTCAGCATATAGTCCACTAAGACCCCGAGATCATTTTTGCACATACTACTGCTAAGACAAGTCTTCCCCATCCTTAACCATGCATGGGATTTTTCCTACCAAAATGCAGAACTTTACATTTATCCCTGTTAAAATTCATTTTATTGGTTTTAGCCCAGTTTTCCAGCCTGTCAAGGTCATCCTGTATCCTGTTTCTGTCTTCTACTGTATTTGCAACCCCTCCCAATTTAGTATCATCTGCAGATTTAATAAGCATTCCCTCTATTCCTTCATCCAAATCATTCGTAAAGATGTTGAACAAAACAGATCCCAGGACAGATTCTTGAGGCACTCCACTTGTCACTCCTCTCCAAGAGGATGAAGAACCATTCACAAGCACTCTTTGGGTGCGATCTGTCAACCAGTTACATATCCACCTAATGGTAACAGGATCCAAACCACATTTTACCAACTTGTCAACAAGGATAGTATGTGGAACCTTATCAAAAGCCTTACTGAAATCAAGATAAACGATATCTACAGCATTCCCCTGATCCAGCAAGGTAGTCACTTCCTCAAAAAAAGAGATCAGGTTAGTCAGGTTAGCCATGCTGGCTTTTAGTAATCACAGCCATCCTTTCTAAATGTTCCAGGACTGTTTGATTATTTGTTCTAAAACTTTTCCAGATATAGACGTCAAGCTGACGGGTCGGTTGTTACCCGGATCCTCCTTTTCCCCCTTTTTGAAGATGGGGACAACATTCGCCCGCTTCCAATCTTCCGGCACCTCTCCTGTTCTCCAAGAATTCTCAAAAATAATAGCCAGAGGCTCAGAAATTACATCCACAAGCTCTTTTAGAACTCTTGGATGCAGTTCATCTGGCCCTAAGGACTTAGTTTCATTTAAAGAAACTAAGTATTTATGTACTACTCCTATGCTGCATTTGTTTATTTATTTATTTAGTTCTGTAGATTTATAGGCCTCCCTTTCCCATAGTGGACTCAGGGCGGCTTCAAACGTAATAAAACAATTAAAACTAACAATAGGCAATCTAATAGATCTTACAATTCCATTTTCCTGCCCTTGTAATGGGCCTACCATGTCCTTGCTCTTTTTCTTACTCTGAACATAAGAAAATAACCCTTTTTTTGTTGTTTTTAGCATCTTTGGCCAGCCTAAGCTCATACTGATCTTTAGCTTTCCTAACTTTTTCTCTACAAGCACTGGTAACTTGTTTATATTCATCCTTGGTTATAAGGCCCTCCTTCCAATTCCTAAAGGAGTCTTTTTTATTTCTCAAGTTTTTAGAGAGCTGCTTATGGAGCCACCTGGGCTTCTTTAGGCTTCTTCCATTATTTCTTCTCATAGGAATCATCTGTGATTGCGCTTTCAGTATTTCACTTTTAAGAAACTCCCACTCCCCCTTGAACCCCTTTCTTCCTAAGTATTTCTGACCATGGGATTTTACCCAGCATAGTTCTAAGTTTGTCAAAGTTTACCTTTCTGAAGTCCAACCTATAAGTCTGACTATGTATAGCTTTTCCCTTCCCTGTATGGCATTGTACCCCATTGAAGTCCATCTCCTCCCCAAACTCCACCCTCCTCAGGCTTCACTTCCACACTGCCAGAAATTTCTCAATATAGAGCTGGCAACCTTAGAACCTGTACGACAGTTAAAAGAGCAAAAGCCATGTCATATATATCTTTAAGAATAACCAAAGCAACACAATACTAGGTGCAATCCTTTAAACCCTGCAGAACTCTTCAGAACTCTTTGCTGGATGTTCAAGCCCAAAAGGGGAAGAGGTCAAGGAAAGAAGGATGTTCCAGGCCATGATTTTAAGTCCCCTTGGTGTGCATCTTGGGTAGAACATTCAGTTGACTTCTGTGGGTGTGGTTAGTACTTGATTGCACCCAATGTCTTCTAAGAAGAAGGACCAGAAAAATGGAAGCCACCCAAACTGAAACATGGATATTTGAAAGGGAGAATTAAAGCTTAGAAAGCCAAATTACAACCTTGGTGGGTGGGAGGCCAAAGACCCTGGTGAAAAACTTTAATGGACAGACCCATCCCAGACATGCTGTAGGTGAGAGCCCCCTATTTTCGCTTGTAAATGGACATCGTGATCACCACTTTGGTTGCCAGGGTGCCTGGAGTTTTCACTCACACACATCTGCTCTAAGACGTGGGTTTTACCTGCCATTTTCTAAGAGACTTATGTGGATACTAACAGCCTCAGCTTTACAGCAGCACTATCTCTAAATGGCTGCTAGCCAGAAGTACAGACGGGCTCCCTGCCGCTCCGTGCATGCACAGTCTCGGCTGTTGCAGTGGAAGAAGTCACGCTGCCACGAGCTGTCTAGTCAAGTGGTTTCCAGCTTGGTCCACGGAAGCCATGTTGTTAGGCTAACACATTTTCCTGCACTGCCAGACTCCCATGACGGAGAAGCGAGAGGCTCACGTATCCAACAGCTGTTTCAAACATCTGCATAAGGCAATCATGCTGATCTTAGGCGTGGATCCTGCCGGACTGCCCAAGCTTTTGTCAAACGGAACTCTAGACAAAGGATGGTGCCGGCCAGAGGAGCAAGAAGAGGAAGACCAGCCTTACTCAGAAGCCAGAGCTGTTGTGTAGATCGGGTGTCACCTTAGGTACCAATTCGGCCCTCTATTGTCACTTTTAGATAAGTTTGTATAGCTTGTTTTAATCCCCTCCGCCCATGACTTGCCCATGCCTTGCCCAAGCTATCCCTTCAGAGCCTCCCCCTGTCCCATTGTTACCTGGAGATCCATTCAGGTGACCAGAGTCAGGTCTGCTCATTGGCTTAAAGTGGGCACACAATCAGGTACCCAGAATAGACGAAACACTGCCCACCAACAAGCCAGCCCCTTTTGGGGAGGACCTCTTCCTTTCCAAAATACTATAACAGGAAAGAAGGCTTCATCTCTCTCTCTCTCTCTCTCTGCCTGAGCAACATGTAACCAGTTTGTTCCCCTCTCCCTACTCTAAGGAAAGAGCATCAGGCTTGGCACATGGCAGTGCATGTCTATATCTTCCAGTTGTAACTGGACCCTAAGCCCATCCGGACCAGGTAGTATACCATCTATGTTTTACCCTTGTCTTACCCCTCTATCAATTTCATATCTGTTTTTCTTAGGTCTGCACGTGTGTTGTATGTATCCATTAACTTGTATGTGTGTTCTATATTTTTCTATAATAAAAGCATAATTATTTTACTTAATTAGTATCTCTTGTCAATTCAGTGAGAGTTTCTGGAAGTTATCTCCTGTATACATAGATTCTGAATCCCGCTGAGCCATAGTTGCCCACCTATTAATTCCTCAACTTCTTTTGAGGGCAATTTGGCTTACAATGCTAGGAGGCCAGAGGTCCTGGTGACTGGGGTTACCTGGACATATCCCCCATGCACGCACATGGGTGCATGCGCACGCACACACATTTTTTGGGGGTGGCTGTTACTCAGTGGGTTATATCAGTCACACCCCCCCCCCCACACTTTCTTGTATTGACTTCCAGTGCTGCTTTCCGGTCTTGGGTAGACTAACAGAGTTTGGTGTGCTTTCTCCTGGCATGCCAAACCCCTGGCTATGAGAACCCTTCCCCCACTGCCAGAGTGGTGAAAGAGGGAGGAGGGGTTCCTTGTGACCACCAGAAAGCGATCATAAGGATTGTGGGACCTCTGGGAAAGAGCTGTTTTGTACCAGGACTGAACTGAAGAAAGGTATCTGTCAGCTTGTATGCCTTGAAGTTTGCTTTATTACCTGAAGTGTTTATTTACTGTAAACTAACCCTGCAAATCCCTGCTTTACTAACCCCAATGTTGCAAAGGAATGTGAAGGGTGGGCAGAAGGGGTGAAGAAGGTGCCAAGAGGTCTTTGAAATAAATAACATCTAGTCATTTCCCAGGCATCTGGCTGGGACGAGCAAGGCCACCGCAGGGGAGGAGAGGCAGGCTGTGTATATGGAAAGATAACAGATATGGGTTTCAGGAAAGGCCCTAACTTTATTGTGAGAAATGGTTTAAAGCCCCTTGCTTTGATGTGTGCCAATAAATGCCTATGCTTGTACCCTCCTCGCTATTAGTTTCAATGAACCTGCGTAGTGAGTAGTATTGCTGTATTCAAATAAATAGAAACTTTGTTTTTAAACAAAGCTAAGTCTATTCATCCTTGAAACTTCAATGCCTCGGCGCTGACAGTATCAGGCAAGACTGAATAGAAAAACTGGTGCAACCAAACTGATCCAAATCATTGATCCAACCCAGTGGTTCTGGCCTTGCACTCTCTCTTCAGGTATCCACCTTTCCAGCCACTAGATTTGTCATATTCTACTTCATCAATTCTGCATGCTTTGATTTCCATGTTATGCACATTGTATGGTTATGTAAACCAAGCACATTAATTTTTGCATATTTTACTACTGGATGTTTGTCTAGAGAGATGGAGGAGGTGTTATTGGCATTGTCCGCCAGGTGATGACATCACTCCCAAGTTCTGTGAGAAGTTATGCTGTTACTGAGAGGCGCTGCCTGATAAAAATGGAGTACCCCAGTGCAAATAAAGAGAGAGGGTCTCCAACTGCTGCTAACAAAATGGAGTCTGACCAAAGACAGGCCAAGAAAGCACTCATAAGAACATAAGAGAAGCCATGTTGGATCAGGCCAATGGCTCATCCAGTCCAACACTCTTTGTCACACAGTGGCCAATATATGTGTGTGTATACACACACATATACATACATACAAATACACACACACACACACATATATATACTGTGACTAATAGCCGCTGATGGACCTCTGCTCCATATTTTTATCCAATCCCCTCTTAAAGCTGGCTATGCTTGTAGCTGCCACCACCTCTTGTGGCAGTGAATTCCACATGTTAAATACCCTTTGGGTGAAGAAGTACTTCTTTTTATCGGTGCTCAGCAATTTCATTGAATGCCCATGAGTTCTTGTATTGTGAGAAAGGGAGAAAAGGACTTCTTTCTCTACTTTCTCCATCCCATGCATAATCTTGTAAACCTCTATCATGTCACCCTGCAGTCGACGTTTCTCCAAGCTAATGAGCCCCAAGCGTTTTAACCTTTCTTCATAGGGAAAGTGTTCCAAACCTTTAATCATTCTAGTTGCCCTTTCCTGGACTTTTTCCAATGCTATAATATCCTTTTTGAGGTGCGGTGACCAGAATTGTACACACTATTCCAAATGAGACCTCACCATCGATTTATACAGGGGCATTATGATACTGGCTGATTTGTTTTCAATTCCCTTCCTAATAATTGCCAGCATGGCGTTGGCCTTTTTTATTGCAATTGCACACTGTCTTGACATTTTCAGTGAGTTATCTACCACGACCCCAAGATCTCTCTCTTGGTCAGTCTCTGCCAGTACACAACCCATCAACTTGTATTTGTAGCTGGGCTTCTTGGCCCCAATGTGCATTACTTTGCACTTGGCCACAATGAAGCTCATCTGCCACGTTGACGCCCACTCACCCAGCCTCAACAGATCCCTTTGGAGTTCCTCACAATCCTCTCTGGTTCTCACCACCCTGAACAATTTAGTGTCATCTGCAAACTTGGCCACTTCACTGCTTACTCCCAACTCCAAATCATTAATGAACAAGTTAAAGAGCATGGGACCCAGTACTGAGCCCTGCCACATCCCATTGTATACCGTCCTCCACTGTGAAGACTGCCCATTTATACTCACTCTCTGCTTCCTATTAATTAGCCAGTTTTTGATCCACAAGAGGACCTGTCCTTTTACTCCATGACTCTCGAGCTTACTAAAGAGTCTTTGATGAGGAACTTTATCAAAAGCTTTCTGGAAGTCAAGGTAAACAACATCTATTGGGTCCCCTTTGTCCACATGTTTGTTCACTCCCTCAAATAGATGAAGTGGACCCAGTAGAGAGCTTGTTTTGGTTGGCGCCTAAATTCTGTCTCTCAGTGTAGTTTCACCCATTCCCCCCTTCAGTGCCTCCACACAAATGGGTTGCATAATAAAATGGGAACTGCAGGTAAGTACGACTCTCACTCTGATCTTCTGCTACTTGCCTATTGTCCCTTCCTCCAGCCTATCACCTCTACCTTGCTAATTTCAATCAAATGCATAATTTGATTGATCCTACTCTTAAGGGTCTTTGATCCCTTTCCGAGTGTCAGCCAAAAACCGGTAACAAATTATTCAATTGTTCTGAGCTTATCAACCTAGCAAAATGTGCGAAGTTTCCCAACATAGCGATTCAAGATAGCTATCAAGCGTCGACATTTCTCAATAAGCAGTCTTTTTTTAAATCAAAGCTGTTTTATTAAAGAATCTCAGAAGCTGTACCAAGGACACAAACCTTGGGAGTAATGGCGTATACAGAGTTACACAGTTGCTATATAGGGTATCTTCAAAGGTTACATTACAGATTCATACTTAAGTCATGGGTTCAAAGGTTGCTAAACACTATCTCTTTTCTTGCTAAGGAATTTAGGCTACTAAAAACATCTCCCATTCTCACACTTCTCTAGCAGAAGATAAGGACTGTCTGTGTGAACCTGTGGCAGAGGCAACTTGAAAGTGGTACCGGCCAGGCTGTAGCATAAACATCCTTGGGCCAGATGGATTTATTACTTGCCCCATGGTCGTAAAGAAAGGGGGAAGCAGCAAAGAGTGGGAGATCTGCTCTGTGTCTAAGAACCCATTATGTCACAGAAATAAGCACGCTTGACATATTGCCCCCCCCTAAGCCCCTCTCCGGGGGTTTGAAGGATATTTAGCATAGAATTGTTTAATCAGTGCTGGCGCTCTCATATTGGAGCTAATTACCCACTCATCGTGTGCTGTTGAGAAATGTTTCCATCTAATTAGAAAATTCAATACACCCTGGTTCAGTTTTGTATCTAAGATCTTTTTTACTTCATGGTGATTCTGATCCCACACTGGTATAGGTTCAGGAGCTTGTGGTCGGGGGTGCCAAGACGTGGCTCCAGGATCCTTCCGATGTGAACTGCAATGAAAGATTGGATATATCTTATTAAACAGTTTGGGTAATTCAAGTTCTACAGTCACTTTATTGATTACTCGTTTAATACGGAACGGTTCCAAAAACTTGTATGCCAGTTTTTTAGAAGTTTTGGTAAAGGCAAGTTCTTGGTAGATAGGAACACTATATCTCCCACTTTAAAATCCCAAGGAGGAGAATGGTGCTTATCGTAATAATAATAATAATAATTTTTTATTTCTATCCCGCCCTCCCCGCCGAAGCAGGCTCAGGGCGGCTCACAACATAAAATACACATTACATCCATTATACTTATAAAAACATAGTTAAAACAGTTATAAATTATTAAAATTAACATGACAATAAGGCGTTATAAACATTAGATTTTTAGTGAAAATGTAATGTTTTTTTATAGTTCTCTTTAGCCAATTCCAGATTTTCCTGGATGTTGTTCCATGCCTTCCCCAACTTTCCCCACCATTGCTGAAAAGTTGAAGGTATTGCAGGCATCGTTCCCCCCGGGAGTAGCGGAAAAGGTTTCCCTTCATACCCATTCACTACCAAAAAGGGGGAGGACTTGGTGTGTATGCAGCTGTGTATGCTGTTATTATATCCATATTCGGCAAATGGAGCAATTCTGCCCAGTTCGATTGCTGATAGTTCACAAAGCATCTTAAGTATTGTTTCATCAGTGCATTTACTCGTTCTGTCGTCTGTTCGGGGATTGAGCAGGAACTCAAGCCCTGCTCAATCCCAGTTAGTTTACAAAACTCCCGCCAGAAGTTGTCAATGAACTGGATGCCTCTCTCACTAATTAGCTTATTCGGAAATGAGTGTAGTTTCACCATGTCTTGGAAGAATAGTTGCGCTTGTCTTTTAGCTGTGGGTATTTGAGAGCAAGGAATGAAGTGGGCTTGTTTAGAAAAAGTGTCCACTACTGCAAGAATGACGGTCTTTCCCTGAGGTGGGAAGTTCCACAAAGAAATCCAACGATACTATTGACCATGGTCTGGTAGCTATTTCCAGTGGCTGTAATAACCCTGGGGGCTTTCCCCCGCTTCTCTCAGCCATCAAGCATATTGGACAAGAAGCCACATAATTCTAGATGTCTTTTTTCATAAAAAGCCACCAAAATGGTCTATTCACTAGATGCAGGGTTTTTACATACCCGAAGTGCCCTGATAGCTTGCTGTCATGACACATTTGGAGCACCTCTTTCCGGAGGCTCTCTGGCACGTAGAGTTTACTGTCTTTGTAGCAGAAATCCCCCTCTCCTTTCTTTACCCGTTTGGGTATTGCATCTGCTTCCTTTTCCACTTCAGCAATTAGTCTTTCTTCCCCTCACTTCTCTTCCAGTTTTTCGCACTTTGCTTGGGAGCGGGTAGTTACCACTCTCCCTAGCTGGCTGGGAGAGATGACTGAGTCTGTCACTTCCTCCCTTTGGCTGTTATGCTGAGAGAGTCTGGATAATGCATCGGCTAGAAAATTCTTAGATCCCGGGATACGTTTCAGTTTAAAATCAAATTTCGCAAACAATCCTGCCCACCAGATCTGTTTCTCAGTCAATTTTCTGCGGCCTGTCAGAGCTTCCAGATTTTTATGATCTGTTCATATTTCAAAAGGTACCCTCGTTCCTTCTAGCCAAGAGCACCTTGTTTTCAGGGCGAACGTTACAGCAAATGCTTCTTTGTCCTACACTGACCAATTCCTCTGATCTTGTGCAAATCCTTGTATAAAATTACGATAAAAATTTGTGTATCCGAGGAAGGATTGGAGCTGACTACGTGTCTTCGGGGGTTCCCAATCCAGTACTGTTTGTATTTTGGTGGGGTCCATTGCCAAGCCCTTCCCTGATACTCGATAACCTACGTAATCCAATTCAGTCTTATGGAACTCATGCTTGGATAACTTTGCATACAGTTGGTTCTCATAGAGGGTTGACAGGACTTCCCTCACCAACTTCACATGGGAGGGTAGGTCTTTGGAATAAATAATTGTATCATCCAGGTACACCACTACCCCTTGGTAGAAATATTTCCACAGGACTTAATTTATAAAGTTCATGAAAACTCCCGGGGCCCCTTGTAATCCAAATGGCATTACTAGGTATTCAAATTGTCCCATCGGCATGTTAAACGCCATCTTCCATTCATCCCCCTCCTTTATGCGCACCCGGAAGTAAGCTTCTCTTAGCTCCAGCTTGGTGAAAATCTTTCCCTCTGACATGGTGCTTAACAAATCTTTTATTAGGGGTATGGGGTACACATTTGAGGTTGAAATCGCGTCGATCCCATGAAAATCCGTACATAGCCTGAGCCCCCCTGTCTTTCTTCTTCCTAAATAGCATGGAGGCAGCGTGGGGGGCTGTAGCCGGTCTGATAAACCCCTGTTTTAAATTCTTGTCTAGGAACTTGCGGAGTTCTGCTTTTTCTGCCCATCCCATGGAATAGAGTTTGGCTCAAGAGAGGCTCTGCCCTGGAATCAACTCTATCGCGCAGTCCATATCTTGGTGTGTGTGTGTGGGGGGGGGAAGCTCATTCGCTTCTTCTTCACTAAACATTTGTTTTAAATCCCTGTACTCATGTGGGATTGATTTCACCTCTTTTATAGTGAGGCATAGTTTTTCATTTAGTGAGGGTGGTTCCGGACCCCACTCTTCATTCCATTGGTGAGACTCACATCTCACATCTCTAAAGTCTATGATTTGGTCCCCCCATTTTATGTTGGGTTCATGTTTGGCCAATCATCCAACTCCCAGGACAATGTCAAATGACGAAGAGGGGGCTACAACAAAAATTTCTGTATCCCAGTGGTCCTCTATCCCCGTCGGCAACCCTTGCGTTTGCTCTATACATGGTTCCCCCTTCATCACTGTCCCATCCATTTGTTCAAATTGTATAGGGTGGGGGAGAGGACTTGTAGAGAGTCCGAGTGCTTCCACTAATTTGGGTGTGATTATGTCTCTGGTGCACCCAGAATCTAGTAGTGCCCGGGCATGTATAAAGCTTTTGAGGATAGAGTTTAATAAAGTCAGTGGGATGAAAAACAAGGTTCCTGTAATTCTCACCTTCAGTGGTGCCGTTAACTCCACGACCTGCTGCTCAGCACCTCTCAGTGCAGGTCGCCCTCATTTCCCACCAGCTCATCTTCCCAGGCTTCTTCTCCCAGCTCATCAACAATGATGATTTCCTCCTCCCATGGGGTTGCAGATGCTGAGCTGCCTTTGGCGGTGTCTTTTGCTCTCCCCTCTGTTTTTTTCATCTTGGGTGTGCTGGTCTTCGGAGTGAGGGGGGCCTCGAGGCCGTTTGGGGCAGTTGGCCGCCATATGGTTTGGGTCACCGCACCAAAAGCAGCATCTAGGAGTGGCTGGTTTAGTTGCTCCCCCAGACTAGCTTGCTTTCCGCCTTTCGGCTTTCACCCCCGGCCAAGACTCACGTTCTCCCCTTACCCCTCTTGCTTCTGTTGACGCTGGAAAGCCACTCTCTTCATATTGGTTTCCATCTCACCCGCCAGTTGCACCCACCCTACCAGCGTGGTAGGGCGAGCCTGTTGGAGGGCTTGATCCAGTACGCTGGCATTCAGGCCCCTCTGGAACTGCTCAATCTTCATTTGCTCGTTCCACCCTTGTACTTTGGCTGCACTAGCTCGGAACTCGGCAGCATAGTCTCAAACGGCTTTGGGCCCCTGTTGTAGGTCCCTCAGGGTGGTCAGAGCTTGGGTCTCTTGCAACGGGTCTTCATACTGCGTCAGTAGGGCTTGTAGGAACGCCACTACCATGTCTAGTTCAGGACTCCTAGTCTTATACAGGCTTACATACTATCTTTTGGCAGCCTCCTTCAGTTTCGAGCCCAAGTAGTCCACTCTGCTCAGTTCATCTGGGAAGGTGTGCCCCCAGTAGAACATAAAGCTGTTGGCTTGTATTGAAAAATACTCGATCTCTTCAGGATCTCCATCGAAGGTGGCATCCAGCTCCCGACCTCACCCGTAATCCTGTGGCAGTGGCTGCAACAGCAGCTGAGGTTGCTGGGGCAGCGGCAGTGGGGGGGGGTTGTGGTGGTTGCCCCCCTCTTGATGCTGGTGGTTGCAGTACTTGGTCTAGATGCCTCCTCACCTCTTGGGCCATGAATGCATTGTTGGCTCGCATTTCTTCTCTTAGCCCCTTGGCCATCTCTCCCATTTCTAACTGCAACATTTGGAGGAAGTCCCTCGGGTCAGGGTTCGGTTCTTCTTTCTCTTCCTCCTCATCTGGGAGTGGGTTGGGGCATCGTTCTTCCCGAACATCTCCCCTGCTCGCTTCCAAGGCACCCTGGTTACTGTCGTCTCCATCCTTGAGCATAAGGGGAGCAATGCCAAGATTGCCTCTCTCTGAGCGGGTACTTCATCCATTAAGCTAGTGGACCTCCTGGGGCCCCAATCCGTCGGGGTTATGAATAGTCGCTGTATGTGCAGCAGAGACCCTTCCCCTGCCACCCTCCTGGCATCGAGTACGTGCCACAGAGGTTGTCTTGGGGCTGCGTTGGGTCTTTGATCCTTGCCAATTGGTCGTTCTGGGTTTTCGGGGGCTTCTCCATTCTCTGGAGCTCTCTCCATCATTTGGGTAGAAAGTTTCCAATTCGGTTACATCCCCAAGAAATATTACTCCCAAAATGTCAAGCTGAGATATTTCTCTATAAGCAGTTTTTTGTTTTAAATTAAAGCTGTTTTATTGAAGAAACTCAGAAGCTGTACCAAGGACACAAGCCTTGGGAGTAATGGCATATACAGAGTTACACAGTTGCTATACAGGATATCTTCAAAGGTTACATTACAGATGCACACTTGAGTCATGGGTTCAAAGATTGCTAAACACTATCTCTTTTCTTGCTAAGGAATTTAGGCTACTAAAAACATCTCCCATTCTCACACTTCTCTAGCAGAAGATAAGGACTGTCTGTGTGAACCTGTGGGAGAGGTGACTTGAAAGCCAGGCTGTAGCATAAGTATCCTTGGACCAGATGGATTTATTACTTGCCCCATGGTCGTAAAGAAAGGGGGAAGCAACAAAGAGCTGGAGATCTGCTCTGTATCTAAGAACCCATTTTGTCACAGAAATAAGCACGCTTGACAATAGCCATCAATGGAACATCAAAGCCCCTTGGTAACTGACGACCCCCATCCGTTGAACCCCTATATAGTGTGGGTCAAAAATCCACCTCGGTGTGCATTCTGTAGGGCACCATTTGCAGTCTGTACCACCCGTTACTCCTGTAATTGGGTCTATATGGCGCGTTATGCTGGTCATTCACATTCATCTCCATATACTTTCCCTTGAACGGACGTCTCCTCTTCTGGATAGGTGAATGTTACCTGCTTCAACAACCCTTGAATTTCTCTATTGATAACCTCTATTTTCTTAGTCTCTTGATTGCTTGTACAAAGATCTGTGTGTGTATGTAAATCCTTTTGCTACATATCCTGAGTAAACACTATAAAATATAATTGCTTGGACTATTCTTGGCTGAAAACCCAAACTCTGTATTATTGAAAGCAAAGATCCTCGCTCCTAAATTCGCTCTACCAAGCCTCTTAGCTAATTTCCTCATTAAAAATAACAGACTTAAAAATAACAGACTTAAAAGCATTGCCTGTAACAAATTGGTGTCGAACACGGGCATTTCCTGAATGTCTGGATTATACGAGTGCGCATGTGTCTTTCAGTGCTCTAAACGTAGAGGGAAGGTTTTCAGTGGAATTTTATGGGTGGAAACAGGCTAGAATCTTTGGTTAGGAAAACCTGCACCAACACACATAGGCATATATAAAAGACTGTAAAAGAAGCACTATACCCACGGTTTTACCCCCTTTCCCTACCCACGGTTTTAAAAGGCAAAAGAAAAGGACAATCTTGCAAGAAGCATAGCATTAAGTCCTCCTAGGGTCGCTCCCACAGAGGCAAGAGGCCAGAGTGAGCAGCTCACCCTCTTTTTGGTGTTGCTAGGGTTAGATATTTTTCCCTGGACTGTGGAGACTGGTCCCCCTCCCAGTCAAAAAACCTTCCAAGCTCTCTGAATAGTGTTTAGAAATTGCATAGCACACACCTGAGCTGGTGCGCAAGTCGGAACAGTGTGATTGTAGTTGGATATGAGGTTAGACTGTTGCTAGACTTTTCCCTGGGATTCTTCCTCCCCCCCACCCCCACCTTCCCAGCACTCGAGCTGGCATGCAAGTCAGAAAGGTGTAGTTTTAAGATCAAGAGTTGTTTCCCCCCCCCGCCCTCTCGCTCCCCCCTTGGAACTGACATGAGGTCAGAAAAAGGTGGACCCTCCCTTAGAAGCAAGAAGGAAAAGTATTGTTTAGAGCAAAACTGGAAGCTTTGTGAAACCCCTGCTGAAAGTCAGCACGTAGAGTGGAAAAACAGTGGGGAGTTTGTTTGAACTGTCTCCCTCACACTGGAGCTGGCACGGGGCCCGAAAAGAGCAGAGAGTGAGACTTTGTAGAGTTGATTACTGGATTACGTTTGAACTGAAGTGTAAGGATAGAGCTGTAGGCCTTGGGTTTTGAGAGTAAATTGGGTAGAGTAGATTGGAACATAGTGATCGTGATTGAAGTGTGGAGAGATGAGTCAGAAACCAGAGCTAGAGAAGTTTGGAATGTGTATGGTAAAGCAAGGGAAGAACACGTGGGAGGCCGGGTCCTTCAAGAGTCCCGATCCTCTCCAGACTTTTAGGGAAACTTTCCAGAAGTCTTGTGAGGAAAGAAAAATTGGACAGTCAAAGAGACAGGAGTTGGCCGCCTGAGGAATGTTTATTGCACTCCAGGATGCCACCTCCTTTATCACAGGCATGCTTGCACGAAATGAGGAATTAAGTTCCAAGCTTACCAAGATAGAGAAGGAGATGACTGTGCTAAAGGAGGAAAAGGATAGAGAGATGACCATAAAGGAGGAGAAACACACGGCCAAAATAGAAAGAAGAGACAAGGAATTAGCTATAAGGAATTTAGAAATGGAGTCGCTCAGGTCCGGCTGTAACGCTCAACATGAGGCCGTGCAACACCAGATACAGGATCTGAATGTGGAGTTAGGGGCCCAGAGGGATCTGGAAGCAGATTTTGACGATCAAAGGGCAGGCCTAATGCAGGAGCTGGAGCAACTCCTGCTGAAATTAAAAACCAGATGGAGCGGAGAGTCCTTAACTCGACCCTCCTGGCTCACCAGCAGAAGTATGACGAGCTGTTTATGCAGCATAGCAGGGCTAAGGAATGCATAGAATTGTTGCAGAGGGAATTGGAGGATGCAGAGAGGCTGGCAAAGCACATAGCCCAGAAAAAGATCAATGTCTACGACAAGGTCAATCATGATAAGTGCAAAGCTGAGAAGGAGGAACTGGAGGGAAAACTTAAAAGGCAAGCAGCCTTCATTTCAGTTATCAAACCTAAACATATGTCAGCTAAGGGTATAATGGAACTAATGTCAGAAGATGTGATCCCCCAAGACGCCCAGGCGATCTCCCCTTTCAATCCTGATTGGAAACCCAGGAGTTATGAGGCCCCTCAGTCTGCCTCCATGGAAAGTGGAGAGGAAGCAGGAGCACCCTTAAGGCCAATTCATACGAAGATAGTGAACACCCAAGAGGGAACGGGGAAAGTCACCACTCAGGAAATCACTGAATATGCCCCTTGGAAACCACATGAAGCTAAGGCTATAGCCGACTCCATGGGCTCCTTTAATAGAGAGAGCGGTTTAGACTGGATGACAAAAGTAGCTATGGCTTACCCTACGGCTACAGGGGCAGACCTAACACAACTAGCGTGCATCTGTATAAACGGGGCCGATGTTACTACTTTTGATGCGGGGGGCCAATGCCCGTAATTTAACTACATGAGACCAAGTGGGATGGATGCAGGCTGTCATTCCCCTAATGTGGCCTGGAATGGATGCCGCAGCAATGTATTTTGAAGACAAGCAACACCCCGGGGAGAGTCCAGAGAGCTACCTAGGCAGGAAGAAAACGCTAGCCATCCTAGCCGATAGAATCCTGGCTGTAAATGGAGTGTATAATTTTGATCAGCCAGACTTTAAGGCAGCAATATATAGGGGACTGGATCAGGAAACCAGAGCAGCTATGGGGCATATCCAGCACAATTGATGACGTGGCTGGACCTTAATGAGAAAATCTGATATGTGTCAGACCTAATGAGAGAACGTGCACCCAAAACCAGCTGCAAACCCTCCGTAGAATACAAGAGACTAAGCAGGCTGAGCTCATACAAGCTATAACATATGCCAACAACGGGCCACATTCTAAGCCAAGGTATGAAAGAAATAGAGTTCATCCAGCCCGAGCAGAATGGAACAAGGACCAAGGAGAAATTAGAGGCCACCAGGACTATAGACGAAACCACAAATTAGGACTGTCAACCCCGCATATGGTAGCTCCCCCTCCTCTTCAAGCAAACCAGTACAGCCGCCCCAGCCAGAACGGAGGATATGGGCCACCTCCAATCCATGGTCAATACATGCAGCAGCCGAACCCATATAATCCTCATGTTCCTTCGGCCTCGGCAGCTCCTCCCCAAGGAATGTATGCACCTCAACAACCCTCAGCAGCTCCAGCGGTGCCCTTGCCTCCCCCTCCTCCTCCCTTCCTGCCTCAACCCGGTGGAAGTGCAGGCTGCCAGGAGGAGCATACCCCGGCCACCTCTAGCATAAGGAGTGACGCATGGAGATGGCTCAAGGATATGGGAGAGGACATGAGCCTATATGATAAGAAACCCACCCACGTTCTCCTGGCAGCTGTGCAGGAATGGGAAAAGAAGCTCGGTATGCAGTGGTCCCTTGCGAATGCCCCTCCCGCGGCCGCCATTACCACTTCCCTCCTCAGCAGCTGTACCCTGATTTAAGCCCATATAAATAGGGGTTCCCTGGGTCCCATCCTCTTCCCACCGGAGTCATGGCACGTTTTAAGCCTGACGACTGGGAAAGACCAATGGTACGAGCAGGCATAGGCACCCTGGGGAATATTCAATACCGCAGATCTCCTAGTAGACACCGGTGCTGCCTTAAATGTGCTTCACCCAGATCTTGTTGTAGCTGGAAACCCTGCCTGTGTGCCTGTGACCCTTTCAGGCTTTTCTGGAGGTTCCCATGCATCCAAGCTCTGGGAGAACATTTCCATTAGTGTTGAGGTACTGCATACCAGAATACAAGCTTGTGAGGACGAGGAAGAGCCCGGTATTCTGGGAATGCCTTTTCTGGGAATAAACAAGCTCACCGTAGATTTAGCTAGAGGACTGCTGTGGCAGCTGGAAGACGGTCCTCCTCTCAATGCCGTGCATAGATGCACCGCCCTTAAGGCACCACTCCCATTGGCACCTATCAGCTCAGACCCATGGATTATCGAGTTTCCCAATGTTTGGACTAAGGACAAAGCAGAGTGTGGCTTGGTTATAAATGCTTGCGTACTGATTGAAGGAAGGGATCCCCCAACACAAAAGCAGTATAAATACCCGGCCGAGACTGAAAACGGGATCGCGAAAACAATTGAGGGTCTTTTGAAGTGGGATGTAATTCTCCACACGCAGTCCATATGTAGCTCGCCTCTGTGGCCACTACTGAAGGCAGACGGGGTAACAGTCAATGTGCGCACCCATTGATCCATGACCTAAGCAAGGTCCACCGCCAAGTAGCCCGCCAGCTAGGAGTTGCACAACAGAGAGTGGATAAGAGGTTGGGCTGGGTTCGAAATCCCCAGCAATGGGAAGTGGGTCAACTGGTTATGTATCGCAAACTGTTTCAACAAGAACACTCTCTGGCTGCTAAATGGCAGGGGTCAGTAAAAATCACACAGAGGGTAACCCCTGCAGTCTATCAAGTAGCCATCCCTAGAAGGGGAGTGGAGCAAAGGCTCAAGTATTTCCATTGTTTCCAGTTGAAGAAGTGGAAAGGGAAGCCACTGGACTTAAGAATGACCAAGGCCTTGCAAGCCTGCCCCTCCAAAAGAATTGTAAATTGTATTTTAAAGATGTCTGGAAAGACTGAATAGTTCTGTCACCAGCCTAAGCTAACGATGGAACCAGCAATCCCCGTGGTTTGCTGGCTCAGGCCCAAACTCTCCAAGGTTCCAAGCACATAATCCCCCAGTACACAGATAGCGCCCTGTTCGATAGCCATTGTATCTGCCGCCGTTTGGAACATCGGTGATCCGCTAAAAATCTTTGTGTCAATTGGAACAGACCATTTCCTCCCCCATACTACTGAATTTCCTATTACGCTGACAGACCCAAGTGGGGAAAAGCATCCATTTACCTCTATAGAATGGAACCCGCTAAATTGGGCCATGGAAAGTAAAGTGATGTCAAGACAAGGACCCCTTGTTTGGATCATTAATTTAAACAACACAGAATGCAGCGATGTGACGAGTGATCTAAAGTTTATTATGCTTGGCACTCTCGTCATTGATACCATCCATGTTGAAGGAAATTACTCCTTAGCACTAAGTGACCTGGCCACCTTAGTCTTCAATCCATTGATAGATGAGGTAGGATCCCTCAGAACTCTCCAATATCCAGTGGTAGGGTCCCATATTTTGAAACGTAATTGGCAGGAGACAATCTTAATTAAACCGCAAATGTCAGCCAAAGAAGTCAAAATCGACCTAAAGGGATTAGATACCGCGCTCCATCTTGAGCAATGGCTCCCTCTATTAGGCCCAGTGAAATAGGCATGGAAAAATGGATGAATATGTTACAGTTCAAAGCAACACCCACAAGGTCAAAACGGGGTTTTGCAGACTGGGTAGCACCCATTGGAGCAGGTATGGTAGTCCTAGATGCAGCCAGTCTGGAAGTATTGTCTAATAAATTGTCACGATCTGCCACAGACACATCCAAATTAGGAGAGCCTATCATGCAATCTATGCATTCTTTGGCCGGCGTACAACACGCTATCAGCTCAATGTTAATTACTTGGGAGCAAGTAATGGAAGGAGACTTTCACCTCTTAGCAGACAATCTTTCCTTCCAGGAAAATGTCACATTAGCAATTGCTGGTACCCAATGTCAGCATTGGGCACTCTAAGGGGAAAAGTGCTGATGCACTGTTATGTAACTCCTACTATACCTGCTAATGAAAGGCATGTGAGAATCATGTGCAGCTAGTTAAGAATTGGGTAACATGATTGGCTAGCTGCACTATATCAACAGAGAGCCTAACTCTCATTCTCTGTGGGTCGATGAATACAGAGGACGTGCAGAGGTGTGGAGAGCTATTTGTGATCAGAGGCTGTTACTCTGTCGGACTGACTGATGATGATGATGACTTGGTATGTGTAGACTACTCTCTTGGACTGTGAATTTGTACTGCTAACTTGGATGGACTGAACTTACTATATTGACTATCTGGACTGACTCTTACTATTCTCTTTGCCTTACCCCAAATACAACTGTTTCTTCATAGAGTTTTACTGGTGGCTGCACTTATCAGGCACTCATACCTGCAGAACTTCCACGCACACTGACACCCAAGCACAACCCATTGACTCAGCAACTGCTATGGGTGTAATTAGGCAAACCATGGACGGTCATATTCCTCGAGAAATTTGGCACCTCCTCAAGGTGCCCGTGACCAAAAGAGAAATGCAGTTAGAAAACTGGTGGTCCCTAGAGAAAACAGTTTTTGATAGGGCTCTGCAGCAGCTAACTCTGTTAATTACTACTGTGGATGCCAGCGACATTTTTATCGCATATCCGGTTGTCCCTCTTGGTCTTCAAATGAACTCCGATACAGTACTCTAAGCCCGAGATAGTAACCGATGGGCTAGAGATACCCCTTCTGGTTGGAAGACTGTTAATGTCCAAGGTTGCAGACATAAGGAAAAGTTAGGATTTATATGTGAAGATGATGCATTCGAGGAGCACCACCCCTGCCTAAACCCAGAAATAAAAGTTTCAGGACAGTGCCAATATGACTCCATGAACGAGTCCCAGTCAGCTTTGGTGTATGTGGGACAAGCGTGCGTGTGCCTGAGGACGAGTTGCAATTATGCTATTATAAATTCTCTTTATGTGCAACCCATGCTCCACAAGATCAATCGATGTTTTGCAATATTTCCACTATACACGGCTGCGACTTTAATTTTTCCTCCTCAATATGAACGAAGCAGGAAATGTCTTTGTCCCCTGCATTGTATCAGCCTATTTCTCCCGTCTCCCTTGGTCTTGGTTTAGAACTTATTCGCAGCCTGCTCACTTACCCTCTCTTGAGTCAAGCATTGCAAAAGGTCAAAGAAGCAGGGGAAGATACTGCACTCACTGTTTTGCATAACGGAGCCCAAATAGCAAAAATCTCCACCGACATCATTTCTGATGCAAAACATTCTTGGTGGGAGGTATTTCTTGAATGGAGCCCTACGACCAGGGGCATTCTTAATGTTATGCTGCACCCCATTGTCGTAATCTTAAATTTTTCAGATCGTGGTAGTGGGAGCATTTATAGCTGTGATCTGCTGGGTTCATAAGCAAATCAAACACATTGAAAGCTTCTCATACTCCCCACCCCTGGACCTGCTGCAAATGAGAAAATGATACTGTGGGAAAAATAGCCCACCAGTTTCATTCCAACCTCCCCCCCCTTTTTTTTTGTATGTTCAAAATCTTTTCTTTACTATATTGGGTGGTTGGGATCCCGACCTGAAGACTGTCTTCGACAAAAATTGTGGTCATTGTGATTGACCCAGTTCAGTTTCTGTATTGTAGTGGCTCCGCATTATAGAGACTGTAATCTCTGACCTTCAAGTGGTCTATGTGGAAATCTTAGACTGTTCGTATGCATGGCCACACAAGAAAAAGGTCACCGGTTCGACAGGCACTCCTGCTTTCCTGTCGGGAAAGCCCGGGTCAGTATAGACTCACTGGAGGCCATAGCCCCAGATACTAAAACATTATCAAAGATTTCAGGTTTTCACGGCTGGTAACATCATTAGGGTTTGTAGAGTCTTTTGGGATCAAGTGCCGTGTTCTACTGGAGAAAGTTTTCCTTCCAGACGTTTCGTTCTCAGCTGCGGAGAACATCCTCAGTGGCGTTGCAGCCACTGAGGATGTTCTCCGCGGCTGAGAACGAAACCTCTGGAAGGAAAACTTTCTCCAGTAGAACACGGCACTTGATCCCGAAAGACTCTACAAACCCTAATACTAAAACATTGCTGACACTCAGAGCCTACCTTGCAGAGACCTACTTTCATAATAACATGCTAATGTGAATTTGTCTAGTGCTGCTACCAATCAATAATGAAACAGCACACCTTCGCATATTCGATATATAATAATAATAATAATAATAATAATAATAATAATAATAATAATAATAATAATAATAATAATAATAATAATAATAAATTTTATTTGTATCCCGCCCTCCCCACCTCGACAGGCTCAGGGCGGCTAACAACATTTCATAAAAACATACAATAATAAATAAAACCTTTAAATTTAACAATATAAAAACATTAAATTTAACAACATTAAAAACCAGTCAATACAGTTAAATAACTTGGTCTGACAGTGCTGATGGTGTTTGACGCTAGTTCTGCCAGTTTATACACAGCGGTATAGGTCTTTAGGGCCGCATTGGCGGTTCCTTAATTAACAGCTTTCTTTAGCAGTCCGAGTATGCAAATTTAAAGAGGGTGGTCTTGCAGGCCCTGCAGAACTGATCGAGGTTCCGCAGGGCCCGCACCTCCTCAGGAAGTTGGTTCCATAGGGCAGGGGCCATGATTGAAAAGGCCCGTGCTCTAGTGTTCTGATGTTTGATCTCTTTCGGCCCAGGGATAGTCATTAGATTTTTCCCGGCTGACCTCAGTGCTCTCTGGGGTTCATATGGGGAAAGACGGTCCCTTAGGTAGGCGGGTCCTCGGCCATATAAGGCTTTAAAGGTAGTGACCAACACTTTGTACTGGACCCGGTGTATAATCGGCAGCCAGTGCAGTTCCCGTAGCCCTGGCCATATATGTTCCCATTTCGGGAGTCCCAACAACAGCCTGGCCGCCGCGTTCTGCACTAGCTACAGCTTCCGGGTCCGGCACATAGGTAGCCCCAAGTAGAGGGCATTACAGTAGTCCAATCTTTTTTTTTTTTTCATGTGAAAAGGGTTTTAATGAGAAAGATAGCACATAACAGAAGAAAACATAAAACAAACACATAATGTAGATACAAATACAATCATACAAACAAACCACAAACTAACTACATACTACACACCTCAATACACCACATTATACATTCATAATCTAACTTCTAACACACATACCCAGTCATACACTGGGAGGCGGAGAGTATTAAAACAAAAAAGAATCATAGTTACTCCAAACCAAAACCTTTACTTTTGACCCATTTATAAATGGGGTCCCATTCCTCCTGACATTTTTGCAAGTTACCATTTCTTAATCTTGTGGACATTAAATCTGATTCAGCGGCATCCAACAGCTTACTAATAAATCCGTCTCTATTGGGAATTCTGTCCTTCTTCCAGTACTTAGCATACAGTATTCTGGCAGTAGTAACTATGTACAATAACAGTTTCAGCTTGGTCATGGGCAGGCTTTGTCTACAGATATTTAAAAGATACAATTCCGGCACATGATTAATTTGTATTTTAAGGATCTTTTGGGTCCAAATATTAACTTGTGTCCAGTATTTTTTGGCCTCTTTGCATTGCCACCATATATGAAACAAGGACCCTTTAGCTTCTCGACACTTCCAACATTTGTTGGAGTATGTAGGATAAATTTTGGCCAACCTGTCTGGTGTAAGGTACCATCTATATACCATTTTATATAGGTTTTCTTTAAAATTTGCTGGCTTCATTAATTTTAGGTTCTGTTTCCAAAGTTTTTCCCATTCTTCCAAGTCTATGTTATAGCCAAAGTCCTTGAACCAGCGGATCCATGCTTCTTTTACAACTTCATCCTGCATCTTAATTTGCAGTAGCCAATCATACACTTTGGAGATTATCTTCTGTTTAGACTCTAAAATAAGATCTAGTTCAATTGGAGTTTTTGTGAAACCCTTTTCCTTGTCTTTTCGAAATCTTGATTTAATTTGACACTGAAGCCACCAGCTTAATTTGGAAAGTTCTTCCTCAATCAGATCATTTTGGTCATTTAATAGGTAAGCGTAGTCTAGTAGGTTGTCCCAATTGTACAAATTTGGATGAGTCAAGGCTTCTATCGGGGATAACCACTTGGGAGTATAGGTATACTGTACTTTAATTTCATTCCACGTCTTGTACAAAGATCTTCTTATTTCATGTCTAAGAAAACGACCAGTTTTTATAGGAGTATGGTACCACATATAGTTGTGCCAGCCTTCTCCCAGGCCGGCTCCTTCAATGGTCAATAGTCTTTTGTTATCTAATTTACACCAGGTTCTCAACCATGCGATACAGCAAGCTTTATAATACAGGTTCCAGTCTGGGAGAGCTAGTCCACCTCTGAGTTTAGTATCTTGTAACACTTTCAATTTTATTCTAGCCTTTTTGCCTTGCCAAAGAAACGTCGTGACCATCAAATTGAGTTGCTGGAAAAAAAGTTTAGGTAGGGTAATTGGAATTGTTTGGAACAAGAACAGAATTCTCCGGAGAATATTCATTTTTATTGTAGCAATTCTACCTAGGAGCGAGATTTGGATGTCTTTCCAATTGATTAAGTCCTTACGGATTTCTTTCAGTATTTTTTCATAATTGTCTCTATATAAAGTCTTTAAGTCACTCGTAACATGAATTCCCAGGTACTTTATCTTTTTTCGTACTTGAATCCTGAAAGTTGCTCTAGTAGTTCAATCTGAGTTTTCTCCATGTTTTTGGTTAAAATTTTAGTCTTGGAGACATTCAGTTTAAATCCGGATACTTCACCAAATTCTCTTAGCCTTTGCTTCAGGGATACAATCGAGGAAGTTGGTTGCTCCAAAATGAATACTAAGTCATCTGCAAACGCCAAAGTCTTAAATTCTATTTTATTTATTCTAGTCCCTTGAATTTGGATATCTTCTCTAATCTTCTTGATCAGCGGTTCCAACGTCAGAATAAAAAGTAAGGGGGAAAGCGGACACCCTTGTCTAGTACCTTGCTCTATCTCTATTGAATCAGACATTACTCCATTGAAGCTCACCTTTGCTATTTGCTTTGAGTAAACCGCTTCAACCATTCTACAGTACCTTTCACCACAGCCAATCGCCGCCAGTGTCATCTTTATGAAGTTCCAATTGACGTTGTCGAAGGCTTTTTCAGCATCTACCAGGATAGCAGCAAATTCTTTATCTGGGTGGTCCCTATAATATTCAATCACATTCAGGAGTAGCCTCACATTCTGGTTCATTAATCGTCCTGGAACAAAACCAGCTTGATCTTCATGGATTAAACTAGCAACTACTTTCTTCAATCGATTTGCTAATATTGCAGCATAGATCTTGTAGTCACTGTTCAGAAGTGAGATTGGTCTATAATTTTTAATTTCTGATGGGTCAGTGCCTTCTTTATGGATAAGTGTAATTAAAGCTTCTTTCCAGGAGTCTGGAATCTCACCTGTATTATAAACATTCTCAACTACCCTCTTGAAGGGCAGCAATAGTAAGTCTTCAAAGGCTCTGAAAAACTCGATTGGAAGTCCATCCGGACCTGGAGTCCTACAGTAGGTCCTACAGTAGTCCAATCTTGAGGTGACCATTGCATGGATCACTGTTGCGAGGTCCCGGTGCTCAAGGAAACAGTACCTGGTAATAAGGATCACCGCCAGAATAAACCTGGAATGTATTCCCATAATGCTTTTAGACAAGGAAAGATGCTGAGGGACTGTGGGAGTAAGGTCAGGAGGCTTGGTCATGCAAGGAACCTCCAACCCCCTCCCGAAGTCATGTAGATGGGACTGCACCAAGCGCATTTTCTTTACAATTTGAAAGGAGGAGACCCTGATGTCGCTGTGCTAACAGGCACAAAGGAGTATGTATATAAAAAAAATGAAGAACCGCAGGTATAGGTAGAAATAAAAACTATGTTAGATAGATGAGTGGTATTTAGTAACCTGAGTCGAGGGCAGACTGCCTGCCAGATCCACCATGTATTTAGCCTTCATATGTAATGTGTGTACATTTTGCATGAATAATTTTGATGCTTCTGGTTGACTGATTTAGTAAGCACCCTCCTATTTCATGTCAGGGTCTCCTGGGAATGAAAAGGGGGGAGGAGCGGGCCTTCCCTGGCATGTTACTGGTTAGAATTCGGTCCGCGTAGGATTTGGGAGCCCCTGTCGAATCGAGACCCACGTGGGCCCCGATCAATGGCGGGGAAAAATGAAAGAATACAGGCTTGCATTGCCGAGACTCAGCCTTACACTGGGAAGTCCCTTTTGGTTTATAATGTATATGGGTATGTTGCACCAGCACCAGAAGAAGGTTGGGAAACTGAGGGAACCTTGTAAAATTGGGTTTAAGAGTTGTGTCTTTCAATGAATAAGCTAGGAGTAAATTTTTGTGCTCTTCCAACAATGTACCCATGATGCTCTAGTCCATTTTAGCATATTAGGGGTCTCTTGCCCTATCAGAGTTTTCTCTCATGTCTGTGTATAATTGTTAAGCAAGACTCCGTGCTGTTCAGGAAGGAATGCAGCCCAGCTTTACTGATGAGCTTTGAAGCCTTAAAAACTGGGTTTCCCCTAAAGGCTATTCTTTCTCTGAAAATGAGCTAATCTTTGAGTCTGCTTTATGGCGCCTGAATTCTGTCTCTCAGCGTGGTTTCACCCATTCCCCCCTCCAGCGCCTCCACCCAAACAGGATGCATAATAACATGGGAACTGCGGGTACGTATGACTCTCACTCTGATCTTCTGCTACTTGCCAATTGTCCCTTCCTCCAGCCTATCACCTCTGCCTTGCTAACTTCAATCAAATGCATAATTTGATTGATCCTACCCTTAAGGGTCTTGCCGAGTGTCAGCCAAAAACCGGTAACAAATCATTCAATCGTTCCAAGCTTATCAACCTAGCAAAATGTGTGAAGTTTCCCAACATTGCGATTCAATATAGCCATCAATGGAACATCAAAGCCCCTTGGTAACTGACGACCCCCATCCGTCGAACCCCTATATAGAGTGGGTCAAAAACCCACCTCGGTGTGCATTATGTAGGGTGCCATTTGCAGTCTGTACCACCCATTACTCCTGTAATTGGGTCTATAGGGCGCATTACGCTGGTCATTCGCGTTACTCTCTGTATACTTTCCTTTGAACGGACGTCTCCTCTTCTGGATCAGGTGAATATTATCCGCTTCAACAACCCTTGAATTCCTCTATTGATAACCTCTATTTTCTTAGTCTCTTGATTGCTTGTACAAAGATCTGTGTGTGTATGTAAATCCTTTTGCTACATATCCTAAGTAAACACTATAAAACATAATTGCTTGGACTATTCTTGGCTGAAAACTCGAACTCCGTATTATTGAAAGCAAAGATCCTCGCTCCTAAGTTCGCTCTACCAAGTCTCTAAGCTAATTTCCCCATTAAAAATAACAGACTTAAAAGCATTGCCATTGTGCTGGGAAATATAATCTCCCTGCCATTTCACCCAGCTTTTGCCCACCACCACCCAGCTGAGCAGCAGCAGCAGAGGTTAAATAGGATATGAGGTTTCCTTCCCAAAGTGGGAGACGAAGGATCCGTGTCTGTGCCTGCTCTTGGCAGTGACCACAAAGTGTTGTGGAAGCGTCATGAGGACCCTTTCTGCTTGACACCCCTCCCCACTCGACCTTCCTTTTCTGACATCAGCAAAGCATTTGGGGGAATTATGCAGCATGCCAGTCAATAGTGGTGGTTTATAACCAGCAAAGTTCACCTTTGGAGGTGCCTTCAGGAACAGGGAGGCTGTTCCCCCTAACCCCCCCCCCCCAATTTGACACAGAGAGAAGGCAGCTCCACACATCCAGATACATTAATCAGCCTGCAACACATGAGACTCAATTCAGATTTTGTTTCCTAATTGCATATGTAAATCAGCCATGCTTCCCCTTCTCACTGAAATAAATAGCCAAATTCCCTTTAGTTTCAAAGATCAAGAGCTGAGTGAAAGAACTCATTCAGCTTGCAAAACAATACAGCAGAGGAAATGATATCTCCCTTTGTTGCATTCCCCCCCCCCACCACGCACAAAAGCAACCAGATATTTCAAAGTGACCTTTATTTTCTACTGACTCTAAAATGAACAACAAAGCAAACCATCCATTGCCAGAAATAGGAGCCATAACTTAATACAAGTGCAGGTTGTAGAAAAGAAAAGGCCCAGATTTTTTTATTGTGGTGCTTTCCGATCTTGAACAGGTGACTATCTTCAGGTCTGCATTTATCCTGCCGAGAAAAGGCTACTGTTCAGGCCAGCTGGTGAGCAGGCTGAGCTACTCTATGTAGCAGAGAAGAAAGTGAGCATCATGTTGGTTCTTATATTTGAAAGCAGAAAAGACTGTTTGCTTTTATGTCTTGAAAATCAACACCTAACTCTGTGGAAAATCAGTGAGTAGAGAGGTAGTAGGTAATCTGTAAATTGTCTTAGAGATTCTTACATCTTCCCTCAGCACCCTAGACCAACACAAGCAATTCCATTAGTCTCCTCCTGGGCTAGTCTCTGACCCAGAATTTCTGAGGCGCAAAATGATGTCAAATAATGGCTCAGTTGGATGGCCTAATTGTTGTCATTTTACCCTATGTTGATTGATTGGCTAGAATCAACCATGTGAACTACCCAGGAAGATCTGCCCTCATTCTAAATTAGCTTCATTTGCCCTTAGTGATGTCAACACGACATTAAATCTGATTTGTTATTTAGCCTCCTGACCTCATCGTATCCACCCAGCCTAGTTCTTACTTCCTGGGTCACCATGGGTAGTTCACACTGGAGGTAATCAGGTTGCCAATCTTCAGGTAGGCATGGTGATCTCCCCAAACTGCAACTCACCTCTAGACTTCAGATAGCAGTTCTCCCGGAGAAAAGGGTGGCTTAGGAAGGTGGACTCTGTCCCACTGAGCTTCCTCCCTTTCCCAAACCCTGCTCTCCCTGGGCTCAACCCCCAAATCTCCAGGAATTTCCCAGCTTGAATTTGGCAGCTTTAGGAGGTACTGATGGCTACCCTACAACAAAAAAGCAAAACTTTGGCAAACTAAATTATTTGAAGAAGCAACGGGAGGGTTTTATTTCCCAGTGGACCTAATCCTCCCTTGCATCAAGCAATGAAAGCACAAGAGCAGTCACTTGGGAAGGATCCATAGGTTGATTGGTATCGGCTGTTGCAAATAATTCACTTTCTGGAGATCTTAGAAAATCCAGCAGGTGAATTTTCAGAGCAGCCCCATCTCCAGTGATATCTGGATCCAGTTATACCTGGATCCAGGTGCTCCTTCTGTGTCTATTTTCATTTCATTCATATCTTGTGATTCCTGCTCATTGTGGAATAACGGATCCTTTTATCTTTCCAATGTTCCTGTGGATTAGGCTGGAAGAGAGACAGTGACTAGCTCATAGTCACACAGTGGGATTCATAATATGGGGATTTGAGCGTAGACCTCCAACTTCAACACACCAGCTACATCACGACAGGTCCTCTAAATGGGACCCTACCTGAACACTTCTACTCCTGCTGTTATTAATGACACTCTGATCCCTAACTACTATACCTCTCTTCCCAGTTTCACACACTTGGGTATTTCCAGTAAAGGGGAGAAAAAGCCTTGGTGTCTCTTTCAGAGCAATAGGGAGTGTGCTCACATTCTGCAAAACTCTCCTTTCACAGTGATGATTGGGGCTCAGACGCTAGGTGCTCGAACTGCTGCGCCTCAAATTACTTCTAACCACAGAGGTTCAGCATTTAATACTCGTGATTTGGGGCTGTAGTAAGAGATGAAATATAAATCAAATGGGTGAGATGGGAAGCTGACTGAAGACCAAGTTAAAGTTTTATATCACTGCACATCGAGGGGATTATTGCTGAATGAAACTCCCTTCTCCAGTTTAGACTTGTGTAGGAATTGAATTTTGGTTGTTCAGTTGTGCTCTGCATTCTAATCGCTACATCAGTAGTAAATTGATGAACTTTTTAGTGCTCACAGGTAGCAAAACTAGAAAGAGAGCTGCAGCACAGGGGTGGATGGGGAAAAGAAAACCTTTTGGGGCTGATCCAGCGGGAAATGGCAGGTTTGATATCTTTTTTGCCAGTCAAAGGATTGTTTTAATACCCTGTTGGTCAGAGAAATAACCTTAAACAAATAGATCACTTGTATGTACTTAGTAATGCCTGTGCTTTTACGAGATTTACTACCTGGTGGGATTGCCTGTACAAATTTCACAGTCGTCCCAGAGCGGTTTTGGGAAGAGGACATTTTCACTCTGCATACCATTGCAAGTGCCTTTGGTGACGAGCTATGAATTAATCATACCTCCAGGTGCTGGGGGAGGGTCATGGTAGGAGAAACCCTGTTGCAGTGACTTGGACAGTGTCAGTAAGCCGTTCACAGCACCTGGCCATTTTTTGTGGAATGAGGAAGGGTTAGAGCAAATAGTGGCTACTGGTGGAGAGAGGAAATGGCTTTCTATGCTTCACAGAGCTGCTCACAATATCTGGGGAACAAAACAACAGGAAGAGGGGAGTAGGTCCCCTGCTTTTCATGTAAAATTTCTTATGTTCAAAGGCCCAGGGTCCTAGAGAGCCACTTTCAGTCACAGTAGACAATATAGACCTTGCTAGACTAGTGGTTTGACTTGGTATAAGGCAACTTAATGGCTCATGTATGTTTCTAAATTGCCATTTAGGTTTATGAACCTTAGAGGACTTATAGTTCCCATGTAGAGTGGTCATCAATTAAATTTATTATCTCATGTGCAGGTCCTGTCTCTACTCACTTCACTATTTCTGTCATCCCAAGTAGTTTTTTTTTTTAAAGCCTACAGTCTATTCTCTGTATGCATCTGAATAAGAAATTTCACATTTTGTTCTGCTATTAGTGAGCTTAACATTTACTTAATGAACTTCAGCTCCAGCTTTCTTAGACTCACGGACAAATCAACCCTTAACCACAAATGCATTTTGATTTCAGCTTGTGCTTCATTTTCCTTGTTAGGTTTAAATGGCTGGCCCTGAACAGGCAAACCAAACCAGCCAAAAGTCCAGTAAACGTTCAGGGAAGGCACATGAGCTCTGCATAGGTCCACGTCCCATGCTGAATTTTGAGTTGTTAGCAGGTTCGTGCCCATTCCTATTCTCAGCAATAGTTAGAAAACAACTGTATTAATCTTCGTAGCCTGATAGGAGATAGTGCTAATAATGCTGCCTCATCAGCATACAATAAAATGTGTACTTCTAGGGCTCCAAGTGTTGGTGTAGCAGGAAGAGCCCGCTCTATCTATCAAGGCAGGTGTCCGTAACAAAGGAGGCTTGAGGCAAGATCAGGAAAAACAGCTAGGATTTATTTGATACACACGTGTGGTCTCAGACCAAAGATGGGCGTCTGAGCAAAGAACATTCGGGCGCACAGACTTTATATAGCATTACACATTTGCATTAAAAGCAGCTTACACACAATATTACTGCATATCATACCGAAGAGTTTCGAAGCTGCTTGCCTTTTACTTAGTTCCCTTTTGGCGTGCAACTCCAAGCGAAAACCCCCTTTTGCTCAACCGCAAGCTGTTCCGCTTCTGTTAACCTTCTCTTAAGCCATTTGCATTAGTACTATTTTGCACACTTAGGCCTTTTGCTGCGTCCAGCTTCCTTTACCGCCCGCTGACCCCCAAACTGAAGCCTCTGTTACAATATAGCATAGTAAGGTTATATAGTAAGCCATGGTAGGCCTGCAATGCACTCTATCAGCCAAGCATGTCTAGGCATGCCTCATTAAGCACACCTCCATTGAGCTGCTTATCCTTACATATTCTTCTCCCATTTAGTTCCATCCCATTCCCAGCCTAGTCCCTCTTCATTCCCCTCTTTCAAGCTGAGCTTGACCTTTCCTGGCTGGGCCTGACCGGTAATAACTGGTAGGCAACAAATACATTCACAAGCCATCGTACACATACTAAAATCAACCCCAGGAAAACAAGGACTCTCTTTCATAGCCAAGACATAGCTTAGATAATGTGGTGCAAGAGGACAACCATATGAACAAGCCTGACCTCCAACCTCACACCATCCAAGCCAATTACAGGTTTTTCACATGATCAGCTGGTGGCTCCTTTGATGGCTTCTTCTTGTGACGGCAGCTCGTTGCCTGTGGACCCCACCGTTGCCGGTAAGCAGGGCTCAGAGGTTGATCTGTGGGTGTGACAGCCGCTCCCACCGGTACAGCCTGATCCTGGATCTAAACAGGAAATGGAATAGAGGAACCGACTGCGCCTGGGGGAACTCACTCAAAATGAGTCCAGGTCGGATTCTTATACATAAGATGGTAGACCCATGGAAAGGAGTCTCCAACACGCGTTTAAACATGGCACATATAGCTTGTTAACAACTGAATCCATTAAACCCATGTAATTAAACATGAATATTCTTGCTCAAAACCTTTAATTTCCGACCCTTCCCTGGGCAAGCATATCAGCCTGAACAAGGCGCTGGGCAATGTGCCAGGCTAAAACTAGCTTTCTGACACATCCCAACTCCCTAATTCTCCCTAGGGACCAATATCCTCTCTCTTCCTCTTCTGGGGCTAATACCTTAGAGGCTTTCTTAATTCTGATGGAAAAGACCTCACTCCAATACTTTGAGTAAACACACAAAAACTCAGGGGTACCAGTGAGCTGGGCAGTTCAATAAAATCACTATCAAAACTTAAATGGGGTGGTTGCTACATGCTGTACCCCAAAGGCCAATTCAGGCTCTGTCTTGGGTTATTTCTGGCACAGGACACACATCCGGTCACAGCTGTAGCACACTGTCTACCACAGCTGACTCAAGGCTTATTCCAGCAAGCTTCTAGTTGCTCCTTTCAGCAGCTTGCGGTGAGACACTTGGCCAAAGAATAACTTCCTCTTTCTGCTGCCTTACGCTTCTCTTCTACTTTCGCAATCTTGACAGATTATTTCAAAAACATCTAGCAGGCACTTTTAAAATATTTTTGCTCTTGCTTCTGCCATGTAAATCATTCTTCTTATTAAACCGGGCTTTTAGGCACAGGGGGTCAACGGAAATGTGGAATTGGTGCAGACGCTTGCTCTGGCTTCAGCTGCTACTTCAAGTGTTCTAGTCAGGGCAATTGGCTCTGCCCTCGCAGGATGATCACAGCATATCCTGCCTGGTGCACTCCACTTGGTACTGAATTCCAACTCCAGTCTTACACTCTCAGGAAGGAGGAGGGTGGCAGCCTCGCTGACATCGGTAGCCCTAGACCAGAGCCTTAACAACAGTCTTTACCTTCTTTAAGGTCTAACATTACTCAGTGTCTTACTTCAAAGGGCCCTTGCTCACCCCTCTTTGGGGCTTTCTTCCTTTGGGGGGCTTCTGCAGGCACACACCATGTTCTGGCACTGGGCCAGCTGCTTCTTCCGTGCTTCTACTGTTTCCTGGCCATCTCTCTCTGGTGCAATCCCGGCTTCAGCCTTCAGGCACGACACTTCCTTGATGCCAGTCAGTTCTCCTTTCTTTTGGATCTGGTCGACCTGCTCTCTGCTGGGCAGCATTTCTTTCGGCTTGGCCTTCTTGTGGACACCCAGGAGCTCAGACACTTCATACATCAGGACCTTCAGATGATTCTCCGCCTCTCCATCTGGGCTTGGCTGTCTCTGACCGCTCCGCTTCCGGGTCTTCGAGGCTCCTTTCCCAGCTGTGAGGCTCTCTTGTGCGTCTTTGAACTCCAGGGCCTCATTCAGCTTTTTAAACATGATGAATCGGTCCCATCCTTTGATCTCGAGGTTGTAGGTGTCCTCGGCGCCGCTGGAGGTTCCCGCAGTGGGCCTCTCCATCTGGACCCGCATCTTCGCCAGGGTATTTTCTTTTTATCTTTTGCTGCAACAGCACAGGAAAAACTTATTTAGGAAACACTCCAGCCCACTGCTTCCCCTGCAGGCCTTTTCACTTCTCGGGCCAGCTATTTGGCTGGATGCCCTCAGCCTTCCGTCTTCTGGCTGAACGGCAACTCTCCAACCTCCTTCAGGCTCGACTCAGCTTCCTGCCACTCGGAGCCGCAAAGGCCGCAAAGGCTGAGCACCTGTGACTTCGTGGTCGGTGGGCGAATGGATTCGGTGGGCTCTACACAAGCGCTCCAAAGAGGCAGCTGGCTTCTGGAGGATTTTCTACTTATTTCACACGGATTAATGGGTTTCATGTCTGCCGGTGGAGCCTGCCGGTATTTGCTTAATAGGCAGATGGGAGCCTGGATCTGCCGGAGGGGCATCACATGGCTGTACCGGGATTTCTTCTGAGAAGGTAAGATGGCCAGGGGCAAGGGACTCGGTTCAGGAAAACTTCTCTCTGGGAGAGCCCATAGATTTGGAACTCCTTGGTTCCAACCGATGCAGGGAGCGAGGGTGAAGTCTAGGTGGCAGAAGGAAGAAGCTGGGAGCTTTGTGTTGGGCTTAAGAGACCAGCTCCCTGCAAGGGGCAACAGAGACACCGCTCTGTGTTCTATCATCCGATTCCCGGGGGTATGCCTTGCCCTGAGACTGAGATGCCTGTCCAGGAATAGTGTACTTTGCAACCATATAGATGGTCTGGAACCCAGATAACAAACAACATAACTTCGGTCCCATGACCCTCCGATGATTGAACCACACTACATCTTTATTACAATCATCATATTATTAAAGGACAAAGAGAGAACCGGGAGGGTCTTCCCATATATGGCATTGATGTTAAGGCGAGCCAGGGCACGCCTCTCTTCTCATACAGTTTCTTACACAGAATAATATAACAAATATCAAACAATCACCTGCTCTTTCAGCTAGCCACATATGCAATGTTACCTACAGCAAACAGTTATTTGTTACTTCTACACCTCCTGCCCAAGTCATTTCATTTAAGGGCCGTTCACACATTTTACATCTGGGTGGGGCCTCAAAACTGTAACTTCTCAGTCTCTCAAGCTGGATGTGGCTGAGTTTATTCCAAGAAGGTCTGCATGAGATTTTGCCAATCATTAATACATTGGTTGTTGCTACTCCTGCAGTTGGAGGCTCTATTCTCCAAAACCAAAAAGGTCGGTGTTTGGCATAGTTCTAGGTGGTTTTGACCACAGCTTATTCAGAATATCCAATTTGGGTTCTCATGATCCCGCTCCAAGATGCCGTTTACTGAACCGGAAAGCCGTGGCTCAGCCCGTTCTTGGGACTGTCTCCCGGAAATTCTCCCGGGGTGCTTTTATTTCATCAAGCCACCTGTCATAACATCAGGGGGGGGGGGGTGTTTTCCTTTTTGCTAGCTAGATAACCACACTCACACTTCCTGTTTTTCCCTTCTTCAAGCAAGGCAGCGCCAACCTTACGCAACCCCACAGAAATATTTCACACTATTTGAAGCGGCTGTTACACTGCCTTGCAAACAGCCCTCTCTGTTCCTCTTGGCCCAATCCGTTCTGCTCTCCATCTTTGACCCACTAATAGTCAATTGTTATTTTTGACCCTTAATTAGCACCCTAATTAATGTCCACGGTGCTTTTATCACTGTGATGACATCAGCTACTATGTACCATATGCAATCAGTGCATTTTGGAAAAAATTTCAAGATTTATGTAATCTTTTTCCCCCCAGCATTTTATTGTGGGTCAGAGCATACCTGATCGTCACACCCCAAGTATGTGACATCTTGAAATCTATACACGGTTCTCTCTCCCGCACAGTGATATATGAACTTGTAAATTAAAGCTTGAGCCATCTGCTGACCTCTTCTAGTAATGGTTACACAAGCAGAGGGGCAGAAGCTGCTGTGGCCCATACTAGGGCCACCATTGATCATACCAGGAGATAGATGGCATTTTATTCCCAGGGTCCCAACATTCTGGACCTGGGTCACCTCTGGGGTGAGAACCAGCTATAAATGTACAATTCTGCTCCCTGAAATCTAGTAGTTCCAGGAGCCAATCCCGTGGTAGTGGCCAATTCACTATCAAACCACGAGGTGGGACCTTGGGAGCTCCCATCAGTAGCCTCCCAGATCTTCCAAGACTTTGATTTAATTCTTTTATCCGTGGCACAAAACTTGGCTTTTAATCTATACTGATTCCATGAAGGGTCAAGGATCCACCCAGACCCTGCAATGAAATCAAGTGTCTGGGGTATTTTGATTCTAGTGGTGTTTCACCAAATATACATAAACCCGTATGTGTACACCACTTCCCTTTCCAAATAACTATTTCTCTGATTCGCCCCGGGGTGGGCCATGCCCCCGAGACAACTTCTAGGCGCTGCCGTGGGGTCCAGTGTGGGGGTTCGGGATCACCCAGAGTCCACACGTAGCTTCCTCTGGCTTAATTATATAAGGTGAGTTGGGATCCCAGGGGCACTGGTGGCATCGATACCGTCCCCAAAACTGAGGATCTGGGGCCCACTGGGCTGGAACTGACCCTCTTATTCCAAACGGAGAGGGAATCCCTTCTTCATTAGTCTGTAAAAACCACAAGACTTTCTGGGGTGTCTGCGGTCTTTCAGGATTTCCCCACCTAATATCACCACTGGATATACCCCAAAAATACGGGGTCCATACCAAGTCCCCTTTCTTCTTAAAATCTATATTCCATTCCACATTCCTCCCAACTCCCCTACCTTTGAACAATTTAATTTGTATAATTAAATGCTCACACACTGGACCTGACAAATAAACTCTTCCCCGCATTTATTCTTATCCTATTTTTTTTTTAACTGCCACCAAATATGATGGGCCCTTCCCCGTGGCTGGGCACTACTGCTGGGGCTATGGGCAGCAGCTGGTGCGGCGGTTTGCTATGTGACCTGCCTAACACAAATGCGAGCACCCGGTCCCCCTCTTAGGAAACACCACCGGGCCCAACAACCGCCCTCCTTCCCAGCAGAAGCCGTGGCTCGGCGCTTGATCAACCAAGCCATGGTGCCGTTACAGGCTGCTTGCCACAACTGAATGGCATGATTTTCACAAAGTCAATAAAGCGTCCTCTTACCCACCACTTGACAGACAACTAAAACACACGAACAGGGAGGGGTGACATATAGGGGACCCTATTAACTCGCTTCTCTGCGGTCCCCGCTTACCGCACTCGCGTGGGCAAGGAACAAGGTACTGGCAGATCCACTATTGCTCCGATACCAGGTATCGTCTCAGACACGCATCATGCACTCCACAAGCACACCAGACAGACTTGTTACTGTAAAAGGTTACTTCTGTATTGCTTATTCCCCCCCCTTTTTTTTTTTTTTGATATAGCACCCCCGTCACTGCAGCGGTGCTAATTGTTTTCCAAACACAGCTTTGTATCGCCGTGGGAGCGCAATGGAGCTCCAATGAGGGCACACCAAACGTGTCCCTCCCAAGCAGACACAGTTAGAAGGCTGCAGCTGGAAGCGGCACTCCCTCAGGGCCCCTTTCCTCCGTGCTGGAGGCGGCACTCCCTTCCGTCCCTGTTTATCAGGGTTCTATGAGGGCCCCTCTCTTCCCAATCTGCAGGGTTCTGCGGGTGCTGCTGCGCGGTGATCAGTCGCGCCTTCCCTCCGAGACGGGGCCCACGCCACGCCGTCTCATATGGAGGGGCTTCCACCAAAATGCCCACCCTAGGGCTCCTAAAGCTTTGTGCACAAGGTTCTATACTTACAATCCGGAGTCTTCCAAATTAAAGCTGGTTCCTGTTGCCTGTTCAGGTCCGGTTAGTCCACGGCAGGGTCGACTGAAGACGGGACGGGCAGAAAAACGGTCAGCCAGAAAGAAGGCCGGGAGCTCCAACCGTGGTCTGGGCCTCCCGCCAGCAGCCGGGCCCCACCGGGCTAAGCAGCCGGGGTCCCAAAGCCCCAGCATATCCGAGTCACGGCACCAAGTTTTATGTAGCAGGAAGAGCCCGCTCTATCTATCAAGGCAGGTGTCCGTAACAAAGGAGGCTTGAGGCAAGATCAGGAAAAACAGCTAGGATTTATTTGATACACACGTGTGGTCTCAGACCAAAGATGGGCGTCTGAGCAAAGAACATTCGGGCGCACAGACTTTATATAGCATTACACATTTGCATTAAAAGCAGCTTACACACAATATTACTGCATATCATACCGAAGAGTTTCGAAGCTGCTTGCCTTTTACTTAGTTCCCTTTTGGCGTGCAACTCCAAGCGAAAACCCCCTTTTGCTCAACCGCAAGCTGTTCCGCTTCTGTTAACCTTCGGTCTCTTAAGCCATTTGCATTAGTACTATTTTGCACACTTAGGCCTTTTGCTGCGTCCAGCTTCCTTTACCGCCCGCTGACCCCCAAACTGAAGCCTCTGTTACAATATAGCATAGTAAGGTTATATAGTAAGCCATGGTAGGCCTGCAATGCACTCTATCAGCCAAGCATGTCTAGGCATGCCTCATTAAGCACACCTCCATTGAGCTGCTTATCCTTACATATTCTTCTCCCATTTAGTTCCATCCCATTCCCAGCCTAGTCCCTCTTCATTGGCAAGTGAAATATGTCTTTGGCTGTATCATGTGTGACTTAGTCTTTAATCTCCTCCATTAATGTGATGACTTGTTTATGAACTCTTCATTCACATGTATCTTGTTTGCAGATTATAATTCTCTGGGGAAGGACTAGGGTTGCCAAGTCCAATTCAAGAAATATCTGGGGACTTTGGGGGTGGAGCCAGGAGACATTAGGGGTGGAGCCAAGATCAAGGCTGTGACAAGCATAATTGAATACCAAAGGGATGGCCATCACATTTTAAGGGACGGCACACCTTTTCAACACCTTCCTTCCATAGGAAATAATGAAGGATAGGGGCACCTTCTTTTGGAGCTCATAGAATTGGACCCCCTGGTCCAATCTTTTTGAAACTTGGGGGGTATTTTGGGGAGAGGCATTAGATGGTATCCTGAAAATATGATGCCTCTACCCCAGAAAACAGCACCCCCAGAACCCCAGATACCCATGGATCAATTCTCCATGATTTTCTATGGGAATAAATCTCCCTAGGGAATAACAGAGTTCCCAGCAGACATTTCCCTCCCCTCCCCCCGCTTTCTGACGACCCTGAAGCGGGGGGAGGGCCTCCAAACCAGGGGATCCCCTGCCCCCACCTGGGGATTGGCAACCCTAGGAAGGACATTTTTATTTATTTATTCAATTTATATCCCATTCTCCCCACAAACGGGTTTAGGACAGGTTAGTCAAATAAATTTTGACAATACAACAGTATCATATTTATCATATAAAATCAGAAAGTGAAAAACTGAAGTGGTGTGAGAAACCAACATGAGGCATTGCCTTGGTAATGATGCTATGATGTACCCTCTTGAATGGTGCTGATAGTGGTTGGCTGCTGACCCAAAGGCCGGGACTACTTGTAGGGGAGGCCAATAGCTGGAAGAATTTGGATTCCAGCTGCCTGAACTAAAAGCTCAGTGGAACAGCTCTGTCTTGCAGCCCTTGTAATAGATCCTATAGGGCCCTGATCTCATTTGGAAGCTTGTTCCACCAGGCTGGGGTCAGGGGTGAAAAGGCCTTGGTTGAGGCTAGGGACAAAGAGTGCAAGGCCTTGACCCTGGTTGAGGCTATGGACAATGAGAAGATGTTGATCAATTGAGTGCAAGGCCTTGACCCTGGTTGAGGCTATGGACAATGAGAAGATGTTGTTCAATTGAGTGCAAGGCCTTGACCCTGGTTGAGGCTATGGACAATGAGAAGACGTTGATTAATTGAGTGCAAGGCCTTGACCCTGGTTGAAGCTATGGACAATGAGAAGACGTTGATCAATTGAGTGCAAGGCCTTGACCCTGGTTGAGGCTATGGACAATGAGAAGATGTTGTTCAATTGAGTGCAAGGCCTTGACCCTGGTTGAGGCTATGGACAATGAGAAGATGTTGATCAATTGAGTGCAAGGCCTTGACCTTGGTTGAGGCTGTGGACAATGAGAAGATGTTGATCAATTGAGTGCAAGGCTCTATGGGGCATATATGAGAGATGGTCCCAGAGATATGCAGGTCCCTGGCCACATAGGGCTTTGTCAATCAACATTAAAACCTTGAACTGGATCCAGTACTCTATAGGTAGCCAGTGCAGTTGGCAGAGCACTGGCTGAATGCGAGCCCACACAGGCATTGCTGTCAACATACACGCCACCACATTCTGCACCAATGAAAAAAACCAGGAACAAGGAGAAAGACTAAACAACCAGAAAACACCAGATATCTCCCTTGTACAATGAAAACAATGCACTTAATATCACCAACACATTAAAAAAAATCCAGCTAAAAATACAACATTGCAATGGCTAGAGGTAACAACATACATTTACCTCTAGCCATTGCAAAGTTATTGTATTTTTAACTGGATAGTGATGTGTCTACCTTGTCGTTGTGTTACCTTTATGCACTTAGGTTATTTATATGTGCATCTCTTGACAAAGATATTTATCGAAACGGGAAGGATAATGATCGAAATTCTGTTGAGAACATTTTATGCACATTTGGAGAATTTATATTCATATCACTTTGGAGTGTTGAACAAGTCTTTACATAGTCCTTGAAAGCCTGGAACTGTAATGGAACTTGGTAGTTTGGTTTATGTTATTCTTGCTATTGTATTTATTGGCAACAGTGTGTGTGCTACAACATTTTGATTTTTTTCTCATAAGTATTACTAGTGTTCTGTGTATTTTTTTTAATGTGTTGATGATATTAAGTTCATTGTTTTCATTGTACAGGGGAGATATCTGATGTTTTCTGGTTGTTTAGTCTTTCTCCCTGTCCCTGTTTTTTTTCATTGGTGTTTTCTGGCCACATTCTGCACCAGCTGCAGTTTCAGGGCAGCCCTGTGTAGACTAATTTACCATAATCTAATCTGGACGTGACCATTGCATGGATTACTGTAGCTAAGTACCAGGAAGTGAGATAGGGAACTGGTTTCTTGACCAGTCAAAGATGATAAAAGGCTCACCTAGCAACAGCGGCAACTATGGCACCATGGGAAGGGAGGAATCCAGGATAACCTCAAGACTTTTCATCCGTAGCACTGGCACTAGACATGTAACACCTCTGGGGCAGAGTTCAGTCGACCATCCAACAACAGATAGAGCCGGGTGTCATCAGCAATCTGGTGACAACCCAGCCCATACCCCCGAATCAACTGGCAAGGGTGTGCATGTAGATGTTAAACAGCATTGGGGAGAGGATTACCCTCTGTGACACACCACATTCAAGTGGGCGTCCCTGGGACAATTCCTCCCTAAATGCCACACTCTGTTCCTGACCATATAGAAAGGAGGAGAGCCATTGCTAGGCAGATCCCTGGATCCCAACATTGGCAAGGCAGTGGGTCAAAAGATCTTAATCAACCTGTTGAGTGCTACTGTCAGATCCAAAAGGAACAGCAGTGCTGACTTACCTTGATCCAGATGTCTCCTGAGGTCATCCATGAGAGTGACCAGTGCAGTCTCCCTCCCGTGGCCAGGGTGAAAGCTGGACTGGAGTGGAGTGGATTCAGGATAGCAGCAATATATATATATTTTAAAACTCTGTAGTTTGTCTGCCACCACTCTTTCAGTCATCTTGCCCAGGAATGGTAAGTTCGAAACTAGGCTATAGGTAACAAGGACATAGGGTCCAAGAGTGGACACAAGAGTGGACACACTACCGCCTGCTTTAAACCAGCCGGGAAGGTCCCTAATTATAGGAACAGATTGATAATAGACTTGCCATTTGTTTTAAGAGTCCCCTACTCTGAAATGTTGTCCCCAAGATATAACTTGGCGGGATTTTCAAGAATGGTTTATTATTTTACTGTGTTGTAACGCCTTTATTTTCTTTCCTTTTCAAATGGAAATGTACTTCCTGGCAACTGGCTTTGGGATGTCTACTGATTAAAAGCGGTTAGCGCTTCTTCAGCGTACTTCCTTGGAAGCACATTCCACTGAAATCGTGACTATCAGAGTCTTCCTTTCAGTTATGATGAATGATCCTGCTTTCAGTTTCAACATGCTCATTTACTGATGGTTTTAAATATTAGAATGTCTCAATAGAGGCTACATCTAGTGCCATCAACCAATTAGAGGTGTTAGTTGATTAATCATCTGCCATTTAATTGAATAACCTATTGATTTATAGGGATGTGTTGAGAGAGAATATTTCCTTGTGAATGTTTTCTGCAGCTTCTAAATGTACCTTCTGTCCTTTCACCAATCCTGCTGTTTGGAGACTGTTGGTTAAAAGGGCAAAAATGTCCAGCTGTTCAACAAACTTTTCTCTGAACAGACTTGATATCAAAGGACCACCAAACTGAATGGTTTACAGCAGGGGTCTCCAGCCTTACTAAGCCTATAGACACCGATGGAATTTTGAGGACAAAGTAGTGGGTGCTGTTACAAATGGGTGCCATGTGATAGGGCCAATCACAAAATAACTGCTCAGGGAACAGGTCCAAACACAAACGTTAGGACGTTCAGCCAGATCTTAAGAACTCCAATCCAAGATTCTTCCTATGACAGAGGTAGTTGTTTCCAGGGCTTTTTTTACACAGGAACACAGTTCCAGATGACTTGATATCTGGGGGTGTGGCATAATTTGCAAATGAGCTCCTGCTGGGCTTTTTCTAAAAAAATAAAAAAGCTCTGTTGTTTCCTAATAGGTGTTCCTTGAAGACACAAAGGTCATGCATCCTGGGCTCTTCTGAAGCATCTCCTGCTTTTATGAAGTGGAATAAAGCCAGTTTTGGCTTATTTGCTTTAGAGAAGAATCGAGTGGTCACCCAGGAACTAGGCAAAATTGTAACTGAATGTTACTTGGCAAAACCTCACAAGTTCCTGGACTGTTCCTATGGTTGATCATAGCAAATCAAGAATCATAGGATGACATTACAACTTTGCCCACACTCAGATAGACTTCAGCTATAAAGGCATAGGTGAAGCTTTATTGATATGTTACAAGTGTGGACCTTTCTTTTACGGAGGCCTTGCCAGAAGTGAAACTAAGAATTATAGACATAAAGGTCAGAAAAGTGTGGGCTCCCCCCATAGCACATAACAGTTCAAAAGGGAACACATTTCCTTATCTTTTGAGAGGTGAAGGCTATTCTATTCCCAGCCTCCATCTCCAGATGGTGGAGTGGAAGGAGGGGCCCCCACATTCCCAGGCACTACCAATGTCTCCTCCTTTTATAAGCACAGTATGACCTCAGGTCCTCAGGTTCTCCACAAGAAAGAACAAGGACTGGTTTGATGAGAACAATCAAGAGATCCAAGATTTACTGGCGAAAAAGAGATCTGCCTACCAAGCACATCTTGCTCAGCCCTCCTGTCCTGGGAAAAAAGCAACCTTTCGCGCTGCATGTAGCAACCTCCAGCGCAAGCTTCGAGACATTCAGAACGATTGGTGGACCAAGCTTGCAGAGAGAACTCAGCTGTGTGCAGACACTGGTGATTTAAGAGGGTTCTACGAAGCCCTGAAGGCAGTATATGGTCCATCATATCAGGCTCAGAGTCCCTTGCGTAGTGCAGACGGCCAAGTGCTCCTCACAGACAAGGCATCCATACTGAACCGGTGGTCGGAGTATTTTCAGGTTATCTTCAGTGCCAACTGCGTAGTTCAAGATTCAGCAATCCACCTCACCCCACTTCAACCAGTGAAAACAGAGTTGGATGAGATCCCCACCCTAGAAGCGACTGTTAAAGCCATCAAGCAACTGAAAAGTGGCAAGGCAACAGGAGTTGATGGAATTCCACCAGAGATCTGGAAGCATGGGGGCACAGTACTACATAGCTCACTTCACAAAGTACTTGTCACCTGCTGGGAACAAGGCAAATTACCTCAGGACTTTTGCAATGCAATCATCATCACCCTATACAAGAACAAAGGGGAAAAGTCAGACTGCTCCAACTACCGGGGGATAACCCTGCTCTCCATCGCAGGCAAAATCCTTGCCAGAATACTCCTGAACAGACTGGTGCCCACCATTGCAGAAGAACTCCTCCCAGAGAGCCAGTGCGGCTTCAGAGCTAACAGGAGCACCAGCGACATGGTATTTGTTCTCAGGCAGCTCCAAGAGAAATGCAGGGAACAGAACAAGGCTCTGTATGTGACTTTTCTCGACCTTACCAAAGCTTTCGATACCGTTAGCAGGAAAGGCCTGTGGCAAATCTTGGATCGTTTAGGATGTCCCCCAAGGTTCCTCAGCATGATCATCCAGCTACACGAAGACCAGCGAGGCCAAGTCAGACACTGCAACGACCTCTCGGAGCCCTTCCCAATAGGCACAGGTGTAAAGCAAGGCTGCGTTCTCGCGCCAACTTTCTTTACGATCTTCTTTAGCATGATGCTTCAAAGAGCCGCAGTAGATCTAGATGATGACGATGGTGTCTACATCCGCTATCACACCGATGGCAGCCTGTTCAACCTGAGGCGACTAAAGGCCCACTCCAAGACAATGGAAAAACTCATCCGAGAGCTACTGTTTGCTGATGATGCTGCACTCGTCTCCCACTCGGTATCAGCTCTGCAGCATATGACGTCCTGCTTTGCAGAGGCTGCCAAGCTATTCGGCCTAGAAGTTAGTCTGAAGAAGACAGAAGTTCTCCACCAGCCTGCACCCCAGGAAGATTATCACCCTCCCTGCATCACTGTGGGTGAATCAGTTCTGAAGACAGTCCAGCAGTTCAGCTACCTGGGGTGCATCATCTCCTCAGATGCCAAGATCGACAAGGAGATTGACAACAGGCTGGCAAAGGCAAACCGTGCATTTGGCCAACTGCACAAAAGAGTGTGGAGCAACAAGCATCTGAAAAAAGGCACAAAGATCAATGTTTACAAAGCGGTTGTGATGACAACCCTCATCTACAGCTCCGAATCGTGGGTTTTATACCGTCATCACCTGCGACTCCTCGAGCGCTTTCATCAGCGCTGCCTTCGCACCATCCTCAACATCCACTGGAGTGACTTTGTGACCAACACTGAAGTCCTCAAGCGGGCGGAGGTTACCAGCATCGAGGCACTGCTGCTGAAGACGCGGCTGCGCTGGGCAGGGCATATTTCTAGGATGGAAAACCACCGCCTTCCCAAGATTGCCCTGTATGGCGAACTCTCCACCGGCCATCGAAATAGAGGGGCACCAAAGAAGAGGTACAAGGACTCCTTGAAGAAATCCCTTGGCACCTGTCGCATCAACCATCACCAGTGGTCTGACCTAGCCTCAGATCGCAAAGCATGGAGGCACACCATCCACCAGGCTGTCTCTTCCTTTGAGAACGCACGCATAGCTGGTCTTGAGGACAAAAGGAGATTGAGGAAGAATCGCACTGCTACAGCACCTACCCTAAATCAGACTTTTCCCTGCAGCCACTGTGGCCGGACCTGCCTGTCCCGCATTGGTCTTGTCAGCCACCAGTGAGCCTGCAGCAGACGCGGACTATTGCACCCTTCTTAAATCTTCGTTCACGAAGCCAAGCCGAGAGATGACCTCATAACATACTACATAGCAAACAGTAACAGTTACATATAAGACCACTCAGGAATGAATGCATTACAGGAGACATTATGTGGATCCTGACATTCTAACCCCCCCTCCCATATTACCCCCCTCCACCGACTTGGCAGGGTACCATTTATGAAATTTTAATTTTTTGGCATTCATGTGAGGCGCTCTGACCAATTTGTTATCACCTTCAAGAAAGTGTTTCCACTAAATCAGATAATATAGAACACCCTTTTTTAGTTTAGAGTCCAATATTTACTTGACTTCTTGATGTGGTGGTCCATCAGCCATGATGGGAGGAGGGCTGGCCAGTTCAGGTTGCCATTTATCTGGGTCTGGGTCTTTTTTGAGAAAGCTGAAATGAAAAAACAGGATGTACATGTATCAGATATTTAGATAATTCAAGCTCAATGATAATTCAAGATAATTCAAGCTCAACTGTCACACTGTTAATAAGACACACTACTTTAAATGGTCCCAAATACTTTCAGCACCGTTTTTTACTGGGCTGTTCTCCTCTCATAAAACATAAGCAGAGTCCCCAGGCTTGATATTCCAGAGAGAAGTCTTTTTCTTGTCATCATGTTGTTTACAATCTGTTTTAGCCTTTTCCAAAGTTTATTTATTTATTTTTATCCCGCCCTCCCCGCCAAAGGCAGGCTCAGGGCGGCTCACAGGTTAGGGTCAAACAATGACCAAACAAGATAAAACAGCAATAAAACATAAGACATAAAAACAATTATTAAAACATCAATATCAATAGGTGCTAGTGCAATGATTCATACAAACAGTTAGAATTTCAATGATAGCAAATGGCTAGTTGGTCGGTATTAGATGTTCCAAAGAGGACCCAGGGTTGCCATAACAGAAATCCAGAGTTCTTTCATCAACTGGCTCATACCACCATTCTTGTAGATTCCCTCCTCCTTCCTTAGGACCTTCCTCCAAGCCTGGTAATGGCTTGCCCTCGGATTCCTGCACTACTTGAAAAGGGGAAGTTCCAATGGAACTGTGTAGACTGTTATTGTAACAGTATCCAGCATATGGTAGAAAGTCTACCCAATCATTCTGTTGGTAATTGATATGACATCTGAGGAATTGTTCCGGTACTTGCTTAGTCCTTTCTTGTTTGCCCATCTGTCTCTGGATGGTGAGATGAGCTGAGCCTTTGTCCCATGCCAATCAATTTCATAAAGGGCGTTTTTGCACTGACCTTCAAGTGGCGCGACCACCCTCTTCACACCGGAGGATCTGCGCGGATTTCGCACAAGAAGCGCCGGAGCACCCAAAAGAGCCGGCGACTTCCGTCGCGAAACCCACTCAAACGGAAACCGCCAAGAAGCAGGAAAACATTTGAGCGGCTTTTGCGACGGAAGTCGCCGGCTCTTTTGGGTGCTCCGGCGCTTCTTGTGCGAAATCCGCGCAGATCCTCCGGTGTGAAGAGGGTGGTCGCGCCACTTGAAGGTCAGTGCGAAAACGCCCAAACTCTTTCAAGAATTTGCTGCAAACTGGGAACCCTGATCCAAAATTATTTTGTCTAGGAAGGAATGCAAGCGTATTACGTGCTGCATAAACAGTTTGGCTAGCAGATTGGCAGTGGGAACTTGGGCGCAAGGTACAAAATGAGCTTGTTTAGAAAAAATATATATAAAAACACTAATATCATGGTTTTCCCTTTGCTGGGAGGGAGATCTGTGATACTCCATTGAAATCACTGACCATGGATGGAGGGGGGTTTCCCAGGGTTGCAAAAGTCCAGGTAGTTCCTCCCCCCCATTTTTCCTCATTAAACAGGTCACATATTGGGAAATGTCTCTGTGCATACTTGGCCAGTGTCTTTAGATGCAGTGCCTTTACAAATCCAAAATGCCCTGCTTGTCTGCTGTCATGACAGTGTTGTAAAATCTTTCAACTCAGGGTTTTGGGCACATATAATTTATAACATTTGTAGAGGCAGCCATCATCAACAGTGGTGAGAGTATCTTTAAAGTCCAACTCCTCTTCCTCTTCCAATGTGTCTTTGATTTACTCAGTCCAGGGATTGGGGGAGGGTAGCGAAGTTCCTATTGCGATCACTACTGCACCCTCCAACTGGGCAGGTGTAAACAACGTGTCAACAGTTTCTCCCCACTGGCTTTCATGTTGAGGGAGGCATGATGATACATCTGCCAAAAAACTCAACTTCCCCGGAAGATATTTTAGAGTGAATTGGAATTTTGAAAAGAATTCCACCCATCAGTGTTGTTCAGCCTCCCCTCCCCCCCAATCATTGGGGGGAGCAGAGTGCCTCCAAATTTCTGTGATCACTCCATACCTCAAATGGCACTTTGGCAACCTTCAGCCAATGCCGCCAAGTAGAAAGAGCTAATTTTACAGTGGCAGCCTCTTTGACCCATATGGACCAATGCCTGTTTCTGAAAATATGCACAGGGATATAATTCCTTCCTCAGGCCCTCTTGTACAATCACCCTGCCCACGGCCATGTTGCTTGTGTCTACTTGTACAATGAATTTGGATGGCAGAGCTCTGGCTCAGAGGTAAACAGCCTTTTTAGTCTTTCAAAGGCCTACTGACCATCATTAGTCCAGTTCAACCTACCTCCAGGCTTCACTCCCTCTAGCCCTTTCCCCTTAGTTTTTAGTAAGTCCAATAAAGGTAATGTGGTTTGGGCAAAGTTTTTTTTAAATGAAGGGCCAGTAAAAGTTTGCAAATTCTAAGAAGACTTGGCATCTAGTTTAGGGGGGCCTCCCACCTCAATATGTCTTGGACTTTAGCTGGTCCATCCCTAGTCCCTTGTGGGACACTCTGTAACCCAGGAAATCCAACTCTTCCTTGTGGAATTCACATTTAGACAGCTTTGCATACAGCTTGTTCTCATAGAACAGGGGTGGCCAACAGGCTAGTGAGGCAATCTCTTTCCTTACAGAATCCATGCTGAGTCTTCCTCAATAGCTTTTGTTCATAAATGTGCCTACTAATTCTCTCTTTAATAATGGTTTCCACCAATTTACCCAGTATTGATGTCAGATGTTTTTTTGCCTACAACTCCCATCAGCCCCAGCCAGCATGGCCAATGGCTGGGGCTGATGGGAGTTGAAAGGCAAAAAACATCCGGAGAGCTACCGTTGGCCACCCCTGTCATAGAGGTTGCATAAGACTTCCCTCACCAGTTTCAGATATAATGATAAATCATCTGAATAAATCAACATGTTGTCTAAGTAAACCACAACTCCCTTGTATAAAAATTCATGCAAGACTTCATTGATCAAATTCATAAAAATCCGGGAGCCCCCTAAAGCCCGAACCGCATCACCAAGTATTTAACTTGTCCCAGGGGGGTGTTAAAAGCAGTTTTCCACTCATCTTCTGTTGCTGGGGGCACTCAGCTGCAAAGTGGTTGTCAGCTCCACGTCTCAAACACAGTCCTTATTTATCCTCCGCTTCTTCTCCACAGAGGGGGTGCCTCTCTTTGGTTGCTGTTTCTCTCCGCTCTACCTCCTCTGGCCCACCTGATGCTGAAGTCGAAGTAGTTTCACCACTAGCTCACGATCCACCCTAGGAGAGTGGGCAGATTGTCTTGGACCACTGCTTTAGCCACAAGGTCTGGGTTTAGGCTGGCATTATATAATTCAATTTTCACCAACTCCATCCACCTGGAACTCCACAGAAAACTCTTGTATGGACTTGTTCTCCTGTTGCATGCGTTTCAACTTGGTTTGTGCCCTCTCCTCTGTGAGGGGGTCTTCAAACTGCCCTCAGAGCATATGCAAAAAATATCTCACACTTCACAGCTCTGGAGCCCTGGCCTCATACAGGGTGACATACCATTTTGCTGCCCCCCCCCCCCCGAGTCTGGAACTCATGTAACTCACTTGGCTGGCATTGTCTAGGAAAATGTGGTCCCGTTCTCATAAGAACTCTGCTGCTTGCACTGTAAAGTAGCCCAGCTTATCAGGATCCCCATCAAACTTGGCTTTCAGCTTCTGCTGGCCCACTGACTGGAGTGGCGCTTGAGGGTCTGATAGTGGCTTCACATAAAGGGGAGCCTGGCCTTGTTGTTGTGTGACTTGCATAGTTGTGCACAGCATACCTTAGACAAATGTCATGAAATCCATGATTTCATCCCTCCACCATCTCTGTCCAGAGCACTTGCATCGATTCTGCAGGAACTGTCTTTGTCACTTCTCCCTCAGTCTTCCTCCCCTCAAGGAAACTGCCTCCTGGGAACAGGTGGTCTCTGAAGATCTGACTCTGTCACCTTTCCCAGTGAGCTGCATCCCTTCTGGCCAATGCCACTTGAGATGTTCACACCAGTGGGGTCTTCTTGAACCAATCCAATGAACCAGCGTCCCACTGGAGGATGTGGCGTTGGGCTCCCATGCTCTCTTTCATTAAATGCGACAAGTGAGAAAGTCATTGTAATTTTGAGCTGTGCCTTACATATCTGTGAAATCGGGTTCCGTTAAACAGCCATTGCTGGGGAACAGATGTTTTGAAACGCCAAGAAAGATACCTAGGAAGGGCGTTTTTGGCTCCTGTTATCTTGGGGAAGTCCTCAGATATATACTACAAACTACTGAGGTATTTTGGACTTTGCCAATCGTAGGAGGAGTTCCCCACGTATCTTCTTGTACTTCTGTTTATAGTTGTGGATTTTCTCACTTATTGCATTGATGGAGATCTTATTGTGATATATTAGTATCTGGTAGAATCTGGTGACCACCAATCCAGTTATTGTATTGTATATCTGTATCTATGCAACAATTTACTAAGAAATATTAGAAAGAGCATCTACATTGTTGATGGTCAACCCATGTGTGTTTTGCTTTTGTTTTGTTATAGTTATACTGCTTGGATCCTCATGTCTCATCAGTCATAGTTAAAAGGTTTTGCTAATAAGGAAGATACAGGATTGATTGGGTGCTCTGGGCCCTCCCATACAGACCCTTACCTGGGTGGTGGCAGCCAGTAGAAGGCCCTTCCTGGTCCCCTGCTGTGTGACACCCACAAACACCCAAAGTCCATAGCAGAGAGATAGAAGATCAAAAATCAGAGTAGGATAAAGAACCACCGCAGAAGCAAAGCAAAGTCTCAGGCTGGGTAGCACACAGACCACTAGCCCAGAAAACACACCCCAGCCCAGAGAGTTAACCAAAAAAGGAGGGATGGGGTGGAGGTAGAGAATAGGAATCCACAGCAGAAGCCAAGCCCTAGGCTGGGTGGCACGCAGAGCTATGGCCCAGCAAACACACTCCAGCCCAGAGAGTTGATCAAAAAGCAGAGGGGAAGGTGTAGGAATGCAGGCCCTCTTCTGAGGAACCCACAGCAGAAGCAAAGCCTCACTGCTCAGCATGAGCAGAAAGGATGGATGGCACACAGAGCAAAAAGCAATCCCCTGCCCAGGAAAGCTGACCAACTTCCTCCTGTTCACTCTAATTCCAATCCTTTCCAATTTGCTGCAAAACCCAACAAAGGGGGGCTGGGCTGTGCCTTGAGCTTATATGGCTTTCAGATCTCATAGAGACAAATGGGAGCTCTGTAACCGGCAGCCAGCAGTGCCTGTCAAGCTTTGAAGGATCTGTATTGGTGTTTCAAAGGCTTGAGAGAATTCCACCCCCCACTGTTGCCTGGGAGTTTCCTTAGTCAATGCTGGGTCTTGTGGGAAACGTTTCCATTTCCTGGACCACCCTGAACTGCCCAAATTGCCCCCAAAGTTTGGGAAATATTTGGAAAGTATGTATTTCCGCGAAGATTGCATGATGACCCCCGAACCAGCCCAAGATTAGCATGAAGTTTACTTTGTGTACTGGTTTGTGCCCATCTCTAGAAAAGACAGAGTTTAGAGAGAGGAGGGAGCTTGATCAGAATGTGATGCCGTCAAGATGATATTGATGATGATATTGGATTTATATCCCGCCCTCCACTCCAAAGAGTCTCAGAGCGGCTCACAATCTCCTTTCCCTTCCTCCCCCACAACAGACACCCTGTGAGGTGGGTGCGGCTGAGAGGGCTCTCACAGCAGCTGCCCTTTCAAGGGCAACCTCTGCCAGAGCTGTGGCTGACCCAAGGCCATGCTAGCAGGTGCAAGTGGAGGAGTGGGAATCAAACCCGGTTCTCCCAGAAAAGAGTCCGCACACTTAACCACTACACCAAACTGGTTCTCCTAAGTTCACCCTCTGAAGCTCCTCTACAGTCTACATCTCTGTAGATTGGAGATGTAGTTCCAGTAGAATTCCTGTCCCACCTGGAAGTTAGCAACTGTATCTTAAGCACCTTGTGTGTGCGTTTTTTTTCCCTGGCTACTGCCGACCAGATTTGTTAAGCACCTGACAAGCTAAAATGCATGTCCTGGGTCTGGCAGGTACCAGATTGTGTAGATCCATTATAACTGCTGCATGGCACTTATAGTGGTAGATAAAGGCTGCAATTGTGAGCACAGCGCACTTGCTAGGGACTCACTCCCATTGAACTCAGTAAAATACATTTAGGTTTAAACTGCATGAAAGAAGCAGAAGCTCTTATAGCTTCTGTGATGTCTGAGGTTGGCTAAGTGTATTATGCTGTCTGGCTAATATCCATACAAAATAGCCTAAACTGCCCCGTTGCTTCAGTTGGATGTGAAAACCCATCCACATCTGAAGGAGGACTCCAGAGCAAAAGGAGGATGTCTGAGATCTTTTCACCTTTTCCAACTGTGATCAGTTTCCATTAGTTCTGCTAATAAAACACTCCACATAAAATGTCTTCTTAAAAAGCTGAATAGTAGCGACTGAAGAGAAAAAAAAAACAAGGTTGCTGCATCTGAAGAGAGATGGAGCTCTTTGAACTTACAAAGTCCATCCACTCACACTAACCAGGCTCAAACTCCACCAGTACAATCAGCTTCAGCAAGCAATGCTTTCAGTCGAGCTAGCCCCAACATTGCTTTACAAGGGGAAGTTGCTTCCAGTGCTCAAAAAATTAACTATATGTAAGTGGACCATAACTGGTGCAATAGAATGGACACTCCTCCAGGTACCTAGAATTTTTTCATCTAACAGTAATGCTCTTAGGGATGGGCACTGACCAGGACAATGTTATTAGGGTTTGTAGAGTCTTTCGGGATCAAGTGCCGTGTTCTACTGGAGAAAGTTTTCCTTCCAGACGTTTTGTTCTCAGCTGCGGAGAACATCCTCAGTGGCGTTGCAGCCGGAGCAGGCGCTCAGACCTTCTTGGCTGCTGTGCATTGAGTGGGGCCAGGGCTGCTGGAGAGCTGCTATTTCTAGGCTGGAGGGGGTGTGATGAAAGGGCAATTGGTTTGTGGATGTGCCCATTGTTTGGTGGGGCTTCCTGGAAGGATAGTGATAAGGAAACTGGCTGTTGAATGTGACCATTGTTCTGTGTTAATTGCTGGGAGGGTTGGAAGGGGTTTGAAGATAAGGAAGATGGTTGTTGACTGTGCTGATTGTTCTGTGGAATTTGCTGGTTGTTCTGAGACTTTCTGCAATTTATAGTCTGTAGGGTGTTTTGCAGAGCTGGGTACCAAGATTGGTGTATGAAAATGCCTTCTTCCTTTGTCTTAAAATTGTGCTGGTGTTTGTAAATCTCAATAGCTTCTCTGTTCAGGCGGGTATGATAATGTGAGACCGTAGAAAGGACTTCAGTTCTTTCAACGTGGATGACGTGGTCTCCTTCTTGAAGTGCATGTTCAGCTACAGCTGATTTTTCTGGCTGAAACAAGCGACAGTGTCTCTTGTGTTCGGTGAGACGGGTGTTGATACTGTGTTGAGTAGTGCCAATGTAGACTGCACCACAGGAGCAGGGTATTTTGTAGACTCCAGGGGTTGAAAGTGGATCTCTCATATCTTTGGCCGAGTGCAGCATGTGGCGGATCTGTTGTATGGGCTTGAAGACTGTGTCAACATTATGGTGTTTGAGAATTTTGCCAATGCGGTTGGTGACAGATTTTATGTAGGGCAGGAAGGCTGTACCCACATTTGTGTGTGGCTTCAGGACAATGCTGTTTGGTTTGTGGTTTGTGGCTGAACCAAACCGGGAGGTCTGCTCACAAATTGAATCCGTTTGTGGTTTATAACCCTGCACATCCTGTTGAATGGGACTGCAGTCCCTTTAAATGGGGTTTGCAGAAAGCAACCGCTCAGCTGTTTTTCAGGCTGTCTTGTGAAGTCCCTTTAAACTTTAAAACTGCTTTAAAAGGTTGTGGAAGTTCATGACAGTAGACCCAGGGCTTTTTCTGTACCAGGAACTCCTTTGCGTATTAGGCCACACCCCCCCAATGTAGCCAATCCTTCTGGAGCTTACCGTAGGCCTTGTACTTAGAGCTCCGTAAGCTCTTGAAGGATTGGTTACATCAGGGGTGTGTAGCCTAATATGCAAAGGAGTTCCTGCTACAATAAAAGCCCTGGGTAGACCTGTCCCAAACTTCTGTTTGCAAACCACAAACATTACACATTTTGCTTCATGGTTCAGTTCATGCCCATCCATAAATTCTGCTGCTAGCCCCAGTCCTTCATGAGTACACAAAGATGTGTGTTTGTGTATTGCAGAAGGAAAGCTTTGCTTTACTGGGAAAAACCTGCCTGTGTGGAGAAATAATATTACCAGTTTACCTCCGTAATGGTGGGACCTAGAGATGAGCATGAACCTACCTCCGTAATGGTGGGACCTAGAGATGAGCATGAACCTACCTCCGTAATGGTGGGACCTAGAGATGAGCATGAACCTACCTCCATAATGGTGGGACCTAGAGATGAGCATGAACCTACCTCTGTAATGGTGGGACCTAGAGATGAGCATGAACCTACCTCCATAATGGTGGGACCTAGAGATGAGCATGAACTTACCTCTGTAATGGTGGGACCTAGAGATGAGCATGAACCTACCTCCTTAATGGTGGGACCTAGAGATGAGCATGAATTTACCTCTGTAATGGTGGGACCTAGAGATGAGCATGAATTTACCTCTGTAATGGTGGGACCTAGGGATGAGCATGAACCTAGCCATGTTTTGTGCACAAACTGGGCCAATTTGTGGTTTGTTTTGAACTGGTTTGTTGGTTTGCGCCATCCCTGAACTGGAAAATGAACCACCTTTTTTCCTTGTTGGGTATCATAACATAACCAGTTTATTGCATTAGCACATATTGCCATAGCATACAAAAACAGAATACCTCGTACCTTAATACAATAAAATACAATAAAACTCAATTTTAAAAACCAGATATAAAGACGCTTTAGTCAATACTGCAAGGATAATCTTTTGCATGTAAATTATGACAAAACTAAGATTATGGTATTTGCTCGTAGACCAAAATACTATAACTGGAGGTTGGATGGGAAACCAATCGAACAGGTTCCCTTGTTTAAATACTTAGGTGTCACGTTTCATCAGTCATGCTCCTGGGCTGCTCATATAGACCATGCTAGGCATAATATTGAAAAAGCTGCAGTGGGACTATTGCGATTTTATAGAAGAAAAGGCGGCCCAACTGTCGAAATTTACCAAAGAAAATTATTACCGCAGCTGCTCTATGGAGCACCAGTATGGGCCTCTGGAAATCTCCACTCTCTAGAAGTCTCCCAGAATAAATTTACACGTAGGCTTCTTGCGGTTCCTCCTTCAACACCTTCGCCAACGACTAGACTGGAGTTATCTCTCCCTCATGTAAGAACTTTAGTCTATAAATTGGCTATTAATTTCTGGCTGAAGATTATTTTCCATATGACATCGGAACTGTTAATTTTGGCATATGGGGAAATGGATAGATCGTGGCGCAGTTTTATTTTTTTTGTTGGGTATCATTGTGAGTTTGTTTTGTTTTCGCAGTTCATTTTCCCAGACAGCCTGGGAAATTGCAATCAATTCCTAGGCAATGCTGGGGGTGGACTTCTGGGAGCCCTAGAAACACCTATAGCAGTTGTCTGTAGCTTGATTGGTAACTCTGGGAGCCAATCACAGAGTTCCTATTCTGGTCTATGGGAGCAGACACCATGACTCTGCTGCTTCTACTTTGCAGCATGAAGAGAGTAGGGTTAGTTGTCCTGAGAGCTAAAGCTGAGTTTTCCTGGGGGCACCTGCTTTGTGGGGCTGTAACTTGGATGGCGGGTGGAGGAAAGCCTGCTGAAGACTCCTGGTGAGTTTTATACCTCCTGAACCAAACAAACCAATAAACCATAAGCAAGTTCGGTGTTTCCAAGGCTGAAATGAAATTAACCTCTGATTCGGGCAATCAAACAAACCATGAACCAACACAAACCACCATTTTCCTGTTCCATGCCCATCCCTTAGTGGGGCCCAAACATGGAGAGGGAGATGAGTCCTAGCGCCTGAAACTATGGGCTTCCTGAGCTAGCCTACAATCCCATTATTTCTGTGATTTTGGAAATAAAATAGTTTTTTTCCCACTTTGCTGATTCTTAAATGTAAGAATGTGATGGGATCAGAGAACAGATTTAATGCTACAAATCTGTAATAAGCCCTGAGAAATTATATCCAATTCCTACCCAATGGTATGATTGAAGACGTACCATCTGTGAAGCCATTTTTCCATCTTTAGGTGAGATGAATCATGTTTCTGGTGAGCTATGAGGCCCTTCATAGGGACTCTCATTACAGCATTCACTTTCTGATGAAAGAGAGATGGGTGGGCTGCTTGTCTGATTGAAACTACATTATCATGTGCTGTGTTTCTTGGTTACCCTCCTCCCCAGTACATAAAAAAAGATTACCTTCTAGATGCCCCCTTTTCTATTTTTTCAGAGAAAATTCCCCTGGGAATGGAGCTGTTTTGATGATAGAACAATAACCGGATCTGTCTCTGAGCATGAATTATCTTTCTATTAGAAGGAGAAGTCTAGATTGTGTGTGTGTAGGGCATTGCATGTGCACAGAGAGCAGCACCCTCATATTTTAAATCAGGGTATCTTGAGTTGTGTACATAATACTATGAAAACAGGAGTCAGTGCACCTGCTGGGTGACCTGTTTTCCTCCTGCTTCCACGATGCAAATGTCAAATGTTCTTATCAGTAATTCAAATATAATTATTTCTGTGACTTTCATATTCCTTTCCCTTGCTTCAAGTCCACTTTCTCCCTCTGTTTCAATGCACACTGGTAGTTATCACAGCAATTATACATCCTTCTCTTGCTGCAATATAGTAATTGGGAAGTTTTGTCGCTATAATATTTAAACACCAATATGCCCGTGGAAGTGGCTTTTTCAATAAAAAGCGGTGCAGGAGTTGGGAACCCCTTTCAAAGCATGCTTCGAATCCAAAATATCAAAATGTTCCAGATTTCCATATTGAATTGTGGCTGCATTTAGGACAATTTATCCTAAAATACCTGTCTTTTTAGTATTTTTCTATAATTACACATCCCTGAAAATATGAAGTCTTTCTGCCTGACTTCAGAAAAAGCATACCTAGAACCAGGCCTTGGATTCAGCGGGAGCTCACAGGAGCACAGCTCCTAAACCTTTCTGACAGTTCCACCTCCTTCTTACCACCTTGTTCATTGAACAGTAGGTGCAGTTGCATAACAATCCCTGGATGAGCTCCATCACCTTTCCCCCCTACAAAACGACCCCTGCCTAGAACAGCTGTATTAGTAGAACATCTCAAATTAAGTTGCCTGGAGATCTCCTAGAATTACAAGTGATCAGTTCCCTTAGACAAAAATGGCTGCCTTGAAAGATGAACTCTATTTCACTATACCCCACTGAACTCTCTCCCCAGCCTCCATGAATCACATGGGAATTTCCTGAATCTTCAGGAATTTCCCAACCTGGAGTTGGCAAACAGGTCTCTGGTACAAACAGCCACACAGCTCTTCATGTTACATTGACAGCGCTGTCCTAAGTCCCTTACTGTCAATGGATTTGGAAAAGTGTAACTCTGGTTAGGATAGCACTGTGAGGAAAACTGTGGGATTCAGAAAGTGATATAGGCTTTAATTGTATGAGCTGAAGGGCTGCTGTGGAATTGATTTTCCCCATTTCTCCTTCCGGTTCCAGCCTGCAGTTACTCCTGAAACTTTGCCACGGGGTTATTTTCTTCTCCAAGCAGGGCCGGCACCAGGGTTTTTGGTGCCCTAGACTCCCCCTCACCCCGTGCCTGCAAGGGTGAAAGCGGCAGTGGCATGGCATCATGGCAAGGGAGGGCAGGCTCTGAGTGCACCTGCTGGCCCACTGCCTCCGCTCAGCCTCCCTGGGTCTGTGCTTCCAGGAAGGCTGAGCAGGGAGCAGCAAGGTGGTACATGTGCTTAGAGGTGCTCAGACTCTGTCCTCCCTTGCCATGGAAGCCTTCCATGGCAAGGGAGGGTGAGCTCTGAGCACCTCCCACTGCCCTACTGTCCCTTCCCCAATGCCACCTGCCCATTGCACTCCTGGTAGGCAGCGAGGTGGAGGAGGGTGGTGGGGGAGGGGGCACCAATAATGGAAAACTAAACTGGCTTTTGGATATAAACATTAATTGAACAGAAAAGGTACTTAATTAGAAACAATCATGGAAACTTAAAGAATTTTAAACGTATATGGAGACTCTATAGTCCATAATTTTAATGAACCTGAAAGGTTTGGAAATTAATTTCTTAATCTGTAAACTGATCAGCTAAAAGGAGAACCTGTGCAATGTATTTTTTACAGTTCTTTAATAACCAAATGTACTATATATATATATATATATATATATATATATATATATATATATATATATATATATATATATATATATATATATATATATATAACTTTAATATTATATCATAATTAGGAGTACAATAGTTAAAATTAAACATACATTTATGTGTGTGTGTATGTATATATATATATACATACATACATACACACACACAAGAAGGCATGTGGAGGAGGGGGAGTGAAAACATAAACCTTGAATATATTTGCTCCTTTTTTGAATAGTTGAAGAAGATAAATCATTTTGATAACATCCACATGCACTGAGATATCCACCAATGAATTAAGCCACTATTCTTTTAATTTCCAGGGAAGCTAACAAGAAGAATCTGCTGTGATTGAACTAAATTCCCCCAATAAATGAAAATTCCTTCTCTATCTAGCGTGAAGGTTGTAAAACAATTAGGAACAGCATCTCCTTTTGCTCTGTTATTTAATTGGTGGAAGCAGTCAAAGCTGTAAAAGTAGTTCATTATTTTAGCTCCCACTAGGTTTCTCTTTAAAATATATATTCCATGTCCTTTAAAATGAGCTAACTTTCCAAACAAGGTGTGCAAAAGTATCTGTATTAGTTCATAGAGCATGTGTATTACAATGGAACTTTTCAACTTAAGAGTTCCATCTGGAGTAATGAGAATTCTTTCTTTAACCTTCTAATTTCCTTGTTTTTAATGCAGATAAAGGAACACAGCTGCAGTTGCTCTGTATTGAAACTCTTGGTGGCTACTAAGCTTGTATTGAAGACCAGAATTTCTTGTTCCTTTCCTTCTCTTCCCTCTCTTTTCTTTTTCTTTTTATAGATTAAGGATATACGAATCTGATTATGTAATAGGACAGATATGAATTTGGAGCTTGTTACTAAATACTTTGCAAAACAGTAGGATTTTATAAAAATACTAGGTCACAAAATGTTTGTAGAATCTAAAGATGATACTTATGTGATAATTCTGTATACTTGTATAATGAGCTATATATCTTTTCCTCTTCTTTTAGTAGAAATAAGTGTAATCTATCTTTCCACTTTTTCGGTATTCTTTCCCCTCCTCTCCCCCCCCCCCCGATTTTCCCAATATGAAACTCAGTAACAAATCTGAAGACAAGAGACAACAGGGCACCATGCTGAGGATAAGGGGAATGTGCCCTCAGAAGGGACCTCTTCTTCAGTTGGTGAGCGGGTATCATTTCACACCAAGGAGCCATCCCTGGGCAAGGAAGGAGGGGGACTCTTAGTAGTTGGTGATTCGATTCTTAGGCAGGTAGAGAGCAGGTGGCAAATCTGCATACTGACCATATGGAGACTTGCCTGCCTGACGCAAAGGTAGCAGACATCATGTGTGTTGTAGATAGGCTGGTAGACAGTGCTGGGGAGGAATCAGTGGTCGTGATACATGTTGGCACCAACAATGTGGAGAAATACAGTTGTGTGGTCCTGAAGAGAAAATTTAGGCTGCTAGGCAAGAGACTCAAGGCCAGGACCTCCAAGGTAGCCTTCTCTGAACTGCCATCTGTTCCACATGCAGGGCCAGAGAGACAGGCACAAATTAGAAGTCTCAGTACATGGATGAGACAATGGTGTAGGGAGGAAGGGTTTAAGTTGGTTAGGCACTGGGATGCTTTTTGGAACAAATAGGAGTTGTACAGGGGGCCTGCAAAGAGGAAACTGAAAGGAAAGGTAAATAGAATCAAAACCCTTGGGAAAGCTTGGAGACTATTTAATACTGCAATCGTAGAAGCTCAGATAAATATGTGCCACAGCTTTGGAAAGGCACAAATACATATAGAAAAAGGCCAGCATGGTTAACAAACCAAGTAATGGAAGCTATAACAGGTAAGAAGGATTCCTTTAAGCGGAGGAAAGCTAGTCCAAGTGAGGTTAATAAAAGGGAACACAGGCTGTAGCAAATCAAATGCAAGTCTGTGATCAGGCAGGCAAAAAGGGACTATGAGGAACATATTGCAAAAAACATAAAGACCAACAATAAACATTTCTTCAAACCAGGGAGGCAGTGGGGCCCTTGGATGACCAAGTAAAAGGATCACTGAAGGAGGATAGGGAAAAGACTGAGAAGCAGAATGAATTTTTTGTCTCTGTTCTCACTGTGGAAGATAAGAAGTGCTTGCTGACTCCGGAACTACTGATTTCAGGAGGGGTGTTGAAAGACCTGAGTCAGATTGAGGTGACAAGAGAGGAGGCTCTATGACTGATAGACAATTTAAAAACTGACAAATCACACGCTCGTATGGCATAGATCCAAGAGTTCTGAAAGAACTCAAATGTGAACTTGTGGATCTCCTGACAAAAATATGTAATCTTTCATTAAAATCTGCCTCCATTCCTGAGGACTGGAAGGTAATTAATGTCACCTCCATCTTTAAAAAGGGTTCCAGAAGAGATCTGTAAAATTACAGGCCAGTTAGTCTGACATCAATACTGGGTAAATTGGTGGAAACCATTATTAAAGCGAGAATTAGTAGGCACATTGATGAACAAAAGCTATTGAGGAAGACTCAGCATGGATTCTGTAAGGAAAAAGATTGTCTCACTAACCTGTTAGAGTTTTTTGAAGGGGTGAACAAACGTGGAAAAGGGGAACCCAATAGACGTTACTTACCTTGACTTTCAGAAAACTTTAAATAAAGTTCCTCATCAAAGGCTCCTAAGTAAGCTCAATAGTAATGAGGTAAAATGACAATTCCTCTCATGGATCAAAAACTGGCTGATTAATAGGAAACAGAGAGTGAGTATAAATGGGCAATTTTCACAGTGGTAAGCCATGAGACATTATCTAATTGTTCATAGTTAATCCATAGAGTGACTATGGATTAAACTGCATCAACTGGGCATTGATAAGAGACTTCTCAAACTAATCATAACTCTTCATTCCTCCACTACTTGCCAAATCAAAACCTCAACTACTGGTGAACTAACACCTAAAATTCCCATAATAAATGAGTTAAACAAAGATGCATATTTGCTCCTTTTTTACTCAATCTATTCCTCAATGATTTGGCTCCAGCATTAACAGAAGTAGGCTGCCATTCCCCAAAATTGGTCTCTCTGCATGTACTCATCTTGTTATATGTGGATGACACAGTACTCCTTTCTTGTACGAGGATTGGGCTAAGATGACTGTTGAACAGATGTCCCAGTTTCTTTCAAGAAAACAAACTGCATCTGAACTACGAAAAATTTAAGATACTGTTTTTTGCTAAGTCTTGTAAAATCCACAAATGGCTATTTGACGGGAAAGAAATAGAACAAGTCAGGCATTTTAAATACCTAGGTCTTCATTTTAGTTACAATATGTCCTGGTCATGTCATCATAAATCTACTGTCAACTTAGCAGCCATTAGTGCATTAGCCATTTCCCAGTTTTTTTAAAAAATAGAGGCAACCAGTTTGTTCCAGTGGCTTTAAAAATGTATAAGGCCAAAGTAATCCCACAGTTATTGTATGGTATTCCAAGTTGGATTAGTGTCTTTGAGCCTGATATTGAAAGAGTTCAGTCCAAATTTGTTAGGAAAATCATGGGCTTACCATGCTGTGTCTCATATGCCACTCTTTGTCTAGAAACAGGTCTCAATATGTTAGAAACTAGAGCATGGCTTATATCAATCAAATATTGGTTACATGTGCACTATTCCACTAACTGTGGGAGCTACTTATATCAAATGCTGTCAGAATTCTCTTCGTCCAAATGGATTTCCTGCATAGAGAGGAAAATAATCACCTTAGGTTTGTCACAGTTTTCAAAAAGTTTTATTGGTTTCAGAAAAGATTTGGGGTAGGAGATGGGGGAAGTGGGAAAATAAAAAGCACAGTACATTCTGACCTTATTTTGCATAAAAAAAACTTTCCAAGAATACAAAGATAATTCTACAATATTTTCTTTACATAAATTGCCCCATATTATTTTGTCTAAAGTGTACACGATCTATTTTAAAATTTTATAGTATAAATCTTTTGTTGTTATCTAATGATTTTGACAATTCCAATAAAGGTAAATTTTATAATATAAAATACAGGAAAAAAGAAAAAAGAAATCAGTTTACACCAGAGAATCTTAAGAGTCTTGGATGTCCAACCAGGCATAAAATTTCATCCAATATTTTCTTGCTTCTTTTTTAGATTTCCCAGCCATCAGCTGGGATAGAAAGTCCAGCTCTGCTGCCTCTAGTACTTTTCCCACCAAGTCCATTTTTGTGGGAATTTCCTGAGATTTCCATTTCTGCGCCAGAAGGATCCTAGCTGCTGTGATAAAGTGTGCCAACAAATGTCTCACCTCTTTAGAGTAGTCCTCAGGAAATATGTTCAATAAAAATAGTTCTGGTTTGAAATGGATCTGAGTCTTCATAATCTTCTGTAACATTTCATGCATCATTTTCCAATAATCTTTCACCATCTCACATGTCCACCAAATATGGGAAAAGGTACCAATCTGTTTAGTGCATTTCCAACATTTGTTAGACATATTAGTATAGATCTTACACAATTTCTGTGGGGTCAAGTACCATCTATAAATCATCTTGTAAAGGTTTTCTTCAAAGGTTACTGACCTGGTTAGTTTAACATTAAGCTTCCACAGTCTCTCCCATTCTTCTAATGTAATATTATAGCCAATTTTTTTTGCCCATTGAACCATACAGTCCTTTACAACTTCATCTTGTGTCTTCATTTGAAGTAGGTATGCATATAGTTTGGAGATTAACTTTTCTTGTGGGCTGAAAAGAATTCTATCAAATAAGTATTGTTCTGTGTTAAAGCCTGTTGCCTTGTCTTTGGCATATCTGGATTCAACTTGCATTCTCAGCCACCAATTCATTTTAATGTCCAAATTTTCCAATTCTTTGGTTTTCAATTGATTATCTTTTCCCAACAGGTCATCATACCTATAGCTCTGATTTAATTTTAGGAGATTTGGATGGGTAAATGCTTCTACTGGTGAAACCCATCTTGGAATTTTTTTGATAAATTCTAGTCTTTAACCATGACCACATATGGTATAAGGATTTTCGAAACCAGTGATTCTTAAAATAGGAGTGGCCTTCAAGTCTTTGATACCACAAATATGCATGCTACCCCATAGTCAAATCATGTCCTTCTAACAATAGTTGTCTCTTGTCATTCAACAATATCCAATCTCTTATCCAAAGAAGTACTTATCCAATCTCTTATCCAAAGAAGATGCTTTACAATACACTTGCCAGTCTGGAAGGCCCATATCTGCTCTTGATTTAGCATCCTGCAATGTCTTTAGTTTAATTCTAGATTTTTTGCCTTGCCACACATATTTAACAATCATCTTGTTTAGTTCTTGAAAAAAATCCACTATTTAAAAATATTGGGATAGTTTGAAACAGAAATAGTAACCTTGGTAAAATGTTCAACTTTATTAGACCTATTCATCCCATTAAAGATAGGTTCAAATCGTGTCATTTTTCCAAATCTTTTATTTCTTTAAGTAGTTTGTCATAATTATCTGCTTTTAAGTTGCTACACCTGTTTGAAATAACACCTAGATATTGGTTTGAAATCCTGCCCAATAGCCAAATTGTTTGATCTTATTTATAAGATAATCTATTGAGTCCATTGGTTGTTCTAGTATGAAAACTAAGTCACCAGCAAAGGCTCTGAGTTTATATTGTTCATATTTTATCACAGCTCCCTTTTTACTTGCATCTTCCTTTATTTGATTATTCAGTACCTCTAAAGATAAAATAAAAAGTAGAGGAGACAATGGTCAGCCTTGTCTTGTACCTTTTTGAATGTTAATTACATCTGTTAGTTCGCCATTCACTGTCACCCTTGCATTTTGTGAGGAATATATTGCTTCTACCGCTCTCAAGAAGTTTTCACCACATTCTATGCCTTTCAGTTGCTGTAACATAAAGTGCCAACGAACATTGTCAAAAGCCTTCTCAGCATCTAAACAAATTAAAGCCAATTGCTTCTCTGGATGATTCTCATAATATTACAAAATATTACAAACTGTTCTGACATTGTCTTTCAAATATCTTTTAGGAAGGAATCCTGCTTGATCATAGTGTATTATAGATTGTAAAACTTTCTTCAAACGTTGTGCCAATATTGCAGCAAAAATTTTATAATTCACATTTAAAAGGGAAATTGGACGATAATTTTTAATATCTTTCAAATCATTATTTTCTTTTGGAATCAAAGATATTGCCATGAAACTGGAATTTGACCTTCCTCTTGAATCTTTTCAATAAGGCGTTTAAATGGTAAGAGTAAAGACTCTTCATAAGCTTTGTAGAATTCTGCAGGTAATCCATCTGGGCCGCAAAAAGTTGGACTCAACTGTGCGACTGAACAACAACAACAAAAAATATCTAATTCTCAGCAGCCAATTTAGCAAATATGCCCATTTAAAAAAAACTCTCCCTTATACAGTTCTAAATCTTTTTCTTGCAGTGTGTGCAAAAGAGGGGAAGGATTTATTTTCCAGTCTTCTCTTTCAAATGCCATTTACATTTAGGTTACAACCTGAAGGTATGTCTGTAAAATGGATAAATACACCCAGGACTTACAAAATGTAAAATGAAGGAGATTTGCAGCAGATCTCTCCTCTAGCACAACACTCTCTGTGGAAGGAGGTGATCTGATGTGTATCCCTCAGGCTTGAAGACCTTTGTGTTGTCTATCTGGCAGATACTTTCCCTTCCCATGCAAGTGTACACCAAGATTTCAGCCTGTATGTCTCCTTTTCCTCCTTCTCCTTGAGTCTTTCTGCCCTTTCTACTGAACATTATACATAAGGCTTTACATTTCTCTGTCTTTCTTGTTGCATTCCTTCAGTTCTCTGCAGCTTGCTGTGGCAAAGCTGTCACAAAAAAGTCTTCAGTGATCCATGGGAGGGAGAGTGTCTTTTATAAAAGGGCAGAATGGAAAAGATGAAGCACCCCCCTCCCCCCCACACACACATTTAGTCATTTTGTTAAATGTAGCCACAAATCCTTTCCTGGACAGAATATCTGCTGTGTTAAGGAACCATGCCTGAGCAAGTATCTAAGGGAGAGGATGTAAGACACGTACACTTAAATCAAATAAACCTGCACTGTTGTGGGATTTCTTTTTAGAAATCTCAAAGGATAAGCCAGCGCTGGTGACTGCAAGAAGCAATATTTGAACAAATAGAAAGGAGATGGATTTGCCAGAAGTAGCATTCTGGAAGAGAAGTTGGTAGTCATGGGGGTAATAGTCTTAAATCTCCTCAGGTATACCCAACAATAAAAACTGCAAAGGAGAAGAAATACAAGCCCCTAACTAATGACTGTATCACCTATGCCTGCAATCCTGAACACAACTAGTCACGCAGGACTCAGTGGAAGATAACTATATAGGCAAGGCTGCAGTCTTCACATTCAACTCCTGAACATATTTGCTCTGAAGTAAGCCCCCACTGGTTTTCATGAGATTTGCTTCCATGCAAGGATTGTGGCTTTCAACAGCAATCCTGAACACATTTAGGTTGCTGCATTCATATAGATGTCAATATTATTTAAACAGACTAACTGTGTGAGATGGTAGCCTTCAGGGCTCATTTCCAGTGGGAACTCACAGGAACAACATTCTGGGAGAGAAGAAACAAAGTATTTATTTATTTATTACCTTATAAGGCAGCAGCATATGATGAAGTTCTCTGTGCCTGTCTCTGCTTCTCTTGCAGTCAGCTGGATTTTCATAGGCTACAGTATCAGCTCTTCAAAGGCAGTATAGGCTCTTTGGAAATCTGGCCCCTCCCCCTTAGTCCTGCAAGGGGAGAGGTTGAGGCCTTGCTTGAAGTTACTGCCTATCTGTTAATCCTACTGGACTGGCTACTGCTCAGTAAGTTATGGGGGTGGGGGGTGAAACCCTGAAAGACACCCAAACAATGCACCCCTGTAATGTGATATTGCAGTGTAACCCGAGAATATGGATATTACACAGCAATGCCCATCTGAACGAGAATGGTCTCTTTTACGCATAAGAGAGACAAATCTGCTTCAATCTAGGCCCTAGGCAGGCTGGAAGGATGTCAAGTCTGGTTCACAGACTGGGCAGACATCTTGACTGTGCTGAAAGGCTAAAGAGCATCCATTTTTCTGATCCTGGAAAGGAACAACTCCAGGGCCAGAGAGGGACATAGTGGGCAAAGCTGTAAAAATTCCTTCACCCCTTGTGGTAACCTCTTTCAAGCCTGTTCCCCAAACATAAAACCGGCAACATATAAACAAATGTCTGTATGTATGGTCTGCCATTCTTCAGGAAAGACAGCAGAAACAGAAAGGTTAAAGGCCAAAGAGCCATATTGTTGTGTGAATGTGCACTAAATCTGTCATCTGGTTTCACATTTCTGCCAGGGAATCTGAGTTCTATAGAATTTCTATTTTTCTTTAATTACTGCTAAAGGCTATCAGAGTTAACCAGTCTCCTGAACACTTGATGAATGGCTATCCATCCTGACATGTAGGGAGAAATATATCATTTTTGGTGAGCTTCAAAGGAACCAGCGGCAACAACAGGGCCGTAAACCCATTTGGCCAAACTAATTAAGATTCCTCTTTTGGAGTTTTGTGTGTATGACACCCTGCCTTTTCATTGGATACATGAATATGACACTCTGCCTTCCTATTGGGTATTTGGGTTTTTGACACTCTGTTTCACCATTGGACAATTGGGCCTCTTGATGTGACGTAACTGGCCCTAGAAAACAGGCCACCCTACCTGTCAAGAGTACCTTCCTAACAGATCTTCCCGGCTTCATGCACCTTCCCATCCTCCCTAGCATCCTTCCCTCCCTCCATTCCTTCCTGCCTTCACCCCCCCCCCTTTTCTCAAGAGAAATCTCTCTCCAGAGGCCTTGTGTTTCCTCTGACTGAGCCTACTCTGCAAGAATTAGGCACTGTATACCCCCCCACACACACACTTATTCAGCTAACCTCTGTAATTCCTCTTGTATGTTTGAAAATTATGGGATTTAACTATTTGAAAATCATTTCCTATAATAAAATCCATTAATTTAGCCAAAGGATTTTCAGTGGTCTATCTCTGTAAACATTGACAGAGATCCCGCTTCACCTCATCTCATGTAGACTTGTCATTTTGAGCTAAGAAATATTAATATCCCCCAATAAAAAGCTGGTTGAGGTGGTAACAGGGGGGATGGACTTCTTGGGATGGGGGAGGGTGGTCTTCAGCTCACACTGAAAGGCAAGCCTTGGCCTTGCTTGCCCTGCTCAGCTGGGCACACTTGCCCTCGAGTGAAGGGCCGTGGTGAGGGGGGGGGGATTTCTGGCCTCTGTTGCAGGCCCAGCCTGGTTTGCCTTGCTCAGCTGGGTGCACTTGCCCTCTAGGGAAGGGTAGTGGGGAGGGAGAATGATCTCTGGCCTCCATTGTAGGCCTGGCCTTCCTTGCCTTGCTTGGCTGGGTGCACTGGCCCTCGAGGGAAGGGCGGTGGGGGGTGATCTCTGGCCTTCATTGCAGGCTCGGCCTGGCTTGCCTTGCTGGCTTGGCTGGGTGCACTTGCCCTCGGGGGAGAAGCGCTCCTCTGCTGAAGGCAAGTGCATTGGGCCACCACAGCAGGACAAGGCTGGGGCCTGCCCTGTAATGCAGGCTTTGGCAGAGGCAGCATTGGGGTGGGGGGCGCCTTCAGCCTACACCTTGCCAAGCGAGCAGACATCTCAGGGGGAGGTCTTTCACACCTTTCAGGTGGAGGGGGGTGCAAGAGAGTTCCCCGCCCATGCAAGGCCTGCCCAGCCATCCTGGGCTACTGGGTGAGTGGGAGTCTTCTATTGCAGGGGGCAGGGGATTCTATATCTTTTTCTACCCCCCTCTCTCTCTCAGCAAAGGAACCAGCCTCCGGGTCTTTCCTAGAGATTTCTCTGCAAATCAGGTCAGTTCCCCAGGGTTGAGGACTGAGGGCTTTCCTCTCACACACTTTTTGGAGGAAGTGGGCTGCCCTTTCTCTCCAAAAGATAGGTCTTTTTCCCCTGCACCCTAGGAGGCAGTATCCAGGACTTTCCTGAAAATTTCCTCACAAATCAGGTTCAGTTCCCTAGGAGAGAGGATGGAGGGCTTTCCCCCCCTTTATGGAGGAAGTGGGCTGCCCTGTCTCTCCAAGAGATAGGATGGGAAGGGATATAGTGCCCTTCAGCATAGGGTACCCAGAGCGTACAAGAGAGCTATTGAAGCAATGGGTGTTTTCGCACTCACCTTCAGCCGGCGCCGCGACCCTCTTGACGACGGAGGATCTGTGCTGATTTCCCACACGAAGCGCTGGAGCAACCAGAAGAGCCGCCAATTTCCGGCGCGAAGCCCGCTCAAGCGTTTTCCTGCTTCTTGGCGATTTACGTTTGAGCGGGCTTCGCGCCGGAAATTGGCGGCTCTTCTGGTTGCTCCAGCGCTTCGTGTGGGAAATCAGCACAGATCCTCCGTCGTCAAGAGGGTCGCGGCGCCGGCTGAAGGTGAGTGCGAAAACACCCAATGTGAAATGGTAAAGCAGAAACAATAAAAGGAGCAGGAAAAAAACACACTGATCAGTATGAGAAAAAGGCAGACTAAGAATCGGTCTGGGACCGATTTCGCACTCACCCTTATGCCGCTCTCACATCCGTCTTCTCAGTGCAGCATCCTCCCGATTTCCCACTATTTGCACCGGGGCTACAGCAAACATTGCGGTTTTCGCGCAGCAAACGGAAGCCACTAAAAACCACGTTCCGTCTGCTGCACAAAAACCGCAATGTTTGCTGCAGCCCCGATGCAAATAGTGGGAAATCAGGAGGATGCCGCACTGAGAAGCTGGATGTGAGAGCAGTGTAAGTGAGTGCAAAATCAGCCCCAGTCTTGCTACTGGGAAAATAAAATTACAGAAACAAGAATAAAATCAATGTAAGGCATTTTACTGAACCAATGAAATTAGTGAAAAATAAAATTGACCATGAAAGAAAAATGGTGTAAGTCAGAAAGAAGTGGCAAGTCCCAGTCACTACTAAAAAAAAATGTCCAGAAAAGGGTTGGTTTCAAGAGCTGTTGCAAACTCAGCAGCCAGATAATTTCCAGACTGAGAAGCCTCTCTCCCCTCCTTTCTCTCTCTCACCCCCCTCACCTCTCCTTCCTTTCTCTATCTCTCCCTGTCATCTGTCCGCCAACTTTCTTTTCCCCCAAAATAACTTGACGGGTCATTCATGCCCTCTGACAAATGTTTGTGATATTGAAATCATTTAATATCTTGACTGTTTTCTTTATGCTTTTGAAGTAATTTTTCTCCAGATTGCCAGCTCTGAGTTGGGAAATACCTGGAGCCTGAGCGGTGGGCATCATCTTCTGACGCAGGGGGCGTGGCATATGCAAATACCTTATGCAAATAAGTTATGCTAATGAGTTCCTGGAAAGCTTTTTCTATGAAATGACCCTTGGTAGCCTTACACTACTCTGATAAAGAAAACCTACATTTTTAAAGTATATCCCACCACTACCTTTTCTTGCTTCAAGATAACCAGGGAAGCTGACATATAGTCCCAGTGGGGTCTCCCTTCAGACCCGCTTAGCTTTGCTCATGTACTTGAAGAGCTTCAGAAGATACTGCAGAAATAACTTCACTCTGCATTCAAATATTGTAATTCTCTTTAGCCCTGTCACACTATATATGAAGTTTAATGCCAGGGCATTTTTGGTGACTTTTTTTTTTACAAAATAATAATAATAATAATAATAATAATAATAATAATAATAATAATAATAATAATAATAATAATAATAATAATAATTTATTTCTATCCCGCCCTCCCTGCCGAAGCAGGCTCAGGGCGGCTCACAGCATAAAATACACAGTACATCCATTATACTTATAAAAACATAGTTAAAACAGTTATAAATTATTAAAATTAACATGACAATATGGCGTTATAAACATTAGATTTTTAGTAAAATTCAGAGCATAAGAGCATTTCCAGCAGCATACCTAGCTTTATCACTAGTTTTATCACTAGTCGAAGGCCATCTTGAAAAGGTGGGTCTTACAGGCCCTACGAAATCGATCTAAACATCTTAGGGCCCTCACCTCCTCAGGGAGTTGATTCCACAGTAGTGGAGCAGTGACAGAGAAGGCCCGATCCCGGGTGGCCTTCAGTCTGGCCTCCCTTGGCCCAGGGACATTCAACTGGTTTTTCCCAGATGACCTCAGTGCCCTCTGGGGCTCGTATGGGGAGAGACGGTCCCTCAGGTAGGTAGGTCCTCGGCTATATAGGGCTTTAAAGGTAATAACCAGCACTTTGTAGCGAACTCGGTATGCCACTGGCAGCCAGTGCAGCCCACACAGCCCCGGCCGTATGTGCTCCCACCTTGGGAGCCCCAACAACAGCCTAGCCGCCGCATTCTGCACCAGCTGCAGCCGCCGAGTTCGGCACAAGGGCAGCCCCATGTAGAGGGTGTTGCAGTAGTCCAGTCTCGAGGTGACCGTAGCATGGATCACCATTGCTAGGTCATGGCGCTCCAGGAAGGGGGCCAACTGCTTCGCCCGTCAAAGATGAAAGAACGCGGACTTGGCAGCGGCCGCTATCTGTGCCTCCATTGATAATGAAGGCTCCAGAAGAACCCTCAGGCTCTTGACCTTATGTGCTGCTTTAAGCTGCACACCGTCAAGGACCGGCAAGGGGATTTCCCTTCCCAGGGCACCGCGACCCAAGCAAAGTACCTCTGTCTTCGTTGGATTCAGCTTCAGCCCGCTCAGTCTGAGCCAACCTGCCACGTCTTGCAATGCTAAGTCCAGGCTTTCTGGGATGGAACTAGGCCGGCTGTCCATTAGTAGATAGAGCTGGGTGTCATCAGCATATTGATGGCACCCAAGCCCAAACCTCCGGGCAATCTGGGCAAGGGGGCGCATATAAATGTTAAACAGCATCGGGGAGAGAACTGCCCCTTGTAGCACCCCACATACTAGTGGGTGCCTCTGGGACCGCTCCCCCCCAATGGCCACCCTTTGTCCCCGTCCTTCGAGGAAGGAGGAAAGCCACTGTAAGGCCAATCCCCCAATCCCCGCGTCGGCGAGCCGGCGGGCCAGTAGCTGATGATCGACCGTATCAAATGCGGCCGACAGGTCCAACAATATTAGCACCGCCACGCCGCCTCAATCCAGATGCCGCTGGAGGTCATCCACCAAGGCGACCAGCACTGTCTCCGTCCCATAACCCGGACGGAAGCCGGACTGGTGAGGGTCTAAGGCGGAAGTGTCATCCAAAAAGCTCTGCAACTGTAACACCACTGCTCTCTCTATAACCTTACCTAAAAATGGTAGGTTCGAGACCGGTCGATAATTTGCCAATTTGGCCGGATCTGCTGTACTCTTTTTTAGGAGAGGGCGGACCATGGCCTCTTTCAAAGATGTTGGAAATTGCCCTTCCAAGAGGGATCTATTTATGATATCCCGTATAGGATATCTAAGCTCCCTCTGGCAGGATTTAATTAGCCAGGAGGGGCATGGGTCAAGGTCGCAAGTTGTAGGGCGTACAGTTGAGAGAACTTCGTGGACTTCCCCAAGACTAAGCACGTCGAAGTGATCCAAGATAACATCAGAAGACAGGCACGGAGCCCCGGGTTCATCTACTGCATTCAATGTGGCAGGAAAGTCCTGGCGGAGCGACGAGATTTTATCTGCAAAAAATTTCGCAAAAGCCTCACAGCCTATTTCCAATTCTCTCATGTTTGGTCTGCCTTGGGGCAGAGTGGTCAAATTTTCAATTATCTTAAACAATTGTGCTGGGCACGAATTTTCAGATGCAATCCTAGCTGCAAAGTAATCCTTCTTTGCGGCTTTGACTGCCATCTCATAAGACTTCATAAACGTTCTATAGGATGTTCTCGTCGCTTCGTCACGAGTATGCCGCCACCGCCTCTCTAGTCGTCTGAGTCCCTGTTTCAGTTGGCGTAGCTCCAAGGTATACCAAGGAGCCAGCCTACTTCGAGGGCGCAGAGGACGCCGGGGTGCAATTTCGTTGATGGCCCTGGATAACCTGTCGTGCCAGGTATCTACCAGGTCATCAAGGGAATTGCTAGGGGGCCAGGGGTCCCGCAGAGCCCTCTGGAACCGCTCAGGGTCCATCTGACTCCGCGGGCAAGCCAAAATAGGCTCGCTGCCTGTACAGGGTTGAGGAGGCGCACCCACACGAGCCTTGAGGGCTAGGTGGTCCGACCATGGCACCGCCTCTACTGCAATACTGTCCACCAAAATCCCGGACGCAAAGATCAAGTCTAACATGTGTCCGGCCTGATGCGTGGGGGTGGTAACAAATTGGGAGAGTCCTAGTGTCGCCATGGAGGACACCAGGTCCAGCGCCTGATTGGAGGCCGCGTCGTCTGCATAAGCCTTGGGAACTCCAACGCCCAGCCCGCCACCGCCTCCATCAGGGCCGGTAAGGCGCTGGCTGGTGCATTAAGCGGACGGTACACCAGCCAGATCGCCAACCCCTCCCCCACTTCCCACGCCAAGCCGGCACACTCCAAGCCATCGATCGTTGGGGCCGGGAGAGCCCTGAAGGAGTAACCCTCCCGTATGAATAGCGCCACCCCTCCCCCCCGGCCAGTTGTCCGTGATTGGTGAAAGACCGAGTAGCCCGGGGGCGCCATCTGGGAGAGAGCCACCGTCTCTCAATCCCGCACCCAGGTCTCGGTCACGCAAGCCAGGTCCATATCCTGCTTAAGCAGGTAATCCCTAAGGATTGAGGTCTTATTGTTTATGGACCTGGCGTTACATAACACCAATGACAGAGACTGACTTTCCCTCTTGGCCCCGCTACCTGCCACCCTTGGGATGGGACGCAGACCGGAAGAGGGCCAAGCACTGTCTTGTCTTCGCCTCCTTCCCACATAATTCCATCTGCTCCCACCATCATACCTTCCCCTCCCCATGAGCACTGGGATCCCTAGGCCAGACATCCACTCCGTACCTGATCCTTCACTAGTGTCAGTTAGCTTACTACCCAGTTATCTTCTCCAGAGCTTCACCACCCTCACCCTCCTCTGTTTCACAGTTCCAAATTGCCTGGCCCTTTATTAATTAGTCTGTAGTTAATTAAATTAAACCTCTCCCAACCCTATCTCCATAATTTAATTGGCTAAAAACTTTAGTCATCTATTGGCATATTAATAAATAAATATGTCCCCCCCATTAAACCATCCAATTAATCTGCCAGTAATAATAAATACAATCAATCAAGCCAACAATTAATAAATCACTAATTAATTAACTAATTAACAATTTAATCTCTTAAATTACCAGCAATATAAAATTTTCCGTGAGGAGTGGTAGGCAAAGCTACTAGCTTAGGTAGTGATCTTACAGATCTTAAAGTGCTAGTGCTTTTAAATGTCTTCGGCTTCCGACTGGAATTTCTGTTGGTACAGTCTATCTGTTGTCCCAGGTCCGATATTCTCCAACAGCTAGGGGGCCCAGGAGGGCTGAAACTCCCGCTGTGTCCCCCCAGTGGCCCGGATTGAGCCCTAATAGACTGGCTCAGAAGGGGTTCTAGCTCCGTTGTCGCTGCCTCGGGGTGTAGTCTGGTCCCTTGTGGTCGGTTCGCCAGGTCTCCGTTCACCGTTCGCCCCGTACAGGGCCGCCTGGTTGCGGGCGTCTGGCTGTCGGCTTCGTTCACACCCCAGCTGCGATCGCCGTCGCGTCGTCCCCACAGCTTCCGTTGGCTCTGGTTGGAGTGGGCCAGTTGAGCTGCGTCTCGTCTTTGTTGTTGTTGTTGTTATTTTCTTCTCGCCGCCATGCACGGTGCCTCTTGTTCTTATCGGCTACTCCGTGCACTCCAGCCCACAGCTCTGTGTGTTCTCGGGTTGTGCTGCAACTCCAGCCCGTGGCCGTGTCTTGTCTCCGCGCCGGCCTGTGTCAGCCCGGCTCGGTCGATACTCCAGCCCGCGGCCGCGTCTCGTCTCCGCGCCGGCCTACGTCGGCCTGGCTCGGTCAGTGCAACGCCCCAGCTCTCGGCTTGTTTCACTTGCGACAGAAATAAAATTAGAATTATTAAAAGTCATTTGCTCTTCAGAGGTCTCTAACATCCAAACTGTAGGATTCACGAGTGATACAGAGAAGGGAAAAAAGTTCCATTTTGCTTTCATCCTTTTGTGATGCTGCCTTCTAAAAATAAAAATCTGAAAGATGCCTGAGAATAAACCGAGAAAAAAGTCTGTCCTGCCTGAGCAAGAGGGCAGAGAATTAATTCCATAAGAAGAAGGAAATGCTGTACCTTTAAATACACGGGGTTATGGGTTTTGTAGTTCTTTAGGTGCTGTAGGTCGGGTGGGATTATATAGTCCATCCTAATTGGCTAATTGTGGAAAGTTCCGGCCCCCTCTGTGGACCTGGGAAAGTTCTATTGTCCTTTTCCTGTCTGTTTACAATCCTTTGTTAAGCAACTAGAGCAACATGGGGACCCAGGGGAATGCATCTATCTTTCCACCTCACATTCATCATTTGTAAGAGCTATCTGAGCATGCATGTCCCACCTGATGACAGGGCACCGCGAGTACTCTGTAATGTGCCTTGGGATTTCAATAAAGTCTGTAAAAGTTCTGCAAGTGTGTTTGCATGGCCACATCTGGACACAGTAGTCAGTAACAAGGTCTTTAGGGAATCAGAACTGCAATGAGATTTGTGATATAAGGGCAGGCATTCAAGTTTAGCTTAACTGAACAGAGAATGCAAGAAAAGCTTTGATTATCCCTGGGCTTGATTCATCCAGGGATATATCCAGCTAGGGTTGCCGATCCCAGTTGGGGGCAGGGGATCCCCGGTTTGGAGGCCCTCCCCTGCTTCAGGGTTATCAGAAAGCTGGGGGAGGGGAGGGAAATGTCTGCTGGGCACTCCATTATACCCTATGGAAGCTGATTTCCATAGGGAGAATTGATCTGTGAGTATCTGGGGTTTTGGGATGACTATTTTTTGAGGTAGAAGCACCAAATTTTCAGCATAGCTTCTGGTGCCTCTCCTCAAAACAACCACCATGTTTCATAAAGTTTGGACCAGGGGGTCCAATTCTATGAGCCCCCCCCCAAAGGTGCTCCTATCCTTCATTATTTCCAAATGGAGCAAAGGCATATAAATGGCATGCAGTCCCTTTAAATGTGATGAGCAGAATTCCTTTTGGAGTTCAATCATGCTTGTTATGCCCTTGCTTCTGGCTGCACCCCCAAAAGTCCCCAGATATTTCTTGAGTTGGACCTGGCAACCCTATATTCAACACACTAGTAAACTGCCTTTCCTCAAGGCTCTGAGGATAGCGCATTACTATCTTCTCCATTTTATCCTCAAAAAAACCCTGTGAAGAAGGTTAGATTGAGAAAAGAGGGAGTGGCTCAAAAGCCACCCAATAAGTATCACAGTGGCATGGGGATCTGAATTCTGATTTCACTAATCCTGGAGAGTTAATCCCCCAGAATGTTACCAGAATGACTTACTTCTTGTAGGCCTGCTTGGACCAAAGTCTGGACTGGTACACTAGAAAAGCAGAAAGATAAAGAAGCTGTCCCAAATCTCTGGGGCAATACAAGAGGGAATTCCAGCTGCTGCAGAGAGACCCCCATTAACCAGCTCCCAGAAAGTTTGTGACTCATTGTTTATGGCCGAAATAAGGGTCTTCCAGCCTTGACGTAAGGCCAACCATTTTTATACTTCATTAGGGACTTGTAGTCTCTTTTTAATAATATAAGATCAAGTTGATGGATCAGTGAGTTTGTACATTTAAATAAATGATGTTTGGATCTAATTCTTCGAATATGGTCTCTACACTCTTTATCGAACCTGGTGTTTTTCCGTTCAGCCCTATAAATCATAGACAGTTTAGAGCAGATTGGCATAGAAAGATCTAAGATGTTAGAAAGCTGTCTTTGTATCTTCAAAGACTAAGTTCTTTTCTCCAGCTGATCTGTATTTTAATAAAGTATTTTAACCTGCCCACCTTAAAAAAAACCACAGCCCACCAACAATCAGAGCATCCAGGCTGGTTCGAGCCTTCCTGGGTCTGTCTCTATCAAATCATAAATCCATTATGAAGATTAAGTTTCCTCAGGGCTTTTTTTGTAGAAAAAGTCCAGCAGGAACTTATTTGCATATTAGGCCACACCCCCTGACACCAAGCCAGCTGGAACTGCATTCCTGTGCCTTCAAAAGAAAAGCCCTGAGCTTCCTAGGCCAATGAAAATAGGTAAAACAGACATTATAGACCTGCTTCACTTTTGGCCCTCCAATATTGGGCATTCTCATGGACCAGTCCTGTCTATGTTAGAAACAAATTGTTGACCTTCTGTCTAGGGTTGCCAAGTCCGACTCAAGAAATATCTGGAGACTTTGGGGGTGGAGCCAGGAGTCTTTGGAGGTGGAGCCAGGAGCAAGGGCATAACAAGCACAATTGAAGTCCAAAAGGAGTTCTGGCAATCACATTTAAAGGGACCGTGCTCCTTTTAAATTCCTTCATTCCATAGGAAATAATGGAGGATAGGGGCACTTTCTTATGGGGCTCATAGAATTGGACCCCCTGATCCAATCTTTCTGGAACTTGGTGGTTGTTTTGAGGAGAGGCACTGGATGCTATGCTGAGATTTTGGTGTCTCTACCTCAAAAACCAGCCCCTCTGGTGCCCCAGATACCCACGGATCAATTCTCCATTATAATGAAGAGGGACCCCTGAATAATTAATGAATACCTCAATAATAATAATAATGGAAAATATGGTTGTGCCTTCAAAAGAGAATGTCTGATGCAACATTTAGAGTGACTGTTAAGGGACCCCTCAGAGGAGCTTCTGCTAAACTGATAAAACCAGACAGGCTAAGGGTGTGACTGTTAAGGGGCCCCGCAGAGAAGGAGCTTCTTGCTGATAACACCGAGGGACAGAGCAGGGGAAAACGACAAGAAATTACTGGAAGGAAAGCAGGAGGTGGAGCATTTGAATTAGATAAGAGGGGGCTTGTCTGCTTGTTTGGGGGATGAATAAAAATGGTCAGAAGGCTGATGATTTGAACTTAGCCATTTTGAGCTTATGCTGACAAGTTCTACTTTGATGTCAAAGTAAAATACCTTGCTTCAAACCAAGCAATGTGTGGGGCTTCGTTATTTACTTGCTACAATACCCTATGGGAATCAATCTCCATAAGTTATAATGGAGTGCCCAAAAGACATTCCCCCTCCCCAACTTTCTGATAAACCTGAAGCAGGGGGAGGGTCTTCAAACCGGGGGATCCCCTGCCCCCAACTGGGGATTGGCAACCCTACCTACTTCCGTCTGAAAGCCAGTATACAGAGTTATTTTAGAGAAAAGGCCTGTGAATTATAAAACTCCAGAAGCACTTTAGCAGGTCATAGCTCTTTTATTTTTTTTAAAGATGGTTTTCAGTAATGAGAGCAACAAATAGAAATGTCTCTGTGTTTCTGAGCTGCCACATCCTAAGTGTTTCTAAATGCAGTTGCAGGCAGTTAAATGGTAGAGAACAATGAACTGAAAATCATTGATAAAAGCATTTAGTCAGAAATCAACCATTTACTGAGATGGTGAGGGAATGCTGAGTCAGTCATTTTTGAGTTTGGCACCAGCAAAATTATTACATTGATTATTAGTCTTAATGATATCCCACACTGCTGAATCACCATGTTTCGTAAGGAATAACTATTGCAGAAGTTCGTCCTCTACAGAGTATATGAGAACAGGCAGGCAGAAAACCACCTTTCTATCTTAATCACTTGGACTGAGGAATGCCAGAAGTGGAACAACAGTATTTTTAGTTTTATTTTATTTTTTTGTAGAACAGTAGGCTGCTATCAAAGATTAGTTCACATCTGATTAACAGGGTGGGAACTGCTGAGCCAAAGACCCTTGGAAAGTTTCTGTATGGTTTCCACGTTTCATTTTAGAATCCAAGATTCGGAAAGTTTCTGTACATGCTCAAGACTAGTAAGCCTAAGGAAAATGCCATCTCATTGGTCCAAGTCCCTGTCCACTGGCAGTGCTATTCTATGCGGAGCTGCAACCTTCTAAGATTTCAAAAGGTGTAACACTGTTTAGGATTCCATTGTAAGAAAATGAAGACCATCAGAATGCAAAGGCTGTGGTATTTAATCACAAGGGCACAGTAGTCTTGATTTTTTATCCAAATATGTTATGTTTTGATTCTAAACTATCTTGAGCCCTATGGATAGGTAGAAAAGTAAATTGGCCAATAGGTTTGCTCTAAAAACTATTTTGACCGCTCCTTTACAGGGGGTGAAAAGGCAACTTGGCAGGGAGAGGAAATTGCTTCCGACAGAGTTGACATCTGAGACAGGTTAACTAGCAAACAGGCTGCTTAGCGCAGAGTTAGAAGGCGGAGATTTCATCAGCAGTGCCGCTTGTACAGCAACCCTTTCTTTGAAATTATTTTTTAAAGCAAGAATGGCATACAACTTATTTTGGGTGCTGCAGGAAACAAAAGGCTTCAGAGCTATAGATGTGTAGTAGTTGAGAGATCACACAAAGAGGATAAACAGGAATGTCTCCATTTTATACACATTGAAGCACAGCCATTTTAAATGACCCTTGAGTATTTGGGGAAGCTGCTCCTAAGCAGGACAAAGGAATATGAGAAATCTTGTCACCTCTTCAAGATCTAAAGACTGCAAAGGCAACCAGGCTTGTTTTTCAAAGAACAAAAGGGAGAGAAGCTAGTGTTCCCTCTCACGCACAATAGGATAAAGGTGCTAAATCCCCAAATAATCCTCGTGTCGTATTTACAGTATTGAAAATAGCAGGCCTCAGAAGGGATTTAAAAAATACATACTGAGAGCAAGCTTTGATCACATTACCGCTGCAAAAGGAAGTATAAGGTTATATGGGTCAGTTTATGAGGCTAGTTGCTAATACCTTTGCTACGAATAGGCCTGACAATGAAAATACAGGATTTATTTTCAGTGGCTTATGTTTATTTATTTAGCTATCTCTACTCTGTTTAGGGTTCTTTAGAGCCCTCAAGCAATTGTCAAATAAAGCCAGTTGTATAAATAAAAAAGCCGATTAAAGGTAACACACTACATATTACCTCGAACTGCAATATGAAATGTTTCATGCTGCCGTTCCTGTATGTAATTGCACTTCTTGTAGAAGTCATCACCCTGAACCACATGGTTCCATTTGAAATGCAAGATTCTAGTCCTTGTTCTTGATGAAATCTGAGAAACTCGGGGGAATGAGTCCACTAAAATCTACAGCTGTGTTTGGTGCAGAACTTCGGCAAAGCACACACATTCCTGTCTATAATGCTTCCTGTGTAGCACATGCCTTTGAGATTCAGACCCAGCACATTTTGACATTTTCTGACGCTACCTATTGAGTAGCTATGACAATCTGATGCCAGTGTTACTGAAATCACTAGCATTAGCAATACCCATAGACAGAATATAGAAGTTAGGCAAATAGTGCATTTTAAAAAAAGTATTTTTCCTTAGAGGCTTGGCTTGACTGGGGAAATCAAAACTGCATTCCAGGCCTGACCAATGCGCTGGATCCCTTGGCAACGCAATAAAGAGAACATCTCTTGGCCACAGAGCAATCTAGTCTAGTGAGGGAATAAGCCTTGGTGGAGTTATCAATCTGCAATGACACCCATCCTGGTACATTCCAATAGGAAAAAAGCATGATTTGAGACTGAGACCTGGTAAGGAATATTACCAAATGGCCTGGGATCAAAGAGATAAATAGGAAGACAAAGGTTTATGGCCTTTTCCAAGGTGTCAGTGCATCTTTCCTTGGTGGGTAAACAATATCTAGTTTCACCAGGTCCAAATTGAGATTCACCAATGGAAAGAAGCCCAAGTCATAGGGTTGCCAATCCCCAGGTGGGGGCAGGGGATCCCCCGGTTTAGAGGACCTTCCCCCGCTTCAGGGTCATCAGAAAGCGGGGGGAGGGGAGGGAAATGACTGCTGGGAACTCTATTATTCCCTATGGAGATTTATTCCCATAGAAAATCATGGAGAATTGATCCGCGAGTATCTGGGGTGGCTGTTTTTTGGGGTAGAGGCACCAAATTTTCAGTATAGCATCTAGTGCCTCTCCCCAAAATACCCCCCAAGTTTCAAAAAGATTGGACCGCGGGGCCCAATTCTATGAGCCCCAAAAGAAGGTGCCCCTATCCTTCATTATTTCCTATGGAAGGAAGGCATTGAAAAGGTCCCTTTCAATGTGATGGCCAGAACTCCCTTTGGAGTTCAGTGATGCTTGTCACAGCCTTGATCTTGGCTCCACCCCTAACGTCTCCTGGCTCCACCCCCAAAGTCTCCTGGCTCCACCCCCAAAGCCCCCAGATATTTCTTGAATTGGACTTGGCAACCCTACCAAGTCATGGAGTGTTGTTTTTGTATCCAATAATGTTTGCTTGAATAATATATGCTTAATGTATGCCTGCATCATCAGGGGTATAAGACCTTTGATCAGGGCTTTTTTTTGTAGCAGGAACTCCTTTGCATATTAGGCCACACACCCCTGATATAGCCAATCCTCCTGGAGCTTACAGGGCTCTTAGTACAGGCCTACTGTAAGCTCCAGGAGGATTGGCTACAATGGGGGGCATGGCCTAATAAGCAAATGAGTTCCTGCTACAAAAAAGCTCTAACCTTGGTCACTCTTTGCATTCTCTGGAGAACCCTGGGGTATCAGGAGACGTTGCAGTCTTGAGGACCTAGATCTCCCTGCCAGTACCGATATATTCCTTTCTGGCATTAAACACATAGATCTTACCACAACGTTGAGTATGTCAAAAGCTGTCAAACGGCTCAGAGGCTTGCTGGAAAAGCGCCGGAAGTTTAAAAGAACGTAGCAAGAAGATGCTGATGTTGCGTTATGCTTAAGTGTCAAAGGAAACATTCAACCAGGTCAGAGAAGGCATGAAAATATGGTTATCATAGCTAGCTCGTGAAACGAGGATTTCGCTTGTAAGCAACCACTGAATCCTGGTTTGCCTCGATGAATGCTGGTTTCATTGCCTGAAAGGGTCACCAGAGAACAAACCAGGACTGAACCAGGATTCAGCCAGGATGCCTGTCTTCATACCTCAGCTGAAACCATAATTCAAATGAGCTGTGATTTCATAAGCCAACTTCAGGTCCTAGTTTGAAAGACCCTAATTAACCACGACGGAATGGCTTGCATTCAGACAATGGCTTACGTTCAGCACTAACCATATGGTTAGATCCAGCCAGCATTTTTGCGCAGTTACTCTGCCTTGTCCCATATGGCTCTTGTCCATGGAGTTCTCATGATTCCCAGCATGCCCTTTGGGTAGTCAAAGGGAACCCAACCCTGTCTTCCATTTTTCACAAACCTGGTTAAATCTGACTGACCCATGCTTAGGTTAATCAAGTTGTGGGTTCTTCCTAGGTCTGAATTGAGCCACTGTGTCTATTCTAGAAGCGTCGGTGTTTCCTGGGGCTTTTCAGTAGCGTGTACATAGTTGTTTTAAGATGCAAATTTTACTGCCACATTTTATGTGTTTGCTGTGCAAAGCACGGCCAGAACACTGATATTTTCCGCAAGTATAATGCACAGCACTGCCCTAAGCCTCAGTGCAAATATCTCTGCAGCCCAGTTAATTAGCAGCAGCCCATGTGTTAGTACCAGCCTGCAGTACTTAAAGATGGTACATCATTAAACATCCTAATTAATTCCAGGGCACACTGAAACAAGAGAGCTGGTTAGGATTGTTAGGTAGTTGCTTAGGAAAAGCTTAAAGAGAGCATGCTACAAATGTGTCAGCCCCTTTTGTTAGGAATAACCTGCTTTGTTGTGATTTCACCACGTGGACCAATTGTTGGATGTTACTATGGAAGCAAGGGGGGGGGGAGAGGATCAAGGGGCTCGCACTGTTTCCACAAATGGCTGGCCCAGTTGGGGCTGAAAGTTCAGATTAGAAGTGTTCGTTAAACCATACGTTTTCTGAACTGTAACAATGAACCGGAGCAAAGGTTCCTGCCTCAGTATCTTCCTTTCTATTCCTTTTCTGTAAAGGAGATTAGAGTCTTGTTTGAAAGGCTGAGCGAACTGTGCAATTTTTGTTTTAACTAGCATTCTGTTTATAATATGTTTTAATGGAACAAGTGGCATCATTAGGGTAGTAATTACTTAGGAGTCAGGTGGGAGTAATCCAGAAAAATCTTTAGTAAAAATCTGCTTGGAACTCCTGATTTCTCTCTCCCTCTGCGTCATTTCCTGTTAGGGGTGCTGGGCCTCTCCATCAGCAGTCCCCCAGCCTCTGATAGTACCCAGTAGGCTTGCGGGGGCAGGGGGGGGAATAAGACAATAATCACTGTCACGTCAATGGCATGAAGTCATTTTGAGAGTGAATTTAGGCGAAAAAGTATTAGCAGATGATTCAGCAAGAAATTACTAAGATTTTGGGATATGCATTTAAGAAAGTTGCAGAGACTTTTCTGTTGGGATTACAAATGGAAAAATTTCCAAAAGAAGATAGAACTGTGATTTGGTACTTGCTTTCAGCTGCTAGGACATTATATGCGCAGTTGTGGAAGCAAGAAAAAATACCAGAGAAATGGGATTGGATTATAAAAGTTATGACATGGAGTGAAATGGACAAATGATTTAGAACTTCTATGATTTAGAAGTTTTTAAGACGGAATGGAAAAAGTTTAGAAGATATGTAGAAAAAGAGTGGAAAACAAAAGGACATTGGACAATTTTCGATAATGATTAAGTTTTAGAAGAAGAAGAATATAAGTTTTTGTTTTAATGGTTAAGGGTACCTTTAAATATTAGCATTATAAGTAAATAACACCGGCGGGGGTCCAGTAACGGGGGGAGGGGTGGGTCGAAAGTAATATATGGGGTAGATAAAAGAAGTCATTAAGATTTAAGAAATAATTTTGTTACCATATGTTACCAATAAAATTGTTTTAACCAGGGAGTGAATTTAGACGTGATGTCAAACCAGGATTAAGTGGAACCATAGACATTCAACGGCATCCTAGAGCTACGAGATGTCACTTCTGGGTTCATATCAGAAATGATATCAAGCCATTGACGTGATGGTGTCTACCCATGTCCCTGCCCCCAGTCTTCTGTCTTGTGCCTGCTGCATGCTGTCAGCCCTCCTTCCTGTAGCCATTCCCTCACTCTATCTTCCTGAGTTAGCCACACTGTCTGCTTTCCTAATTCACTTGGTTTTACATACATTGATATAGGCTGAATTCAGATGGCATATTTGAGCCAACAGGCCCAGGAGGATTACAAAAGCAAGGTCAGACGGGCACATCTTCTGCCCATCCTGCTCTTGCACTCGCCCCATCCTCCAACAGATCAAATAGCTACCACTTGGGAAGCGGTAGCAAATTCTTCTGCCGCATTCTTCGTCTTTCCAGGCATCTGAATGTGGGAGCGTGCAAGCAAGGTGAATTAGTGGTGTGAACCGTCTGTCTGAGGTCCCACCCCTCCTCAACCCCCCCCCTTCTACAGGCTCCACCCCTCAAATCTCCCCAAATTTCCCAACCTGGAGTTGGCAACCCGATCTCCTTCCCAGCCAACCATCAACCTACTTTGATCTGCCCCTCTGACTTCAGATGTCCATCTCCTCCCCCCCTCCCTGCAGCTTCTACCTGGAAAAGTACAGTCTTTCTCCACAGTGTAGACCAAAGCAGTTTGCATCATTTCCCTCTCCCCCTGGAGCAGTTGTAATTCTGAGTAATCTCCAGCCCTCACCTGGAGATTGGTAGCAATGACCACAGGAGAGTGAAGGAGCCAGTGGCTGCTAGGAGGCTGGCTTTGTGGGCCATAGAAGGGATGGTGGTCCAAAGCCAGTGGCTGGTCCAAAGCCTGTCAGGAGGGCATGGTAGAGTGGCAACGCCCTGTGTGAGGGCATGGAAGGCCACAGGAGACAGATGGAGGCTGAGTGTGCTGGGAGGCCATCTGTGTGGACAGTTGATGGGACGGCAGAGGTCTGTTGCCAGTGGCAGCTGCGGTGCTCTTCGTGAGGCTGCAGTAGAGCGGCAACCCTTGCTGAGGATGGTCGACCGAGACGACACAGAGAAGCATTGGAGATGTGTCTGTCTCTGAGGTAAGACTGCTTTTGGCAGGTTGTTCAACATTCCTGGGCCTGCAGTAGGCCAGCGGGAGGCCAGAGTGACTAAGCCGTGATGGGCCAATCATTTGTTGAGTGCATGGAATGCACCTGTAAGCCAATTGGTGCCGCCACCTTAGGGAAATAATATCTACTATACTGTTCAGCCAAAGATCCTTCCAGAGGATGGGTGTTCCTGTGCATAAACTCAGAACATCTCCTGGGAGAGCAGCCACCGCTTCATGCAAAGTTGGTGGCTTGGCCAAGAGAGAAGAGAGCTTTAATGGAGCCCTTCCCCCAAGAAAGGGCACAGGTGCTGAAGACCAAGACAGGCTTACCCTGGAAGTGCCCCTCTCCACCCACGCTTACTTGAGCATAAACCTCACTGACTTCATTGGGAATAAGCCCATGAGCCTTTACCTGGACATTTTGGTCATATAGAGGAGGGGGTGTTAAAAATAATCTGCTCTGGGTGTCAGATGAAGATAAGATATTGAAGAAGATATTGGATTTATATCCCGCCCTCCACTCCGAAAAGTCTCAGAGCGGCTCACAATCTCCTTTACCTTCCCCCCCCCCCACAACAGACACCCTGTGAGGTAGATGAAGATATTGAATTTATATCCCGCCCTCCACTCCGAAGAGTCTCAGAGCGGCTCACAATCTCCTTTACCTTCCCCCCCCCCCACAATAGACACCCTGTGAGGTAGATGAAGATATTGGATTTATATCCCGCCCTCCACTCCGAAGAGTCTCAGAGCGGCTCACAATCTCCTTTTCCTCCCCCCCCCCACAACAGACACACTGTGAGGTAGATGAAGATATTGGATTTCTATCCCACCCTCCACTCCAAAGAGTCTCAGAGTGGCTCACAATCTCCTTTACCTTCCTCCCCCACAACAGACACCTTGTGAGGTGGGTGGGGCTGGAGAGGGCTCTCACAGGAGCTGCCCTTTCAAGGACAACCTCTGCCAGAGCTATGGCTGATCCAAGGCCATTCCAGCCGGTGCAAGTGGAGGAGTGGGGAATCAAACCTGGTTCTCCCAGATAAGAGTCTGCACACTTAACCACTACACCAAACTGGCTCTCCAGATACGCTAGGTACGTCACTGGAGCTGTGTACCTGATGCAAATCAGGTAAATGAATTCAAAAATTTTGGGGGGAGCCAATTAGAGAGCTCAAACTCAGGAAAAGAGGCAACCAATAAGGGGTGAGAAACACACACCAGGAAGAACCCTCAATCATAGTGCGATGGGTGAGGAATGTACTTTAATGGGGATTGTGCGTGATGGGGGAAAATTGGCAGGGTGTATGTGTGTGTGTGTGTGTGTGTGTGAACTGATCACACCAATAATGTGATCATTGGAACTGCCATGACACCCATGAAAACCTGAAAGGTGGCTGCAGTTTGGAAAATTTCTCCGTCAGACTTCACTATCATATCTGGCCAAAGCACTTTCTTAGAAAACTAACGTGGTCACCTTTACCTGGTTCCTCAATCCTTCGGCACACTTTGTATTACAAGCATGGTTGACATTTTTTTCCTGCATAGCTGCCTTGACCTGGGATATCAGCCATCTGAGCCTGAGAATTAGATGTTTCCAGAGCAGCTGCAAAGAGGCTATCAAGTCTGTAGCAGCTGCTGGGATCCATGACAGCTCCTGACTAGCCTTCTAGCTTCTAATGATTGCAAATTAATATTTTCCCGCATGCATGGGGCTAAATGAAATCAGTCAAAATAAAGACCTCCTGCTCTCTTCGCTAAGGATCAGTGTGATTAATTGATTGATTCATTAATTGTGCATTCAGAATGTGGGGATGTAATTGGGTTTTAATTGGACACCTGTCTCCAGTGAAAATGGAATTAAGTGCTTTGATTTAGGCAACAAGTAAAATGTGACCCCCGCCCCCCCCCTAACTAATGTTCATTTTCAAAGGGATAAATGGTCTGACTCGTTGAATAAGGAAGGATTCTTGCCACATTGCTAAACAATGTAGTTTTGAATAATTCAGGCTGTTTTTGATAGATGACCACTGCCTTTCACTCCTGCAGTTCACTTTCTTTTCATACTTTGTTGCTCCATCACCATGCGCACAAGGGAACCTCTGTTATCACCAGATTCTTTAGTCTTTTGAAGTTTTTCGTATTGCAAGAGTAGCTGTCAATCAGGAACCACTTGCCACCCCACATAAAGCTGGGATAAAAAAAGTCCCCCTGCCGACAGAGCCAGTTCATGGGAAGTCAGCAGTAGACTCTGACCAACCTAGTATATTATGCAGAGGGTGCCTACTACCTGTTCTGCTTCAGGGATACACAGCTTTAACTCAGGCAGATAACTGGAGTTGGTTATCAGAGGCAGGACATCAGAATTTAATAAACAGATTGTACGTTACACAGTTATCTGAGCAGGCCAAAGTCAGGTTGTTTTTTTATTGAAAGCAAGTCAGATTCAGCAGCAACAGCAGGTCAGCATCCAAGGGAAATGTGTTGAGGCCACGCTAAAGAACTCCTCCCCCATGCTTTGATATGCTCCGAGCCCTACATCACACCTAAGACAGCTGCTTCATGTCTCTTCCAGTGATGTTCCTCCCTTCCTCTCCAACTGACAGCTGATTTGAACTTTGAGATGGGCAGACCTCCATCTGGACTATAGATTCTCATTGCACCTGCGGTGTTAACGCTGAGCTGTCAACTCAGGACTGGAGGATGAAACCAGCGCCTCACTGCCTCCCAGTTGTGTGTCCACAGTGGGCTGACATTCCTCATCTGGTTGCTCAGCTGCTGGTGGCTGGTAGACATAGAATCCAGCTGTTCCTCATCAGAAGAGTCACAACTGTCTCTAGGACCTAGCCATTCAACGATACTACCTTTGAAGTGAGAGCAGGGCTACCAGACTTAAGTAGGGTTCTCAACACTGCCTTGTCAGTGCTTGGGGAAGGTGAAGTTTGGGGAGGATGTCATGTAGGGTTGCCAAGTCCAATTCAAGAAATATCTGGGGACTTTGGGGGTGGAGCCAGAAGACTTTGGGGGTGGAGCCAGGAGACATTGGGGGAGGAGCCAGGAACAAGGATGTGACAAGCATAATTGAACTCCAGGGGAGTTCTGGTCAACACATTTAAAGGGACAGCACACCTTTTAAAATGTCTTTCTTCCATAGGAAATAATGAAGGATAGGGGCACCTTCTTTTGGGGCTCATAGAACTGGACCCCCTGGTCCAATCGTTTTGAAACTTGGAGGGTATTTTGGGGAGAGGCACTAGATGCGATACTAAAATTTGGTGCCTCTACCTCAAAAAATAGCTCCCCCAGAGCCCCCGAAACCTCCAGATCAATACCCCATTATACCCTATGAGAAATATTCCACATAGGGAATAATGAAGACGTTTCCCTCTCCTCCACACACCCCTCCCCTTCTCGCAAATCTGATGTAGGGGATTGACCTCTTTACTCACCAGCCAGCTTCTTCACAGTAACAAAGACACAGACACAGAGAGTTGAAGCCTTTCACCACCTCCAGAGGTGCAAAGGCACATGGTCCTTTGAGGTGGGTCAGGAAGCAGCCTGGGAAAGCTCTGGCTGCTGCGATGGAGCTGGGTGGGAAGAGGATGGGCAAGGAGAAGCTGCTGCGATCCAAGGTGAGAATGGAAGGGAAGGGAGGAGGAGAAGCATCAGGGATCGGTGGGAAGGGGAGAGGAGAAGCTGCTGGGATCTAGGCTGCGTGGGAAGGGCCGCCATTCCCCCTGCTTTCTGGATTTTTGCCAAGAGGGGAGAGGAGGCTCCAAATCGGGGGTCCCCCGCCCAGGCGGGGGATTTGGGAAGCCTAATGTCATGTCACTTCTGGGTTACCATAAAAACTAGGGGGAATTCCTAGAGCAACCCTATGTGGAGGCTGGTTTTTCTCCTGCTTCTCAGTTCTTCAGGGGTGAGAAATTGAAGCTGGGGGTAGGTAACCCCCCACTAGGCTTCCCAATCCCCAGGTCCCAGTGGGGGATCCCCCAGTTTTACAGGCTTCCCCCCGCCCCCAGCCAGCTGGCCGGCGGGGGAAGCCCCTCCTCACAGCCACTATGTACCTTTAGAGCTCTGGCAGGACCTCCAAACAGGTCCGGTTTTAAAATGTGTGTGCTCCTTTAAATTGGAGCAGGAAGTACTTCATGAAGAAGGGGTAGCAACAGCAGACCTCGTTGGAGTGCAGCCCCTCCGTTTGTTTTGCTTTCGTTTCAGACAAGCGAGTGTGTGTGTAAAAGAGCAGCGTAGCCCTTGTACTTTCCAGACCTCATTGTGGAGGCACGAGAGACAGTTAAGCCTGTGTGTGAGTGAGAGAGAGAAAGGGGGGGAGGGAGTGGGGGAGGGAGGGGAGGAACTCTATTATTCCCTATGGAGACATTCTCATAGGAAATAATGGAGAATTGATCCGCAGGTATCTGTGGCTCTGTTTTATGAGGTAGAGACACCAGATTTGTAGCATAGCATCCAGTGCCTCTCCCCAAAATACCCTCCATGTTTCAAAAAGATTGGACCAGGGGGTCCAATTCTATGAGCCCTAAAAGAAGGTGCCCCTATCCTTTATTATTTCCTATGGAGGGAAGGGATTTAAAAGATGTGTGGTCCCTTAAAATGTGATGGCCAGAACTCCCTTGGAGTTCAATTATGCTTGTCACACCCATGCTCTTGGCTCCTCCCCCAATGTCACCTGGCTCCACCCCCAAAGTCTCCTGGCTCCACCCTTAAAGTCCCCAGATATTTCTTGAATTGGACTTGGCAACCCTAGGGAGAGCTACCTTTTGGAATGTTCACTAAACTTTTCGGTAGAAAGAAAGCCAGCACAGCCACCAGGTGTGCTGGTAGGTAAACCTCTCACCGTTTGCACTCACTGTCTATTCGCATGGAGGGTTTTTTTTTTGTGGAAAGGAACATTCACAGCTGGAATCCTTTACACGTCCTCCAGCGTTCAGCCTCTGTCTTCTGTCACCTCACTGTAACCTTAGTATGTGGAAACTAACCCTATGGGGGAAGCACCAAAAAAGCCCATAAAGAATGCTCTAAATACAGACTGGCTTCCCACTAAATTCAGTCCTCTCATTTAAGGAGGTATTTAGAAGAAAAGAAGAGATGCAACATCCATGGCTCTCCTGGGCTTGCCAACTCTGAGTTGGGAAATACCTGGAGGTTGTGGGGATGGGACCTGGGGAGGATTGAACCCAGGGCAAATAATACATGTGGAAACTGCCTCATGATTCAGACTAGCCAGCAGAACTTGGCGGGTCAGCCACCCTGAACCTGTCAGGAAGGATGGGATATAAATATAATAAAAATAAATAAAATGATTCCCCCACCCCTCCCATGATAGTGGTAGGAGCCATGACTCTGATACAAAGGATGTGATGATGACCGGGAACAGCCTGGCTGTCATGGAGGGAGGAGGTTATTATTATTAGGGGTGGCTAAACTAGGAGATAACTTATTTAAAAACTGGGAAAGGAATGTTCTGAAATGTGGCAAAGAGAGCGCAGTAGTAAGTTTAGGGTATGGCATGGTGTTGCAAAAAACTATGACCGATTTTGCACACCTTACCCCGCGGTCACGTTCCTCTTCTCTGCGCAGCGTCCGTCGGATTTCCCACTATCTGCGCCGGATTTACAGGAAGTGCTGCGGTTTTCGCCTAGCAAACGTAAACTGGGTTTTAGCGGTTTACGTTTGCTACGCGAAAGCCGTGACACTTCCTGTAACTCCGGCGCAGATAGTGGGAAATCCGACGGACGCTGCGCAGAGAAGAGGAACGTGACCGCGGGGTAAGGTGTGTGCGAAATTGGTATGTCTGTTGTACTGCTACCTGCCTGCAGTGATGAGGCAAGCTGTGCCAGTTGGATTTCTGCTCGGACCAGCCAACAGAACTTGGTGGGGCAGCATCAGAGCTGTTTCTGGGGTGGGATCATATTCTTTTACCCTGGATCATGCAATCTGGGATCATCCGAGTTTATTTTTTTCTGTGCAAAAAAGGCACTGCAGTGGTTAGGCTTGCCAATCCCCAGGTCCCAGCAGGGATTCTTCCACTTTCCCAGGCTCCTTCCTGCCCCCAGTCAGCTGACCGGTGGGGGGAAGCCCCACCCCCAGAGGACCATGTGCCTTTGCACCTCCGGGGGCTTCAGTCTCCGATTGATAGGCTTCCTCTTGGGATGGTGTGTCTGTGTTACTTTGAAGAAGTTGGCAACAACTCGTGAGTAGAGAGGCCAATCCCTTGCTTCAGAGTCGCCAGAAATGGAGGGGGGGAGGGAAACGTCTGCTGAGCACTTCATTATTCCCTATGTGGAGATCGATTCTCATAGGGTATAATGAGGAATTGATCTGGAGGTTTCGGGGGCTCTGGGGGAGCTGTGTTTTGAGGTAGAGGCACCAAATTTTTAGTATAGTATCTAGTGCCTCTCCCCAAAGTACCCCCCAAGTTTCAAAATGATTGAACTAGGGGGTACAATTCTATGAGCCCCAAAAGAAGGTGCCCCTATCGTTCATTATTTCCTATCGAAGGAAGACATTTAAAAAAGGTGTGCTGTCCCTTTAAATGTGATGGCCAGAACTCCCTTGGAGTTCAATTATGCTTGTCACATCCTTGTTCCTGGCTCCACCCCCAATGTCTCCTGGCTCCACCCCCAAAGTCCCCAGATATTTCTTGAATTGGACTTGGCAACCCTACTCCCCACCCAGGCTGGGTAAATGGGAGGGTTGGAGTCCTCACAGAATTATCAGTGACTTTCAGACTACAAAGATACATTCCCTTGGAGAAAATGGCAGCTTCGGAGAGCAGGCTCTACAACATTGTATCACTGCTGAGCTGCCTTCCATTCCCAAAATCTGTCTTTCAAGTTACTCCCATATTTCCAGGAATTATATGGGAGAAGGCAGGAGCGCTGGCTGGCTTACTTTGATCAGGCCTATGGCGTGTGGTACAGGCCTGTGGCTTGTCTGCATTTCAGCTAGTATGTTCTGCTTCTTGACCTTCTTGGTGCACTACTGATTGACTGTGGAGGGCTGATCTGCGCGGGGACTTCACCTCTCTACTCTGATCCTGAGCCTCCACACACCGTTCTTCTTGCTTGTTCTCTCACCTGTTCACCTTATGTTGTTTATCTGTGTTGTTCAGCTGCTAGTTTCCTTTTCTATGCAGCTGCAGTTGGCCACAAGTTACTAATGAATTTCATCCACTTTGGACTGGGACGTCGTGAGCTTTGCCCATTCCCTAATTAAAAAGCACCTCTCTCCCCTGAGAGCCATCTGAATGCCCTCTGGCAGACACAAGTACTGGACCTTCTGATTAGACTGTGGAGCTGGCAAGTTGAGTAGCAACAGCAAGCTGGGGGAATACCGAGCACCTTTAAAATTGCTGGCCGTACCATTTGTCTTGATGGGCTATGCCTGCCTGTTCCAGCCCCTATAGGGATCCAGTATTGAGCGCCAAGGCTTTGATCCCACACTTTGTTTCCACTCCCAGTCTCTCTCTACTGATGGATGGCCTTGAGTATAACAAACTCCCTGATAGTGAAAAACATAAACACACTCACAGATTAGAGATGGGGTGTGCATGTCTAGCCCATACCTCTCCCTGGAGAGATCTTGTTTTTAAATTATGGAGTGGTTTCTTTCTTTTTTTAATCAGTGGGGATCCATAGCAGCTTGCAACATCCTTCTCCCCTCTGCCATTTTATCCACACAACAGCAAATCTGTAAGTAGAAGTCACTCTAGGGTTACCAACCTCCGGGTGGTGGCTGGAGATCTCCCACTAATACATCAGTTCAACTGGAGAAAATGGTTGCTTTGGAAGGTGGACTCTATGGCATTAATCCCAGATCCACCCTCTTCAGACTCCACTGTCCAAATCCCCAGGTATTTCCCAACCCAGAGCTGGCAACCCTAGGTCACCCAGTGATCTTTTATGGACGAGCGGGGATCTGAACCTATGTTTTTCATATCTTAGTCTGACACTCTAGCCACCACACTCTTATGGTATCCCCAACTGCAGCCTGAAGTGACATAAGTTGTGATCAGATGGGCTTTTGGGTGCACCATAGCCACCCCACATCCCAGATTTAATGTGCGCAATCACACATACAAATCTGTTTGCCACAGCCAACTCGTCCTTACCTTACTTTATTTTATTTATTTATTTTAGTATATTTCTATTCCGCCCATTCCCCGTAGGGCTCAGGACGGAGTACAACATACGATAAAACAATAGAATATAATAAAAACATTTTAAAAACAGGCAACTCAACAGCACTCAGAGAAGTTTACCGTATCACCACATATTGCCCAGCCTGGCCGTCTCACATCATGATATATCATAGAGATGGCAGATGATAATCCTTTTTGTAGCACAGGTGACAGTACCAATAGATCAAGAATAGATGCCTGCAGCCTCAACTAAAAGCCTGGTGGAACAGCTCCATTTTATAGGCCCTACGGAATGCTAATAAGCCAGGTAGGGCCAGGATATCTGTAGGGAGCTGATTCCATCAGGTCGGGGCCAAGACTAAAAAAGCCCTCACCCTAGTTGAGGCAAGGTGGGTGTCTCTTGGGCCGAGGATGGTCAACAGATGTTGGGAGGCCGGACGTAACAACCTCCCAGGCATATATGGAAGAAGATGGTCCCACAGGAATGTTGGTCCCAAGCCGCATAAGGCTTTAAACATTAGAACTAAAACCTTGAAGTGGATCCGGTACTCAACGGGCAGCCAGTGCAGACTGTGGAGCACTGGCTGAATGCTCGCCCATAAAGGTGGTGCAGTCAGCAGACAAGCCGCCACATTCTGCACTCGCTGCAGTTTTCAGATCAATCTCAAGGGTAAATCAGCATAGAGCGAGTTACAGTAATCTAGTCTGGAAGTGACTATTGCATGGTCCTGGGGGGATAGATATGGTGCTAGCTGCCTGATCTGCCGGAGATAACAAAAGGCAGACCTGGCAACCATTGTGATCTGGGCCTCCATGGAAAGGGAGGCATCCAAGGTCACTTCCAAGCTCTTCACCTGTTGAGCTAGCACCAACGTGGCACCGTCCAAAGCTGGGAGCTGGATGCTTATACCCACCCCAACTCAGGTACAGGATTCAGCTTCAGCTGGCTCTGTTGTAACCACCCAGCCACGGTTCCCAATGCCTCAGACAATTGGTCAGGGGTGGCAACAGACCAGCCACTCATCAACAGATAGAGCTAGGTGTCATCAGCATACCGGTGGCAACACAGCCCAAAACCTCGAGCAATAGGGGCAAGGGGGCGCATATAAGATGTTAAATAATATTGGTGAGAGAATGGCTCCCCGCAGCACTCCACATATAAGTGGACGCTGCAAGGAAGTCTGCTTGCCAAGCACCACCCTTTGTCCCCATCCCCGGAAAAAGGAGGAAAACCATTGTAAGGCCACCCCCCCCGAACTCCGGCGAGGGCGAGGCAGTGGGTCATAAGGTCATAATCGACCATGCCAAATGCTGCTGACAGATCAAGAAGTATCAGCAGCGCTGACTTGCCTTGATCCAGATGTTGTCTTAGGTCATCTATGAGAGCAACTAGGACAGTCTCCATCCCATGGCCTGGGTGAAAGCCAGACTGGAATGGGTCCAAGGCGGATAACTCATCCAGGAAAACCTGTAACTGCTCCACCACCACTTTCTCATCTACCTTACCCAGAAACGGTAAATTCGAAACTGGGCGGCAGTTGGTCAAGACCCCAGGACCTAATGTTGGTCTTTTCAAAAGCAGATGAACCACTGCCTCCTTCAATTTCTCTTGGAAGGTCCCTGTTGAAAGGAACAAGTTGACAATATCACCCAGAGAGTCCCTGATACCATCTCGGCCGGCTTTCACCAGCCAGGATGGACAGGAATCCAGGGGGCAAGTGGTAGGCTTCACTGCAGCCAGAATCCTGTCCACATCCTCTGGCAAGAACCTGCTGAAGCAGTCCAATATAGGACCAGGAGACGGCCAAGGGGCTTCCAGCTTTCATACTGTATCAATTGTGGCGGGTAGGTCCTGGCGGATAGTCAGGATTTTATCAGTGAAATATGTCGCAAAGGCCTCAGAGCCAATATCCAATTCTCTTCCATTTTGATTGCCCAATGACCGAATTATTCTAAATAGTTGGGCTGGGCATGACTTCGCAGACTCTATGGAGGCCGCAGAGAACTCTTTCTTAGCAGACTTCATAGCCCCTTCATAGACTTTCATAAACGTTCTATAAGAGGTTCTTGACTCTTCATCACTAGCACGTCACCATGTCGGTGCGGACGCTAGCAGAGTGAGCGGTGTGATGAGCCCAACACTGAGCTCCAGGAAAGAAATCAGCCAGACACCTGCAACTAGTGCCAAAGTAGTGTATTTACAGTATATACAATACGTGCTCTCTAGTGCAGTCCAATATATTGATCACAGGAACAAAACGCTCCGCCAGCAAGTCAATTCTCAGAAAGAGACCTGTGCATTACACACACAGTTCATTTATAGTCCAGTCAGCCAATCCTGGCAGTGCATTGTCATGCTGACTCAGCAGGTTCCTTCACCTGTCCTCAGCCGGCTCAAACCAGCCTGCTGATAAGGTCACTGTGACCTAGCATGCCGGCTAGATCACCAGCTGTCATTACAGAGCTGTCAAAGCAGGGTTAAGATAGATTCTTTCTCCAACACACCTCCTAATCTATCGAACCCAGTGCACCCAACCACAGTGAATTTTAACATTGGATACAGTTTACATTTATACCTGGTAACTGTACAACACTCACAATGTTTTGCATTGTTACACACACATGCCTTCACCTTTGGTTCACAGACAGCAACATTGCATTATCATATTTACAGATTTACAATTTCCGATCCAGGAACTCATTATCACTGTCCTGGTCAGCCAGTTCCCTCTGGTGTTCGGCTTCAGCCTCCCTATTCCGTGCCTCGCATTCTGCCACCCAGACCTTCCACGCCTCAGCCTTTTTTCTGAGCGTTTCCTGGGACCCTGGTGGGTCTGGTTTAACTACCAGTGTGACATAAGGCACCTTGTACCTGGCAGGAGGTATACCCTTTGTGGCCCTAGCAGATACTCATGGCCCTGTGCTCGGACCGGGCTCGTCTCCTTCGAGCTGATCTGTTGCCACCTCCTGGCCTGGTTCCTCCTGTTGACTCAGAGGTTGCACCTCCTGACTTTCACGTTCCACCTCCTGACTTTGCACCTGAGGCTCTGTGCCAACTTTGAGCTCACCTTCCTCTGCTTGTCTGCTTACCAGTTCCCGGCCAGGAGATTGCTGTTCCTGCTTAATTACCCTTGGCAGGACTCCAGCACCGTTATCAGTGCTTGGCAGCAGTACAAGTTCTTTCTCAGTAGAATGTAATTGTGGCCAGCTGGCGCTTTCATTAAACTGGGCAGTCTTACTGAGCGTTATCTTCGCTTCCTTATCGCAAAAGTGATAACACCTGGCTTCTGGCTTGTAGCCCAGAAAAGTTAGGCTCTCTGCCCAGCCATCCCCCTCCCTCCTGTTCTCGGAGGGGATGCCAACCCAAGCTTTTCTCCCAAAGACTCTCAGATACCTTAAGTCTGGACACTTATTGTACAGCCTTCTATAAGGCAAGTCATTCACAGCTTTGGACCAAATACGATTATACACAAAAACTGCACTCACTCTAGCCGTCTAAGTTGCTGTTTCATCCTCAGCAGCTCCACGGTATACCAAGGGGCAGCTTTGGTGCAACAACAAGGAGCTTGCCAGGGAGTGATGTCATTGATGGCAGTGGAGAACTGGGAGTACCATTCCTCCTCTAACTCATTTAATGATCCAACGGGGGCATCGGATCCTGCAGAGCCACCTGTAACCGTTCTGGGTCCATTTGGCTCTGCGGGCAAGCATAAATCCGCTCACCGCCTAAACAGGAGGGAAGTTTCAGGTCTAACCGGGCTTTCAGGGCATAATGATCTGACCATGGAACTGGCTTCTCTGTCACCAGATCTGGTAATATACCTGCCCCAAAGATCAAATCCAGTGTGTGACCGGCCTGATGCATGAGATCTAATACAAATTGGCTGAGTCCTAGTGTCTCCATGGACAACACCAGGTCCTGTGCCTGCTGAGATGCTGCATCATCAACATGGACGTTGAAATCCCCCAGAACTAATAGCCTGGAGAAGTCCAATGCCCAGGTGGACACAGCGTCCAGCAGGGCAGGCAGGCTTCCTGGTGGTGCAGTAGGCGGTCGGTACAACACCGAGATTGCCAAACTCTCCTCAGCTTCCCACACTAGGCCGACACACTCAATGCAGGAGATGTTTGGGGCAGGAAGCGCCCTGAAAGAAAAAGAATCCCGGACAAACACAGCAACTTCCCCCCCCCCCCATTTGTCTGAGGCTGGAGGACAGAGAACCTGGGCGGGGTAAGCTGGTTCAAGGCAACAGTGTCGCCTTCCCGCACCCAGGTCTCTGTCATACATGCCAGGTCCACCTGCTGCTCCACAAGAAAGTCTCTCAGAGTGGCGATCTCATTGTTGATGGACCTGGCATTAATCAACACCAGTGTCGGAGATGGGGTCTTCCTAGCCCCACAACCAACATGCCTTGAGATGGGACATAGGTGGGAAAGGGTACGAGCATTTCCATATCTCTGGCCCTTTCCTTGTCTTCACACTCTATGCCCACCGCCATACCTTCCTTGCCGCTCAATGACCGATATCTCTGACCCTAACATGGCCTCCCCAGCATAGTGCTATTGAACCAGGCACTGACCCTGCTAGCATTTATTGATGGGCCAAAACGTGGGCCTTCTATATCTCTGCCCACTTCCCTCCTGTACCCACTCCTCACCAACCCCTGACAGTCACAATCTACCCTCCTCATTCTCCCAACAAATTCAATGCACTAGCTAGTAAAAACCACTTTACAATCCATACTTAAAAATCCTAATTTGATCCCATTAATATGTACAATAATTAATTAATTAGTCAATTTCCACAGCCAGATTTCCCAAACTATAACCTATCTTATCAATTAACTAACCAACCACTAAGAATTCCAATTTAGTCAATTAATAGCGATAAATTCTAACACAATCAGTAAATAGTCACAATCTGTAGAACTAACAATCATTTACATTAATGGTTACAAGAAAAATACATTTCATTAGCATAGCTACAACTAACATCTTACATAGCTTAGCAGCAGTGAATTTGTTCCTACATGGCTATAGCAGCAAGTTTGAGGTAAATAGTTATGGGTACTAGTTATCAAGCACTAGGTGTTAAGTACTAAAGTCGAAAGTGCTGTTGTCAAGAGTCTACCCCTGCACTGTATCCTCTTGCCATAATATAGCCAGACAATGTATATCAGTAACCCTGAACACTTTTGTAACTGATGAGTGGAACTGTCTGCATTCCAATCTGAAATATATAATTGCTGCTTCGCTTCGCTTTTGCTTTCGCCTAGTAAACGCATCCCCAAACTGTTATCTTAGAAACTTGTTAACATGACAACCAAGGCCGCGCTGGAGGAGATCGGGAAAGCTAGTAGGTAGAGCACCTGGACTGAAGGGGGGAGGAAGAGGGGTGTAGAAAGCCCACCAAATGTACCAGCTATTTCTGCCGTGCTTTGCTTGAATTGGTAACGGCCCACCGAGGGTATATAGGTGGTGCCTTCAGGCTGAGACCCCAGTTTCAGCAACTTCTTGCCTTGCCTTAAAGATGCTTGGAACAAACGTCTGAAGTTATCCTCTGCGTGTTCCTTGACTCTGGGGTCTGACAGCTGTGTGCCGATGAAAATTTAATAATTAAATTAAATTATATCTGTCACAAGTTCAGCTTTAATAATTATTATAATTTAATAATTAAATTAAAGTATGTCCATCACTATCTTGTCATAGGATGACTCCCATGCACATTAATTAGCCACGTCCTGGTGGCAAAGTCCTTGCTGTGTCTCTTTGGCACATTTCCAGCCATGTGATTGGCTGGGGCATGCCATGCACATGCAGTGTGAATGTTCTGCTCTGCAGTGCCTGTCTCAGCTGCTGGGCAGGCACCATCTGATTGCTGCAGTGCACCTCAACTTGGATCAGCTTTTTTGAAGCCAAGAGGCTCCCAGTGCAACTGGCTCATCTGATCCCACCATTGCCTGTAAAAAGAGAACTACCAATGAGCTGAAATCTGTTGAGGTATCAGAAACAAATGTCCAAAACCTGGTGCTTGAGCCTAAAGGTGTCTTTTCTTATTATTTCTTTCTCAAAGTGAACCTCAGAATGACATTAAGGCTACCACAAGAGTTGGTCTTTTTGGTATGAGCCGCCCGTGCTATCATTCTGTGGAGAATATCTCACAAATAAGTGAGCATCATGTTTCATTTCAAGAAAAAGAGATACAAGGATACAAAATGAAGGAGGGGATAGACCTTCTGGTCTGAAGGAACCGCTTTTAAAATGTTGACCAATTTCGCACTAGAGCTTTAATCCTGGTTTAACTCTGTTCCCAAACTGACTTTCTACACTAAAACCATCGAATCATAGAGTCATGAAGTTGGTTTCTCTGATTCTATGATTCTAGTGTAGAAAGTCAGTTTGGGGATAGAGTTGAACCAGGATTAAAGCTCTAGTGCGAAACTGGTCGTTGTTTAGTATTTTCCATAGCTACTCAGTGAGGGAAAGGGTGCTCTACAGCTAATCATCTAATGGCCAAGTGAGCAATAAAGCCCGTTAAATGTACATCTATCAGTGTGCAAAAAAAGTAAATGTTGAATGTACAAAAGAAGTTACCTCCTTTGGGGGGGGGTGGGGGAGGTGAGCAAAGCCAAATAGGGATAGTGTACTTTCCTTTTGCTACCAGCCAACTTGCTTCCTTGTTTTGACCCTAAATGCAATTCTCAGGCTGACATCTTCCTTCTTTCTTACTCTTCTCTTCCTGTCAGCCATGGAGTTAGAACTTTAGATTCTCCCTTTCCAGCAATGTAACTGTTATGTATGTAGACTGATGTTGTGTATAAAGGTGTTCTTGCCTGGCTCATTGGAGCCTGCATGACTGAGGATGGGGACTCAGGAATAATGGGCAGTAGGAACCAACTTCCTGCTGCCCTGCTCCAATCATGGGACCCCTGCTGGTTTGAATGATCCAATGGTGTCCTACCACAGGAACCTTGAAGTGTATATAGTTGGACCCATTGGCCCAGTTCTCCATTCTTAGAGTTCAGCCACTACCATAGTCAACTGATGATAGCTCTCACACTGCTCTCTAATTTAAGGAAATGTTTCAATATTGGCTTTCCCTCCATTTCATTTTTATCTCACGAACCAGAATATCATGTCGGGAAACGAAATTTTGGTGGTCTCTCATCCACCTCATAAAAGGTAAAATCTGCCTTGTTGCTCCTTTTAATTGTATTTTATGAAGCAAATGGTGTGCCAAGATATTAGGCTGCTGGAGAAACAGGGCTGTTCATCTTCCTGGGGTTTTCCGAAAGCAGAACTCATTTGCTTCTCCCTTTCTTTCTATCTGTGCTTCAACCTGCATTACTTAGAACAATTACATCTGGCTGTTCCCCCCGCAAATATCAAGCAGCCCATTATATGATACATCTGCAATGCTCGCTAAAATGGAAGGTTGCATTTCTTTTCCGAACTGTCGAAAGGGTTCATTTGGCAGCATTTCATAGCGTGCTGAGTTTCGTCCTTGCCTCTGAGGAGGGAGAAGATTGGTTTTGTTTTCCATGGGCAAAAATCTTCTGGCTTTTTAAATATAGGAGTGAGTGTTTTGCGCTGCCCTGCGTGGTCCTTGGCACTGAGATGGTACATGGCAGAGAACAATGAACTTTAGAACCTCGGGAGGAGGAGAGAGAGATCAAAATTAAAAAGCAATGTAGAGTTGACAAATTGGTTTCCAGATGAGGGATGTTTATTCTTCCTTATATTCTCTTTGTGGTACCCAGAGTGAGGTATCTTGTTCCAAAGCAGGCCATTATTTTCAAATGAATGCTCTGAAGTGTTCTGTAGGGCAAGCTGATGTAAAGATAGCAGTTCGGCCAATCACGGTAAAAGACCAGCACAGTAGCAAGCTGACAATTCTATATTTAATAATTGTCAGGGCTTAGACCACGAAGTACGTCGTATCAGTGGCTGAAGGGCCCCATTCCTATTCATGCTCCTGCTTGCCATTGAAATCGGTCATTTAAATCACTATGGGAGATGCAATTTGGTGCAGTAGGGCTATAATTTTCTAGTTTCAGTTGTGGTATGAATTACAACTATATGCAATGCGTTAGGGCTTTTCTTTTTTTAAGGAAGCCATTTTTGATGATCTCTGGATAATTCTTCTCTTCGGATGGAGCTACTTCTAGGTAATAACAAAGGGCTTCTATGTATCAAGAGCTGACCTCTTCTATTCCTGAAGACAAATGCTGCATTACAGCAAGGAAAAATATGAAATGGGTTTTCACATAGTGGATTAATGACGACGACGATGACGACATTGGATTTATATCCCACCCTCCACTCAAGAGTCTCAGAGAGGCTCACAATCTCCTTTACCTTCCCACCCCCCCACAACAGACCCCCTGTGAGGTAGATGAAGATATTGGATTTATATCCCGCCCTCCACTCAAGAGTCTCAGAGCGGCTCACAATCTCCTTTACCTCCCCCCCCCCCCACAAAAGACACCCTGTGAGGTAGATGAAGATATTGGATTTATATCCTGCCCTCCACTCAAGAGTCTCAGAGCGGCTCACAATCTCCTTTACCTCCCCCCCCCCCCACAACAGACACCCTGTGAGGTAGATGAAGATATTGGATTTATATCCCGCCCTCCACTCAAGAGTCTCAGAGTGGCTCACAATCTCCTTTACCTCCCCCCCCCCCACAACAGACACCCTGTGAGGTAGATGAAGATATTGGATTTATATCCCGCCCTCCACTCCAAAGAGTCTCAGAGCGGCTCACAATCTCCTTTACCTTCCCCCCCCCAGAACATACACCCTGTGAGGTAGATGAAGATATTGGATTTATATCCCACCCTCCACTCCAAAGAGTCTCAGAGCGGCTCACAATCTCCTTTACCTTTCCCCCCCAGAACATACACCCTGTGAGGTAGATGAAGATATTGGATTTATATCCCGCCCTCCACTCAAGAGTCTCAGAGCGGCTCACAATCTCCTTTACCTTCCTCCCCCACAACAGACACCCTGTGAGGTGGGTGGGGCTGAGTGGGCTCTCCCAGCAGCTGCCCTTTCAAGGACAACCTCTGCCAGAGCTATGGCTGACCCAAGGCCATGCCAGCAGGTGCAAGTGGAGGAGTGGGGAATCAAGTGGAGGAGTGCAAGTGGAGGAGTGCACACACTTAACCACTACACCAAACTGGCTCTTGCTTTCCTGTATGCTTTCCAGATATACAAGAGCTGTATGGATTAAGGAACTTGAACCTGGATCCTATACCTAGCTTCTTTTTATGTTCCCTTAGTCTGTTATGGAGGTGGTTCTGTGCTGTGAAGTGCACATTCTTTGGCCAGGATGTGCAGTTAATTTCAACGAGCTGAAAAGAGTGCGAGGAACACACTCCACAGTGGACAAAGAGAAGTGGGAGTGGAAATGAGGGGTAGGAGCCAATCCTTCTAATACAATACAGGATTGCTATTGGCATTGGCAAAGTGTATGACCAAGTAATTGGTGCAATCAATGTTGTGAATTCGGATGAATTCAGCCCTCCCCCAAACAGACAAAAAGCTGCATCACACCTGTGCACCTTTTCAATAGATGCAATCACCTTGCTTCTGTATATGGACATCTGTGGATTGGGTCCAAATGTAAATGTTCTACATGCTTCAATGATTAATCTGTACATACTGCACTGTATTATGCTATAAGGGCTGTGCTTCCAAATCAATCAGGCAGCTACCAATTTGCTATCATGTTCGAAAAAGGCAAAACTGATGACGTTTTGTAAACCTGTCATAAAGCTGATGGACATACCTGTGTAGCTTGGATCAAAGAACAATGTAGTCTATATTGTTACCTGTATTTTCTGTCTAGGTGGGCTTAAGTCTACATGTCAAGGGAACTTGGATTTCTTTACTTCATATATTCAAAACCGTAACTTAGCCATGAAAAAAATTATGGAAGTGTAATAAAATATATATGACAGATGCATTGGGGTATTAACTCATCAAAAACATATGTGCTTCTCTTTCCAGTTTAATTGGAGCCCTTCACAAAGCGATCCTCTTAATAGCCGAGGGATGCACGGCAATATTTTGTTGTTAGGTGGTCTTATATCGAAACCAGCTATTTAAAGATTAACTGATAATATTCTATAATGCGGTCATTATTCTGATGCCTGGGTGTCTGGTTTAAAGTTCATGGAGAAGAAGAGTGAGCAGAGAGTGCTTAGCAGATAACATGGCTGCCGTCACGCAGGAGGCGCTGAATCCACAGTCTCTGGCCATTTCTGCATCCAGTCTTTGCTCCCAATTTTGAGTTGGTATGCTATTGATCCGAATCATTTCTTGACATTCTGTTTATAAAGCATCCTTTGGAGCTTCATACCAGAAGCTCTGGTTTCTGCAGATTTTGTTTTCTGTATCTTCACTGTACAGCATGCTTTTAAAGAAGTATTTTTGTGGGTTTCTAATCTATTCTGTAGGTCTATTACTGATACTCTAGATTAGAGGTTTTGAACTGATTTGTTATGAGGGTGGATCTGACATAGACGTCTCTTTGTGAGGCCAAGCCACGAGTGCCTTAAAATGTAATGCCAGGTACCAGAGATATAAACTGTATAAAGGACACAGGCAATCCCCTTTAACAATATTATTCTTTACCCAAAATGCAAACAAAAGCAATTGATTCCTAGCGGTGAAAGCAATTGATTTACTGGGGAGCCTACAAAAGCCCCAATTTAATCATGTGCAAGACTAGGTTTTTTTCAAGGGATATCATAAAGGGGGAGTACCTTGTATTACTATACATACCAATTGCTTGTGGGCTGGGTAAGAGCCTCTGACCAATTTCGCACTAGACCTTTAACCCTGGTTTATCCCTGTCCCCAAGCTGACATTCTACACTAAAATCATAGAGTCACAGAGTTGGTTTCTCTGATTCTAGTGTAGAATGTCAGTTTGGGGACAGAGTTAAACCAGGATTAACAGGCTGGTTTTGGCCCCGGGGCATATGTCTGACAGCCCTGTTCTAGATGGCACCAAAGTGCTATTTTCAAAGCCTTTATTTCCACAAAAAGACAGTGGGCGTTTTTGCACAGGGCTTACGCCGGAGCGACGTCCCTCTTCACCGCGCAGATTTCGCACCAACTGCTCCGCAGAACCCGGAAGAACCGCGAAGTGCCGCAGCTTTTGCGTCGCAAATGTAAACCGCCAAAAACCAGTTTACATTTGCGACGCAAAAGCCGCGGCTCTTCCGGGTTCTGCGGAGCAGTTGGTGCGAAATCCGCGCAGACGCTGCGCGGTGAAGAGGGACGTCGCTCCGGGGTAAGCCCTGTGCGAAAACGCCCCGTGTCTCAGAGTTATGCAGATTTGTCTGTGCCACTAAAGTGTTGATACAAATGTTTTCATTGTGCCCTTTTTTGTTAAATTATTTGTTAATGGTTTTCAATTGTAATTCCTTCTGTCATTTACAGACATTGCTTTTAAAATGTTAAGTGGATCAAGGAACCTGCTTTCAAGCACATCTTGTTAACTGCACTGTTGTCTGGATGTGTGTAGGTCTGCATTTTTGTGACTTAAGCTTTCTACCAGTTTTGCGAGTGTGAGGCATTCTCTGAGACGAATGGCAATCGTAGATTGGTGAGCGTCTGTATTCCCACAAAGCACCACTTCTTTGTTGCTATTTCTCTTTGTAAAACATGACTCTATATTTTTCAGCAACAGGAACGCTGAATAGTAGGACTTTTTTTGATCAGAAACACCCAGGAACGCAATTCCATCTGGCTCGGTGTCAGTGGGTGTTGCCTAATATGCAAATGAGTTCCTGCTGGGCTTTTTCTACAAAAAAGCTCCCTGCTGAACAGGATGGGGTGGATCAGAGAATGGAGGACATTCATAAAGAAAAACAAACAATGGAACATGAAAGAGGAGGTTTTGGGGCAGAGCTTGAAAACCGGAAGGAAAATGTCTACTTTTAAAGAGAGAACAAACTTCAATCTGGATCAGATAGAAGGTCCATGTCAAAAGCACTTTTGGTAAATATGGGGCAAGAGAACGCTGGAAATGCTGTGAGTCTGCATTCGCCCAAAAGGAATGTAGAACTAATAAGTAGAACCGATGCAAAACAGAACTGACGGTAGGCGGGAATGCAGACGGTCAAATTGAAATGCACAGAGACGACAGCAAAAGGCTGGTGTAGCAAAAGGCTGGTGTAGAAAGAGCCCCCTGTGTGACATTGCTGGCACCTTTGCTCCCCACCCACTTTGTGCTTATCACTGTTGGTTCAGAAGTACTGACCAGCTGTTTGGCTATCTCACCTCTCACTGAGCTGTGGCTCATAGCTATCTGAGCCTGGACCTGAGCATTGCCATTTTAAAGGTGACACTAAAATGTTGCCCCCCCTTCAGACTGACCGCAAGCATAGTTTTCATGTGGAGGTTCTGCCTGCAATAGACACTCTGGGCTCTTCTGCATGTCCCCCCCCCTAATTGGTTCTGGCCCTATGCTGCTTTGGTTTATTCCCTGTTTTCTGCATGCATTTGTTCTGTGTTTCAAGAGCTGGACTGTATAGCCACTGTGACTCCATTAGGGTTGCCAAGTCCAATTCAAGAAATATCTGGGGAGTTTGGGGGTGGAGCCAGGAGACTTTGGGGGTGGAGCCAGGAGACCATAGGGGTGGAGCCAAGATCAAGGCTGTGACAAGCATAACTGAATTCCGAAGGGAGTTCTGGCCATCACATTTAAAGGGACAGCACACCTTTTCAATTCCTTCCTTCCATAGGAAATCATGAAGGATAGGGGAACCTTCTTTTGGGGCTCATAGAATTGGACTCCCTGGTCCAATCTTTTTGAAACTTGGGGGGTATTTTGGGGAGAGGCACTAGATGCTATACAGAAAATTTGGTGCCTCTACCCCAAAAAACAGCCCCCCCAGAGCCCCAGATACCCGCAGATCAATTCTCCATGATTTTCTATGAGAATAAATCTCCGAGTTCCCAGCAGACATTTCCCTCCCCTCCCCCCGCTTTCTGACGACCCTGAAGCGGGGGGAGGGCCTCCAAACCGGGGGATCCCCCGCCCCCACCCGGGGATTGGCAACCCTAGACTCCATTTTACTTTTTCCTAGTGCCTGGCCTCTAGTTCTTGGGAGGATGGACAGCAGGCACTCTAAAACATTTAAATGCACAAAATTCACTCATTATTTAGTAAATCATATTTCACATTCATCAGTAAATGTTCATAAACATGTACAATTTTTTTTCAAACATCCACAGATAGATCCAAAATCTTTGCAGAAGTCCACAAATAAATCCGCAGAATCAAGAATGCTGAAATTTGACTAAAGTTCCGTCTTCCTATCTGACAAAAGTTCGTAATGGCATCCTCAAAGCATTACTGATGCATGTGAAATATGATTTACTAAACACTGAATTAATTTTCTACATTTAAATGCTTTGTCTTTAGTAATTTCAGGTTAGCGTATATACTGCAGCATATTCTTGCATAACTTTCTCCCACTTTGTATTTCCCCCCCCGGCAGGGCCAAGCAAGGAGCCTGTGCAAGGTAGGTGTGAGCTGCCACTAGGGTTGCCAAATCTAATTCAAGAAATATCTGGGGACTTTGGGGGTGGAGCCAGGAAACTTTGGGGGTGGAGCCAGGAGACATTGGGGGCGGAGCCAGGAGCAAGGGTGTGACAAGCAGAATTGAACTCCAAGGGAGTTCTGGCCATCACATTTAAAGGGACAGCACAGCTTTTAAAATGCCTTCCTTCCATAGAAAATAATGAAAGATAGGGGCACTTTCTTTTGGGGTTTGTAGAATTGGACCCCCTGGTCCAATCCTTTCGAAACTTGGGGGGTATTTTGGGGAGAGGCACTAGATGCTATACTGAAAATTTGGCACCTCTACCTCAAAAAACAGCCCCCCCAGAGCCCCCGATACCCGCAGATCAATTCCCCATCATTCCCTATGGGAAATAATAATAATAATAATAATAATAATAATAATAATAATAATAATAATAATAATAATAACAATAATAATAATACATTTTTATTTGTATCCCGCCCTCCCCACCTAGGCAGGCTCAGGGCAGCTAACAGCATTTCATAAAACATACAATAATAAATAAAACCTTTAAATTTAACAATATAAAACTTTAAGTTTAACAACATTAAAAACCAGTCAATACAATTAAAATAACTTGGTCTGACAGTGCTGATGGTGTTTGACGCTAGTTCTGTCAGTTTATACAATCTGTTCCTGGAGGTGCATAATGGCTGTGGGGGTGGGGCTTCCCCCTCTGGCCAGCTGCCTGAGGGAGGGGGGAAGCCTGTAAACCCGGGGTATCCTCCGCTGGGACCTGGGGATTGGGAAGCCTAGCTGCCACTGCCTCTAGAAACCAGCTGCCCGAGCCCAAGATGGGGCAGGTAAAGTGGATGCAGGAGTCTGCTCTACTTCTCTCCCCCTCTCATGGGGGGGCAGGGCCATGGGCAGTTCCACCCCTACCCCAAGTCTGGGGTCCTGTGAAACTGCTCTGTTGCCAATTGATTAAGACTGCCCCAGGATTTCCTCCTCCCCTACAAAGTGTCATTTGCCTTTCTCTCCCCCTCTTGTTGTGGTGGTCTGAAAAAAAAAAAACCTGGGAAAAACTGGGGAGAGGTTGGGAAAACTATTATTGATATAGAATATTGCAGTCACTACACTCCTGGGCTTCTTCTTTCCTTGGAGCAAGTGATCAATTCCCCACCAGTTGCTGAACGGGCACATTTTGATCCACAGCTCCCTGCCTTCAATTTCCCTCACAGCATTCTGCTCAGGTTTTTTTTTTTTGGGAGATCAGGAAGCTAGGAGGGAAACTGGAGGCAGTCATGAGTCAAAATTGGGGAATTGATTGCTTGCTCTGAGAAAAGTAGAAGTCTGGGGGCAGAGTGATTGCTAGTGAGGAATCAGTCTGCGTGTAAGGGAAGGGGAAAACCGATGCAGTTAAAAAGCCAAGCTGAAGCAAAAATCCAGTGTGGAAAAGCCCAAAGAAGTATGCAGAAAAGGTAGCAAAAGTCAGTCATTTTTTCTCCTTTGCTGCTTCCCTGCAAATCCCAGAAGGATTCGGAACAGAATTTAAAATAATGTCGTATTTTCTTTCTTATTTTCTCAAAATAACAGTTTTTACTCAACCTACTAACCATGTTGTGGTGAACTGGAGTTTTAAGATAAAAGCATTGTTAGTTACCATTTTTTTAAAATATGTCGCCTATTTTTATTTGTAGCTTACCTTATCCACCTCTCTTCGGAAAGCACTGAGGGATTACTGAAATTCAATTACAGACTGTCACGGTTGTTTATATTGATTTCTACATCATCCATTGTGACAAGCTCATCGCATGGCATTAATTTGCCCTAATAGCTTTATTGTTTATTAATAGCAATGCACTGTTCCAATGCTGAGCCTTGCTCTTTAAATGTCAGCTCCTACCTTTCCTGAAAAGCTTCTGTCACAAGTGTCAAGTAGGCAAGGAAACCAACAAGAAGACTCACCGTCCTGTCAGCATTCTTCCGCAGTCCTGCCCTTTATGCTAATCATCTCCACACCAGACAAGAAACAGCTCTCTCCCCCCTCTCATTAATCAACTGCCACAGATAACTCTTCTTGAATAACTTTTCCGTGGTGACAAAATGTAATAAAGTCTTTTTTAAAAAATCAACGAGTCAAATATTAGTTATGAATCTTAATTGGGGGAGTGCTTCATTGGCTTATGAGAGAGTCCTTGTTTTAACTACCTGTCTTAGAATATTTTTATCCCATGCTTCCTCCCAGGAGCCCAGGAAAACATGCTTCCTTCTCTTTGTTCTGTTTTAGTCCTGCAACAACCTTGTGAGGTGGGTTAGGCTGAGATAGAGTAACTGGTCCAAGATCACCCAGTAAGCTCTGTGGCATTGTGAGGGTTTGAACTCAGGTGTCCTAGATAAGTGCTTCTTATCTTTTGATATCTTATATCCCACCACTCTGTCAAAGATCCTGGGTCCCACCATGATAGAAGCAAAATGTCCGGTTTTCCCAAGGACATATATATGTTTACAGGCATTCTGTTATTATAGCTATCATTCATGGTAAGCTTTAGGGCCATAAAAGCCTCCAGAAGCACAACAGAGAACCCCTGGCTTGTAGCATTGGCAACAAGCAGCACATCAAGACACTTGCTGATTGGCGGGGGACAGATTAGGTGAAACACCAAGGCTGCCGTTAGATGACAGAAGCTGGTGTGGTCTGGCTGCACCTCTAATTTATCTGGTGCTATTTGTTCCAGAGAGTTTTCTTCAAGCATGCCAGAGGTGGACCATTCAGACTACTGCTGTGGTAACTATGGAGCAGGTGTTCAGGTAGAATCTTTTTTAAAAAATTCTTTTTGTGCCACAAAGTGACCAGACATCTGGATATGCATAGTGAATCCAACAGGTTCAGCAAATACCAGACTTTCTCTGGTATCAGGGAAGTCAGGGGTGAGCACAGGGGGCTGACAACTGTTGGATGGGATACAGATGTAGCCATCTAATTGTGCAATTCAAATCTGTTCAGGAGGAGCAGTGGCAATGGACCAAACAGCTCGTCTGATCATAGCCCTGTCAAGCAGACGGATTCAATGACGAGTCGAGGTTGATACAAAGGCTACGTTTATTGATAGACCGCTACTTAGGCTCAAGCCTTGGCTTGAGAAGAATGAAACCAATACATTGATACACAAGTTTTAAGATACACTTCAAAGGGATTCCTACGGGGAGGGGAAGCAGGGGAGTGTTCACACATAAGGTATCAAAGCTACATACATTCCCAGGGCGTTATCAGGCATTCGGCCTTGCATCGCCCGGATGGCGCTTCCTCCTGCAAGAGGATTCATGGGAAGGTGCTGACTGCTTTGGTCTCTGTAATTAACAGTCATAAAACAAGGAGGGGCCAAGGAAGGATAATAAACTAGCAGCATTTGGTTCAGTGTGATCTTACCCAGGCCTGCTTGTGGCAGACCAGGAAGCCATCAGTTATTGATCAGAATTAGTCGTGCTTGGCAAGCCCAAGTGTCCAAGGTTACTGCTAGCATGCCAAAAAGTCCTGAGTGGATCATCTATGGCAGGTAGGGTCAGCAGGAGATGACATGCCACACTTGCAGATAGACATGAGGATTGAGGGAGAGCAAATTCTTATCAAATGTTATGAAAACTCTGCATCGCACCCAGACTACTTTTGCATCCCACCGGTGGAATTCATATTATCAGCTGAGAACTTATATCCTAGACCATAGTGGAAAACGTTGGTAGAGTAATTCACACTGCAACAGAGTACAACCAGATTAAGGTGTAGATAAAGATTTATTTAGGAACATACTTGATAGTAAGGAGGAGAGACAGAGTCCTGGTTACATCTCTGGCTGAGAGAGAGGAGATGTAGGATCAGACAAGCTGATTGTCTCAGTGGTCTCTCCGCTTAAAAAAGCCAATACTATTAGAGACACGCCGCAGTGATCATACAGTGCCCACCTGGCTGGGCAACACAGGCACAGGCCGCACACATGCAGAGTGAAGCAACCACACCACTCCTGCACATGCATGGTGTACCCAGGCCAACCACACAGCTGGATACGCACAATGGAAGCACTGCAAGGACTTCAGCACTGGGAAGTTCCCAGTGGCTGTTTAGACCATTGTGGAGGCATCACAACACGGGATAGGTGCAAGTGGGCCACAGGGGGCAAATGTGGGTGTGCGTGTGTGATTTCGCCAGTTAAATCTGGAGGTTTGTGGTGGCTATGGAGGGCCAAAATGCCCATCTGATCGCACCCTAAGTGTAGAACTTCTGAGAAGAAGCAGATTATTGCCCTAAAAGTAGCAATCTGGAGACAGACAAGAAACGATACTTAAAAGGAGATAAGGTGATGGCCTCACTATCCTGTCTTCTTGCTGTCCCCTTGCTTCTCTTCTTTGTACACCAGACATTGTCTATTCCAACACAAATCAGTAGCCAATAGTTTTTACAATCACTGGATTGTTTTTACAATCACTGGCTCAGGTTTTCACAAGTGATTTCTGAATCCTAACATAAAACTTAACATTAGCAACCCTTTACTGCTAGTGTAAAACCTGTTGTCTTTCACTTTGTCACTCTGTAATAAAACGCTTTTGAAAAAGCCCTTAAGAATATATTTGCCAAGCTCCAACACAGAATTATGCCCACAACCCCTCTCCCCCCACACTGATTTTGGCGTAACTGAGTATATTCAATGGGTGCATGAGATTGTTTCTGGGTTTTGGCGTGCACACATACACACACACAAACACATTGGATGCAGTGACTGAATTACCTCACTGCATTGCAGCACAGTCCATAGAATCTTCTAGAGCTCTTCTGCCAATTTCGTACGATGAACAATGAAAAACAGTATGATTAACATTCCAAATGGTTAGCATACCAGAGTGGAATAACAAAACCTCAATAATATTACAGAGAATATTGAGGTTAAAAAATAATGTGTTCGTATTGCAGGGTTCTCTGTTGTTGTTTTTAATGACAGACTACATAGAGTTTTATAATGAGATCAGAGTTCACGACTGATTATTGCTGGGGGAAAGTTTCCATAGGAAGCGATTTTCCTTTTTATCTTCGCAATCTGCGGCGTTGAGCTGTCCTAGTCCCAAAGGGGAAAGTAGGTTGTGTTTCTGCCTGGTAGCACACAACCAAGATGCATCTTGAGATGGCAATGTTTCCTAAGACATTGCATGAGACTGCGAAAGAAATGAATACTCTGAATTTATTACACGATAACTAGTATTGAGCAGTAAATGTTACAGTGGAACAGTACTGCAATATTGCAAATGAAATACACAGGTTGCTCTCAATAGAAATCTTGTCACCCCTCTCCTTGTCTTTTTAGAAGGCTGGCTGAGAACAGAGATTTCCACTGTTTTTCTCTCACCTTTGCCCATATTGCAACTATTGAATACAAAGCTTATTAATTGTTGCTTATGTTTGTCTGTGTGGTTTGCCAACATGGAGCTACAAATTCCACTGCCATCACCCAACTATTCACTTGCAAGCTATTTCTGACTTTGAATCACTTCCGTGCTTTTTAAATGAATTCTGCGTTCCAAATTATTTTGCTATTTCACATCCAGATCTTATACCAGTCACACAAGAAGGTACCATTTTCAGAAAGGGAGTCTGAACAACTGAAACAAATTGAGGTGGTAAGAAATGAAGTTCTAGATCTACTGAGGAAATTATAATAATAATAATAATAATAATAAATTTTATTTCTATCCCGCCCTCCCCACCTTAGCGGGCTCAGGGCGGCTAACAGCATATTACAAAACATACAGTGATATTATAAAAACATTTAAATCCAACAATATAAAACATCAACAATGAAACTACTAACATTAAAAACCAGTTCAATGATATAATTATTCTGCTGTGTGAACCTTCAGACCGCATTGGCGGCTCCTTAATTCTTGATCTTCCTAACAGTCCGGATGTGCCAGTTTAAAAAGGACGGTCTTGCAGGCCCTGCGGAACTGCTCAAGGTTCCGCAGGGCCCGCACCTCCTCGGGGAGTCGGTTCCACAGAGTAGGAGCCGCACTCGAGAATGCCCGTACTCTGGTGCTCTGATGTTTAATCTCCTTCGGCCCGGGGATGGTCATCAGATTTTTCCCGACTGACCTCAGTGCTCTCTGGGGTTCGTATGGGGAAAGACGGTCCCTCAGGTAGGTGGGTCCTCGGCCATATAAGGCTTTAAAGGTAACGACCAACACTTTGTACTGGACTCGGTATATAATCGGCAGCCAGTGCAGTTCACGTAGCCCCGGCTGTATATGCTCCCGTTTTGGAAGTCCCAACAACAGCCTGGCCGCCGCGTTCTGCACTAGCTGCAGCTTCCGAGTCCGGCACAGAGGTAGCCCCAAGTAGAGGGCATTACAGTAGTCTAGTCTTGAGGTGACCGTTGCGTGGATCACCGTTGCGAGGTCCCGGCGCTCGAGGAAAGGGGCCAACTGCCTTGCCCGCTTCAGATGGAAGAATGCTGACTTGGCAGTGGCTGCTATCTGGGCCTCCATTGATAGTGAAGGCTCCAGTAAAACACCTAGGCTCTTTACCTGGCGCGCTGCTTTCAATAGCGCACCGTCGAAGGCCGGGAGAGCTATTTCCCTTCCCAGGGCGCCGCGGCCCACGCACAGGACCTCTGTCTTCGCTGGGTTCAGTTTCAGCCCGCTCAGCCTGAGCCATGTCGCGACAGCCTGTAAAGCCCGGTCGAGATTCCCTGGTGCGGAGTTGGGCCAGCCGTCCATTAGCAGATAGAGCTGGGTGTCGTCTGCATATTGATGGCAACCCAGCCCAAACCGCCGGGCAATCTGGGCGAGGGGGCGCATATAGATGTTGAACAACATCGGGGAGAGAACTGCTCCCTGAGGCACCCCACAATCCAGTGTGCGCCTCCGGGATCGTTCTCCCCCAATAGCCACCCTCTGTCCCCGACCTAGGAGAAAGGAGGAAAGCCATTGCAGGGCCGACCCCTCAACCCCAATGTCGGCGAGGCGGCGCGTCAGTAGCCGATGGTCGACTGTATCAAATGCAGCCGACAGATCTAACAGCATCAGCACTGCAACGCCGCCTCGATCCAGTTGCCGTTGGAGGTCATCCACTAAGGCGACCAGCACCGTCTCCGTCCCATGGCCCGGCCGGAAGCCTGACTGACATGGGTCCAGGACAGAAGCGTCATCCAGAAACCTCTGAAGCTGCTGCGCCACAGCCCTCTCAATAATTTTACCTAAAAACGGTAAATTAGACACCGGTCGATAGTTCGCCAATTCGGCCGGGTCTGCTGTAGCTTTTTTCAAGAGAGGGCGGACCAAGGCCTCTTTTAGGGGTGTTGGAAATTGCCCCTCTAAGAGGGACCTATTTATGATGTCCCGTAAAGGACATCTAAGCTCCCCCTGGCAAGATTTAATCAGCCAAGAGGGGCAGGGGTCCAGATCGCATGTTGTCGGGCGAGCAGCGGAGAGGATTCTGTCGACTTCCTCCAGGCTGAGCGGGTCGAAGTGGTCCAGCACTAAACCTGAAGACAGGCACGGAGCCTCAATTTCACTCACTGTATCCAAGGTGGTAGGCAGGTCTTGGCGGAGCAACGAGATTTTATCTGCAAAATATCTCGCAAATGCCTCACAGCCTATTTCCAATTCTCTAACATTTGGTTTGCCTTGAGGCAACGTTATAAGATCCCCAATTATTCTAAATAATTGTGCTGGGCGCGAGTTTGCAGATGCAATCTTGGTAGCAAAGTATTCTTTGTTTGCAGCCTTGACTGCCATCTCATAAGACTTCATAAACGTTCTATAGGATGTTCTCGTTGCTTCGTCCCGAGTATGCCTCCACTGCCTCTCTAGTCGTCTAAGCCCTTGTTTCAGCCGGCGCAACCCCAGGGTGTACCATGGGGCCAGCTTCGTGCGAGGGCGTAGAGGACGCCGGGGTGCAATTTCGTCGATAGCCCTGGATAGCTGGTCCTGCCAGATCTCCACCAGGTCATCGAGGGAATTGCCAGTGGGCCAAGGATCCCTCAGGGCCGTTTGGAACCGTTCCGGGTCCATCAGGCCCCGAGGGCGAGCCAAAATAGGCTCTTCGCCCATACAGGGTTGGGGTAGCATCCCCATACGGGCCTTAAGGGCTAGGTGATCCGACCATGGTACCGCTTCTACGGCGATATCGTTCACCAAAATCCCGGACGCAAAGATCAGGTCTAATGTGTGCCCGGCCTGATGCGTGGGAGTCGTGACAAGTTGAGAGAGTCCCAGTGTTGCCATGGACGACACTAGGTCCATCGCCTGAGTGGAGGCCGTGTCGTCGGCATGGACGTTGAAGTCACCCAGGACCATAAGCCTCGGGTACTCCAACGCCCAGCCCGCCACTGCCTCCAATAGTGATGGTAAGGCATTGGCCGGTGCGTTAGGCGGACGGTACACCAGCCAAATTGCCAACCCCTCTCCAACATCCCACGCCAGACCGGCGCATTCAATCCCATCAATCTTTGGGCCCGGGAGAGCCCGAAAGGAGTAATCCTCCCGTATGAGTAATGCTACGCCTCCCCCCCGCCCGCTACTCCGTGATTGGTGGAAGACCGAGTATCCCGGGGGGGACATCTGGGAGAGAGCTACTGTCTCCCCGTCCCTCACCCAGGTCTCGGTCACGCAAGCCAGGTCCATGTTCTGCTGTAGCAGAAACTCCTTAAGGGTCGCGGTCTTATTATTTATGGACCTGGCGTTACATAACACCAATGACAGAGGCGAGCAATTCTTCTTAGACCCACTACCCGCCACCATTGGGATGGGATGGGAAGTAGACTGGAAGGTGGCCGAGCACCGCTTTGTCTCTGTCTCCTTCCATTATATTTCTGTCTAATTAAAAGCAAGTAAACCTCCAGGTCCTGATGGCATACACCTGAGAGTTCTTAGGGAACTCAAATGTGAGCTTGTTGATCTAACACACACATATGGAACTTATCACTAAATTCAGCTGCTGGAGAGTAGCAAATGTTACACCAATTTTTAGAAAGGGTTCTGGAGGGGATCCAAGAAATTTAAAACAGTTAGCCTAGCTTATGTCCCAGGCAAACTACTAGAAACTGAATCAAAAATAGAATTATTGGGCACATAGAGGAACAAAGCCTGCTGAGGGAAAATCAGCATGGCTTCTGCAAAGGGAAGTCCTGCCTCACCAACCTTTGGGAGTTCTTTGAGGAAGTGAATATGCATATACACAGTAGTGAGCTGGCAGACCTTGGCTGCCCACAGACGGGCGGTTTGGGGCAGTTGGGAGGCATTCCAGATTGGGCTGGCTCAAAATGAGCCACCCTGAAGCTTCCACATGCTCCCCAGTAAGGCAGCCCCATCCTGTCTGCAAGGTGACTTGGCGTGTTCAGACAGAGAGGTGCCTCAGAAGCCGGACTGCTCCTTTTCTCAAGCGCTTGTGCATTCATGTTTTACAAAACATTAGTATTATATAGTGTGCTCTATGCATCGATGAGTCGTGGTATGAGTGATAACAAGCTCTTTATTTGGTACAGCATGGTACAGGGCTGCACAATCAAGACTGAGAACTAGGCCAACAGGCCAAACTTATATAGATCTCTGGGTTCCTGCGCAAGTATATTATTGAGTCATTCAAATAGGCGGGGGCTTGTGATTGGTCCTGGGTGGCAGAGATTTGGATCCTGCAGCCCATTGTTCCCAAGTCCCCAAGCTCAGTCCATATGGCTCCATTGAGTCACGCAGGAACACCCAAAGTCTTCACTTGAGTCCACATACATAACAATTAGGGTTTTTTCAAGGCTGGAGGGCAGGGTGAGTATGAGATGGGGACAGGTGGCAAATGTTTGTGTGTGGAAGGATTTTTGGGGTCGATTTCTGAGGCGTCTCTGAGTACTCCCAAAGTGCCCGTCTGTAAGCACCCATAATATACTTTGTCTTTTGTTATGTACTGGACTCTATGTTTGGCGGGAAGCTTTTGCATGCCCGGGCTACCACAGGAACATTTTGAGACACTGCGATATATTCTGAGATTTGGACTCCAATGAGCAGTCCTGGCATGATGTTTGACTGCCTTGATTTGGTATGGGGACTTGGGGGGTGGTTCTATGTGTATATATAAGTGGGGCCATGGTCCTGCCATTTTGTCTTAGTATGTAGTCATCAATAAAGCATGGTTCTTGTTTTACTCTGATGCATCGAACCCAGTATTTAATACTGGCAATGAGGATGGGATCCTGTTGAGTCAGCCTATTGCTCAGTCGCATCGCACACCGAGCTCCAGTGCCCCACGCTCAATTTGCATTGCAATGCAATGTTGCTCCAGGACAGCATCTATGGGAGTTCGACCTCGCTTACTCTGACCTGTGGAAAACCTGGGTGGATAGACTGAAGTACTATGTACCATTCCACAAGATCGGAGAAGCGGCATACAAAAAATCTCTCCTGCTCAACACTTGTGGCATCGTGCCCCTGAAACTGGTGAAGCGCCTCATTGCTCCAACCATGCTAGAAGCTGCCATGTATGAGAGCCTGATTTGGGTGCTCACTAACCGTTTGGCACCCCAGCCAACCCACATGGCATGCCAGCTCGAATTCTAAACCCACCAACAAAAGGCTACTGAATCAGCTGCGGACTATGTTACCGAGCTACAAGGGCTAACCCTCAATTGTGAATTCCAGAACCTAGATGAGGCCCTCCTGGACAAGTTCATGATCGGGGTCCGAGATGAAAAATTGCATTGAAAGTTCACCATCCAGGACGACCTCACAATGATGAAGGCACTCCAAGAGGCCACTATGTTCAAGCAGTCTCACAGAGACCGCCCCACGACCACTGTGCACCAGGCCACCACATCCTCGGCCACTGAGGCATCTGACGATGAAGAGGCTCACTAAATCCAATGTCCACATCACCATGAGAGCTGACCGGTGGCCCCAGCATGACCTACAGACACTCCAGCCCAGGTGACCTGCGCCTGTTGTGGGGACTCACACGACCGCCGTTCCTGTCCGTTCCAGAATGCCATATATTGGAGCTGCAGCAAGACGGACTTCATTGCCCGTGTCTGCCAAGCTAAGGGAAACAAAGACACCAAGACTCTGCAGAACTGCACACCAGCTCCTTGAACTGTCTCCAGGTACTGAACTTGCCCCAAGAGAACCCCGATATAATTAAGGTCATGGTATGGATTGATGAAGCCCCCTGCTTAATGAAAATGGACTCTGGGTCCTCTATCTATCATTTCAGAGAAAATCCATAAGAAGCTTTTCCCCCAGGGAGGCCCTCAGCTATGGCTGGCCGGGTTCATCCTGAGAGATTTTCAAAAGAACCCACTGCACATCAAGGGGTGGGGAAGTTTCTGAGTGCAGTTCAAGCACTTTGATGGCATGTTGGACTTGTTGGTGTGTGCGTGGGGGAAGGCAAGCTCTTTCGTTTACTTGGACTGGCCTGGTTCAAGCCCTTGGGAATTGAAATCATTGGAGTACACCAGACACAGCTTTCCAAATTCACACACATATGTGAGGACTTCTCCAAAGTTTTTGACAGGGCTCTTGGCTGCTACACAGGTCCCCTGGTATCTTTACAACTCGATCCAGTGGTGAAGCCCATAAGGTTGAAGGCGAGGTGAGTCCTGTTCATGCTCAAGCCCAACATTGAGGCCGAACTAGACCACCTTGTTGCCCAGGGGGTACTGAAGCCAGTCCTGCACGCCCTTTGGGAGACCATGATAGTTACGCAATCAAGCCCACCAGGGACATCCATATCTATCTATCTATCTATCTATCTATCTATCTATCTATCTATCTATCTATCTATCTATCTATCTATCTATCTATCTATCTATCATCTCCACGTATCTGGAGGACTACGAGTGTTAAGTACTTAGGGACTTGGGGAGATGGGGTGTTATGTTGGCTGGAAGCTTTCTGCACCCGGGCTACCGTGCGAGCATTTTGAGACACTTGAGATATATCCTGAAATTTGGACTCTTAGTATGAACCAACGAGAAGTCCTGGCATGAAGTTTGACTGCCATAATTTAGTATGGGGACTTGGGGGTGGTTCTATGTGTGTATATAAGCAGGGCCACGGCCCTGCCATTCTGTCTTAGTATGTAGTCATCAATAAAGCATGGTTCTTATTTTACTCTGATGCAAAAGGCTTTTGATAAGATAGCTTACCAAAGCATAAGTAAGCTCAGGAATCATGGGATAAGAGGACAGGTTCTCCTATGGATTAAAAACTGACAGGAAGAAAAGAGTGGGAATAAATGTATAGTTTCTGCAGTGGAGGTAAGTAAGCAGTGGGGTCCCACAAGGGTTGGTATTGGAGCCAGTAATATTTAATTTGTTCATAAATGATCTGGAACTAGGGGTGAGTAATGCAGTGGCCAGGTTTGCAGATCACAAAATTATTCAGGATGACTAAAAACAAGGATGACCGTGAAGAGCTCTAGGAGGATCTCCACAAATTTGGTGAGTGGGCAACAATGCGGTATATGAGGTTCAGTGTTTATAAGTGTAAGGTGATACAAACTGGGGCAGAAAAACCCCAGCTTCAAGTATGAGCTGATAGGGCCTGAACTTGCTGAGACTGGGTGCTGAAAGGATCTTGGGATCATAGAAGGCTGCTCAATGACAGTGTCAACCCAGTGTGCTGCAGCAGTGAAAAAGGCAACGTCTGTGTTGGGAATTATTAGGAAAGGGACTGAAAATAAAATAGCTGATATTATAATGCCCCTGCATAGCTCTATATTGTGGTCTCATTTGGAATACTGTCTGCTGTTCTGGTCATTGTATCTCTAAAATGATATCTCAGAGCTGGAAAAAGAGGGCAACCAAGATGATTAGGAGGCTGGAGCCCTTTCCCATGAGGAAAGACTGAAGAGTTTGGGACTTTACAGTTAAGAGGTGGCTGAGGGGGTACATGATAGAGTTATATAAAATTATGCATGGGGTGAAGAGAGTTGAAAAAAAAGAATTTTTTCTCCCTCTTCCAAAAGACTAGAACTCATGGGCATCCAGCAAAGGTTATAGGAAGTAGATTGAGGACAGATAAAAGGAAATACTTCTTTACACAGTGAGTGAATAAATGAGGAATTAGCTGCCAGAGTATGTAGTGAGGGCCACAGACATAGACAGCTTTAACGGGATTAGACAGATTCATAGAGGATAACCTATCAGTAGTTATTAGCCATGCTGAATAAAAGGGAATTTCCACTTTCAGAGCCAGTTGACCTCTGAATCCCAGTGCCAAAAGGCAACATCATATGAACATATGAGGCTGCCTTATACCGAATCAGATCCTTGGTCCATCAAAGTCAGTATTGTCTTCTCAGACTGGCAGCGGCTCTCCAGGGTCTCAAGCTGAGGTTTTTCACACCTATTTGCCTGGACCCTTTTTTGGAGATGCCAGGGATTGAACCTGGGACCTTCTGCTTCCCAAGCAGATGCTCTACCACTGAGCCACCGTCCCTCCCCAAAGGAAGACCTTGGCCTTTTTGCCCTGTTGTTGGCCCTAGTTGGCCACTGTGTGAGACAGGATGCTGGACTAGATGGTCTGATCCAGCAAGGTTTTTCTCATGGTCATGTTCTTATCGTGCTAAATCAGATCTGGATCCATCTAATAAGGATGTGCATCCATAGCTTTATTAACAATTATCCAATCTGAAGTATACCCAGTATCCAAATCCAAACAGAATTGTTTCTGTCATTTGGGAAACATCCCATCTGCCGGTTATATGAAGCTGCCTTATACTGAATCAGACCCTGGGTCCATCAAAGTCAGTATTGTCTACCCAGACTGGCAGCGGCTCTCCAGGGTCTCCAGCTGAGGTTTTTCACACCTATTTGCCTGGACCCTTTTTTTGGAGATGCCGGGGATTGAACCTGGGACCTTCTGCTTCCCAAGCAGATGCTCTACCACTGAGCCACCGTCCCTCCCCTATCATGGAATCTTAGTGTTTAATTTTCATAGGCTGCAGGAGAAGCAGTGAAAATGGAGAATGACATAGCAGACTTGTGTCTGACAGCATCCAGCCCAAAAAATTAGATGATGCTCATGTCAAACAGGGTCATCCCGATTGACATTTCTGTGCATAGCACTTTCCATCAATCATGTGCTTCAATCTGTGATACTGTGTCTGTTCAGCAGGCTAACAACCTCGAGCAGGTTTTCTGAAGAGGCAGCATATAAAATTTCTTTTAAAATAACTAAATAAATAGGCAGAACCAAAGGCGCTGATTGTGCCACAGCCAGAAACGAGGGGAAACTAAGAAGGGATTGTGGCAGAGGTTACGGCATTTCTTCCTCCATAATTGGAGACTTAGATTATGGGAGATACGAACAGAGGCAAAGATTGCTTCCCCTTACAAAGCCTTTGTTTGTGCACACTGGCAGGCAGGGCTACAGAGACTGAGGCCAAATGGGCTACAGAGACTGAGGCCAACCCTAGTGTTCCGGTTTTCCAGTTCATGGCTAGAGAAGAGTGCATCCCTTCCAGGGGTGACATCATCACTGGATGATGGGGAGGGACGGTGGCTCAGTGGTAGAGCATCTGCTTGGGAAGCAGAAGGTCCCAGGTTGAATCCCTGGCATCTCCAACTAAAAAGGGTCCAGGCAAATAGGTGTGAGAAACCTCAGCTTGAGACCCTGGAGAGCCATGAATGGGGCTGTGGCTCAGTGGCAGAGCATCTGCTTGGGAAGCAGAAGGTCCCAGGTTCAATCCCTGGCATCTCCAACTAAAAAGGGTCCAGGCAAATAGGTGTGAGAAACCTCAGCTTGAGACCCTGGAGAGCCATGAATGGGGCTGTGGCTCAGTGGCAGAGCATCTGCTTGGGAAGCAGGTTCAATCCCTGGCATCTCCAACTAAAAAGGGTCCAGGCAAATAGGTGTGAGAAACCTCAGCTTGAGACCCTGGAGAGCCATGAATGGGGCTGTGGCTCAGTGGCAGAGCATCTGCTTGGCAAGCAGAAGGTCCCAGGTTCAATCCCTGGCATCTCCAACTAAAAAGGGTCCAGGCAAAGAGGTGTGAAAAACCTCAGCTTGAGACCCTGGAGAGCCGCTGACAGTCTGAGAAGACAATATTGACTTTGATGGACCGAGGGTCTGATTCAGTATAAGGCAGCTTCATATGTTCATATGATGTGTGAACTGCATGAATATTGGTGATTTCCAGTGAGAGACACCAAGGAAGAGTAGCCAGGTGGGTGGCTCCTTGATTTCCTACTATTAAGCAAGCTCTACTCAATTAAAAACACACAACCCCCTTATTTTTCTTTGCATATCCAATTACTCACAGTGCCCAACCAGATGACTTTAGAGAAGCAAGTTAACAGGACAATAGCTTTCAACATTCCCCCCCCCCCAACATCTGGTATTCCAAGGTAGAAAACCCTTGTAAGCAGACAGCCCATCTAGTTATCATGGTGACTAGTCATCTGTAAATTTGCCCATTCCTTTTGATAAACCCATCTAAAATCATGGACTTCACCTCAACATTTCCATTAGTGATATCTGAATGAAAATCAAACAGGCTATGAAATGTATGCCATCTATGCCCGTCCTTATGCTTGTCTTGAACCTGCTTCCAGTTGCTTTCAAGCCTTACTGGAATCCTGTAACTGAGGCACATCCTTGCTTCCTACAATAACAGCAACTCACATTTCATGCATTAGAAATGAAACAGTAGCACTTATAACCTGGCAGCTGCATTTGGCTGAGAACATTGAACGTATACAGTAATTGGTGGCATGTGCTCAGGTGAGTCTATGAGAAATATGGTACACAAGAACGATGCGACTGAACCAAGATCCAAGTGGTTAATAGAAGCAGCACTCCACCATACAGATTTCCAAAGCTCATTGGTATGTATTCCTCTCCCATGAATTGTTTACTAGAACAATAACATGTTTGTATTATTTACAGCAGGGGTCCTCAAACTACGGCCCGTGGGCCAGATGCGGCCCGCTGAGGACGTTTATGCGGCCCGCCGGGTTATGGCAAAATCAGACCGGAAGTGACGTTCGACCTAAACTCGCGTTAGCAATGCACACTTCCAGCACTGGGCTGAGGCGGCGGAGACAGAGTGTGAGGTGATACCGAGGTGAGGTGAGTTCCCAGGCCGGGGTGTGTGGTGTGGGGAAGGGAGAGAGATGCAGAAGACGGAGAACTGACAGCCTGCGGCCTTGTACAGTAACGGCAGTCCGGCCCTCCAACAGTCTGAGGGACAGTGAACTGGCCCCCTATTTAAAAAGTTTGAGGACCCCTGATTTACAGCATGCCCTGACACAATTTCTTTAACATCACCGACCATCGCTAGAGGTCACATAGGGCTTTTTTGTAGGAAAAAGCCTAGCAGGAATTCATTTGCGTATTAGGCCACACCCCCTGATGCCTAGCCAGCTGGAACTGCGTTCCTGTGTGTTCCTGCTCAAAAACCCCCCTGGTCCTCTCCCTTGTAAGGGCGACGGGTGGGTGTGCTGTGTAAGCACGTGTGCGCAAATGCACAAGTACTTATAAATTCTAAGGAGAACGATGCAAATTCAAGAAACTGTCTCCAGGGTTGACAATTAGGGCTGTTGTTTTTCTTCTCTTTTGGAATCTGTTTCCTAAAGTGAATGCAACGGGAGCTTCCACTTTCAATGATGAGCAGTGACCTCTTTTAATCACCGCTGTCCACCACCGGGGCCTGTCAGGCAATTTAGCTTCAGGTGCATAATAGCAAGTTATTACAGAGATAGAATCACTAAGTTTCTAGACAGTGGAAGCATTCCCAGAATCCATTACTGCCTGATTGAATTACTCAGATTTTGGTGTGTGAAGGTTTTTGTACAGCAGCATGTAATCCGTGAGAGTAACTAATCATATCATATTGATTTAGATGCTGCTAGAATGGGGCAATCTAATTGTAATACTGTGAAAGCTTCTTGAGGGGAATCGGGAATAATGACTGCATTTGTAATCCCATTTTCAGGTGAAAGTTCTAAGAAGCATTCACAGGTGGAGTGTTGAAGGACGATGTCCCTCATACTGCTTTGGCAGCCCTGTTAGGGAAGGGTGAAGGTCCTGGCAAGTGACTAATTGTTACAGTATGAAGTTTGGCTGCTCTCTCCTTCCCCTCCTATTTTTTTGCTGTACCAAATGAGCACAGTCATGCCAATGGGAAGGTATTAAATGGAAATTGTCCTTCAGCACTGCTGGAGCTTCACCCATCCATTCTGAATTACGTCGTTGTTCTGTACGATATTGTGCCTTCAGGTTTGAATGACTTGTGGCAGCCTTGATATCCTTGGTCCCACTAGGTGAGACTATACAGCACAGGAAAACATTCATCATTCAGAGCAGAGAAAGGCGTCGACACTATTAATCTGTTGTACTTTGTTGTTGTTTAGTTCTTCCTCAAACAACAACCACAAAAATATTTGAGAGGGCTCTTTTTGTGTCGACATTTCCAGCAACCTGACTTTTAATTGGATCTTGTTTGGAAAATGATCACCTTTTCGATCTTGTTTTGTGTTTGTGGCTCTCAGGTGATTCGCTTGGAGCTGTTTTGCATTTAATGAAAATATATGGCCCCTAATTGCATGACAATTAGGCTTAATGCTTTCTATCCATGTTCTTCGTAATGTTCCAATGGGGTGGCCTGCAGCGCTTGAGAAATATATGACTAGAGTGCCATGACTCATGGATCATGTACATTGACATGGTGATATTTCCCTATTAAAGCATGATATGGCAATTGGGTTAGGGAATGTGTTGTGGAAATAATGAATACCCATTCCACGTAGGGTTGCCAAGTCCAATTTAAGAAATATCTGGGGACTTCGGGGGGGGGGGGGAGCCAGGAGACTTTGGGGGTGGAGCCAGGAGACATTAGGGGTGGAGCCACAATCAAGGCTGTGACAAGCATCATTGAACTCCAAAGGGAGTTCTGGCCATCACATTTAAAGGAATGGCACACCTTTTCAATGCCTTCCTTCCATAGGAAATAATGAAGGATAGGGGCACCTTCTTTTGGGGCTCATAGAATTGGACTCCCTGGTCCAATCTTTTTGAAACTTGGGGGGTATTTTGGGGAGAGGCACTAGATGTTATACTGAAAATTTGGTGCCTCTACCTCAAAAAACAGCCCCGTGGATCAATTCTCCATTATTTTCTATGGGAATAAATCTCCCTAGGGAATAATAAGAGTTCCCAGCAGACATTTCCCTCCCCTCCCCCCGCTTTCTGATGACCCTGAAGCGGGGGGAGGGCCTCCAAACCGGGGGATCCCCTGTCCCCACCTGGGGATTGGCAACCCTAATTCCACGTGTCACTAGAGATGGGCATGAACCAGGAAAATGTGGTGGTTTGTAGTTGGTGGCTGAAACATGAACTAAACCCTGAACCAAATCAAGAGGCTCATTTATGAACTGAAACCGTTCTTGCAGTTCATGACCCTGCAAACCCCAATGAAAGAGACAGCAGTCCCTTTAAATGAGGTTTGCAGAGAATCTGAAAAATAGCTGAGTGGTACTCCCCACCACTCAGCTATTTTGGGCTGACTTGTGCAGTCCCTTTAAAGTTTAAAAGGACTGCAATGCAGCACAAAAGACTGTGCAGTGGGGAGGTGCTTCCCACTGGGCAGCTCTTTTGTGCGGTCTTCTTCAGACCCTGGCAGCAAAAAGGAAGGGAAGGAAGATCTCCCAAGAAAGCCACAGGGAGAAGAATGCAGAGGTGGTTTAAAGCCTGCTTTTTGCTCCCCACAACAAACTGTGGGAAACAAAGCAGAGTTTAAATGGCTCAGGGCCATTTAAACCAAACAGCTGAGTGGCAGGAACCTTCCAGCTGATGTTTATGAACCGTTCCAAACCACCATGAATTTTGTCCCAAACTCATGGTAGTTCATCCTAGTTCTTCAGTTCACTAACTTCAGTTCACAGCCTCAACAGGCCAAAATTCGTGATGAACTTTAGTTCCTCAGCGGATTCATGCCCATTCCTATATGTCACCATAGCGATCTGACTCATCTGACAAAAGGCTCAGTTGCATACTCTGGACAGATCTGTGGGATGGCAAGTATGTTCCCATATGCATATCACAACAAAGAATACAAGGCATCCTGAAAACCCAGATATCCTCCCAACATACACAAATGCCACTTACTAGCAGTTCCTCAAGAAAAACAGCCCCAGAATCCCAAGTCACTCAACAGGCAAATAGACTTCCTAGTTGACTTTTTAAACAATTTCTCTGAAGGCCAGAAGTTAAAGGTTGGTCAGTGCAACTTTGTGTGCTGTCCTCAAGCAATATGATCCAATACATTGTAAGCCTTCATTCTTTTACTTATACGAATAGTGTACTGGCAGGCTAAATGACAAAAAGATGAAGCAAAGGCCAAGCATTTTGTAGAGTGAGAATTATTATATTTATTGTAAGATAATGTTAGGATCCACCTTAGGTTGAGAGGTGAGGTAGAAATATAAAAATAAATGAACACACATACACTTCACTCTAAGCTTTGTGCAGAATGTCTTTCTTCTGGCTCTGTTAACAAATTGAAATCTAGTTATTCTACTGCTATTAGTAATTTCCCTGCCAGGTGGAATTGGGTTAACTAGAGCTACAGATGGATTTATACGGCAGGACTTTGCTCAAATAGATAATCCCTCACTTAAGCAGCATCATTGTGCAAGATTACTTTGAGCTCCACATTTTAGGAGAGAAAGAGATGAATAGCAGTCTCTTCTGGAATGAAGTCTGTGCTGAAATCCATGCCAGCTCTTCCTTTATATGGAGATCTGCAATTGTGCTGAGGCTTCCTGTGGCAGAGATTACTAGAAAGAAAATGCATTCCCTTCCCTTTGATTCTGCACTGTGACTAAAATCTTCTGACTAGGCTGACTGTCTCCAGGGTATGAAACAAGGAGAACAGGGCAAAAGGCAAGGAGCAGGCATTTTTATTATCTCCTTCTCCCCTGCCCCATATGCTGCTTGAAATTCCAATTACCTACAAGTGAAGCCACCCAAACGACTAAGAACTAACTGAGCTCAGGGATTAGATGGATGCATAAACAAAAAGATACCATTACATGTGCTCCACTTCTATTAGTAGTGACGAGTTCTAGTGGTAGCATTTACTCAGGTTGTTTCCTTTTGGAGTAGAGAGAGTGAAAGTAATAGAGTTTTATGGCGTCTTTGTAAGTATTTGCTTTATTTTCAAATATACCGATGGAGGAAAAAAAATGTATTCCTACTCCAGGTTGGGAAACTCCTGGAGATTTGAGTTAGGGTTGCCAATCCCCAGGTGGGGGCAGGGGATCCCCCGGTTTGGAGGGGCCCCCCCCCCTCGCTTCAAGGTAATCAGAAAGTGGGGGGAGGGGAGGGAAATGTCTGCTGGGTACTCATGATTCCCTATGGAGACTTATTCCCATAGAAAATAATGGAGAATTTATCCACAGGTATCTGGGGCTCTGGAGGCCCTGTTTTTTGAGGTAGAGGCACCAAATTTTCAGTATAGTATCCAGTGGCTCTCCCCAAAATACTCCCTAAGTTTCAAAAAGATTGAACCAGGGGGTCCAATTCTATGAGCCCCCAAAGAAGGTGCCCCTATCCTTCATTATTTCCTATGGAAGGAAGGCATTGAAAAGATGTGCGGTCCCTTTCAATGTGATGGCCAAAACTCCCTTTGGAGTTCAATTATGCTTGTCACACCCTTGCTCCTGGCTCCACCCCAATGTCTCCTGGCTCCACTCCCAAAGTCCCCAGATATTTCTTGAATTGGACTTGGCAACCCTATTGAAAAGATACATTTCATATTGCATAATGGTATGCGATTGTAATTTGTACATGTAGTGGAAACTGCTACAACACGTGTGTGTGTTTTCTTTGTGCACAAGCACATGCTTTGTTGCATGGTTATATCCCATGAACAGAAACTGACAGTGTGGGGGAAAAAATCCTCTGAACTGGAAATTTGACATTGCTGATGCAGAAGCCTGTTATATTCAAACTAACAGAATACCCCTTTTGCAGGATTTGAATTTTTGAACTACACAAATGCCCTTTTGGAATGCAGTATTTCCCCCTCAAGCACCGCTAGTGTTGTGTCCGGTTGCACATTTTGAAAAACCCTGAAAGATCCCAAGTAAACGGTTTCCATGAAAAGACCTAACCGAGATCTGTATAAAGTGACAGCGGATTCCACACAAAGCACAATGGTTAGGATGACGAAGTTACAGAAAGACAATATAGATCCAAGCGGGCAGCTGTGTTGGTCTGAAGCAGTAGAACAAAGTAGGAGTCAAGTTCACCTTTAAGACCAACAAAGTTTTATTCAGAACGTAAGCTTCTGTGTGCTCCAAGAACACTTCATCAGACAAGGAATCAGTTACAGTGAGCAGGGTTACATATAGCTGGTAGGCAGTGATTTAGAATGCAAAATGGGTTTTGCAATGTAAGCAAAATATAGTTGTTAATTTTGTTTGAAAGCTGGATTTTTTCCCCCTTTTGAGGGTGGGTGGCTACAGATTCGTTATTTCTGAATACATGCATAGCACATGATACTAGTATTCAGGGGTCCTTTTGTAGGGAAAAAGCCCAGCAGGGACTAATTTGCATATGAGGCCACATCCCCTGACATCACAGGAAGTGATGTCACCCGTTCAGGAGGTTACTTTCCGCATTTCGACACAGAACTGTAGAGTGCCATCAGCTGCATTTCATGGATTTGCAGTATGTTCTCACACAGCCCAATGAGACACCTTGTTTCACCCCACACAAACACAGCTGGAGAGAGAAAGCCATATGCAGTAGACCAGGTAGCAGTAGGCTTCTCCCAAGAGTGGGCGCTCATTGGCAGCTCTCACTCTCTTTGCATGCCTGTTGGAGTCTGGAGGCGGCAGAGAGGATGGAGTGTGTGATCTGCGAGCGCATGCCTGCCTAGTGCCTTCCCTCTGCCAGAGACCTTTTCTTGAGCCAGAGCCCTGGCCAAGCCAGCTGGAGCTGCATTCCTGTGCGTTCCTGCTCAAAAAATGCCTTGCTAGTAATGGGTAATTGATCTAGCAAGCCAAGGTCTCAGACAATTTTAATGACTTTTTACAAAAAACCCCAAAACCCCTCCATTTATTTCCCAGACTTTTTCTGGGAAATAGTCCCAGCCTACTAAAGCAAATGTAGGAAATAGTACCCAAAATCTTGGGGTTCTTAGGGTAGATGGGATTCAAGGGCAGGTTCTCATGCATCATTTGGTTTTTCTGCACTTGATTGCTGTACTCACAAGGCTACCAACTGATCAGTTTCCCAGTATCATGACTGCTCCCGCCACTTCCGTCCCATTGTCATATGAGTGGTTTTCTTCTTGTTGTTGCAAAAGGGAGAGAATCGGAAAAAAGCCAGTTTTTAACTGTTCAATGCCTTTTAGAGTAAAGGAATTCGCCATGCTGTATCTTTACGACCATTTCAGTTATAAACACACAGCCAGTTTTAATTTTCATGTTCAGCTCCGGCTTTTTCTATGTCTCTAAAGCAGCTTCTCTAAACACTGCAGCTATCTTTGGCTGCCTTTTCTACTTCCATTTGCCTCCTGGCATCTCCTCAGGCAAAGGAAGAGGGAGGGTAGAAAAAGACCAAGAAGAAGCATGCTCTTCCCCCTTAGATTAATTCATGCTTTCTTTTTCCTCTGCCCTTGGTTTTCAATCTCCGAGCTATAAACCTGGGCACATGGTCTCTGCCCCTTGACCTCACTGGTTCTCCCCAAGGTGGGGCCTGTTCATCCCCCAGTTTCTGTCTCCTGATAATACATAATTATCAACAGTTGAATGTACGAACTGAGTCCAAGGGAAAACATTGCATTTGATCTCATGTGACATGACACAGACATGACACATCTTTGGCATTATGATTTCTTGAAGGCTCATTCACTCATACTGATTTTGCATTAATTGTGTGAGCTGGTGCTAGGAGCTAACCCTTGAAATCTTGCCTGGAGGGTGGACTAACCCTTTAACTTACTGGGGAAAGTCATGGTGAGCCACCACACAAGAGGGCCAATGCCATCCAGGAGCAAGCTGAGCTATGTAGAGGGCAAACCTACCGACATCATTGTCATAGGCCAAGTTCATGCCAAGTGTCACCTGCTAGTTTGCCACTATTGCCAGTGGCCAGTTGACTCAGTTTTCTGCAGGATTATTTTAACATCCTCTTCTGATTGTATAAACAAGCCTTGAAATAGGGTTTATCAGCTCTGCCTGGGGAAACTCCTGGAAATTTGGAGTTGGAGCCTGGGGAGAGCAGATTTTGACGAGGAAGGGAGCTCAGCAGGATGGAATGTCATCGATTCCTTCCTCTAAAGTTGCCATTTCCTCCAAGGAACTGATCTGTGTGGTCTGGAGATTAGTTGTAGTTCTGGGAGAACTCCAGATTGGCAACCCTACCTGGAAACCATCTTGTCTACTTATGAATGTCAGTAAACAGCGTGGTTTGCGGATCAGAAACCCAGGCTAGAGTTTCTGTATAAATTCTGAACTCCTATGAAATCTTCATGCTATTTAATCCACCCACATTTATTGTCCTTAATGGAGGAAATAAAAGACACCCCAGTGCTATCTCAGTTGTGGGTAGGCCCTAAAATTCATCCTCCCGTTGTATTCTCTTTATGTCTCTGATATATTATACTTGTGGATTCCTGGTACCATCCTTCCACGGCCTCCCGGTCTCTGAAATGTCTTCTTCACCAGCCTTTTCCCCAGTGTGATTTATAGAGGAACTGAGGTATCTGAACACCCATGAGGTATAAAAACAATTTCTTTCTCACTCTCTTTTCATTTTGGTAGGGGAAATGAGGCTGTTAAAATTTGTACAAAATCACAGGATTATGAAGGGAGCTATGATTTATATCCTTGGATGGAAGCTATAGTTTTACTAGAGGGAAAGGAGGCACTTGGAGAAAGAAATGCAGAGGGAGGTGGAACAGCACCTTCTCCCGTGCTTAATCTTTTCCTCTCCCCTTCCTGCTAAAGGTAAATGTGTGTTTCTGCCAAGAGACAATGAAGAGAGAACTAAGGAAAATAGAGAACCAAGAAGACAGCCATCAAGGCATCAGATTTGAGACTGCAAGTTCCCAGTCCTTCAATTATCTTTGGATGGGACGTATTTTATTTGGGTTAGAGAATACTGAAAGAAAGCATAGAATTTGGTTCATTTAGTGGAGTGGATCAGATATTGTGATAGGTGCTCCTATTCTTTTTTTGGGGGGGGGTGGGATTTGATGAGAACGATTTTTAGAGGACACACTGAAAGGAGGGATTTTAAGGTTGTTCTTATGCAAAGACTGGGTTTCCAGCTCTAGGGGTGTGATTTTCTGAAGATTTGCAGGTGGATTCTGGGGAAAGATATGATAAAAATGGAACTCTTTCTGTACTGTGATAACAATAAAACAAAGAAAATTCTGTATGGGGAATGAGTGACTGGCCCTCTTCAGATAGTTCAGTGTAATAATCCTGTACTCTAATTCCTAGCTCAGAAGAGAGTTAAATAAGGGAAGGTAGAAAAGTAGCCTGCAGCTCCTCCTTCACTGTAAATGTGGGCGTGTTCCGTTGAACAGTAGCAGCTTTCTGAGGAACCTGTAGCTCTAACATTTTAAAAAAGCTCTGTGTGAGTTAGGGTTGCCAACAGCCTGCCCAAGCAGACGTTTGTCCACTCATCCATTTCCTTGCCCATCAGTGCTGATTGTCATGGTGGGAGAGATTGGGGGGAGTTAAATCTGAACCCTGAGGTGATGGGTGATGCTCTAGGAATCCCCTCAAATCTCTATGGTCTTTACTACCCCCCGCCCCACTTTCTCCCACTATAAAAACAATAAAGTGTAACTTTAGAAGTAGAAAGAACTGTACTTTCATTAATTACTCATGGACTTTCCTTTCCATTCCTAGAGGGCAATATTATCCAATTTAGCTTCCACTGACTTTTTGCTGTATCCTTTAAAAATTAACCCAGGACAGCTTCAGCATACCCTGATGTGGGGCTGCTGGCTTGGTCATAAGAACATAAGAGAAGCCATGTTAGATCAGGCCAATGGCCCATCCAGTCCAACATTCTGTGTCACACAGCGGCCAAATATATATATATATATATATATATATATATATATATATATATATATATATATATATATATATATATACACACACACACACACACACACACACACACACACACACTGATAGCCACTGATGGACCTCTGCTCCATATTTTTATCTAACCCCCTCTTGAAGGTGGCCAAGACTTCTGGTGAGGTGCGCTGCTGCTAACCCTCACCCACACACCTCCCCCGCCATATATCTGTACCTGTGCTCCCAACTGCCGTGTGTCATTGAGGAAGGGCATGTGGATGGTGCACAGTGGTGGCACTCCTGGAGCCATTCTTAGCACTCTTGGCTTCCTACACTAGCCAGTGTTGTTAGGGAAAGGATGTGCAGGTGGGCAGGCAACTGAGCATGGATGGTGGAAGGGCTTGGAAACTGGAGAAGGATTCAGGAACAGCTGGAGGGAAGCAAACAGCTGTAGGGGTGAAAAGGAGGACACTAGGGGGCCCCTGGGGCTGGGCAGGGTGGGGGCTCCTGGCCATTGTCTTTCCAGGGATCCTCAAAACCTGAAACCAGCTGTGAATGAACCTTCATTATTACTAATGCAACAGTGGCCGTATTTTCTCTGAATCAACCCTTATGCTCTCGATCTTTGATGTGACCTACGCATTCCTCTTGGGAGTCAGATACACTGGGTTGCCAAAGTACAAATAGGGTCTGGAACTGTCCCTGAATTACAACAAATCTACAGACTATAGAGATCCATCCCCCTGGAGGAAGTGTAATGTTTGGTTTAGAGAGAAAGGAGAAAGGGAGGGACGGTAGCTCAGTGGTAGAGCATCTGCTTGGGAAGCAGAAGGTCCCAGGTTCAATCCCTGGCATCTCCAAAAAAGGGTCCAGGCAAATAGGTGTGAAATACCTCAGCTTGAGACCCTGGAGAGCTGCTGCTAGTCTGAGAAGACAATGGACCAAGGGTCTGATTCGGTATAAGGCAGCTTCATATGTTCATATATGAGTGACAACTGAACAAAAGTTTTGCAAGCACTGAGAAGATTATCAAAGATTTCAGGAAGATTGTCCATCCATTACATAAAACAGCTTCTGAAGCCATTATTCAGGTTTCAGTAGGGAAGGGAAGTACCAGAATTAAGTACAGTATTATTGCTGGTACAATCAAATTATGTATGACCTCAGAAACTCTATTTATGACCCCAGGGATTTTGCCTGTTTAGAGGCTGCTTTTGACTTTAGGTAAGTACACATTGCTGTCCTCATCTCCCCTGTAGAAAAGGAGGGATACAAATGAGAATACCAATAATATTGAAACTGGAAGAATGTGATCATGCTATTTTTTTTCCAAGTTTAATTTTTTTTATTAATTAATAAAAACACAATTCTACAAACATCAACTATAACAATAACAATATCTATAACACAAGCCATCCTGTTTTGTATATGATATACAGAGTAAATATCTAGTAAAAAGCAAAATCTAAGTATTTATCCGGTAATTTACAAAGCGCACTTTGGTCAGCTTGTACATAGGCAAAAAAATGAAACCATTTCTCTATAAACATATTCTTCTCGCTTCCTTTGTCAAATACTTCTGAATTTTGTATACAGCCAGCTATTTTATCCATCACTATTAGGTCCCAAATTTTAAGAAACCATTTACGTTTAGAAGGTAGAACTGAAGCTTTCCACTGATGAGCTATTAATAATTTTGCTGCTAAAATAAGCATAGATGCCAATTCTATTTGCTATTTGATCATGCTATTTGCTTATTGCAAGACAGGATTGTCAATGTGACACCACATCCGCATGGAACAGTCACCACGGTTCTGACCACAACATGCTACAGCTGCATAGGAGTGGATGAGCTGCAGAAAGGCATTTTCAAATCAAACAGATCTAACTTACTCACCCAAGCAAGCCAAACTACATGCTACAGGTGAAGGCACAAAAACAAAGTAAAACAAACCGCTGAAAATTATATACCAGCCCCAAAAGTTAGGATCTGGACTTACCCAGATCACATTTGCAACTCTGTGGGGAGGGTGGAGAGTGGGGGCAGCCATTACGGCTTCATTGCAGGGGGAGGGGAATGGAGTGAGTGGGCGAGGGAACCTAGTGCAGGAAGCTGGGTACCCATTCAGTCCCTCTCAGATCTATGGGGTCACTCTGGGGGAGGGCAGAGGATGGGGGCACCACATCTACTTAGGATGCCAAGCTGCTGCTGCCCCTCCCTCTTTGGCTACCTGGTCTCTTGGCCCACCCACCCACCCTTTATGTAAGTGTTTTAGGGGTTGCATGCAGTTTGTGTTTCATATGTTCCTTCTCATCACAACTTGGCGGTATCAGCATGGTGCTGGATCCATTCTCAGGAAAGGTGGCCTGCGTGCTCATTTCCTGAGTGTGGGGATCCCAATAAGGGATCTTGACATGAGGGGCAGCTGAGGTGCCCAGCCCAGGGGCATGTCCAGGGATCACCCTCACGCTCAGGTGCCAGGGGAGACCACCTCTGGGCTTCCGCCCTAGAGGGATCAAAAAAACTGCCACCCCAAGGTAACCAGCTTACCATCAACTGGGTCAACCATAGCTCTGGCAGAGGTTGTCCTTGAAAGGGCAGCTGCTGTGAGAACCCTCTCCAGCCTCACCCACCTCACAGGGTGTCTGTTGTGGGGGAGGAAGGGAAAGGAGATTGTGAGCCGCTCTGAGACTCTTTGGAGTGGAGGGCGGGATATAAATCCAATATCTTCATCTACCTCACAGGGTGTCTGTTGTGGGGGGGGGGGAAGGTAAAGGAGATTGTGAGCCGCTCTGAGACTCTTGAGTGGAGGGCGGGATATAAATCCAATGTCTTCATCTACCTCACAGGGTGTCTGTTGTGGGGGGGGGGGAGGGAAAGGAGATTGTGAGCCGCTCTGAGACTCTTTGGAGTGGAGGGCGGGATATAAATCCAATGTCTTCTTCTACCTCACAGGGTGTCTGTTGTGGGGGAGGAAGGTAAAGGAGATTGTGAGCCGCTCTGAGACTCTTTGGAGTGGAGGGCGGGATATAAATCCAATGTCTTCTTCTACCTCACAGGGTGTCTGTTGTGGGGGGGGGGAAGGGAAAGGAGATTGTGAGCCGTTCTGAGACTCTTTGGAGTGGAGGGTGGGATATAAATCCAATATCTTCTTCTACCTCACAGGGTGTCTGTTGTGGGGGAGGAAGGTAAAGGAGATTGTGAGCCGCTCTGAGACTCTTTGGAGTGGAGGGCGGGATGTAAATCCAATGTCTTCTTCTACCTCACAGGGTGTCTGTTGTGGGGGAGGAAGGTAAAGGAGATTGTGAGCCACTCTGAGACTCTTCGGAGTGGAGGGCGGGATATAAATCCAATGTCTTCATCTACCTCACAGGGTGTCTGTTGTGGGGGGGGGGGAGGGAAAGGAGATTGTGAGCCGCTCTGAGACTCTTTGGAGTGGAGGGCGGGATATAAATCCAATATCTTCTTCTTCTTTTTCAACTGGCAGCAGTAGTAGTCAATTGACAGGATCCTTACCCCATGCTGTGCCAAGGCTTCTTATAGCTGTAACCAATAAAAGTTGTGACCAATTTTATTCCACTTTTCCTGAAATGGCGTGTTTTGTGTGTTATTTCAACTCAGATACGTATATAAAGCTAGAATCTATGGTTACACAGGACTTGGTTCAGGGTGCCTGCCTCTGCCCCTCCCCTCAGTCTCTCTCTCTCTCGGCTTGGCTTCGCGAACGAAGATTTAAGAAGGGTGCAATAGTCCACGTCTGCTGCAGGCTCGCTGGTGGCTGACAAGACCAATGCGGGACAGGCAGGTCCGGCCACAGTGGCTGCAGGGAAAAGTCTGATTTAGGGTTGGTGCTGTAGCAGTGCGATTCTTTCTCAATCTCCTTTTGTCCTCAAGACCAGCTATGCGTGCGTTCTCAAAGGAAGAGACAGCCTGGTGGATGGTGTGTCTCCATGCTTTGCGATCTGAGGCTAGGTCAGACCACTGGTGATGGTTGATGCGACAGGTGCCAAGGGATTTCTTCAAGGAGTCCTTGTACCTCTTCCAACACGCAAGCTTTAGTCTTTGCACACTTTGTGAGGCAGGTGCATGCCTTTTCTTTGTTGTTATTTTTTGACCGCAAGTAAGGATGCCCGTTGACCGCGGCTAGCCAACTGGGGTGGAGGAGACGAGCTTTGTTTAGGCCACCTTTTCTAGGCCCTTCTCCATGTGGAGCAAGCAGTGCTGTCCCTAGATAAGGCTGCTTGGTCGTTCAGGGTGCTGCCGAAAAATGCTTTCGTCTCCGGGTTAGCATCAGGCGACCAATACCCTGAACCGCCTGCATGCAGGATCGGGACTGCGGCTTCCAGTGGCACCTTCCACCTCCCCTCAGTACTGGAGCTGCAAATGGCAATAATTCAGACTGCAGGTATGAACAAAACTCCCCCAACTTCCACTTCCACACGCTTCCAATCACTTCCACACAAACCGTTTCGTCTGTAATGACCGTGATTCAGTCACTCAGCTTAAGTGAAGGACCCAGAGAACGTTGTTGCCATCCCCTTGCATTCCATAGGTTCCCCTGGGATCTCCCTTTCTTTTAAAGTACATGATTTGTGGAGTTAGTTTAAAAAAAAAAACTTCCAACAAAACTGTAATGGCAGTCTGTTCACTTTGTGGAATGTCAAATTGACACATGAGGTTTCTCAGGACTACTGTCCTGTTAATTTTTGCTTCTATAGAGCTGCTTCTGATTATTTAATTACTTCCTGTTGACTGGCAGTTCTTGTTCTATTGGGGAGTGTAATGTACTGAGAACCGAGACGGTTTGAAAGCAACATGGTTTATTCAGTAGCACATTACAAGAGAGGGAGCACGCGGGCCGGGTCCCGCTTATATACATTACCCGGAACTGCCCCCTTGTCTGACCAGGCCAATCCTGGTCAGTCAAACTTCCTGCCACAGATCTTGATGGGCGGGGCGTCAGGCGAACCACATCCGGGTCGCCTCAGTAGCGATCGCCATGCAGTACAACAGCTTCTGTTCAAGACATAACAGGGAGAAAGACTGGGTTATTGCAGTGGGGTGCAGCCCAAGGAAATGCTAATTATTCTGTAATCAAAACTGTGTGATTAGAAAATAATGATAAGAAAAAAATAAAACATGCCAACGATCACTTGGCTTCACTCACCCCTTTTTGGAAACCAGGAGTGATAAATATGGCTTGATTTAGGAACATCGCAGGCAATGCTCGCCCTAAGCTGAGTTAGCGTGAGCTAGCTCCCAGTTTTTTAGTCTCCAGATAATACATTTTTGTCTAAGTTCAGGAAGGCTGACCCCAGAGCAAACTAATTTATGCAGCAGCCAAATCGCTCGGTCACAATTTCAATGCCAGTAGCTCACAAAATAGAATTTTTGCTCACAAGACTCCACAGCTTAGAGGGACCATTGGTTGCAGCCATAACGAATTGAACAGAAGCAGCTGAAAAGAAAGCTTGACTGCAAAGAGAAAAGCAATACTTCATTCCCTCTTTTTTCTGGAAATAACATCTGATAATTGAGGATTGATTGAGGAATGCCACAACCGAAGGAGAAACTAAATAGGTTCTTTTCAAGTCAGATAGTGGCAAAGCAGGTCGTTCCGGGATGGGTGCTGAGTGATCACAACTATTATAAACAATATGTTAGCTTGCTGAATATGTTTACCGCAAAGTTTTCAGCCTCCCTATACATAGGTTTCTTCATAATCCCATTAAGTAGGTTATGTTGAAAGAGAGTGACTCCCCGCCCCCTCCCCCCCCCCCCCCCCCGGGTCACCAAGTGTCCTTTGTGATTGAATGGAGGGTCTACTTTGCCTAAACATAGCAGCTTAACTGTACTTGTTCTCCTCAGTTTACTTTGACACTGGTATCCGTCATTGTTCCAAAGGGCTCATTAGTTGAAATTTTGTGCAGGATGACTGTTTAATAATGACAGGCTTTCTGGGATGGGAATGTTAATGATGTGGCTTTTGGAGGTTGTTTTGCTATGCATGTATTCAGTTTATAGACTATGGAGCTGTGATCCAGTTCAAGCCTTTCTCTTCTAATAATTAGTTCATCTCTGGATTTTAGCAACTGTGTCGCCTTTTTTACAAATGCCCCAGTGCTCTGACAAACTCAGCGACATAGGCAGGGAAACTCTTCATAAAGAATTTGAACAGAAACCAAATAATTGTCACCTGGAAGTAAGCACTGTATTTAACAAAGAGCTTTGTTGTACAGTAATCTCCCCCCCCCCCTGTTTGTTTGTTTCAAGCATACAAATATCCAGTCACTTTTAAAAATTCATGGGGACTAAAAAAATTGTTCATGGGGACCATGATGACACTTGTTGGATTTCTCTAGTTCTCTGTATTTAAAATGCCAGTTTCTAGCTTTTGGGGTTGATAATAGAAGCTTGGTGAAAATCAGTGTGTGCTCAAGATTTTTGGTGGGTATGAGCTTGAGAGACAAATCTCCCTTCCTCAAATACAGGTAGGAATGAAGATCCATGCCTCATGTACTCAGTCCAAAAGTAGGAAGGGTGCTTATGATGCTTTATATAACTGCATTCATCTGTTGCAGAAAAATCAAAGAGAATTCACGGGGCACCTTCAGGATGACTAAATTTACAAGTAACCATGTAGTCATGGTTGTAAGTAGACTATTTATGCATCTGATGAAGTGAGCCATGAATCCCAAAAGCTTCTGCTGCAGTAAGATAAGGATCATTTCTAATCTAACAAAAAAATAGGACATCATCCAGTTTGAGGACCTGGTGATGCTGTGCTCTAAGTACATGTGTGTGGGGCGGGAGATGAGGGGTTGCAGGAGAGATTTCTGCAGCAACACATGCAGGAGAAGGAGGGGAGAATGTGCTTTGATACCTATTCCGATGACAGGAGAAAACGTTTAATAGAGAAGACATGCTTTACTACCTCTACAATCCTTGCTAGTTTAATATAGAAAAGTTCCATCAAGGCAGAGGAAGTCCTCCTAATATCATTAGCGTCCATATTATTAAATGCTTACAATGGAAGCCTTGGGACTGACATTTGAAAAATGAACCTACTATTTCCTTTTCATAAGGCATATATTTGCTTTTGTGTCCACAGATCCCAGCATCATATTCTCAGCTCAGTTGTAGCTGGGAATTCACCCTGTTAGGGGATATGCCTTTGACAGCAAACTGTCAAAAGGTTCCCTACAGGCAAAATTTCATGAATTGTTCTTACAGTAACTGTTCTGGAAAGCTGGCATTCAAAAAGTGTGAGGCTTTCTTTTTGCTCCCATCTACAATCTTAAAAATCTGAATTAACACTTGATTAATACTGCTTTTAGCCAGAAGTTTTGTGGTGATGGGGTTCTCAGAGGGTTGCCAAGTACCTGCAGGAGCTGGGAGAAAATTAAAGTAAAATATCACTGTTGATACAATGGAGTGAGGTCCCTTTCTGGGGAAACCTGGAAGTAATGTCATGCCTCTCTAGGAATCGCTGGAAAATCTATGGCAAAACCACAGAGCAGGGTCACCAAGTTTTTTGGACATGTGAGCACCTTTGGAATTCTGACACAGGGCAACCACAAAATGGCTGCTGTGAATGGTGGCCCACAAAATGGCCGCTGTGGGGGCTGGAGTCAGCTACACAGCCATTGTTGAAACTGGAACCAGGAAGTGCTTCAGGAGGAGGGTGCATAAGATTGACTACACTGGGCTGCATGGGGCTGGCCATCCCAGAGTCCAGGAGAGGGTGAATCTCTGCTTCCACCTCGATCAGGCGCTTAGAAGGTCCAGCTGAACTTTGGGTGGACATGGGACATGTAGGCATAGTAGTAGAGTCTTGCAGGAGGGGAGGAGTCAGACACTTCTCATTCTTATTTTGGTAGAATGACAATAAGCAGGATTTCAATTCTTCTAACCTGGCTGTAATTAGTTGTTGCTCAGTGGTAGACAGGTTTTTGTAAGCAACCAGGTGGTCACCCTCCAAGTCAGGCTGGCCCACAGGGTTCTCACCCAGGAGGCGAGGAGACTCAACAGGTTCCGTCCAATTAATTAGATCATTTGGCATAGCCTTGTTTGGTGGAGTGCTGTTTCCTTTGATAGCAACAGCAGGCTTAGAGGTGCTTTTGATGGTAGTTTCCCTTTGCCCAGACCGAGTGGCTATGGACACTGATGGAAAAAGTGGAGCAACTGAGATGTTCTGGAAGACTCTTACAGGGAAGACACCTTTGGAGCAAAGGGAAGATTTCCTAATTAGGAGAAGCTGTGGAATTTTCGTGCTGCTGAAAGTTAGCAGGACCTTTAATGCCTGGTTGGTATTGTTCAACAGCTCTACTGATTCCAGGTCAACCTGCTTAGTTGCTAGAAGTGACTTAAGATGCCTTGACACCAGAAATTTGGAGTTCCAGGATGGAGTCTGGCCCCTGAAGCTGCAAATTGTTAAGCATATTTTGCGTGGTTGTAATATCAGGTGCCACGCAGGATCTAGTCTTGAGTTGAAGGCAGAGCAGGCAGCAGTTTTCTGAGAGGGGTGGGGCCGGAGGGAGGACACCAATGCACAAGATACCACAGAATCCCCCACAATCTTAGACGATGTCCTTGTAATCAAGGAGTCATCGAAACGGTCCCTCATGTTCTTTTGGACTGCCCTTTTTATAGCAGTCCACGTGCAAGATATCTAGATGCACTGCTTTCTGACCATCAAGACCTTTCTGACAACGCCAAGGTTCGTTTTTTACTCCACGGGAAACACAACTTTGTCACTACTCACGTTGCTTGCTTTTTACAGGTTGCGATCCAAATCAGAGAGGCTTTTACTCATGCATAGCCTACTGCTATTTAATGTCATTTAACTTTTGCTGTTTTTTTTAAGGTTTTATTATATTCTATAGTGTCACTATTGGTTTTAAAGTATACTGTATTCTTGTATTAATGCCAATAAAGGTCTATGGTATGGTATGGAGTCAGCTACACACAGAGAAATACACACAAGGGAAGCCTAAGTGCAGTGAGCAAGGTGAGTAGTTTTTAAAAATACACTAGGAAAGAGAGAGAATGAAACCAACACTATAATTGTGATGGATAGAAGTCCCGCTTCTGAAGGGGAAAACAGCCACTCACTTAAGCCTATGGAAGTGCTACTTGAGCATCCAATCACCTTTGAGAAGGGGATGGAATGTTAGATGGAAACACAGGAGGAGTTTAGTTCAGTTCTGCTTCAGAGAGAGAGTGCAAGAGATCTCAGCTGAGTGGTGAAACCTCATATTGGGAATTCCCTCTCCATTGAGGCTTCCTTAGCCCTTTAGACAACATATTTCCATTTATCCAAGCTTTTTAACAAAGGGAATTCCATCTTATAAAGTTGTTTTTACAGTCTGCTTCTAGATGGAAGTCTGTTTAGGGACATTATTTTAATGTTTTTGTGATGTTTTATGCCCCTACTGGGTTCTAGCCTTGTTTTTATGGCTTATTTTAATATTGCTGATTTTTAGGCAGCTTTTTAAATGTGAAAGACAAATGTGCTTGCCTCATCACTTCTAGCTTGATCACTAGGATCTTTCCAAAGATGTGAAATCAACATTAATCCAGTTGTTAGCATGCTCTCGCGGTGTGTGTGTGTGTTTAAGGGAGGCATGAATGTATTGCAGTGGAGTTGTCTGTTTTACCTTCTACCACTCTTTTTTGCAGGTAATACTCAGCTGTGAGAAGAAGCCATGAAAGAGAGTATGTTGGATTCTGATTAGCATTCTCCTTTTCACTCATTTTTAAGCCTCATGTGCTAGTGATGATCCACCAGTATCAGGTTCTAATGCATACAATAGATACTATTGGCACAGAGTTACACTGCAGTGGATATATATTCAGGCTCCCTCTACAGAGAGAATTCGGAGCCAGCCTGTGCCTACCCAGTCAGTGCAAGTTAGAAAGGATTTATTTGTGGTTTCTGAAGCTGGCTTTAATAAGTCTGTCACTGTCGAGGTATCCGAACTGAAGAAATGATTTCCTGATCTTTGGATTCAGTTCCTTGTTAAATGGTTTGTTAAAAACATCTCTTTTCATGACTTGGCCAGTAAGTGGTGCTAGATGACCAGTTTTAAAGACTTTCACCAAAACAATAATGTTAGAGATTCTCATGTGAAAGGGGTTTCTTTTTCTCTGAGAAGGTAGAAAATGGTGCTCTTGAAAATACTGAAAATAACTTAGTACTTATCTGTAATTTTGCCTAAGTACATATCCTGAGGACTCGGCTACAGAGTACACATAAATCTGTGGAAGAAAACCCTTACAGTAATCTTTGCTCCAAAACAGTGTTGTGAAGCATGGGGGAAGAGAAGGACTATGCCCTGACTGCTTTCTCCTGAAATTCTTCCCCCTTGTTCCACTTCCACACATGAACTTGCTTTACAAATACTCAGCTAGAATATGATGAGGGGAAAAGGGGGAGCAGGGACATTCAGCGAAGGAAAACAGTAACAGGGAAAGTTCATTTTTATTTGTTTTGCTAATTATACTTTTGCTTTTCTACCCAAAGCAGATTACAACTTTGTTCTGTTCTCCTTTCCTCCATTTTATAATCACAATAACCCTGAGAGATAGGTTAGGCTGAGAAATAGAGACTGGCCCAAAGGTTCCATGGCAGAGTAGGAATTTGCACCTCTGTCCCCAGGTCCTAATCTGACACTTCACCAGGCACTCCATTCTGCTGCTGTTCTCAAAATCCTTCCTTCCTGACACCATTGCCAAGTGGAGAAACAGGACGTTCTTACATGCACTAGTCATTTGCAATCTGCAAAGAACTATAATAGATCTAGGGTTGCCAAGTCCAATTCAAGAAATATCTGGGGACTCTGGGGGTGGAGCCAGGAGACATTGGGGAGGGAGCCAAAAGCAAGGGTGTGACAAGCATAATTGAACTCCAAGGGAGTTCTGGCCATCACATTTAAAGGGACTGCACATCTTTTTAAATGCCTTCCTTCCATAGGAAATAATGAAGGAGAGGGGCACCTTCTTTTGGGGCTCATAGAATTGGACCCCCTGGTCCAACCTTTTTGAAACTTGGGAGGTATTTTGGGGAGAGGCACTAGATGCTATACTGAAAATTTGGTGCCTCTATCTCAAAAAACAGCCCCCCCCAGAGCCCCTGATACCCGCTGATCCCCCATCATTCCCTATGGGAATTGTTCATGAAGGTGCATGATGGCTGTGGGGGCGGGGCTTCCCCCGCTGGCCAACTGGCTGGGGGAGGGGGGAAGCCTGTAAAACCGAGGGATCCCCCTCTGGGACCTGGAAATTGGGAAGCCTAAATAGATCTCTGCTTCACTAGTTAATTATTTAGCATATCTGTTCAAGTTCTCCCATACTAATGGGGGCTTTTCACCTTTCTCTGTTTTTATGCCCTGATCAGGAGACTCTGTAGAATAGAAGGATCCACCTCCCATTTCATCTTCAAAACAATCTTTCAAGCAGGGTTGCAGTAACTGATAACTGATCAAAGGTTATGGTGCAGTTGAGCAGAGATTAGAAACCAGACTATTCCAGGCCCAACGTTCTCCGCATTGCTCTACAGTGACTCAATATCCAGGCACCGTACATTACAGCACAAATGCCCTACTTGCTTTCTTACCTATGGGAAATGAAACACCCCCTCCCTCTCAAAAGAAAAAGGCTCCTATAGAACTTGTGCTGAAAGGAGATTTTACGCTGGGGAGCTTCTGTCTCTCCTGAAGCACCTGCAAAGATTGATTTTCTTATAACCCTCTTGAATGTAATCCTCAACAGAGTTATGCCCTCTCTAATCCTTTCGACACCAACAGGGTGTAAATCTGCGTAGGGTTGTATTGTTAAAGCAAGAAGAATCTTGTCCTTCCCATCAGTTACTTTAAACAGTCACTTTTTGAGGAAATAAATGGAAATCTATTTTTATATAACTGTGAACTCCACTGCCCATTGCATTGTAACACAGTTATAACATTCAGTCCGGGTCAACGGGATAAAAAAGTTACCTGTTCTAAAATCTGGGGCTCTTTTAGTTGGAAGTTTTATTCCTCATAATGTCTTTGATTCGGTTGGTTACTGTTATACTGTGGAAGACATTGATGTAGGAGTCTCAGAGTGCGGTTTGTTCCCATTGTGAGCCTTGAAAGACCTTACCTTTATCATTACCAGGCCTCGGATTCAGTGGAAACTCACAGGAGCGCAGCAGCTCTGAAAGTTCCTCCTCCTCCTTCTGAAAGTCCCTCCTCCTCCTTCTGCGAGTTCCACCTCCTTGTCCATTGAATAGTAGGTGCAGTTGCATAACAATCCCTGGATGAGCTCCACCACCTATTTTTTTTTTTTTTTTTTTGCAAAATGACCCCTGATTATTACAATTCTGATTTCTTTTTTACTGCTTTGAAGCTGGTCAGGCTAGAGCTGCGAGCTTTGAAGTGGGTCCCTTTAGCTGTCTCTTTAATGTCATGGGTGCTGGGGACCCTGCAGAGGAAGACGAGTCTGCCGAGGAAACGGTGCCCCTGCCACCTGCACCAGTGCCCCTGCCTCCTGCTGGAGAAGATCCCAGCCCCCCTGCCTCGCCCTCTCGGGTGGCTCGTGTGCGTGACCGCCTCCGTCAGGACCTCAGGAATCGGAGGAGGGCGGCACGCTCACAAGCAAGACGCTCCCTGAGTCCTGAGTTTTGAGAGGATTCTGGCCCTCCTAAGAGCAAGGATGCTTGAGTTGTAACAGGATCCTGGCTGCCTCCCAGAGCCAGCAATTAGCCCAAATGGGCAACAGCCAGCAGAGGGCTATATAGCTGTGGGCTTTGGGAGGAGGCTTTGTGGAAGCAACTAGTCATCTCCCTGATGTTCTAGCATCCACTCCGGCTTGACTTTGGTTCCTGACTCCCTGACTTTGGCTTTTGACTTCTGGACTCCCTGACCTCGGCTTCTGAACCTCGGACCTGCGATACTTGTACAGTGATTTGGATTTGGCACCTTGGACACTCCTGCTTGCTGGCTACAGACCTCAGACTGCCTCTGGACTTTGCCTGACCCGGCCCCAGCCGTGACATTTAATATCAGTTTTATCTGCAGCAATCAGCCGGTAATGTGGCTTAGTTCTGTGCCATGAAAAATGTCAACTGCAGATTTCTGCATACTAAACCTCTACTAAGGAGACAGGACATATTTTTCTTGGCAATCTGATGTCTGGACCAGTCTCACATCCTCATTGGTGGATCTTTTCACAGTGCCTGGCATGCTGAGCTGTCCTCTTAAAAGCAAGCAAGAACTCCCACACAATGAAAAGCATTTATTTTTTACTCTGTGTGTGTGTGTGTGTGTGTGTGTGCTTCAAGGTGGGATTTCTGACTCTTAGAGGCCAATGTGTCAGTTTAGAGAGCAGTGTGGTGGGATGGTTACAGTACTGGAGTAGGACCTGAAACATCTGCTTTCAAATACTACACAGCAATAAAAGTCACTGGATGACCTGGGGCCAGCCACTCTTTTTCAGCCTAACCATCTTACAGAGTGGTTGAGAAGAAAAAGAGAGGGAACTGTGTATGTTGCTCTCATCTTCTTTGAGAAAAGGTGAGATAAAAATGTACTATTATGGATGGAAATGCAGTTTGTTATGCAGAATGCTGTCGGATGCAACGCTTTGGACTCCTCTGTTCACCTGCTATGAAGACTAGAGAGAGGAGATATTTGATGTCATGTGTGATTGGGAAGACGCATGTCTGAGGTCTGGCCTGGACCAAGTTCACTCAGGGGAAGACTGAGCAGAAGGGAGAAATCTTCTACTGTCCCTGAGTCAGGAGATGCTGGTTTAGGTGTTACACCTTGTGTGAAGGGAACTCGAATAAGTATCTAAATACCTACAAATATTGATGGTTCTACCACCATAAAACGGCTGACTGACCTATAAAGGCTTAAGTCTCTTTGCAGTGTTTTCTCCCATTTTTTTTTTAAATTGCCTCAGATCTGTGCATCAGTGAAGATGGAAAATAACAGAGGAAGTGGGAATGGTATGAAGGTATTAATATGTGTAGGAAACAAAGACAGAGAAAGTTTTTTCAACCTCCCAGAAGTGTTTTAAATCACATCTTTCCCCTCCCAGTAGGTACTGTGGCAACATTAGCTGGCCTAATTGTGGAAAAATTTGCCTGCGCGTGTGCATTTAAGGGTCTCCTACAGCCTTTATTTCTTCTTATGCAAAGGGAGTGAAGAAGACTGCAGATTTATACCCTGCCCTTCTCTCTGAATTAGAGACTCAGAGCAGCTTACAATCTCCTTTATCATCTCCCCACGCCCAACAGACACCCTGTGAGGTGGGAGGGGCTGAGAGGGTGTTGAGTTAAATGAAAAAAAACTGGAACTGGGGGAAGTTAAAGGATGGAGTAAGAGTTCTAAAACCAGTCCTGTCTACATTAATTACATACATAAGTGCTGTCAAGTTACAACTGACTCATGGTCGCCCTATCAAGGGGTGTTCAAGCTTAGTGTGAAGCAGAGGTACTTTGCAATTGCCTTCTACAGAGTTTTCCTTGGTGGTTCCTCATCTACGTATTGACCTTACTTAACTTCCAAGATCTGATGAGATCAAACTATACCATGCTGCTTTCCCTCCCCGTTTACATTTACTCAGTCATACAAATGTTTGGAGAGCCTGTTGCCAGATAGTAAGTATACAGCAAGCTTAACAAGCAGGATCTGGGGTGGGAAATGGATTGTTTTAGGGGAACTGAGAGGGGGCACAGGGGGAATCTGGGAGAGTTTGCATGAGAAGTGAAAGTTTGAGGAGGAATTATTTGTATGGAATGCTCTCTGGGGATTTTGGTGTTTGGATTTTGGATGTTATCTTTGCTTTGGTTTGTTTGGGGGAACTCTGCTTCACTAGTTGGCTATCTGTTAAACGGGGCAAATGTTGGTTATTGGAGAGACTCAATGTTCTCTTGCTCAGATCCCATCTGTACATTTTTATTATCTATTCATGGTTTTGGATAAATCACTTCCACTCCATCCAATGTTATGTTGGCAGTGGTGATGAGCTGACAGTTCAGAACGGGAACAGAAGACAGTATCCTCTATTTGTTCCTAGTGTCTGGCTTTTAGAGGTACATGGCTTCAGTTTGCTTCTCATTATGTATGTGGGGAATCTTCCATTTAAATACCAAAGCTGTGTGTGGGAGCATGCTGAATTTGTCAGTATTTCTTCCTTCATTTTTATTCATAGCATAAAGTTTCAATTAGATGATGTCAGGAGGTAGGGAAACAGAAGGCTGCAGTTTTTGAGCAGGGATAAAAAAAACAAAACCCTGTTTGAGCTTACTAATAACTATTCGATGTAAATTTTTGTTGGTTGTCACCCGCAAATCTTTGAAGGATCAAGATCTTTGATATTGTGGCTCCTGTGGAAGTCAAGACTGCGGAATATATAAGCCTGTGTTCAACAGATTGGATGTGGTGTCTGTAAAAACGTTTTAGATGTTGCAGGTGCTAAATCCTCCATTCTTCTCCTCCTCTTCTCATATCTTTCCATATTTCATTCCACTTGCCATAGATAGTATTCCTCTCCCCACCTTCCTTTCTGCTGGGGACAGAACTGTTATTGTGGCAAAGTAATTTCAAGCAAACCTGTGCCCCTCATGAGGACAATTGGAGCCGAGCTGCAAGCTCATGTACCCATTAACCTTTCCCTTCAGCTACTGCTCAAGCTTTACAGAAGGCAACTGTAACTTCTTCTTGCCTTTAGCACTGCTCAATGCCCCTGAGAAGTGGCTTAGGACAGAAATTATCAACAGAAAGAAGGGCAGATAAAAGAGAAGGAAAGAATGTGAAAAGTGATAAAATAGGGAGTATGAATGGGGTGAAGGAAATCATCAAGAGGGAAGGGAAGTTGAAAGGAATAAGGAAGGAGTCCTGAAATGAGCAGATGCCATGAAACACGTTGGTGGATACCATGTTGGCCATTACTGGATTAAGGTGATGGGTAATGTTTTAAGGCTAGAGGGAAACACACTGATTTAATTAAAAATGTACCTTTTGCAATAGTAATATTAAGTCTGTAGATGTTGTTGAACACACATGAAGCTGCCTTATACTGAATCAGACCCTTGGTCCATCAAAGTCAGTATTGTCTACTCAGACTGGAAGCGGCTCTCCAGGGTTTCAAGCAGAGGTTTTTCACACCTATTTGCCTGGACCCTTTTTAGTTGGGATTGAACCTGGGACCTTCTGCTTACCAAGCAGATGCTCTATAACTGAGCCACCGTCCCTCCCCATAGACCAGTCAATAGAAATGTAAGTTGTCTAGGTGAGTTGGGTTCAAAGCTAACTGCGGGTGTTTAAGGCACATTGTCTTGGCCTCGATGCCAAAGTAGAGAACATCCTGTCTTGCGAAGCTGAATTGATGATGAGCAGCTAGCAGTCCATTCTTATGAGACTGCCATATTGTGTTGCTCACAAGAATAAACCTCCGTCTCCTTTTCCAGCCACAGTCAGTAAGGTCATTTAGGGATACCATTTTTTTAAAAAAAAAAAAACATGTTATCAGCTGTCTTGCTTTATGTGGATTTCCAACGTGAATCAGAGCCATAGCTTATAAAGTTGCCATTTGAACAAAACCAGCCTAATTATTAATAGTTGGAAGAGTTTCCTCTCTTTGCCAATGTATTGTCCTTCAAGTTTTGAAGGAGGCAGTCAGAAATCACATAATGGAAGAGTTAAACCCTTCTCCCTCTATACCACCAACACTAATCTAAACTGGAAACCTTCCATGGCTGGGGACAACCAGTATGCAAGTCTAGACATGAATTTGCTAGTGTTTCATCTAGTTAGGTCCTTAATGGCCAGATTAGGGTTGCCAGCTTTATAGGACCAAGTTCACGTGACACTTAGGGGGCGGTCACACTTACCATTAAATCCATCTTTAACGGGTCTCTATTATAATCCATTGCACAAATTCCCTGATCAGACAGCAGTTGTGTTCCCATGCTTTCCTGTGTTGATCCCGTCGTTGGTCGATCAGAGCACTCTACCGGACTTCTTTTCAAGAGACGGCGATCAGCATTAGCGCAGGCGCAGTGATGCCCACTATCGCTGTTTGGTTTCGTTAAGAGGAAGTAGACTCAGCATTTCAGCGCATGCGCGTTCGTAAAGAGGAAGCATCACTTTCAGGTGTGCTACTCCGTTTGCACTACTTTTCTGGAATGAGATGCTTCGCATGCTGAAAAAAGCGCAGGATTTCTAAGCAGCTCACATCCATAGTTAATGCAGTTAACATTTATTTTCGAAATTGAGTTTTATTTCCGTAAATAAGCTATTTATCGAGCTAACTCTTGTTCGATCATTCAATTGCGCAATGATATCCCTTGTGGCGGGAAGCGCTGGGGCGCTTCCGACGAGTCGCCACCGATGGCGCGTTCAAACGCAGAAAATCCGCTCAGGAAACATTGTAAGTGTTCTGCTCCGGATTTAAAGCAGTATCAAAGTAATCCGCAATCAAGGCACATCAGCACGGGACTTCCACGAGCTAACTATCATTGGCAGATGCTGACGTATGGACGACCACTGAAAATCCGACATGCTTCCAGACTCCACTCATGCCGGTAACGGGATATAATGAGCGTCTGACCGCACCCTTAATTAACCCCTTCATATCAACAGTTAGGTGCAGTACACACTTTTGCCAGCTGCTGCAGGAGTGGTGTTGAAGAGTCACAGAATGTAGGCCAGCGTCTCTGTTAAATGACCTCAGATATTCCCTGGCTGCTGTAGTAGTCCCTGATTTGAGATTTCGGGCATCTTATAGTTAATACCACCTAAATAATTTAAAATGGTATGTCATCAGCATGGAATAAGAAACCATGAAGGGTTTGGGAGAAATTAACTGACTTGACACTAAGATTACAGTTAACAGATGCTGAGATTTTTTAAAACATTCCTGTTGGTACCAGACTTGGTGTCTCGCTTCTGTTCTATAAAAGTCCCAGTTGGCAAGGCTGAGAAAAACCTTGACTCCTGTGACCAGGTCTACTGCCCACTGAAAATAATATCCCTTGAATAGTGTAAAGGGCATTATGTTGACTGACTTTTCTTCCTCCTCCTTTTCCTTAGTTGCTCCTGCAACTTGTGACGGGTGGGGGAGAACCTGCAGAGGGGCATTAAACAATGTCCCTTTAAAGTGTAAAAGGTTTAAAGTTTAAGGGGACATCATTTTCAAAGGAGAGTAGACCTGGACACTGAACTCTGGAGACCAGATCTATTGCCCATTATTTGGAATGCTCTCTAACTGTTCGGTGGTGCATATGTTTTTTAAAATTTTAAATGGGCACTATTTTATTTTGGGGGGTGTGTGTGTAGTCCTGGCCTCTGTAGTTAAGATGTCAGGTCCTCCCATAAAAATAATGGTCCTTTAAAATCTAAAGGGGACATGAGTCTCCAAACTTTAGTTTGCCAGGGAATGCTCCCTCTCCCTCCCTGTTCCCGCCGTCTCTGGGGGGAGGAATGGCAAAAACAGAGCCTCCCAAATTCCAGAATCTGAAGGAAAACGACCCAAAATGGAGTCTCAATCTAGTAACAACACTCCAAAAAAAAAATATATTAATTTGGTGTTGGGAAGGGCATCCTTTTCGTTTTCCTGAATTTTTGGGTATGCTCTTCCCTAGAAGAGGGGGGCAAGTCTCACTTACTGGCGTGCACACACTAATCTGAAGCTGTGAACGGAGCTTATGCACACATGAAATGTAGGAACCAAGGCATCATAGTCATGATCAGAAGCTCAGCAAAATAAACCACTTCAGGTGAAAACGTAAAGGTCAAGATGCATGAGTGGTGTTTTCTCATCACCCTCACCCCATTTATATTCCACACACGTTATTTATTTTACAGCTATTTCGGATCCATAGTGTTTTGTACAGATGACTGTAACCTGAAAATTCCATAGCGCCTTCAGTATTTAAGAGATCTACAGAGCTTCTACAGAAGATCCAGAATTCCCGGAGGGCAAAGAATGCCCTTTCCACCTTGGTCCACCTTGTCTATACTCTTTGCTTCTTAGGGTTGCCAAGTCCAATTCAAGAAATAGCTGGGGACTTTGGGGGTGGAGCCAGGAGACTTTGGGGGTGGAGCCAGGAGACATTAGGGGTGGAGCCAAGATCAAGGCTGTGACAAGCATAATTGAACTCCAAAGGGAGTTCGGGCCATCACATTTAAAGGGACGGCACACCTTTTCAATGCCTTCCTTCCATAGGAAATAAGGAAGGATAGGGGCACCTTCTTTTGGGGCTCATAGAATTGGACCCCCTGGTCCAATCTTTTTGAAACCTGGGGGGTAATTTGGGGAGAGGCACTAGATGCTATACTGAAAATTTGGTGCCTCTACCCCCCCCCCAGAGCCCCAGATACCCACAGATCAATTCTCCATGATTTTGTATGGGAATAAATCTCCATAGGGAATAATAAAGTTCCCAGCAGACATTCCCCTCCCCCCGCTTTCTGACGACCCTGAAGCGGGGGGAGGGCCTCCAAACCAGGGGATCCCCTGCCCTCACCTGGGGATTGGCAACCCTATTGCTTCTCCACAGCTAGCGTAACCTTTGCCAGGCACACTAGAACAAATCAAAAGGGCCCAGCTGCAAGTGATCTGTGAGCAATTTAACTGATTTTTCATTAACCAACAGCTTATGGAGAAGTTGCTAAATTTTATGGACCATTAGCAGCTTCTGACATTGCAGATAACTATGAAATGTAGAATCTTGCAGTTATGAATTCTGTGGATTTGATAAATTGCTTCATTGTAACTGTGGCATGTTGGGAATATGTGCACAGTCAGTCTTACCGAACTGGAGCAAAAGAGTGATGGGTAGGAAAAGCACATCTGTGTCCTCCAGGGAGAGGAGGAGTATACTTTCTCACAGCTAATACTTTTAAAAGTGGGAAGTGCAGAAGCAAGAAACAAGTGAAATGGGGGAGGGGAGAATTAAGTGTTTAACCCTGGAGATATACCGTACTTTTGTAAATCTATTGACGTGTATGAGCTTAAATGGTGCAATTCTGTTTAGGATTTCACTGTAAATCACATCTCAGAGGGGTTTTAACATTACAGGTAAGTATCACTGGTACTGTACCTTCTGCAATGGCTAGTAATGGCGATACTTAGGAACTTCGTGTATTTCATTCTCTAGTCTCTCCATCTTTCCCACATGGCCAGGTCAGGTTACACCATAAAAAGCTCCAAAATACTCTAATTAGATGTCTTATAGGATAAAGAACAATGCTACTTGTTCTCACAGAAAGGGCTCTGAAAATATAAATATAAAAACTTTATTTTTGCATGAATACAAAAGTGAAGTAGTGTTCTTTGTAGTCCACCTTTCTCCGTGAGACTCAAGGTGGATCACACAGTTTAAAACAATGCAATCAAATAGCATGACTGAGGCATGAGAGCATGAGAGCCAGTTTGGTGTTGAGAGCCAGTTTGGTGTAGTGGTTAAGTGCGCGGACTCTTATCTGGGAGAACCGGGTTTGATTCCCCGCTCCTCCATTTGCACCTGCTGAGATGGCCTTGGGTCAGCCATAGCTTTCATAGAAGCTGTCCTTGAAAGGGCAGCTGCTATAAAAGCACTCTCAGCCCCACCTACCTCATAGGGTGTTTGTTGTGGAGGGGGGGGGGAAGGTAGAGGAGATTGTGACCGCTCTGAGACTCTGAGATTCAGAGTATAGGGCGGGATACAAATCCAAAAAATCATAATCTGATCAGCATTATACTAGGGACTAGCATTACAAAAATTAGAAACTATGCAAAAACTATCAGGCATTATACAGTATGTAGAAAACAATAAAAGCTGGGTAACATTACAATAAATGGTCAATACATACACAGTGACATCCACTGCAGTTCTGTTCCTTTGGTACACGTGCCTCCCTGAACTGTTCTGTTATAATATATTCCCATTGCCTTTATAAAAATGCCTTTCAGAACAATTGCTGGTTTCTATAGGCTGTGGAATGACAGAAATGTGGAAGCGTTCCTGACCTCTTCAGGTTGTCCATTCTACAAAGCAGGGGACACAACAGAAAGTGTGCACATCAATTTTACACATTTGCAGGATGGCACCTTCACAAGACTTTGTTCAGATGAGCAAAGCCGTGTAGCAGAAGAAGTGATGCTGCAGATGTGAGAGCCCAAAATCTTGAAGGGTTTTGTATGTGAAAACCAGTACACTGAATTGCACCCAGTAACTGATTGATGGCCAATAGCTCAACTATAGAATGAGTATAATATGCAGACGCCACCTGGATCCCAATGACAACTGAGCTGTGGGATTCTGTACCAATTCTGTACCAATCCTCCCATAGTGAGGCCTTAAACTGGAACTTCACTTTTCTCCCAATTCAGCCCTGTGATAGAAATTTCTCTTCAGGTATTCAAAAGAATCATCAGTGGGTACAATGTAGTGTTGAAATGGTCAAGGGTCAGTTGGATCCGGGCTCCCTATCTGTCTTAATCTGGTGGCTTCTAAAGAAGGGTAGTAGGACATAAGTTCCATATTTCAAAAAAGAGTGAATGAAGGAAGCAAGCAGTCTAGACCAGGGACCGAATCTGGTGCCCCCACCCTGCCAGCCCTGGGGCCGTATTGAAATGGTCAATACGGGTGGGTAGGCTGGCCCTGGTGCCATTCCCCAGCACCACAAAGGTCGGGGACCTCTGGTCTAGAGGGTGTTTTTCTCCTTGTGCAGGGTAATCTCCATGAAGATCCACCTCTTGAAAGTGGGTTCAGAGTGTAGCTGTGTTGGTCTGCAATAGAACAGCTAGATTTGAGTCCAGTAACACCTTAGGTATTTGGGGTTATGTCAGGTTCCCCCCTGATTACTCAATAAACAGTCTTTTATTAATCAGAAGGCTCTATTTATTCAGAATATCAAGCTAGTAACTCCAGACAGACTGTCTGAGTCAGATCTAGCTCAATACAGGAAATTCATCAATGATATAGGTGTAGCAAACGCATAACAAATAGCGATAAGCGTCCCCTCCCTTTTAGTTATTTTCCCAAGCATTCTTTGGACTGGTATACCACAATCCAAGGTTGCAGTACTTGATACATTTCATTACTAAGCCGGCCTGTAGTCATAACAGCGCAGGTGCAAAGCATGGGAAGAAGAGAAGGGAAGAGATAATGGAGAGTAGCAATTTTTAGCAAAGTATGCAAGACAGTTTATAAGACAGTAACCCTTTCATGGTAAGGCACTTAACATTCCGCCCCTCTGAAGACCTCCCCCTCACCGGGCCGGGCCAATCAGGATGCTGGTTGTGGAACTTTTTTTATTAATTTTGGGGCCCGAACATGTTCTGCTTGAACCCATTCTATTTGTGAAACAGGATAATGAAGCCATTTTATTAAGTAGCATAAAATCCCATGTTTTAGTTTAGAGTCCAAGATGGTTTCGACCTCACAGTGTGGCTGGTCCTGGATCATCATTGGAGTTGGAGCTGGTGTCTTGGGGGCGCGTTTCAACCAGCTATGATGGAACATAGGATGCACGTTACGATATGTTTTAGGCAAATCTAATTCAACAGTCACGTTGTTAATGAGTCTCTTAACTTGGAAAGGGCCAATATATTTGTGGCCAACTTTCCTAGATGGTTGGAGATTGGTAGGTTCTTAGTGGACAGATGCACCCAGTCTCTGCATTGTACTTCCCAAAAGGGTTGCCTTTTTTTTTTTTTTATCATAGGCACGTTTGTATGTCCATTTTGGTTTGTTTAATTGCAGTGGAGCCATTTTCCAAACTGCTTCCAAGCTTGGAAGTCCATGGCGGTCTGTTGCGTTCCCCCTGGGCAGGGGTTTGCCTTCAAATCCCTGTACAATTTGGAATGGGGAATGATTAGTGGAACTATAGACAATGTTATTGTAAGACTATTCCGCAAAGGGAGTAATTCACACCAATTAGTCTGTTGGAAATTAACAAAACACCATAGATACTGCTCTAGCACCGCATGTGTGTGTTCAGTCTGTCCATCAGTTTGTGGGTGGTAACTAGAGCTAAGCCCCTGCTCCAGTTTAGTCAGCTGACAAAATTCCTTCCAAAATTTAGCACAGAACTGTGAACCCCTGTCTGATATCATTTTGTCTGGGAAGGTATGCAATTTTACCATGTTTTTAAAAAACAATTTTGCTAATTTTTTAGCAGATGGTATTTTGGAGCAGGGGATAAAATGAGCCTGTTTATAAAATGTGTCCACCGCCACCAATATTACAGTTTTCCCTTCACTCTCTGGAAGATCGGTTATAAAATCCATGGAAATGATAGACCACGGCCTGGTGGCCATCTCTAGTGGCTGGAGTAGTTCCCCCACCCTCTTTTTCACCATGATGCAAGTGGAGCAAGAGGAAACATATTCCGAAACGTCTTTCTTCACTCCTGGCCACCAGAATTGCCTTTGAACCAAATGTATAGTTTTTGTAAATCCAAAATGCCTTGAAAGTTTACTGTCATGGCACCATTGTAAGATTTCCTTGCACAGTGATTTTGGTATATACAGTTTGTCATTTTTAAATCCCAGGCCGTCTGAATTTACTATCACCTGTGGAGGTAGATGAGTAAGTCCCGCCTCACGAGTGGCTTGTTTGATTTTCAGATTGTAAATCCTTTGGGATTTTCCCCCATTTGGCTTGACTGCAGGTTTGGACCACTCCCGCCAATTGTGCAGGGGTGAACATAGTTTCTATGACTGGTTCCCGCTTACTTTCATGCTGAGGAAGCCGAGAAAGTGCATCAGCCAAAAAGTTTTTTTCCCACGTATGTGTTTAAGGACAAAAGCAAAGCGTGAGAAAAATCTAGCCCAGCGCACCTGTTTAGGGGACAGCTTTCTGCTGGTTCATAGGGCTTCCAAATTTTTATGGTCAGTCCAGATTTCAAATGGTACTCTAGCCCCCTCGAGCCAATGCTGCCAAGTTTCTAGAGCATGTTTTATAGCAAATGTTTCTTTGTCCCACACCGACCACTGTCTCTCAGTTTCTGTACATTTTTGGGAAATGTAGGTGCAAGGATGCAGGCAGCCATCCTCGCCCTTCTGCAAGAGGGCACAGCCAATGGCCACATTCGACGCGTTGCATTGGACCCAGAAAGGTTTAGTTTCATCTGAATGTATTAAAACAGGTTCTGATGTGAACAATGTTTTTAGCTTGTCAAAAGCTCTTTGGCAGTCTTCTGTCCAATTGAGAGGATCCCCAGTAGGGGTGCCAAGTCCAATTCAAGAAATATCTGGGGACTTTGGGGGTGGAGCCAGGAGACATTAGGGGTGGAGTCAAGATCAAGGCTGTGACAAGTATAATTGAACTCCAAAGGGAGTTCTGGCCATCACATTTAAAGGGATAGCACACCTTTTCAATTCCTTCCTTCCATAGGAAATAATGAAGGATAGGGGCACCTTCTTTTGGGGCTCATAGAATTGGACCCCCTGGTCCAATCTTTTTGAAACTTGGTGGGTACTTTGGGGAGAGGCACTAGATGTTGTATGGAAAATTCGGTGCCTCTACCCAAAAAAACAGCCCCCCCAGAGCCCCAAATACCTGCAGATCAATTCTCCATGATTTTCGATGGGAATAAATCTCCATAGGGAATAATAGAGTTCCCAGCAGAGATTTCCCTCCCCTCCCCCCACTTTCTGACGACCCTGAAGCGGGGGGAGGGTCTCCAAACTGGGGGATCCCCTGCCCCCACCTGGGGATTGGGAACCCTAATCCCCAGGTTTGGCAGCACCTAGTCCCTTCCCCTTTGTCTTTAATAGGTCTGTCAGGGGCAGGGCCACCTGTGCAAAATCTTTTATGAATGTTCTATAAAAAAATTGAGAATCCGAGAAATTGTTGTAATTGTTTCCGGGTTTGGGGTGCCTGCCAATCAACCACTGATTTAATCTTAGCTTGGTCCATAGACAGTCCTTGAGCTGACGCCCTGAAGTCCAATTGCTCCTTATGGAACTCACATTTAGATAGTTTTACAAACAGCTTATTTTTGTATAAAGTCTGTAACACCTCTCGCACCAACTTCACATGATAGGGGAGGTCCTTGGAATAAATAAGGCAGTCATCAAGGTAAACCAGGACTCCCTTGAATAGATATTTCCGTAACATGTCATTAATCAAGTTCATAAAAACACCTGGGGCACCCTGTAATCCTCCCGTAAGTTCAATATGGTAAAAATCTCCCCCTGCTAGCCGGTACTTAATAAGTCCTTAATCAGAGGCAGGGGGTAGGCATTTGACATCAAGACCGCATTTATACCTCTATAATCCATACGTAGTCTTAGTCCTGTCCTTTTTCTTTCTAAACAGCGCTGGAGCTGCATACAGCTGGGCGGATGAATCCCCAAGCCAAATTGATATCAAGGAACCTCTGCAACTCCTCCTTCTCCGCACGGCTCATGGAATATATATTTTGCTTTGGGCAACTGTACTCCCGGCTTCAATACAATAGCACAGTCCGTTGCCCTGTGGGGTGGTAGCTCGAAAGTTTCCCCCTCCTCAAATACTTTGTATAGATCTCCGTACTCCCGTGGGATGCTTAGCACTTCTGCCTTAGCGAGGCATAGTCTTTTGACCATTGGAGGAGGATGAGGGCCCCAAGTGGCGTCCCATTGGTGGGCGTCGCAACCCTCATGAACGAAGTACACAGCTCCACTCTTCCACCTAATGTAAGGTTCATGGTCTCCTAACCACACAGCACTCAGTACCATATCAAAAGTTGCTCTGGGCGCAATGACAAAAGGTCTCATCTCTCAATGTTCTCCCAGGCCCAATGAAGTTGGGACAGTCTCTTGAGTGCAGGGTTCCCCTCTCATAGGGGATCCATCCATTTCCTCAAAAGTCAATGGGTGAGGCAAAGCTTCTGTTTTGAGCCCCAGTGCCTCAGCAATATGATGTGATTAAATCCCTAGTGCAACCCGAGTCCACTAGGACTCGCACATGAGTGTAGCATTTCAACAATGGGTTAAACAGAGTGACTGGGAGGTACAATAACTTTCCCAAAGCCTTAACTCTTACTGTGCCTGCAGTTTTGGTTTCTGGCTGTGCCTCCCAATCATCATTGGAGGGTGAAGAGGCTCCTTCCGCTTCCTGTAGGTACTGCTGGAGCAGGATAAATTCAGTGTTGGTGGCCCCACGGCCCTTCCAGGGGTTCGGGGGCTCCCCCCTTCCCTTTCCTCGGGCCGAGTTTGCAGCCAGCCGGGGCAGCCAGCAGCAGACCCCGCTCATGCGGGCAGTCAGAAGCCAAGTGAGAAGGCGACCTGGACCAGAAGCAGAGCCATTCATTTCTCCCTGCTACTGGGCTACTGCTATTGGCCGTTTCCCCAATGGATGGGGTTTCGGGTGGCTGTCCAGGGCACTCCGTTCCCTCTCCTTCTGCAGAGGTAATGGGGAGTAGCATTTTTTAGCACAGTATGCAAGACAGTTCATATTTCATGGCAAGGCACTTGTCAGGTTTAAGCTTCCAAGAGTCAAAGCTCCCTTTGTCAAATATCTAGAGACTGACCAAGAGAGAGATCTTGGGGTCGTGGTAGATAACTCACTGAAAATGTCAAGACAGTGTGCGTTTGCAATAAAAAAGGCCAACGCCATGCTGGGAATTATTAGGAAGGGAATTGAAAACAAATCAGCCAGTATCATAATGCCCCTGTATAAATCGATGGTGCGGTCTCATTTGGAGTACTGTGTGCAGTTCTGGTCGCCGCACCTCAAAAAGGATATTATAGCACTGGAGAAAGTGCAGAGAAGGGCAATTAGAATGATTAAAGGGCTGGAGCACTTTCCCTATGAAGAAAGGTTGAAACGCTTGGGACTCTTTAGCTTGGAGAAACGTCGACTGTGGGGTGACATGATAGAGGTTTACAAGATAATGCATGGGATGGAGAAAGTAGAGAAAGAAGTACTTTTCTCCCTTTCTCACAATACAAGAACTCGTGGGCATTCGATGAAATTGCTGAGCAGACAGGTTAAAACGGATAAAAGGAAGTACTTCTTCACCCAAAGGGTGATTAACATGTGGAATTCACTGCCACAGGAGGTGGTGGCGGCCACAAGTATAGCCACCTTCAAGAAGGGTTTAGATAAAAATATGGAGCACAGGTCCATCAGTGGCTATTAGCCACAGTGTATGTGTGTATATAAATTTTTTTGCCACTGTGTGACACAGAGTGTTGGACTTGATGGGCCGTTGGCCTGATCCAACATGGCTTCTCTAATGTTCTTATGTGACACAGAGTGTTGGACTTGATGGGCCGTTGGCCTGATCCAACATGGCTTCTCTTATGTTCTTATGTGACGCAGAGTGTTGGACTGGATGGGCCGTTGGCCTGATCCAACATGGCTTCTCTAATGTTCTTATGTGACACAGAGTGTTGGACTTGATGGGCCGTTGGCCTGATCCAACATGGCTTCTCTTATGTTCTTATCTAGTGAAGGGAGCTTTGACTCTTGAAAATTTATACCACGAATGTCTTGTTTCTCTTTAAGATGCTCCTGGACTTGAATCTAACTGGTCTTCAAAGCAGAATAATTAGGTCAACAGAATGCTTCTGGTTAATATGCCATAACATAATATACACAGGCTTTGGCTTGTGGTTAGTGTTTCATTGTATTTTGGTACTTGTCGCAGGCGCTAGCAAATGACACAGAGTAATACCTACACAACAATGCACTTGCCTCTTAATTTATTCTTGCACCATGCAATATTAATAAACCAGCTCTTGCATGCGTGCCAGTTTATGGCTCCATGAAATACTTTTATATCATCAGAACAGTGTAATTTACAAAGAGCTTGTCTCTGGAGAAGAGCCTCCATGGAATGAGCACTGTCCTCATATTTTCAAAGCAGCATAAGCATTGGATTTTTATTGCTTGGAAAATTTTCCCTTTTTTTCTCTTGCGTTTAGCTTCTCTAAAATTTCACTTTTGCGGAGGTTTTGTTCTTTGTTCTCTCTTAGGAGAGCCAGTTTGGTGTAGTGGTGAAGTGTGCGGACTCTTATCTGGGAGAACCGGGTTTGATTCCCCACTCCTCCGCTTGCACCTGCTGGAATGGCCTTGGGTCAGCCACAGCTCTGGCAGAGGTTGTCCTTGAAAGGGCAGCTGCTGTGAGAGCCCTCTCCAGCCCCACCCACCTCACAGGGTGTCTGTTGTGGGGGAGGAAGATAAAGGAGATTGTGGGCCGCTCTGAGACTCTTTGGAGTGGAGGGCGGGATATAAATCCAATATCTTCTTCTTCTTCTTATGAAAAAATATTAAGTGGGCTTAATTTCTTGCAATGAAATGACAGAATAGCTTGTAAAGACATTTTGGAATCGAGACTGTTGCAAATGGAGAAATTCCACAGAACTACGTATATTGATGAATCAATCTGCAATGGAATTATCTGAAGCAAGCTTCCTACTCAGTTGTTAGCCACATGGAACAGAAGATTACCTGTTGATTAAACAGCATGAGCTCAATTCAGAAAAAAAAGTTAACGTGAGACCTAGTTGTATTGAGATTGATGGGACTTAATATTAGTCAAAGGCAAAATTGGAAATGATGTGGAGAAGATACCCCCAGCATTTTTAAAAGGAAAACAGCAACCTCGGCATCCCCCAGTTTGCAGTGGTGTTTTGAACAGGGAGAGAGAGGGCATTTCTAGGACATCAATTTGTGTTTGGAACAGGAAGTGTTCACACAGCATTCAAATCTTTATAACAAAGGTCTTACGGAATTTGAAATTTCTAGAGCATCATGACATCACTTCTTGTTTTGAAACAGAAGTTTATTTATTTATTCGTTCATTATAAATTTGATTTCTAAACCACCCTCCCCCATACTTGGGGCTCAGGGCAGTGTACAACGTTCAAAGAGATACATTTCAAACAAATTAAAGACAATGAAACAGGTACAATAACCATTCCAGATGGCGTCTAAAACCAGATTTATCCTTATCCCAAGGAGGGGGGAGAAAGAAAGGAAAGCCAGGCCAAAGAAGACTGTTCCTGTCCTCAACCATAAGCCTGGTAGAACATCTCTGCCTTACAGGCCCTGTGGAACCGGACTCGGTCCTGCAGGGCATGGATGTCATATGGCAGAGAGTTCTATCAGGTTAGAGCCAGGGCCAAAAACGTGTTTGAGGACAGCTGCATATTTTTCAGGTCAGGGGTCACCAGCAGATTTTTATCCACTGAGCACAATGCTCTTTGGGGGGTATACAGGGAGAGGTGGTCCTGAAGGTATATTGATCTCCAGGTGCTGTATCCCACCACTCCACTGAGTGAAGGCAGGGGATGGGGAGCATGGCTGGGAGGTGGCTCCCCAGAAATGGGTAAGTGGCGGCCCTAAAACTGATATCTTTGAGCCGTTTGCCCCAGACAAACAAATAAAGAGAGGGTGCTCATGTCATTTCCTTCCAGGATTAATAGCAGTCCAGTATGGAGAAGGTGGAGACAGGGTCAGATTGCGGGCCAATTGACTCCAGTGGGGTTAGGATGAGCCTTTGTATGTTTCACTGGGCTCAGAGCAATGATGTCATAAGGACTTCACTTCCCATTTTTGTCGATCCACTTCTGATAGAATTGGCGCTGTGACTGAAAGCTCTGCATTAAGCTGTCTGGTTCCCCATCACATATACAATCATGCATTATGTTTTTAGTTTTAAACCAAGAGTGAAGAAGAAGAAGAATTGCAGATTTATACCCCGCCCTACTCTCTGAATCAGAGACTCAGAGCGGCTTACAATCGCCTATGTCTTCTCCCCTCGCAACAGACACCCTGTGAGGTGGGTGGGGCTGGAGAGGGCTCTCCCAGCAGCTGCCCTTTCAAGGACAACCTCTGCCAGAGCTATGGCTGACCCAAGGCCATGCCAGCAGGTGCAAGTGGAGGAGTGGGGAATCAAACCCGGTTCTCCCAGATAAGAGTCCACACACTTAACCACTACACCAAACTGGCTCTAGATAATCACGCTACAACCATGTGTGTGGGGGGAAAGAATGGTTGCGCTACCAGGGTCTGAAGGGGCTAGATTGGTCTGCAAACCCATTATTATGATAGATTTTATTTATGTCAATTCAGAAAGAAAATAGAAAAATTTCTTTCATGACCCAGGAGATTGTGTGTATGGGGGGTATCTTATACACTTTATCAGGTTATGATGTGAGCAATTATATTTGGGCCCCTATCCATGCATTGGAACTCCTGGATGAGGGGGGAGGTTGATTTGGTCAGCCTCCTCCAACATTAGGCATACAAGATGACTGTGTATGCAGCTAATCAGCCCCTAAAATTATAAATGCAAATATAATGTATATAAATATATGACTTCTTGCATTTGGAGAAGTAACGGATGATGTTGTGGTGTATGGGTTTGAAACAAATCATTTTCTGTTGAAAACGGAGGAGTGCTGAAATAGAAACTCTGACAAAGAGATGTGCTGCTTATAAGCCTAACAGTGTTTAATGATTCCTTGTTTGCCTTGAACTTTCACAGTTGCTTTAAACTGAGAATTTTCTTTGACATCGTTAAAGTACGTAGTTATAGAACAAAAGGGCCCCCAAAGAGTAATGATTGTCACTTTCTCAAGCCATTTTGTAATTTGCTATTATCTCTACCCTGGAGTATGATTTAATTACAGTGATGCCACCTGCATTGTGTTTTGTCTAGATTTCTGAATGTGAATCAACCCTAGGGAATGTGCATCTCAGATCAGTAATGAGCAAGGCCTGTGAATTCTCACCTGTAGTGAGACTTTAAATAAGCACTGCATAGTGATAAGAACTGGTGCTTGTTTTGATGGTTTTTGCTGTTTGTAAAATTAATCTCTGCATAACTTGGCAACTTTGCAAAATGCACTTTTTTTTTTTTTGCTGCGACTGTTAGAATGAAAATAACTTAGCAAAGGAAGGCAGTTTGCAAATTCCTTGGTTCAGGAAGCATTAAGTAAAATGTGGCTGTAAGATACAGCTTAATTTCAAAGCGTATCCTGTCGGATTTATATGAATACAAAAAATAAAGTTTATTTGCAGCAACAATATGTCCTTTGAAGGTTAATGGTGCAGAGCATCAAAGCTATCCAGATGAAAACTCTTCATGCTGGCTGCATTTCAGATATGAAAGATTGGAGTGAGTGCCCTAGGCTCTGGTGACCTGGTGGCTGAATCCAGCAGCATTTTGATATAAAAAAAGCAAGTGCCTCTTCACTTCCTTCCAATTTTTCAAACGCTTGACTTAAAGCATTGTGTCACTTTTCATTCCCAGAAGTTACTTTGGGCAGAGACTTACATTATAATTCGAAAAACATTTTCCTGGGAGTAAGCTCCACTGAATAGATCGTTTGAGTAGGATTCTGAGTAGACCTGTTTTGGATTAGCAGTCAGTGCAAAAGTACAGGATGCAATTGAGTCCCAGCACTTGGGGACAGGCAGGTTTTTTTCTTCTTCTTCTTCTTCCCTAAATTCCAACTGATAATTCATGAGCTGAGCCTTGGATTGGCTTGCTGCTGTCCAGCTCTGCCACTCAGTGGCCTACCCTATTGAGGAGATGGATTCTGTGTGTGGCCGCTGTCACCCAGGGCTGTTTCCAAGTTGGCGAGCTTCTTCTGTCATGTTTGAGGGCTGCTCTGCAACCCAGGGGCCCACCCTATTGAGGAGATGGATTCTGAGTGTTGCTGCTCTTTCCCTGGGCTATGTTCCAGCTTTGGTCGTTGTTGGTCTCCTTTTGGCAAAAGGGCCACTCTGCCACTCACTTGGCCACCCTGTTGGGGAGATAGATACTGGGTGCTGCCAGCCACTCTATCCCAGGGCTATGTTTCAGCTCAAGGGTTGCTCGTTCACTAATTTGTCCACCCATTGGAGAGATGGATTCTGGGCATTGACACTTGCCACTGCTCTTTCCCAGGGCTATGGGGATTCTGGTTGTGACCACTCCCCCCCCCCCGCCCCCCCACACACATCCCTCTTCAGGCTTTATGTTCCCCCGGGACGTGGCACTTCCAGTCTTCCTCTGGCTATATGTAGTTCCTTGCAATTCATGTGCCCCCAAGAATCATCGCTATCAGCCTCTCTCTGTCTGCCTCCTCATGACATGTATCCCCCCAAGAATAGGTACTTCTAGTCTCCTCCCATCAATACACAGCTTCTCCCATGCCTGCGCTTCCTCCCAACAATTGGCACTTCCAGCCTCTCTGTCCATATCTCCCTCCTCATGAATTGCATCCTACCAAGAATTAAGAACCAAGATCTACATCAGTGCAACACCCACATCAGGTGACCCAGGCCCAAGGGGAAGGGTTAGCCATCCCCAGAATCCATGTCACCAAAGGGAGGGGTATCAACCACACGGGAAGAACACAGTAAGAGATAGTTAAAAAGGAAACACCTGTGTTCCAAAATTTCTACTCACAAGGAATTGTTGCAACAATTTACATGATTCTAGAAAAAACATTACTTTATATAATATAAATACTTTATAGTGGAGAGCCAGTTTGGTGTAGTGGTTAAGTGAGCGGACTCTTATTTGGGAGAACCGGGTTTGATTCCCCACTCCTCCACTTGCACCTGCTAGCATGGCCTTGGGTCAGCCATAGCCCTGGCAGAGGTTGTCCTTGAAAGGGCAGCTGCTGTGAGAGCCCTCTCCAGCCCCACCCACCTCACAGGGTGTCTGTTGTGGGGGAGGAAGGTAAAGGAGATTGTAAGCCGCTCTGAGACTCTTCGGAGTGGAGGGCGGGATATAAATCCAATATCTTCATCTACCTCACAGGGTGTCTGTTGTGGGGGAGGAAGGTAAAGAAGATTGTGAGCCGTTCTGAGACTCTTCGGAGTGGAGGGCGGGATATAAATCCAATATCTTCATCTACCTCACAGGGTGTTTGTTGTGGGGGAGGAAGGTAAAGGAGATTGTAAGCCGCTCTGAGACTCTTCAGAGTGGAGGGCGGGATATAAATCCAATATCTTCTTCTATCTTCTTCTAATATCTCATTCAATTGATTTTTATTTTTATACATTTTTCTATGCAATTGGTACAAAAAGGAAAATTACCATCTAATTTTTATGCATAAATTCTTGGTAATCTCACACACACTCTTATCACTAACGAAAAGAAACACTGAAGAGTCCAACAGACAGCAAGGTCTTTACTCAATATCCTGTTTGCGTTGAAGACTTCTTATTTCATCTGTCGAAGTTGCTGCACTTTAATGAATCCTTCTGTAAATGTAGCAATACAGCTGGACCAAAGTCCCAATATTCTCCGAAGTTACAGGAAAGAACTATAATAGACAGGACTCAGAACTGTGTTGAAATATATAAGATGACACGTATTCTAGATAATCACGCGTTTCGACATTCACTTCTTATCAATGGTAATACTTCAGTATTTGGAACCATTGCTCAAAATGGCTGTCCATGCATCTAATCAGTTCCTCATTAGTGGCATTAGCGGTTCTCCTGATGCACTAATGAGGAGAACCGCTAATACCACTAATGAGGAGAACCGCTAATAACACTAATGAGAACCGCTAATGAGCAACTGACTAGATGCACGGACATCCGTTTTCAGCATTGGTTCCAAATATTGACGTATTACGATCGAGAAGAAGTGAATGTCAAAACACGTGATTATCTAGAATACGTGTCATCTTATATACTTCAACACAGTTCTGAGTCCTGTCTGTTACAGTTCTTTCCTGTAACTTTGGAGAATATTGGGATTTTGGTCCAGCTATATTGCTAAGTTTACTGAAGGATTCATTAAAGTGCAGCAACTTCGACAGATGAAATAAGAAGTCTTCAGAGCAAACAGGATATCGAGTACAGACCTTGCTGTCTTTCGGACTCTTTGGTGTTTCTTTTTGTTAGTGATAAAAGTGTGTGTGAAATTGCCAAGAATTTATGTGTAAAATTAGATGGTAATTTTCTTTTTTGTATCAATATAATTGCATAGAAAAATTTATAAAAATAAAAATCAATTGAATGAGATATTATATACAGTAATGTTTTTTTAGAATCATGTAAATTGTTGCAACAATTCCTTGTGAATAGAAATTTTGGAACACAGGTGTTTCCTTTTTAACTACCAAAGGGAGGTGGGCAAATGATCACTTCCCAAGCACAAGAAGAAAGGTTGGCCAACCCCAGAATTCATTTTTGCAACCAGGTGACTGCCTCCCAGGCATGAGGAAGAGTATGGTGGGCCACTCCCCCAAATCCCAGTCACCAGGGGGAGGCGGGTGGGTGACTTCCTCCTGAGCCTGAGGGAAAGAGTTGACCACCCCCAGAATCCATGTCACCAAGGGAAGGCAGTTGGGTGACTACTTCCTGTGCCTAAGGGGAAGGGTTCGCTACCTCCGTAATCCATGTCACCAAGGGAAGGCAGTTGGGTGACTACTTCCTGTGCCTAAGGGGAAGGGTTTGCTACCTCCGTAATCCATGTCACCAAGGGAAGGCAGTTGGGTGACTACTTCCTGTGCCTAAGGGGAAGGGTTCGCTACCTCCGTAATCCATGTCACCAAGGGAAGGCAGTTGGGTGACTACTTCCTGTGCCTAAGGGGAAGGGTTCGCTACCTCCGTAATCCATGTCACCAAGGGAAGGCAGTTGGGTGACTACTTCCTGTGCCTAAGGGGAAGGGTTCGCTACCTCCGTGATCCATGTCACCAAGGGAAGGCAGGCAGGTTACCACATCCCAGTCACAAGGAGAAGGCTTGGCCATCCCTAGAATCCATTTTCACAACCAGTCATAAGGGAGAGTGTGACAGGCCACCCTCTAAACCCCAGCCACCAGGGGGAGGCAGGCAAGTGGCCACCTCCTGGGCAGAGGAGAAGGGTCAGCTGTGAGTTCCCCAGATAGCACTTTCCTGGGAGCACCTGCTTTGGGGGGGGCACTACTTGGCTCCCCACATCCAATCCTCTCCAAACTTGGTGGACAAAAGGAGGGGCAGCCCTGGGAGGTGCTCCGTGAGTTTGATGGCTCAAACTTGTGTGTGTGTGTGTATGGGGGGGGGGTCCATTGACACAGTCCTCCTGAACCAGCAGCTGTAATTTCCCCAGTGTGCATTTTCCTGGGATCATCTGCTTTTGGGGGCTGCTTCTCAACTCCTCACCAAACTTGGAGGGCAGGTAGAGGGGCACCCGGAGGAGATATTCTGCAAGTTTGATGTCTCTAGCTTGCGGGGGGTGGGGAGAGACATTCAACACACTCCTAAGAGAACATTTTCCTAAGGGTACCAGCTTTGGGTGGGGGGGGTGTAACCAATGCTCCCTCTAAGGTGTGGAGTCTTGTGAGCAAAAATTCTACTTTGTGAGCTATTGGCATTAAAGTTGTGAGCTACTGCATAAATTAGTTTGCTCTGGGGCCATTTTCCCTGAGCTAAGACAAAAATGTGTGAGCTGGAGTCTAAAAAACTGTGAGCTAGTTCACACAGTTCAGCTTAGAGGAAACACTGGCTGTAACTTGCCCCCCCCCCCTAAATTCAATCCTTACCAAACTTGGAGGGAAGATAGAGGAGGGCTAGCCGGACACTTGCTTCGAGTTTGGCATCTCTGGCCCACAGGAATGCTGTTCTCCCACATCCTGAAGTAATGAACCTCACGAACCACAAAATGGCTCATTAAACTGAAAGGTTCATGTTAAACTAAAAGGTTCGTGACTCACGAACCCCTGTGAACTATGAATCTCCTTGAACACAATTTTTCTGGTTCATGCCCATCCCTACTTGGCACTCTTACATCTTGCAAAAGGCAAGCTGGTTTAGAAATAATGACGTCGACCTAACATATAAGTCAGACTGTAATCAAGCAGGCACAGATTTTTTAACTCTGCACTAGGCACCAAAATGCATAGTTGCAGCTTTGCACAGTATATCCAACACTGCATCGTTATCAATAAAAATGAACACAGGCCCATATGTTATCTCTTGGACTATACACATTTTGTTCATTGGTTTTCCTTAAATGCTTTTTATTTCCATGAGTGTCTGTGCCATCCACCCCAGCAAGCTGGCACAAGCCAATAAATATCAACAAAGCAGTCAGAACAGTTTGATTCCGCCTGTCCTGCTGGTTGTTACTCCATGGAAGACCCACATCAAAACATGAGTAGCATTTTAATGAAACAAACATTTGCGTAAGCTTCCTTTGCCGTGCTATTTAAGCAGAGGGAGCTGATAGTCGCTGTTTACTGCTGATGTGATTTTTAGACTAGCCCTTGGGCAATTTGAGCACACAGGTAGGCAGGAGAGTTTGCATAATTTTTCATTTGCAAACCAACCAACCTCATTTTCACATTTGAATGAAACGTGTTTCGTTGCCAGCTTTATTTGTTACCCTTAAAAGCAGCATTCCTTTCCAGTTTCCAAAGAGATCATACCTAAAAAAATAATAAAGGCGGGGGGTGGGGGGGGAGAGACAGGGAAAGCAAAATATTAAAAGAAGCTGCTACGTCTGCACTTGTCATCGCTCTTGTTGCTTTTGTTGTAAAGATGCTCTGTTGGGAACCGTATACCTACTCAGCATTCTCCGAATATGCATAGGCTCAATAAGGTTGTGGAGCCATAGCTTAGAATTTTAAAGATCATTAACAACACTCTGTACGATCCTTAGAAACATACTAGAAGCTAGGAAAGAACTAGAACAGTTCTTCGGTGCGTCTGTGTTGTAAAACCTGGAGCAGGACAAGCATAATAATATTTTTTATGTTATTATAGTAGGTATTTTAACAACCATAATTACTCCTAGATGCCTAGTCAAACAACACATGTACAGCATCGGCCAATTACACTTTTGTTAAATGGATGTCTGCCATGTCCCTGTTTCCATTCCTCCAAAGCTGATTGAGGAGTTTTAGGGGACTTTCCCGTAAATAACATCTTGCATACAACCCTAGAGGAGCCCTGTGGCGCAGAGTGGTAAGCTGCAGTACTGCAGTCCAAGCACTGCTCGCGACCTGAGTTCGATCCCAGCAGAAGCCGGGTTCAGGTAGCCGGCTCAAGGTTGACTCAGCCTTCCAGGGGTCGTTTTGTGGAAAAATAGGGGGTGGAGCTCATCCAGGGATTGTTATGCAGCTGCACCTACTATTCAATGGACAAGGTGGGGAGGAGGAAGGTGAACCCTCAGAAAGGTTCAGGAGCTGTGCTCCTATGAGCTCCTGCTGAATCCGAGGCCTGCAAGCCTTCCATCCTTCCAAGGTCAGTAAAATGAGTACCCAGCTTACTGGGAGTAAAGTGTAGATAACTGGCGAAGGCAATGGCAAACAACCCTGAAAAAAGTTTGCCATGAAAACGTTGTGATGCGACGTCACCCCAGAGTTGGAAACAACTGGTGCTTGCACAGGGGACTGTAGATTCTGGACTGCCTTTGCGCATCAAGCTTATGCACCTTACTCACATTGGTAGTTCCCCATCCACCTAGAAATACCTCCTGCATGAATAGTCAATGAATGAATCAGGTTAGAATGGGCTAGAGCAGTCCCGGCCAGAAGGAAAGTTGAGTCAGCCTCTCTGGACAGACTGTCCATGGTGTGGTCTGTTGGGCTACTCTATGCATATAAGGACTACAGCTTCTCTGTGAGGACTCTTGTGGACATGTTGAGCCTATCCTCTGATCCAGCAGCATGTAGGGAAAAATTGCTGACGGGACTCACAGGAAAGTCCTAAATGTAACTTCATTTCTTTGTCCCCCCCGCCTTGTTAGAATACATTATTCTGCTTTTTTTGAACCAGAACACTCCAGGAACTCAGTTCCTGCTGGCTCCCAGAGCATTCTGGCTGGCTTGGAGAGAAGGCAGGCGCTTAGGGGACTATCTTTTGAAGTGCCTGCCCTCTCCAAGCCTGCTTCTTCTAATCGTGTTGCTTGGAGAAAGCAGGCACTTCAAAAGACTGCTAAGCGCCTGCCTGCCTCCTAGGCTTGTCAGTCCCCAGGTCCTAGTTCTGCAGGTTCCTCCCCTCTGCCAGCCAGCTGGCTAGCTTGGGGAAGCCCCAGCCCCAACAGCCACCATGTGCCTTAGAAGGCTAGAAGAACCCGGAGACCGGCTCATTTTTTAGAAGGTATGTGTGTCTTTTTTATATTTTTCCAATTTTAAAAAGTTTTATTAGTTTCAGAAAAAAAAATAGGGGTAGGGAATAGAGGGGTTGGAAAACAGAATACATATTCACCTTGTTCTGCATAAAGTTACTTTCAAAGAATACAAGCCTACATCTGCAATACTTTTCTTAAAATACATAAATCGTCACATATTATTATCTCTAAGCTAAACATCATCAACATTTTGATATTTTATATTATGAATCTTTTAGTTAAGATATCTATTAAGTTTGACAATTCCAATAAAGGCAATTTTGTAATATGAAATACAGGGGAAAAGGAGAAATAAGTTCACACCAAAGAATCTTAAGAGTCTTGAGTGCCTAACCAGGCATAGAATTTCATCCAATATTTTCCAGAATGTTTCCCACCAAGTCCGTTTTCGTGGGAATTTGCTGCAATTTCCATCTCTGCGCCAAAAGAATCCTGGCTGCTGTGTTGCAATGTGCCAACAAATGTCTCATTTCTTTGGAATAGTCCTCAGGAAATATATTCAATAAAAATAGTTCTGGTTTGAATTGGATCTGTGTCTTCATAATTTTCTGTAGTATTTCATGGACCATTTTCCAATAGCCCTTCACCATCTCACACGTCCACCACATATGATAAAAAGAACCAACTTGTTTAGTACATTTCCAACATTTGTTAGACATATTAGTATAAATCTTACACAATTTCTATGGAGTCAAGTACCATCTATAAAACATCTTATACAAGTTCTCTTTAAAAGTTACTGACATTATTCTGCTTTTTTTTGAACCAGAACACACAGGAACGCAATTCCTGCTGGCTCCCAGAGCATTCAGGCTGGCTTGGAGAGAAGGCAGGTGCTTAGGGGACTATCTTTTGAAGTGCCTGCCCTCTCCAAGCCTGCTTCTTCTAATCGTGTTGCTTGGAGAAAGCAGGCACTTCAAAAGACTGCTAAGTGCCTGCCTGCCTCCTAGGCTTGTCAGTCCCCAGGTCCTAGTTTTGCAGGTTCCTCCCCTCTGCCTGGGGACCGGCTTATTTTTTAGAAGGTATGTGTGTCTTTAAATTTTTGTAGGAGCCATGGATTGCTGCCTTGATGTGGTGAGAGGGCTTGTGCAGTTCAGTGAGGCTGTGGGCTATACCATGCACAGCCACCCAAGATGGAAAGGCCACAGCTGAGATCCCAGACAAAATGCAATCCACTGGAGAAGGAAATGGCAAACCACTCCAGTATCCTTGCCAAGAAAACAGTAACAAAAGGCTAAAAGATATGGCACTGGAAGATGAGCCCCTCAAGTCAGAAGGTGCCCAATATGCTACTGGGGAAGAGCGGAGGGCTAGTACAAGTAACCAAAGAATGAAGCAGCTGGGTCAAAGCTGAAAGGACACTCAGCTGTGGATGTGTCTGATGGTGAAAGAACAGTCCAGTGCTGCAAAGAACAATACTGCATTGGAATGTGGAATGTAAGATCTATGAATCAAGGTAAGCTGGATGTGGTCAAACAAGAGATGGCAAGACTGAACATCGACATCTTGGGAATCAGTGAACTAAAATGGAAGGGAATGGGTGAATTTAACTCAGAGGATCACTACATCTATTACTGTGGGCAAGAGTCCCTTAGAAGAAATGGTATGGCCTTTATAGTTAACAAGAGAGTGAGGAAGGCAGTAATGGGATACAATCTCAAAAATGACAAAATGATCTCAGTCCATATCCAAGGCAAACCATTCAATATCACAGTAATCCAAGTCTATGCCCCAACCACTGACGCAGAAGAAGCTGAAGTGGACCATTTCTATGAAGATCTACAACATCTTCTAGAATTAACAAAAAAAAAAGACGTTGTCCTTATCATAGGGGACTGGAAAGCCAAAGCAGAAAGTCAAAAGGTAACCAAAACAACTGACAAGTTTGGCCTTGGAGAACAAAATGAAGCCAGGCAAAGGCTAATAGAGTTTTGTCAAGAGAACAAGCTGGTCATAGCAAACAGCCTCTTCCAACAACCTAAAAGGTGACTCTACAGATGGACATCACCTGATGGGCAACACAGAAATTAGATTGATTATATACTCTGCAGTCAAAGATGGAGAAGCTCCTTACAGTCAGCAAAAACAAGGCCTGGAGCTGACTACGGCTCAGATCATGAGCTACTCATTGCAAAATTCAGGCTTAAACTGAATTCAGCTTTGAGCTTGATCACAACCCTTATGAATATACAGTGGAGGTGAATAATAGGTTTAAGGAACTAGAGCTGATAGACAGAGTGTCTGAAGAACTATGGATGGAGGTTCGTGACATTGTACAGAAGGCAGCAATCAGCACCATCCCAAAGAAAAAGAAATGCAAGAAAGCAAAGTGGCTGTCTGATGAGGCTTTACAAATAGCTGAGGAAAGAAGAAAGGCAAAGATGAAAAGGAAAGATTCACCCAACTGAATGCAGATTTCCAGAGAACAGCAAGGAGAGATAAAGAGGCCTTCCTGAAGGAACAATGCAAAGCAATAGAGGAAAATAATAGAATGGGAAGGACAAGAGATCTCTTCAAGAAAATTGGAGAAATCAAGGGAACGTTTCATGCAAATATGGCCATGATAAAGTACAAAAATAGTAGGGACCTAACAGAAGCAGAAGAGATTAGAAAGAGGTGGCAAGAACAGAAGAATTATACAAGAAGGATCTCAATGTCCTTGACAACCATGACAGTGAAATCGCTGACCTCGAGCCAGACATCCTGGAGTGTGAAATGGGCCTTAGAAAGCATTACTAACAAGAAAGCAAGTGGAGATGACCGTATCCCAGTTGAGCTATTCAAAGTCCTAAAAGATGATGCTGTTAAAGTGACACACACATTATGTCAGCAAATTTGGAAAACGCAACAGTGGCCACAGGATTGGAAAAGAAGAAGAAGAAGATATTGGATTTATATCCCGTCCTCCACTCCAATCCCAAAGAAGAGTAATGCCAAGGAATGTTCAAACTATCACACCATTGCACTCATTTCACATGCCAGCAAGGTCATGTTAAAGATCCTACAAGCTAGGCTTCAGCAGTATGTTGATCGGGAACCATCAAAAGTTCAAGCTGGGTTTCGGAGAGGTAGAGGAACTAGAGATCAAATTGCTAACATTTGTTGGATTATGGAGAAAGCACGGGAGTATCAGAAAAAAACCTCTATTTCTGCTTCATTGACTATGCTAAAGCCTTTGATTGTGTGGATCACAACAAACTGTGGCAAGTCCTTAAAGAGATGGGAGTACCAGATCACCTCACATGTCTCCTGAGAAACCTGTATAAGGGTCAAGAAGCAATGGTCAGAACGGGATATGGAACAACTGATTGGTTTAGAATAGGAAAAGGAGTTTGACAAGGATGCTTATTTAATTTATATGCAGAGTACATCATGCTGGCCTGGATGAAGCAGAAGCCGGAATTAAGATTGCCGGGAAATACATCAACAACCTCAGATATGCAGATGACACTACTCTAATGGCAGAAAGAGGAGGACCTAAAGAACCGCTTGTTGAGGGTGAAAGAGGATAACACAAAAGTAGGCTTGAAACTCAACATCAAAAAAACTAAGATCATGGCATCTGGCCCCATCACACCTTGGCAAATAGAACAGGAAAACATGGAAGTAGTGACGGACTTCACATTCCTGGAATCCAAGATCACTGCAGAAGGTGACTGTAGCCATGAAATTAAAAGATGTTTGCTCCTTGGGAGGACAGCTATGGCAAACCTGGGCAGTATAATAAAAAGTAGAGACATTACCCTGACAACAAAAGTCTATATAGTCAAAGCGATGGTATTCCAGTAGTAATGTATGGCTGTGAGAGTTGGACCATAAGGAAGGTCAAGCGCAGAAGAATAGATGCTTTCGAGCTGTGGTGCTGGAGAAGAATCTTGAGAGTCCCTTGGACTGCAAGAAGATCAAATCAGTCAGTCCTAAGGTAAATCAACCCTGACTGTTCCCTGGAAGATCAGATGCTGAAGCTGAAGCTCAAATACTTTGGCCACCAAATGAGAAGGGAGCACTCACTGGAGAAGACCCTGATGCTGGGAAAGACGGAAGGCAAAAGAAGAAGGGGATGGCAAAAGATGAGATGGCTGGACAGCGTCACTGATATAACAAACATGAATTTGAGCAGACTTCAGAGGATGGTGGAAGTCAGGAGGGCCTGGCATACCATTGTCCATGGGGTCGCAAGGAGTCGGACTCGACTGTGCGATTGAACAACAAAGGAGCTAAGTGTAATGTTTTCACAAGCCCAAAATGGCCAGCTAGCCTACTATCATGAGAATACTGCAAAATCTCTGCTTGCAGACTTTCCAGCACATATAATTTATTGTCCTTATCCAGACAGCCATTCCCCCCCCTCGGGTAAGGATTTCCTTGTAATCCAGTTCCTCATCTTTGCTAGTACTTCTTTGATTTTTTCTATCCAGGGGTGGGAGGAAGCAAGCTTGGAGCCCCACACCTTGCTATGCATAGTTACTGCCCCTCCCCCACAGCTGAGTGGGTGTGAATATGGTTTCTACAATCTCCACCTTCTAGCTCTCATGTTGTAGGAGATGCTTCAGAGTGAATTGAAACTTCAAAAATAATTTAAAAATAAGCTGCTTAGCCCCCAGTTGCCTAGGGGAGTACAAGACTTCCATGTTTTTGTGATCTGTCCACACCTTGAAAGGCACCCAAGATCCCTCCAACCAATGGTGCCAGGTAGTTAAAGCTAATTTAACTGTGACTGCCTCTTTGTCCCAGGCAGATCAATGTCTCAGTCTCTGAAAACGTTTTTGAAACGTACACACAGGAGTGCAACTTCCCTTCAGGAACCACTTGCAAAATTACCCGATCCATAGCAACATTGCTGGCATCAGCTTGGACAATGAACTTTTTATTTTCATTGGGGTGATGTAGAACTGGCTCTGAGGACAACAGATTCTTAACATTTTAAAAAGCTTGTTGACACAGCCCTTTAGGGGGAATTAGACTGGTCTAATCCAGACCATCTATTCACATGATATCTCAGTTACATACATGATCAGCTGCTTTTGCAGAGGAATGAAACTGTAGGAAGGCACTAAATTCAAGCCCAGTAGCACCTTAAAGACCAACAAAATTTTCCAGGGTATAAGCTTTAGTGAGTCAAAATTCACTTGTCAGGTACTGTATCTTTGCTGATTTTTCTTCCTGGCAGCTGAAAGCTTTCTCTCCCTCTCTCATACACAAATGTAACATTTTGTTTCTAATGAGTCCGTTTTATTATTTATTTATTACATTAAATTTGTATCCCGCCCTCTCTTCAAGCAGACTCAGGGCGGCTAACAATCAATTATATAAAACAAATTTAAACCAATAAAATACATGTAAAACATTTTGTGGTGCTATACACTTTGATATGGCGGGATCTCTCTTTTTCTGTTAATAATCCCATGATTTTCATAGCTCTTCAGCAGTGAGAGGTGGTGATTCTCTCCCAGATTCAGGTGTTGAAGGCCTGTCAAAGCAGTTCAGTCTTACAGGCCCTGTGGAACTGTGAAAGATCCTGCAGGGCCCTTATGGCCTCCGGGAGGGCATTCCACATTTCTGGTGCGGCCACCAAAAAAGCCCTAGCCTGTGTTGAGCATAGCCTGGCTTCCTTTGGTCCGGAGATGGGCAATAGATTTTGTGTCCCTGAATGCAGTGCTCTCTGGGGAACATGCGGAGAAAGGCAGGCCCCCGACCATAAAAGGCTTTAAAGGTCATAACCAACACCTTGAAACTGACTCGGAACACAATAGGCAGCCAGTGCAGCTCTTTCAGCACTGGCCGAATGTGCTCCCATCTAGGGAGCCTCATCAGCAGCCATGCTGCAGTGTTCTGCATTAGCTGTAGTCTCCGGGTTAGGGTCAAGGGTTGCCCCATGTAGACAGCATTACAGTGATCTATTCTCAAGGTGACCGTAGCATGGATCACCATAGCTAAGTTGTCATGCTCCAGAAAAGGGGCTAGCTGCCGTGCCCGCCGAAGGTGAAAAAAGGCGGATTTGGTAGTGGCTGCTACCTGGGCCTCCATTCTCAGGGAGGACTCCAGGAGCATTCCCAAGCTCTTGACCTTAGGGGCTGGCATTAGTGGCACCCAATCAAGACCGGACAAGGGGATCACCTTTCCCAGGCCACCCCGACTCAGATAGAGGACCTCTATCTTCGGTGGATTTAGCTTCAACTGACTCAGCCTGAGCGAACATGCTACGGCTTGAAGAGCCAGGTCTAGATTTTCCAGGGTACAGTCGGAATGGCCACCCATCAATAGATAGAGCTGTCATCTGCATATTGTCATATAGATAGAGCTGTCATCTGCATATTGCAATATGTCATCTGCATATTGGTGACATCCCAGCCCATACCTCCTGACAATCTAGGCAAGGGGGCACATGTATTTGTTAAATAACATTGGTGACAGAATTGCACCCTGTGGCACATCACATATAAGTGGGTGCCTTTGGGATGATTCTTCCAGTTTTAAATTTTTTATTAAGTTTCAGTATAAAGGAAAGAGTGATGCGGAGATACAGAAGCAAAAAATGAAGAGTTAGGGGAGGAACAAAACAGAAAAAAACAAAGAGAAGCAGCAAATATAGCAGTTACATTTCTACCTTCCAAAGCTAATACCAAGTTCTTTCTACCTGCAAGTCTTAAATTTTAATCCAATATAACCATTAAATTCTACAGTCTTATTATTTTATTGTATACTTTTTATGATTCTATTGCTTGTGATATAAAACTAAGCTATTCATCTTTAATACAAACAAGCAAGAAAAGCAAAGAAAGCAATCACAGAACAAAACCCGCTGGTTAATTTTAACAATATTAGGGATAAGCACTAACTTTAACAATATTGACAATAGGCATAAGCAGAGAAGATGAGTATAATTTCTTTATCCTTAATACTACCTTAATTGCTTCCAGCAGAGAAAAAAATAAAAAATAAAAAATCCAAAACAAAACCTAGCAAGCAATACTTTATTTCAATATAAACAGATTCTAAAGCTAAAAAAATAAATAAATCAGGAGCAGATCTTTAAAATTTTTAAATACCTGTGTTGTCTACCTTGTTATAAATTGACCCAAATTAATTGTTTGTCTAGGTTGAATGTTTAAGATTCATTAAACTTTTTGGAGACTATGTCCCCTATTTTCATATTACTCTAGGAAGTGCAACTTTAATAAACAGTGAGAGCCTCATTTCCCATACTCATTTATTTTTACCTAGGTAAGAAATCATACAATCTTTATAACCCACTCTCTATTAAATTGCTCTATTTAACTTTTTAAAAAGTAGAATTCATAGATGAAAACGACCTCCTCTCTCACACATTTATTTTTGCCTATGGAAAAAATCATACACCTCTATAACCCACTCTCTATTTAATTGCTCTATTTAGCTTTGAAAATGTACAATCCATAGATAAAAATAACAAACAGAAAAGAAACATCCAGATTCTGAAAGTCTCACTTGCCATTTCAAAGCCATTTCAAGACCGCACACCAGTTGCCTTTTATTAATTCCATGTTGACCAATTACACGAAAGAGCAAGAGTTTATAATCCCTTCTTTTTGAAAACTTTCCAAGTCTTGATCTTCTTGAAGTAGTCTGCCTTTTCTCCCTTTTGCACATAGATCCATTTTACTAAAAGTGATGAGGTCTCCACGCCGTCACTTCCTCCTCCATTAATCAGGCTTGATTTCTACCTCCTTTTTGTAATTGTGCACAATGTCTCCATTTTGATTTCTTTCAACTCCTCTCCCACCGGATCTTTATCCACTTATCTTGACTCCATAGACATCACTGGGATCCCTTTACCACTTCTCTCATGTAAATTTTCAGTTTCACTGTATTTCAAAATAAAGGTTTCCACCCTGTCTTGTATCAACTCTGTCAGCAGACCAACTTCCTGCTTTAAGGAGAATATGGTAATCATAATATCTTTTTTATCAAGCTCTTCAAGTTGAATCGCCATCTTCTCCACAGTATAACTCAGTCTGATAATCAAAGTTTTACTTCAAACTCCCAGATAGTCTATCTTTCTAAATCTCCTCCAGCCGTGTGCTTTTCTCTGACATTCTGGTTTTAATAGTTTCAGTCCCGATCAAGTATCAAAAGCATTTCTCTTAAAGATATATCCACTTTTATTCAGACCATATTGTGATAAAATAATGCTCTCATTATAGCTTGTTTAATTGTGAGTCAAATCATTTCGAATATCTATGTTCAATCCAATTTAAGTTACTGAGAGTTCTTAAGTTTGTTCTTTGTCTTTTTGAAGCCTCCCTTGGGGGGGAAAGGGGGGGGAATATCCTCCTCTTCCCCCTTTTTTTTGAATAGTCCCAATTGGTGTCCATTAATCCATTAATCAGTAGTAGTAAAAACAAAAACTTACTTGCATGATAGTATTTCAATGGTTAAGGTAGAAATATGATATGATAAGAGCTTGTTAGAAGAAGAAAGCAGTCAGTCATGCCGACTGTGACAGTGGAGCATTGGGGCAGACAGGAGGAACAGGAGCCAGCTGCCACTGTTTCCCTGGCTCCTGTAAAGCCCCTTGCTGTCAGGAGACCCCACCAGGGTCTCCCTCGAGATGCCACAGCTGTGGCACCCCTCCTACTGCTCGGTTTGGGGGCCCACCGAGGGCGAGCTCCACAGACCCCACTGAGCTCAAGATGCCAAAACCCTGAAGCCTTGGGATGATTTTTCCCCTATCACCACCCTTTGTCTCCGACCTTGGAGAAAGGAGGTCAGCCATTGCAAGGTAGACCCCTGAATCCCCACATCAGCGAGGTGACTAGACAGTAATTGATGGTCAACCATGTCGAATGCAGCTGACAGATCTAATAATAGCAGTATCACTGAGCCACCCTGGTCCAGATGTCGCATGGGGTCATCCATGAGGGTGACCAAAACCATCTCCGTCCCATGACCTGGCCGAAAGCCAGACTGGAATGGATCCAGTGCAGAAGTGTCATCCAGGAATCTCTATAGCTGGATTGCCACTGCCTGCTCTATGACCTTACCCAAGATGGGAAGGTTCGATTCCGGCCGATAATTCGCCAATATAGCCGGGTCTGCAGATAGGTTTTTCAAGAAGGGACAGACCACAGCCTCTTTAAGAAGTGTGGGAAAGATCCGTTCTATGAGGGATCTGTTGATAATAGCCTGTAATGGCTCACGTAGCGTCACCTGGCTAACTTTTATAAGCCAGGATGGGCACGGGTCCAACCCACAGGTAGTAGGGCATACCGCAAAAAGGATCCTGTCAATCTCCTCCAGGCTAAGTGGAGTGAAGGAATCCAGAAATGGACCAGAAGATATGCTTGGTGCCTCGAGTTCTTTCACTGTATCAATTGTGGCAAGGAAGTCGTGGGGGAGCAACGAGACCTTATCTGCGAAAAAACTCACAAAAGCCTCACAGCCAATTTCCAATTCTCTGTCATTTGGTTTACCTTGCGGTAAAGTTGTTAATGACCAAATTATACTAAATAATTGAGCTGGGCGCGAGGTTGCAGAAGCAATCTGGGACGCAAAATAAGCCTTTTTGTGACCTGGGCTGCCATCTCATAGGTCCACATAAATGACCTATAGGATGTTCTCGTAGCTTCGTCCCGAGTATGTCGCCACTGCCTCTCTAGTCGTCTTAATTGCTGTTTCATCGATTGTAGCTCCAAGGTGTACCATGGTGCGGATCGTGAGCAGGGATGAAGAGGATGTCAAGGAGCGATCTCGTCGATGGCTGCAGAGAACTGGCTATTCCAGATCTCTGCAAACTCATCCAACGAGTCACCAGAGGGTCAGGGATCCCGCAAAGCCATTTGAAGCCGCATAGGGTCCATCTGGCTTCATGGGCAAGCCAAAACTTGCTCACCGCCTAAGCAGAGTAGAGGTGAAGTATCCACATGGGCCTTCAGGGCATAGTGGTCAGACCATGGCACTGCATCAGCAGAAATCAGATTCACTGCAACTCCCACCGCAAAGATCAGGTCTAATGTGTGACCAACCTGATGTTTGGGCATTGTTATATTTTGAGAGAGTCCCAGTGCTGCCATAGGAGACACTAGGTCTGCTGGCCAAGTAGAAGCCGCATCCTTTGCATGGACATTGAAGTCGCTCAGGACTATAAGTTGAGGGTGCTCCAGTGCCCAACCTGCTACAGCCTCTGTCAGGGACAGTAAGGCACTGGCCAGTGTGTTAGGCGGACGGTACACCAGCCAGATAGCCAAACTCTCCTCAACATCCCACGTCAGGCCAACACACTCCATGGCCGTGATCTTTGGAGGCGGGAGCACCCTGAAAGAGCAATCCTCCCATATGAAAAAAGCCACCCCTCCCCACTGCCCACTAGTCTGCGCTTGGTGGAGGACGGTGAACCGAGGTGGAGCTACTTGGGACAGAGCTACTGTCTCCCCGTCCTGCACCCAGGTCTCCATCATGCAAGCTAGGTCCATGTCCTGCCTAGATAAACAATTCTGCAGGACTGAAGTCTTATTATTTATGGACCTGGCATTGCACAGCACCAGAGACGGAGGCAAGTGTTTACACTTGGCCCCCTTACCCACTATCCTTGGGATGGGACACAGGCTGGAAGGGGAATGAGCCCTTCTATGTCTCAGTCTCCTTCCGTTCCAACTCTGCCTGTTTCCACCACTATACTTTCCCCTCCCCAGGAGCACGGAAACCCCCTGACCAGACATCTCTCACTGATGATCTTTGCTGAGCCTCAGATCACCAACAGAATACAGTGTCTACGGTTGTAACTTATCCTTCCCCATCCTCCCACTCAACCCAGTGCTCTATATCACCTTATCTCTAGTATACAATATCCTACTGCTAACTTTCCAATTTTGCCAATTAATTTAAAGACAATTAATTTAACTTTCCCTCCCCGCTCCCACAGCCCTTAGTAAAATTAATAATATTTTAATACCACTGCTTTTACTAATTGATATAAACAATTTAATCCCCACTCCTCCCTTCTCTACCCAACCAATTAGCAATTTAAACAATATCTAGTTCCGCAGATAACAGTTTCCTCAATTAGATCTAATGTTCTAATTCATATCAAATTTAGAGAAGAAGAAAAAAATTGTTAAAAATAGAGCAGCATTGGTATTGAACAGGTTAAGCAACGGAAATTGATATTTAAGCAGCAGATGAATTTACTGGTTGAGGCGGTTCTTAAAATGCCAGTGCTAAGACAGTTATTCCAGCAGCCAGAGTGCAAAACTGGAGTGCACAGAGTGTTAAAGTGCCAGAGCGTCCAGTAGTGCTTTTTCATATAGTAGAGGATATTTTAAGATGTTTTAAAGTGCTAGTGCAATGAAAGTGCGAGTGTCTTAAAGTGCAAGCAGCGGTTTCAGGCAGTTCTATGCCTCCAATTGCCAGTTGTTCTGGATGTAATGTACCGAGTCAGGAGACGTGCGTAGGGCAACATACTTTATTGCAGGTACATCACACGAGAGAGAGAACACGCGGGCCAGGTCCCGCTTATGTACATTACCCGGGACAACCTCCCAGGCTGGCCAGTCCAATCCTGGCCAGTTAAACTTCCCGCCACTGATGGTGATAGGCGGGTTCTTGTGCGCTGCGCGGAGTCGCCTGGGGCATCCCAAGTCGCCTCCGCTGCCTAGCCACACTGGGAGAAGACTAACGCCTTTGCGTAATAACGTAACAACGTGATAGGGTATTATGGCCATCCTGTCTAGCGCCATACACTACACTGGACAATACGGTCCTTGGCTGGTGTCCGATCACACGGTTCTGTAGGCACCACCACAGCAAGCTCAGGGCGAGTTGAGACTCGCACAAGACTCCCAGGCTTCCAACGCACTTCCGTCCCAGCCCAGCAACGGGCAAGGCACAGCCACCGCGCAGGCAGTCCTCTTCTAAAGGAAACATGAAATGAGATCAAAGATCCTCACACAATAAAGAAAGGCCTGTTTGCTTCTAAGGAACGACAATAACACCAAATTGTCAGCTCTCTTCCTAAAATAAAACTATACACACAAGTTTATAATGCCAGCCACAGACTGTATGTGACAATATGTCAGACAGATGTCACACGTAGAATGCTAGCTGCTAATGTTCGTGACATCAGGTGTCACTGCTGCATAGTAGGAAGGTTTCCTGTGTGACAGAAGGTGAGAGAAAATCAGAGATGTCACTAGATAAACATTTTCTCCAAACCGTTTCTTCCTGGCAAGCAATGAAATGGTGCCAGGAACCCGGACGTACACATTCCAGAAAAAGTAGGGACATTTTATCTCTTGCAGCAAAAAAATAAAATAAAAGTTTTGTGGCTCTTTAAACGCTAACAGATTTAATGCAGCATTTATGGATGAGAACCCTCTTCATCCGACATCTGTCGTTATCCCCAAATTATCTACAAAAATGCAAACAGTTCTCAGAATCTCTTTTGTTAACTTATTTGCCAAACTATAAATCTTACGTCTGATCTTAATAAGCTCATGTTCACAGAAATTTGTACAACTTTAAAAATAGGACTTACCCATAGAAACCCATGGGTGGAAATGGAAAGTCATGGTTTCAAATGCTAACAGTACCATTTTAAGCAGAGTTTGCTCCTTCCAAATGTATTGAAGTCAAATTGGCTTTTTGTGCTTAGGATTGCACCATCTTATGCATAAGCCAGGCTTGGTGCTATATGAGTGATCTCCAGTTCACAATTCTTCAGGGCATATCAGGGGAGGGACAGGGGCTCAGTGGTAGAGCATCTGCTTGGTAAGCAGAAGGTCCCAGGTTCAATCCCTGGCATCTCCAAAAAAGGGTCCAGGCAAAGAGGTGTGAAAAAACCTCAGCTTGAGACCCTGGAGAGCCGCTGCCAGTCTGAGTAGACAATACTGACTTTGATGGACCGGGAGTCTGATTCAGTAGAAGGCAGCTTCGTATGTTCCGTAAGTAGTATGATCATCAGTGTCTTTTTTGATTAGCAGCATGCTTCAACTGGCTTTGCGCACCATCAGGCTTGAACAGATCTGTCTTCCCCCTTTATTGTTTAAAAGTTTCAGTAGAAGGTGAAACGTTTGAAGACATGCTTATCTCGCAGATACTGTTTTATGTAGAACATGGCAGTATGAGACACATCTTGTTTTCCTTTACAGTAGAATTGGAGAGTGTCTAGATCCCTGACCTTTCCAACTGATTTTTTCTTTCAGACCTTTAAATATTCATTTTTCAACATGTGGGTTCTTCTGTTTCTGCTACTGCTCGTGATTGGCATCTGGAAACATAAAACTCCTTTTGTGAATCCTCCAGGCCTTCCTAAAACCCTGGGCTCCGTCTTAATTGAGTTCACTTTCCCCTGTTGCCCAAAAGACATTTTTCATCCAAATAAGGCAAATCCAAAGGAATGCCAGTTAGTCACAGTGAGCAATATTTTTGTCACTCTACTCTGTACATTAACTGTATGCTACATGTAGGCGGTTCAGGGTATTGGTCGCCTGATGCTAACCCGGAGAAGAATCGCACTGCTACAGCACCAACCCCAAATCAGACTTTTCCCTGCAGCCACTGTGGCTGGACCTGCCTGTCCCGCATTGGTCTTGTCAGCCACCAGCGAGCCTGCAGCAGACGTGGACTATTGCACCCTTCTTAAATCTTCGTTCGTGAAGCCAAGCCGAGAGAGAGAGAGAGAGAGAGAGAGAGAGAGAGAGACAAACTTGCCTTGAGATTTATCACCCCAGGCTAGTCAAGGCACTAACATAGAAGCTGTTCTTATAAGAAGATGAATAAAGACTGCAGGTCCTGGAGACAATCTGATTAAAGCCCAGAGGAGCTTTTCATCTTCATTCCAAAGGCTTCCTTTGGCCCACCTGACTGCTGTGAAAGAGGCACCAGAAATACCCCTGAGAACAGCAGGTGACAACTATTCTGTCCCCCGACCTCCTTGGATGGAGTATTCACATACGGTAAAGTCAAGATTCTGAAGAGACCTGATAAGTACAACCATCAGTTTTCACCTTCCTTTCAATATGCAGCAAGCAAACACATGACACTGCCTTATTGGACCACTGGTCTTTTAAGGTAAGTCTGAAGATAAGTCTACTCTGCAGAGGTCTTTCACATCACCTCCTACTTAGAAATATCAGGGATTGACCCTAAGGCCTTCTGCATGCAAAGCAGATGCTCTACCCCTGAGCCATAGTCCATTGCCATTACTTTGCTTTGGATATTTTCAGTCTGGGGTAATAAAAAGTTTGAGCACTCTTTTCCATGAGCTGAGATTCTTATGCTAACAGGAGACTGATGTGATGTAGCTCTTACTTAGGGTTGCCAAGTCCAATTCAAGAAATATCTGGGGACTTTGGGGGTGGAGCCAGGAGACTTTGGGGGTGGAGCCAGGAGACATTGGGGTGGAGCCAAGATCAAGGCTGTGACAAGCATCATTGAACTCCAAAGGGAGTTCTGGCCATCACATTTAAAGGGATGGCACACCTTTTCAATTCCTTCCTTCCATAGGAAATAAGGAAGGATAGGGGCACCTTCTTTTGGGGCTCACAGAACTGGACCCCCTGGTCCAATCTTTTTGAAACTTGGTTGGTATTTTGGGGAGAGGCACTAGATGCTATACTGAAAATCAGGTGCCTCTACCCCAAAAAACAGCCCCCCCCAGAGCCCCAGATACCCACGGATCAATTCTCCATGATTTTCTATGGGAATAAATCTCCATAGGGAATAACAGAGTTCCCAACAGACATTTCCCTCCCCTCCCCCCCCTTTCTGATGACCCTGAAGCAGGGGGGGGGGGCCTCCAAACCGGGGGATCCCCTGCCCCCACCTGGGGATTGGCAACCTTACTCTTTCTGCACTGTACCGTTATACACTATGTAATACTCACCATTCATGGATGAGTGGCAAAGGCAGCTAGGCTGAAATCTTTCCCCGCGATATGCTATATTATTACATGCAAAGAGGTGTTTTGTATGCATTGGAGAGCCTTTCTTGCTAGTGGAGGTGCTTTCCTCCCCTGCTGTAAAACTGTCTTGCATTAGGAAAAGGCTCCTTTCACCGGAGGAAAATACCTCCACTAGCGGAATGGATCTGTGGGATCCCGTCCAAGATCCTTGTCTTTCTGTCCCCAACAGCTCAGAAGCCATCACTGTATGCCATGTGAAATAAGGAGCTGCTGCCAGAAATGGCAGACTTCCCTTTTGGGCACCAGCTTTGAGGTTGAAACTGGTAGATTTGTCATTTTTTTTTTTGTTTCAAGCCCAGTCAAGAACATAAGAACATAAGAGAAGCCATGTTGGATCAGGCCAATGGCCCATCCAGTCCAACACTCTGTGTCACATAAGAACATAAGAGAAGCCATGTTGGATCAGGCCAGTGGCCCATCCAGTCCAACACTCTGTGTCACATAAGAACATAAGAGAAGCCATGTTGGATCAGGCCAATGGCCCATCCAGTCCAACACTCTGTGTCACACAGTGGCAAAAAATTTTATACATACACACACACTGTGGCTAATAGCCACTGATGGACCTCTGCTCCATATTTTTATCTAAACCCCTCTTGAAGGTGGCTATGCTTGTGGCCACAATTCCAATTCCAATTGTAATATCTTTTAAAAAAAACAAACAAAAACAAAACAAAAATTAACACCCCCAACCCATATCACATGGACACACATTTTCAGAAATACAGAGCGGAGTACAAAAATAATAATTTTGTAAGTCCAATGTTGGCTTCCTTTATACCATCTGTGTCTTTGGCTTAGTGGTTATTTCACCCATGTATCTCTGCATGGTAAACTTTGATCCCATTACTACCACGGGTATATTTAAGAGATTTATCCTCTGTGACTTCTGACATATACTGCTGTGGAGGATAATTATTGTTCCTTGCATCACTCTCGTTCCTATATTGACTCCGATACAAAGCAAAGTAAAGCAGAAAGTTGTATTATTGTCATAAATGGAGGTCACTGGAAAGGTCCAGATAATTGTGTGTCATATACTATAGAGCCCTGAAGGATTCAGGTGCTGCTGAAATAATCTGAAAACTGGAATGAGTTACACAGGCAGGAAACCACAGAAGCCTAGATTAATGGATGCCAGAAACACAATTCTATGGCAAGGTAGCCACTTGACACCAACTCTGCAATAACTCACCAAATTCAAAAAGTGCCAAACCTAATTCATTATTGTTGCCTGGCATCATAGTGGCATTGGGGCAGGGAACTAGGGGAGCTTGAAAACCCACTAGTTTGGCGCACGTTCTTTTCACAAGCATATAAATGATTTCTCAATGGGCTATTCGTATGCGTTTGTCAGGTTACTTTTCATGTTCTGAAACAGCGCAGGGCAATTAAGAGCATTTCTTCCAGCCTGAGGAGAGTCCTCTCTTCCACAGAGGATCTTCCTCACTGCTTGCCATTCAGCAGCCAAACATATTTATATTGAGCACACTGATCAGTCAATCAGGGATTAAATCCTAAACTGTATTTCTTTTTTTTTTAAGTCTTAACGTTTGTACTTGCTGTTAGCATGGAAAGGCAACTACATGACCGTTTAAAATAAAGCACTATGCAAATCAAATAAAACAAGTTTTTGTCTTACGATTTGTGAGACTTGTTTCATGTTACTTGAACTGCCCTAAAATTAGGTTTTGGGGAATTAGAGGGTGGGCAATTAGGCTTTAGCGAGATCTTTTGGGATCTGTGTATATAGAAGTTTCTCCTTTGGAAGTCACCCAATAACGAGGAGATGTTGTCTAATAATCAAGGGTGTTTATTATAAAATAAAGACAAGCATACAAGGGCATAAAACCATACAACACACATACAGGTCTAAGAAAAACAGATATGAAATTGATAGAGGGGTAACACAAGGGTAAAACATAGAAAGGGTATACTACCTGGTACTACCTTGCTGTTAGCATGGAAAGGCAACTACATGACCATTTAAAATAAAGCAATATGCAAATCAAATAAAACAAGTTTTTGTCTTACGATTTGTGAGACTTGCTTCATGTTACCTGAATTGCCCTAAAATTAGGTTTTGGGGAATTAGCGGGTGGGCAATTAGGCATTAGCGATATCTTTTGGATCTGTGTATACAGAAGTTTCTCCTTTGGAAGTCACCCAATAACAAGATGTCTAATAATCAAGGGTGTTTATTATAAAATAAAGACAAGCATACAAGGGCATAAAACCATACAACACACATACAGGTCTAAGAAAAACAGATATGAAATTGATAGAGGGGTAACACAAGGGTAAAACATAGAAAGGGTATACTACCTGGTCCAGATGGCTTAGGGTCCAGTTACAACCAGAAGATATAGACATGCACTGCCATGTGCCAAGCCTGATGCTCTTTACTTAGAGTAGGGAGAGGGGAACAATCTGTTTCCATGTTGCTCAGGCAGAGAAAGAGAGAGAGAGAGATGAAGCCTTCTTTCCTGTTATAGTATTTTGGAAAGGAAGAGGTCCTCCCAAAAAGGGGCTGGCTTGTTGGTGGGCAGTGTTTAGTCTATTCTGGGTACGTGATCGCGTGCCCACCTTAAGCCAATGAGCAGAACTGACTCTGGTCACCTGAATGGATCTCCAGGTAACAATGGGGCAGGGGGAGGCTCCAAAGTGACAGTTTGGACAAGGCATGGGTGGGGGCATGGGCAGAGGGGATTAAAACAAGTTATACAAACTTATCTAAAAGTGACAATAGAGAGCCAAATTGATATCTAAGGTGACACCCGATCTACACAACAGCTCTGGCTCTGGGTAAAGCTGGTCTTCCTCTTCTTACTCCTCTGGCTGGCATCATCCTTTGTCTAGAGTTCTGTTTGACAAAAGCTTGGGCAGTCCGGCAGGATCCACGCCTAGGGTAAGCGTGTTTGCCTTATGCAGATGTTTGAGGCAGATGTTGGATACATGAGCCTCTCGTCTCTCTGTCATGGAGTCTGGCGGTGCAGGAAAATGGTCACTGGTGATATTAGCCTTGGAACATGGCTGCCCATGGAAAAGGGCTGGAAACCACTTGACAGGACAGCTCATGGTGGCATGACTTCTTCTACTGCAACGGCCAATATTGTACACGCACGGAGCGACTGGGAGCTTCACTCCTGGCTCGCACCCATTTAGAGACAGAGAGTGCTGCTGTAAAGCTGAGTATCCACATAAGTCTGCCAGAAAATGGCAGGTAAAACCCACGTCTTAGAGCAGATGCGTGTGAGTCAAACTCCAGGCACCCTGGCAACCAACCTAGTGATCACGATGTCCATATATAAGTGAAAAATAGGGGGCTCTCGCTCACATTCACCAGCGGAATAAATTCCCTACAGATGGTTAGGTAGCTAGTCATCCTTCAGTTTTCTGCTTCATAGTGCTCAGCAGAGAGCACAGCCTACTACGGTTGTCAACTTCCACAAGGGGCCTTAAGATCTCCTGGAATCACAACTGATATTTACACTCCAGAGACCAGTTTCCCTTAAGAAAATGGCTGCTCTGGAGGATGAACTCTATGGTATTATTGCCCCACTGAGGTCCCTGGCCTCGCCAGACCCCATCCTCCTCAAGCTCCACCCCCAAATCTCCACGAGTTTCCCAACCCTGGATTGCCTAACCTATTGACCATGGCAGGATCAAGACTGTGCAGGGTTACCGACTCTCTCAGCACATCTTACTCCATGCACTGGAGAAGGCATCCTCATCCACATGTGTACATATGTTATGCATAATAAGGTGAGGGGACCTTGTCGACAAAGGGTTTTTCATTACAACTACTCTAGAAAGTGGCTTGATCTTTTCTTCAATTATTAATTCCTTTAACTCAATTTAACATTCTTAACTCCAAGTTCCTACACACAGCCCATAACAGAAGCTCCTCCTGCACTAGACAGAAATGACACCTGGAGCCAATTAAAATGACAGGAAGCAAAGTGAAACAATTAGGGAAATGTTAGAAATGCAATGCAAAGATGAGCATGTGCTGGATTTAACAGACACAACTAACCGCAAAGCCCCAGGAAAGTAGACAGCTTCATAACTGCAAATGAAATAAAAGATTCAAACTCTCCCTTGCAACGCAGTGAAGTATGGAAATGCTTTGCTATGCAGTCCAAATGCTTCTTACTGCCAAATCTCAAAAGACTGACTTCAAACAGACCCATATATATATATACAATTTATAGAATCCCTTTCAATATGTATTACCACCTTGCTTACTAGAAGCGTCATATGTTTTCCCCTCAGTCCCACAGCTTTTAAGTAAAGCTTCTGTTTCTTTGATGTTGCCATTCCCAAAGCATCCTGGTGGCGGCAAGAGCGGAGAATTCTTTGCCGTGGCAGTAGAAACAGCAGCAATTACCGGGTTTTGTCACCTTCTCAGGTCTGAAAAAAAAATGACTCAAGATAAACAATAGAACAACATAGTTATTTCAGTTCCATAGCTTTTTCAAAAATGCAACGATTAACAACACAGAAGGAACGAATGAGGATAATTGCTGGCATCTTCCACTATCAAGAAATCAGAAAGATTTCTCTTCCAGATCTTTCACCCAACTTGGGGCACACCCCAGGTTAGCATAAAAATCTGCAAACTTAACAAAAAAAATTCATTGAGTTTAAATTCCCCTCAAAGTAAAAAGTGTTGTCTACACATGCGCATGGATGGCAAGCAGAGCTTTTTTTTTTTTTGCAGAAAAAAGCCCAGCAGGAACTCATTTGCATATTAGGCCACACCCCCTGATGCTGAGCCAGCCAGAACTGCATTCCTTTGCATTCTGGCTCAAAAAAAGTCCTATACCTTTATCCTGTCCTAGTTTCCTATCTGTCTACATAGCATTATGACCCATTGCTGAGTGTAGGCCCATTGCTGAGTGCCTGCAGAATCCAACCCATAGTGAAAGTCCATGGGACAGGGAGTTAAGCATGTGCTTCTGTCTCTCCCACTGAAATCAATGGGGCTATATAGTGGCTAACTCCAGGCACGTCATGCTCTTATCATATACATACTTCTATCCCATAGTGTATGATGTAGTTATTCAGCTTTTTTCCACCTCCCCACTAGGCTACAGTGTGACGTATATGTTAGGGAGCTTTGGCTAAACAACACACATATCCCTCACACTGCTTTTCTAATGCATAAATGTAGTGGGAATAAAAAAGTTACATGTAGTCCTTTCACGCATTACAGGTAGAACCACCAAAGAAGGTATCTTCTAATCTAAATCTTTTCATTAGTGTTCATTCTTATTTTAAAAACTGAAGCAGGCATCTGGGTATTTTTTCTCAAAGATGAGATGAACCCAAGTACACATAGCTGTTTTTAGAGCAAGGTGGAACTACTATTTATTTTTTGTCATCACAGAAATCAAGTTTAGCAACGCAAAATGGTTGTGTTGTTCCAGTAAAAGACAGAGGGGATGCACCATTAACCAGCTCTATCAGAAGTGCATAGAGAGAAGATTTCAGAATGCATAAACTTCTCACAAATGAAGTGAGAAATCCCTGCCTGAAGCAGACTTCTCTGCAGTGCAGAATCCTTTCTTCCTTTCCTTGTTGACTCAGTTTCTCAAATATGTTCTCAGAAAGATTAGCCTTAAATAATGGGGCTCAATCCAATTGGGCCATATAGAAGAGACTTCTGAGGATACCTCAAGGAATTAAGACACACACACACACACAGAGAAAGGAGTCAAAGCAAGCACACACTTTTGTGATCTCACTGGGGCAATTTTTGCAGGAGAAGTGTTGCATGTAACCAAGTTTCAACCAAGTCTTCAGACTAACACAGGGAAACAAAAGGTCCTAACTTACTCTCACTAAAACAAATGCAAAACAAACAGAGATTCACAGAGACTTGCTTTTTCATGTCTTCACTATCTATTTGTAAAGGACTTCAAAAACCAAAACAGCAGAGACTGTCAACTTTTTAACAGCTTCACAACACACTGGGAACAGTGATGTTGTTCTGCCAGCTCACCCCACCCCCATTCAGCATGGCTCCTACAAAAATTGAAAGACAAGACTTCCGATTTTGGTGACGCGCAATTAGGAGCGGCTCGGACCGGTGTGTCCAGAGCAGCTTCTAAATTGGACCGATTGAGGGGTTGCCCACGAAGGGCGACTCAACTCTGGGGCCCAGGAACGGTGCTCGAGTGGTGGAACAGGGGTGTCAGCGGAGGTGGCTGCCCCCCGATTTCACTTGCTTCTAGCCTCATCGCTCCGATTGCTATTTTTAAATGGCATGAGGATTGACTATCGGCTTTTTTCTTTCTTTCTGCACTCTGGATTTAAACAACTCTGCAATATTAAGACAAGCTGCATCTATCCTATCATCACTGTAAGTGTTCTTTCTTCATATTACTGATGTGTAAGGCATTATTCCCGACAAGCAAGGAAATGGAGAACTGCTGAAGCGGAATTTAAGTGGAGGCAAAAGACTAAGAAGGGGGAGGAACTCTCTTTCCTTCTTTTTCAAGGCTTCTAAAAGTTTCTGCCCACCTTGGTAACATTTACAATACCTGCATGAGGAGAACTACACCAGTCTTTAGTTATAGAAGAGACTTGATGGCTGAATTTAATTGACTTGTTTCAAACCCCCTCTAGGGGGAAAAGTTTTGGATTTTGGGAAAGTTGCTTGCAAGTATATATGGATGTGAAGGACAGCTGGCTTAAAAGTATTTTGAAGCTTAAATTGAAGTGCTCTGAATGAATTTATAAGAGCTCTAACTTGACTTTTAAATGCTGGTGGGTATTTTATATTGACTTATAAGACATAGCAGGATCTCTGGTTGGAAGAAGAACATCTGTGCAAAGTGGATTCTCATTTCTTCTTGTTGGATGTTATGGATATAACCCTTTAATTTTGTTTCTACTTTTTTTCTTTCTTTCTACCTGTGGTTGGAATATTTTTGACATGGTTTAAACATTTTTGGCTCTGGATTCCTTTTTTTTCTTACCCTTCCTTTTTTGAATTATCAAATATGGACATTTTTTCTTATTTTTTTGCTTTTCTCTTTGGGAGTGCCTGGTTTCATTTTTTTCTTGGATTATTTGTTTAATTTTTAACTCTTGTTTTCACTCTTGGATTATAAATAGGGCACTGGATTACAAATTTATACCTTGAAGTTGTTGAAAGACTCCATAGTGACTTGGATTTTAATTGAACTATCATTGCTAGAGAACTTGTAATAGTGAATTGTTTTTGTTGTTGTGAAATGAATTGTTTTGCCTACGTACTATTATGTCTCTCTCTGTGTGTGTATACACACACACACACACTATTTGCTAAAAAGTCTTGTTTATTATTATTCCTGCTATTGTTTTGGGTATGACAAATTGTTGATAAAAGCTAGAAGGTTGTTTTCTTTTTAAAACTATTTCATAATAAGGGCATTGCTTGGTGGAGATTAGTTTATCTGTTATAAACAGGATCATAGAGTTCCAAAACAAACTCTGAAGAGGCATCATTTGGACTTGTGGCTGTGAGTGTACTTTAATAAGAATGGAAAATAAAGCTGCGATTGGTTTCAAAGAAACAGTCCAAAAAAAAAAAAAGAAAACCGAGAAGGAAAACCACCAATTTCTTCACCTAGTGCTCCATCTGGGCTAGGGAAATTCACGACCATGCAGGGAGATATGAAAGAAATGCAAAGCACTTTACTGACTGCTATAGCACAGCTGACTAGTAAAGTAGACAATGTTGGTGAACAGATGGCAGAGATTAAACAAGAGCTTTTGGAAAACAGCAGACAGACAGCTGAGACTAATAAAGTCTTAAAAGTATTAGATGGCCAGGTGACAGAGAATACGCAAAAGGTGGAACATCTGGAAAAACAACAGAATATACATGATTCTAGACTTTTGCAGTTGGAAGTAGATAGAGCTGCCTATATGTTGAGGTTTCAAAACATACCAGAAGAAAAAACTGAAGACTTACAGAAAAATTTTAAGTGAAGCCTTTGTTGAAATTTTACAGGTGACTCCTCAAAGGATGGAAGAAGAGTTTGATCATGTTAGATGGGCCATCAAGTTATACAAGATGAAATAAATTGCCTAGTGAAGTTCATTTGAAGCTCACAAGAAAGAGGATTAGAGATGACATTTTGAAGCAAGCAAGGGACAGACCTATGATGATAGCTGGAAATATGGTGAAAATTCTAAAAGAGGTACCTTGGCCAGTGAGACAAAAGAGGAGAGAATAGCAAGAGTTAACAGATATTTTTGAGACCAAGAGAAATACCCTATATGTGGTTAATGCCGGAAGGCCTTCTTTTTACTTACCAGGAGAACAGGTACAGGATAAATTCCATCTTCAAAGGGCAGAATTTTCTGGATAGAGTGAAAGCAAAAGAAGGCAAGGAAAAGAAGGATGATGATGAGGAGGAAGAAAGTTCTGGTGAAGAGAATCCAAATGAACCACAGAGATACCCGACAAGATAGCAGACCAAAAAAGATAAGAAAGATAGTGATAAGCAAAACCCATAATGGCCTCAATAGTTTCTATTAATATGAACGGACTCAACTCTCCTGCCAAAAGGAGGAAGACTTTTTGATATTTCATAAAAATGGAAATGGACATAATTGGTTTGCAAGAAACTCATATTTTAACTAAAGACCAACATCTTTTGAAAAATAAAAAACTTGGTAATTTATTCACAGCAACAGACATGAACAAGAAGAAAAGGGGAGTGGCAATATATATTAAAGATAAATTTAACCCACAATTGCAGTATACATCTGAAGATGGAAGAATTCTACTAGGGGAAATTACAGTGGACAATAAAATTTTTTTACTGGCAAATATCTATGCTCCAAATGACCAACAAGAGAAATTCTTTCAAGACTTGCATCTTAAATTATCAAATTTGGAATATGTAGAATATTATCTAATAGGAGATTTCAACGCGGTTTCTGACAGACAACTGGACAAAAAAACACACAGACTAAAAGCAAAAGTCTTCAACTGCCAATAAGTTTTTGGAGATTAGCAGAAGAACTGGATTTGGTTGATGTATGGAGTACAAGATGTCCAAATTTCACCTACTATTCTTCTAGCCACCAAACATGGTCATGAATCGATATGTGTTGGCTTTCTACAAGTCTGATCAAAGATCTAGTTGAGCCAGAAATTCAAACAAGAGTTATTTCAGACCATAGACCTGTAATGATAAAGCTCAAAGGTACACGAATGAGAAGATTATGGAAGTTAAATATCTCAATTTTGAAAGATAAAGATTTTTTTTGAAGAATCTAAGGTTGAAATGGAATCCTTTTTTAAACAGAACATAACACAAGATGTGAAGATGCAAGTAGTTTGGGACACTGCAAGAGTTTATTTCAGGGACCTTGCAATTAGATACAGTATCAAGAAATTAACTGAAAATTTTCAAAAATTAATGTCACAAGCTGGAGAAGCTGAAAAAAACCTTAAAAAACAACCGACAAAACATGAATTTCAAAATAAGGTAAAAGAAATACAACACCAAGGCCGATTTCGCACTAGAGCTTTAATCCTGATTTAACTTTGTCCCCAAACTGACTTTCTACACTAAAACCATAGAATCATAGAGTCATAAAGTTGGTTTCTCTGACTCTATGATTCTAGTGTAGAAAGTCAGTTTGGGGATAGAGTTAAACCAGGATTAAAGCTCTAGTGCGAAATCGGCCCAATTGAACTTCTTACTTATGGAGGAGATGGAGATAAAATTGAGGTATGCTAGACAAAAAATTTTTTGAATATGCCAACAAGCCTGGAAGGTGGTTGGCCTATAGGATGAGAAAAGGCCAAAAGAATAATTTCGGTCATGAAAGATGAGAATAATAAAGAGAAAACTCAAAAGCAAGAGATACGTCAAATCGTGGAAAAGTTCTATAAAAATTATATGAAGATAAGCAAGTTCATAAAATAGATCTAGAAGATTATATTAAACAAAATAACCTTAGTAAATTTACAGAGGAACAGCAAAACATTTTAAATGAGCCAATAACAATAAGAGAACTTGGAGACGTAATGGCATCCCAAAAGAATGGCAAAGGCCCGGGTCCAGATGGACTGCCTGCGGAATTCTATAAAGCCTATGAAGAGTCTTTATTATTACCATTTAAGTGTCTCATTGAAAAGATTCAAGAGGAAGGCCAAATACCAGTTTCATGGCAAAAAGCTACAATATCTTTGATTCCAAAAGAAGATTCTGATCTGAAAGATATTAAAAACTATCATCCAGTCTCCCTTTTAAATGTGGATTATAAAATTTTGCCGCAATACTGACACAACGTTTGAAGAAAGTTTTACAGTCTACAATACATTACGATCAAGCAGGGTTCCTTCCTGGAAGATACCTGAAAGATAATGTCAGAACAGTTTGTAATATCTTGGAATATTATGAAACTCACCAAAGAAACAATTGGCTCTAATTTGCTTGGATGCTGAGAAGGCCTTCGATAATGTTTGTTGGCAATTTATGCTACAGCAATTGAAAAGTGTGGAATGTGGTGAAAATTTTTTGAGAGCAGTAGAAGCAATATATTTCAAAGTGCAAGGGTGACAGTGAACAGCAGACTGACAGATGCAATTAATATTAATATATATATATATATTCAAAGTGCAAGGGTGACAGGGAACGGCGAACTGACAGATGCAATTAATATTCAAAAAGGTACAAGACAAGGCTGTCCACTGTCACCACTACTTTTTATTCTATCTCTAGAGATATTGAATAATCAGCTAAGTGAAGACACAAGTTTCAAGGGAACAGTGATAAAAGGTGAACAATATAAATTGAGAGCTTTTGCAGATGATCTAGTTTTTATATTAGAGCGACCAATAGATTCAATAGACTGTCTTATAAACAAGATCACACAATTTGGCTACTGGGCAGGATTGAAGATTAATTACCACAAAAAAAATTTCTGACGAAGAATATGATGATGGAACAAATCCAAGCTCTTCAGCAAAAATCAGGGGTTTTGTATGAGAAAAGAATCAAATACCTAGATGTTCTTATTTCAATTGCAATTTAAAAACAGATAATTATGATAAACTACTTAAAGAAATTAAAAAAGACTTTGAAAAATGGCATGACTTGAACCTATATTTAATGGGAAGAATAGCCTTAATAAAGATGAATATCCTTCCAAGCGCCTCCAATTCGGGGTCAGTGTGGCTCTGGGGATTTTCCGATTCAGATGACGAGGTGGCAGTTTGATGTGTGGAGAAGAAGAAGAAGAAGAAGAAGAAGAAGAAGAAGAAGAAGAAGATATTGGATTTATATCCCGCCCTCCACTCCGAAGAGTCTCAGAGCGGCTCACAATCTCCTTTACCTTCCTCCCCCACAACAAACACCCTGTGAGGTGGGTGGGGCTGGAGAGGGCTCTCACAGCAGCTGCCCTTTTCAAGGACAACCTCTGCCAGAGCTATGGCTGACCCAAGGCCATTCCAGCAGGTGCAAGTGGAGGAGTGGGGAATCAAACCTGGTTCTCCCAGATAAGAGTCCAGACACTTAACCACTACACCAAACTGGAGACCATGGCCCTCTCCTTCCTCGATTTTTCATACACTATTGCCTCCTTAATTGCCTTTGCAAGGTCAGTGTCGTCCTTACCAACAATGCAGCTTCTCGTCCCGCAGGCCAAAGATGAAACAGTCTCTCAGTGCTTCGTCCAGGATCAGGAAATTGCAGCGTAGCGACAGATGGCGAAGGGCGGCAATGTAGTCAGCCACGGACTCGTTGGGTTGCAGGTGGCACTCGGAGAATTCAAAGCGGTTGGCCAGGACCGTTGGTTGTGGCCCAAAATGGGCCATGAAAGCTGTGACAATGTCATTATAGAAGGCTGCCTTGAGGGTCACGGGCACCATTAGGCCTTGCACCAGCTCCAGGATGTTCATTCTGCAGGAGCTGAGTAGGAGCACCTTCTTGCGGCCTGTGACGTCATGGTATTTGATGTGGTTCTCCAACTGCTCCAAATAGAGGACTTACCCTTTGATGGACAGGGCCTCTTTAATGCCACCACGGATGACATTTGACCACTGTTGACGACAGTAGGAAACGGGCCAAAAGATTGGGAGTTACTCAACCGCAATCCCAGCCTAATCGGCAGAGAACCTGGAAACCTTCATATTACAAATGTTCTCGATCCCCCTGACAAGCCGAATTCTGGAAACATAAGGCTCCTCTGGCAAAACAGATGTTTCTTGCCTAAAACTCCCACCAGCCCCAGCCATTGGCCATATTGGCTGGGGCTGATGGGAGTTGTAGGCAAAAAAACATCTGGAGAGCTACCGTTGGCCACCCCTGTTGAATATATCTAACCACTGTTTTCAATACAATCTTTTGCTGAACTTGGTTTGTTACTGTTGTCAAAACTGCAAGTGTCACAAAGTGGGATCACACTGTCATAACTGTGAACTTTTCCCTCAATATTTTAATAAAATTATATATATATTATATATATATATTATATATATATATCCTTGAGTGCTTTCATCAGCACTGCCTTCGCACCATCCTCAACATCCACTGGAGTGACTTTGTGACCAACACTGAAGTCCTCAAGTGGGCGGAGGTTACAAGCATCAAGGCATTGCTGTTGAAGACGCAGGATAGAAAACCACCGCCTTCCCAAGATTGCCCTGTATGGCGAACTTTCCACCGGCCATCGAAATAGAGGGGCACCAAAGAAGAGGTACAAGGACTCCTTGAAGAAATCCCTTGGTACCTGTTGCATTACCATCACCAGTGGTCTGACCTAGCCTCAGATCGCAAAGCATGGAGGCACACCATCCACCAGGCTGTCTCTTCCTTTGAGAACGCACGCATAGCTGGTCTTGAGGACAAAAGGAGATCGAGGAAGAATCGTACTGCTACAGAACCAACCCCAAATCAGACTTTTCCCTGCAGCCACTGTGGCCGGATCTGCCTGTCCCGCATTGGTCTTGTCAGCCACCAGCGAGCCTGCAGCAGACGTGGACTACTGCACCCTTCTTAAATCTTCGTTCGCGAAGTCAAGCCGAGATTATATATATAATTAATTAATAATACATCTCCTTATTTGACACTGTTTCCATAAATTCAATAGGTTACACTAGTGTGCGGGAACTCTGAGTTGTACAGTATATAGTTGGCCCCATTAGCCAAGTTCCCCAGTCTTGAAGTGCAGCTTATCTAATACTGTACCTAATAAAGAGCTGATGTTTACTACCACCTTGCTTCTTCCATGCATCAAACCCACTATATTGTAAAAACATTGTGTACTAATTACTGCATAAAGTTACTTTAACGCAGGTAAGCTCATTCATTCACAAAGTCCAGCCTGAGCATTCCTCAGTGGTTTATATGCAAATCTCATGTGTGAAACATGCATCTTGGGTTAAAAATTCTGCGTATTTCAAGAGAATCCCTTCTTCCAGCCACCCTTCATTTCAAATTGGGACCACTGCTCAGCAATTTCATTGGTGTGATTCAAACCAAATGTGTACGCAGTACAGTGATAGCTAAAATGTTTCAAAATGCAGGCATGACTTCCACATTTGCCTTAGGCTGAAGTGTGGGGTGAGACTTTAAACAGACCTAAGAGCTGCTCTGTCTATCACCAACTGTTTGGATCCAAATTCTGTGGAGGGAGGAAGGTAATGTCTTCATTTAAGGGGGGGAAGTGAATAAATCAATGGCAGCAATTCTGAAAAGTAGACAATGTCATTATTTTATGGTGTAAAACTACAGCTGAAGATAAATTTCATTGGGAAAGGGTGAAAAAAATAACACAAAATGAGAGTTTTCAGCGTTCAGTCCTTCCATACAAATTGATATCTTCTGCAGGATGAAAGCACAGGAAGATTCTTAGGCTATCACAGCAAGTGATCAATAACAACAGGACATTCTGATAAATTAGCCATAGCACTGAAAATCCATGTCTAAGATGCAAGACATCATTGTTCACTACAAGAATTCTTGCTGGTATGTATAACCAATGCAGACCTGTCAAAAAGCAAATTACAGAGCATCTTATAATTATGTGGACTTTTAAAAAGCTGCATTGGCAGTACTGAAGGATGGTCTAATAAAGACTTGAAAGAAATTTTATGAACTATTATTATACTCATTTTCCATTGCTATTGACCATGCTGAAAATTTAGCATCAACTTATCCCAGTCCAATTGTTTAAGCTATTGGTCCTGTTTTGCTTTCATTTCATTAAACTGGTTGTTCATAACAATCTTCTCTTGCATTGCTTCACAATAGTACGTGTGGTTGTCTACATGCATCCATTCATCTTGTAGTCCAGAAAGAGATTGCTTGTCCTGATGGGAAACTTTGCTTAGAAGGAAAACGGGCCAAGTTTAATGGGTCTAGGTTAATGGTCTAGTTTGGTTTACCTGTATTTCAGTCTTGAGGTTACAACACAGCGAACGCCACAGAGGCGACCAGCGGAAACCCACTGGTCCCCGGATGTGGCTCGCTAATATGCTCCACCAATCAAGATCAAATCAGCCAGTATCATAATGCCCCTGTATAAATCGATGGTGCGGTCTCATTTGGAGTACTGTGTGCAGTTCTGGTCGCCGCACCTCAAAAAGGATATTATAGCATTGGAGAAAGTCCAGAAAAGAGCAACTAGAATGATTAAAGGGCTGGAACACCTTCCCTATGAAGAAAGGTTGAAACGCTTGGGGCTCTTTATCTTGGAGAAACGTCGACTGCGGGGTGACATGATAGAGGTTTACAAGATAATGCATGGGATGGAGAAAGCAGAGAAAGAAGTACTTTTCTCCCTTTCTCACAATACAAGAACTCGTGGGCATTCGATGAAATTGCTGAGCAGCCAGGTTAAAACGGATAAAAGGAAGTACTTCTTCACCCAAAGGGTGATTAACATGTGGAATTCACTGCCACAGGAGGTGGTGGCGGCCACAAGCATAGCCACCTTCAAGAGGGGTTTAGATAAAAATATGGAGCACAGGTCCATCAGTGGCTATTAGCCACAGTGTGTGTGTATGTATAAAATTTTTTGCTACTGTGTGACACAGAGTGTTGGACTGGATGGGCCATTGGCCTGATCCAACATGGCTTCTCTTATGTTCTTAAGATCTGTGGTGGGAAGTTTAACTGGCCAGGATTGGACCTGGCCAGACGGAGGGTTGTTCCGGGGTATGTATATAATCAGGACCCGGCCCGCATTTCCTTGCCTTGTGATGTACTCACCAATAAAGTATGTTGCCTTCAACACGTCTCGTCACTCAGTACATTACACTCTAACTTTCCATTTCTGCAAGAGTGGAACTTGGTGGTGAGTCCAGTCCCTGATGAATTGACTTTTGAATTAACCAGGCAGTTTCCTGGTGGGTTGCTGCCATAGAGAGCCACTGGTGGAAAGAAGCAAGCTGAGCCCAGCGGTGCTGGCATTTCTTCAGAATGTCTTTAGCTTGGACCCAAGCCATGGCAACTTTTTTCTTGATAATTAACATTTTATTGGATTTTCTTTAAAAAAATCAAGAACAGTAGAAATTAATATAATAGTATATATCTGTACTCGGTGCTCTGCTAACAAAAGGTATGAACAGTTAAGCATGCCATGTTTTAAAACAGAGTTCAAGAAATCTTTCAGTGAGTAAAGTTGGCAGCAATGTAGATAACACAAGACTCAGTACTTATACCCAATACTGTAGAGTAAGAAGAAGTTTGGTGTGGTAAGTTCTACATCAAACCTGCACAGAACGGAGATTGAAACTCAGTGATGAATTATGGCAGTATTAGGCTTCGGACCACAACTAGCTATGTGGAAGAGAGAGGAAAGAAGCATATAAAGAGGGAAGAACTATTAGAGATACTGTAGAGCAGTTTAAGGTATACTTGGGTTGGAGGCTGACGTTCATGTTTTGTAATATATTCAATAAACAGAAACCATTTCTCTGAAAATCTATATTGCATTAGATGAGCTTCAGATTGTTGAATGTAGTCAGTTATTTTTTTTCCATGATAAAGGTGTCCCAAACCTTAGAGAACCAACATGAGAGCTTGATGAGATTTCCATCTAGAGGCGAATGAATATTTCGCCACTACTAGAAGATTCAAAATAAGGTTTGCCTGAAGGAACGAACGTCCACATCATGCCAGACAGTGGCAGGAACTCATTTGCATATTAGGCCACACACCCCTTGATGTAGTCAATCCTCCAAGAGCTTACAGCAGGTCCTGTAATAAGAGCTACCAAAAAACCCCCCTGATATTCCTAACTGTCTGGCAAGATGTGGACATTCGTTTCTTCAGGCAAACCTTACTTTGAATCTTCTAGTAGTGGCAAAATATTCATTCGCCTCTAGATGGAAATCTCATCAAGCTCCTTCGATCTTATGTTGGTTCTCCCCACAGGATCGGCTGTTTTGTGGGTACTGCTGGGCTGCCTGGTGGAGAAACCACCATTTTCCTAGTTCATGCCCATCGCTTGTGAGCGTTACATCAGATTGTGGCACAGAACTGGCTCTCTGGTGTCACCTGGCTTTGGTCTCTTTTTAAAAGTATCTGATGGAGAACTGTCAAGGCTTCCACATAACCTCTACTGAAACTAAACCACATTTGTTTATTTATTTGATGCATTTGTATGCCACCTTTCTCCCATTGTTTTCAAGGTGGTTTACAATTCAAAATATCATCGACACTATAATATCCACAATACAAAAGGAAAAGGGAACAGAAAAAAAAAATGGGTGAAATCTAGGAAGTTCAGGCACTTATGAATTGTTCCCTCTAAGCTGAGTTAGTGTGAGCTAGCGCCCAGATTTTTAGCCTCCATCTCACACATTTTTGTCTTAGCTCAGGAAGGATGGCCCCAGAGCAAACTAATTATGCAGTAGCCAAATCGCTTGCTCACAGTTTTAATGCTAGTAGCTCACAAAGTAGAATTTTTTGCTCATAAGACTCCACAGCTTAGAGGGAGTATTGCTTATGACTGCCTTGAGCGGGGTGGGGGGGTGGATTATTGAGTGGAGTTGTCTGTGGCCCTGTAAAAGCTGTGTGTCTCACACAAGGGGAATTGAGAGCACTCTGGTAGCATGGCCTTAACTGGTTATTCCCTTTAGTCATTGGATGTGTGATGCCAGAGTGCCTTCATAGATACTGGAAGTGACAGAGAATGTGCTTTTCAGAAGGGATTGCATATATCAAAAATAGCTGCCATTACAACTACCGTTTTGGTATTCAGTACTTTTGGAAATGTTTGGAAAGTCCTACTTAGGAGGCTTTTGGTTGTTCATTTCCATAAAATCTATCACCATGGTCATGCTGCATTTTAGCTAGAAAGCTTGAATCATGTATAGGGGAAATTATTTATGCCACACTAAACACTAGGGTTGCCAAGTCCGACTCAAGAAATGTCTGGGGACTTTGGGGGGTGGAACCGGGAGACTTTGGGGGTGGAGTCAGGAGCAAGGGTGTGACGAGCCCAATTGAACTCCGTGGGGAATTCTGGCCATCACATTTAAAGGGACCACGCTCCTTTTAAATGCCTTCCCTCCATTTGGAATAATGAAGGATAGGGGCACCTAATTTTGGGGCTCGTAGAATTGGACCCCCCAGTCCAATCTTTTTGAAACCTGGCAGTTTTTTTTAGGAGAGGCACCAGATGCTATGTTGAAAATGTGGTGCCTCTATCTCAAAAAACAGCCCCCCCCCTCAAAGCCCCAGATACCCACAGATCAATTTTCTATTATAACCTATGGGAATCAGTCTCCATAGGAAATAATAGAGTGCCCAGCAGACATTTCCCTCCCACCCCCTGCTTTCTGATGACCCTGAAGCAGGAGCGGGCCTCCAAACCGGGGGATCCCCTGCCCCCATCTGGGGATTGGCAGCCCTACTCAAAACATGGCATTGAAGACATTCCTGCTGGTGACAAACACTGCCACAAGTTCATTTTATTAAGCAAGTAATAGACTGAACTGAAAAAGGACTGGTGTGATGTGTCCGCTCAAACACTGCCAAAGCAGAAGATGCTACTGTAACATCATTTTTTTTTTACTTGCAGATTCTTTAGGGAGAAGGATTACCCATTTGCTTAAGGCCTAAGACAGCTACATAAGAGTTTGTGGTATTTATTGATTGTAGTGTTTATTGTGCATCCGGTTTGCCTTCTCAGCCTACTAGAAGGATCCAGAATACCTGAATAATTTCAACTCAATCAGTGGCACTGCAACGAGGATGCTGCCTGGGACCACCCCTCGCATCTGCCACAGCCCCTTACCTGCCCCCCCCCATCTAGAGCAGTTAATGCTTCTTTCTTCCCTCCTTGCAATGAATGCTACTAAGTGCTATTGTACAGTGTTTAAAGCTGCCTGTCTGAGGGAGGACAAGGAGAAGCTTCCCTTGGATACACCAGCCAGGCGGCAGCAGTGAAGGGTTGACGCTCCAAATAGAGCATGGAGATTTCCAGAATTACAACCACTCTCCAGCAGAGATCAATTTCCCTGGATGACATGGCTGCTTTGGAGGGTGGACTCCATGTCATTATACCCTATGGTGGGCCCTCCCCTCCCCAGGCTGCACCCCAAATCTCCAGAAATTTTCCAATCTGGAGTTAGCAACTCTATATGGAAATGAAGCTGGAATTATGGTTTTCGGGTAAATTTTAGACAGTTTGATGGGAGTTAAATACCAATGGTGGAACATCTTTAGAAAATTTTCCTTAAGAGTTACCGATTGAATCATTTTGTAACTTGCTTTTCACATTTGAAACCACTGGTCAATATTTATTTCGACTCCTAAGTTTTGCGACCATTTAACCATTGTCTCTTTCACTGTCTCATCTTCTAATTTAATCTGTAGTGAAAACCCATACTTTTTAAAATCATTTTTTTCCTCAACTCCTAATAACAATTTTTCAAATAAAGTTTGTTGATTATAAAACCCAGATACTTTGTCTTTCTTGTACCTTGATGTAATTTGCATTAAGGGCCACCAGTCTAATATCAAATGTTGCTCTTTTAAGTCTCTTTCTTCTTTCAGATTGCCCTCTGCTGTCAAGATATCCTGATACCTGATTACTTTGTCTCCTTTAAATAATTGAGGTTGGGTAAATGCCTCTAATGGTGAAACCCAGCGTGGTATTTTGCTGTAGATCTTTTCTTTTAACTTATTCCAAGTTGTTAATAAAGACTTCCTAATTATATGTTTATTAAAATATTTATGACCCTGTATGTTGTACCATAAGAAAGCATGCCATCCTAACCTTAAGTCATGGCCTTCAATGACCAACGACCTCCTATTCTCCAGAGCAATCCATTCTCTCATCCATACCAGAGCACACGCTCTATCATGTAACTGCCAATCTGGCAAAGCTAGCCCCCCCCCCCCCCCCCCGTCTTTTGTATCCTGCATTATTTTCCATTTAATTCGGCGGTTTTTCCCTGACCAGATAAATTTTGACATGCTTTTATTCAAGTTCTGAAAGAAACATTTTTTTAGGATTTATAGGGATTGTCTGAAATAAGAAAATTAATTTTGGTAAAATCATCATTTTTACAGCAGCTATTCTCCCTAAAAATGATAGTTGCAATTTCCCCCAACTTAACATTTGCTTTTCCACATTTTTGAGGGTTGTAAGATAGTTATCATCAAATAGGGAACTGCATCAATTTGTTATATTTATTTTATTTTCAATCTGAATGCATACCTTACAGTGCATACCTTACAATGCATAACTTAGAGATTTCAAATTTCAATTACTTTTTCTCTTGCATGGGTTAATGCATGAAAATATGAAACTGATGTATAACTTTGAAAGCAGTAGAAAAAGTTATTTCTATATTGAGGTAGTTTTATATTAGTATTTGGATGGGAGACCATTAAGGAATATCAGGATTGCTACGAACAGTCAGGCAACAGTGAACCACCTCTAAATGTCGCCTTGTAAACCACAGGCATAGGGGGGGTCATCATAAATCAGCTACAATTTGATGGAACTGTCCACCACCCTGTTTTAAGTATGTAATGATGGTCTCAACAGCTCTGAATAGCTGCCTTGTGTGTGGTTATTCCCAATCCTGATGACTGAGGTATCAGATTCAAACAAAGCAATCCTAAACACTCAGAAGTCAATGGACTTAGGAGGGTGTAACTTTGCTTAGTATTGCAATGCCTAGCTATACACCCTGTTTATGTTCACTTCAATCTTTATGTGTACTATGTGCCATCAAGTCACTTCTAAACTATGGCCAGTTTGGTGTAGTGGTTAAGTGCATGGACTCTTATCTGGGAGAACCGGGTTTGATTCCCCACTCCTCCACATACACCTGCTGATGTCACCTTGGGTCAGTCACAAGTTGTCTCAAGACTGTTCTGCTCAAGAGCAGTTCCGGGAGAGCTTTCTCAGCCCCACCTACCTCACAGGGTGTTTGTTGTGGGGAGGGGGAAGGAAAAGAGATCTGTAAGCCACTCTGAGACTCCTTTGGTTAGCAAAGAGCAATCCAATCGTTTTTCCAAAATATTCTAAAATTGATGTGAAGTTAAATCTGTTTAAATCAGAATCCCTGATGTGCTTTTATGACTTCACAATGTCAGAGGTGAAACATCCGTTAACAATGGAAACAAAATGGGACTTGTAGCCTTACAACTGTCAACACTTACAGAGTATGCTTAAGGAAATATCCGTTTTGTCAAAAGTTCAATAGCTGAGACATAAGTTTTTGTCACTGTGATGAACTTAAGAACAGAATTTAAGAAACTTCCCCTACTCCTGGCTGAAAATTATATGTTAAGTCAACTTTATTTGTAAATTGAGGATACGTTAGTTTGGAATGACAATTAAAAAATGCTCCCGAAGAAAGATGAAAAATGATTCCTTGCATTTTGACAGACGCTTGTGCTGTGATTTATTTGGGAAGGGAACATCTTCAAGGTACACTGCCTCCGTATCTGATCAGAGGAATCATCAACGCTCCTCGTCTGCCTTAGTGATTTAATCAAGCGTGAGTTTATGAAACCCCTGGGGCAGTTAAGAAATGTTAGTGGGCGGTGTGAGGATTAAAGGAACATATCAGCCCTAAAACAATTGGACAGTGTCTCACCCTAGTACCTCTTTCCAACATGACCCTGCATTGGCAGCCACAGCTGTGGAAACCCGTTATGTTGCCTCAGTGATGAGCACCTACCTTGGGTAATTTTTCACTTTTGAAGACGGACAGCAACGACAGGCAGAGTTGTCTTGTTGTGGCATCTCTGCCGCTTGTTGTCATGCTTTACACGCCTTGCCACATTTTTGCTGCATCCTCATTGACAGGTGCATGTCTTAATAAGTTCTACCGAGGGCAAGAATTAGCTGGCAAGCGCCTGAAGCCGTGGAAGCATCTGCTGAAGGAGAAGCGGGCGCGTGAGGCCATTGGAAAAAGGTCTTGCATTCTGTATCCTGTCAAGTGCAATTAGAGTTGCCAGTTGTCATCGCTGCCAACCATTTGCTAAATAGGTTCCTCAGATCTTATCTGGCAAGATTCAAAACCCATCGGTAAACCCTTTTTGCAAGCTTATTGCAAAGTATGTGAATAGTTAGACTATAGTTTAACAGAAAGGAAGAAGGCATTTTCATCCACCAATCTTGGTACCCAGCTCTGCAAAACACCCTACAGACTAGAAATTGCAGAAAGTCTCAGAACAACCAGCAAATTCCACAGAACAATCAGCACAGTCAACAACCATCTTCTTTATCTTCAAACCCCTTCCAACCCTCCCAGCAATTAACACAGAGCAATGGTCACATTCAACAGCCAGTTTCCTTATCACTACCCTTCCAGGAAGCCCCACCAAACAATGGGCACATCCACAAATTAATTGCCCTTTCATCACACCCCCTCCAGCCTAGAAATAGCAGCTCTCCAGCAGCCCTGGCCCCACTCAATGCACAGCAGCCAAGAAGGTCTGAGCGCCTGCTCCGGCTGCAACGCCACTGAGGATGTTCTCCGCAGCTGAGAACGAAACGTCTGGAAGGAAAACTTTCTCCAGTAGAACACGGCACTTGATCCCGAAACCCTAATAATAGTTAGACTAATCACCTCTACCCTAACGAGTTAATTGGTGGATACGTAGTGAGGAGGGGGAAATCACATTAACTACTTAAAGCTTCTAGGGATTTGCCTTACCCTACTGTATATTCACTTTAAACAATATTTAAACAATTCTAAATGTGGGTGGAACATATATAGAAAAAAAATCATGATTAATTTGGCCCTTTCAGGGAAAAGGATTGGTAAGCAAAGGTTTAGATCCAAGCTGTGAAGAAGCAAGAAGAGTCCTCTGACCATCAAAAAGGCCCTGCTGGGCCAGGGATCTTGGGCTCTTCATAGACAAAAGCCATGTGTTGGGAAGCATAGTAAGGAGGGGGTTTGGGTGAGGCTGAACAAATAACTGCCTGGGCACATGATCTGCATCATTTTGATAACTCATCTCAGCAGATAAGAATAAGGATGTTGAGGATGTGATGATTTGATGCAAGAATACATCTGTATCTACGTATCACCATCACCCCCAACATGGCAACCACAGCAAGGGGCTTTCAAGTCAAGTGAGAAGCCAGGGCTGGATCTGGGGGAAGGCAGAGGGGGTGCTTTGCCCAGGGTGCTGACGGGTGGCGGCGTGCCAAATTGGGTATGGAATCCATTGTATTCTATGGGACCATAAGATAGAATGGCCCATAAAGGGTGTCATTTTGCCCTGCCCCGCAAAAAAACAGGTAGATCTGGTCCTTTGAGAAGCAGACATATTTCGCCATTGCCTTCCTCTGCAGAGTCTTCCTAGGTGGTCCCCAATCCAAGTACTGACTCTGCTTAGCATCTGAGATGTCATGAGACTGGACTATAGCATGCCACCTTCCCTCCCTTACGCAGGAACTGTGGCCATTTATTCGATATTTATGATTGGCCCCAAAGGTGTCCTTGCTTGCATACTGGCACTACCATGGGTGGAAGAGGGGAGGGCAGTTTTCACTGATTTCTTCCACTGATACCCAGAAGCAGAATTTTTGCAAGGTTCAGTAGGTACATTAGGAAAGGAGATGCTGGGATCTGCCAGCTGCATTCTTCTGGTGTGTTATATCTAAGCTCTAGATGGTACCATACTGGGACTGTAAGTATAAAATATTACATTGCATAGTGTTATAGCATAGGAATGAAGACAGGCATACCATACAAGATGAATAGCTATGGGACAGAGAGATTTACCTTTCTGGAAAATGGACCACATTACTGGTATCCTGCTTGATTACAAAAGGAAAATCTAAAGGAAAGGCTTAAAGGAAATCTGCTACACGCCTCAGAATATGCTTCTAAGAGCCGCTTTGTGTTGTGTGTTCAGATTTTCAGAGTTTCCTCAGAAAGTCGCACATGAAGCCTCACTAAAGTACTTCTACCATCCTGGATAAGCTACATCTAGGACAAGTGCATCCCTCTCCTTCTATCCAAAACACTTCCTGCTACTCTAGGCATAACAGTCAGAATATTGCTCTTACTTGTTGTTCAAGGAGCTGTTATTTGAGAAGTATTTGCACTTTGGGGTGGGGGGGAGAGTATGGTGTAGTGGTGAAGTGTGTGGACTCTTATCTGGGAGAACCAGGTTTGATTCCCCACTCCTCCACTTGGATCTGCTGGCATGGCCTTGGGTCAGCCATAGCTCTGGCAGAGGTTGTCCTTGAAAGGGCAGCTGCTGTGAGAACCCTCTCCAGCCCCACCCACCTCACAGGGTGTCTGTTGTGGGGGGAGGAAGGTAAAGGAGATTGTGAGCTGCTCTGAGACTCTTCGGAGTGGAGGGCGGGATATAAATCCTATGTCTTCTTCTTCTTCTTCCTCCTCTTCTCCAGATGTGCCTTTACACAAAGAGCATGCTTGATAAACACACACATTAAAAGCCCTGGTTAGGTTAACACTTTCTGGCAGATGATGTGAAGATCTTACAAAGTTTAGAAGTAAGAAAAATCCTATTGCTATATATTACAAGGATTTCAATGGCAGTGTTGACCTGCTTGAAGTCTGTGTGGCATTTTATTCATGAATGAGGGCGTGCAGCATGATATTCTGGCAAGAACCTGTTTCATCCAATTATATTCCGTCTTGGCTCTGTTTGGACTTGACCTTTCTAGCAAAAATGGTACATTTTAATATCCTGTGTTCAGTGTTTGCTGGAGAAGCTGAGTGAAAAGCTCATGCAGGGTAGAAGTTTAAATGTATATTTGCTCAAAAGTTGTATCTCTCGGCTTGGCTTCGCGAACGAAGATTTAAGAAGGGTGCAATAGTCCACGTTTGCTGCAGGCTCGCTGGTGGCTGACAAGACCAATGTGGGACAGGCAGGTCCGGCCACAGCGGCTGCAGGGAAAAGTCTGATTTAGGGTTGGTCCTGTAGCAGTGCGATTCTTCCTCAATCTCCTTTTGTCCTCAAGACCAGCTATGCGTGTGTTCTCAAAGGAAGAGACAGCCTGGTGGATGGTGTGCCTCCATGCTTTGCGATCTGAGGCTAGGTCAGACCACTGGTGATGGTTGATGTGACAGGTGCTAAGGGATTTCTTCAAGGAGTCCTTGTACCTCTTCTTTGGTGCCCCTCTATTTCGATGGCCGGTGGAGAGTTCGCCATACAGGGCAATCAAAAGTTGTATACCATAGCAATAATAAATCAAATAGAAATGCAAAATCATTGAGGCAAATTTATAATGACAATGCTCAAAATATAAAATGTAGAAGACAAAGAGAGAAGAATGAGCAAGTCAGAAAAAAATAAATCTAAATATTGCATTAATAAAAGAGATGGAAATATCAGATACAATAAAAACATCACAGAAAGTAGAGAAAGCCGAAGGTTTTTCTTCTTAAAAGTATTTTGTAGATGAATGAAGGGGGTTTTGGCTCCAAAACAGAACTGTTTGGCTTAGGTACAAAGCATCCAGCACTTGTTAAATGACGAATAGACACTGTGGTTAATTGCATACACTGCCACCCAGTATCACCCTCCTAATTACGATTTAGGACAACCAGGTCTTAATGAGCAGTTTGAACTTTTTTGTCTCCTTGGAACAGGGAAATAAGGTATTTCCCAGAAGCTTGGTAGTGCCTAAAACAATGTTTACAAAATAATAGTGAAGACAGAGCTTGAGAGAGGGCTCTTTCTTTTAAGCAGATAGGAAAATGTTTGTAGTATCCCCCACTTAGATATCTAAAAAAACCAAAAATCCATAGTTTCCCCCCACTTTACAGTTGTAGAGTGAAATACTTATGAACATATGAAGCTGCCTTATACTGAATCAGACCTTTGGTCCATCAAAGTCAGTATTGTCTTCTCAGACTGGCAGCGGCTCTCCAGGGTCTCAAGCTGAGGTTTTTCACACCTCTTTGCCTGGACCCCTTTTTTGGAGATGCCGGGGATTGAACCTGGGACCTTCTGCTTCCCAAGCAGATGCTCTGCCACTGAGCCACTGTCCCTCCCCTGTATTAAGTGTATTGAAAACAGTAATTTTACTTAAATACTTAAGTGTATTGAAACAGTAATTAAGTGTATTGAAAACAGTAATTTTACTTAAATACTTAAGTGTATTGAAACAGTAATTTAAAATAATAAGCATTGTAGTTGGAGGACAAAAGGACAGCATTGTGGACCCTAGCTGCTAATTAGAATTTATCCCTAGAATAGGAGATTAGGGTTGGCAGGTCCCCTGCTACAGTTGAAGACCTCCCAGCAACCTGTTGTTTTACTGCTGTAACTGCAGTGTCAATGGAAAGGGGAGGAGTTGGGGCATGTGCTGGCATCATGCTGATGTCACTTCTGGTTTTTAATGGGGGTTTTTTTTTGTCATGGATGTTCTAGGATTTGCAAAAACTCTGGTTTTACCATAAAGTTTTTGTGAATCCTAGAACATCTCAAGAACCAAAAGTTAAAACATCAACATACCCAGTGTGACATCAACATAGCAGTGTGCTGCTGGTGTGCATGTCATCACCTCAAAATTGCTTTCAGGGATTGGTTGCTGTGGCCTGACAACCCTAGTAATACTGTTCTGTGAAAAAGGGCTGCACAAGGAAAACTGAAATTCTCTTACCTCCATTAGCAATCTTTTCCCCTGTAGTGCTCCATCTACTACAAAACAGACAAAAATGTCAACTAACAAGAGTTTAAGCTCACTGGTGTCAATGTTAATGCTCAAACCAACCAACCAAGCCATCCACAAAGGAACTGTTGTACCCCAAAGAAATTTCAGAGTCCATCTGGATCCATTGGTCTGATCCTGGTGACTCATCTAATTGTTCCACTGCTCTTCCTATAACATGTATGGAATCCCAATCTGGATTGGATCTTATGAAGGTGCTATTGAACGTGTCCAATCCAAATTCTTGCGTAAAATTCTGGGCATGCCAAAATGTGTCCTATTTGCGGTCATCTGATTAGAAACTGGCATGTCTTTAATGGTTACTAGTGCATGGCTCATGACCTTCAAATTCTGGCTACGCTCGCACTACAACTCTGAACCGGGGAGCTATATCTCTCAAATGCTCTCTGAATTTAATTTGTCAAATTGGTCAGCATAAATTGAGAGAAAAATAAAAGCAATGGGTTTATCCCAAGAACTATTGCCCATGCTGTCCTTCACCACCGCAGTCCAACAAATTAAAAACAGGTTGCTAGATATAGAGTGCCAAGACCTATACAGTCTGGCTAAGAAAACTTGTTCCCCACTGAGTTTTGAGATCTCTCTTAGTACAGGGAAAATGGCCTCATATCTATCCGTCTTGCAGGTGCCACAGCAGCGTAGAGCTTTTTCCCTTGCCAGATGCAGCGCCATGCCCTCTGCCATTCTTTATGGCAGATTTAACAAGACAGCCTACTCAGATACTGTCTCTGTAAGCGAAAATGTGTGGAGTCAGTTACTCATATTCTTCTGTGTTGTAATTTGTATACAGATCTTCGTCATAAGTATTTACATCCTCTTTTGGTTAGCATGGCTGATTGTTCTGATGCACTTAAGGTCTATAATCTTTTGAACGATACTTCATCTAGTGTCACTGAGAAAGTGGCTGCTTCTTTATTCTGTTTTAAAAGCACGCCAGAGGATCTCATAGAAATAGTTTGTGTTTATGCTTTTCCTGATGTATATGTATGCAATCGTTCCATTTTATCTTTTTTTTTTAACCAATTTGCTCTGATATATATATCTATATATTTTATGCCAATAAAGGCTAACTTGACTTGACTTGATTATAACATGATGAGGATATGAAGTTTTGTTATTGTCATGGTTGGATCCAATTGAGTGTAAAGTTTGTTTCATGTGTTAGGACAATTATCTGGGATAAACCATTGGTTAGACCAAGTGACTATTAGTCAGGCCTGAAGTCTATATCTCATTCTGTATATCAAAATCCCCTACTGAATATATGGCTGTGATCAACACCAATTCTGAGACAAACTCAGTCAACAAGTTAGTTGGGGGTGGCTCAGTAGACATGATTGGCCAAATTAAACACGTCACCTTTTCAAGTCTTTTTGTTCTTCTGTGTCTTCGTTCTCCCCAAAACCAGTGTGAGAGACAGACTGCTGAAAACTGAGAGAGAGGGAAGAAGAAGATATTGGGTTTCTATCCCGCCCTCCACTCCGAAGAGTCTCCGAGCAGCTCACAATCTCCTTTCCCTTCCTCCCCCACAACAGACACCCCGTGAGGTAGATGAAGATATTGGATTTATATCCCGCCCTCCACTCCGAAGAGTCTCAGAGCAGCTCACAATCTCACCCGCCTGAACAGAGAAGCTATTGAGATTTACAAACACCAGCACATCTTTAACAGAAAGGAAGAAGGCATTTCCATCCACCATTCTTGGTATCCAGCTCTGCAAAACACCCTACAGACTACAAATTGCAGAAGGTCACAGAACAGCCAGCACATTCCAGAGAACAATCAGCACAATCAACAACCATCTTCCTTATCTTCACACCCCTTCCAACCCTCCCAGCAATCAACACAGAACAATGGTCACATTCCACAGCCAGTTTCCTTATCACCACCCTTCCAGGAAGCCCCACCAAACAATGGGTACATTCACAAACCAATTGCCCTCTCACAACACCCCCTCCAGCCTAGAAATAGCAGCTCTCCAGCAGCCCTGGCCTCACTCAATGCACAGCAGCCAAGAAGGTCAGAACGCCTGCTCCGGTTGCAACGCCACTGAGCATGTTCTCCGCAGCTGAGAACGAAACGTCTGGAAGAAAAACTTTCTCCAGTAGAACACGGCACTTGAGCCCGAAAGATTCTACAAACCCTAAAGATCCACTAATGTTCTGCCAAGATGGCAACTGGAAAATACAGATTTAAGAATCTCCTTGTCATGCTTCAGTTCCCCTGTCGGCATGCCCCCTCCAGTAGCTGTTGCTTCACCTTCCTGTGGGACCCCCCCCCTCTGAAGGCAACCAGAGGTCTCAGAATGGGAGAGGCCGAGTTTCAGTCACTCTAGTGGCCTTCTCCCCAACTGGGTCCTTGCTTCGCTCTGAGCTTCAGCAGCTTCCAGCCATCAGAACTCCTCCTTGACCCCTGATCAGGCTGCCCTTTATACCTTTCCTAGCCCTTCCTCCATTGACCTCTGTGCTCAGCCCCTCTCTCCTTTATATACAAAGATGCCGCAGCCCGATTCCTGGACACAGTTGTGTTCTCTGGGTCCGTTCTGGGCTGGCGAGGCATTTCCTTCAACTATGCAGCAAGCCTGCAGGACCTGCCTAGTCCAGGAGATGCCACGCACCTTGTGTTGGGGCCACAGCACCTGTGTTGGGTGCAGCCAAACTCTCCCAGCCCTGTGGCCATCCAGGGACAGGGCACTACTCTGCCCAAGCCAGGGGCCTGGCCTGATGGTCCCTTGGGTGGGCTCTGGCTCTGATTCTTCAGTGGGGGTCTTGCACGGAAATCCGGAAGTACTGCGCAGCGACGCAGCAGAGGCGACCAGAGGAAGTCCCCTGGTCACTCGGTGTAGCGTGCGAAAGTACTCCGCCAATTAAGATCTGTGGCGGGAAGTTTGACTGGCCAGGATTGGACTGGGCCAGTTGGAGGGCTGTTCCGGGCATTTTATATAAAGCGGGACCTGGCCCGCGTTTAGCCCTCTTGTGATGTACCAGCTAATAAAGCATGCCTTCAGCACGTCTCGTCATCAAGTACATTACAGGGGGCCTACCTCTTCTTCGGCCAGCTGGACATTGCTGCAGTCCTCCAGCACACCCGCCCACTTGTCTCTCTCTTTGGTGAATGCTTGGGGTGCAGGGCTGCTCATTTCAGGGCTGCTCAGCTCACAAACTTAGGGGGTGGGAGGTCATGATGTGAGTCCCGGCCAGGAGTGGCCAGGACACTCCTATTTCAAAAAACACACCTAATGGGAAATGGCCAATAAGGAATGGGAAGATGGGACTCAGTGTGGGTGGAGTGGCCTTCAAGCGGTTGGGAAAGGGTAGGGTGAATCCAACAGAATTTGTATGCTTTTGAATTCCCTTTGGCTTGGAAGAGAAGCAAGGGTAAAAATTGCCTCCAGCACACCCGCCCACTTGTTTCTCTCTTTGGTGGATGCTTGGGGCGCAGGGCTGCTCATTTCAGGGCTGCTCAGCTCACAAACTTAGGGGTTGGGAGGTTGGGAGGTCATGATGTGAGTCCTGGCCAGGAGTGGCCAGGACACTCCTATTTCAAAAAACACACCCAGTGTGAAAATGGCCAATAAGGAATGGGAAGATGGGACTCAGTGTGGGTGGAGTGGCCTTCAAGGGGTTGGAAAAGGGTAGGGTGAATCCAACAGAGTCTGTATGCTTTTGAATTCCCTTTGTCTTGAAAGAGAAGCAAGGGTAAACATTGCTGGAAAACCACTCTAAAAAATGGAGAAACAGTGACTGGTCTCAAAAAACACGGAGAAACAGTAACTGGAAAGAGAACTGAGATCTGAAGAGATGAAAATCAATGCAGAACAAAAAGAAAAAGAAAACCTGACGGACACGCAAGGTGAAAGCTGGGGGAAATTTGGAACAAAAAGAAAAGGCAACAGAGATGCTCAGTGAAAGTGAGGGAAACCACCAGCACATAAAAGGCCCTTATCTCCCAAAGGGAAATCTATATTTTTCCAACACCCATTTCCACTCAAACCTACTTCTTCATACCTAGCCATTGGAAAATCATTAAGGAAAAGAGCAAAGAAAGCTTGTAATGCATGATAGGTTGAAATGTGAAGACCTAGAAAAAACCTGGGACAGGCAGAGTATTCTCCCCTCCCCCCCCACACATACACATCTCAGGCCTGGGCATGAAAAGGTCAGCAACAACTAGCATGACTACAGCATAACTATTCCCCGCATTTGGTGGGCAGTTTGCTGGTCAAGAAAGGGGGATCCTGTATCTGGATACACAGTTTCTCATGCCTCTTGCGCAAGAAAGAGGCAGTTTGTCACATGGCCACAGGGCTCCGCTCTTTATTGAACAAGGACCTCTGGGACTGAATCTCATCACCCAGAAGGGATCCCTGTCTCAGACACACAAACTTTATAAACCAATATAGTGTAGTACTGATAGCAGCAGTGTCAAACTCATTTGTTAGGCGGGTTGGATTTGACATAAGTGAGACCTGGTTGGGCCGGGCCATGACGGGTTGGGCTGGGCCATATGTGTACCTATTTAAGATTAGGTAGCAGAGATAAAGGATACAAACACAATTAAAACGTGCTTAAAACGTTAGCACTCGGTCTTAAATGTGTTTTTTTTGTATTTCTCCCATGGGATCCAGGGAACTGGACAAAGGAAGCTCTGGCTCTTTCCTGTCTTCCCCAGGGGACCAGGAGGGGGAGGAGCCTCAGTCAATAGAAGGAAGGAAGGCTTGGCTCAGTAGCTCTCCTGTGCAACTGAGAGAGCCTGGAAAAACAAGCTCTGCCTCCCCCCCTTCCTCCTCAAGGGAGGAGCCTCAGGCAGTTGAGGAAATAGAGGCTTTCCTCAGCAGCTCCTGTGCTATTGAGCAAGCCTTGCAAAGCAAACTGTTATGCAGAAAGAAACAAGATATAGGGAGGAGGAAGCAGATGACAGCCAGTTGCTCAGGGGCCTGATAGGCGCCCTCTGGAGAGCCAGTTTGGTGTAGTGGTTAAGTGTGCAGACTCTTATCTGGGAGAACTGGGTTTGATTCCCCCACTCCTCCACTTGCACCTGCTGGCACGGCCTTGGGTCAGCCATAGCTCTGGCAGAGCTTGTCCTTGAAAGGGCAGCTGCTGTGAGAGCCCTCTCCAGCCCCACCCACCTCACAGCGTGTCTGTTGTGGGGGAGGAAGGTAAAGGAGATTGTGAACCGCTCTGAGACTCTTCGGAGTGGAGGGCGGGATATAAATCCAATATCTTCATCTACCTCACAGGGTGTCTGTTGTGGGGGAGAAAGGTAAAGGAGATTGTGAGCTGCTCTGAGACTCTTCGGAGTGGAGGGCGGGATATAAATCCAATATCTTCATCTACCTCACAGGGTGTCTGTTGTGGGGGAGAAAGGTAAAGGAGATTGTGAGCTGCTCTGAGACTCTTCGGAGTGGAGGGCGGGATATAAATCCAATATCTTCATCTACCTCACAGGGTGTCTGTTGTGGGGGAGAAAGGTAAAGGAGATTGTTCTTCTTCTTCATCTTCTTCTCTGGGGGCCTGATTTGGCCCCCGGACCACATGTCTGACACCCCTGAGTTATAGCATGGAGGTTACATATTTATGACTTATTGTAAGACTTTGCAAGTACCAGTTCCAAATAAAGGGCTGACAGTGTTTGGGCTGCAGAAATGTTATGGATTATTAATCAACGTATTAGTTAACAGGAATTCGTTAAAAAAAAGTTCTGGAGGCCATGGCTGGATGGTTGCAGCAGAGGTGGTTGAAACTTAATCCAACAAAGACGGAGGTCCTGTTTACCTGAGCTGGGGGGAGGGAGGGATTGAGTCAGGAACGAGGCAACCCACCTTGGATGGTGCACTGCTTGTGCCAGCCCAGAAGATGAGGAGCCTGGGGGTGGCCCTGGATGCCTTGCTTACTATGGAGGCCCAAGTAACCACAGTCACCAGGTCTGCCTCTGGCAGATCAGGAAGCTGGCGCCCTATCTCTCCCCCCAGCACTTGGCCACAGTGACCCATGCATTGGTTACTTTCAGACTTGATTACTGTCACTCCCTGTATGCAGGCTTGCCCTTGCAGCTAATCTGGAAACTCATGCAAAATGTGGAAGTGTGCCTGCTGACTGTGTGGGCACACATCCAGCCAATGCTATGCTAATTGCATTGGCTACCCATTGAGTACTGGATCTACTTTGAGGTATTGGTTTCGATCGTTACAGCCTTGCACAGCCAGGCACCAACATACCTGAGGGACCGCTTCTCCCCATACGCGCCCCAGAGAGCCTTGCACTTGATTGATCAACATCTACTGGTTGTCCCCAGCCCGAAGGACATCCATCTAGCCTCAAACAAGGCCAGGGCCTTCTCGACCCTGGCCCCAGCCTGGTGAAACGAGCTCTCACTTGAGATCAGAGCCCTGCAGAACCTATTACCATTCTGCAGGACCTGTAAGACAGAACTGTTCTGCTGAGCCTTTGGTTGAGGTGGAGGGCATCCAACGAAGCCAGCCTCCCTTGCTGAAGCCTTCCATCATTATTTGGCCCAGATTAAGAAGACCTTGGAGTCCTGCTCTTCCAGTTGAAACTGTATATTGATGCTATAAATTGTTACCTGCTTTTAAATTACATTACTAAACTGCTCTAAATATTCCACTAATGTATTTACCTATTTTTGCAATAAGCCTATGACTTAGAAATTATGATGTGATTCTGAGCTTGCTTGCGAGGAAGGCAGAATACACATCTCAACAAACAATCGTGAGTTGTACAGGTTCAGTTATGTAAACTAGCATTCTTACTCTTTCTTGCTCTGAATGTTGATGCCATCTGGCTCTTTAGCTGTAAAATTAAATTATAAAAGGCTAACCCCTGGGTTAGAAAGTTGAACTGGGACTTGGGAGATCAACATTCAAATTCTGCTCTGCTATGAAGCTTGCTGGGTATCCCCGAACTAGTCCCTCTCTCTTGGTGTAGCCTATCTCATAGGATTTGTTCTGAGGATAACATGGGAAAAAGGAATAGATTCAGTTGGTTAACCAGGTTGGCCTGAAGCAGCGGAACATTTGAGTCCAGTGGCACCTTGAAGACTGGAGAGCCAGTTTGGTGTAGTGGTTTAGTGTGCGGACTCTTATCTGGGAGAACCGGGTTTGATTCCCCACTCCTCCACTTGCACCTGCTAGCATGGCCTTGGGTCAGCCATAGCTCTGGCAGAGGTTGTCCTTGAAAGGGTAGCTGCTGTGAGAGCCCTCTCCAGCCCCACCCACCTCACAGGGTGTCTGTTGTGGGGGAGGAAGGTAAAGGAGATTGTGAGCCGCTCTGAGACTCTTCGGAGTGGAGGGCGGGATATAAATCCAATATCTTCATCTACCTCACAGGGTGTCTGTTGTGCGGGAGGGAGGTAAAGGAGATTGTGAGCCGCTCTGAGACTCTTCGGAGTGGAGGGCGGGATATAAATCCAATATCTTCATCTACCTCACAGGGTGTCTGTTGTGGGGGAGGAAGGGAAAGGAGATTGTGAGCCGCTCTGAGACTCTTCGGAGTGGAGGGCGGGATATAAATCCAATATCTTCATCTACCTCACAGGGTGTCTGCTGTGGGGGAGGAAGGTAAAGGAGATTGTGAGCCGCTCTGAGACTCTTCGGAGTGGAGGGCAGGATATAAATCCAATATCTTCTTCTTCTTGATGATGTTTTATTCAAAGTACAAGCTTTTGTGTTCAAGCGCACTTTTTCAGAAACAAACATCTGAAGAAGTGCACTTGCGCACAAAAGCTTATACCTTGCCTAAAACTTTGATGATCTTAAAGGTGCCACTGGATTCAAACTTTGTTATGGAAAAAAGGGGAGAATGATATATATCATCTCCTTTGAGGAAGCCCAGGATAAAAAAATCTACTAAATGAATATAAAGAGTGAATTTAAAGTCTCTTGCAAACCTTTTCAGCACGAGTCTTACTGAAGAGGTAATTGAAATGCTTTCTGAGATGGGGTGGGGTGCCAAGATTGGTTGCACGAAGGAGATTAACATGAAGACCGGCAATCCTATAGAGGACAGTCTTAGCCCCTCTGTTTCCATTTGCCTCCTTCACAGGCACACAGTAACAAGCTAATGTAAAATTTGATTGACCACACAAGCACCTGGGCATTCAATGGCAAGTTGGAACGAACAGATTAAACTGCCTGAGGAGAACTCTGCCTGTGCAAAAGTCTTATTCATAGATACTAGCACTACAGCTAATTGGCAGCTAAATTTATCGAGCCATTTTGCTGTTCTGAATAGAACTTTAAGAACCGAAATTACCCAGCAGGTATCTGCCTTGCTGCATTTTTAATTAACATTCTGGCCTGCAGTAAGTTAGTCTTGAGTGGAACAGAGAAAAGAAAGGTTGCTGCCACTTTCCTGCGGGGTCTGAAAGCATCCAGCCATTTTAGGTGAGCATTGGCTGCAGCGTATATTGTGTCGCTGTGAGAAAGATAGCGGAAAACAGGAGGAAGGACTCGTAGCCAAGAACCAGTGCTAAAGGACAAAAATACTGCTTCTCATTTTGTGGTTCAGAAGTTTTGTATCCTGAGTATATAAATTATCATAACTTAGAACATTCGGATTCATTCTAAGCACGTAAACTGAATATGTTCAATGGCTGGGACTGGGGCTGATGGGAGTTATAGGCAAAAAACATCTGGAGAGCTACCATTGACCACCCCTGATATAGTGGGTTCTATGCATGGCAGAGTCTTGGAGTCAGTGATACAAGCTCTTTAATAGGAATCACATAGGTAAAGGTCACAGTACAAGACTGGCTTTGGGGCCCACGGGCCAAACTTATATACATCTCTGGGTCCCCGCGCAAGCACGTTATTGGGTCATTCAAACGGGTGGCGGCTTGTGATTGGTCCTGGGCTGCGAGGGTTTGAATCCTACAGCCCTTTGTTCCCAAGTCCCCAAGCTCAGTCCGTATGGCTCCAATGAGCCAGGCAGAAACACCAAAGTCTTCCCTTGAGTCCACATACATAACAGTCTATGAGAAGGCAGTGAAGTCCGCTAAAAGAGATTTTTTTTGTGGCCTCCATTGCATCTGCGAAATCACACCCAGCTCAATTGTTTAGAACAATTTGATCATTGACTATGGTGCCGACAGGCAATCAAAAGTTTAGGGAATTGGATATCAACTGTGAGACTTTTGCGACCTACTTCACAGATAAGGTCTTGACTCTCCACCATAATCTCCCAGCCACAATTGATACAGTAAGGGAACTAGAAGCCTGTTGTCCGTCTTCAGGTCCCATGTTGGACCACTTCAGCTGTCTCTCTCAGGAGGATGTGGACAGGATCTTGGTTGCAGTGAAGCCCACCACTTGTCTTCTGGACCCGTGTCCATCCTGGCTCGTCAAGGCAAGTGGGGGTGACATTCAGGGGCCCTTGGCAGATATTGATAATTTATCCCTAGCATCAGGGGTATTCCCAGTCAAGCTTAAAGAGGCAGTGGTTTGTCTGCTTTTGAAGAAGTCATCTCTAGACCCTTTCATTCTAACCAATCGCCCAGTTTCAAATTTACCATTTTTGGGCAAGATAATTGAGAAAGCAGTGGCAAAGCAGTTTCAAGCTTTCCTGGAAGATACATCTGTCCTTGACCCCTTCCAGTCCGGCTTCCATCCTGGTCATGGGGCAGAGACTGCTCTGGTCACTCTCACAGATGATCTCAGAAGGAATCTGGATCAAGGCAGGTCAGCACTGCTGTTGCTTCTAGACCTATCAGCAGAGTTTGACATGGTCGATTATGATCTAATGACCTACCACCTTGCCGACATTGGAGTTCAGGAAGTTGCCTTACAGTGCTTTTCCTCCTTTCTCTGTGGTTGGGGACAAAGGGTGGCACTTGTCAAGCAGACAACCAGATCAAGAATAGACGCCCGCAGCCTCAACTAAAAGCCTGGCAGAACAGTTCCGTTTTACAGGCCCTACAGCAGTCTAATAAGCCAGGTAGGGTCTGGATCTCCATAGGGAGCTGATTCCACCAGGTCAGGGCCAGGACTGAAAAAGCCCTGGCCCTAATTGAGGCAAGGCCAGGGATGGCCAATAGATGTTGGGAGGCCGAATGTAACGATCTCCTGGGCATATATGAAAGGAGACGGTCCCACAGGTATGTTGGTCCCAGGCCACGTATATAAAGGGTCGAGTTGCCCACCTTCCCAGTCTTCGCAAAAGCCGTCATGTCTGTAACCCATTGTCAAGGGTCAATAAACAACCATTTATAAAGTGGACCGTTTGTGCTCTTTGAACTACGGGGGGGGGCATCTTGACACTTTGATTCTGGTCCTGCATATGCGACCCAATAGTTGTTGGGTACATTGTGTAGTTTGGCTTTAATTCATATCTCTTGAGCAGAGGTGGGAACCAGCCCCATGGCCAGCAATGTTTTCAGGGGTGTGTGTGCTGGGGACGCTAATTAAAATTAAATTAGCTTTAAATTCAATTAAAGCAGCCGGGAGGGGAGGGAGTTGGGGGAGCGATAGAAGTAGTAGTTCTTTAACCTGGCCAAGAAGAAGCGTGGAAGGCAGGCATGTCATTGTGGAACTCCACCTCCAGGATGTCGGATTGCTCCGGTTGAGGTCACTGGAGTTGGGGCAAAACCGTGGGTGTGGGTGGGTGGGTGTTTGGAGTAGCCGCTGCTTGCCATTGTCTGTGGGTGACCCTATGTTAGGGAAGTGAGAAAAGTTCCCCAAAGAAGTGCGGAAGAGAAGATGCATTCTTTCCCCTACCCTAGGAAGGAGCTTTTGAAGAAAGGTACAAAGACAAGCTTTTTGTAGTTTCTCTGGCTGGAAGGCATCACCTGGAGTGGAGAAGGAGGAAGATCCCGGGTTGGGGGGGGGGGGGAGGCTGGGCAGGAAATTTGCCACTGGGCAGGATGAGAAGGGGAGAAGGGACTTAAAGGGGAAGATGGGGGTGGGGCGTTGAAGATTTGATAGGGGGCGCAGCTTACTGTGCACCCCCCCTCCGTTGGCTACAGACCTGGTAGGAACATAGGTTGTGACATATTTACTTTAGCACTTCATCTTTCCCCACAGAGAGGTTAAAATGCACATTCTCATACCTTCCCTAATGGTACTCCAAATGTTGCCCCTTGTTTCCTGCTCCTTGGGGTTGCTATGTTCTTCCCTACTGGGCTTACATACCTTTCAGGGTTGTTTATGACAGCTTGATTCTCAAACTTTCTCATGGTCTTTTTCATACTCAGCATCCCTGTCGAATTTGGACATCTTCATGTACCTATTCCAGATGAAAGCCTTTGGGGGTGTCGCTTGTATATGAGAAGTGACAGCTTATAGCACATGCTGTAAAAGTGAAACTAGATCTGGAAGCTAGATGATCTAGATGACAGCAGGTGGCTGGGTGCCAGAGGTATTGCATCAGCCAGCACAGTCAGCATGACACAGCAAGTTGCTGATTGGCTGGTCAATGTATAAATGTACAGTCACTATGGTGTGTGTGGGTTAATGGAGTTGGAGTTGCAGCAGAGCATACTGTCGGACAGAAGAGTGATTGGTGTGTAAATAAATGTATATAGTGGTTTTACAGCTACTGTGTACAACCTTCATTCTTGCGTCGCTAATAATCACCCTCTTGGACTCTAAGCGCATCGACAGGGGGCACTGGTACTCACTCCACTGTTCATAAAGAATTACATTCTCAGCTACCATCGATCAAAAAGAGCCACAGTTACTTCTATTCCTGGTGATGAAGGCAATATCTCCTGGAGGCTCTCAGCTTACCCATGCCTCTGGTAGTGGTTGTTTCAAGCAGTGCTGGCGCTAGAGTGCCCCAGGCAGGGCACGCCCCACCAATGACTACCCAGTCCTCTACCCCAGTCTTCCTCCCACCAGTGGGCAAAATGCCATATGTGGTTCCTGAGCCACTGAGCAAGTAATACTACTCTGCAGGTGTACCTTTCCCTCAGTCCCTGGTTCTAGAGGATTTTGTGGCACTGCATAGTCCACCTCCAAGTATCAGTGAGTACAGGACATGGGATGGGCTTCTTTTGCTAGCTTCCTTAGGTATTCTTTCACTCAGTTGCAAAATATCTATATAACTGCGAACTCTTTGCCTTTTCTCCAGTCTTTAACCTTCCAATGAAGTCCATAACTTGTGTTTCAAGACATGGGCAAGTCACTTGGATGCTTTTAACATCTAAGTACAAATATTATCCAATGAGCAGGCTTCCAGATCAGTGTGAGTACGTAGCCAAGGTCCCTCCACTGATCCTCTAGAAGGGCTATGCACCCCTTTTTATTTTATTTCTTAATTTGGCATCTTCCAGAGTTTGAAATAGTAGATAGGAATGTATTTTTCTAATCTGAGGGCACAAAGGACATACCATGGAACAAAACACACCCCTTTAAGGGCAGGATGTAAGGGAATTACCACCATGCTTGAAAAGACAAATGCGAATGAGCTCACTTCCCACACCCCTGTTCAAACATAAGAACGGTGTCCATTTTCAGCTTGTATGCCTTGAAGTTTGCCTTCAAGGCATACTATTTGAAATGCTTATTTACTGCTAACTAGCCCTACAATTCTTTGCTTTACTAACACCAGTGCCACAAGGGAATGTGAAAGGTGGACGGGAGGGGTAACTGAGGTGCCAAAGGTCTTTGAAGTGCAAAACATCTAGCTGGTTCTCAGGCGCCTGCCAGAGCCGGGCAAGGCCACAGCAGGGGAGGAGAGACAGTCTGTGCATGTGGGAGATAACAGATATGTGAACTGGTTACTTTATTATGAGAAGTGATTTAAAACCCCTATGCTTTGATGTGCGTCCATATATGCCTATGCTTGTACCCATTTCATTATTAGTACCAATGAACCTGCGTAGACAATAGCATTGCTGTAATCAATAAATGGAAACTTTGTTTTAAAAAAAACTAAGCCTACTCCTTCTTGAAACTTCAATGCACCTTCGCTGACATCCATGAGTTAGGAATGATGCATCAACTCATCAATCTCCAATTTTGATATATTTATTTCCTTCACTATGTTTTTCCCTGGAATTCAATCCAACCAAATGGTGACCATATAACCCTGTCACTCCATTTGGGCCATAAATTTAATCAAAGAAGACATCAATATCTCCAATTCCCTCCCTCTTTGAGAAATACCTTTCCCACACAATGATTATTTCACTGATGTACCAATGAGGTTTAAAACTTGTTGCTCCAATCCAATTTCTTTTGAGAAGTATCTTATTTCCCTGATTGTCTTCAGACTTTTGGGGTATAACATTAGCCCCAAGAACCACAGCCATTCTTTTACATCTCAGTACTGGGCTCTAACAACTAGATGCAAATCCCTGGGTGAAAACATACTGTGTGTGTGTGTGATTTGCATCAACCCTGCCCACTTCACTCTTTCATGCTGCTTTTATCTAATGGATTTCTCCTCTCACCAACAAATATCACTGAATCTCAATCATTGGAGTAGGCTTGTATGTTTGCCTTTCTCATTTCTCCTTTCCCCATGGATGTGAGGGTGATCTGGCTGTGACATCTTTCACCCCATTGATTGCCAGGGTTGATACGTCTGATTTGGCTGGCTAAGCGAGTATCCCCTACCTCCCTCACTGCTCCATGTGTGTCCCTCCCAAAGCTGAGCACTTGGTGGAAGAGAATGACCATTCCAGATAGAAGTAGTGTACCAGTCTTCAGTCAAGGGTATACAATACTTTTTTTAGATTAGTAACATTTGCTTAGGCTAGGATTTGGTAGAAGTTGGGATTTGTAGAACATTTATATGGAGTGTGTACATCCATGCGCATGTTTCAAACTCAGTGTTCAGTTTGTTAATTTCTTTGCTATTATTCTTTTTCTTTCATCCTTGTCTTTCAGAAGAACTTTCGCAAACTCATGTTTTGTTTTCCCATTGACATCAAGATGGATTCCATCCGCCCCTGGCTGTTTCAAGTTTCAAACTGGTGACAGGGTGACATTACCAAATGGAAATCTGGATGAAGGGATCTGAGGAGTACTTTGTGATGGGGAAAGAAGCTGGAGAAAATGCAGAGGAGGGTGACCGATAGGATTAAGAAATTGTAACCTCTTTCCTACAAGAAGATGCTGACAAGTCTGGGGCTTTTCAGTGTTTTAAAAAAGGTGATTAGGTGGGAGATATCATACAGGCTTATAACCTGTTCATGGAGTAGAGAAAGTGTATGGAGGGAGTTTCTCCCTGTCGTATAGAATTGAACTTGATGGGCAATAATAATAAGAAGAAGATATTGGATTTATATCCCGCCCTCCACTCCGAAGAGTCTCAGAGCGGCTCACAAACTCCTTTCCCTTCCTCCCCCACAACAGACACCGTGTGAGGTGGGTGGGGCTGGAGAGGGCTCTCCCAGCAGCTGCCCTTTCAAGGACAACCTCTGCCAGAGCTATGGCTGACCCAAGGCCATTCCAGCAGGTGCAAGTGGAGGAGTGGGGAATCAAACCCGGTTCTCCCAGATAAGAGTCCGCTCACTTAACCACTACACCAAACTGGCTCTCTCAATAGGTTCAGGATAGACAAAAGGAAATACTGTTTTACTCTACGAGTAATTAAATTGTGGAAGTCACTGACAGTGGACATAGGCATGGCCCTGAGCATAGAAAGCTTAAAAAAGAAAGTAGAATAATGGAGGATAGGTCCATTAATGTCTAAAAGACATTTCCGAAGGCAGGAAACCTCTGAAGGGAGGCAACATGATCCCTTAAAATAATTTTGATTCAGGAGGGGCCTTGTAGTCATCAGCACTTATTTCAGGATAGGATGGGCCCTGCCCTGCTATATCTGCCGAAGTCCTGTATCTGTATCTGTATGTGTAGATTGGTCTTGAAACAGAATGCTTAGAGTCCGAAGTTAGTCCTTGGGACTAATTGTGAAATGTTTCTGTGAATTATATTGTGGATGAACGTGGTTGGAGGTAGTCAACGTTTACTGGAAAAAGCTGACACTCTTTCCACCAATCATCGTCAACATCTTCCAAAACAGATTTCCTCATCCAACACTAGTGATGATTGGGGTGACTTTAGATCATAGATTATAGAGTTGGAAGGGACCTCCAGGGTCATCTAGTCCAACCCCCTGCACAATGCAGGAAACTCACAAACACCTCCCCCTAAATTCACAGGATCTTCATTGCTGTCAGATGGCCATTTAGCCTCTGTTTAAAAACCTCCAAGGAAGGAGAGTCCACCACCTCCGGAGGAAGCCTGTTCCACTGAGGAACTGCTCTAAACTCACAAATACCTCCCCCTAAATTCACAGAATCTTCATTGCTATCAGGTGGCCATTTAGCCTCTGTTTAAAAACCTCCAAGGAAAGAGAGTCCACCACCTCCGGAGGAAGCCTGTTCCACTGAGGAACCGCTCTAAACTCACAAATACCTCCCCCTAAATTCACAGGATCTTCATTGCTGTCAGGTGGCCATCTAGCCTCTGTTTAGAAACCTCCAAGGAAGGAGAACCCACCACCTCCTGAAGAAGCCTGTTCCACTGAGGAACAGCTCTAACGGTCAGGAAGTTCTTCCTAATGTTGAGCCGGAGACTCTTTTGATTTAATGGGATATGGATTAAATCAAACGGGATATGGGTTTCCATCTGCATCAACAGATGCACCCATCAAGTTCAACAGTGCTTTGGTGATCATCACAGTATGGATTCATATCTGAGCAGCTGCACTCCTCCATCTCTCAAGGGTAATCAAGGTGCATGTTGACAACCTCCAATTTCTAACATTTATAATAATATTAATAATATACCATGAAATATTAGCTTTTTTTTCTTCTATGTCATTTTTTTTCTGCAGTAGTCTCAATTACATACTGACTTGGGCTAGCTGTGAGTAACATATCTAATTCTACAGCACTGAGGCAATAGATGCCTTGTGCATTATTTGCTCTTTTAACACAAAAGGTGGGAAGGGAGGTTATTATTCAACAAGGCAATAATTTGGTTGTTGAAAGAACCTCTGCTAAGTATGAATTATAGATTAGTCTCCAGACATTCATTTTTGTTGTTGATATAAGCTGTGTTTTCAGCTCTTTTCTCTCTGGGTTCAGTAGTCAACATGAGTCTGATTCATGCTGTTAATAAATGGAAACAAGTTTTAAAAACAGGCATGTTTTCTCATTGTTCTCTGCCTTCCATATAACCAGGCTTTAGCTCTGATTTTTGCTGGCCACATCGACTAAGATCTGCCAAGATCCAGTGAGCTACAATTATATGTTATTCTTTCCCTTTGATTGGCCCATTTCCTGAGCCAACTACTTTTGAATCTTCAAACATCAAAAGATGCTAAGTGGAAAGTGGTCATTTTTATTATTGACTTCATTTATACCCTCCTTTCTCCCCAATGGAGAAAAGTGGCTTAGATTCTTCTCCTTTCCTCCATTTTCTCATCACAACAACCTTGTGACGTAGGTTAGGTTGAGAGCGTGCAACTGGCTTAAGTTTACCCAGCAAACTTCAGTGGCAGAGTGGGGATTCAAACTGGGGTCTCACAGATCTGGCACTATAACCACTACACCACAATGAAAAGCAGAACAGTGACTTCCAGTTTCGGCGACTTGCCTTTGAAAGCGGCTCGGAATGTTGCGTCCTGAGCCGCCTTCAAATTGGTGCATTGAGGGGTCGCCCCTAAAGGTAGACTTGACTCTGGGGCCCAGGGAGGGTCCCAGAAGGCAGGGGAATCGGAGCGGTGGATCGGGAATGCCAGCAGAGGCGGCTGCTTCCTGATCCCGCTCTTCCCAAGCCTCAGCGTCTCAATCGCCATTTTTAAATGGTCAAAAGTCAGCCACTGGCTTTACTTCTTCTTCTTTCTACACTCTGCATTCTGGATCTTCAATCAACTTAAAGACAAATGACATGGATTCTTCTACTACTGTAAGTTCTGACTATTATATTTCCTTTGGATCTGTGTCAGAGATGCAGGAATAAAGAAGCTGCAGACTTTAAGTGAGGCAAAAGTCTGAAAAAGGTCTGTGTGGGGGGGGGAACTCTCCCCCTTTCTCCTTCAAGGCTTGCAAAAGTTTCTGCCTACTTTGAATACTGAAATTACCTGCAGGAGACTACACTAATCTGTATTACCTATGAGGCTTGGTGCCTGAACTTAATTGATTTATTGTATTTGCTGGAAGGAAGAAGAAGCTTTGACTCTGGAGAAAGATTCCTATTGATAAGTGTGTATGGAGGTTAAGAGGCTTGGCTGGAAGATTTTTTTTGTAACAGAAGCTGAAGCTTTGAAGTGTTTAAACTGTGTCTACAAGTTGGTGCTTACCTGATAATATACTTTAGGTTTTTTGGTTGTAAGACGATTTTTTATTCTTATTTTTATCTGTGGATGTTAAGGATGTAATTATTTTCTTTTGGATATAGATCTTAGAGTTGTTTTCTATTTTTTTTTCTTTTTCTTCTGCCCTTGGTTTATTTGTGATTGGATTATTTTTACCTGCGGATTACCTTTCATCTGTGCATTTTTTTCTCTCATTACATTGGTTGGATTACTTTTGGGGTTCGTTTTTTTTCTCTTTTTGGTTCTGCTGGATTTTTTTTTCTTGCTTGCTTCTTGGGATTATTGTTTTTCAGTTTGGATTATTGTTTTGCAACCGATTTTTGGGATTATAAATAGGGTATTCAGCCCTGGATTACAAAACTATACTTGCCTACTGTGGTGTTTAAGAATATATTTTAAAGTTGAGGTGGAGAGTTGGCTTGCCTTTGAACTAATGTTGATGGACATTATTGGACAGTGAACTGTGGTCTGCTGTTTTGTCTATTGAATATCTACTGTGCTGAATGTTGTGTTTGTCAATAGTTTCAGTGCTGTTTTGACTAACACAAATTGTTGAGAGAAGCTAGAAGCCTGTTTTCTTTTTAGAACTATTTGGCAATAAGAGAACTCTTTGGAGAAGATTATTCTTTTGCTAAAAAAAAGAACATAGAACTTTAAAACAAACAGTTAAGAGACCTTTTTGAACTGCTGACTCTGTGTGCTTACATTAATAACAATGGATAGTAACGCAGAGGCCATTCCCAAGGAACCGCCCCCCCCAAAAGACATCAAAGAAAGGAAACCATCCTATTCACCTGGTGGCCAACTGGGCCCAGGGAAATTCACACCTATGCAAGGTGACATGAAAGAATGGCAAAGTACTTTAATGACTACTATAACACGGATGGCAAGTAAAATAGGCAAGATAGATGAACAGATGACAGAGATCAAACAAGAACTTAGGGAGAATAGTAGACAGACAGTGGAGACCAGCAAAGCCTTAAAAGCATTAGAGGGTCAGGTGACAGAGAATATTAAAAAAAGGGGAACATCTGAGAAAAGAACAGACCTTACAAGAGTCTAGACTCCTACAGTTGGAAGTAGACAAAGCGGCTTACATGTTGAGGTTTCAAAACATACCAGAAGAGAAAAATGAAGATTTACAGAAAATATTAAGTGAAGCCTTGGCTTCAAATTTTACAGGTGACTCCTCAGAGGATGGAGGATGAGTTTGACCAAGTTAGAAGGGTGCCATCGAGCTACACAAGATGAAACAAACTACCTAGTGAAGTCCATTTGAGGCTGGCAAGAAAAAAAGATTAAACATGACATCTTGAAACAAGTAAGAGACAGACCCAAGGTGATAGCTGGAAATACGGTGAAAATTTTAAGACAGGTCCCTTGGCCAGTGAGACAAAAAAGGAGAGAATATCAAGCACTAACAGAGTTTATGAGAGAAAGAGAGATATCCTACCTGTGGCTAATGCCGGAAGGCCTTCTTTTTACATACCAGGAGAATAGATATAGGATCAACTCCACTTTTAAAGCTCAGAATTTTTTTTTTGAAAGTATAAAGAAGAAAAAAAGCAAAGAAAAGGATGATGAAGAGGAGCAAGAAGAAGGTTCTGGTGATGAAGATCCAATCCAAACACAGAGATATCGTACAAGACAACAATCCAAAAAAGATACAAGACTACAATTCAAAAAAAATAAGAAAGATAGTGATAAACAAAACCCATAATGGCCTCAATTGTTTCAGTTAATGTAAATGGACTTAATTCTCCTGCTAAAAGGAGAAAGACATTTAGATATTTGGCAAAAATGGAAATGGATATAATTTGCTGACAGGAAACTCATATCTTAACCAAAGATCAAATTTTTTTGAAGAACAAAAAACTTGGCAATTTATTTACAGCTACGGACTTATACAAAAAGAAAAGGGGAGTGGCAATTTATCTTAAAGACAAATTTCATCCACAACTGCAATTTGCTTCTGAAGATGGACAATAAGAAAATCCTGCTTGCAAACATCTACGCTCCAAATGACCATCAAGAGAAATTTTTTTCAAGATTTGCGTCTTACATTATCAAATCTGGAGTATGTGGACTATTGTCTAATAGGAGACTTCAACTGTCTGACAGACAGTTGGACAAGAAAACACACAAACAGATCAAAACTAAAAGTCCCCAGCTTCTGGAAATTAGCAGAAGAAATGGAGTTGGTGGACGTTTGGAGAACAAGATACGCCAATTCTAGAGATTTTACTTTCTATTCTTCTAGTCACCAAACCTGGTCAAGAATTGATATGTGTTGGCTTTCTACGAGTTTGATTAAAGACTTAGTGGACACAGAGATTCAAACAAGAGTTATATCAGACCACAGCCCTGTAATGATAAAACTAAAAGGTGCACGGATAAGAAGATCATGGAAGTTAAATACAGCAATTTTAAAAGACAAAGATTTTCTTAAAGAAACTAAACTAGAAATGGAATCTTTCTTTAAACAAAATCTAACACAAGAAGTAAGGATGCAAACAGTTTGGGATACTGCAAAAGCTTTTTACAGGGGACTTGCAATTAGATACTGCATTAAAAAACAGAAAGAAAGAGCTGAAAGCTATCAAAATTTAATGTCATACATGGGAGAAGCTGAGAAGAATCTTAAAAAGCATCCAACAAAGTATGAATTTCAAAAAAAGGTGAAAGAAATGCAGCACCAAATGAATTTAATTCTTATGGAAGAGGTGGAGATTACATTAAGGTATGCTAAACAAAAAATTTTTGAGCATGCCAATAAACCTGGAAGGTGGTTGGCCTATAGGGCACGAAAAGAAAAGGCTAAAAGAATAATTACAACATTGAGAGATGAGAATAATAAAGAGAAATCTCAAAAACAAGAAATACGACAAATTGTAGAACAATTTTATAAAAAATTATATGAAGACAAACAAGTTGATCAAACAAACTTAGAAGAATATGTTAAACAAAATAACCTTAACAACTTTACAGAAGAACAACACTTCCTGTTTCCAGCGGCGCGCGCGCAAAGTGCGCACACACCCCTACCTTCTCCCCCCCAAGGTGTCCCTGGCTGGCCTTCAGACATTATGGTCACCCTATTGGAGAGGCATTAACTGCCCAAAAGAATGGCAAGTCACCAGGACCAGATGGATTACCGGCAGAGTTCTATAAAGCCTATGAAGAATCTTTACTTCTACCATTTAAACACCTCATTGAAAAGATACAGAAAGAAGGCCAAATTCCAAACTCGTGGCAAGAAGCTATGATATCTTTGAATCCGAAAGAAGATAATGATTTGAAAGATATTAAAAACTACCGTCCAATTTCCCTTTTCAATGTGGATTATAAAACTTTTGCTGCGATATTGGCGCAACGTTTGAAGAAAGTTTTGCAATCTACAATACATTATTACCAAGCAGGATTTTTGCCTAAAAGATACTTGAAAGATAACGTCAGAACAGTTTGTAACATTTTAGAATATTATGAAGGCCATCCAGAGAAACAATTGGGTTTATTTGCCTAAACTGAGAATGCATTCGACAATCTTCCTTTGCTGCTTCCTGTCTCTGTCACCTTCAACTCTCATGGAAATCTCACGATACTTGACGCACTTCCTGTCTTGCTCAGAAGAGTTACAGAACTGTTCGTATATTCCAATGCAACGTGGCTGTTTACATTTCACAAACCGCAAACCGCAAGTATTCAAAACTATGTTCTCTTTTCAAATTTTAGCAGTTTTTAACACTGTCTTTTATATTAAAACAGTCCAAACTTCTCCATTTCTTTCTTCTAATTGCAAGCTTTATATTTTCCCCTTCTTCCCACCTTTAATATGTCCCTTTAATCTGTAAATAGCTCCGGAGTGAAAAAAGAGCTTCTGTACCTTTTTTTCTTCACTTATCCAAGTTCCACTGGTCTTCCAAAACTTTAGTTGTTTAGAATTGTCCCAGAAGGTTAGGATCCTGACGAGCTTATGCCAAATCAATGACTCTGAAAGATCTTGCAGACAATAACTATGCAAACTTCTGAGACCCCTCAAAGGAACCCCCTACAAGGCTCCTTTTCAGCCAAGGTAAATCTCTTCCAAAGTTTTAAGTGCAAGTCTTGGACCTTTCTCTCACTGAGAAAGGTAGGCAGTGGGCTTTGATTTGCCCTCCACTACCCCGAACAAGACCTTCAGCTTGCTCCCGATGTGAGAGACAACTCAGCTCGCCATTTTCTTCCCCGGAAATGCATTCGACAATCTTTGTTGGCAGTTTATGTTACAGCAATTGAAAAGTATGGAATGTGGGGAAAACTTTTTGATAACAGTAGAAGCAATATACTTCCTGCAAAAGGCTAGGGTGACAGTGAATGGCAAACTAACAGAAACAATTAATATACAAAAAGGTACAAGACAAGGCTCCCCACTGTCACCTCTACTCTTTATTTTATCATTAGAGGTATTGAACAATCAAATAAGAGACGATATAAGCATAAAGCGTGCTATGATAAAAAACGAACAGTACAAACTTAGAGCATTTGCTGATGACCTAGTTCTTATATTAGAACAACCAATGGATTCTATAGACTGTCTCATAAACAAGATTAAACAATTTGGTTGTTGGGCAGGATTAACGATTAATTATTATAAAACAAAATTTCTGACCAAGAACATGACACAGAACAAATTCAGGCTTTTCAGCAAAAATCAGGGTTTCTTCATGAAAAAAGAATTAAATATTTAGGTGTGGTGATTTCAAATAGATGTAGCATAGACAACTATGATAAAGAAATTCAAAAAGACTTGGAAAAATGGCATGATCTGAACCTATCTTTAATGGGAAGAATAGCTCTGATAAAAATGAATGTTATTTCTATTATTATTTATTAAGAGACTATTATTTCTCTTTCAAACTATTCCAATATTCCTAAACAGTGGATTTTTTTCAAGAACTAAATAAGATGGTTGTCAAATACGTGTGGCAAGGCAAAAAATCCAGAATTAAATTAAAGACCTTCCAGGATTCCAAATTAAGAGCTGGTATGGGTCTCCCAGACTGGCAAATGTACTATAAAGCATCTGTACTGTTGTGGATAAGAGATTGGATGTTGTTGAAAGATAAAATACAATTGTTGTTAGAAGGACACGATTTGACTATGGCATGGCATGCTTATTTGTGGTATCAAAGACTTGAAGGCCACTCTTATTTTAAGAACCATTGGTTTTGGAAATCCTTATATCATACCTGGTCGTGGTTAAAGCCTAAAATCTATTCAAAAGTTCCAAGATGGGTTTCACCAGTGGAAGCATTTACTCACCCAAATCTTTTAAAAGCAAACCAGAATTACAGGTATGAGGATTTGTTGGGAAAAGAAAATCTACTGAAAACTGAAAAAGAACTAGAAAACATGGATATTAAAATGAATTGGCGGATGAGAATGCAAGTTGAATCCAGATATGCTAAAGACAAGGCGATAGGCTTCACTAGTGAACAATACTTATTTGATAAAATTTTATTGGGACCACAGGAAAAGTTAATTTCCAAACTATATGCATATCTACTTCAAATGAAGAAACAAAATGAAGTTGTAAAGGATTGCATGGTCCAATGGGTGAAAAATTTTGGTTACTCAAACCAAAGTGCATTGGTATACAAGAAATAAAACTATAAGACTGATAAAAGCATTGATACACAGCAATATATTCATCTGTCCCTTTCTGTCACCATCTTCTATCAGTGTGCAAAGACTTTTTGGGGTGTCTGTGTGTGTGTGTGTGTGTGTGTGTGGCATTCCCTCAAAGAATCTGCCTTCCTGACTTAGGTTTTAAGTATCATCTGTTTGTGCTTTTAGATATGTATGTTAGTTCCCCCCCCCCTTTAACTATATGTTTATGATGAATTTTTCTAATACTTATTTTAACTGGTTGCCACCGTGGCGGTCCTGATGGGACAGAAAGGCGGGATACAAATTTTATAAATATTTGATAAACAAACAACATCACGGAAACTTAAAAGGACATCAACGAAGCACGTGGAACAACCTCAGCGTGAAAGGACTAGGGAAATAAATGGATCTCTTAAAAGTCTTTGCTCTGGTGAATCCCAGCAGGAAGTGGATTCTGTAGTCTGAGGGGCCACCAACAAAAAGGCCTACTCAGTGGTGGCACCCCCAACAGCATAAGGCACAAGAGAAGGACAGCCCCATTTTGTCCTAACCTTTTGACAACCTTAACTGCGTTCAGCGGCATCAACATAATACTGTCGCTGGTGCAACTAGAAAGATGAGTGTAGAGAAACCTGAGCCTGGAGGTGTCCTAGGTGAATAAACTGGTGTGCTTTGGAGCAGGCAAGAACTTCTGTGAAACACAAAGTCCTTGGCGAAGCTGCAGTCAACCATTCCACTGTGTGAGAAAGAACATTCACTTGTGATGGAAGTTCCGTTGTCTGACCTAGGGAAGATGGGTGATGTTTCAAAAGATAAAATGTCACTCAGCGATCATGCATTCTCCTTCACCGTTACCGAATCAGGATATCCTCTGGATGCAGCCCCAACACTGTTATCACAATTCCTGCATCGCCCACCTTATCTCTGACAGTTTTAAACAAAAGTAACATAAATTTTCAGCGTCGTCCGTTGTACTGAAGTACTAATCCCTTCAAAATCATATAGAAATCAATCTTTTCAACTGATAGCTCTTTTTGCAGCCGCACAATGAGTTAGAAGCCAGTTTTTGCTCTGAATATTGGTAGAGGTGTGAATTTGGTTTTGGATATTCTATCATTTTAAATACAGCCCTTTCAGAATAGGTGTGTGCAATTTCCCCCTATTTTAAAACAATATTTGCTTCTGTTTCATTTATTGTTGTACTCATCTGTTGTTGTACTTATTGTTCATTATTCCATTTGGTTCAGTAGGAAACATATTTTAACAAGAGACAACACACAGGCTGTTACTCTTTTGGCATTCGTTCAGCTTGGCTGATATTTTCAGCAATGGATCGTCTTCTTCACCAATTTCAGGAAGGTAGAAGAAAGGGCCCTATTTTTTTTTTTTTGGAGACAATCACGTGTGTTCATTGGCAGATCTGGCAGAAGAAGATGGCAGGCAACATTACTGAAGGAGGTATTTGGCATCCCCAGATGGCAGGCAGTGTGGCAGAGAGGGAACAGGGTGGAGTTCTGCATCTCAAGAAAATCAGGCAGAATTACATGGTGGGTTTAGAGGCTTGCATTTTGACAGTTCTGTGAATAGGGTTGCCAAGTCCAATCCAAGAAATATCTGGGGACTTTGGGGGTGGAGCCAGGAGACATTGGGAGCCAGGAGCAAGGGTGTGACAAGCATAATTGAACTCCAAGGGAGTTCTGGCCATCACATTTAAAGGGACAGCACATCTTTTAGAATGCCTTCCTTCCATAGAAAATAATGAAGGATAGGGGCACCTTCTTTTGGGGCTCATAGAATTGGACCCCCTGGTCCAATCCTTTTGAAACTTGGGAGGTATTTTGGGGAGAGGCACTAGATGCTATACAGAGAATTTGGCACCTCTACCTCAAAAAACAGCCTTCCCAGAGCCCCTGACACCCGTGGATCAATTCCCCGTCATTCCCTATGGGAATCGTTCCTGGAGGTGCATAATGCCTGTGGGGGTGGAGCTTCCCCCGCCGGCCAGCTGGCTGGGGGAGGGGGGAAGCCTGTAAAAGCAGGGGATCCCCCGCTGGGACCTGGGGATTGGGAAGCCTATCTGTGAAATGGGACTGTGGTTCTCTTGATGAACTTTGCTGGCTTCCTATCAATATCTGATGAAAATGCTGATAGATATCCCGGGGAGGATACTGCTATAGTGCAAGAAAAGCATCTGAGACAGTTACACCGCAGGTTGAGCAGGGTGTTTGTCCCAACAGGAGCCAGTGTAGTGTGATGTGGTAGTTCGGTTGCTGGACTAGGATATGGGTGACCCAGGTTCAAATTCCCACTCTGCTGTGGAAACTTGCTGGGTGACCTTAAGCCAGTGACACGGTCTCAGCCTAACCTATCTCACATGATTGTTCTGAGGACTAAAAAAGGAGCCACTTTGCCCCCCCCCCCACTGGGGAGACAAGTAGGATCTCAGTGAAATAAGCAATTTTACCTGGATGCAGCCAGCTATAATGACAATGTATCAGGAGTGCTAGTTATCACTGCTGGCAAACAAAGGCAATGGGCACAGGTTGTGATGGCAACTTTTGGAAGCAAAAGCACCATATGAACATATGAAGCTGCCTTATACTGAATCAGACCCTCGGTCCATCAAAGTCAGTATTGTCTTCTCAGACTGGCAGCGGCTCTCCAGGGTCTCAAGCTGAGGTTTTTCACACCTATTTGCCTGGACCCTTTTTTGGAGATGCCAGGGATTGAACCTGGGACCCTCTGCTTCCCAAGCAGATGCTCTACCACTGAGCCACAGCCCCATTCATTGCTCTCCAGGGTCTCAAGCTGAGGTTTTTCTCACCTATTTGCCTGGGCCCTTTTTTGGAGATGCCAGGGATTGAACCTGGGACCTTCTGCTTCCCAAGCAGATGCTCTACCACTGAGCCACTGTCCCTCCCCATACAGCCCCTCTGCCCACTCTGTGATATGGAGTGTGGTTTTCCTACTTTCTCTTCCTTTCTATGGTTGCTCAGTCTCTCTCTCTCTCTTACAGGTTGGAGTGCACCTATTGCCTAGTACAAGCCGCTTCAGTTTCCTGTGGTTGGGGACATTTAATATTTGACTGTACCTCCTCCTGCTTGCAGCAGCTGCTTGGCATATTGGGAAGGGGATGAAGTGCTGAGAGGGCAGACTGGTCATGAAGTCATGAAATCACTTCCCAAGTCGCGGTGACTAGGATTGTCACTCCTAGTGATTCCTGCTGTTGGTGGTGGCCGCACCAGCATTGCTAGTGGATAGGCTTCCCAATCCCCAGGTCCCAGCGGGGGATCCCCTGTTTTTACAGGCTTCCCCTCGCCCCCAGCCAGCTGGGGGGGGGAGCCACGCCCCCACAGTCACCATGAAGTTTTAGAGCTCCTGCAGGTTTAGAAACCTGCAAACAGGTCTGTGCGCCTTTAAAGCTGAGCAGGAAACAGGAAGGGCTTCATGGGAAAGGGTCAGTAACAGTTTAATCGGAGAACGGCCCCTCCCTTTGTTTCGCTTTCGTTTTCAGAGGAAGTAAAGTTCTGCAGGAACGAGACCCAATAAGTATTTGTGTGTGAGAGAGAGGGAGGGGGCAGGGGATTTCCTGGTTTGGAGGCCCTCCCCCCGCTATAGAAAGCATAGGGGGGTGGGTGGGAAATGTCTACTGGGCACTCTGTTATTCCCTGTGGAGAATGATTCCCATAGGGAATAATGGGGAATTGATCCGCGGGTATTGGGGGTTCTGGGGGGGCTATTTTTTTTAGGTAAAGGCACCAAATTTTTAGTATAGCATCTATTGCCTCTCCCCAAAATACCCCCCCAAGTTTCAAAACGATTGGACCAGGGGGTCCAATTCTATGAGCCCCCAAAGATGGTGCCCCTATCCTTCATTCTTTCCTATGGAAGAAAGGCATTTAAAAAGGTGTGCCGTCCCTTTAAATGTGATGGCCAGAACTCCCTTTGGAGTTCAATTATGCTTGTCACACCCTTGTTCTTGGCTCCACCCCCCAAAGTCTCCTGGCTCCGCCCCCAAAGTCCCCAGATATTTCTTGAATTGGACTTGGCAACCCTACTAGTGGACCCTTTACCTAGTGCACAGATGGTGCATTTTGAAGTGAGAGTGCAGGCCTATGCACATCCACGTGTGTGTGTGTGTTAAAAACATAACATGGAAAACGGGCATTCCTAATAGCAGCAGGCAAATCTCAGCCTCATTCTTATTTCTGTGCTTTACCTGCGTCTTGTTTTTTCCAAGCTTCTTTATTTAACAAGCCCAGTTTTCAGCTTTGTTTTGTATCCTTGCTACATTAGGCACACTGGTTTAATTGCGATACCAGGAAAAACACAGCTTGAGGATGGGGAGTTTGTCTTTGTCAGTTCTAGACAATTAATGAAACAGGCAGCTGCACACATTTTTCTTGGCAAACAGAACCTTTTTAAAAGGATGTGTCTTCTTCGTGTCACATCAGTGTGGTAACCTCTTACTTAGATCTGTGTGTGAAGTCACTGGAAGAAAGGTGGCTTTGCCATTGCAGAAACCTGCACGAGGATTAAACGAATGCTTTCATCTTTCAAGGGACTATTGGTGTGAGCCTTGGCAGAATTACTCCTTTTTAATCCCACCGAAGTCAACGGCTGAAGAAGGGTCTAACTGTGTTGAGGATTGCACTGTAAGATTTCTTACCATGAGAATGCAAAGTTCTGCGGCTAAAAAAGAGAGAAGTATATGCTAAGCACTCGGCATTACTAGTACAGATGCTTTTTAACCAAAAAACAAGAGAGTATCATCATGGGTTCTGGAAAAAGAATAAGTAATGCTGTCCTGGTTTTCAAAGAAACCAACAAGCGTATAGATAAAAATGAACCAGTATATCCTTTCATTAGCTGCTCCCAGTTAAAACTCAAAAAGCAGAGCTTTTAATCATGCTGTCTACATAAAACCTCCATATTCAAAAGCAGTGCACCTCTGAATATCATTAGTCGCTGATTGAAAGATTTGACCAACATGCCCTACATATAGTGTTTTAGCAGGCCATTGCTGAAGTAGAATGCTGGTTTAGATTAGGGGTGTCAAACATGCGACCCGGGGGCTGAAGTAGGCCTCCTGAGGGTTCCTATCAGGCCCCCAAGCTACTGGCTGTCATCTGTTTCCTTCTCCCTCTCTCTTGCTTCCTTTTGCATAACACTTGCTTTGCAAGGCTTGCTCAATCACACAGGAGCTACGGAGCAAAACCTCAATTTACTCCATTGGCTGAGGCTCCTCCCTTGAGGAGGAAAGGGGGGAGGCAGAGCTTGCTTTGCCGGGTCTCTCAATCACACAGTAGAACTACTGAGCCAAGCCTCTCTTCCTTCTATTGGGTGAGGTTCCCTCCTCCTGGTCCCCTGGGGAAGAAAGGAAAGAGCCAGAGCTTCCTTTGCCAAGTTCCCTGGATCCCATGGGAGAAATACGAAGAAATCACCTTTAAGTCCAATGAGCGCTAATGTTTTAAACATATTTTATTTTAATTTTTTTTTTAAATTTCATTGTGTTTGTCTATGTCCTTTATAAAGTTTATCTCTGCCACCTAAGCTTAAATAGGAACAAACATGGCCTGATCTGACATAACCTGGCCTGACAAGGTCTCATTTATGTCAGATCCGGCCCTCATAACAAATGAGTTTGATACTCCTGCTCTAAGCTGCTTTTCTCTTGAAAGGGGAACCAAAGCAGACTACAGTAGTCTCCCTTTCTTCATTTCATCCTCATAACCATCATCCTTATAGGTAGGTTGGGCTGAGAATGGAATCTCCGGCAGCCTGCTGCCTCGTGGCTTGGCTGCCGGGGAACTTTTGCCTCCCTGGAGGGAGAGCAGACTTCTGCTCGCGCATTTAGGTGCGTCTTTGTGGGGGCTGGGCTTGAACGTGCCTCTGGAAGCCTCTATTCAGTCCCTCGGCGGCGCTCGGCCCTCCCGCCCGCCCTGTTTGTTATGTAGGCAAGTGCTGGTCACCTCATATAGTGAGGGGCCGGGTAGGAATTTTTTATTCCCCAGCTGTTTGGCTTATGACTGGGGTGTGTTTTTTGCCTACCCCGCATAGCATATCAGTGGATTGTGGAATTGGCTTCGGGATGGTGCCTCTTTATAGGTTGGTCACTTTTGAGGGCAGGTTTTACTGGGGAGGACCGGTAAGCCTCCACCTTTTGGGGAGTTAGGGGTCTGGCAGGATCAACCTTTGGGTATTGGTGACCCAAGGTGTGTGAATGCAGACTGTCCCGGAGACTCGATCGGATGGGTGCCTTTCACTGAGACGTGCGTCTGGTGACTGGGCCCTCCGGTGCGTGCCTCCCTGCTGGGCCTGCCAGACGAGAGCTGTGACACACAGCTCCGGCTGGGGGGCCGGGTTTCTCACCTGCTAAAAGGCAGGGGAGCGGTCTGTGGAGACCCCTGGCCCTGACCTGGCCGCAGTTTGGTTGCCCTTGCTCACTTGTGTCCGCCTCTTTATTCCGACTTGGGGGGCAAACAGTGACAGGTCCAAAGTCACCCAGTGATCTATCATTTCTGAGTTGGGATTCGAACCAGGGTCTCCCAGATCTTCGTCTAACACTTTAAGCACTACACTACAATGTTGGAGTAAAAAGGGGGAGCTCTGATCAGCTCTTCATACAAAGGATTCTGTGAAGGGCATAGCAAAATGCATTTAAAACAATAAAGTTGATGAAAGTAATTTTTAAATGAAGCATGTAGGGGCTAAGTTTGGAAAGGGAAGTGAGTTTGGTTTTTGCAGATCTTATGCATTCTATACTTTTGCCCTGAAACGTTTATAAATCAAGACTCTAGGAATGAGATGGAAGGAGTTGAGAGAAACGATTCTCTCTGTTCTGACACTAAAATTAAGGACAATCCAATGAAACCAATTAGCAGGTGGCTCAGGAGAAACCTATCGCTCTAATATTTGCATCTGCTAAAAACAAAAATAAAAAATTCTGCACGGTGCAACGCTTAATTTGCAGTGTTTATTGTCTATTAAAATTGTGAAGGTCAGTTGCACAGATGGCTGCAAAAAAAAAGTACCAGTTATTCAGAAGGCTGTCTGTAGCACTGAGAAGTATCATAAAAACTCAGTGCTAAAGGTAGGCTAACATTGTTCTAAAGGGATTTATAATGATTGAGATTAGAGTTGCCAATCCCCAGGTGGGGGCAGGGGATCCCCCAGTTTGGAGGCCCTCCCCCCACTTCAGGGTCATCAGAAAGCGGGGGGAGGGGAGGGAAATGTCTGCTGGGAACTCTATTATTCCCTATGGAGATTTATTCCCATAGCAAATAATGGAGAATTGATCCGCAGGTATCTGGGGCTCTGGAGCAGCTGTTTTTTTGAGGTAGAAGCACCAAACTTTCAGTAAAGCATCTAGTGCCTCTCCCCAAAATATTCCCCAAGTTTCAAAATGATTGGACCAGGGGGTCCTATTCTATGAGCCCCAAAAGAAGGTGCCCCTATCCTTCATTATTTCCTGTGGAAGGAAGGCATTGAAAAGGTGTGCCGTCCCTTTAAATGTGATGGCCAGAACTCCCTTTGGAGTTCAGTTATGCTTGTCAAACCCTTGTTCCTGGCTCCGCCCCTAATGTCTCCTGGCTCCACCCCCAGTCTCCTGGCTCCACCCCCAAAGTCCCCAGATATTTCTTAAATTGGACTTGGCAACCTTAATCAAGATGTGTTTCAAGTCCTATTCAATCTAATCCATCCAGTCTCTACTTTGGAAAGTATCCTCAATCAATGGCAATGAGCCATGAGGTCTAGGGTAACAAAAAAAAAAAAACCCTCCCACCCCAAAGCTGCCAGTTCCTCCAGGGGGACTTTTTTTTTTTTTTTTAGTCTGGAGATCAGTTGTAATTCCAGCATAATTCCAGGCTCCACCTGGAGGTTGGTAACCCTGGATACTGATTCTGTTCGTAAAGCTCCACTAAAATGACAGAAGCTGAACGTTTGTAGCAGCAGCAGCTTAGTTCTTAACGTTAACTGGATTTTAGGCATTGTATAGTTACAGAAAGAGGAACAAAAACTCAGGTTGCTTTCGGTGTTGTTGGCATTTTCCTCGAGTGTAAAGGCTCTGTTAAGGCTCCCTTGAACTTCAAAGCATTTGTATAGCGGAGCGGTCACACATGCAAGGCTTCAAAGGAGAGTCGGCTTGGGTTTTATAATCAACATGCCACTGGCCATTGCCTTCAAAGCAAAGCTGAGTACACTCTCAGAGGTTTTCGTTTTGATGGACAACTTTTTTTTCCTGTTAAGCATCGCTGTCGCTTTCCCCAAGGGCAACGGTGAAAAGACACCACGTCATGCCTGTTGAGGCTCATTTCTACTCCAAGCACCGCTGATCTTAGTCCTATTAGGTTTTGTTGTGTGTGTTTAACATCTTTGCTCCTCGCGACGACTTTCTGCCAAGGGACCATCCGTGTTCCTATTTACAGTTCAGCGTGGCCAGTGAAATTCACTTGCAAACATAAGGAATATTTTAAGACAAATATTTCCAGGCTTATGAGTCCTACTGTTATCAAGTCACCTCGTGGCAATATAAATTGAGGACATTTGACACCATAATAATCTAATCCTATTTTCTGCAAAACTGGCTTCACACGGTTATCATTGTCTTGGAACGCTGCAGTGTCAGGGCACGGATGTTTCCATTGTCCCTATGTGTAAACATGGTTTAAGACTACCGTTTTTTAAAACGTATAAGAGAGTGGCTGTGGGGTGGCTGAACAGAGCAAGGAGATGGAATATTTCTTGTTTCCTTGGTGACCCCAGAGGGTTATTTAAAAGAGAGAGAGAGCAGCAGCTGCTCACAAAAGACAGAATTTTTTTTTTCCTTTAAAAAATTGCGAGGAATGCAGGAACGCACCGAGGGCTTGTCGCAGTGAGGGTGTCATCAAAGATGTTAATGGGATCAGTACATGATTCGGAAATGTCAATATCCTCCTTGTATCCATTGGTATGTCTTATATCGCAGGTAACCTTGCCACATCTTTGTGTCCACACACTTCTGTAGCTAATGTCCCTGTCAAGCCACATAGAGGAATTTAGACTATTAAACTTGGGACTGTTTGAAGTTTTTAAGAACACTTGTGTTTACTTCTCTTGTTTTTCTGCCTAAAGCACACAGCAAATATAAAGAAACCTTGGCCTTTATTACCTCCTATAACATATATTCCAGCTGTATTTGCATGGGACAGTCCATCCTTTTGGGTAACTATTTTGCCTTGTTTTAAATCCTTGGTAGATGCAGTATAAACAGTATTAAAATTTTGTTGCTGTTGCTGCTCTGTTGTAGGATTCACTTCTTTTGCAAAGTCTTTGAGAGTTAAGCAGGAATCAAGTCGCACCTTTAAGACCAACCGATTTTTATTCAGAACGTAAGCTTTCGTGCGCTCTCTTCAGCTCACTTCATCAGACGAGGGGATCAGGTATTGTGAGCTGAAATACAAGAAGTCTGGCAAACTAACTGGTCACGTGGTCACCTAAAACAGTGCAGCTAGGCCATTTGGTCTGGATAGCCATAAAAGGTAATAAAATTCTCTGCCAAATGGTGTTTTTTGCAGATCTAGGTGAATCACAAAAGGACATGTATGTCCAACTCGTAGATCTCATTACATATACTCAACCCATTTTCATTTTATGTATTCTTGTTTTCTAATGGCAGACTAAAATGATGTTTAATATGTATAGATTGATGTTGATAAGTTGATTGGGTGGACTACAAGTTGGACATACGTGTCCTTTTGTGATTCACCTAGGTTTGCAAAAACACCATTTGGCAGAAAATGTTATTACCTTTTATGGCTATCCAGACCAAATGGCCTAGCCACACTGTTTTATGTGACCATGTGACCAGTTAGTTTGCCAGACTACTTGTATTTCAGCTCACAATACCTGATCCCCTCGTCTGATGAAGTGTGTGTCAAGCATGAGATTTCAAAATAACCAGCCCTTGGCTTCTGAAACAAAGTTTGGTTTATTGATAATCCATGTGGCCGAGCGAGGTATTGGAACTGATACCTTGTAACATTAGGATACATGCTTTAAAATGGCACATCAAAGGTTCTATAAACAATTCTACATTCACGTGTGAAATTCACACTAAATCTCTTATCTATATTACGGCTAGCGCATCCTGGGTTCAGGCCTGTCATGGCCTGGGAACAAGTCCCAGGAGGTCTTATCTTCAAAGAGGACATTCCTGCATTTGTTAGTCAAAGTGAAAGCAATATGGAAAGGAGTTTACTACTTTGATGTGCCTGAGCTTAATTTATGGTTAGTAACAATTCTCAAATCTGGCAGCTACAATATAGAAGAAATATACATTGCTTGACAGTGTGCTTAAGAGAGCGCATGAAAGCTGACGTTCTGAATAAAAATCGGTTGGTCTTAAAGGCGCCACTTGATTCCTGCTTTGTTCTACTACTTCAGACCAACATGGGTGCCCACTTGAATCTATCTTTGAGAGTTAAATTTCTGATTGCTGGTGGATGGAATTGTCTCTAGTGCTCATGCTGTAAATTGGGAATCTCCAATGTGGGGCCCGCTGATGTGCTTCCTGCTTCCCACAGCCTTCTCCCCCCAAAGCAAAGAGCCAATCTCCTGCCTTCTTCAACCACACTGGAGCAGGAGAGGCTTCACAAGAACCCAGGAGACACATTCAATATCAGTTGTCTCGATCTTAGAAGGATGCTTGGTTTGGAGCCTCCAATATCGTGTGATTGGTTGCAGGGAGGGTTGGCAGTTATTAGGCTATGCTGGAGTCTCCCAACAAAGCTTTCTATCACCTACTCTTGCTCCTTGGAGCAGCAGCAGGGAAGGGGGAGGGAGTGTTATCACGATGCTCTTGGAATTTCAAAAGATGTATGGTCAATTACAAAAACTGTGTGGTAGAGTCTTAAAGTCATCCCCCTCAGTGTTCAGCCTTCATGTAGGGTTGCCAAGTCTGACTCAAGAAATATCTGGGGACTTTGGGGGTAGAGCCAGGAGACTTTGGGAGTGGTGCCAGGAGCAAGTGTGTGACAACCACAATTGAACTCCAAAAGGAATTCTGGCAATCAATCATGCTCCCTTAAAATGCCTTCCTTCCATAGGAAATGATGGAGAATAGGGGCACCTTCTTTGGGGGCTCATAAAATTGGTCCAATCTTTTTGAAACTTGGGGTGTGTTTTGAGGAGAGGCACCAGATGCTATGCTGAAATCTTGGTGCCTCTACCTCAAAAAACAGCCCCTGAGGATACCCAGATAATCACAGATGAATTCTCCATTATACCCATTATATATATGGAGAGCCAGTTTGGTGTAGTGATTAAGTGTGCAGATTCTTATCTGGGAGAACCGGGTTTGATTCTCCACTCCTCCACTTGCACCTGCTGGAATGGCCTTGGGTCAGCCATTAGGGTTGCCAAGTCCAATTCAAGAAATATCTGGGGACTTTGGGGGTGGAGCCAAGAGACTTTGGTGCTGGAGCCAGGAGACATTAGGGGTGGAGCCAAGATCAAGGCTGTGACAAGCATAATTGAACTCCAAAGGGAGTTCTGGCCATCACATTTAAATCGACGGCACACCTTTTCAATTCCTTCCTTCCATAGGAAATAGTGAAGGATAGGGGCACCTTCTTTTGGGGCTCATAGAATTGGATCCCCTGATCCAATCCTTTTGAAACTTGGGGGGTATTTTGGGGAGAGGCACTAGATGCTCTACTGAAATTTTGGTGCATCTACCCCAAAAAACAGCCCCCCCCCAGAGCCCCAGATTCCTGCAGATCAGTTCTCCATGATTTTCTAAGGGAATAAATCTCCATAGGGAATAATAGTTCCCAGCAGACATTTCCCTCTCCTCCCCCCGCTTTCTGATGATCCTGAAGCGGGGGAAGGGCCTCCAAACTGGGGGATCCCCTGCCCCCACCTGGGGATTGGCAACGCTATCAGCCATAGCTCTGGCAGAGGTTGTCCTTGAAAGGGCAGCTGCTGTGAGAGCCCTCTCCAGCCTCACCAACCTCACAGGTAAAGGAGATTGTGAGCCGCTCTGAGACTCTTCGGAGTGGAGGGCGGGATATAAATCCAATATCTTCATCTACCTCACAGGGTGCCTGTTGTGAGGGGGGAAGGTAAAGGAGATTGTGAGCCGCTCTGAGACTCTTTGGAGTGTAGGGTGGGATATAAATCCAATATCTTCATGTACCTCACAGGGTGCCTGTTGTGGGGGAGGAAGGGAAAGGAGATTGTGAGCGGCGCTGAGACTCTTCGGAGTGGAGGGCAGGATATAAATCCAATATCTTCATGTACCTCACAGGGTGCCTGTTGTGGGGGAGGAAGGGAAAGGAGATTGTGAGCCACTCTGAGACTCTTCGGAGTGGAGGGCGGGATATAAATCCAATATCATCATCATCTTCTTCTTCTTCTTCTTCTTCTTCTTCTTCTTCTTCTTCTTCTTCTTCTTCTTCTTCTTCTTCTTCTTCTTCTTCTTCTTCTACCCGGTGGGTATCAGTCTCCATAGGGTATAATGGAGTGCCCAGCAGACATTTCCCTCCCCCTCCCACTTTTTGATAACCTTGAAGTGGGGGGAGGGCCTCCAAACTGGGGATTCCTCTGCCCTCAACTGGGGATTGAGCAACCAACAAAGAGCTATGCAGGAAAAACAGGAATAACCCTCTGCAAAAACCAGCCTCCAAATTATAAATAAATAACAATTTTCATTGGTTACATTAATAGCTGCAAACTCATATCACAAAATTCTCTAAATACTGATGAAAGTGCATAAGGAACATCAACCCACACCCAAAGTCACTTAAAAGACAAGTCAATGTTCAATATTCTTCAGGAGTTGGGTATAGGCAAAATACCACAGACGAAATATATACGGAGATCCACACTCTGGAAAGTATTAGTACGGTAGAACAGTCTTCCAAGAAGAGCCTTGCTCCAAAAATTTCTTCTTCATTCCATTGCTAATACTCACAACAGTTAACTGGTATGGTCAATTCTTGCAGGTGGAACAAGATAGCAAGCAGAGAAAGCAACTTAAGAAAGAAATAAGAAGACAGACTGGTATAAAATAGGTGGATCTAAGTGGTTAGGAAAGTAATGGCCAAAATTATTTAAAGTAAAAATGAATGCAAAAAAGGCTGAGCTAAAACCTTGGCGGGGGGGGGCGTGGTGGTGGAGAAAGACTTTTATTTTCTGGGAAATTTCACCTATTTTATGGGGTGTAGAAAAAAAGAAAGTCGATGAATACATTTATCTTAAGGGAATTTTCAGTAGAGGGAGCTATAGGACAAAAATCAGTCTTTGTAACATATCTCCTGTTTTAGTTTGTATCTGAACGAGTGGCTTAGGAGCCACCTGGCTCTTTGTCATGGCAAGTATGGCTCTTCTTAGCACCTTTCTCCATGGCACCCAGCCTGCATTCCAGCAAAGTGGACAATTCCTTTGTAAACAGAGATAATTTCATCACTGTTATGGGTTGTGCTTTAAAAAGGCAACACAAATTGTCCATGGTGATTATTTCAATGTGTGGAATAGTAGGGGTTCTGTGGATGAGGCTGAGTCAACATATGCAGCTGAATGAGGTAGAAGATTAAAACACAATTCCATGCAAGCAAAAAAAAACTTAACATGGAGAGAGTTTCTAACCACCTCTTCTGCAGAACTAGAGTAAAACTTTAAGGAAATGTTAACAGAGAAGCATTTAAAAAAAAACCAAGAAAAGTCTCCCCGCCCAGCCTAAGAGTTTTGAAGAACTCAAAAGCTTGCTTGCTATTTTGTGTCATAACTCTGACTTGCACACTCAAAGGCTGGCTAAGTTTCAAAAGAGATGTACCGTTTTCCCACACAGCTTACCTCGGAGAGAGGTCACTCTTCACCGCGCAGTGTCTGCTCGGATTTCCCACCATCTGCTCCGCAGAAGCAGGAAGTGCCGGGGCTTCTGCATCGCAAATGTAAATCACTAAAACCCAGTTTACATTAGTGATGCAAAAGCCGCGGCTCTTCCTGCTTCTGCGGAGCAGATGGTGGGAAATCCGAGCAGACGCTGCGCGGTGAAGAGGGACGTTACTCCAAGGTAAGCTGTGTGGGAAAACAGTAATGGTCTGAGATAAGCTCAGATGTATCCTGGTAATTTAAAAGGCTATATTCAAGTTATATATTGTTTGTGTGCATTTGGGGTGGTGCTGAGGTCATACAATGGTCATGTGGCTCCTTAGGTTAATGTGAATTGCAAATGTGGCTCTCCAATGTCCACTGAGTGAGCACCAGCGATCAGAGTTATCCCCTAAATTCTGTACGGGCTTGCTTGTACCGTTTCTTATACAGACAGGTCTAAGGCTGTGCCTGCATCTGATAAAACAAACATGTCTTTGAAAGCTTTATCCTGGAACAAATGGGTTAATTTTTAAAGACGGACTACAACTCTTCATTGTTAAGGCAAGATGGAGCAACCTGCCTTAATAGCTGAACTTAATGTTTTTATTATGATTTTTATTATCACAAAGATTTTCCACCTCGGAATCCCAAATGATTTCAGCCCTGTGTTAATGATGACTTGGAAGGTCTTGAGCTAGAGTTGCCGTCCCTCAGTGGAGGGTAGGGCCTTTGGGACTGTGGCTTGATGTCACTTCTGGGGGGAAACTAGAAGTAGTATCACACTTCTCTTGGAATCACTGGAACTCAGTGATAAAACCATGGCCATTCCTAGAGAGGATTAATGTTGCTTCTGAGTTTTCCCTGGCAGTGACATCAGACCATAGGCTCATGTCCTCTGCCCTAGGGGCCTGGCAACACTAGCTTTTGCAGCACTGCTGTTTTGTTAGTAATAGCCTCTGTTTGAAAAACAGCAATGGCTTCTTGTCTGTCTGGGCCTCTCTCTGGGAAGCAGATGGGGGGGGGGGGGGCGGGAAAAAATTTGGATGAAGGGCCTCCCCCTCTGGCAGCCCCCACTCTAGCCCCGATCTCTGTGCTGCTCTGGTGGCCCTGCCCCCTCCGAGTGGCACCTCCCCCTCTCTCCCAACTCACCAGCATGGCAAAACAGGGAAGAGTGGGTCTCACGGGCTCCTTCAAGACACTCCCCCACTGGTCATGTGACCGGTGGGAAAAGCCACACCGAGGCCAGCGGTTCTGAGGCCAGCTTTCCAGTGCGCTCAGGACATTCAGTGCTGGGGCGGCCAGCGCTGAATTTGCTGAGCATGCAGGAAAGCCAGCGTATGAACTGCCGGCCTTGGAGCGGCTTTTCCCGGCGGTCACGTGATTGGCGGGGGTGTCTTGAAAGAGCCCCTGAAGCCCTCTTCCCTGTTTTGCCACATTGGTGAGTTGGGTGTGTGGGAGGAAGGGTGGAAGAGAGGGAAGGAGGAAGGAGGAGGCAGGTGTCTGCAGAGTGGGGTGGGGGCCACCAAAGCAGCATGGAGAGGGAGGGTTGGGGAATGGAGGGGCCATAAAGGTCCAAGGGGGGTGGGTGGGTGGGGGGCTGTGTCCCCCAGCCCCCCCCCCCCCATGGATACAGGCCTGCTGGGAAGAGGAGTTCCCTGCTGAGGAGCCCACACTAAGAAGGTCCTGTAGTTTGTGTCAGTCAGTCTGACATCACACACTAGCTTTTGGAACAAGACCAGATCTGCTGATAGATATAGCTGAGCTAATATGGGAGGAAGTGCACCTTGAACTCATTCCATTGGTAGAGATTCCCTATGTGATGAAGTGATTTGTCTAAAGTGTCCAGTGGCTCACATGTAACATATTCACCATGAGGAAGCTCTTTCAGTATTAAAGTGCCTCTGCCTCCACAGCTACAACTTGGGTGTAACTTTCCTCACAACACAGAACCCTCTTCCTTATCATTGCTAGCTTCCAGGTGGGGCTTGGGGATCTCTCAAAATTACAACTATTCCCCTGGATAAAATGGCTGCCTTGGAAAATGCAGTATATGGCATTATACCCCGCTGAAGTCCTTTCCCGCCCTAAACCCTTCCATCCTCAAGCTTTACCCCCAAATCTCCCATCTCAGAGCTAGTAACCCTAATGTAACCCAAAATAGATGCAAAACAGATGTCTTTAAGAGACATGAAGAATACTTAGGATATGGTATTGATACTGCTTACCAGTGTGATCTTTAGTGTATCTTTTTTGATTTCTCATTGAAACGCTATAGGGATGCATGAAGCTGCCTTTGACTTAGTCTCTCAAGGGCAGTACTCTAAAAGGATCTGAAGTTTTTGCCACTTCCTTTTAAATGGAGATGCTGGGAATTCACCTCCTTTTAAATGGAGATGCTGGGAATTCACCTCCTTTTAAATGGAGATGTTGGGAATTCACCTCCTTTTAAATGGAGATGCTGGGAATCAAAATTGGGACCTTCTGCATGCCGTGCAGATGCTTCTGTCAATGAGCCGCAGCCCTTCTCCTCATATTTATGTGCTAGTCAAACCACACAGTAAGTTGAGGGTTTGACTGATAACAGGATATAAATTGAATCTGCTGTGTCTAAATGAGAATAATTCCAGTGAATACAAAACATGTTCCTCTAAATGTTGACTCGTTACCTCAAAGAATACCTGGCCAAGGATTTGCTTTTCAAAAGCCGCTCGTGACCCTTTTCAGTTATAGCATTCTACTCTGTAGACTCCAGTGTTGTAGATGCAATCGTTTCCCTTGCGATGTGAATCTTTTCCATTACTAGGGAACCCTTTATTTAGTTCGTTCTTGGACTTATCAATAGCAGAGTAGCAAAGGGTTGGGTCTTCAGTAAAGATCGTTTCAGCAGGCTAGCAATGTTGGTCTACAACAGAACAGCTAGATTTAAGCCCAGTAGCACCTCAGAAATCAACAATATTTTCAGGATACAAGCTTTTGAGAGTCAAAGGTCCGTTCATCAGCTTTAATTCTTGAAAGCTTATACAATGAACATCTTGTTAGAGCTACTGAATCTAGTCATTTTGGAGCTACTGGATTTGAATCTAGAAATAAAGGAAGAGATGGACGGGGAGAAATAGCACATTTCCTTCACTGAATACTCTAGCTAGTTCTGTGCAAGCTCTTAGCCACTGCTTAGAAATCAAGACTATTCTGTTATGTACTTGCCCTGGAGTATGCCACGTCAATATTCTCAGACTTATGGATTTGATAGATGACTTTTAAAAATTAGGCAGGACATGAATGTTACCACCGAAAGTTTTCATGACCCATTATCATTTTCTGTGGATTATGGAGGTTGGATAACTCAATAATGAATTACAGCCTGAAGTTATATAGAGTGAAAATGGAGTTGCACTTATCTGTAGCCATTGTTCACTAATGTCTTCTGTGCAGGCATACACTGAGACTGCTGCTAGGAAGGCCTGTTGTGGATTCCTTTTCAAGCTTAAAAAAAAAACCCTCACCTAGAGGGTGCTCCTTCCCTCTGTCAGAACTGGGACGAACTTCAGACGATTCCAAGACTTGTTACAAAGTTAGGATCTTTATTGAAGAACTACAGTACTAGAGCAACGAAATAACAGTAATGCCAATTCTTGGCAGTTGGTTACATTTTATGCCATCAGCAAAGTACAATAAAGCTATCATTCACACGGTCACAGACAAGTGTCTCTTTTCCCAGCCTTCGTTATCAGAAGGGAGGATGCTCCCCTGTTGTGAAGGCCAAACGGCCTGTCTTCAAAGGGCACCTGTGGATGTTAAGCAGAGACTATCTGCCGCCTGCCTTGCTGCCCTAAATACTTGGCATAGCAGAGGGGCCAGGGTTAATTGCTGTGGCCAGGCACTCTATGTTATTACTAAGTTACAGCATGGAGTCAGTTTGGTCAAGGCAAATAGAGCAAAAGTTACAAGTTCTGACACCCTCTTGAAGTCATTATGAGCCATTTTCCTGCTCAAACACATGGTTTGATGAGGGGCACCCCCTTTCTCTCAGTTCTGCCTGTGCTGCCATAAGTAGCAGCATAAAGACACAACAAGAACTCACAGCAAGGCAGGTTGGAGGGAATGAGTGCCTGCACAGAAGAAAACTCAATTAACAACAGTTTCAGGTAAGTGCAACCCTGTTTTCATCTTTGGTCTTCTGTGCAGTTGCACTTTGGGATTTTGCCAAGCTATATCCTTAGGAGGTGGGGTAATGTTCTCATCTGGCATCTTAATGAAACAATGATTGAAGAACACTATCATTATCAGTCATTATTCATTATTATTAACTAATTATATGGGCCATAATTTCTTGAGGCCTGGCAACCTGTGGGAAGGCGACTAAAATCAACACTGCGACACCACTAGCGTAGTATGAAACAGTATGAAACAATCTGAATGCCATCTGTTAGAGTTATAGTTGTTACAGTTTTTAAGCTGTTTTTATGTCTTATAATTAATGTTGTATCCCATCCTGAGCTCATTCATGGGAAGGAAAGGATAAAAGTCAAATAAATAAAACAGTTTTTTCTGACCGCTGACTATCTTCTAACTTGCAGATTCAGAACACAGTGCTTTGTAAAGGTGTCTGCAGAAGACTACATGGCTGATCTCCAGAACACCTCTGAGGACAGCAGCTTAAGAAGCTTGCTTTCTGGTAGAGTGTACACAAACATGCAGAGGGAAAGGTACACTCACTTGTTCATTACAAAGTTTTATTGCTGTCACAATCCATTTGATAAGGACTGAGAGGAGACTGGTTTTCCTTTATTGTGACCCTTTTCTCTTCTTATAATAATCCCCTTAGCAGAGTGGTCACAAATCAGATACACTTCCATTGGCTGAACTGTTTGTTGAAGCTTTGCAGAGGAGAGAAAGAAAACCTTCCATCAATTGGCAGGAAAGAGGCAGAGAAAGTCTTCCTTCGATTGGCTGAGGGAGGAGGGGAAGAGCCAGAGAAAGCCTTCCCTTGATTGGCTGAGGGCTCCTTCCTCTCCTCCTCTGAAAGGGAAACAGCCAAAGACAGGGGGGGAACATCCTGTGGCAGCAGAACAGATACAGAGAGGAAGAGGGAGAGAGAGAGAATGAACTTCTGTGTTTAAAACTAACATTATCAGAAAGAGAGTATTGGTCTGAATGGTCACTAAAGGCCTTTGAGGGAGAACTCATTGGGGCCAGTCCTGACAAGGGCTTCCAGTTCCAGGTTGGTGGGAAATTCCTGGAGATTTTGTGGTAGAGTTTGAGAAGGGCAGGGTTTGAGGAGAGGAAAGGCCTCAGCTGAATAGAATGCCATAGAGTCCACCCTACAAAGCAGTTATTTTCTCCAGGGGAAACAGATTTGTTTTCTGGAGGTCAGTTGTGATAACAGGAGACCATCAGGCTCCACCTGGAGGTTGGCTACCATATCCCTGGCTGCTTGCTACTATTCAACAGCAGTCTTCCATGACAGTCAGTGTAACATACCAGTTACTGCTGTGGAAGCTGACTGGGTGATTTTGGACCAATCACAGACTTTATCTGACAGGGTTGTTGTGCAGATCAAAAGGGGGAGAGGGGAACCATGTAAGCTGTATGGGTCCCCACTGTGGAGAAAGACTGCCCTTCTACTAGGTAGAGGCTGCAGGTTGTTGTACAGCACCAATACTGTATAGCACCAATACTTTGTTTTAAATTGTTTTAAATTATAATTGTTTGTCCTATTGTTTTATACCTGAAATTGAGATGTTGGTTTTATTATGATTATAATTGCTAGCCACCCTGAGTCCGTTTGGAATGGGCGGGATATAAATCAAAAGTAAAATAAAAATAAAATAAAATACAGATCAGAAGGGGGAGAGGAGAATCATGTAAGCTGTTTGGTTCCCCACTGTGGAGAAAGATTGTCCTTTTTCTAGGTAGAGGCTGTAGGGAGGGGGAGGCCATTGAAAGCTGAAGTCAGAAATGCAGATAAAGGGAAGGAGTCAGATAAAGGAAAGGTTGGAAAATTCCTAGATATTTGAGGGGTGGAGCCTGGAGAAGGCGGGGTTTGGGGAGGGGTGGGACCTCAGACAGGTGCAATGCCATAGACTCCATCCTGCAAACCAGCCATTTCAAATTTAAATTTAAAAAGTATCAAAATTTAAAACAACAATCTAAGATACAAAGATGGCAACCAAAATTAACTCCATATATTCTAATCGATCCAGTGAGGCATAACTTATCTCCAGCTCTGGAGGGATTGAGTCTACATAATTAAGTTCATTTGCAGAGAAAGTGACAGGAGGGGCCTAATGGATAAGCTATGCCCACTGCCTTATTCGAAAGCCTGATGAAAGAGCTCTGTGTTGCAGGCCCTGTGGAACTTCAAAAGGTCCCACAGGGCCCTGACCTCTAGGGGAAGCTCAATCCACCAGGTTGGGGCCAGGGTGAAAATGCCCTGGCCCTAGTCAAGGCTAGTCAGATGTCTTTGGGGGTGAGAATCCCAAGAAAATGTTGATCTGCTGAGCGCAAGGCTCGATGGGGGCACATATGGAAGAGGCAGTCCCAAAGGTATGTTTGTCCCTGGCTGCTCATGTCCTTAAAGATTATTACCTTAAAGGTTATTACATCTAGCATATGCAGAGCACACTCTGCCAGGGAAGATGGGTTGGGGACAAAGACAGGTAACACAATATCCTGAAGTAAGTGGAAACTGGATATCGCCTTAGGCAACAATTCTGAACTGCTTTTAAGTTTTACACATTCTACATAGAATTTGAGGAATGGAGGGTCAATACACAAGGCAGATAGATCGCCTACCTTCCGGATGGAGGTATAGCTCCCAGAAAACAAACTTTGACAGATAACAGCTCCAAAGAGCAGATGGCCAGTAGCTCAAAGGGTTTTTAAATAAGCTGTGGAAGCGCTACTGACAGACCACTGTGGGACTAAAAAGGGGAGGGTACATATTAATGAAGCCCTTAAGAAGCTGTTTAGACCAGAGGTGTCCAACTCATTTGTTACAAGTGAATGTCACTTTGTTGGGCCAGGCCATGTTTGTCCCAAAATGTAATGGCAAGTATGGGAGATATAAACTTTATAAAGAACACAAGCAAACCCAATCAATATTATATTTTACTCTAAACACAAGCATGCTTTAAATATTAACACTCCTACAGTATTTTCTTCACAGCATCTCCCTGATTCCCACCCTCCTACTTCTACCACACTCGGACTGTATACCGGGATATAATGCATAGCATCTGTTATCTGGCAATAAGGTAACGACCAGTTGCTTGGGAGCTGGATAAGAGCCCTAGAAGGGTCAATTCTGTCCTGTGGACTGTATGTTTAACACCCCTGGTTTAGACAGTCTATGGAAGAACACTGCAGTGCCCATTTTTGGATTATGGTAAGCAGATATGACAGCTAAGTGAATCTTGACTGATGAATGTGCTAAGTCCTGAGGCTTTAAGGTATAGAGGTAATGAAAGATTGCTGAGATGGGGCATGACCTAGACGAGGCGTCTCCAGATAGAGCCCATGTTGAAAAACATTCCCACTTGTTCTCACAGGAGCATCTGGTAGACACTTTAGGTTAATTTTGGATAACCGCTTGAACATGCCTAGGGAGAGTCAATTGTTCATCAACATCTAAGTCATGAGGCGGAGATTTCTTTATTTTTATTTTTAGCCGGTAACAAGTGACGTCCACTGCCTCAGCTGAAAGCCTGGCAAAAGAGCTCTGTTTAACAGGCCCTGCAGAATTGGAGCAGATCCCACAGATGTAGAATATTGTGGTGTAAGAGACGTCCGTTCACCAGTAAGTCGGGAATATTTGAGAGGTGTCGTTCCCCTTGGATGAGTTGAGTAGAGGAGCAAACCATATCTGACAAGGTCAAAAGGGAGCTATTAGGATGGCCTGTGAGTCATCTTGGTCCACAGGAGTAGAAGAGAAAACATGTTTGTTTGGTTTGGGTTTTTTTAAAGGTGACTTGAAAAGCATCCTTTGCCTGTCATAGGAAAAAAATTGGGGCCTTGGCATTGTGTTGAGTAGCAAAAAGGGTCCATTGCAGAGAGACCCAACCGGTCGAAAATAGGTAGACTGTACTGGTTTGCAAGGGACCACTTCTGGTTCGAGGTATGGAGCCTGCTGTAGGTATTGGCCTGTAAATTGTGTTCCCCGATAATATGTATAGCTCAAAGAAGAACACCGTGTTTCCAGGCCCAACATCATGCTTCTGAAGCCTCCTCATTCAACAGCATCCTGTGCTTCCCTGTTGGTTGCCATAGAACATCGTGGAAACATCGTTTATACTGGAACTGATTTCCCTTGAACAATATCTGAAAATGAGTTAAGAACATACCTTATGGCTCTCAATTCAAGTGTATTAATGTGCAGTTTCCTTTCACAGGAAAGCCACCTTCCTTGTACGGTAAGGCCTTCACGCTGTCCTCCCCATTCCTGAAGAGAGGCATCAATGGTGAAGACCACCTCATGTTGTTCAAGACCAAAGAGGGTACCTGCAAATATATTGTCATCATGCGATCACCAGGAAAGGGATTGAGCCACATTTCTAGGTATAGAGAAATATTGGTAGGGGGAGTGAAAACCTGGTGTGAATTGTAACACAAACCAGAGTTGTAGTGGCTGCATAAAAAGCTTGGCTGTAGGTAAAGATGGCTGTTGTTGAGGCTATTAATCTTAATAAGCGCTGGATAGACTAAGCCTGCTGGAAATGGCAGTGTGAAAAACAATGAACTAGAGATTTAATCACAGAGCTTCTGTTGGCAGGGAGGCAGCCTCTAGCAGCTAAGGAATCTAATGTCGCTCCAATGAACTGAATGTTCTGAACAGGCTCTAACCTAGATCTCCCCCCCCCCCCCCCCGCAATTATAGTGAGGCCTAAATTATGGCAGGTTTTGAGTGTGAGAGCTATGTAGTTTGATAACAATTCATTTGAATCTGCGACTAGAAGACAATCGTTGAGATATGGACATATGGACATATGAAGCTGCCTTATACTGAATCAGACCCTCGGTCCATCAAAGTCAGTACTGTCTTCTCAGACTGGCAGCGGCTCTCCAGGGTCTCAAGCTGAGGTTTTTCACACCTATTTGCCTGGAGCCTTTTTTTGGAGATGCCGGGGATTGAACCTGGGACCTTCTGCTTCCCAAGCAGATGCTCTACCACTGAGCCACCGTCCCTCCCCTATAATGATGTCACATATGAACATATGAAGCTGCCTTATACTGAATCAGACCTTTGGTCCATCAAAGTCAGTATTGTCTTCTCAGACTGGCAGCGGCTCTCCAGGGTCTCAAGCTGAGGTTTTTCACACCTCTTTGCCTGGACCCTTTTTTGGAGATGCCGGGGATTGAACCTGGGACCTTCTGCTTCCCAAGCAGATGCTCTACCACTGAGCCACTGTCCCTCCCTAAAGTCAGTATTGTCTTCTCAGACTGGCAGTAGCTCTCCAGGGGCTCAAGCTGAGGTTTTTCATGCCTATTTGCCTGGACCCTTTTTTTGGAGATGCCAGGGATTGAACCTGGGACCTTCTGCTTCCCAAGCAGATGCTCTGCCACTGAGCCACCGTCCCTCCCCCGTGCATCCCTGAAGAGGTAAATAGGCTTGGTGAACATTCTGGTGGCAGCTGCCAACTCAAAGTGTAAAACACAGCATTGACAGACCTCCCTTTCATACTGGAAATAAAAGTATTTTCTGTATTATGGAGCAGAGGTCCATCAGTGGCTATTAGCCACAAAAAAAAATTGCCACTGTGTGACACAAAGTGTTGGACTGGATGGGCCATTGGCCTGATCTAACATGGCTTCTCTTATGTTCTGTGTTCTTCACATATTACAGGGGAAGGGAATGTTGGCTCTCCAGATTTTTTTTTTGCCTACAACTCCCATCAGCCCCAGCCAGCATGGCCAATGGCTGGGGCTGATGGGAGTTGTAGGCAAAAAAACATCTGGAAACCCAACGTTCCCTACCTCTGACATATTGCCATAAAAAGATAGGCATCCTGTAAATCAATTATAACAAAGCAAATGCTGTACTTTAATAAATATAAAACAGAAACTATCTTGAACCTGGTTAACCAGAGAAACAGATTTGACACTCAGAGGTCTAGCGTAGGATAAGAACCTCTATTCTTTTTATCTATGAGGAAAAACTTAGGAGAAAAAGCCTAGCGATAAATGGGTGTCCGGGGCCTCTTCGGTCGCTTCCTTCTCAAGAAGAGATAGAAGCTGAGGCCACAGTTCAAGTAAGAGGTCATTTTCTGCTTATGAAACTCTTTGAACCATGGGCTGTGATGGCAGGATCCAGTTATTATTAATAATGCCCTGCCTATGAAAAAAGAATGAATGGGGATGGAACCACGGGGTAAAGTATCTATGAAAAGCAAGCAAAAAACCCCCGTCATCATGTAAAAAAAAATCAAATGAAAATATGTATCTAAATAAATTCTTTATAATATACCAGTAATACCCTATTGTGTCTGTGTCTTATTACAACTATTAACACTATTCCATTCTAGTTAAGAACACAAACACAAGCAGTTTACGCATTGATACAGTTTATCTCAGTTTACACACCGATGCTGAATAATTCTTATGAGCAGTTAAGAAATTTGCATTCTGTATTTTTGATGCAGTTAGCGATACATACTGACTCCAAGGCGAGATTTTGATATGAGACGTTGGAAACACATCGTGAAGATTTAAGATTGTGACGGAGCAGCTCCTCAGAAGCCAGCAGGTTGTCAGATCTAGTGTATGGATATAATCCCTTGACACAGGATTCCAAATGGACTATAATTCTTACAGTTAAGAAAAATATCTGTATTTTGGTGTTTGAGGGGACAATATGTTAAGTGTATTTTCACTAAAGACAGTTGTTTCACTCATAAGTATGTTTTGAAATGGAGACTTTGGGGCTTGTGATCTTAATTGGAATGGAATAGTATTAATACCTGTAATAAGATATAGACATAATTGGGTATTATATTATAAAGAATTATTTAGATATATATTTTCATTTGATTTTTTTTACACTGGGGTTTTTTTTGTTTTTCAATGAGCAAGGAATGGGCATAATTTGTCCTTAAAAGTAGGATTATGGAAATTGAACTGTTTTGATCAAAAGGCAGACTTTGAGTGATGACTTTGAGTGTCCTTAGCAGAGAACGGTTGTTGCCCTGTCTTCTGCTTTGGCCCATTATGTCTCTTAGAAGAAGACTGGTGGAGAAAGACCTCTGAGCAGGATGCTGGTATCTGGAGGAAATAGAAACATTGTTTTCTATGGGGTGGGCACCAATGTCTGAACGAGGATGAACATTGTCTTGAGTAAGTGGGAGATGCATGAACAACTGCTAAGGATCTCACCATCTGATGGTGTTTTCTATATTTGGATGTGACTGTTCAGGTCGCTGAATTGGCTCTATGTCAAGTGGCATTGATCTGCTGCTTAGGAAGTTTAACAGCTTCAGTCAGCAGGATCTTTGCCTTTTTGTCTGATAAAAGTATGGAGACAATCCTCTGCCATAAGAATAACTGGTATGCTGCGATCATGGCTTAATAGTTCAAAATTTTGGATGTTAAAGCAGCTGACTTTAACATTCTTCCAGCCCAAAGTATCGAGCTTTCTTCCCTCCTTATCTGTAGGTGCAGCATGGTAAGAGGGATATCCTTTAGCCTCCAGTTTTTCTGTTATCAAGGAAGATAGTGGAGTGTGGGTGAATAGAAAAGTTGAATCCTCTTATTTTACCCTTTAGAGGTTTTCAGTGCATCTGGAGGTGGCAAATGTCAAAGCTGATGTCTTCCAGATGTCTTTAGATAGGTTCTTAAACCTTTCTAACTCTGGGAATGCCACAGTGCCTGGGGGATCTGAATATAGGTGGCCAAGGATCTTGTCTTTTGGTCTTTGTTCAGTAATGGTAATATCAATCTCCTATCCTTCAGCCATCCTCACCATATGATCAGCATATAGGCATAGTTCTTCATTTGGAGATATTGGTGTGGAGTCCACCACCTGTTCGTTGGGTGAAGGAACTTCTGAGCTGTTTGGAACTGGCCAGTATCGCCTTTTCTCCTTCATCAGAATTAAATTAAATTGAAATTTCATGAGATGTGCTTGTGGTGGAGCCAACAACGAAGCCAAAGGTCAGTTCCAGCGATACGAAAGTAGGCACAGCTTGGTTTGATATGGTGTGGAGGTAGAGGATAGTCACTCCAATCTGTACACTAAGCAGGGGACATATAATAAAGATAAGGCTGCCAAGGGAACGGAGGATGCACTTGAGACCAGGAAGGAGAAGGTTCAAATCCATACAAACTGGCTTAGGATCCATAGTTGAAGCTGTATCTGAGGTGATGTCACCTTCTGAAGTGGAGCGTGTGGGTGAAGCTGAATGGACTGAAGTTGTTCTCAAAAATTCAGTAACAGGCACTTCACGTTTGGGACCAGTTCTTTAGGAACCTACCTGAAATGATGGGATTGAGGATAGCGTTTTTATTACAAGCAGTGACCGCAGCCAGAATAATCTTTGCTAAATATTGGAAATCATATGAAATACCAACAAAAGAGGAGCTGTTAGTTACAACTACTAGACCTTGCAGAAATAGATACCTTATCAGCCAGGCTGAAAGATGTTAATCTGTGCAAAACAAAGAAAATATGGGAACCATTATATAACTGTTTACAGTATACTATATGAATCCCCCCAAATAAGATAAAAATATGATGTATGATAAATATTGCCGTATAAAATATATTCTTGTCTTAGTAGGAGCTTTAAGAGATGTTAATGATTAATGAACTATAAGACGAAAATGCAGAAAAATGTTATATGATGACTGATGATGATTGGGAGCATATGAAATGAATAATGTATAACTAGAAATGCTATAATATTGAATCATTTTCCGCACCTTTTCCCCTTCCTTTTTACCCCCACCCCTATTTTACCTGAAAACCTAATAAAGCTATTTTAAAAGTGGATCAGATTTAGATTTATCCGTATGCTTGTTTTTTAGATTTCTTGGTGGGCTGTTCCAATACAGTTCTAGGAACTGATATGGAGGGAGATATGGAACAGCAGCGGGTAGGCTCAGAAGAACAGTAGGCTGATGGAACCAATGCTACTGAAGGTTGTTTTGAGGGCCAAACACTCAGTGAAGCCATCTCAGAGGGCTTTTCAGAGGATGATAGGGCTTTCTCCCATAAGGCGGCCTTTAAACGGAAGGCTCTGTTGTTTCATTTCATTTCATTTTTTCATTTCCAGCCTTTGTTGTGAACTGTTAGCACACACAGCAGGCCGCCACAATACGTTCCTCTTCCAAACAAAGAGGTCAGAAGCTGTGTTTGTGAGAGAGGGGCATTCTAGTATCACATTCTGGTTCCACGTGTTTTGAATAAGGCTATTTGTACCATGATTCTCGCTTAGAAATGATGACAGCCCTGGAGTAAAGGAAGGCAAGGTGCAGAGGCAAGCCCTTTGGGACTTTAAAGTGGGTGACACTGTATTCTTATCTACAAAGAACTTACCGCCGCCGCAACCATCTAAGAAATTGGCGTACAAATATTTGGGACCTCTTCGTATAAAACGGATTATGAATAAAGCGACTGTGGAACTGGATTTACCCAAGACGTTTAGTAAAATTCACCCTATTTTTCATTCCAGTTTACTTCGGAAAGACCCTGGTGCAACGCGCTGGCACCCTCGACCCCCGGCACCGGACCTGATCCCAATTGGGAACTTGAATCATCATGAAGTGGGGGAAATTTTAGATGCAAAATAAAGAGAGGCATTTTACATTACTTAATCAGATGGAAACATTTCTCCCCTTCACATGACAAGTGGGTGGTTGAAACGGACGTAAAAACTCCGTTTCTGGTCAAGCAGTTTTACAAACAATATCCACACAAACCCCGGGGGCCAGCCTGAGGGGGTCAGTATGTCAAGCCCTGTTACTATACCCATATTCATCTACTGACTGACAACTGACTGATAACTCAAGGCCCTAGCCACTCTCCATTATTTACGACCTAGAGGGCACGTAGGCATCACCATCTGGCTACAGGATGTTTAGGATACTGAGAGGGTCTGTTGTGTCTCAAAGAATGTGAGAGTATACTCCCCAATTCACAAACTTGCTTATCTCTTCACAGTATAGTGTGAGAATGCTTTTGTAGTAGAAAGTTTGTTGCCTTAACCTCTGAACCTAGGATTCAAATGAAGTGCCTTTAGTAACATTTTATGATACCCTATATAGTAAGCATGTAACTTTTTGTATCTCAGTATTTCCACTAACACTGTTCGTGGAGCACCTTTGAATTCCTGAATAAACAAGTTTATTTGAAAGAAACACAAGGACTTTATTATTGGGAATCTCAGGGCTTGACATCAACAGTCTTTTGTCTATTGATGTATCTTCCAGTTTAGCCCAGTTTTCCCCTTAGATGTTGTCAAATGCGACTTTAAGGTCCACAAATGGTGCATAAGAGAAGCTAGGTTGAAGGCTACTAGGGAGCAGGCCTTCTCAGTGATAGCCCCTCGTTGGTGGAACGACCTTCCAGAGATGGTGCGAGCCCTGCGGGATCTGAACCAATTCCGCAGGGCTTGCAAAACATTTCTTTTCCAGCTGGCTTTCGAGATAGAACCTGATTAATCCGACGTGTGGACATCTAGCCATCTCGTGGATATTATGATTACAGTATTTTAGCACCTATTCTATGTATTTTATCTATTTTAAATAATCACTATGTAATTGATATATTTAAAATTGCTTATATTGTTTTAGATGAATCATGGGATCCCCATGTCTGTTAGCCGCCCTGAGCCCGCCTTGGAGGGGGAGGGCGGGATATAAAAATAAAGTTTATTATTATTATTATATAGATTGCCCTTAGATATCTTTGTATATTTATGGGTAAGATAATCTAGAAGCAAGCAGTACTCTGAAGTGGAACAGTGCCGAAGAAATCCTGCCTGCTCCATTTCCAACAAATTTTCCTGTTCTAACCATTTACGTAGCTTCACACATAGATAGTTGGTGTATAATTTACAAATGGTATTTAGAAGGCTTATCGGTCTATAATTATTCAGAGCATACTTGTTCCCTTTTTAAAATATGGGCACAATAATGGCCAAACCTCAATCTTTTGGTATCTGCACTGTTAAATCTATATATGTAAAGAGGTTGGCCAATATTGGGGCCCAACAATCTACATGCAATTTAAGTAGTTCTGCTACTATGAAGTCGCTTCCTGGAGCTTTCCTGTTTTTCAGTTGTAATACATCGCTTGCTGCAACAAGTGGCCACGATGGAATATAATTTAAGGGGGCCATAGTGGGCATATTGAACTATATAGATTAGTAAAATGGTGTTCCCAAACTTCACTGGGAGAACCATTCTCAAGGTTTTCAGCATGTACAACCTGGAAATAATATCCATTTAATGAAGTCCAAACAAACTCAGGATGACAGCAGGGAGCACTTAGGCATTTATTCCCAAATCTTACATCTTGTTGAGAGCAACAGCATATTGTTCCTAGTAAATGAACACAGTATTGCCACTTTAACTGTTTGGAAAACAGAATATTCTTAAGAAAAGCATAAAATGGGGAAAGTGACAAATGGTACAAAGTTGCTTTCTCTTCTAAGCAAGTCAAAAACCAGAATGACACAGTAGAGCTTGGTCCAAATTGTTATAAAATCCCTCCCTCTTCCCTCCCTTCCTTCTTCAATACAAATTACACACACACACACACACACACACACACACACACACACACACTTCTGATATCATTGCAAGCCTTTTTCTCTTTTACTGTATCAGAAATTAACATGCAAAGCAAACTTGTGATTTCTCCAACATCAGTTTCGTTCCAAAATGGCCACACATCAAAATAAATACCCACTTTTGACTTGATTTCAGTAGTTACTAAATACAAAAAAACAATGTCTGCCAGCCACATTGCTGACGGTCTCGGCATGCTACGCTTAATTTGTTATGAAGAGATTCTTTCCGGTGCGGAGGAATCTCCTAGAATGATGCTGCGTTGTCTTGGGGTTGGCTAATATTATCAACATTCTTAGGACTGTCCCAATCCAGGCTGCAGGTTGGGCGACTGAATGATCCCACTTGAAAATCACTCCATACTTATGGAAACCTCGTATATCAAGGAGAAGCCTAACTTATAAAGCGTTTTGTGGGGAGCAGCATACAACGTAAAATGGAGCAGGCCAGGAAAAGTGTAACTAATCCTGCTGATTGTATAAACTGGCTATGAGAAACATTTCAAATGAACTGAAAATAATATCTCAAAGATCTGCTGGTGTCCTGGAATGTCTTCACTTTTCCATTCCTAGATACTGCGTAACAGCCATCTTGAATGGCTTTCGCATATATTTGTGCTTGCTGTAGCCATACAAGCAGATTCAGGTAAATTTTATAGTTTCTTAAGGATTACAAAGAGCAAAGGAGTTTCTCGAGCAATAGTGTGGCTTTCATACGAAGTCGTGCCTCTTGAATTTACTAAAAATATATATGTATGCATATAAACTGTAGGTTATTATTTAAAGCCAGGAATGTGTGTATCTAAATTGCATTGATAAGTTGCAAAATACTGTCACACTGAATGATTTTGCTGTAATTTAAGGAGACACTGGAGCCATTAATAACATAAGAACTTGCTACTTTTGAGTAGTGTAATGACAGCCAATATAATAGAGCCTTTATAAAAATCGGACTGTGACCAGATCCTAAGAAAATGAAGAAAATGAAAACAATTTGCACAGTGACATCCAGGGTAAATATGCATCCCACACAAATTCAGTGGCCAAGTTCTTACGGAACTTCATGCCATTTGTTTTGCACCACTGTTATTGCAATACAGCCGTGGAATTAGATCTTTAAAAATGCACAAAAATGCAGTTGTTCTGAAAGGGTTCTCCAGTTCCTACCATATTGATCATGTTAAATTATTCTAAAATTATAGCCTAATTCACAAAAATAAATATTTCAAAAATACCCATTGAAAATGAGTATTTACCAAAATTAAAATTCAACCCAAAAAAAGTATCCAGTTTTGAAATATTTATTTTCCTGCCCGAAGTGCTTATTCTTTTCTTTTGCTTGGCTTTTGTAGAGAGTTAAGAGTTCAGATGTCCCGGGTTTGATGGAGCTCCTAACATGGAAGGTGATTCTTCGTATTTTGATGGGGCCTCTATTCCTCTTGCAAAGAGGTTGATTAACTGACAGTGAACCCTGCAACAGAAAGACAATGAAGAGTCTTGACAAGATTATAATCACATTAATAATGATCAACTGCTACTCCTCAACAGTAGGAGTCACACATTTTGGGTGAATACTGCCAAAAAAAACCCAGGAAATGCCATAAAATTGGAAATGTCAGGTTCAGTTCAGGCATGTATATGTTCCTCAACCGATGCTTTTATTTTCTAAAATGATAAAGCATTCAGTAACTCATAGCTGAATGAGTAAATTGATGCTACTGATAAGTATTGCCTCTGAGATATGAGGTGGCTTGATGGTTCTGTTTGATCCAAGATGCTGTACCTATTATGGAAGTGCCTTTTTCAGCATCAAGGTTCTTCACCTGGTGGAAAATGACCTGGGAAAGGAGTAAGCTGATGGGAAATTGGCTGCCTGTAACAAAAACCTAGATAATATTACTCGATCTTGACTTTTAATCTACTCTATTAACTGAGCCACTTGTGGGAAGGGCGGGATACAAATCATAAATAAAATAAATAAATAAAATGTTACATTGTTAATAGAAAGACTACTGTTGTGTGAGTAATTGCATGCTATGCAATGGTGTTCCTGTCTGACTCATTGGAGCCGGACAACCTGAGCTTGGGGACTTGGGAACAATGGGCAGCAGGATTCTAATCCCTGCTGCCCTGCTCCAATCAGGGGCCCCCTGCAGGTTTGAATGGCCAATAGAGTGCTTGTGCGGGAACCCTGTCTGTATAGATAGTTGGGCCTGTGGGGTCGGTTTTCAGACTTGTGTACTTTGACCTTACTATGCTGAAATCAATAACGAGCTGGTGATTCACTCCCCCTTGACTCATCGATCCATTGGACCCACTATACAATAACTACCTTGTTATTCTTGTTTTCAAAGCCTTTTAAGAAACCCGTGTGTTCCACTCAGTGATCTTCAATGTGCTGCCCATGGGTACCATGGTGCCCACTGGTGTGTTTCCTAGCACCCACTGACTTCTTCCTCAAGCAAAGAACCAGTGTGGCTTTCATGCATATTCTTGAAGTCGGAAATGCTTCAGAAGAAGAAGAAGAAGAAGATGATGATGATATTGGATTTATATCCCGCCCTCCACTCCGAAGAGTCTCAGAGCGGCTCACAATCTCCTTTACCTTCCTCCCCCACAACAGACAACCTGTGAGGTAGATGAAGATATTGGATTTATATCCCGCCCTCCACTCCGAAGAGTCTCAGAGTGGTTCACAATCTCCTTTAACTTCCTCCCCCACAACAGACACCCTGTGAGGTGGGTGGGGCTGGAGAGGGCTCTCACAGCAGCTGCCCTTTCAAGGACAGCCTCTGCCAGAGCTATGGCTGACCCAAGGCCATTCCAGCAGGTGCAAGTAGAGGAGTGGGGAATCAAACCTGGTTCTCCCAGATAAGAGTCCGCACACTTAACCACTACACCAAACTGGCTCTAAGAAGAAAACAGGAAGCATTCCTGTTCAGAAATAACTGCCTCCATCTTGCAGTCTCCTAAGATTTTGTGACAGGCCCCAGCACCCCATGCCAGCCATTTTGAGATTGATCCCTATGACAGGCATATTGTGGCAATGGCCGCTCCTCTCCCTCAACATTCCAAAATTTTCCACTAACTCAACAGGCATAGGGACTCCTGTGTTAAGGGTGCATTTGGTTAACCACTACTTTTTCATATTTTCATTGGGAGGTTGCTGTTATCTTGACTTCTTAAAATGTAGAGCTTGTTACCAACCCCTCCCATTGTTCTGGATGTGGACAAAAAGTCTCACAATCACGGTCTCAGACACCTTTTTTCTCTCTCCCCTCCCTTTCTTTTAATTAATTTTGTTAAAGAGCTTTGGAAAATCCGAAAGCTTGCACATTAAAACTATTTCACATCTTTTATTTTTGTCTATATGTGTGAACCAAATTCCAGTGTTCTGTTTTCTGGTAATCCCATAAAAAGTTGGATGTCCCTGTCAACAAGAGAACTAGTGATGAGGCATCTCCCCCTTGGCATTTTTTCTATACATTGATCCATTTGAGAAAGGAAGGTGCTCACTCGACTTCGATTGCTGAACTTTCCAGAGTCTCCCCATCACAGTTCCAGGTGCTGCTGGAAAGGATGCAACAGCAAGTGGGATGGTCTCTGCAGAACTGCCCAAAGTGCTTCTTTTGCATGTCTTTGATGTCATTGCTGTCCTCCAAATGCTGTGATGTAAAATTAAACTTCCTGATTCGATAAACCTCTACGAAGGTGAAGTTAAACTATAGAGACATAATATGAGGTGACTTAAAAAGATGAAGAAGATATTGGATTTATATCCCGCCCTCCACTCCGAAGAGTCTCAGAGCGGCTCACAATCTACTTTCCCTTCCTCCCCCACAACAGACACCCTGTGAGGTGGGTGGGGCTGGAGAGGGCTCTCACAGCAGCTGCCCTTTCAAGGACAACCTCTGCCAGAGCTATGGCTGACCCAAGGCCATGCTAGCAGGTGCAAGTGGAGGAGTGGGGAATCAAACCCGGTTCTCCCAGATAAGAGTCCGCACACTTCACCACTACACCAAACTGGCTCACCAGTTGCAACGATCACAAAAGCAGTTGCAACGATCACAAAAGCAGCCTACAATTTGCATATTCAGAGAGGACCTCCCCAGGTCAAGTAAACAAAATGAGGGGGACACCAACCATCCTGAGGAGAACTAAGCATGGAACGTTATGAGCACCTGGGGGTCAGTTAAAGGGGGAGGGGGGTAAAGGAAATCAGTTTGCTTAAACCCTAGAAGATGTAAAGAATTCTGGTGGGGGAGTTTTGGAAGTGTGTGGTTTTCAAATTGTTCCCCTTCCACAGGTTTCTGGCTTGCATCTGTTATAAATAATTCTCCAGGCGTGGTGACAATTCTGACCATCCTGATTCGTTGGTGCTCAGTGGGACTGTATGACACAAGCCTTTGGCCCATCAAACTATCAATCAAGAGTACATGCCGTTTTGTTGAGTCTGCTCCTCTCTCCCATCCAAGTGGCTGTTGCCAGCCAGCAAAAAAGCTGATTCTGTCAGTAAAACACAACCAACCTCAGTTCTGGCAGTTACTGTGGGAACGCACTATAGGCCCATCACAGGTGGATCACCCATCTCTGACCTCCCATTGGCTCCCTTGCCCCCGCCTCCTGCAGGCCCAGGAATGTTGAACAAACTGCCAGAAGCAGTCTTGCCTCAGAGACAGCCACATCTCTTAGCTCTTCTCTGTTAACTGGCCTCAGAAAGGGCTGCAAAGTTCCTGTGATCTCATGAAAGGCCCTATCAACAGCCCACAAAATGGCCTCCCAACACACATAGCCTCCGAAGGCTACTGCAATAGCTAGGGAGCCTGGCGCCACCTCTGAGGCCATGGCTTTACTGTCTTTCACTTCCTCTCTCCCTCCTTGCCCCAAGATGGTTGCCTGAGAAGGAGATAGGGAAGCCTCACAAGGTTGTTGTTCAGATCAAAGGGGGGGGGGGGAGAAATGAGAATGATGCCAGCTGCTTTGGTTCTCAACCCTCCATCTGTGAAGAAAGACTGTCCTTTTCCTTAGAGGCTGCAGGGTTGCCAAACTCCAGGTTAGGAACTTCCAGAGAGATCAGCTCCCCTTGAGGTATGGAGGGGAATTAATGCTTTCACTTGGGTGGATGGAAGACAGCAAGGCTGGGGAGGGTACTCACCAAGAGGCCTTCAGTGGTACCTTTCCAGGTTGGTGGGAAATTTCTGAGGGAGAGACCTTTCCTCCTGGGGAACCACTGTTCCCAACCTCCAGGTGAGGGCAGAAGATCACTCAGAATTGCAACAACTGCTATCCAGTTCTTGCTATGGAAGCTGACTGGGTGATTTAGGACCAGTCACAAACTTCCAGCCTGAGCTGCCTCACAAAATTGTTCAGATCACACAGGGAGAGGAGAATGATGTATGATTTGGTCCCCCCCCCCCACCACACTGTGAAGAAAGACTGTCATTTTCATATGTAGAGGCTGCAGGGAGGGGGAAGGCGATGGAAACTTGAAGTCAGAGGGGCAGGTAAAGGGAAGGAGATAGAGTTGCCAACTCCAGGTTAGGAAATTCCTGGAGATTTAAGGGTTGAGGCCTGGAGAGGGTGGGGTTTGAGAAGGGATGGAACCTCAGACAGGTACAGTGTCATGGATTCCAAACCAAAAATTTCCTTCTGGGGAAGCACTGTTGCCAATCTCCAGGTGAGGGTTGGAGATCACTCAGAATTACAACTGCTATCCAGATGGCAGAGATAAGCTACCCTTGAGGTGGAGGGGGGATTCAATGCCTTCACTTGAGTGGGTGAGTTGGAAGACAGCAAGGGTGGGGGGCACTTACCCAGAGGCCTTTAGTGATACCTTTCCAGGTTGGTGGGAAATTCCTAGAGATTCTGTGGTGGAGTTTGAGGAGGGCGCAGGAGTTAGGGCTTCAGAATGGAGTCTGCCCAGACACAGGTTCTTGATGTGAAAGCTGACTGGGTGACTTTGGACCAGTCAGACTTCCAGCCTAACCTGCCTCACAGGGTTGTTGTTCAGATCAAAGAGGGGAGAGGAGAATGATATAAGTTGCTTTGGTCTCCCCCACACTGTGAAGAAAGATTGTCCTTTTCCTATATAGAGGCTTCAGGGAGGGTAAAGACAATGGAAACATGAAGTCAGAGGGGCAGACAAACAGGAGAGAGTTGCCAAGTCCAGGTTAGGAAATTCCTGGAGATTTAAGGGGTGGGGCCTGGAGAGGGTAGGGTTTGAGGAGAACCTCAGACAGATACAATGCCATTTCTTCACAACAGACCTTACTCCTAGTATTACCATAATGTGTATAACACCATGAAGGTACCTGGCTCTATACAGAATAATTTTAGCAACCTGCTCCCCCCACAACCCAGAGCTATACATCTGTATAACTTTTTTTTTTTGGGGGGGGGGAGGGACAGGACCTGCTATTTGCATTTGTTAGGAAGGATGTAGGAACTGTAACTTGGATGCTTCCAGAAACTAGTGCTTTAACACAATTTCTTATAAGTTACAAAAAATCTTGGTTTTTTTTTTTTTAAAAAGAACAAAGATAGCCTTAGCTTCTGAAAATACTGCAGTCCTGCAGACAGAATACATACCTGATCATCCTCATTAGTATGCCTTATGAGGTACCTCAGAAAATTGAATCGGGAGCATTTGTGAACAAGAACGAGGTCTGCACAGCCGTCTCCCAAATGAGCAGATGGTGAAAGGCCTTTTGGACTCCGCGGGCAGGCACAACTCATATTGGCTGCATTGATGGCTAAGAACTTTCCTCTAATAACCTTCCATTGATCTCTTCTGTCATGCCCTTAAGGAAGAAACAGGTATGCTCATAAGGGTGAAAAGAAACATCTGCTGCACTTTGGGCTTTTGAACAGATTTGAAAGTACAGTCGACGCCACCATTTGTGCAATAGATAATGATGTACATTACGACGCAGGGATTATTAGTGGCAAGACATTGAAGGTGAAAAGACTTTATAGTTTTTAAAAGAAGACTTTTGTCTGCACTGCCAGTGTCTACTGCTAAATAGCAGTGATCCCCATAATGGACCTTGAGCTTGTTTGGTGGTTCTGGCAGAGGAGCTCATCTATCATATACCCTTCACCAAAGAATGGCACACTCCTTCTATCTGGGATGGTCATCCTCTTCCACCACGTGCGCAGCTTTTGGGAGGGACACACATGGAGTGGTGAGGGAAGTAGGAGACACCCGTCAAGCCATCCAGATCAGTCAAACCCTGGCTATCAATGGGGTGACAGATGTCCATAGGTCATGTGTGTGTGTGTACAATGACCAAAAAAGAACTGTCTTTGTCACTTGGATGCATTAAGAGCAAAAAACAGTACATCAACTAGCGTATATTCTCCTCTATCTAGGAAAATCCTCACATCCAATCCCTATCATGTGTGTTTGTAAAGTGCTGCTAAGTCACAGCTGATTTATGGAGACCCCAGCAAGGGCTTTCAAGGCAAGTGAGATGCTGACATAGTTTGTCGTTAACTTCCTTTGCAAAGACATCCTTGGTGGTCTCTCTCCTAAGTACTGGCCTGCTTAGCTTCTGAGATCTGGTGAGACTGGGCGACACCATGCTGTCTTCCCTCTGTGACGCCAACATGGCATCCATCAATGTGTTTCCTGACATCAGTTTGCTCCTTAAATCTTTTTTTTTTTTTAAATCTTAAAGGTGCTGAACGGAATAGAAAATAAACTGAAAACTTCAGGTTACACCATGCCAAGGCACTGAATTCATCCCAGGCAGGCACATCACAGCGACTGATTTTCTGGGATTGGCTGTCTCTTCCTCTGGCTGCCCAGGCAGCAAACCAGAATAAATACATTCCACAAATGGAGAAGAGGTACCAAACCCTCCACTTTCTTTGGAAATAGAAAACTAGTTTCCTCCTCAATGCACCTTCAGTGGTAGACATTTAGTGATTGCCCATGTTATCCTGGCGGCCATTTTGTGGTGGTGGTGGTGCCCATTACATTTTCTCAAATTCCAAAAGTGTCCATAGGCCATGGGTGGGTACAGTGACAAAAAAAGAACTGCCTTCGTCACTTGGATGTATTAAGAGCAAACAACAGTATATCAACTAGCATATATTCTCCTCTGTCTAGGAAAAGGACTATATAGAAGTACTTTATCCTGATGAAATTACTGAACCAGTCACATAAAAAAAGATGCCTTTTAGAACACTAAATAGCACTGAATAGCATCTTAGAATTGGCTATAGGCAAAAATAAAATTTAAAAGAATCATGCTTATCGAGTACAGCCAGTAAAGTGGATTAGGAGGCTGCAAGCCCTCTTCGTTCCTGCGCAAATGGAAGCCGCAGTCCTGCCGCACTGCTGGTTCGTTAACACGCAATCCATTGGTGAAAGTGCTGTTTTCAGCTAGATTCGGAGCTGCTGGTGTACATATCTGTTTTGGGTTTTTTTTTTCTCAGTCAGGATTGTATTATGTAAAATAAGTCAAATGTTTTAGCATGTCTTTAAGGATGACCAGGGCTTTGTTGAGCAGGAATATGAACATATGAAGCTGCCTTATACTGAATCAGACCCTTGGTCCATCAAAGTCAGTATTGTCTACTCAGACTGGCAGCGGCTCTCCAGGGTCTCAAGCTGAGGTTTTTCACACCTATTTGCCTGGACCCCTTTTTTGGAGATGCCGGGGACTGAACCTGGGACCTTCTGCTTCCCAAGCAGATGCTCTACCACTTAGCCACCGTCCCTCCCCTAAAAAGAACCTTGTAAGCTCTTGAGGAATTGGCTATATCAGGGGTGAACATATGAACATATGAAGCTGCCTTATACTGAATCAGACCCTTGATCCATCAAAGTCAGTATTGTCTTCTCAGACTGGCAGCGGCTCTCCAGGGTCTCAAGCTGAGGTTTTTCACACCTATTTGCCTCGACCCTTTTTTGGAGATGCCAGGGATTGAACCTGGGACCTTCCGCTTCCCAAGCAGATGCTCTACCACTGAGCCACCGTCCCTCCCCCAATGCCGTTCTGGCTGACATGGCATCAGAGGGTGTGGCCTAATATGCAAATGAGCTCCTGGGGGCTTTTTCTACAAAAAAAAGCCCTGAGGATGACAGTACACACAAAACTTCAGCTACGCCTGCAATGCTCCAATGTTTATTTTGGATTCCATTGGTGAGGTGAGCTTGGGAACAGTAGCTCGATAAAGGGCACTCCAGCGTCCGTATGAGATTGTGGGTCCTCAACCCTATTGAATCTGCGAGCTTTAAAAAAAAAAAAAATTGAGAAAGGATGGCAGGCAGTGTTAGGAAATTGTGGCAATAGGGGTGGGGTAAATCGCTGACACTGGGGACAGGACTCTGTCTCTCTGCTTCGGTGAAGAGATACGGTTTGGGAGAGTTCGGTCCCTGAATGACTACAGGGAGACGTTTCCGTGACCAGAGACAGAACAAAGTCTGTATCTGCATCCAACTCAAAAGTATATGGTGGTGAAGAACCTGCCTAGAATAAGCTCAGTGGCCTGCCAGTTAGTTAGGCTGTAGAGAGAGACCCTTTAGATGTAACTGGAGACTACACTCACTCATAGGCTCCACACTGGGGATCGTTAGAGTAATAGAGACAGGAAATTTGGGGTTGCATTTACTCCTTGTCAGTATACTTTTAACAGTGGTATTGTATGTTGAACACACTGCAGTATATCGTAGATATGTAAAATGGAACTAAGATAGATGTATTTTAGTGTGCCCTGTCTGTCACATACAACCATCATTCTACACAGAATGAACATTAATACTGACCACCAAAAATGTAACTTTTAAGGAGCTTTGGACTTCTTGAGCTCTGCCTTTACCCATCTGCATTTAGAGTTCAGTTTTATATTAATTCATGCATCAAATGCACTAGAGGCGAAGGCCCAATTGCCTAACCATCCAGGGCTGACTTCCATGCAATAATACAATTACCATGTGGCTCTTTTTCAAATCTCTGCAGCTGTTCCAGCTGTCGCTTGCTTTGTTTGCAAATGCAGCACCTGGAAGACAAAAGTCCATTTAGTTTTGCCTACAGGGAAGAAACTGAACTATATGTGCTTTGAAGTTTCCTATGGTAGACTTTGGGGGAGGGGGTGGCTGCAGCCAAGCCGTCACATTTTAGAGCTCTTTGAACTTGGTCCATTTGGCTGCGGACTTAGCTGAAGTCATCAGTTTGCCAGTGTCAAGCATTGTCTATTCTTTATTGATTATAGTTGCCAGAATATAGAAATGTTACTAACCATAAATTTAGCTTGAGCACATCAAAGTAGCAACCCCCCCCCCCGCCCCCCGGCTCCTTTCGCTTTTACTAACAAATGCAGGAATGCACTCTTTGAAGATAAAACCTCCTGGGACTAATTCCCATGCCAGCAAGGCTGGAGCCCAGGAAGCGCTGATCGCAGGGAGATAAGGAAGTTACAGTGAGAAAGTTCACACGTGAATAGAGATTTGTTTAGAGAATGTAGGATTGTTTATGGAACCTTTGATGTGCCATCTTTAAGTATGCAGTTTACTGTTACTCTGTATCAGTTCCAATACCTAGCTCCTCTGAGCCACATGGATTATCAATAAACCAAACTTTGTTTCATAATTCAAGGACTGGTTACTTTGAGATCTAATGCTTGACAGCCAGGAATTTATAAATTTGAATGCATTTTTATTTTGTTTCTGATATACTCCTACATTTTATCGTTGATTGTATACCAGTTTATATATACAAACTGGTGAAAGATCAGGCGAAAGAGGTCCACTTTACAGAACATTTTGTAGAGATGATCCTGATTCACTTAGGTTTTTTGTATCATCTACATTTGTTCCCCACCCCTATAATATCCAAGACAGTGCAAAATTTCTGTTACATCAAGAAAGAAGATGGATTTTTTCATCTGAATACATTAACACCTAACAGATTAAATACAGAATGAGACCTGCCTTGGTTTTTTATAAAATGTGATATGGTTAATATATGGCTATGTATAACTGTGTCTTTAATGGAACGTATAAGCAGCTAACTTTGTGCATATAGGATGGCTATATGTTAGAGGGTGTGAATAAGTCATTTCAATTCAACAGAATTCAATAGAATCACCATGTCAAAGGTTGCAGTATTGTGAAATTGTTGGAGAATGTTGTAGTGTTTGTCAAAGTATTGTTTTCCAATGCTGTTTCTCCTACTTTTAATATGTGTATTTTGAAAATATTGAATAATTTTTAAAGATTTGTAGCTTTGAAAAAGCATCAGTGAAACAAGGGCTGAGACTGGTACTTCTCGTTAGCTGAGTCTGGACTTCTTCAAACTCAACTGTATACATCCTCAAGACTCTCTGGACTTATTTTGTCCTGATAAAGCAATCTCTTATACAACACGGTTTTCCACAAGCAAGTTGGAATGGAGGATACTCGCTAAGAGTGAGACTGATTCCCTTTAAATAGTAATTGTGTGTTTCAGGTTACCCATTCCTAAATGTGGTTTCCATTCTGTGAATGGTTCAATGACTGATGCATTTGTGAGTTTAAGGAAATTTTAATATATTCATACATTTGTAATATGTGTAATTGAGACCTTTATTGCACAGAGGTTTTTCTGCCTTTTTGTTTGTAATTTCCCTGCGCTTCTCATTTGGTTAGTCAGTTCCCTTGATGCTGGCAGACGCGGTCGTGGGATACAGACAGGGCATTCAGGGAGAAGAAGGCCTGGCCATTGGTTGGCCATTCCTCCTTCAAGTCTGCCTCCCAGCCACAGAGACCTGGTTACGCTGAGGCTGGGCCCTTGGTCTTAAGATCCTGCTGCCGAATGCCAGGTCAGGAAATGGAAAAACTACTGCCATTGAGGATTCAGTCTTGGATGAGCAGGCTGACCTAGCAAGCATTACAGAAACATATATAAATTTTTTTGCCACTGTGTGACACAGTGTTGGACTGGATGGGCCGTTGGCCTGATCCAACATGGCTTCTCTTATGTTCTCATGGCTGGAGGAGGCTGAGGTATAAATCTGATCGAGCTCTGCCCTTCAGGTTTCTCTGTACAAGAGCAGGCCAGGCCAGGGAGATGGGGGTGGGTTGCAGTGGTGTACGGTGGTATCAAGGTGCTTCATCCAGCGGTCTGCCAGTTTTGAGTGTGCTCCTGAAGGTGGGTGACCAGGACAGAACAGGGATTCTGCTGGTGTACTGTTCACCCTGCAGCCCAGCCGTTTCTTACTGAGCTAGCTGATCTTATCTTGGGTGTGCTAGTGGGGACCCAAGACTAGTGATACTGGTTGACTTTAACATCCATGCCAAGGCCAGATTGTCAGGCGAGGCTCAGGAATTCATGGCCTTTAAGACAAACTTGGGCCTTTTCCAAGTGATTACCGGCCCCACCCATTTAGCAGGACACACACTGGATTTGATCTGTTACACTGCTGGGGAGGGTGATCTGGAGGTGGGGGAGTTAAAGCTGAATCCCTTGTCACTGACAGATCATTATATGATAAGACTTCAGACTTACTGCTTCCTCTTTCCTCTGCAGGGGTGCGAGACCCATGAAGATGGTCCACCCCAGGTTTCTGACTGATCCCGACGCATTCTTGTTCTGACCTTGGTTGCTGATGATTCTATCGAGGCTCTGATGACTATCTGGAATAGGGAGATGCCCTGGACACAACTGCCCCTAAGCGCCCTTTCCTTCTGGCAGAGCCAAACAGTCTTCCTAGTGTACTGGGGAGCTGAGGGTGATGAAACATAAGGGATGACAGCTACAGAGCAGCTGTTGGAAAACTCAGAGCAAGACTGAAACACAAAGCAAGATGGTATAGAGCCCATATTAGACTCTCTTCTGTGGAAGGTGATGATGGTGAAAAAGCAATATTTTTCTGTCATCATTGTGTCTGCATGCAACCATCCAGCAGAGCTGTTTCATGTGGTTCATGGACTTTTACATCACAGCTCCAAGGGTTTGGAATCTGACCACACAACAGACCGCTGCGATCAATTTGCCACTAACTTTGCAAACAAAGTCGCTCAGATCCACTCTGGGTGAGATGCTGGTGTGGATGCATTTCCAGATGATCCGCTTGCCCAATTTAGATAGATGCTTTTCAGCTTGTGGATTCCAAGGATATGGACAAAATCCTTGGACAGGTAAGACTTACCACCTGTCCTCTTGACCCTTGCCCTTCCTGGCTGATAAAAGTTAACAGAGGGGGACTGGAAGGAAAGGGCAATGGTAAATGAGAATGAGAGTTGTGCAGAGCGTGCTCAAGGAGGTGGTGATTAGACCTGGTTTGAAAAAAAAAAAAACCTCTCCCTGATCCTTACTATGTTAGAAAATCTCTGACCAGTCTCCAATCTTTCATTCTTGGGCAAGGTGCTTGAGTGGGTTGTTGTCTCTCAGCTCCATGGGTTCTTGGAAAAGATTGGTTTTCTGGACCCATTTCAATATGGCTTTAGGTCAGGATCTGGAACAGGGACTGCTTTGGTTGCCTTGGCTGAAGACCTCTGTTGAGAACTAGATGGGGAAATATGACCTTGCCAGTTCTGCTAGATTTCTCAGCAGCCTTTGAGCTTATCGACTGAGCTGCCTTTCAGCACTGAGGCTAAGGGGGACCACATTATGGTGGTTAAAATCCTATGGGGGGGTCATGAGATAGTGCTGGGGGTTTCTTACTCTGCCCAATGGCCTGAGGGGTGCCACAGGGTTCCATCTCATCCACCATGCTATTTAATGAAGTCACTGGGAGAGGTAAGTAGGGATGAGCTGCAATGTCACTAATATGAGATTACACTCAGCTCAATCTTCCTTTTCCCACCTAATTCTGAGAATGTTATTGGCGTCCTGAAATGGTTCTTGGAGTCAGTGACGGGCTGCATGAGGGTGAACAAGCTGAAACATAATACTGGCAAGACAGAAGTGCTCCAGCTTTAATAGAAAGGCATTCAGATCTCCCCTGGCTTGGAGGGAGTAATACTTCTGTTGAAAAGTCAGGGGCAGCTTGGGAGTGCTGCTTGACACACACCTTGGAATACCAAGTGGCAGTGATGCCTTGGAGTGTGTTTACCCAGCTCTGGCATCAACTACATCCGTTCCTGGGTCAATCAGATCTAGACTCAGTGATCAATGTCTTAGTTGTTAGGAGAGCCAGTTTGGTGTAGTGATTAGGAGCATGAACTCTAATTTGGGAGGCCCAGGGCTTCTTTTGTAACAAGCGCTCCTTTGCATATTAGTCCACACCCCCTTGATGTAGCCAATCCTCCTGGAGTTTACAGCAGGGCCTGTACTAAGAACCCTGTAAGCTCTTGGAGGATTGGCTACATCAAGGGGGTGTGGCCTAATATGCAAATGAGACTCTGCTATTTAAAAAAAGCCCTGGGGAGGACCAGGTTTGATTCCTCACTCCTCCACATGCATCCAAGCGGCGCGACCTTGGAAAGTCACAGTTCTAGAAAGAGCTCTCTCAGCTGCACCTGCCTCACAGGAGTGTCTGTTGTGGGAAGAGTAAGGGAGATTGTAAGCCACTCTTAGACTCCAAGTGAAGGGTGGGGTATAAAATCCAATCTCCTCCTCTTCCATTTCTTTGCATCCAGACTGGACTACTGCTATGGCAGTTTTCAATTAAGTTTTTTAACTGTGACTTTTATGGGTTTTATAATTGTTGTTTTTAGCGTGTCTTTTTATAATGTTTTATTTATATTGTAAGCCACAAGGGAGAAAGCAGCTAATAAATGCTTTAGATAGATAAATAACTCCTGGGCAATCAGTGCACATCTTTCAACGGTAGGGTGATCTGATCTTTATATCTCACCCAACCTGGCTGCCACATTTTAGACCAGCTGAAGTTTCTGGAAAGTACTTAAAGGCAGCCCCATGTTGTTGTTATTATTATTATTATTACTTTAAATTTCTATCCCGTCCTCTCCGCAAGTGGACTCAGGGCGGCTAACAACATTCATTTTTACAGATTAAAACCAATAAAAGATAATTACAATTTAAAATTTTAAAAATATTTCACTTCATGGTGCTGTATCACTACAATATAATATAAGCGGTGATCACATAGTACTCTATAACGATGTAGGGTGGCAGCTCTCTCCTGGTTAGATCTCAAAGGCCTGTGGAAACAGTTCGGTCTTACAGGCCCTGCGGAAAGTAGAGAGATCCCGCAGGGCCCTTATGGCCTCCGGGAGAGCATTCCACAATTCTGGTGCTGCCACCGAGAAGGCCCTAGCTCGCATCAGCCGCAACCTAGCCTCCTTTGGTCCAGGGATGGACAATAGATTTTTTGTCCCTGAACGCAGTGCTCTCTGGGGAACATGTGGAGAAAGGCGGTCCCGCAGATAGACAGCCCCCTGACCATAGAGGGCTTTAAAGGTCAATACCAACACCTTGAAACGGACTCAGAACACAATAGGTAGCCAGTGCAGCTCTCTCAGCACTGGCCAAATGTGCTCCCACTGGGGAAGCCCCATTAACAGCTGTGCCGCAGCATTCTGCATTAGCTGTAGTTTCTGAGTCAGCACCATGGGTAGCCCCATGTAGAGAGCATTACAGTGATCTATTCTTGAGGTGACCGTAGCATGGATCATCATTGATAAGTCGTCGTGCTCCAGGAAAGGGGCCAACTGCCGCCGAAGATGAAAAAAGGTGGATCTAGAAGTGGCTGCTACTTCGGCCTCCATTGTAAGAGAGGACTCAAGGAGCACACCCAAGCTCTTGACCTTAGGGGCCGGTATTAGTGACACCCTGTCAAGAGCCGGCAGAGGGATCTCCCCCACTGGACCACCCCGGCTCAGGTAGAGAACCTCCATCTTCGTCGGATTCAGCTTCAACCAACTTAGCCTGAGCCAAGATGCTATGGCTTGAAGAGCCAGGTCTAGATTTTCTGGGGTACAGTCGGATTGACGACCCATCAATAGATAGAGCTGGGTGTCGTCTGCATAATGGTGACATCTCAGCCCATACCTCCTGACAATCTGGGTAAGGGGATGCATATAGCTGTTAAATAACATCGGGGACAGAACTGCACCCTATGGCACACCACATATAAGTGGGTGCCTTCGGGATGATTCCTCCCCTATCACCACCCTTTGTCCCCTATCTTGGAGAAAAGAGGCCAACCACTGAATCCCCACATCAGCAAGGCGGCTAGTCAGTAGCTGATGGTCAACTGTATCAAATGGGGCTGACAGATCTAATAATAACAGCACCGCTGAGCCGCCCTGATCCAGATGTCGCATGTGGTCATAAGAACATAAGAGAAGCCATGTTAGATCAGGCCAATGGCCCATCCAGTCCAACACTCTGTGTCACACAGTGGCAAAATTTTATATATATATACACACATGGACCTCTGCTCCATAGAGGAGCATCTATGAGGGCGACCAAAACCGTCTCCGTTCTGTGACCTGGTCGAAAGCCGGACTGGAATGTATCCAGTGAGGAAGTGACATCCAGGAATCCCTGTAGCTGAGTTGCCGCTGCCCGCTCTATAACCTTACCCAAAAAGGGAAGGTTTGATACCAGCCGATAGTTCGCCAATACGGCCGGATCTGCAGATGGTTCTTGCAAGATGGGACGGACCACAGCCTCTTTAAGAGGTGTGGGAAAGATCCCTTCTACCAGGGACCTGTTGACAATACCCTGCAGTGGCTCATGTAACAACGCCTGGCTAGCTTTTATAAGCCAGGACGGGCATGGGTCCAACCCACAGGTCGTAGGGCGTACAGCGAAAAGAATCCTATCGACTTCCTCCAGGCTGAGTGAATTGAAGGAATCTAAAATTGGACCAGAAGACTCGGTGCCTCAAGTTCTTTCACTGTATCAATTATGGCGGGAAGGTCACGTCGGAGAGACGAGACCTTATCTGCGAAAAAACTCGCAAAAGCCTCACAGCCAATTTCCAATGCTCTAACGTTTGCTTTACCTTGCGGTAAAGTTGTTAATGACCGAATTATACTAAACAATTGTGCTGGGCGTGAGGTTGCAGATGCAATCCGGGACGCAAAGTAAGCCTTCTTTGTGGCCCGGACTGCCATCTCATAGGTCCGCATAAATGACCTATAAGATGTTCTTGTAGCTTCGTCGCAAGTGCGTTGCCATTGTCTCTCTAATTGTCTCTGTCGCCGTTTCATTGATCGCAGCTCCGGGGTATACCACGGAGCGGATCGTGAACGAAGATGAAGAGGACGTCGAGGAGCGATCTCGTCAATGGCTGTAGAGACCTGGCACATTAAAATAATCTAACCTAGATATGATCAGAACATGGACCATTGTGGCCAGATCATGCTTTTTGAAGAATGCCCAAAACTGGCATATAAATTTAAGCTGCTAAAAGTTCCTATCTGCTATGGAAATGTAGGCTAGAATCTAATGGCACTCCCAAGCCCGCTCCTTAGGGGAAGTGTCCCACCATACTGATTACTCAGTGTTTCAGCAGGTTCTTCATTGACCCAACCAAACCTCAGCCTTGTCTAGATTGAGCTTCAGTCTGTATGCCCTCCATTCATTTACTCAGGGCTTTTTTGTAGCAGGAACTCCTTTGCATATTGGGTCACACACCCCTAATGTAGGCAATTCTCCAAGAGCTTACAAGGCTGTTATTGCAGGCCGACTGTAAGCTCTTGGAGGATTGGCTACATCAGGGGTGTGTGGCCCAATATGCAAAGGAGTTCCTGCTACAAAAAAAGCCTTGCATTTGCCCTCTCAAATTCACAGATACTCTATGTCAGATTTGCCGGAGAGAGAAAATACTTGGCTTTTCTCCTTTGAGAAATTTATGGCTCTCCTGCTTGAGTAGTGTGGACAAATATAGCTGTATTTCTTTTGCAGTAAAAATGCAGTACTTTGTGTACTGTGGGGAAACTGATGGTGTCAAATGCTGAAAAAGGAAGTGGAAACATTACGTAGTTCTAGTCCTTCCAAATCTACAGTATACTACCACTGTAATGTTTAATTTGGCTAGAGAAGGAACCTTGGATTTAAAGCTAGAAATCAAGAACCCAAGTAAACTGTCCACCTGGAGGCAACATCTTCTGAAGTCAGAAGGATAAAACATTAATATATTTAGCTTACTTAGTTTTACAGGTTCGTCCATCTCTTGGAGATCCTATTGTATATGTTGCTGGAAGAAAGGATACCGTGCCCTCATAGCACTGATGGGAAAGGAAATTCTTGAAACCTTAGAGAGAGAAGAGCTAGGAATGATGAACTATTCTCAAGCAACACATACATTATTTTTCTGCCAATTTTCTTGCGGACTGGAAAACCCTCTCCCCAATTTAATTTGTTTCAAATATGTATACGCCTACCTTCCTCCTGAGTATCTCAGGGCCCAAGGCAGGTAAAATGTCAATATAAAAGCTACTAAATAAAATAAGAAACATCAAAACATCAAATATAAAACATACTAAACCACCAGTCCAAAACCACTTTATGATCCATTGCCCAGCTGACGTTGCTACAAAAGATCTTGAACACATGAACATATATGAACAACATATGAAGCTGCCTTATACTGAATCAGACCCTTGGTCCATCAAGGTCAGTATTGTCTACTCAGACTGGCAGCCGCTCTCCAGGGTCTCAAGCTGAGGCTTTTTCACACCTCTTTGCCTGGACCCTTTTTTGGAGATGCCAGGGATTGAACCTGGGACCTTCTGCTTCCCAAGCAGATGCTCTACCACTGAGCCACTGTCCCTCCCCTATGAACATATGAAGTTGCCTTATACTGAATCAGACCCTTGGTCCATCAAGGTCAGTGTAGTGTATCAGTAACAACATGCGCCCCGCGCAGAGGCAACTGGGCTGTCCCAGAAGCCTCCAGCGCAGGGCGCGGAATCACCCGCCAATCAACAGTTGCGGCGGGTAGTTCAACAGGTCAGGATTGGCCTGACCGACCCAGTAGGCTGTACCGGGAATTGTATATAAGCGGGGCCCGGCCCGCGTGCTCTCTCTCTTGCAACGTGCTCCTAATAAACTATGTTGCCCTACTCTCGTCTCCGCTTCGAGTACGTTACACTGGCGACGAGGATGGGATTTTAGCCTCAGCGGATACCACGGAGATCTAGGGCAACCACGAGTCCTGACCGCCGCCGCCATGGCCACACAGAACGGAACCACCGGCTACATCGAGACATTCGACCCCGCCAATCCCGAGGGCTGGGAGTCCTACGCGGAGCGGGTCGAGTTCTACCTCAGGGCCAACAAGGTCACCGACGCGGGCACGAAGAGGGACGTTCTCCTGAGCGTCTGCGGGCCAGCCACATTCGAGATCGCCAAGGGTCTCTCGGCTCCCGTCCGCCTCACAGAGAAGTCCTACGAGGAGATCATCAGACTCCTCACCGGCCATTTCTCGCCACAGCCTTCGCGGGTGGCCCATCGGTTCCTGTTCCACAGAAGGGACCAGGCAGTGGGGGAATCGCCGGGAACTGCAACTTCCCCCAGCTGGAAGACACCCTGGCCGACCGATTCACGTGGGGCCTCCGCGACGAGAGGCTCCAGCAGAAGCTCTTCGCCAAAGAAGAGCTCACCCTCCAGAGCGCCTTCAGCGAGGTGGTGGCGTTCGAGAGGACCTCCAGGACCTTCCCCAAGGCCCGGACAGAAGCCGCCCACCACGAGGAGCTGGACCACGACTGCCCAGAGGAGGAAGAAGCCCACCAGCTGCGCCGCCCAGCCGGGCCACCCAGCAGAGCCGCCCAACGCCCCCGAGCGGCCGAACGACCCCCAGCGACGGAGAGGGTCCCGGCCACCAAGTGCGCCAGCTGCGGCGACCCCCACGACAGGCGGGACTGCCGGTACCGGACCTGGGACTGCTGGAGCTGCGGAAAAAACGGGCCACATTGCGAGGGCTTGCCGAGCCAAGCCCAACCGCCGGAGGCCGACCACGCATCACGAGTCGGCGGAGTTCCACTCCACGGACTCCACGTCCCTGCAGGTACTGAACTTGCCCCTCTCCACCCCCGATAAAATCAAAATGGCGGTCCTCATCGAAGGGAACCCCTGCCAAATGGAAGTGGACTCTGGTTCCTCCATCTCCATTATAGCGGAGGAAACCCTGAGGAAGCTGTGTCCCCCCCAGCGGCTGCAACTAAGGCCGGCGAACTTCATACTCCGGGACTTTCAGAAGAATCCGGTGCTAATCGCGGGGTGGGCGCGGGTGCAAGTCGAGCGGGGGTCCTTCTACGGCCCGCTGGACATCCTGGTGGTAAAGCGCCAGCTTACCACCCTGCTAGGACTGGCGTGGTTCAAACCCTTGGGGATCCGGTTGGAAAGGTTGGGGCAAACCCTAACACCCAGGGGGTTCGGGGAGATATGCCAAGAGTTCCCTGACGTGTTCGATGGTTCTCTAGGGAGCTACAAAGGGCCGGCCATCTCCCTACCGCTAGACCCCACGGTCAGGCCGATTCGGCTCAAGGCGAGGAGGGTCCCGTTCGCTTTAAAGCCAAAAATAGAGGCCGAACTAGACCGCCTCACAGCCCAGGGAGTCCTGGAGCCCGTGGACTACGCCACCTGGGAGACCCCCATCGTAACCCCTATCAAGCCAAACGGGGAGGTGCGGATCTGTGCAGACTATAAATGCACGATAAACAAGGCACTGCAGGATAACCCCTACCCAGTGCCGGTGGTGAGCCACGTTCTGGCTGCCCTAGCGGGGTCCAAGATCTTCGGGAAGTTGGACCTGGCACAGGCCTACCAACAGCTCCCGGTAGATGCTAAGACGGCGGAAGCCCAAACTATAGTGACACACAGGGGGGCCTTCCGGGTGAGGAGGCTTCAATTCGGGGTTAGCGTCGCTCCTGGGATCTTCCAGAGTATAATGGACGCTCTCCTGAAAGGGATCCCCGGAGTCCAGCCGTTTTTTGATGACGTGCTAGTCGCTGCCCCGGACCCTGAAGAATTCGGCAACCGCCTAAGAGAGGTACTCCGCCGGTTCCAGGCAGCGGGGCTCAAAGTCAAGCGGGAGAAATGCCTGCTGGGGGTCCCACAGGTGGAGTTCCTGGGGTTCGCCGTAGACGCAGCGGGAATCCACCCAACGGAAGAAAAGACCCGAGCCATTGTGAAAGCGCCAGCCCCCACCTGCAAAGCGGAGCTACAAAGCTTCTTGGGGGTGCTTAACTTTTACCATTCATTTCTCCCCCACAAGGCGGCCCTAGCAGAGCCCCTGCACCGCCTGCTGGACAAAAAAGCCCCTTGGGTTTGGGGCAAACGCCAAGCAGCCGCGTTTCAGGCAGTCAAGGATGTTTTGGTGTCTAATGCGGTGCTCCACCATTTTGACGAGGGCCTCCCCGTCATCCTGGCTTGCGATGCGTCGCCATACAGGGTGGGAGCAGTCCTGGGGCACCAACTCCCCGACGGGAGGGAGGTACCGGTCGCATACTACTCCCGCACACTGACACCAGCTGAGCGCAACTACGCGCAAATAGACAAGGAGGCTCTGGCAATCGTGGCGGGGGTCCGCAAGTTCCATGAATACCTGTATGGGCGGAGGTTCACCATAGCTACGGACCACAAGCCCCTCTTAGGTCTGCTGGCCCCTGACCGTCAAACCCCCCAAATACTGTCGCAGCGCGTGTTGAGGTGGAACCAATTCCTCAACTCCTACACTTACACACTGGTACACAGGGCCGGCAAGGCTATGGGTCACGCGGATGCACTCAGCCGCTTGCCGCTTCCGGAAACGGGTCCAGACCCCGCCCCCGCACACCAGGTCATGCTAATGGAGAGCCTCCCGGAGCCGCCCCTACACGCAGCGGAGGTCGCCAAGGCCACCCAGAAACACAAGACACTAGCACGGGTGCTCGACTGGGTGGTGAGGGGCTGGCCGGAGGGGAACATGGGGGAAGAATTCAAGCCATATAAGACCAGGAGGGAGGAACTAGCAGCCCACAAGGGGTGCCTGTTATGGGGAAGTAGGGTGGTGATTCCGCCCCCGCTGCAAAAGCGTGTCCTAGAATCCTTACATGAGACCCATCCCGGCATAGTCCGAATGAAGGCCTTGGCCAGAAGCTACGTCTGGTGGCCGGGGATGGATGGGGAGATAGAGAGCTGGGTCCGACGGTGCCAAATGTGCCAAGAGTCGCGGCCCGAGCCTCCCAGCGCCCCCGCCACTAGGTGGGAGTCAACCCGGAAACCATGGTCGAGACTCCACCTCGATTTCGCGGGGCCATTCCAGGGGCAGATCTTCATGATAATAGTGGACGCCTACACCAAGTGGTTGGAGGTCATCCCCGTAGGGTCCACCTCATCCGCCGCCGCAATCCGAGCGCTGCGCAGGGTCTTATGCACACACGGTATCCCGGACACCATAGTCTCAGACAACGGGACCGCGTTCACGTCTGCAGACTTCCAGGCGTTCCTCCATAGATACCTGATTAGGCACATAAGATCTGCCCCCTTCCACCCAGCCACCAACGGCCAGGCGGAGTGGATGGTCCGCACCACGAAAGAAGCCCTGGGCCGAATTGTGCAGGGTGACTGGGACCACCGATTAGCGGCATTCCTTTTCGACAATAGGGTCACCCCCAACCCGGTCACAGGGGTGAGCCCGGCAGAGCTCCTAATGGGACGCAAGCTGACAACCCGACTGGACAGACTACACCCCGACCGGGCGTCAGACACCCGCGAGAGTCCCGAGGTTCGGGACGCAGTCAGGGGGTTCTTTGCGGGCGACCCAGTTTACGCCCGGAACTATGCAAGGGGGCCTGATTGGGTGGCGGGCCGAGTGCTACGAGTGACGGGGTCCCGCCACTATGATATATCAACCGAGGGGGGCCAGGTATTACGGCGGCACATAGACCAGTTGCGCCGCCGCACGCTACCGGAGGAGCCGGCGGACACAGAAGAGGCGTGGTCCGGGGAGGGGCCAACCGAGAGCCGACCTGAGGACGAGGCCCCAACGCCCATCACGCCGACGCAGGGAACACCAGAACGGTCCGAGCCCGAAAGACCCGCTGAGCCAGCCCCGCCGCCTCCGGCCACACCACAGGCCGCCGAAGCACCAAACGCGGAAGCAGCGTTTCCCCCACCGGACCTCCCTAGACGGTCCACCCAGGAGCGCCGACCTCCCGCGTATCTCAAGGACTATGTTCCTTAACTAGGGGGGGAGGGGTGTAGTGTATCAGTAACAACATGCGCCCCGCGCAGAGGCAACTGGGCTGTCCCAGAAGCCTCCAGCGCAGGGCGCGGAATCACCCGCCAATCAACAGTTGCGGCGGGTAGTTCAACAGGTCAGGATTGGCCTGACCGACCCAGTAGGCTGTACCGGGAATTGTATATAAGCGGGGCCCGGCCCGCGTGCTCTCTCTCTTGCAACGTGCTCCTAATAAACTATGTTGCCCTACTCTCGTCTCCGCTTCGAGTACGTTACAGTCAGTATTGTCTACTCAGACTGGCAGCGGAGTGTCAGTATTTTGCAGCCTCACCAGAAAGGCAGGCAAGTAGAAATCCCCCAGTCTCTTTCAGGCAGCTGCTCTACATGTATGGGGCAGCCACTGAAAGAGCCTGAATCCAATCTGTTGCAGAACATGCCTTAGACAAAGGAGGTACCGAGAATAACTCTTGCTTTGAAAAATGAAGCTGCCACATAAGAACATATAGGGTCCCTTGGTTTATACAGTGCCCTTGGTTTCCTTTCCAATTCACCTGAAGAAACTTTTGGCTTTCACGGCACCTGGCATTTTCTCTGACGACTTTGCACCTCCCCATCCAGCATAGTGTTGCCAATCAGGTGGGACCCAGAGTTCTCCTGGAATTACAACTGATTTCCAGACTACAGAGATCACAAGGAAATGGCAGCTTTGAAGAGCAGACTCTATGGGATCACATCCCAGCTAAGTCGTCTCACTTCCTCAAATTCCACCCTCCCCACACTCTGCTCCCACATCTCTAAGAATTTCCCAACATGCAGTTAGCAACTCTAATATATCTAATGGTGGCAAGCAGTCCCTGTGCCCTGGATAACAATTAGCATCTCTGTGTACAAGGGACAGTGGCTTTGGATGTTGAAGTGAAGAGATGAGAAATCATCATGACAAACCGAAGCCCGGCATGAAAAAATAGGTGGGAATAGGCTCTACCATGTGGAAACTGAATCCCCCTAATCTCAATGTGTTCTTGAAACACCGATCCTATCAAACTGTAGCTTTCGGGGAGGGATGGTAGCTCCGTGGTAGAGCATCTGCTTAGGAAGCAGAAGGTCCCAGGTTCAATCCCTGGCATCTCCAAAAAAGGGTCCAGGCAAAGAGGTGTGAAAAACCTCAGCTTGAGACCCTGGAGAGCTGCTGCCAGTCTAGCTAGAGGCTGTGGCTCAGTGGTAGAGCATCTGCTTGGGAAGCAGAAGGTCCCAGGTTCAATCCCTGGCATCTCCAAAAAAGGGTCCAGGCAAAGAGGTGTGAAAAACCTCAGCTTGAGACCCTGGAGAGCCGCTGCCAGTCTGAGTAGACAATACTGACTTTGATGGACCCAGGGTCTGATTCAGTAGAAGGCAGCTTCATATGTTCATATGTTCTAGGAAAGAAATATGAAAGTCAAATGATCTGCTTATTAAAAAAAAAAAACCCTGCTGTAAATAGTTCACATTTTCAAGTGCCTACTCAGAAGACCGAAGCAAACTTCAGGGGCATTATATATATCAGGAGCGGGGAACCTTTTTTCTGCCAAGGGCTATTTGGATATTTATAACATCATTCGTGGGTCATAGAGAATTATCAACTTAAAAAACAGTGCTCCGCCGAGGGAGAACGATCCACACTGACAAAATTAATGCAAATAATTGTTTTTCTATTTGAAGTCATGTGGGGAGAGCCTAATTCTGCGCGCGCGCACAGGTCACCGCCCTAGGCAAATGCCTAGGTTCAGGCATATTAGACCACATCCCCTAATATTAGCATATTGGGTCACACACTCATTAGCATATTAGGCCACACCATCTGGGATAATCATGTGCAAATTGGAACTGGTGGTAGCTAGCTCCCACCCCCCACCCCTACCACCTCTCCCTCCCTCTCTTCATGTGGAAACTGCAGCTGCTCCCAGCAGACATTTAAAGGCACCCACATACCCCAGCAGCAGTCCTTCACAATGCCCACCACTCAGGGGAGGAGGGGAGGAAAATAAAGCAAATAGACAGCAAATAGACAGGGAAGAAGGCTGAGAGAGGGAGGAGGGAGGGAGGGAGGGAGGGAGGAAGGAAGGAAGGAAGGAAGGAAGGAAGGAAGGAAGGAAGGAAGGAAGGAAGGAAGGAAGGAAGGAAGGAAGGAAGGAAGGGAGGGAGGGAGGGAGGGAGGGAGGGAGGGAGGGGGAGGGAGGGAAAGAAAGAAATGGGAGAAGAAAGGAAAATGAAATGGAGGGAAGAAAGGGTAATAAAGGGAAATAAAGAAATGGGGGGAATTAAAAGAAACGAAGAAATGGGGGGAAGAAATAGAAATAAAGAAATGAGGGGAAAACTTACCTGAACTGTGACAGTGACTTTTCCAGGCCCTGCAGCAATCCTGGCCAGCCAGCTAGGCCCCAGGGAGGCCACAGCGTGGTTGGGCCCCGTAATCCCTGCCAGCCAGCCGGCTGGGCCCTGGGGAGGCTGCTGCACAGTGCAGCTGGGCCACACAATCCTCACCGGCCAGCCGGGCCCCAGGGAGGCCACCATGTGGCTTGGCTCGGCCTAGTAATCCCTGAGGGCCAAATCAAGTGATAAACGGCCCTCGGGCCTGATGTTCCCCACCCCTGATATATATATATACCGGCACTCGGGAGCTACAGCTCATTGAGGGAACCATGAATGCCAACATGTACTGTGACATACTGAAGCAGAGCATGATCCCCTCCCTTTGGAGTCTGGGCCACAGGGCAGTATTCCAACATGATAACGACCCCAAACACTCCTCCAAAATGACCACTGCCTTGCAAAAAAAGCTGAGGGTAAAGGTGATGGACTGGCCAAGCATGTCTCCAGACCTAAACCCTATTGAGCATCTGTGGGGCATCCTGAAACAGAAGGTGGAGGTGCACAAGATCTCTAACATCCACCAGCTAGGTGACGTCATCATAGAAAAGTGGAAGAAGACTCCAATGGCAACCTGTGAAGCTCTAATGAGCTCTATGCCCAAGACGGTTAAGGCAGTGCTGAAAAATAATGGTGGCCACACAAAATATTGACACTTTGGGTCCCATTTGGACATTATCACTTAGGGGTGTACTCACTTTTGTTGCCAGCAGTTTAGACATTAATGGCTGTGTGTTGTGTAATTTTGTGGGGACAGAACATTTACACTGTTATACAAGCTGTAGACTCACTATTTTACATTGTAGCCAAGTGTCATTTCTTCAGTGTTGTCACATGAAAAGATATATTTAAATATTTACAAAATGTGAGGGGGGTGTACTCACTTCTGCTATATACAGTATGTATATAGAGATAGACAGACAGACAGACAGACAGACGATGATAAATAGATAGATAGACAGACAGACAGACGATGATAGATAGATAGATAGATAGATAGATAGATAGATAGATAGATAGATAGATAGATAGACAGACAGACAGACAGACAGACAGACAGACAGACAGACAGACACACACACACACACACACACACACTCCTGTATTAGGTCATGGTTAATTAAGCTTGAAATACTCTCCTCCCTGCCCCCCAAAAAACTTTAAAAGTGGTTTATCAATGGATTGACTTTCTGTAGGATGAATGGTGTCAAGACGTTAATTTTTACCTGCAAAGTCATATCTGACAGACCCCATCCAGCGTTTCTCTTCACTGTCTTTTAAAACATCTCCATAAAATCCATATCCCAAAAGTGACACAAAGTACTTCAGAAATATCTTATTGCAGTGTACTGAAGAGACATCCAGAGGTTGACTGTCCCCTGGTCAATGAGAGACATTTCAGAAGTTTTAACCTGGTTTAATCTTTAAGAATGGTGATCCAGTACACATTCTGGAAGTAGTACGTTAAATACATAATTATGGAATTGTGCAGGCACCTTTCAATACTGTGAAGCTGTCTTAGTGCTTCTAGCTCAATAAAGTGAAGGCCCTTAGTGCTTCTAGCTCAATATTGTCCAATCTAGCTGGTAGTATTTTCTCCGCTCTTAAGCACAGAATAATCTTTCCCAATGTCAGCAACCTAAGTTCACTAGAGTGGCCAGGAATTTAAATTTGGTACTTTCTCATCTGTATATCTAAGAGCAAAATGTGCCCCCCCATCTATGGAGATCTAAACTTGCAGGTCGGGGCCACACAGAAAGAAAACAGGTTTGCAGAAAAATCTGAAAATTAAAAAAAACACACACACACTGGAGGTTAAATAAATAAAATAAAAGGTAAGGCACTTTCCTCTTCCTCCTCTATCACGCTGTGCTGATGACAATGTGGATGGGAAGAAGTCTCAGCAGTGGCATCACCAGGAGTCATGCAGTCCTCACAAGCTTCGTTGTCATGAGGAGGCAAGGAAGCCTTGGCAGCCCCTATGGTGGAGGTTGGGAACCACATGGATCTTGCGGGCATCATTGGTGACAGTGTGGAAGGAAAAAAGCCTAGGAAGTTGGGAGCTATGCAGATCTCAAGGTTCAATGCCTGTGCCATGGAGGAGGGGAGAAGCCTCAGAGGTCAGAAGCAATGCAGCTCTCAATCTCCGATGCCAGTGTTGGAGGAAAGAGAGGCCACAGGGGTTGGGAGCCACATAGCTCTTAGACTCCAATGCTAGTGTTGAGGGGGGAAGAAACCTTGGGAGGTCAGGAGACTTGTGGCTATGGTTCCCAGGTCCTACCTGGCTCGGGCCAGGGGAATCGTCTTGCACGTGCAAAGCATGCAGGGTGAGATGACATCACCCGGAAGTGATGCTACTATGCCGGGCACATTGCCAGGGGAACACTATCACTTAACATAAAGTTTTTTTTCCTAAGTGATAGATCATCCCCCCAGCAACATGCATAGTGCAATAGCGTCACTTCTGAGTGACATAATTCCACCGGGCAAGTTATGGAATGCTGGTGATCTTCGGGGGTGGGGCTCCCCCCAGTGGGCAGCTCTGTGGTGGCAGGTTAGGGCCTTTTAAATCAGGGGGCCTATAGTGGTAGGGGTGGAATAAAGGTTGGGGGAAAATCCCCACCATGAGTAGAAGAAGATGATGATGATATTGGATTTCTATCCCGCCCTCCACTTGGAAGAGTCTCAGAGCGGCTCACAATCTCCTTTACCTTCCTCCCCCACAACAGACACCCTGTGAGGTGGGTGGGGCTGGAGAGGGCTCTCACAGCAGCTGCCCTTTCAAGGACAGAGTCTCAGAGCGGCTCACAATCTCCTTTACCTTCCTCCCCCACAACAGACACCCTGTGAGGTAGATGAAGATATTGGATTTATATCCCACCCTCCACTCCGAAGAGTCTCAGAGCGGCTCACAATCTCCTTTACCTTCCTTCCCCACAACAGACACCCTGTGAGGTGGGTGGGACTGGAGAGGGCTCTCACAGCAGCTGCTCCTTCAAGGACAACCTCTGCCAGAGCTATGGGTGACCCAAGACCATGCCAGCAGGTGCAAGTGGAGGAGTGGGGAATCAAACCCGGTTCTCCCAGATAAGAGTCCGCACACTTAACCGCTACACCAAACTGGTGTAGAGGGAGATCAATCCATTGTTACAGTATCACAAGTTCCCAAGTATCACAAGTCCTCACTTTTAAATTCTAATAGTGAAGTGCAGCCCTATCTGAGGATACTTAAATCCAGAGGCTGAGGAAAATCTGAAATCTAAAAAAAAAAAAAAAAATACACCAGAGGGGTTTTTTTTTAAAAAAAACCCAAACTATAAAAGGACTGCCTGAAGATTTAACAAACAGATGCTAGGCAACCACAATAGTTGGCCAGAATTTTAGGCTTGGTTTCTGTCAGTAAAAGCAAGGAGGAGGAGGGAGGCGGGTCTTTTCCAGGGATGTTTTGGACTTTGAAAGAGGATTCAATGGGGCCAGGCTTGGCAGCAACCAATGGACAACCATCTGAACTGTTGGACTCACCCAGGGCTGGCTGCTTGCTACTATTCTAAAGCAGTCTCCCCCACAAGAGCAGTAGGACACAGTGTTTGGAGTTTTGGACTGGAATCTTAAATCCCCATTGTGCTGTGGAGGATATGGCAGACAAACACCTTGCCAGCAAGGTACGTTAAGCTTGCAGTGTGAAATCAATGGAATTAAGAGTGGTAAACTTCTGCAGAAGGTTGCAGTATAGAGTTGACATTTGCCCACTGCCAACAAAAGAACTCCCCAGTGTCATTCTCCCGTATCCCGCTGGCTCTCAATGGGCCAGTGGGGGAAAACAGGTGAGCAAAACAGCAATCTTCCACCGCTAGGGTTGCCAAGTTCAATTCAAGAAATATCTGGGGACTTTGGGGGTAGAGCCAGGAGACTTTGGGGGTGGAGCCAGGAGACATTAGGGGTGGAGCCAAGATCAAAGCTGTGACAAGCATCATTGAACTCCAAAGGGAGTTCTGGCCATCCCATTTCAAGGAACGGCACACCTTTTCAATTCCTTCCTTCCATAGGAAATAATGAAGGATAGGGGCACCTTCTTTTGGGGCTCATAGAATTGGACCCCCTGGTCCAATCTTTTTGAAACTTGGTTGGTATTTTGGGGAGAGGCACTAGATGCTATACTGAAAATTTGGTGCCTCTACCCCAAAAAACAGCCCCCTCAGAGCCCCAGATCAATTCTCAATGGTTTTCTATGGGAATAAATCTCCACAGGGAATAACAGAGTTCCCAGCAGACATTTCCCTCCCCTCCCCCCACTTTCTGACGACCCTGAAGCGGGGGGAGGGCCTCCAAACCGGGGGGATCCCCTGCCCCCCACCTGGAAATTGGCAACCCTATCCACTGCTGCAATGTCAATTTTAGCTATGTAGTTGGAAGAGGCATCACCACAAGACGGGTTTTGACAGAACTGAGTTTGGGTAAATTGTAGAGTGTCCAGCAACCTGGTGATGTCACTGCTGTTTATTTGGTCAGAAGCGATGTTGTAAGAACATAAGAGAAGCCATGTTGGATCAGGCCAACGGCCCATCAAGTCCAACACTCTGTGTCACACAGTGGCAAAAAATTTTATATACACACACACACTGTGGCTAATAGCCACTGATGGACCTGTGCTCCATATTTTTATCTAAACCCTTCTTGAAGGTGGCTATACTTGTGGCCGCCACCACCTCCTGTGGCAGTGAATTCCACATGTTAATCACCCTTTGGGTGAAGAAGTACTTCCTTTTATCCGTTTTAACCTGTCTGCTCAGCAATTTCATCGAAATTGTGGTGGAATATCAACATTAGGGAAAATCCCGCTCCCACTAATCTCCCATTTGCAGAGTTAAGATACTCACCCACAATTATATGTAATGCTGATGTTACTGGATCATTGATACCAACCGTTGCATAGCATATGCAGTCTGTTGAACCTAGGGAAGAAGCAGATACTAGAATATTTGGACAGCATTCTATCAACACGCAGAAAAGAGACATTTCTTTACAGATGTGTGACAGCCCACTTTGGCGCTCTCTTCTCTCCTTAACCACTGATTATCTAAGGTCATGAAAATCTTTGACTGCGTGGACAAGTGACGCTTTCTGTTTGCTTTGCAGGCAGAGGGCAGGGGTCCCTAAAATGAGGCTTAGCTCATGTTCTGGAGACATCCGGAGCTATGAAATCTGCACGTTCAGTAGTACGGTGGCCTTTCCACACTGGCCATGTCCACATTTGCCTGGGCCAGCTGAGTCATGGAGGTACCAGGGGACCAGGAATGGTGAAAGTCTAGGGTCGCCAGGTTCCCTCTTGCCACTGGCAGAGGATGGGGGTCCCTACATTAATTCTGGAAAGGGCATGTAGTGTTGGGGATGCGGTCCTTGGCAAGCAGAGCCCAGGCTGAAAGCTTCCTCTCTCCTCAGTTCAAAAAGCAGAAACGCAGCCTCCCCCATTTATGCAGCGTGACAAGGCAAAGTGCTGGTGTTTGCTTTCCCTTCGTCCACAGAGGGGTCAATGCAATTTTCTAGAAGAGTGTAGAGGGAGATCAATCCATTGTTACAGTGGCAATCGTTTTGTCAAGCTGGGGACTGTTTGCCAAGTGCGGAATCAAAGAAATGAGCTTAGTGTGTGTTTAAGCAAATGGTTTGATTTGCTCAAGCAGGCTGATGGGATGAATGCCGTTCAACTAGACTTCTAGCAGTTTGGACTGTTTCGTATACAGAAGGTTTCTCTGTGTGCTGGCAAATCCCCTGCAAGTTCATTAATGTCAAGTCAAGTCAAGTGGTTCTTTCTGGCTCCAACGGGACATGCCAGGGCAGCAGCCTGACAAAAGAAAGCCCGGCTTTGATTTGATGGCATGGATGTTTTATCACCATCTCACAAAGTTAGAATTCATAATCTGACTGTCCCACAGAAGTGATTTTTTAGGGAAGCAGACGGAGGGGAGGATGCCTCCATTTGGAGAGAACCCGATCATGTATAAAACTTACATAAAACCTCTGGAACCAGCCTTAAAAGTCAGTCCTGAAATGTGGGACAGGGCTCTAAATCTAACATGTAAGCTACTGAAGTTCATGTTTTTGCACCTTATTTACCATGTATGAGGACTAGATAAGGCTACTCATGTGTGAGGCAAAGGCAGTCTAGATAAGGCTACTCATGTGTGAGGCAAAGGCAATCTACATGTAGACAAAAGGACTCTTCTCAACAATTTCAGGAAAGACGTTCCAGGAAATTTTCAGGGTGGAAGATATGAGATCCCTGTTGAAGCTTGTGAAGAAACACATTTTTTTTTTCGTTTGGAGATTTGAAATGAGTAACCTTTGCTCTGAGTTTTAAAGCCCCCCCCCCCTTCTTGGCAGAGAACAAGCAAGGAGGGGGAAGTCAGTTCAATTGCTTTCCAGCCGTATCTCAGCCCACGTTCATACAACTGCTAATAGATCTAGAAGGAGTGATAATGGGTGGGTCATACTGTCCCCCTTCTCCAAGCAGGGAATAGAGGTTGGGAGAACTTTAGACTAGAAACGCTCCAGGAATAATCTCCAGGTAGGACATTTCTGGAGATGTCAGGAAAAGACTCCTTGACCTGGCCTGACTGGCTCATTGGGAGGGGAAAGAGAGATGATAACTCCTTGCAGCAAGGAGGAGGTCTCTTTCTTTGGGTGTAGAATCCAGAAGAAGAGACAAAACTCTCAACTGAGGAGGTAGCCATTGAACATGTGCTGGCCTGAAACAGCTGGGAAAAGCTTTGAGGTGACAGAATCTGCAGAGATCTGTAACTTCCTAAGCTAAGGCACGTGTTCTATTTTAACATCTGACAGGGCATGTATGGAGAGAGGAACAGAAGAATTGTGTTTTACTCATTTCTTTTGCATCCCTTGCTCCGTCTGATGCTGTACTAACATAATAATAATAATAATAATAATAATAATAATAATAATAATAATAATAAATTTATTCTTATATCCCGCCCTCCCCCACCGAAGCGGGCTCAGGGCGGCTCACATGACATGGTTTACACCATGATTACACTAAAATCCATCAATACATTAAAACAGTTAAAATAATTAGATACAATTCAGATTAAGTTAGTTAACAATTAAAATTTATCAAATATAAAATTAAATTAAAGTGCCACAGTTCAGGATATGTATAGGATGGCTAGGTGTCATCTCCGGGTGCCATCTTAAATGCGAGTTGACAGAGGGTGGTTTTACAAGCCCTGCGAAATTGATTTAAGTCTCGCAGGGCTCGCACCTCCTCTGGTAGTTGGTTCCACCATTCGGGGGCCATTGTGGATTCCTGCTGTTCTTGTTGTTCCTGCTGGGTTCCTGCTGTTCCACCATTTGGGGGCCAAAATATGCTTATGAACATTTTCTTTTTCATGAATACTTAATAACTTTGAATGCTGGTAGTGGTTCTCCGTACCACATAGACCTTCACTGTCCTGGACACACTATTTTAAAAGGAGTGCCAGGGGAAAGGCAAGTGGTTGACAAGTGGCTATTCCTCCAGGGGCACACAACTGTTTCCACGGGGACCAGATGCTGGACAGTGGGAGATACAAAGGCAAAGCCTCAGAACTGGGAAGGGAAGCTGGAAGTCTCCTCCCAGAGGGCAATTTCATACAAAGGTCAGATGGTGGTAGTGGGTTACTGGAGAGAGAGAAAAGCCTCTTCGGGTGTTGCAAAAACCTTGGGGGGCAGGGTGGAACAGAGTTTGCAGGTTGGAGCAGACCCACTCTACCACAAAGCTAAAATGCATCTCTGTTGCATGGGCTTGTGAATATTCTGATGAACATATATGTGCACGTTCTACACTGGCAAGATATGAATCCTTTCTTTCTGTGAGAATCTCACAAAGCAGTCCGCGGCTCTTAAAACTGAATGAGAAACGTGCTCACTCCGTGCCTGTTATACTAGGAAATGTGCCTCGTTTCTTAGGCATCGATCAGAAATCTTTGTTTACCATCAAGGTGGTCTGACAACAGGGAAACTTGGAAAATGCACATCAAAGGTGCAGGCACACTGTGAATAAAACGACAATGTTAGCTCTGCACAAAAGACAAAATGGATAGCTTTGACACTCAAACAAAGACTGATCCTATGCTCAGCTGAGGTAACAGTGTATGTATTGTAGCGGACAGTAGGGGTTTTAGTCTAGCAGATGTCAGCATCCTGGTCTCTAAAGGAAGAGTGACGCAGGACTGTTTTGTTGTATTTGGCTGTGTGACTACAACCCTCTAGGCATGGCATTATATGTGTTGAAATCACCACAGGTAGAGAGGGCAGCCAAAAAAACCCCATATGTGTGATTGTCAGTTCGTGAGCATGGAGTCTGTGTGCACAGGAAGTGTATGCATGTAGTCCTTCTCCCCAGCGCATGATTAGAAACGTCAATATTTTTCAACGTTCTTGATCACAGGGAAGGAACCTATGTGCTCGCGCGCAAGGGGGATGAAGGAAGAGCACTGGTTCAGAATCCATGAAACTATTTGAAGGGTTTCTCTTGAGAGCCAGTTTGGCGTAGTGGTCAAGAGCGGTGGACTCTAATCTGGAGAACTGGGTTTGATTCCCCACTCCTCCACATTCAGTCAGCTGTGTGACCCTGGATCAGTCACAGTTTTCTCAGAGCTGTTCTCTCAAGAGCACTTGTCTCAGAGCTCTCTCAGCCCCACCTACCTCACAGGGTGTCTGTTGTGGGGAGAGGAAGGATAGGAGATTGTGAGCCACTCTGAGACTCCAAGTGAAGGGCAGCGTATAAATTCAACTCCTCCCCCTTTGCCCCCTTTTCTGTCTTTGTACAGCCACAATAAGAATTTTAGCTCATAGATTCCAGTGGTTCTATGAGACGTTTCACTCTGCATATCCACTTGTGAGTAAGTCACATTGAATATAGTGAGACAAACTTCTGTGTAAACATGCATAAGATGGCACTGTTAAGTTTCCGCCCTAACAATGTTTGAAGTTGCAACCTTCTAAGTTAATGGATGTCAACAAGGATTTCAGGTTTTCACGGCTGGTAACATCATTAGGGTTTGTAGAATCTTTCAGGATCAAGTGCCGTGTTCTACTGGAGAAAATTTTCCTTCCAGACGTTTCGTTCTCAGCTGCGGAGAACATCCTCAGTGGCGTTGCAGCCGGAGCAGGCGCTCAGACCTTCTTGGCTGCTGTGCATTGAGTGAAGGTCTGAGCACCTGCTCTGGCTGCAACGCCACTGAGGATGTTCTCCGCAGCTGAGAACGAAACGTCTGGAAGGAAAACTTTCTCCAGTAGAACACGGCACTTGATCCCGAAAGATTCTACAAACCCTAATGATGTCAACAAGCTTAGAGGGGTATATTGGGATGGCACTGTAAATTATTAGACTGATGCTTCTTCCTCCCTAAAATGTGCATCTGGGCCCAAAAGAATGTCAGTACATTATGAAATGAGAATGTATGGTGAATGTTTATACTTGTTGCAATTCTTACCCGCGGGGATTATGCCAATCCTTGTTTTGCAAGGGACTAATGGTGCTGTGGGATCATTCTGATCTATGCCAGAATCCTTCTGTGTTCTTCCAATCAGACCATGCATCACTTCACTGAACATTCCGTCCCCACCAACACAAACAATACTGTCAGGAAACACACAAATGAAAACGCATGCAGACAAGTCAATCCATGAATATGTCAGGTGCCCCAACGTAAGAGACATGTGCAGATATTGGTAACCGAGTGATTAATACAAAACAATTTCTGATATTAAAACTTCAGATTTTTTTTTTTTTAAAAACCTCTCGTTTATCTCGTTCTTATGTGAATGGCTGTACAAATATAAGCGGAAACAAAATCATAAGCACGAGACAGACATTGACATAGGAAGTACACAGTTGAAAGAAGCTCGTCGTCTAATTGTGAAGGATTTCACTCAACTGGATGTCTACCATTTAAAGCCACCATAAACCATTACCTTCCAATTTAGCTGTCAATCTGGAGAGACAGCTTCTAAGTCAATGGACGTGGACAGAGCAGTGAACAGTCATCTGAAATGGGCGGAGGCCCTTCTGAGATGTTCTCCCAGCCACTCACCTGGTAGTTACACATCTGTGACTGACTTCCATGTGACCGGGAGAACATTTGAATGACTTAGCTACATAGGGTAGTGGCTGACAGCACAAGCACAGAGCTGTCACAAGGTTTCCAAGGTGAAAGCTGAATCTGGAGTTAAGACATATGTCACTGGCCTTGTCTGTATGGTTGACTCACTTAAATGCTCTCCCATCCACAGAAGAACTGTGAATGGAAAAACAGCTACCATGTGTCTCTGGGTAATTATTTAAAGGCCCCCAAATATTGGCGTTTTCACACATTCACAGATTATGCAGTCAGAATAGCAATTACCACATAGCTAATATCTTGTATGAATTTGGTCTTTCACAGAGCTACTTCACAACTACTTGAAGACCGACTGAGAAACTCACGGGGCTTTTTTGGAGCAGGAATGCACAGGAACACAGTTCCGGCTGGCTTGGCATCAGGGGGTGTGGCCTAATATGCAAATTAATTCCCGCTGAGCTTTTTCTACAAAAAAGTCCTGTGTGAAACAATGGTGGTGTCGGGGTGTGTGGCCTAATATGCAAATAGGTTCCTGCTGAGCTTTTTCTACAAAAAAGTCCTGAAAACACATGTATGTAGAGCACCACAAGAGAGTTAAAACGTTTGAAAACTCAGCCTACATGGACTGGCCCTATTATCTGAAAGTCTCTGCACCAGAATCGATATTACCAGGAACGTGCAATAAAGATTCTTCACATGGTAGAAGTATCAATAGTTTCTCATAGGTGAACAATCACAAAAATGATATAAGTAATAGAAATACGTATCGTACGGGCACAGTATCCCACAGAACGAAAGTCTACTTCACTGTATGATTCCAGGAATTTTTTTGTCGTTGAAAAGTCGTAAAAGAGCCAGCATTCAAATAATGAACAGGAGTCTATACGCAGTGATCAGCTCAAAAGGCTAATTTTCCTTCACGTGATCACCAGCTTGAAGATTCACGTTTCACTGGATAGAACTTTCTCCATAAGCCGAATAAATATATACTATAGAAAATCTCTTACACACGCCATGCTTATGGATTGGTGCATGCAGGCCTATCTGAGTCCATGCCCCAGGATGGAATTCCCTCTAGCCTCAGGCTTCCCTCCTTTCCCTGGCAGGCTTCTCCTAGTGAGTTCCAATACAGCTCGGACCAGGTAGAGGTTCCCAATTTGGACCTTTCTGGGGACAATATGCAGGCTAATCTCCATTAGCATTTCAAGCAATGTGGAGGGGCCTGGTGTGCTCCAGTGTGGTGGCTGCCGATGCTCCTGAAGTGAGCAAATGAGGAAACTCCTGGCTTGAAGGCTGAAAACCCCATGGCTGTTGAGATCCTGTGGAGCCCAGAGCTGGAGGGAAGAATCCCCGCTGCTGTGAGTGGCTCCTTGTCTTTTCTGCACTGGGGAGAGGTGGGAAAGAGGAAGTTCTTTCACTCCCTAAAGGATCTCCAGGGACAAGATGAGCACCAGCTGGGAGAGCCAGCCTGGTGGGCTTAGGAAGAAAAAATAATAATAAAATAAGAACATAAGAGAAGCCATGTTGGATCAGGCCAACGGCCCATCAAGTCCAACACTCTGTGTCACACAGTGGCAAAAAATTTTATATACACACATACACTGTGGCTAATAGCCACTGATGGACCTGTGCTCCATATTTTTATCTAAACCCTTCTTGAAGGTGGCTATACTTGTGGCCGCCACCACCTCCTGTGGCAGTGAATTCCACATGTTAATCACCCTTTGGGTGAAGAAGTACTTCCTTTTATCCGTTTTAACCTGTCTGCTCAGCAATTTCATCGAATGCCCACGAGTTCTTGTATTGTGAGAAAGGGAGAAAAGTACTTCTTTCTCTGCTTTCTCCATCCCATGCATTATCTTGTAAACCTCTATCATGTCACCCCGCAGTCGACGTTTCTCCAAGCTAAAGAGTCCCAAGCGTTTCAATCTTTCTTCATAGGGAAAGTGCTCCAGCCCTTTAATCATTCTAGTTGCCCTTCTCTGGACTTTCTCCAATGCTATAATATCCTTTTTGAGGTGCGGCGACCAGAACTGCACACAGTACTCCAAATGAGACCGCACCATCGATTTATACAGGGGCATTATGATACTGGCTGATTTGTTTTCAATTCCCTTCCTAATAATTCCCAGCATGGCGTTGGCCTTTTTTATTGCAGACGCACACTGTCTTGACATTTTCAGTGAGTTCTCTACCACGACCCCAAGATCTCTCTCTTGGTCAGTCTCTGCCAGTTCACACCCCAACAACTTGTATTTGTAGCTGGGATTCTTGGCCCCAATGTGCATTACTTTGCACTTGGCCACATTGAACCGCATCTGCCACGTTGACGCCCATTCACCCAGCCTCAACAGATCCCTTTGGAGTGCCGGAATTGCAGAATGGAGTGCTGCCCATGGTTTCCTTCTGCCTTGAAGCAGATGTGAACACTGGAGCATAAGAGAGAAGCCCCTCCTTTACAGAAATCGCAGAAAGAAAGCAGTGATCCTGACTGCTTCTCTCAGAAGTTTAGACTGCCTCGCCCTGGACCACTGAAAATGCTGGCTATCTTTCACTGGAGATGGCTGAATTCTCCAATAGTCCACTAAGTGGCCATGATGGGCTGTAGTGAGACTCAGGGAGAGGTCTGTATATTTGGCTTTATGTCCACTGCTTCGTCGTCTGCTGTGAAATATTTGCTATCTTTGAAACGATAAATTGAGATCCTTTCCTCTCCCCCACAACGGCTTTACAACCCTAGGAGAGGATTACTTTTCTCTCATCTCCAATGCATACTGTACAGATGCAACCTGTCCATGAGCTCTTATCTGAGTCCCTCTCTTAGGTTAGAGAAACTCAAAGGACAAGGCCTGCAGCCAGCAATGGTACAGGATTGGTATAGAAGGCTGATAACATATTGGCCTGCAACTGCCCACTGATCTGTCTATAATAACCAGTGCATCCATATATTTGGTACTTCCCAAATAATTCAAGACACCTGTCTCCTCCAACAGCAATTTCCATGCCCAGTGTAATTGGAATTTCAATACTATTTGATTCTCTGTTGTAGCAATTAAGGAGAGACTGATGCACAAAGTATAGTAATTTTGTAGGAAGTCCCTAGATTAGCAGTGTACCTGGCAGTTCAATTAAGCAATGTATGCACAAGGCGTAATTCAGTATAGTGGATGTGCCAAACCAGTAGTGTATTTTCTACTACTACTTTGGGATGTAGGGGGTGGGAGGTGGAATCTGACACAGTCTTTTTCTTTCTTCATAGTATGGTTCACCCAGGAGACTATATGTGTATGATATGTGATTTCCAGATCCACTTCTGTCTACAGACCACTGTGCCACACACCCCAGTATTCCAGGGGACACAAAGGCCCGGAGAGAGAAGGAGGTAGCAGCAGAGAGCCCCCTTTTCAAGTGCTGCAGAAGTTTGTACACATCCCAACACGCATAGACATGGGAGACAGAAAGGAAATTAGTTTGTCTCTATCGTCCTCTATTTATTTATTGGATTTTCTAAAAGAGTAGCCTGAAACCACCAGACCTCCTCGGGAATATCAGGTGGGGACCGCAAACATACAAAGGAAAATTAATAAGAGAAAGAACTTACCCATCGTACTTCGCTAGATTAACTTCAGACAAATTGTCCTTAGCGTGATTAGCACGTTCAGTGACTATATGGGGGGGGAAATGAATAAATTGTTTAAATCATAATACTTCGCAAGAAATCTGTAAAGTTTAGTGGTTGTCGAAGAGATGTAACTGTTAGCGGATGTAGTGATGGCCGTGACCATAGGTGGCCTTAAAGGGGAATCAGAGTGATTAATGGAGAAGTCCTTCAATGGGTGCTAGCCATGTTGACTAACGGAAACCCCCATATTCAAACGCTGCACACCTCTCAATACCTGAGCAGGGGGCAATATGGGGGGAGCCCTTAGCCTTTACCTGCCTGCTAGCCCTCCACAGCAGCTGTTCGGCTGCTCTGCGAAACAGGAAGCCGGACTACATGGACCACTGATCTGATCCAGCAGAGCTCTTCTTACGTTCACAAAAGTTTTGGTTCTTATTGCTTTTCTCTGGGAGAGCCAGTTTGGTGTAGTTGTTAAGTGTGCGGACTCTTATCTGGGAGAACCGGGTTTGATTCCCCACTCCTCCACTTGCACCTGCTGGAATGGCCTTGGGTCAGCCATAGCTCTGTCAGAGGTTGTCCTTGAAAGGGCAGCTGCTGTGAGAGCCCTCTCCAGCCCCACCCACCTCACAGGGTGTCTGTTGTGGGGGAGGAAGGGAAAGGAGATTGTAGGCCGCTCTGAGACTCTTCGGAGTGGAGGGCGGGATATATATCCAATATCTTCATCTACCTCACAGGGTGTCTGTTGTGGGGGGGGAGGTAAAGGAGATTGTGAGCCGCTCTGAGACTCTTCGGAGTGGAGGGCGGGATATAAATCCAATATCTTCATCTACCTCACAGGGTGTCTGTTGTGGGGGAGGAAGGGAAAGGAGATTGTGAGCCGCTCTGAGACTCTTTGGAGTGGAGGGTGGGATATATATCCAATATCTTCATCTACCTCACAGGGTGTCTGTTGTGGGGGAGGAAGGCAAAGGAGATTGTGAGCCGCTCTGAGACTCTTCGGAGTGGAGGGCGGGATATAAATCCAATATCTTCATCTACCTCACAGGGTGTCTGTTGTGGGGGAGGAAGGCAAAGGAGATTGTGAGCCGCTCTGAGACTCTTTGGAGTGGAGGGTGGGATATATATCCAATATCTTCATCTACCTCACAGGGTGTCTGTTGTGGGAGAGGAAGGCAAAGGAGATTGTGAGCCGCTCTGAGACTCTTCAGAGTGGAGGGCGGGATATAAATCCAATATCTTCTTCTTCTTCTCCAGGAGTTGAAAAGTCTGGCTTGGATCCTGCACTTTCGTCCTGCTTGGGCACCACCATCCAAGGGAACACTCTTCCCAATGGAGGACAGCGCTATGCAAGCGGGAAGAAAATATAGGATGCTAAGTCTGTGTTACTTGCCCAAGACAGTAAATAGCACAAAACACTTGCGAGAAGCATGAGACAAAACAGAGCACAGGGCTGCGAGGTCACTGCTGCCAACCCCAGGAGGCTCTTCTGGTCAGAGCCCTGGGGAAATGGCATCACCATCGCCAACACAGAGATTGGTGGGGAGGGGCTGTAACACCACTTCCAGGTTTTTGCCCTCAAATAACCTCCGAGAGAGTGGTGGGGGGAGGGGGGCCGGGGATTGCCCACCATAGGTGGGCAATTAGTAGCTTTAATGGAGCAAAATGAGACTATCAAAGACAACCACATTGGCTGCCTTGACCTCCTCGGAAGACGGCAGAACCCACAGATGACAGACTTTTTAAAAAGTGCTTTTACACGTGCTGATGAATGCACTTTCATTCCACTTTCAATGCAAATGATATTTTGCCATTTCACACAGGTGTCTTCAAGACTGCAGCCCACGTCTGGCCTTTCCTCGCCTCCACGGGGCCTCTGATCACAAACCAAACAGGGTGATCGTGCCACAGTGCCTGTGTGTTTATGTAGAACTTCCCTCTGTATGTGTCATACTTTTGTTTACAAATTGTCCGGTTTTTGGGGGGAGGGGGGTTGCACTGTTGTGCTGGAGCAATGAGGCAATTTAAAATCCCCACTGGTCTCCTTGGTTACCTGCTTTCTCACATTAGACTGGCTGTTCTGATTGGTTGTGCTGCCTCCCCCCCCCCCTTTTGGAATATTTGTATTTATGTGTGCATCTGGAAGTCTTGGTGACCTCTGGTGGCGGACCCCTACTGGGGGCCTGGAGGATATTCAGGGAGGTGGCTGAATAGAGCCTGCCCTCCTGACTGCTGGTATTCCAAGGAGGACTCCCATCCAAGTACTTGTCAGAGAAGAACCTGGAAGTCGTGGTGACCTCTGGTGACTGACCCCTACTGGGGGCCTGGAGGATATTCAGGGAGGTGGCTGAATAGAGCCTGCCCTCCTGACTGCTGGTATTCCAAGGAGGTCTCCCATCCAAGTACTTGTCAGAGAAGAACCTGGAAGTTGTGGTGACCTCTGGTGACGGACCCCTACTGGGGGCCTGGAGGATATTCCGAGAGGTGGCTGAATAGAGCCTGCCCCTGCTCTCCTAACTGCTGGTATTCCAAGGTCTCCCAGCCAAGCACTTGCCAGAGAAGAACCTGGAAGTCATGGTGATCTCTGGTGAGGATATTCAGGGAGGTGGCTGAATAAAGCCTGCCCCCACCTCCTGACTGCTGGTATTTCAAGGAGGTCTCCCATCCAAATACTTGCCAAAGTTGGCCCTTCTTAGCTTCTGAGATCAGGGCTATACAGGTCAGGGCGCCTTTCTTTCCTTTTTTTTTGAACAATAGACAGTAGCTAAAGAGTTCAGCATAACTATGATTATGGCTGATTGCAAAGCTACAGGAATATTGCTTTGAAAGTTTATCGCTGAGGGTCTTGGCTTGCTTTCCCATCCACTCTGAGCTCGTTATGCAGCCAGCTCCCTCACTTGGCCACAGTGTCCTCCTCTGGATGTTGGCTCTCTCCCTGCCAACGTGACTTCCCTGCCTGCATTGCCCACAGAATTTTAAAACAGTGCCCAGGCACATTGCTCAAGTGTTCTCTACGGAATATTCCATGAGGCAGGAAGGCAACGCTTGCCTGCTTGTTTTGGACCTTCTGACAAGCAGGGCAGTTTGTTCAGTGCATGCATGGTCTACTGCCGGCCCACTGTAACCCTAGCATGCATTTAAAAAAAAAAAGAACTCTCAGCCCACCTTGCCCCAAGACAAAATGGTGAGATGGGTGGAGCACTGCAAAATGGCACAGGCACTTCAGACTGATGGAAAAAAATGAAATCAAGCCATTTTTTAAAAAAAAAAATCAAGGAAAAACAGGTTTCAGAACGAGTGGGAATAAAAACGAAGAACTAGGACAGCAAAGAATTGCTGACAAGGATGTGTGGAAACGAGGGAAAAAGCAGTAACAAAGGGAAATGAAATTGGAACATTAAGACTGTCTGGAAGACACCCAGCAAAATCCAGTTGCAAAGTGCATTGAAAGTGGATTGAAGAAGAAGAAGATATTGGATTTCTATCCCGCCCTCCACTCCGAAGAGTCTCAGAGCGGCTCACAATCTCCTTTCCCTTCCTCCCCCACAACAGACACCCTGTGAGGTGGGTGGGGCTGGAGAGGGCTCTCATAGCAGCTGCCCTTTCAAGGACAACTCACCAAGAGCTATGGCTGACCCAAGGCCATTCCAGCAGGTGCAAGTGGAGGAGTGGGGAATCAAGCCCGGTTCTCCCAGATAAGAGTCCGCACACTTAACCACTACACCAAACTGGCTCACATATTGAGAGTGCATTACAGCGTGTGCGAAAGAACCCTATGAGAAAAAAGACACATCTGGGAGAACAACTGAGAGATGGAAAATCCAATTCTCCTTTCTTACTCCGAGCCTCAACAAAGTTATTTTAGTTTGCCTGGGCAGCCAAAAATAGCAGCTGAGATCTCACCAGGAAATCTTGAAAAAATATCAGCAATTTAAAATGGTGTTGATTTTATTGAATCCTAATTTTTAAATATTTATCGGCAAACCCAGGGGTTATCCCAAATCTGCACGAAGCTATACCTTCAGCTTGGGTACAGATTTTTGATTTGAACGGGGGACAGACACTGACGGCTATTAAATATATGCCGTACTGCGATTTATGATGTCATAGAATGCAAGTGTTCGCTCATAAAAATAGGCATGGCGGGTTGCAGTAGAAAGCGGAGACGCACCCGCTTCTGGTGGCAAACTGCAGCACAATGCATTGCATGCGCATCATGCTTATGTGATACTGCGCATCGCATGTGCCACAACAGGAACAGAAACAGACCAAAAACAAACATCTAGCCCGTGCAATGGTCGCTGAGTAGTTAGCAGAAGCTCTTTTTTGACAAGGGAAATCAGTTATTTCATGGGCCCCAAATAAAGAGCAAATTGTTTGGAGTACATTTGGGGCTTACATATCAGAACAAAAAAATCCATCGCTGGCACTACTGTTCCTAGAGGCTGAACGGATATTTTAAAAAGAAAACACACACAAAAATCCCCTGGCAGCTGCTTTTTCCCCCAACAGATTACCATATAGTTTTCTATGACGAAACTGAAAATTAAGATCCCAAAACAGAAAAGTTAATATTAAATAGTTGTGTAAGCCAAGATGGTAAAAACGACTAGCAGTTATCAAACAACAGCCAATCTACTTAAAAGGAAGGGGGAAGACTCTAAAAGGCGCTTTTGATTTACAGATTCAAATGCCACATGTCCAGAAAAAGCCTTTCACAGCTGTCTTCTAAAACTAAGCTATTATCAATATTAAAATAATCTGTTGGAAGCCCTTTAGCATCTAAATTCGAGCATTTCTCAGTACAGTGATGACGATCAGAACTCAGCACAGCCTGTGTGTATACTTGGTGCACACAAGACAGGCAGTGAGAGAGACTGAAGTGATACGGAGCTATGTTCAGCTCGAAGTGGCCATTTAGTTGCCTTGTTGACAGCTAATACAAGCACAAATTGTTTTCAAACTTAGCAGGTGTGACAGCTATTCCGTGGTACATTGCACTGGATGGAGGCAGGCCTGTTCCTGAAAAGGGCATGCTTTGTGCAACAGATGCTCTGTCTCACTGAAATGCCATTTTTATTACAACGATAGCACTCTTTTAGTTATAGATCCACTATGTGCTGATGGACAAGTGGATCTGAAGGGTCTGTTCTGTGAACTAGATGCACACTGGAGAGATGCGCAATCCACATTGTACATAGACAAGAAGTCTGGCACAGTTCTTTATTTTTACATTTCCTGGAACTTAAAGTGGCATACATGGGATTTCTGGGGCATCTCCCATCCAGGCACTGACTGGGCCCCCAACCTGCTTCATTTTAGAGTTTGTGCAGCATTTCCAGTGACATAAGGAGTGCTAGTGCTGTGAAGAATCACGGCACAGCATTCTGGATTGAAGAGGCTTGACGTGTGATCTAACATCAAACTCCTGAAAGTACCAACGTTGCCTTAATAATATTTCTCTTAATGCCCTCTGTTACCCTTACTATTTATCCTAGTGATGGGAGATTCTACCCACAAAGATCAGACAGGATGCTAGTATAAAGGGGATAAAAGTGGATGATGCAGAGTTTAAAATGTAAAGCTATGAAGATGATGTGGTTTTGACAGTTTCAAATCTCCAAAAATCATTACAGTATGTAATAGAATACATTGAAAAATCCGGATCTTTTTCAGACTACAAAATCAACAGAAAGAAGACAAAGATGATAACAAAACATAACAAACAACAAGATATAAAGAGCACAGAGCGCACAGCAGTCATTGACCCTCTTAAATATTTGGAAATAAATGTGAGTGGACAAAGTAAACAATTAAAACAATTACCAGAAGACTTGGAAATTGATACAAGCAGACCTATCTAGTTGGAAAAAATTAAAAATTTTGTGACTGGGAGGAATCTCTGCAATCAAAATGAATACATTACTAAAACTATTTTTTTTTTTTGTTTCAAATGTTACCCACACAGGTAGAAGGAAAAAAATACTGAAAGAGTGGCAGAGACAAATAAATAATTTTTTTTGGAATGGCAAGAAATCAAGAATAAGGTTTAAAATATTCCAAGATGAGAAAAAGAGAGGAGGTTTAGCAGTTCCAAATATGAAATTATAGTACCGAGCGGCAGACTTGGTCTGGATTGTGGACTACATTAAAAACCCAAGACAAATAATAGTAAAAATTAAATCAACGGACCTTAATGAAAGCTTCCACAATTATCTATGTGTTAAGAAATCAACTAAAACAACCATAACAAAAGAAAGAAGTTATATAATCAGAGATGGACTTTTGAGAACATGGTTTATATGCCAGAACCTACTGAGTCCTCCAAATTCTCTGCTCAAATTCCTCAATAGAAGCTTATCATGATAAGAACACAAGAAATAATAATGATTTTTAACATATGGATTTATGATAAATGTTCAGGGGAAAATTAAGTCATGGCAAGGCATCAGAGATGAAGGAATAAACATCGAATTGTTGTTATATTACCAATCAGTCTCAAGACTAAAGAAGATAATTAACACTGAAGGTAGGGCTCCTAAACTGAGTTTGAACGGCTCACTATAAAACAAAAACAGCATTTATTACGATTGATTCCAGCTAGAAACAGAACAAGTAAAAAACTCGAATGATAAACAGCGCAATCCTAAGGGGGGGGGGCGAAAGTCCTTTGGAAACAAACTAAGGCCCACACCTGCGTAAGTCAGAGTTACGCCACTCTAAGCCCACTTACATAGGAGGAGAGGTGACTTACGCGGGCATGGGCTGGAAATTGTCAAGACATAGATGGAACCTTCTTTCGTATGTGGTGGATATGAAAAAAGAAAAACCAAAAAGAAATTGGAAGGAAATACATGGAAAAATGCAAAATATATTAAAGTTCAAATTCCCTACGGAAGCCAAGAATATGCTATTAGGTATACTGCCTAAATTATCTACACAGCAAAACGGAAACTGTGTATCTGTCCGCGCCTAGAATGGGAAAACAAACTTGCCAAATGTGCAGTAATGGTAAAATTATTTGAGAAACTTGTCAATTACAAAATTTGAGGAGAGATGGAGTGTGTACTATGCAAGCAGGAGACAAATGTAGAATGAGAAGCTGCTATTGTATACAAATATGTTAGATTTAATTTAATGTATGTAATGTAATGTATGGTAATGAAGAAGAAACAAAATGTGAACCAGTTTTAAATGTAACATCTTGAATACAAATGTGTGTAAGGAAGTGGATTCTGGACAGAAACACTTTATTTTCTTATTATGTGATATATAATAGACTTTCCGTCTGTATTTCTGTTATATTACCTACTTGTTAAAAGTAATAGCAAGTATGCAGAAGAGGTGAATACATGTAATATTGAGTATGCAGCAATAATGAAACTAATAATGTAGCTATAAAACAGACTAGTTATGAAGTTAGGGATGTAAAATGATGAATACAAATGTACCCCATTAGAAGTAAATATCATTAAAAGTCCCATTTTTTCCCCACTGTTGGGGACAAATACTTTCTATCTTTTATACTTTGTTACCTATAGTCAGGGCTTCTTTTTGTAGCAGGAACTCCTTTGCATATTAGGTCAACCCCCCCCCACCCCGATGTAGCCAATCCTCCTGGAGCTCGCAGTAGGCCCTGTACTAAGAGCCCTGTAAGTTCTTGGAGGATTGGCTACATCAGGGGCGTAGCAAAGGAGTTCCTGCTACAAAAAAAGCCCTGCATATAGTCATCTTTAATATATATAATTATGGTAGATAACCTTTATTTTCCTTTCTGTATTTTCCTTATACTGTCTGTATCTTAATAGAATAATTAAGTGGTGTCAAGTAGCAGTAACTTATAATGTCCTCTCATGGGGTTTTCAAGGCAAGAGATGAACAGAGGTGGTTTGCCATTCCGTGTCTCTGTCTGTTCTTCCTTGGTGGTGTCCCACCAAATACCAGTCACAGCTGAGCCTGCTTAGGCTTTCAGGCTCTGATGATTTTGGGCTCGACAGAACTATTCAAGCTCCATATCGTAGGCACCGATACAACGATTAAAAATGGGTAGAGGGAGAATCTCCATTCATTCACTTGTTGCTCTGAGAAGCTACTTTAAAACAGGCATGCTCAGAAACGGGGAGCAGCACTGAGAAGAAATTGGATGGAAAAACTCAGCTGCCCAGCAAAGGACAAGTTCTCTGTTCGATGGTTTGAACAGCAGTACGGCTAGCAGTATTTCCTTCCAGACAATGTAGAACTGATCTAAAATCGTTTATCTGCCAAGAGAACTGACTGACAGCTATCACTTTCCCAACTTTTAAATCTCAAATGCAATTACAACCTTGGACTGTGTCTTTAAGGCCTGGGACCACAAGCTAAACCCTCTGCCACAAAAACCATTGCTTTTTTTATTCAAGAGACAGAGTTATGACCTCTGGAAATCAACTTCATTTCTTCATGCTAAATCCATATACGATACTACCGCAGATTGCACAGCCTAATGCTGCTTTGAAAGAACTCATTACCTAACACTGAGAAAACGCTAGAAGCACGTTGCGTTACATGACTCACCAACGACTTCTGTGAAGATGGAAGCCAGACGAAACAGTGGAGCGACTTTTTGCTCATATATCCTCTTCCCTTGCTTTTTCCCACTAAATGGATTAATGTATACAAGCAAGTGCTTTGGTCTAGATGCTGCCAAGAGAAGGAAATGAAGGACACAGAAAGGCTTAAAGTTATAGAATTACTTGATTTTCAATTCTTCTAATCCATGTCAGAACCGTAGCATTGTACGTAACAAGCACAGTGAGGGCATTTTAAGCCTCCGTTAAAATGGAGAAGATGCTGCCATTATTAGAACAGAAAAGGAAAAGTTCCCCATTTAAATCAGTCTGTATTTATAATGTCTTAACTTTAAGTTTAAGCGTTTTCAATTAAAGGTCCATGTTTTTATTAAATCTAAAAGTCAACAGGAGTTGTGGCTCCATTTATTCCCTTTTCCCGACACATTCTCCTCCAAAGAATTCAGAAGGAAGGAAAACTTTCTCCAGTAGAACACGGCACTTGAGCCCGAAAGATTCTACAAACCCTAATGATGTTACCAGCCGTGAAAACCTGAAATCTTTGATAAAGAATTCAGAGTTGAATACCTGGTTTTTCAGTCATTTTCTCATTGCAACAACCTTGCGAGGTTGTTTAAACTGATAGAGAATGACTAGCTCACTGTTACCTGAAGTTTGTGGTGTTCTATTCATCTGACAACCATACCCTGGCTCTTAAATCTTTAGACCTAGGCCACCAAGTGCACCACAAGGCTGCTTTCATTAGTGACTCTAAGAACACATTTAAGTTGCCTACATATCAAACTGTAAGGTGGAACCCATTGGAGGGATGAGATATACCTGCAAAGGTGGAGAGTGCAGGGACTTTGGCAATAATTCAACATTGCAGCAAGGCACACAATGGTTGCGCTATTGCTCTTTCCCCAAAACTTCATTTCTCTCTGACCCTTCCTACTCCAAGATCCTGAATGGAATATTACATGGGAGAGGCATAAATTGGTCTTATGTTAATTTCCTTTCGATTAAAAACAGCTTCTGAAGCTGTAGTTAAAAGCTGAGGGAGGGGGAAAAAATTTCCTAACCCTCTTTGCTGTCGTATATGAAAACCATCCCATTCTCAAGATATACTGCACAAATGGTACACAAGGAATCTCTGTAACCTTTTCTACCAGAATGAACAGCTGCTGCAATTAACTAGTGACAAATAGTCTATGCCTTTCAGACTTGGTGTAGTGGTTAAGTGTGCGGAGACTTGGAGAGCCAGTTTGGTGTAGTGGTTAAGTGTGCCAGACTTGGAGAGCCAGTGTGGTGTAGTGGTTAAGTGTGCGGACTCTTATCTGGGAGAACCGGGTTTGATTCCCCACTCCTCCACTTGCACCTGCTAGCATGGCCTTGGGTCAGCCATAGCCCTGGCAGAGGTTGTCCTTGAAAGGGCAGCTGCTGTGAGAGCCCTCTCCAGCCCCACCCACCTCACAGGGTGTCTGTTGTGGGGGAGGAAGGTAAAGGAGATTGTGAGCCGCTTTGAGACTCTTCGGAGTGGAGGGTGGGATGTAAATCCAGTATCTTCATCTACCTCACAGGGTGTCTGTTGGGGGGGGGGGGAAGGTAAAGGAGATTGTGAGCCGCTCTGAGACTCTTCGGAGTGAAGGGCGGAATATAAATCCAATATCTTCTTCCTCTTCTCTTGAAGTCAACAGGCTAAAAAATAGGTATATGAATGTTCAGAACTGTGTATTTCCACTGGGACCAGAAGCAATGTCATTTGTCTCTGCTGAGACAAATATATGGGACTGCAAGTAAAGCCAATGGCCTGTACTCTACTACTCTGCTCAATAAAGTGCTCCACTTTCCTCCAGGCCAAGGAGAAGGGTTGGCAAATTCCAGGTAGGATCTGGCTAGCAGCAGTCAGGCTCCAGGAGGTGATGCTCACTGCTTTCCATGCTTCTGATAGGGGTCCCAACCCTCCCGCCCTGGCGGGGGACCCCAGGATTTCCCCCCTCTTCCCCCGCTCCCCCCAAAAATGGAAGTGGGGGGAGAGGGGGGAAATGGCGAGCCGCCCCGTCCCGGAGTGTGCGAGGCCGCCGCGCTGCTGCCGCCCCCTTCCCGCCCAGTGAGGCCGTAGGCGGCAGGCCCACCGACGCCCAGCAGCAGGAGGAGGCGACAGAGGCGGAGGCAGTGGTGTAGGGAGGGGGGGCGGGTCGCCCCAGGTCTGGGGGGTCTGGGGGGCCTCGCATTGCCAAGGGGGGTCCCGGTTGTAGAGCGGGTGGCGCTCGCTGGAGACCGACACCATGGGCGCCCTGCACTGGCAGCCCGGCTCGCAGGGGGCCGGCGGGCGGGCCTTGCGGGGGGGGCGGCTCGGCGGGCAGCGGCGGGGGCATGGGGTTCCTGGCCGCGATTCCTCCTCCTCCTCCGGCGGCGGGCTTGCGGTGGGGCGGCTTGGGCTGGGGAGGCGGCAGCGCGGCCACGCTCGTCCTCCTCCGGCCACCGCCGAGACCGGCCGGCCGGGCGCTGGGATCTTCTGCTGCTGCTCCTCTCGTCGCTGCAGCTGCTGCTGCTTCCGCCACTTCTCCCCGCCGCCTCGCAGCCTCCCTCCCGCTTGGCAAGTTTGCGTTCCGGCCCGGGAGGGAGGAAGAAGCGGCGGCCCGCGATCGTTCCCTCTTATTTCCCTCCCTGCTCCTCCCTTCCCGGGAGACAGACGCCACCCCCTTTGCTTTCTTTTCTCTCTCGGCAGAAAATGTCCGGGCTGCAGTTCAACCTGGGACCTGCCAAGGAGCCGTTGGGCTTCATCAAGGCCTTGGAATGGGGAAGCTGGGGGTGGGGGGGAGGCTTGGCCGGTATGCATAGGAAGGGGGGGGGCGCACCGCAGCCAGGTCGACCAGGAAGGCAGGATCCACCCCGCGATTACACCAGGGCGCCTCTGCGCCTGCTGGTCCTTCCCCCCTCTCCCTGGGTCCGATTGGAAGCCCAGGCGTGGCCTCGGCCCGGGACTTTGAGACTAGAATTGCAAGCGGTAAGCAATCTCCCCCCCCCAACTATTTACTATTCTGAACGCTTTGCATGTTTCTTACAGGGTGGGGCTGCTTAGCTGTTTGTGCTTCCAAACAGAGCATGTGCTTCGGATTGAGTGCAAGGAAGGGGGGGGAGGGGGAGAGTTGTTATTTTAAATCTGTTTTAGTGAATCTGCTTTATGACTCTTCCTGACTGGGGGTAGCTCTTAAAAAGGAACGTGAAAGCGCAAATCAGCCTTATATGCAGATGGTCATGTTCAAAACTATGCTGATAGTTCAAGTAGTTGTGTTACTGACCTCAAACTTCCCAGAGCGTGCCATCCCTTTAAATGTGATGGCCAGAACTCCCTTTGGAGTTCAGTTATGCTTGTCAGGACCTTGATCTTGGCTCCACCCCTAATGTCTCCTGGCTCCACCCCAAAGTCTCCTGGCTCCACCCCCAAAGTCCCCAGATATTTCTTGAATTGGACTTGGCAACCCTAGCCACTGATGACCAGGCGCATGCTGAGCCCCTGCAAAGTCGAGGTCTTCCAGAATTATAACTGATCTGCAGATTACAGAGATCAGTCCACTGGAGAAAATGGCAACTTTAAAGGGTGGACTATATGACAATCTTTCTGTGGCACTATACCCAGCTGAGCTCCATCCCTTCCCCAAATTCCACCTTCCCCAGGTTCTAGCCCCAAATTTCCAGAAATTTCCCCAACATGGAATCGGCCACCCTCATTCAGCATTCAGGACCATTCTCCTTTGTATCGCACATAGCTTCCTCACCACACCCAGTGTTCCATCTAAGATGAACAATGTAAGAAGATCTCTGCTGATCACACTGGTGCTCCATCTAGTCCAGCATCCCATTTCCCAGAAAGGCCCTGGTTGACCCACAAGGAACAGCACAGAGACTAATGGCATTGCCCCATGACAACTAGATTTCACAGCCACCCCCAAATCTGGAGGAATTTCCTGTCTGGAGGCTGGCAACCCTACCAGAGAGTTTTCCTCCGACTTAAGCTAAGTAGGAGGAAGGCTCCTTAGGCTGGAGGAAGGCTTCCAACTTTGCTCAGTGGAGGATACAGGCCAAAGGGTAATATTTAGGAAGAGGCAATGAGTCCTGACGATGCAGTATTTGTTTATCGCAAGCAAAAGAAGCGCAGGAGTCCCCAAACACTAAGTAGCCATTGCTGTTACTTAAATGGCAACAGCAGCTTCATATTTAATTCTCGTCATGACGGCATGGATGACTTCTGTAATCCCAAACTTACTCTGCGAATCCAGTAATTCTTTTAGTGCCTGTATCCATTGATTACAAAGCTGCTCATCAACGCACCAAAATATTGCTTCCTTGCACTGCCAGCAGTGAGGCTGTTTCCTTTTCACATAATATACTGCCAAAAAAAGGAAAAGAAAAAGAAATGGAGATAAAGGATTTTCACACACATTTGCTGGGAATATGCTCAAATACAATAATCGCAGCAGTTAGCATGTATGTTAATTAGAATATTTCTATGCTGCTTTTCAAAGGCCTACTCGAGGAGGGTTATAATTAAAAAAAAACCCCACAGTACAAGACACAAGCCATTAAAATACACATATGCAGCTTAAAAGCTATGTAAAAATATATACTTTATCAGTGTTCGAAACACTTCACATACATTACTATTTCACCAGGCTTGTTACCAGGCCTGGAGAAAAATGTCCTGTTTGGTGTAGTGGTTAAGTGTGCGGACTCTTATCTGGGAGAACCGGGTTTGATTCCCCACTCCTCCACTTGCACCTGCTAGCATGGCCTTGGGTCAGCCATAGCCCTGGCAGAGGTTGTCCTTGAAAGGGCAGCTGCTGTGAGAGCCCTCTCCAGCCCCACCCACCTCACAGGGTGTCTGTTGTGGGGGAGGAAGGGAAAGGAGATTGTGAGCCGCTCTGAGACTCTTCGGAGTGGAGGGCGGGATATAAATCCAATATCTTCTTCTTCTTAATCTTCTTCTTTAATAGAGGCTTAATGGGATATCATTTACCTGGTGGTATTATTTACCTCTATGCCATGAAAAGCTTCTGCTCAGAGTTGCCAACCTTCTTGTGGGCAAAACAACCAATTGTGAAATGAATAACGGGGAAAAAAAATCCAAAAGCTTAATAACCATTTAAAACTCACGACAATTCACCCGCTCCGATGGGCTGAATGAAAGCGCTGGTGCTCCCAATATGGCCATGTGAAAAAAGTTCCTATAGTGCCCACATTTTCCTTAATCATCCAAATGCGTGGCTTCCAGTGTTCATAAAAGAACTTTTTGCACACAAAGCTGAAGTGGGTATGATATAAGCTCCGACCGGAACGTGGGAAAACCCTTCTTCAGAGAGGCATATCCCACTGTAAAAGTTCTTCCACCGATCACTTGCGCATAGCACCCAAGCACGGAGAGTTTTAAAAGTCAGAAATTGACTCCTTTCAATGGACTTGAATGAATAACATTGTTGTTTGGGATATTTACTATTGATTATTGTAACTGTAGTGTTTGTAATTAATTTACAATATTTGGAATATTAGCATTGTATTGCTTTAAGCATTTGTTAAATAGTTATTAAGCTTTTGGGTTTTTTTCGTTATTCATTTCACAGTTGGTTGTTTTGTCTTTGTTCCTTCCTGTGATACTCTGGGTTAGGCATGTCCAATTTCGAACAGGTTGTGATCTATTTTTTCCGGACAAAAGTGCTGATGATCCACCACCATGAAAATTAAGTTTCAAATTAGATTTTAACCCACCAAAGTTGGGTCTCCCCATTTAGAATTCACCTTCTGTCGTTTACTGGTAAGCAAAATAAGCAAAAACAAAACAGAGAGACGAAGATCCAGAAAGAACTGCGGACATTTTTATTGTTATAACTTTCTTTAACTGTCTTAATAACTTTCTTTAACTTTTAATTGAGTAATTTGTGTTAAAAGTAGGTCAAGTATTGATCCAGGCTGATCTTGCGCAATCTTCAAAACTTCGCTCTTGCTTATTAGCGAGATGTCTGAGCCTGCATTTCATCCACCAGCTTTTTGAAGTTGGGTGAATATTGCGTGAGGGCCAGTCTCAGGGAATCCTGGAGATGTTCATCTGTCATGTTGGAATGCTGTGTACTCTTTGTCATTTAAAGATGGGAAAACGCAGATTCACACAAATAAGTTGAACCAAAACAGGAGTGTTCAGCTTCACTGCATCTTCTCAAGTTGGGAAATTTGTCTCTAGGTACTAGCTTCCAAAACGATTCTTGCTCAGCACGGGTCTTGAGAAAAATGTCATTTTTAAGGGCTACTATTTCGTTTTCAAGAGATGCCTTGTTCAATTAGTAATTTTTACTGATAGAGCTGCAGTTGCCTTAATGTCCATATCTGCTTTGAATGGGTAAGACAAGTACTCCACAACTTTTTCAATTCTTTGGAAGTCACAGAATCTTTTTTCGAATTCCTGGATAACAGAGCAGATTTCTGTCACATACTTCTCGTTCTGAAAAACAAAATTTGCATATTGTCCCAGATGGTCCTGCATATTAGGAAAATGATCAAAAGTGTTGTTTGCAAGGTCAGTCATGATTAGCTCAAATTTGCTCTTGTAGGATGAAACTACTCATCATCTCACCAATGCATTTGTTTTTACCTTGTAGTTCAGTGTTCATATCACCTAGTTCGTCTGTAATGTCAGCAAGAAATGCCAGATCACATAACCACTCCTCATCTCCCAACTCTGCTTTGTCATCTCCCGTCTCCTTCAAAAACCTTCTTATTTCATTCAGCAAATCACAAAATTTTTGCAGAAATTTGTGCCTACTTAGCCACCTTACATCTGTGTGCAAAAAGATTTCTGCTGCCCCTTCATCAAGAGTAAGACTGAAAAGCTGTCTTTGAAGTGATCTTCCACAAACTGAATTTACAATTTTGAAAGTGATGTCCATGACAGTCTTTGTACTGAGTCTCTTGCTTGCCAAAACTTGCTGGTGAATGATGCAGTGGTAAGAAAGGAAATCTGGAAAGTCGTCATGCTGTCTACAGAGGCCTATGAAACCGTTAACCTCACCTGTCATTGCTCTTGCTCCATCAGTAGTGATGGAAACAAGTTTATGCAATGGAAGATTACACTTTGTCACAAAAGAATGGAAAGAGCTGGATATTTCCTGACCAGTAGTTCTCCCTTTTAAAGAAATCATTCCAAGTAGTTCTTCTTTAACACTGAAGTCTTCGAAAACCATCTGGATAAAGTAACTGGGCTATATCTCTTATGTCTGTAGATTCATCCCGCTGGAGTGAGAAAGCAACACAAACTGAAACATCCTCCAACAATTGTTTAGTGGTGTCTCCACACATCTTTTCTATTCGCCACACGACGGTGTTTCTTGTCAATTGTACATCTTGAACAGCAGCTATGATCTCTTTCTTATTCTTAAATCCTTCAAAAAGATTGTCTGCTGCTTCAAGAAAACAATCTTTTACAAATTCTCCTTCATTGAAAGGTTTGCATTTCTTTGCAATCAGGTTGCTGACCTTGAAGGATGCCATGGTAGCATTGACCGAATGTGACCTTGGTTTCACCATCAACTGTTGCTGTGCAGCCAATTTAGATTTAAGTTCTTTGAGCTTCAGTTTACAAATTTCACTTTTGGGTGGAAAATCAGCATCAAACTTATTGCTATGCAGAGACTTATAATGACACTCCAGATTACCCTTTTTGGGCAAGGATACAGTGCCGTTACAAAGTAGACAACATTTGTCTTTCACCATGATGAAGTAGTCCATTTCCCATTCATCAGAAAAGTGGTAGGTTTTGCTCTTTTTTTGGAACACTCATCTTTGTTATACTGGGGTGGCTGGGGTGCTAAGTTAATACTGGCTGAATCTGGTCCAAAACTGTCACTGTCCCAAAGTATTAAAGATCAACAAGAACTGAGGACCTTTGGATGATGCCAAAACCAAACATGCAGTTCTAAAAGTAAAAGTAAGAATTCATCATACTGGCACCAATAATCAAATACCACCACACCAAACAATCATCAAAGAAACCCAAACACCTGTCCAGCAAGCCATGAGACCAAGTGGGGCTGGAGATCTACCTCTGACCCCTCCGCGATCTGCTGATAGATCATGATCTACCTGTTGGACATACCTGCTCTAGGTGTTCTGAACCTCCTTGTGGGGCCTGGAGGTCTCACAGAATTTCCAGATGACACAGATCAGTTCCCAAGGAGACAATGGCTGCTTGGGAGGGTGGACTACATTGCTGATGTCCTTCCCCTCCTCAAACCTCACCCTCCTCAGGCTCCATCCCCCAATTTCCAGGAATTTCCCAACACAGAGTTGACAATCCTGCTTCCACTGTCCATTTCTTAACATTACGGACAGGACAGTTTTCTCCAAGCCTCTTGGGACTAGGGTTGCCAATCCCCAGTTGAGACCCACTTGTTTGGATGCCTTCCCCCCACTTTAGGGTTATCAGAAAGGGGGGGAAGGAATGTCTGCTGGGCACTTCATTATACCCTCTAGAGACTGGTCCCCATACGGTATCATGGAGAATTAATCTGTGGGTATCTGGGGCTTGGCAGGCCCCGTTTTTTGAAGTAGAGGCACCACATTTTCAGCATAGCATTTGGTGCCTCTCCTCAAAACAACCCCCCCAAGTTTCAAAAAGATTAGACCAGGGGATCCAATTCTATGAGCCCCAGAAGAATGTGCCCCCATCCTCCATTATTTCCAGTGAAGGGAAGGCATTTAAAAGGAGTGCAGTCCCTTTAAAAGTGATGGGCTAGAACTACCTTCGGAGTTCAGTCGTGCTTGTCACAACCCTGCTCCTGGCTCCACCTCCAAAGACTCCTGGTGATGTCACTTCCGACTGACATCATTGCGTCAGGGTTGTCGTGTGACGACATCCCTGCTTGGGGGTGAGGTTTTCCCCACTGGTCAGCTGGCTGGTGGCAGGTTGGAGTCCCAAAGACTGGAGGATCCCCTGGCTGGGCTGGGGGTCTGGCAACCTCACCCCCACAATATCTTACATAGGTAACTATATATGTTGACCTAAATAAGGCAATAATAATAATAATAATAGCTGTTCTTTATTTCATCTAGCTCTGTTGCTGTGGAGCAGAGGTCCATCAGTGGCTATTAGCCACAGTGTATTGTTGGAACTCGCTGTCTGGGGCAGTGATGCTCTGTGTTCTTGGTGCTTAGGAGGGGCAACAGTGTGAGGCCTTCTAGTGTCCTGGCCCCTCTGATGTACCTTCTGATGGCACTTGAGTTTTTTGGCCACTGTGTGACACAGAGTGTTGGAATGGATGGACCTCTGGCCTGATCCAACATGGCTTCTCTTATGTTCTTATGTGACACAGAGTGTTGGACTGGGTGGGCCACTGGCCTGATCCAACATGGCTTCTCTTATGTTCTTATGTGACACAGAGTGTTGGACTGGATGGGCCATTGGCCTGATCCAACATGGCTTCTCTTATGTGACACAGAGTGTTGGACTGGATGGACCTCTGGCCTGATCCAACATGGCTTCTCTTATGTTCTTATGTGACACAGAGTGTTGGACTGGGTGGGCCACTGGCCTGATCCAACATGGCTTCTCTTATGTTCTTATGTGACACAGAGTGTTGGACTGGATGGACCTCTGGCCTGATCCAACATGGCTTCTCTTATGTTCTTAAGATAGCCAAGATTAGGCCCAAAGAATGCAATGAAGCATGCTCTTTATTAAACCTTCCATGTGCTAGGCATACGGGATTATACACCATTATACAGGTGTGACACAGAGTGTTGGACTAGATGGGCCATTGGCCTGATCCAACATGGCTTCTCTATGTTAGCTATGAAAGCATGCATGTGATATTAAATTGGGGCCACTGAAGAAGGCCTTTTTTTGGCTAAAACGTATCTGGTCTGATTACATTGGTTTATTAGTTCAAATCAGTGCTACTAAGTTTATACTGTATTATATGCAATGTGTACTACACAACATGTGACCTCTACGGCCTAAAGGCCAATTTTGTTTTTAATTATCTTTTAAAGTGTACTGTATTATTAAAGATATATTTTGTTTAAATTTTTAAATCTATACCGGTAACCTCAACCTTTCAGGTATCCAGTTCCATGTTAGGGTTGGTGTTTTGCACATTCTTTGGTATTGCAAAACCATACAGGATTACATCTGGGAGGGACGGTGGCTCAGTGGTAGAGCATCTGCTTGGGAAGCAGAAGGTCCCAGGTTCAATCCCTGGCATCTCCAACTAAAAAGGGTCCAGGCAAATAGGTGTGAGAAACCTCAGCTTGAGACCCTGGAGAGCCATGAATGGGGCTGTGGCTCAGTGGTAGAGCATCTGCTTGGGAAGCAGAAGGTCCCAGGTTCAATCCCCAGCATCTCCAAAAAAGGGTCCAGGCAAATAGGTGTGAAAAACCTCAGCTTGAGACCCTGGAGAGCCGCTGCCAGTCTGAGAAGACAATACTGACTTTGATGGACCAAGGGTCTGATTCAGTATAAGGCAGCTTCATATGTTCATGGGGAGGGACGGTGGCTCAGTGGTAGAGGATCTGCTTGGGAAGCAGAAGGTCCCAGGTTCAATCCTCGGCATCTCCAAAAAAGGGTCCAGGCAAATAGGTGTGAAAAACCTCAGCTTGAGACCCTGGAGAGCCGCTTTAGTGTTCAAAATGCATGCACCATCTCCATGATCCTTACAAAATTCTAGAAGGAACGTTACCTGTGAAAGCATGCTGCTTTGCCATTTTTTGCCATCTTCGACCATTAGATTGTTTCTTGTCAGTTTCTGCTTCCTCCACGGCAATAATCTCAGAGGCGGGCACTGAAAATCCCTCTGCAAAAACGTATCACCCATGTCAGAAAGATATAGTTGGTAAAAGGAAAATCAATTAGAAAATGGCTTGTCAAGAATCAGATTTGAGCAAAGCTAGATATAATATAAATATAACTGGAGGGCATGTGGTTTTCCTGTGGTACGGATTACCTGCCTGGCCTTAGATATTTTTAAATAAATAAAAAACATTCAGAACCACAGGGCTGAGACAAAAAAATATTTGATACTTGAACAGTCATGAGTTTAATTGTAGATTAATATATGATGCTGCATCTGTGAGCAGTCAGACCCCTTCTCTCACTAAGGGACAGCTTATAGCTGGACAACCATACACTTCCTCAGAAATCATTTCAGATATCATAAATGCAACACACTGCCTGGCCCAAAATAATGCAAAATGGATGCCAGTCAGGAACCAAGTCTGAAGAAGAAGAAGAAGAAGAAGAAGAAGAAGAAGAAGAAGAAGAAGAAGAAGAAGAAGAAGAAGAAGAAGAAGAAGATGATGATGATGATATTGGATTTATATCCCGCCCTCCACTCCGAAGAGTCTCAGAGCGGCTCACAATCTCCTTTCCCTTCCTCCCCCACAACAGACACCCTGTGAGGTGGGTGGGGCTGGAGAGGGCTCTCACAGCAGCTGCCCTTTCAAGGACAACCTCTGCCAAAGCTATGGCTAACCCAAGGCCATTCCAGCAGGTGCAAGTGGAGGAGTGGGGAATCAAACCCGGTTCTCCCAGATAAGAGTCCACACACTTAACCACTACACCAAACTGGCTCCTCCCCACCCTAGAGAGATGCATAATTTAGGACAATGGGTTTCCCAAGGAAACTATCTCCTCACCTTGGATTAATCCCATCCACACCCAATCTCACTTTTCCTCACCCTAATTAGGCAACACGTTACACTATTCACAAAAACTTGTAGCTGGTACTTACAGGGTCATCCAACACCATTAACACCTATAATCCAACTCTGAAAATCCCATCAAGTTATTGTTTCTGGAGTGAACTGTCAAGCCCGTAAGTCGGTTGAACAAATGTCAACCCCAGACTCTGGTTTTCCTCCATTATTTACAACCCATCCTCCACGTCCTCCCTGCCATCTGGCTACGAATGTTTATGTTACTGTGAATGGCCTGCTGAGTCTGAAGTGTATACTACCCAACATTCACAGGCTTGTTATCAGCTCACGGGCTACTAGGGTTGCCAAGTTCAATTTGGTGACTTTGGGGGTGGAGCCAGGAGATATTGGGGCAGAGCCAGGAGCAAGGGTGTGACAAGTATAATTGAACTCCAAAGAAGTTCTGGCCATCACATTTAAAGGGACAGCACACCTTTTTAAATGCCTTCCTTCCATAGGAAATAATGAAGGATAGGAGCACCTTCTTCTGGGGCTCATAGAATTGGACCCCCTGGTCCAATCGTTTTGAAACTTGGGGAGTATTCTGGGGAGAGGCACTAGATGCTATACTGAAAATTTGGTGCCTCTACCTCAAAAAACAGCCTCCCCCCCCCAGAGCCCCCCGATACCTCCAGATCAATTCACCATTATACCCTATGAGAATTGATCTCCACATAGGGAATAGTGAAGTGCCCAGCAGACATTTCCCTCTCCCCCACCCTCGTTTCTGGCGACTCTGAAGTGAGGGATTGGCATCTCTACTCACGAGTTGCTGCCAACTTCTTCAAAGTAACACAGAGACACACTATCCCAAGAGGAAGCCTTTCATTTGGAGACTGAAGTCTCCGGAGGTGGAAAGTCACATGGTCGCTGTGGGGGCGGGGCTTCCCCCTGCCAGCCAGCTGACTGGGGGCAGGAAGGAGCCTGGGAAAGAGGAAGAACCCCTGCTGGGACATGGGGATTGGCAAACCTATGGGTTAGTGACAGAATGCTTTTGTAGAATAAAGGAAAATTACTGTTGTACCCTTTGAACCTTAGATTTGAATACAGTGCTTTTTTTTAATGGTTTATTATACCCTATATAGCATCATGTAACCTCTGGTATCTCAGTCTTTCCAAGGACCATGTTGCCTGGGCATTTTCGAGTTTTTAAATAAACTAGTCTATTTGAAACAAAACAAAGGAATTCATTATTGAGAATATTGGGGCTTGACACAAACATGTCAGTTTGCCCCAGGGAGTATTTTGCCCTATTATTTGGTGTCTCTAGCTGCCTGTGTGTGTGTTCTCAGTCCTATACCTCACCCCCCCAAATCTGTTTGGGTCCTCTCTACTTCACTCCATGAAATGCTGGTCATTTTGCTACTGTCTCTGCAGACCTCCTCTTCCAGACTGAACTATAGCCTTCCCTGAAGTTGTTTTCCCTCATCTCCTCCCTGATCTTGTCTCTCTAGCCTGTTAGAGTTCTTTGAGGGAGTGAACAAACATGTGGACAAAGGGGGCCCAATAGATGTTGTTTACTTTGAGTTGTAGAAAGCTTTTGTTAAAGTTCCTCATCAAAGGCTCCTTAGTAAGCTCAAGAGTCATGGGGTAAAAGGATCCTCCTGTGGATCAAAAACTGGCTAATTAATAGGAAACAGAGAGTGAGTATAATTGAGCAATTTTCGCAGTGGAAGGTGGTAAGCAGTAGGGTACCGCAGAGCTCAGTACTGGATCTGATGCTTTTTAACTTGCTCATTAATTATTTGGAGTTGGGAGTAAGCAGTGAAGTGGCTAAGTTTGCAGATGACACTAAATTGTTCAGGGTGGTGAGAACCAGAAAGGATTGTGAGGCACTCCAAAGGGATCTGTTGAGGCTGGGCAAGTGGGCGTCAACGTGTCAAATGAGGTTCAATGTGGCCAAGTGCAAAGTAATGCACATTGGGGCCAAAAATCCTAACTATAAATACAAGTTGATGGGCTGTGAACTGGCAGAGACTGACCAAGAGAGAGATCTTGGGGTTGGGATAGATAACTCATTGAAAATGTCAAGACAGTGTGTGACTGCAATAAAAAAGGACAACACTATGCTGGGAATTCTTAGGAAGGGAATTGAAAACAAATCAGCCAGTATCATAATGCCCCTGTATAAATTGATGGTGTGGCCTCATTTGGAGTACTGTGTACAATTCCGGTCACACCTCAAAAAAGATATAACATTGGGGAAAGTGCAGAAAAGGGCAACTAGAATGATTAATGGGTTGAAACACTTTCCCTATGAAAAAAGGTTAAAACCAGGGGTGGAATTCTAGCAGGAGCTCCTTTGCATATTAGGCCACACACCAGTGATGTAGCCAATCCTCCAAAAACTTACAAAAAAGAGCCTTGTAAACTCTGGTTACATCAGGATGTGTGGCCTAATATGCAAAGGAGCTCCTGCTAGAATTCCACCCCTGGTTAAAATGCTTGGGGCTTTTTAGCTTGGAGAAATGTCGACTGAGGGGTGACATGATAGAAGTTTACAACATTATACATGGGATAAAGAAAGTAGAAGTACTTTTCTCCCTTTCTCACAATATGAGAACTCGTGGGCGCTCAATGAAATTGCTGAGCAGTCGGGTTAGAATGGATAGAAGGAAGTATTTCACTAAAAGGGTGATTAACACATGGAATAAACTGCCTTAGGAGGTAGTGGTGGCTGCAGCATAGACAGCTTCAAGAGGGGATTGGATAAATGTATGGAGCAGAGGTCTATCAGTAGCTATTAGTCACAGTGTATTGTTGGAACTCTCTGTCTGGGGCAGTGATGCTCTGTACTCTTGGTGCTTGGGGGGGGCGGGCAACAGTGGGAGGGCTTCTGGTGTCCTGACCTCACTGATGGACCTCCTGATGGCATCTGGTTTTTTGGCCACTGTGTGACACAGAGTGTTGAACTGGATGGGCCATTGGCCTGATCCAACATGGCTTCTCTTATGTTCTTATAAATCCCTCTTAGCTAGTTTGTGTTTTTTCCGTGTATTTGTATGTGTGTGTTTTGTCCTGTTATTCCTATTTCAATCAAACTCTTTCTAGTTGAACATCTGACTGGTTTTATTTGAGAGTTTTTCTAAGGGAAAGATCCCTGTAAACATAGATGGAGAATCCCGGTTACCCCCTCAGTCAATCTATTCTGATGGTATTGAAGGTCTATCAAGCAAAAATCCTGTCCTTCTCACTATGTGGAGCCCCTATTTGGATCTCAGCAACTTTAGACAGTGCAGGTATCCTTTTTGTGTACTCTTTTGTGAGCTCCTAAATACATTTCAAATTCTAATTTACTGCTGGAAACTGGTTTTAAGCATATTTCTCTTTTTGCTTGGGTAGCTGCGGCAAACTTTAAACTCTTCTTGTTGGATTGTGAGGCCTTACCAGTGCTTTTAAGATGGACTCAGCTTGACTCCATAGATCTTGAAATAATTTAATGGAGCCATTGGGTTTAGGTTCAATTTGTCCTTCTACTGATATACCAAATATTAGAAATAAGGTTTTGGAATCACCGAGGAGACTAGATCAGGAGGTTATTAATATAGATGCTAGGATACATTGTCCCCCCTCCCCCTTTTCTGAGGCTTGCCAGCCCCCTTTACCTGTTTTGTCAAGTTATTTTACGTTTCTAACAGTCCCAATTTGTCACCAACTTTTTTTCTTGACTAAATGTTCTGCCACTTGCAGGTTGCTCTAAGAGTATTAGCTGCCCCCAGAGACTCTGTACCTGTAGTAGAGCTGCAATTGAAACTTTGTCTCATTTTGTATTTAGTTGTTATTTGTATTCGTCTATAAGATAGGGTTGCCAGGACCAACTCAGAACATATATGGGGACTTTCGGGGTGGAGCTGGGAGACTTTCCCATTCCCTAAAATAAGTAAAAATACAGCAGAGCAGTTCCCTGGATACAGTCTTCATTTCTTCATCCCCCAGAAGCTGCACTTCCACTAACTGAAAGTGAACACACACTCTTTCACAAAGCAGCCAAAATAAACACAGTTAGCATGCACACACTTTTGTGATCTCACTGGGGCAATTTACCCACAGGTTGCTGAATGCATCCATCTGCTGTATTTCAGTCAACTTCTTCAGACTAAGAGGGAGCTGCATATGAAAAATATGCATAACAATTTTTATACATACAAAATTAATATTGGAGAAATACTGTATAATTGTTGAATTGCACTTTAAGGAACTCTGTGATTTGATGCACCTGGGGATATATAGTCATGTGATACTGAGTCAATAGTAACTTTACTTTGACAATGGAAGAAAGAATATTGAAGTTCGCATCTTGAACTGTTCTAGAGAATGTTTTTTGGAAGGTATGGTTTTTAGATGTCTTATGTTCCCCAATATTAATTAATTAAAAATTGTTATGAATATTTCTTGTACGCAGCATGTCAAAGCTCTGAAGTGAAACAAGGGTTCAAGTACGACCTTGTCGCTGACCTTATTGTGCCAAGCTGCAGTGGAATATTGCATTTTGGAGTGTTGGACCCTTGTGGAAACACTCACCTTTGAAGTCACCTCCCAACCCTTCTGTTTGGAGAAGTGGCATTTATTGCTTAGTGAAGTACTTTGGGTGCGGGGGAACGGACTTTCTGGTTTATTACTAATTGTATGGTTATTCTTAAGTGCCTTAATATATATATATATATATATATATATATATATATATATATATATATATATATATATATATATATATATATGGGGTGGGGTGGGGGGTGGGCTCCCTCTGGGAATCCTACCCCCCCAGGGAAAGTGCATGCGCAATACATAGCCTCTCCTCTCCCGGTGTAGTGAACGCCGCGTGGTCACTGTCTGGCTATGCCTGGCAGATGGTCACTGCAATGGCCTCTCCTGCATTACTGCATCCGTAGCAACACCTTCTCGCTGGTCCCCCCCGTTTTCACAGAGTTTGCTACGTCATGGTGCGACCGAATGTCCGGCGGTATAACCGGATGGGCAGGCTGGGCCCACCAACCTCGCCAGCCTAAGAGAAGGAAAACTCTAACATCAAACCCGGGCAGATAGAGCTCGTTAATGTAACACCTACCACCTGGAGGACTCGCTGCCGGCGTCCCGGCTTACTGGGCCATGGCAGATGACCCCCAGGTGAAAGGGTGGAGCCAGTACCGCGCACACTGCGCTTCACCTAAAAAATTCCTCTGCGCAGGCCTGAAGGGCATATCCACACACACAACCCACAACGCATCAAGTCCTGCAGCGATGGGCAAGGGGCGAAACGGCAGGTGGAAGGTGCCACTGGAAGCCGCAGTCCCGATCCTGCATGTAGGCGGTTCAGGATATTGGTCGCCTGATGCTAACCCGGAGACGAAAGCATTTTTCGGCAGCACCCTGAACGACCAAGCAGCCTTATCTAGGGACAGCACTGCTTGCTCCACACGGAGAGGGGCCTAGAAAAGGTGGCCTAAACAAAGCTCGTCTCCCCCACCCCAGTTGGCTAGCCGCAGTCAACGGGCATCCTTACTTGCGGTCGAAAAATAACAACAAAGAAAAGGCATGCACCTGCCTCACAAAGTGTGCAAAGACTAAAGCTTGCGTGTTGGAACATCAGAACCATGCTTGACACAGTAGGCAGTGGTCGCCCTGAACGACGCTCTGCTCTAGTTGCCCACGAACTTCTCAGGTTGAATATCGACATAGCAGCTCTCAGTGAGGTCCGTTTCCCTGAGGAAGGTAGTCTTCAAGAACACGGTGCTGGCTATACCCTCTACTGGTCGGGTAAGTCAAAGGCTGAGAGCCGCCTTTCTGGCGTTGGCTTCATGGTCAGGAACTCCATTGCCTCCAAACTCGAAAACCTGCCAACAGGTCACTCAGATCGCATCATGTCCATGCGCCTCCCACTTCAAAACAAGCAGCATGCAACACTCTTCAGTGTGTATGGCCCAACCCTTCAAGCAGATCCTGCAGAAAAGAACAAGTTCTATGCTGATCTACGCAACCTCGTACGGAAGACCCCTACAGAGGACAAGGTGATCATCCTTGGCGACTTCAATGCCAGAGTAGGTAAAGACTCGGAAGCCTGGAAAGGAGTACTTGGCAAACACGGCATTGGCAACTGCAATGACAACGGGCGCCTCCTGCTAGAATTCTGCATGGAGCACCAGCTCACCATCACCAACACTATCTTCCAGCAGAAGAACAGTCTGAAGACAACCTGGATGCACCCACGGTCCAAGCATTGGCACCTTATCGACTACATTCTGGTGCGCCAGAGAGACCTTCGAGATGTCTTACACACCCGAGTAATGCCCAGCGCAGAATGTCATACGGATCATCGTCTTGTACGCTGCAATCTCCGTCTTCACTTTAAACCCACACCCAGGAGAGGAGGTATCCCTCGGAGGAAGTTTCAGGTTGGCAGCCTCCAGTCAGCCGAAGTTAAAGCTGCCTTCCAGGCAAAACTCCAGTCAAGAATTGAGGACCCCAGTTGCCCCACAGACCCTTCTCCAGAAGCACTCTGGGAACACCTAAAAACTACCGTCCTGCAGATCTCTGAAGAAGTCCTCGGGTTCTCCACAAGGAAGAACAAGGACTGGTTTGATGAGAACAATCAAGAGATCCAAGAATTACTGGCAAAAAAGAGATCTGCCTACCAAGCACATCTTGCTCAGCCCTCCTGTCCTGGGAAAAAAGCAACCTTTCGCGCTGCATGTAGCAACCTCCAGCGCAAGCTTCGAGACATTCAGAACGAGTGGTGGACCAAGCTTGCAGAGAGAACCCAGCTGTGTGCAGACACTGGTGATTTAAGAGGGTTCTACGAAGCCCTGAAGGCAGTATATGGTCCATCATATCAGGCTCAGAGTCCCTTGCATAGTGCAGACGGCCAAGTGCTCCTCACAGACAAGGCATCCATACTGAACCGGTGGTCGGAGTATTTTCAGGTTCTCTTCAGTGCCAACCGCGTAGTTCAAGATTCAGCAATCCACCTCACCCCACTTCAACCGGTGAAAACAGAGTTGGATGAGATCCCCACCCTAGAAGAGACTGTTAAAGCCATCAAGCAACTGAAAAGTGGCAAGGCAGCGGGAGTTGATGGAATTCCACCAGAGATCTGGAAGCATGGGGGCACAGTACTACATAGCTCACTTCACAAAGTACTTGTCACCTGCTGGGAACAAGGCAAATTACCACAGGACTTTCGCGATGCAATCATCATCACCCTATACAAGAACAAAGGGGAAAAGTCAGACTGCTCCAACTACCGGGGGATAACCCTGCTCTCCATCGCAGGCAAAATCCTTGCCAGAATACTCCTGAACAGACTGGTGCCCACCATTGCAGAAGAACTCCTCCCAGAGAGCCAGTGCGGCTTCAGAGCTAACAGGAGCACCACCGACATGGTATTTGTTCTCAGGCAGCTCCAAGAGAAATGCAGGGAACAGAACAAGGCTCTGTATGTGACTTTTGTCGACCTTACCAAAGCTTTCGATACCGTTAGCAGGAAAGGCCTGTGGCAAATCTTGGAACGTTTAGGATGTCCCCCAAGGTTCCTCAGCATGATCATCCAGCTACACGATGACCAGCGAGGCCAAGTCAGACACTGCAACGACCTCTCGGAGCCCTTCCCAATAGGCACAGGTGTAAAGCAAGGCTGCGTTCTCGCGCCAACTCTCTTTACGATCTTCTTTAGCATGATGCTTCAAAGAGCCGCAGTAGATCTAGATGATGACGATGGTGTATACATCCGCTATCGCACCGATGGCAGCCTGTTCAACCTGAGGCGACTAAAGGCACACTCCAAGACAATGGAAAAACTCATCCGAGAGCTACTGTTTGCTGATGATGCTGCACTCGTCTCCCACTCGGCATCAGCTCTGCAGCATATGACGTCCTGCTTTGCAGAGGCTGCCAAGCTATTTGGCCTAGAAGTTAGTCTGAAGAAGACAGAAGTTCTCCACCAGCCTGCACCCCAGGAAGATTATCACCCTCCCTGCATCACTGTGGGTGAATCAGTTCTGAAGACCGTCCAGCAGTTCAGCTACCTGGGGTGCATCATCTCCTCAGATGCCAAGATCGACAAGGAGATTGACAACAGGCTGGCAAAGGCAAACCGTGCCTTTGGCCGACTGCACAAAAGAGTGTGGAGCAACAAGCATCTGAAAAAAGGCACAAAGATCAATGTTTACAAAGCGGTTGTGATGACAACCCTCATCTACGGCTCCGAATCGTGGGTTTTATACCGTCATCACCTGCGACTCCTTGAGCGCTTTCATCAGCGCTGCCTTCGCACCATCCTCAACATCCACTGGAGTGACTTTGTGACCAACACTGAAGTCCTCAAGAGGGCGGAGGTTACCAGCATCGAGGCACTGCTGTTGAAGACGCAGCTGCGCTGGGCAGGGCATATTTCTAGGATGGAAAACCACCGCCTTCCCAAGATTGCCCTGTATGGCGAACTCTCCACCGGCCATCGAAATAGAGGGGCACCAAAGAAGAGGTACAAGGACTCCTTGAAGAAATCCCTTAGCACCTGTCACATCAACCATCACCAGTGGTCTGACCTAGCCTCAGATCGCAAAGCATGGAGGCACACCATCCACCAGGCTGTCTCTTCCTTTGAGAACGCACGCATAGCTGGTCTTGAGGACAAAAGGAGATTGAGGAAGAATCGCACTGCTACAGCACCAACCCCAAATCAGACTTTTCCCTGCAGCCGCTGTGGCCGGACCTGCCTGTCCCACATTGGTCTTGTCAGCCACCAGCGAGCCTGCAGCAAACGTGGGCTATTGCACCCTTCTTAAATCTTCGTTCGCGAAGCCAAGCCGAGAGAGATATATATATATATATAAAATAAAACTGTATCTAGTATATTATTACATTTACATTTTTTATAAAACTATATCTAGTATATTATTATTGTGAGGTTGGTTTTCACAGAGGCTTGTCTGGCTTTGTTCCCCTGCTCACCTGGAGATTGGCAACAATGGTTCCCCAGGAGGAAATCGCTGGTTTGGAGGGTGGAGTCTATGACATTGTACCTAAGTTCCCACCCCTCCTCAAACCCCATGCTCTCCAAGCTCCACTCCTCAAATCTCCCCAAATTTCCCAACCTGGAGTTGGCAACCCTATCTCCTTCCCAACCTGCCATCAACCTACCTTGATCTGCCCCTCTTTCAGCTTTGCCATCGCCTTCCCCTCCCTGCAGCCTCTACCTAGGAAAAATACCATCTTTCTCCAAAGTGGGGACCAAAGCAGCTTACATCATTCTCCTCACCCCCTTTTGATCTGCACAACAACCCTGTGAGGTAGGTAAGGCTGAAACTCTGTGACTGATCTGAAATCACCCAGTCAGCATCCACAGCAAGAATCTGGAAGGCCCTTCTCTGAAGTGCTAACTGCTGTGCCACACTGGCTGTCATGGGGGGCTGCTGCTGAAAAGTAGCAAGCAGCCAGGCCAAGTTTAGTTATGTCGATTTGGTGGCATCACATCACCCAGAGGGTGCTGCTGGGCCTAGGGTAGTCAACCTTCAGGTAAAGCCTGGGATCTTTTGGGATCACAACTGAACTCCAGACAACAGATCTCTCTCCCCTGGAGAAAATAGCTGCTTTGGAGGGTGGACTTTATGGCATTATATTCAGCTGAGGTCTCTCCCTCCCCAAACTCTGGCTTCCTTAGACTCCACCACAAAATCACCAGAAATTTCCCAACCTGGACATGGCAACCCTAGTCAGAACTGGCCCCAATGAGTTCTCCCTCAAAGGTAAAAATAAGCCTGCAAAGGGCCTCCCCGCTGCCTTTTACTGACAGAACCAAGCCTGGAATACTATGGTTGCCTAGCAACAGCCACTGAGGGACAATGGAGGACCAGGCAGGACAGGCCAATAGGACGCAAAGGCAGCTTCCCCAGTGTCCCAATCCTCATCTGTCCTGGGGCTGGAAGGTGGGGTTGTTCTCCATGGACAGTGAGTGACACACGGATCAACCAATGGGAGGATAGGTGAGTTGTCGTAATTACTTGCCTTTTATATCTATAAATAAGGATGCTGGAAGGGGGGGGGGAGTAGACCTAATGAATGAGAAACGGAGACAATGGGAAGAGCACACTGATGTGAAACTGGAAACAATTATAAGCAACAGCGTTGTGTCTCCATATTTAAAAATCAAAATGTTTTAAGTTGCTGACATGTTTATTGAAGATCTGCATTCTCTGGCCTTGGTATGTAAATCCTGGAAAATGAATTTGCTTGCTCCTATCAGTGGAATGCAGCTTGAACATGGCAGTCAATGAAGGCAAAAACAAAATTGTATTTATTTACTTCAGTATCGGAATGTGGGCAGTGATTCATGAAAGTTCATACCCTGCCACAAATTCTGTTAGTCTTTAAGGCCTCTTGCTCTTTTCTACCGCTACAAAAACACTAACACGACTACCCATCTTGATCAACAACCTTATATGTTGGCTTAGATTGAAAGTGTGCGATTGGCCCAAGATCGCTCAGCAAGCTTCTATGGCAAAGTGGGGGTCCGAATCTGATTCAACACGCTTAAAATGCCAGTCAGTTGCAGCTGACTTTCGGAAAACCCAGTAAGGGATTTTCAAGGCAAGTGAGAAGCAGAGGTGGTTGGCCATTGTTTTCCTTCGTGTAGTCTTCCTTGAAGGTCTCCCTTCTAAGTACCAGCCCTGCTTAGCTGTTGAGATCTGACAAGGCCAGGCTACACCATGCCACCGTCCCTCTACGAACCACGACGCCAGGTTATAAGAAAATATTTATTATACCCTGACCTGGCAAGCCTGTTCTGGTTAGATCTTGGAAGCAAAGCAGGGCCATATCTGGCAAGTACTTGGATGGGAGGCCTCTTTGGAATACGAGGAGTCAGGAGGGCAGAGGCGGGCTTTATTCAGCCAGCTCTCGGAATATCCTTCATGCCCCCAGGAGGGGTCAGTCACCAGAGGTCACCATGACTTCCAGGTGCACACACATACAGAGGTATGCGCGCGCGCACGCACACACACACACAAATACAACACCCCCCCCCCAAAAAAAACATATGAAAGTACTTACTGCATATTTACACTGCAATCCTAGGCATTGTTATGCCCTGCTAAATCATTTGCTCTAAGTGACCGTAGGATAGGGTTGCCAAGTCCAATTTAAAAAATATCTGTGGACTTTGGGGGTGGAGCCAAAATCAAGGCTGTGACAAGCATTATTGAACTCCAAAGGGAGTTCTGGCCCTCACACTGAAAGGGACGGCACACTTTTTCAATGCCTTCCTTCCGTAGGAAATAATGAAGGATAGGGGCACCTTCTTTCGGGGCTCATAGAATTGGACCCCCTGGTGCAATCTTTTTGAAACTTGGGGGCTATTTTGGGAAGAGGCACTAGATGCTATACTGTAAATTTGGTGCCTCTACCCCCAAAAAACAGCCTCCTCAGAACCCCAGATACCCGCGGATCAATTCTCCATGATTTTCTATGGGAATAAACCTCCATAGGGAATAATAGAGTTCCCAGCAGACATTTCCCTCCCCTCCTCCCACTTTCTGACGACCCTGAAGCGGGGGGAGGGTCTCCAAACCGGGGGATCCCCTGCCCCCACCTGGGGATTGGCAACCCTACCTTAGGATGGTGTAGCTCTCTTTAGCATACTTACCTCACTCTCCCCAACATTCACCCACAAATTTTCAGGAATTTCCCAAATTGGAGTTGGCAATTGTGATGCACCCCATCTACTTCTCTCCCTTAGAGGCAAAATCTCCCCTGTTTTTCTGTCCCTTCACAGACTGAACAGCCTTGGTAACGTGTTTCCTTCTCCCCTGAAAACACTTTGGCTGTCCCACCTAGGCTTCCCAATCCCCAGGTCCCAGCGGGGGATCCCCCGGTTTTACAGGCTTCCCCCCTCCCCCAGCCAGCTGGCCAGAGGGGGAAGCCCCGCCCCCACAGCCATTATGCACCTCCATGAACAATTCCCATAAGGAATGATGGGGAATTGATCTGCGGGTATCGGGGGCTCTGGGGGGGGCTGTTTTTTGAGGTAGAGGCGCCAAATTTTCAGTATAGCATCTAGTGCCTCTTCCCAAAATACCCCCCAAGTTTCAAAAGTATTGGACTAGGGGGTCCAATTCTACGAGCCCCAAAAGAAGGCGCCCCATCCTTCATTATTTTCTATGGAAGGAAGGCATTTTAAAAGGTGTGTTGTCCCTTTAAATGTGATGGCCAGAAATCCCTTGGAGTTCAATTCTGCTTGTCACACCCATGCTCCTGGCTCCGCCCCCAATGTCTCCTGGCCCCACCCCCAAAGTCCCCAGATATTTCTTTAATTGGACTTGGCAACCCCTTTGAGTAAGATATATTTTGGCTATTTGCTCAGCCCAGGAACCTGAAGGAAGGGATAGGATCACCCTTTAACTTAAAACCCCTGAAAGTGGCACTTGAGATACTTTTAAAATTCAAAAATAAGAAAAGGTTTTATTTAACATCCAGGGGAAGGGTCAGGTGGAATCTGCAGTTGAAATTGCTAAGGTGAAACTAGTAGAAACAAGAGAGGTAAAACGAGTACAAATATATAGTTCTTGTATATCAGGCTGATGATATATAATTAAGAAACCCTCTAATGTCTGTGTCACCAATAAAATGCTAAGGCTGAAGCATGATGCAGTTTGCTGAAGACTGCCTTTCCTTGCATTTTATGGAAGGGTAACACTGAATTTGGAAGGCTGTACTGATAGGCATGCATTTTCTGAGCGCACCCTAGGGCTGAGGGAGGGTGTGGAAGGTGGCCTGTCCGCCGCCACTGCCACGAGCCAGAGGACAAACGGCAATCGCAGCGGCAGCAGGGGAGGGAAATTAGGCATTTGTCTTGGTACCGGTAGCAGGGGGGAGAGCCCAATTTACCGCCCACCTCCTGGTGCCCTAGGCAAATGCCTAAATTGCATAGTGGGCAGGCCGGCCTTGGGTGCAGCTTGACCCCAGTGTTTGCCAGTGTGATTGTCCTGGGGGCACCCCACTTTGTAGCAGTTGGTACAAGAACTGGGCTTTGGATTCTTGAAGAGCAGAGTCCTCCAAATGTGGGGATGAATTATGTGTTGTGCTCTGACACCTTTTTTTTTGGGGGGGGGGGGGTCAGAGTTTTTCAACTATCCTCAATGTTTTTGGTTGGATTAATGAATAAGGCACAAATATGCAAGAAATAAGGATCCTGGAACCAACTTTAGCCTCCTGGGGAAACCCATTGTATTCAATGTTCTTTTATTACAAACAAAGTGAGCACAGTCTGTAGTTCATTCGCAGCCATACTTGAAGTCGTAATTATTCATTTTTGATGAGAGTTATGAGCAGGAGTATTTACAGGATTAAAACACTTTACATTCTTAGATTACTTCCTATAAGGGAGACCTGCCCTATTCCCTACTTCGTTGTTAGCAAATGACTTCATTTGACTACCAACTTTTTCCCAGGTAAGAAATGTTTAGCCCTCGGCTTGATCTTGGTGCTTTACTAGGGTTGCCAAGTCCAATTCAAGAAATATCTGGGGACTTTGGGGGTGGAGCCAGGAGGCTTTGGGGGTGGAGCCAGGAGACATTGCGGCGGAGCCAGGAACAAGAGTGTGACAAGCATAATTGAACTCCAAGAGAGTTCTGGCCATCACATTTAAAGGGACAGCACACCTTTTTAAATGTCTTCCTTCCATAGGAAATAATGAAGGATAAGGGCACCTTCTTTTGGGGCTCATAGAATTGGACCCCCTGGTCCAATCGTTTTGAAATTTGGGGGATACTTTGGGGAGAGGCACTAGATACTATATTGAAAATTTGGTGCCTCTACCTCAAAAAACAGCTCCCCCAGAGCCCCCGAAACCTCCAGATCAATTCCCCATTATACCCTATGAGAAGACGTTTCCCTCTCCACCACCCCCCCCCCCCCGTTTCTGGCAAATCTGATGCAAGGGACAGAACTCACTCACCTCCGGAGGTGCAAAGGCACATGGTCCTTTGGGGGCGTGGCTGGGCTCCCCTCCCTTCACCGGCCAGCTGACTGGGGGCGGGAAGCAGCCTGAGAAAACGGAAGAGCTCTGGCTGCTGCGATCGGGGCTGGGTGGAAAGGGCTGCCGTTTTCCCCCTCCCCTCCCCCCGCTTTCCCTTTTATGGCCAGCGGGGGGAGGAGGCTCCAAATCGGGGGTCTCCAGGCCTAGCGGGGGATTTGGGAACCCTATGCTTTACATAGCTGACCTCGAAGCCTTTCCCCCTTTAAAGTCTTCCACTTCATTATTTATGGAGTTTTGGTTTCATTTTGATGTATTCTGATTACATAACAGAAATTCCTGTTCTGTGATGGCAAATTCAGATTTAAAAACATGAGGAGTATCATTAATCCTTTCCAACCATGAGACGCAACAGCCTAAGCAAAAAGCTGAGCTCCAGGTGATGGAGGCTATATTCATTTGAGAATTAGCCAACTGACATACAAAGCAAAAGCCAGACCAGAAAGCATTTGCATAATAAGCAGAACTTGCACAAATAGCACAGAATGCTGTGGGAAAGTTTTTTTTAAAAAATGTAGACAAAACTAGGTGTGCCTCCCTTGTTATTAAAATCTTATTATTAAAATAAGCAGGAGCTCTTTCAAGAGATACTTTGATGGGTGCAGTCTCTGTTATAAGGAAACATCATTTCAGATAAAGCATTAATTGCATCGTCTGTAAACTTTGACAGAGTATCCTAATTAAGACTTGTATTAAATTCAGGGCGTGGAAAATGCTATGATCAAGGTCTTTATTCAGTGGGGGTGGGGAGGATGTGCATGTGTGTTTGTGGCACAGAGAGGAACCGAAGAATAGAAAATTTCTCAAACTCAGGAGAAATAAGACTTGGAAGAATAGCCGTTGCAGCTGGTGCTCCGCAGATAGGTAATGCCTGATCGTGTACCGATGCTAGCTTCAGAAACACCTGGAAAATGACTTGAAATTCTAGTAGCTTCCCTTACATGGCAGGACAGCCTAAGAATTATGGGGAACTATATGGCAGAGACCAGGACTTCTTTTGTAGCAGGAACTCCTTTGCATATTAGGTCACACACCCCTGATGTAGCCAATCCTCCTGGAGCTTACAGTAGGCCCTATACTAAGAGCCCTGTAAACTCTTGGAGGATTGGCTATATCAGGGGGTGTGGCCTAATATGCAAAGGCGTTCCCATTATAAAAAAAAGCCCTGACAGAGACCATTACTTACATTCTCTTTGGTATTAGAAACAAAGGACGGGGCTAGCAGAATTATGGGGAACCACACGGCAGAGACCAATGATGTGCAAACATTCTGAAGGAGAGCCCCTGAATAATTAATTAATACCCCCAATAATAATAATTGCTATATTGAATAAGAGCATGCTTTGCCCCCAAACTAGGGTGTCTGCTGCAATACTGCCGTTAGAAACTGACCACCGTCCAGCGGCTGTGAGCTTCAGCTGGAAGATTAGATAAGGGAGCAGACTCCTACAGGCGACTTGCTATAAATAGATAGAGTAAAGGAATCATGTCATGGAAATTTACTGGAGAGAGGTCCGTGGAGGCGGGATCTTTGAAGTCAGATAAGCTTATGTGGCTGCCTGCTTGTTTCTGTGTGAATAAAATGGTCTGTATGTAGAATGATTTTAACTCAGTCTTTGGGGGCAGCTAAGCCCGACTGGGTCCTACCTTTTTGGTACCAAAAAGTAAACCCAGCTTCATACCAGTAAGTCTGTGCGGACCTCGTTATTTCTCTGCTTCAGTTCTTCATATTGAAGTGGGATCAGTTACTTGCCAGTCAGTCAAAAACTATACATTCTCGAAGAGGCCACTGAAATCTAAAGTTACCAGGCGGAATTGATACAATGACCCAGGTCTTCACAAGCCCCAGGAGACAGAATTCACTGAGGGCAGTTCTTTATGGCAAAGAGATTGCTGCAAGACCACAGGTGAAACAAATGTGCAATGTCTTCATGAGGCGGATGCTGAGAGAGATCCATCCACTATGGAAGATTTGAAACCTGCAGCTTGAGTAGAGGCGAGATCCAAGTGAAACCCATAAGTGGAAAGTATAGTAGGCTCTGGGGCACAGAAGGGGCTGACAACTGTAGCCGGATGTGACTGTGAGTGCTAAATTATACGACTCAATACATGTCATAATTGGTCGACAGTTACATACAACATCAGTAAGGAGACTAAAGAGTGGTTCCTATCAAATGTGCTTTGACCACGTAAGCATTCCTGGTCGTTCAGAGCAATGATTCTCTGTCTGAGCTGCAGCAGATGAATGGCAGCCACTGCGCACTACTCTGAAGTCAACAGGGACCATATTTGTGCCTTGGTCATTAAATCAAAAGTGATCTGCTGTCTGCAACGGAATCTGATCCACAAGTAAATATGTGCACTTAGCCCATGCCATGATCACCTTGCAAGCAACTTCTGTGGCTATAGCTCCTGTGATCTCAAGAACTGCCAATGGCATAAGTGTGATTAATTTGTGTAAACCAAATGATGTGAGTGTGTATCCAATAAATGAACAGGTTCTCAGCAGTATGCAGGTGGGGAAAAAACTAGGGCTTTGTCTCTTAAGTGCCATTTAGAGAAATTACCTTCTGCAAGGTCTTTAACTGTTGACTGACTGCAATGTTTATTTCATTGATGTTATTTATAGTCTGTCTTTCTTGCAGAGACTTAAGACATACTGTCAAATAGGAAAGATTAACAACTGAAACCTGGCATAATCTTCACCAAACTTTTACTGATTGTTGTCTCAAGTACTCAAGTCAGCCCAAGGGCTCTCTGAGCTTAGAGTGCGGGCTATATTTTAAATGGTGGACATCCAAGCCAAATCTATATATGTTCATACAGTTAATGATCTTCAGTTATTTAATAATGATCTTCAGATACACCCAACATACAAACATTGCACATGTGGCTTTCCTAATAGGCTCTGGGGCTGCTTGCCAGTCACTAAAACCCATCAACTGACGGGTTCAAAGTCCCATATGTGTTGTTCCCCCCATTCATTAACCTACAAGTAGAATCTTCCAGAGCAAGATTGTTAAACATACAGCCTGGGGGCCGAACCCGGCCCTAGGAGGACTCCTATCAGGCCCTCGAGCAATTGGCTGTCATCTGCTTCCTTCTCCTTCTCTCTCGCTTCCTTCTGCATAACAGCTTGCTTTGCCAGGCTTGTTCAATTGCGCAGGAACTACAGAGCAAAGTCTATATCTTTTCCATTGGCTGAAGCTCCTCCCTTGGAGAAGGGGGGGGGGAAGCTTGCTTTGCCAGGCTCTCTGAATTGCACAGCACAGTTACTGAGCCAAGCCTCTCTTCCTTCTATTGTCGGAAGTTTTTCTACCTCCTGGTCTTCTGGGAAAGAAAGGAAAGAGCCAGACCTTCCTTTGCCCAGTTCCCTGGATCCCATGGGAGAGATACAAAGAAAGCACCCTTAAGACCAACGAGTGCTAATGTTTTAAGCATGTTTTCTTTTAAGGTGGTTTTGTTTAAAAAAAAATCTTTAATTGTGTTTGTGTCCTTTATAAAGTTTATATCTCTGCTACCTGATCTTAAATAGTTACACACATGGCCCGGCCTGACATGGCCCCGCCCAACAAGGTCTCATTTCTGTCAGATCCGGCCCTCATAACAAATAATAATAATAATAAGAAGAAGATATTGGATTTATATCCTGCCCTCCACTCCGAAGAGTCTCAGAGCGGCTCACAATCTCCTTTCCCTTCCTCCCCCACAACAGACACCCTGTGAGGTAGATGAAGATATTGGATTTATATCCCGCCCTCCACTCCGAAGAGTCTCAGAGCGGCTCCCAATCTCCTTTACCTTCCTCCCCCACAACAGGCACCCTGTGAGGTAGATGAAGATATTGGATTTATATCCCGCCCTCCACTCCGAAGAGTCTCAGAGCAGCTTACAATCTCCTTTCCCTTCCTCCCCCACAACAGACACCCTGTGAGGTCGATGAAGATATTGGATTTATATCTCGCCCTCCACTCTGAAGAGTCTCAGAGTGGCTCACAATCTCCTTTCCCTTCCCCCCCCCCCACACAACAGACACCCTGTGAGGTAGATGAAGATATTGGATTTAGATCCCGCCCTCCACTCCAAAGAGTCTCAGAGCGGCTCACAATCTCCTTTCCCTTCCTCCCCCACAACAGACACCCTGTGAGGTAGATGAAGGTATTGGATTTATATCACACCCTGCACTCCGAAGAGTCTCAGAGCGGTTCACAATCTTCTTTACCCTCCCCCCCCCACAACAGACACCCTGGAGGTGGGTGGGGCTGAGAGGGCTCTCACAGCAGCTGCCCTTTCAAGGACAACCTCTGCCAGAGCTACGGCTGACCCAAGGCCATTCCAGCAGGTGCAAGTGGAGGAGTGGGGAATCAAACCCGGTTCTCCCAGATAAGAGCCCGCACACTTAACCACTACACCAAACTCGACACCCCTGTTCTAGAGTATGCTTTATAACCACTTTTTTGACTAGACTTTAAATCACAACAGAACAGTGATAAGAACAAAAACCTTTCTGGGGTGGGGGGATGGGAAATGCTGCTCGAACAATGTTGCCTCTGATAGGGAAATGACAGAAAACAAACCGCAGCCCAGCGGAAATCTTGAGGGATTTCCTTTAGAGCACCATCCCAGGGGAGGGTCTGCAGACTCTAATTGACTTTGAGAAGGAACAACTTTATTGTGACTAGGAAGCTTCTCAGCGACTTCTCAGGAGTGCTGACACCACCTCAGCACCGCCACAAAGCAAGGCCACTTCCTAAAGTCAGGATGCTTGAAACGTTGCACACTGGATTGAAAGCATACACATTTATTTTTAACTAGGCATATCCTGCCTTTCCCTGGAAGGGTTTGAGGCACAATTTCAGAAAAGAATACCCAACTATATAAAAATGTAGGCCATTCCGAAGCAGGCCCGTAGCCATGGTGGAGCTTCTAGGGTCCTGGCCCCGTCACTTCATCACAACTGCAAGGGTCTTAGCCCCACCACTTGCCAACTTCCCTGCCCCCCCCTTCCAGGCCCCACTTTCCTCTTTGACACACCTCAGAGCACCGCACAAAGAAGGGGAGCCTGCCTTGTGAGGTTGCTGTGAGGAGGGTTTCCCCAAGGAGACAGCTCTGATGATCTTTGGCAGGTGAGGTGGGTGACTTGTCATGCTTGGCAGTCAGGCTGGGTGCCTGAAAGGTGGGCAGAGGGGAAGGGGTGGCGCATGAGGCAGTGGCGGTGGCTGCCAGGCTCCCAGAGGTGTTGCTGGGGAGGAGAGAGCATAGTGCAATGGGCCTGTCCATCTGCCACCCTCCCCTGTGTTGCGCCATGCCATCCACCCAGGTGAAGGAGGCTGGCTGCAGCCACTTTGGCCTCACTGCCGCCACCTTTGCTCAGCCACGGCCCTGGAGCCTGACAGCAGCAGCAGCAAGTAAGGTGCCCCCCCACCCCTCCAGTTGCAAAGGGTTGTGTGCCCTGCCTGCCCACCCACCAGCCTCCTGGGAACGGCCCCAAAAACCACAGCCTGCCTGTCCAACGGCAGGGCAGGCGAGTGCTCCTGTGATGTCATTTTTGTGGCATCGTTTCTGGCGCCCGCCACTTTCCCTATGCCTCTCTCCACTTCACATCTCCTAGCTACGGACCTGAAGCCATCTGAACAAAAACTGCTCGGCCCTGAAGCCATCTGAACTAAAGCTGCTCCAATGAAGAAGAAGAAGATGATGATGATGATGATGATGATGATGATGATGATGATGATACTGGATTTATATCCCGCCCTCCACTCCGAAGAGTCTCAGAGCGGCTCACAATCTCCTTTCCCTTCCTCCCCCACAACAGACACCCTGTGAGGTAGATGAAGATATTGGATTTATATCCCGCCCTCCACTCTGAAGAGTCTCAGAGCGGCTCACAATCTCCTTTCCCTTCCTCCCCCACAACAGACACCCTGTGAGGTGGGTGGGGCTGGAGAGGGCTCTCACAGCAGCTGCCCTTTCAAGGACAACCTCTGCCAGAGCTATGGCTAACCCAAGGCCATTCCAGCAGGTGCAAGTGGAGGAGTGGGGAATCAAACCCGGTTCTCCCAGATAAGAGTCAGCACACTTAACCACTACACCAATGACATCTCCTTCCTCTCTCTCCCAGCCTGTAATTCCAGAGGAGTAGCTGTGACAGCCTACGGCAGCAAAGAGGCTTCTCTAGCGGCGCCTTAAAAGATTAACAAGGTTTTATTCCCAGCATCAATTCCTTGGAGGGGGGGAGCTCACTTCTTCAGATGCAGCTTAGAATGTGAAAGGGCGGGATATAAATCACGAATAAATAAATAATAAAAATTAAAAAAGCTGATACTGGAACACAATTGTGTCTGTCTCCACAAATGCAAACAAGAACCTTGTGGCCCCTTCAAAGCCAAAACACAAGTTGAGCCCAAGGTCATCCTTTGTGGACCAGAACCCTCTTCTGCAGATACATGCAGCAGCTCCCTTCTCCCCAGTAGTGTAGGAGAATGCGGGTGCCACCTAACAGCCCGCCTTCCCACCGGCGCAAAAGGACTCTGCATCTTTGTAGCCACGAAATGAACGGTCAAGGAGGACCCCGCGCATAACAGCTTGGGTGAAACCTTCAGCTACAGGGGAAACGCGGCTGCGGCCACCCGCAAGGGGGCGCGAGAGGCGCTCTGCACATGCTCAGCGTCCCACCCTTCCTTCCGCGCCCCTTGCTCAGCTGCCGCCTATGGCAAGAGCTCCCGCCCCCTCGGGCAGCCACTCACCTTCCCCGCGGGACGGCGGCGGCCGGGGATCGCGCCACTGCAAGGTGTCGCCGTCTAAGGTGACCCGCCAGGTGCATTGATCCAGCAGCAGCGGAGAGCTCAGCCGGCGCCGCTCGCCCATCGCCGTCGCGAGGCCGGCTCCCTCGGCTAAGGTGCCATGATGATGGAGGGGGGCGGCCGGCGGCCGGAGATGGTGGAGCCGGCAAGCGCGTCTCTGCGTGACAGCCGAGAAGCGGTTATCCTTCGGAATTGGCTCCTCCGCCGCCGGAGACGCATGCGCGCCCGGAGACTTGCGCACGCTCAGCCGCCCCGCCGAAGCCTCCGCTGCCCTTCCCCTGGTTGCCCTCACTGCTGCTTCTGTCTCTTGTGCGCGGGGGAAAGGAAGGGGAAGCCGCTGGGGGTGGGCGGGGTGGGGTAGAAATAGGGTTGCCAAGTCCGATTCAAGAGCTATTTGGGGACTTTGGGGGTGGAGCCAGGAGACTTTGGGGGTGGAGCCAGGAGACTTTGGGGGGTGGAGCCAGGAGACTTTGGGGGTGGAGTCAAGAGCAAGGCTGTGACAAGCATCCTTGAACTCCAAAGGGAGTTCTGGCCATCGCATTGAAAGGGACGGCACGCCTTTTCAATGCCTTCCTTCCGTAGGAAAGAATGAAGGATAGGGGCACCTTCTTTTGGGGCTCATAGAATTGCACCCCCTGGTGCTATCTTTTTGAAACTTGGGGGGTATTTTGGGGAGAGGCTTTGGGGGGTGGAGCCAGGAGACTCTGGGGGCGGAGCCAAGATCAAGGCTGTGACAAGCATCCTTGAACTCCAAAGGGAGTCCTGGCCATCGCATTTAAAGGGACGGCACACCTTTTCAATGCCTTCCTTCCATAGGAAAGAATGAAGGATAGGGGCACCTTCTTTTGGGGCTCATAGAATTGCACCCCCTGGTGCTATCTTTTTGAAACTTGGGGGGGTATTTTGGGGAGAGGCACTAGATGTTATACTGAAAATTTCCCTGGAAAACCCTTTCCCTGGGTTTTCCTACGGGCACATAGACTTGGATCCACCAGTGTTTCCACAGGCAGAAGAACTGCTATTTACATCTAGCTCTACTGCCTCAAATGCCCCTGAAATGTTGTTCCTTTGGGGGCTCCTATTCCCCAGTAGGGTTGACAGTTTCCAGATCATGGCCAGGTCATGCCCTAGAATCCACCTTCTAAAGCAGCCATTTTTTGTGCCTCTACCCCCAAAAAACAGCCCCCTCAGAGCCCCAGATACCCGGGGATCAATTCTCCATGATTTTCTATGGGAATAAATCTCCATAGGGAATAACAGAGTTCCCAGCAGACATTTCCCTCCCCTCCCCCCGCTTTCTGACGACCCTGAAGCGGGGGGGGGAGGGCCTCCAAACCGGGGGATCCCCTGCCCCCACCTGGGGATTGGCAACCCTAAGTAGAAACCCTGCGAGTGCAAGATCTGCTTGAGATAGGGAGGATCTGCAACAAATATCAGGAGGGCAGGAGATAAAGTTACCTCAGGAGAGAAAGAAGCAGAAGGCATCATTTAAAAACACACACACGCACAGGTAGTCTTACGAGAATTTCTCCCAAAGAGTTTACAATAATTTTAATAGCAATAATATTCCTGGAGTGGGAACAGACCCTTAGTCATTCTGTGTAAGCATTTGCGGGAGGCAGAATGAAGGAGCTGGAGTGATGCTTTTCTCAAAGGCATGAATACCCCCACAAAGTGAAGCCTGGAGATGGCAAAGATATATATTATTTATTTAAGACAGTTGCTCCAAGGAGCTCCCAGGAATGAACATGCCCCCCCTAGTTTTATCCTCACAACCACCCTGTTAAGAAGAAGAAGATATTAAATTTATATCCCGCCCTCCACTCCGAAGAGTCTCAGAGCGGCTCACAATCTCCTTTCCCTTCCTCCCCCACAACAGACACCCTGTGAGGTAGATGAAGATATTGGATTTATATCCCGCCCTCCACTCCAAAGAGTCTCAGAGCGGCTCACAATCTCCTTTACCTTCCTCCCCCACAACAGACACCCTGTGAGGTAGATGAAGATATTGGATTTATATCCCGCCCTCCACTCCAAAGAGTCTCAGAGCGGCTCACAATCTCCTTTCCCTTCCTCCCCCACAACAGACACCCTGTGAGGTAGATGAAGATATTGGATTTATATCCCGCCCTCCACTCCGAAGAGTCTCAGAGCGGCTCACAATCTCCTTTCCCTTCCTCCCCCACAACAGACACCCTGTGAGGTATATGAAGATATTGGATTTATATCCCGCCCTCCACTCCGAAGAGTCTCAGAGCGGCTCACAATCTCCTTTCCCTTCCTCCCCCACAACAGACACCCTGTGAGGTGGGTGGGGCTGAGAGAGCTCTCCCAGCAGCTGCCCTTTCAAGGACGACCTCTGCCAGAGCTATGGCTGACCCAAGGCCATGCTAGCAGGTGCAAGTGGAGGAGTGAGGAATCCAACCCGGTTCTCCCAGATTAGAGTCCGCACACTTAACCACTACACCAAACTGGCTTAAGTAGGTTAGGCTGAAAACCTGTGACTGGTCCCATGGCATCACTAGGGTTGCCAGATGCAGCTTGGGCAACTCCTGAAGTTCTGGGAATAGAGCTTGGGGAAGATGGGGACCCAGTGGGGGTACAATGCCATAGAGTCTACCCTCCAAAGCTTCCATTTTCTCCAGGGGAACTGATCCCTGTAGTCTGGAGATGAGCTGTAATTCAGGGGGATCCCCAGGTTCCACCTGGAGACTGGCATCCCTAGCATCCCTCAAGCTTCTATGGTGGGACATGTCACAGAGGTTTTTGAGATGATAAATTGTGTTAATACTTGGTTCTTGGCCATTTAGAACACCGGGGGGGGGGGGGGAATAGAGCACAGATGAAATAAATACAAGAAATAGGCATCCCAGCTCTGGATTGTAAAAATCCTGGAGATTTGGGGGGTGGAGTCTGGGAAGGTCAGGGTTTCTGGAGGGGAGAGACTTCCATGAGGTGTAATGCCCTAGAATCCACCTTCTAAAGCAGCCATTTTTCCCCCTAGAAGAACTTATCTCTTTTCCCTGGAGACCAATTGTAATTCCAAGAGATCTCTAGCCATGACCTGGAAACTGGCAACCCTACTGGGGAATAGGGCCCCCACAGGAACAACATTTCAGGGGCATTTGAGGCAGTAGAGCTAGATGCGAATAGTACTTCTTCTCCCTGTGGGAACACTGGTGGATCCAAGTCTATGTGCCCATAGGAAATCAGATGTATCAAGATCCCTACTGATCTCCTGATTCCTTCGGACTGGGCTAGCCAGCTAGTGGTAAGAAACTAGAACAAGACATTCCGTTGCAGAGGGCGCAACAGGCTGGATGGTGGTCATTCATCCATGGTCCCTTGGATACTCGGACCCAGAAATGTAGTGCAGACCTCCTTTTATTCCACACTTTTCTCTGATAGTGATACAGTTTTCCTGTGAGGAACAGGTATGCATCCTGGAAAAATTCCCTCACTTTCTGCAGCTGAGCTGCCTTCCTCTGTCTCCCCTTTCGTTCGACCACCCCAGGCTTCTTGAGGCAGTGGGCTGGCATCCCTTAAGGAGCAGTCCAGTAGAAGGTTCAGCCCTCTCTCATCACCTATGCCACAGCCTGAAGAGAATCCTTTCCTTTCCCTTCCCATCAGCTCTTCATCTATGGCCCCACTAATTAAAGCCTATGGCCCCACTAATTAAAGCCCTATGGCCCCACTAATTAAAGCCTATGGCCCCACTAATTAAAGCCAGAACCTAGGCTATTGGCCTCTCCCGTGGTGAAGCCCTCGGTCTTGGGCAGCTTTTTCTCCGGGAAGGGCTTCTGCTGCTCTCTCCCTTGGCCTCTTCTGGCATTGCCTGCCACAGACATGCTCCTAACTGGATTAATGCCTGGGCTTTCTGAATCACTGCCTTAGTACGTCAGCTTACCCTTTGTTTGTTTGTTTTTTGGACTATGCAGTGATGTTGTTTGTCCAGTGCTTAGAAGGAAGTAAACACCTATCAAGGAATGCTGTCTCTTGAGTCTTGATGTAAATTAAATGTTGTAATAGTACAAGCTTTGTCTGTGGCGTGGGATATTTTCCTAAAGGGAGTCAAGTCATTGAGCAATCTCAGCTTTCTCTTAATTAACAATTGGCTGATGCGGAGCTCAGTTGACACCTGATGTGCCCGATGTGATGATGTCACCTGAAAGTGGCATCATCATGCCAGGCACATCACACAGGGGATGCTCTAACGTTTGGGTAAAAAAAAAAAAATCTACGGTGCCATGGAGTTTTAACCCAAATGCTAGAGTGCTCCCACATGATGTGCCCAGCATAATGACATCTGGGTGATGTCATCATGTCAGCACCAATGGAGCTCTTCGGGGGCAGGGATCACCCTGCTGGCCAGCACCGTGCTGGCAGGTTGGGGGCTCCAAAACTGGGGGAACCCCCACTCTCAGTGATAGGCTGGGAACCCTACTTTGAAGATGTCTTGCAAGGGTCAGATGGCACAAAATGCAGCAATGTTTCCTGTCTGGAGTCAAGCCCTTGGAACGTGTAATTTCAATGCTGCATCAACTGCACTGGTTACCTATTTGCCTCTAGACCCCATTCAAAGTGTTAATCATTATTTTTAAAGGCCTTTCTGGCCTGGGGCCATCAGAATTATCAAACAGCATCTCCTGGTATGTTTCCAAGTTCCAGCTATATTTTTTAGGCTTCTTTAGGCTTCTTATGATGCCCATAAAGTTTGGCCACATGGTTACAGCTAGGTCATGGACTTTTTCCATGGTCGACCCAGCCCTTTGGGATGACCTACCGAAGTGGGTATGGAGGGCATCATAAGAAGCTTTACTTGCTATATTCAGGAAGGCATATCATTCCAGAAAGCAATTGGTGGAGGGCAATTTGTTTCAACAAATTTGGTTATGGTACGTAATTATGCATTAAAAATAGAGTGCTTTTTTTATTTGTACATGTTAAATCTGTGCTTTTAACCTTATTGGACTAGTATATTTAATATCATTTCAAGCTGGTCGTTCCATTGTTAGCTACCTTGAGTTTAAGAAGATAAGGGGGGATAGGAATGGGTTTGTATGTGTGTGTTAAGTGCCATCAAGTCACTCCTGATTTATGGCAACCTTATGAATTAATGAAATGTCCTATTATTAATAGTCTTGCTCCAGAATGTTCTATTGTTAACAGTTTTGCGCAGGTCCTGCAAACTGAGGGACATGGTTTCCTTTATTGAGTCAAACCATCTCATGTTGGGTCTTTCTCTTTTCCTGCTGTTTTCTGCCACATCAACAGTAGAACAGACAGTTTCAGTGGTGATGGGGGTGGACGAATACTCAAAAGAGAGCTACAGGGCAGCAGCAGTAGTGGGAAATGACACTGGTGGAAAATTTATCATAGACAGCGGAGAAGAAGAAGAAGGAAGAAAGAAAGAAGAAGAAGATGATGATATTGGATTTATATCCTGTCCTTCACTCTGAATTTCAGAGTCTCAGAGCGGCTCCCAATCTCCTTTACCTTCCTCCCCCACAACAGACACCCTGTGAGGTGGGTGGGGCTGGAGAGGGCTCTCACAGCAGCTGCCCTTTCAAGGACAACCTCTGCCAGAGCTATGGCTGACCCAAGGCCATGCCAGCAGGTGCAAGTGGAGGAGTGGGGAATCAAACCCAGTTCTCCCAGATAAGAGTCTGCACGCTTAACCACTACACCCTGGTCAGTACTGTGCAGAAGAAGACAATGGTAAACCACTTCCGAAATCTAATACCTTGAAAATCTTATGATACAATTCAAAATGAAATATACATAGATACAAATGGGAATCTTGTATCTATGTATATCCCATCCCCCACCTTTGCTCCCTCCTTTTTCCCTTCTCAAATTATCTCCACACCCTTTCTCCCCCTCCCTTCCCCTCCCCTAACAATCTTACCCACTGCTTTTTCTCTGTCAATCTTCCTCCTATATTTCTCCCCTCTCCTTATGATAATTTACCCTCCTCTCTATCAGTATTCCCCCCATTTCCCATTACCCCCCTCCCCTTCTTACCTTCACCTCTTCAGCTGCAGGCTAACTGATTAGAAAGGGGGAGGGAAGTTTTCAAAGGGTAGCTGAGCAGGTGACTGCAGAGAAGTGTGAGAGGAAGCTGGTTCTCAGCCCTCTATAGCTGTTGGCTCAGCTGTCCTTTTAAAATTTTCTCCTGCCTTCTAATCAGTCAAATTGTGGGAAGAAGAAGCTAGGGAAAGGAAGCCTCCTCCTCCTCCAGTGCTACTGCCCCTGAATTCTGAGGATTCTCATCCTGAGGATGAGAAGCAGATTCCTCTTCCACACCTCTATAGTCACTGCCTACCTCTTTTTTCTCCCCCTCCTTCTGCAGCAGCAATGGGGGCTCTCCTGGCCACCCATCTGCTCCTGTCTACAGCAGCAGTGGTGGCAAGGGCTCTTAAAGACACTTCCTCTCCCTCCACAGTGGTAGAGCAGGGCCTCAGGCAGTTGGCACGGCCCTCAGAGCTGCTATGTTGGCAGAAGGGTCTCTGGTAGCTGTTTTAGGCCCCTGGGAGCCACAGTGAAGTCAAGTGCGGCAGGGCTCTCTTCCAGTAAGTCTCCTGCACATGTGCAGAGGATAAGAACATAAGAGAAGCCATGTTGGATCAGGCCAATGGCCCATCCAGTCTAACACTCTGTGTCACACAGTGGCCAATTTATATATATATATATATATATATATATATATATATATATATATATATATATATACACACACACACACACACACACACACACACACACACACTGTGGCTAATAGCCACTGATGGACCTCTGCTCCATATTTTTATCTAACCCCCTCATGAAGCTGGCTACGCTTGTAGCCGCCACCACCTCCTGTGGCAGTGAATTCCACATGTTAATCACCCTTTGGGTGAAGAAGTATCTCTTTTTATCTGTTCTAACCCGACTGCTTAGCAATTTCATCGAATGCTCACGAGTTCCTGTATTGTGAGAAAGGGAGAAAAATACTTCTTTCTCTACCTTCTCCATCCCATGCATAATCTTGTAAACCTCTATCGTGTTTTGTTTTGGGAAGATTCAGGGCTTTTTTGGTTTAAAAAGTCCAGCAGGAACTCATTTGCATATCAGGCCACACCCCCTGACACCCCCTGACACCAAGCCAGCTGGAACTGCGTTCCTGTGTGTCCTTCTCAAAAAAAGCCCTGGGAAGATTTAAACCCCCTAAATGTATTTTTAAAAATGTTTTTGGTTTTTCTGTAAACCTGAGGGTCCCCCCAAATTTGGAGAAAACTCTCCTCTCGGTGTGGACCTGATCCACGGATTTAGGAACTATTAATTGCATTTGATGGTAATAGAGCTATCACCTTGTAGATATATCAATGTTCAGAAGAAGAAAGTATTGGATTTATACCCCACCCTTCACTTGGGAGTCTCAGAGTGGTTTACTCATTTGTAAACATGGAGCCCTGTGGTGCAGAGTGGTAAAGCTGCAGTACTGCGGTCTGAACTCTCTGCTCATGACCTGAGTTCAATTCTGGCGGAAGCTGGATTCAGGTAGCCAGCTCAAGGTTGGCTCAGCCTTCCATCCTTCCGAGGTTGGTAAAATGAATACTCAGCTTGCTGGGGGGAAAAGTGTAGATGACAGGGGAAGGCAATGGCAAACCACCCCCGTAAAAAAGTCTGCCACGAAAACGTCGTGATGCGACATCACCCCAGAGTCGAAAACGACTGGTGCTTGCACAGGGGACCTTTCCTTTTCTTTCCCATTTGTAAATAGGCTATGGCAGAGTCTGCTGGGCAAAAATTTTCCGCGATGGTCCAACATTTTTAATTTTAGTCTGCAAGAGCTGATCGTATAGAAAAGACTTCTTGTTTTCCTTTTGCAAGAAATGAAAGAACAAATGTAGGATTCATTAGAGTTTGTAGAATCTTTCGGGCTCAAGTGCCGTGTTCTGCTGGAGAAAGTTTTCCTTCCAGACGTTTCGTTCTCAGCTGCGGAGAACATCCTCAGTGGCGTTGCAGCCGGAGCAGGCGCTCAGACCTTCTTGGCTGCTGTGCATTGAGTGGGGCCAGAGCTGCTGGAGAGCTGCTATTTGTAGGCTGGAGGGGGTGTGATGAAAGGGCCATTGTTTTGTGGATGTGCCCATTGTTTGGTGGGGCTTCCTGGAAGGGTAGTGATAAGGAAACTGGCTGTTGAATGTGACCATTGTTCTGTGTTAATTGCTGGGAAGGTTGGAAGGGGTTTGAAGATAAGGAAGATGGTTGTTGACTGTGCTGATTGTTCTGTGGAATTTGCTGGTTGTTCTGAGACTTTCTGCAATTTCTAGTCTGTAGGGTGTTTTGCAGAGCTGGGTACCAAGATTGGTGGATGAAAATGCCTTCTTCCTTTCTGTTAACATTGTGCTGGTGTTTGTAAATCTCAATAGCTTCTCTGTTCAGGCGGGTATGATAATGTGGGACCGTAGAAAGGGCTTCCGTTCTTTCAAAGTGGATGACGTGGTCTCCTTCTTAAAGTGCAGGTCTCCTTCTGGCGCTCTGACCTTCTTGGCTGCTGTGCATTGAGTGAGGCCAGGGCTCACTCAATGTAGGATCCGTTTTGTGTAACGCACGGGACATGACTGTGGCATACATTCACTAGGGCTGTCAAGCCCCTGGGCCAGGCGGGGGTTCTCCCGCCCTGGAGGTTCCCAACCTGTCGGAGGCCGTGGGGGACTCGGCAACCCCGACATTAGCATTTTCTTATAGTGATGTAAATGCAGAAAGATGCTGTTTGGCCTATCGTAGAAAGAAGACGAGTGGTAATAATCAGAATTGAATTACAGCTAGAATGGAACCCAAACCATTTTTTAATGGATGTGGCTTATATTAAACTCAAAGCTGAGTCGATTAGCCGACTCTCTTTGCAGCATTAGGGAGCTAATCAGTTGACACAGTAAGATATTTGGTGCAAAATATATGTAGTACTAGAGGAGGTTAGCGAATGCAGAGAAGATGCTAATTGTATTATCTTTTACGATAATGTGCAATATAATCCATTTATTCTATCCTTTTAAATCTGAGATATCGTTTAATCCTTCTAGAATCCGGAAACTGTTTCCTTTCTCCATCAGTGTAGTCTCCTGATTAGAGTTTAATGAGATATTATGAGAGATGAGGAGCGGGAGGCAAGTCACTCACAGTGGCTGGTTAAACCGAAGCAATAAGCTAATGCTTTACTTCCTTAGCAGCTGATGAGAACGTTGAGCAAATCACCCTTTTGCCTTGTCATGTTGTGGCCCGTTAGAGCTGAGCGATTGTGACTCAAAAGGCCTTGAGAAGCAAAGAATTTTCTTCAGCTGGCTTGGCCACAGCGGCTAGGAAATTGTCCATTTGCAGGACAGTAAAATGGAGCAATTCGCAGCCATGGTCTGGGTTTCTATATCGTCGGAGAACTCCAGAATAATACCGATTTCTAGTTTTTTAAAAAAAGAAAGGGGAGATGTGCTTAATGCTGTTTTGATGTTATAAAATTTTGAGGAAAGTCAGCTTTTTAAAAAGGAAACAAAGGGAGTGGGGGAAATGGCCTACGTTGGCCTCCACAGGTTATAGGAATCATCTTCAACCCATGGGCTGTAGACAGGGTTGCCAGGGAGGGCTGCCAAACTCCTGGGCAGGGTGGAGGTTCTCCCACTTTGGACATCCCCAACCCACTGGCCCGCGGTGGGCCAGTGGGGGATCCCCTCTCAATATTGCCAGAGTGATGACGTTACTTGCAAGTAGGGTTGCCAAGTCCAATTCAAGAAATATCTGGGGACTTTGGGGGTGGAGCCAGGAGACATTGGGGGTGGAGCCAGGAGCAAGGCTGTGACAAGCATCATTGAACTCCAAAGGGAGTTCTGGCCATCACATTTAAAGGGACAGCACACCTTTTTAAATGTCTTCCTTCCATAGGAAATAATGAAGGATAGGGGCACCTTCTTTTGGGGCTCATAGAATTGGACCCCCTGGTCCAATTGTTTTGAAACTTGGGGGGTACTTTGGGGAGAGGCACTAGATACTATACTGAAAATTTGGTGCCTCTACCTCAAAAAACAGCTCCTCCAGAGCCCCCGAAACCTCCAGATCAATTCCCCATCACACTCTATGAGAATTGATCTCCACATAGGGAATAATGAAGTGCTCAGCAGACGTCCCCGTCCCCCCCGTTTCTGGTGACTCTGAAGCAGGGGATTGACCTCTCTACTCACGAGTTGCTGCCAACTTCTTCACAGCAACACAAACACCATCCGAAGAGGAAGCCTTTCAATCGGAGACTAAAGCCTCCGGAGGTGCAAAGGCACATGGTCCTCTGGGGGCGGGGCTTCCCCCTGCCGGCCAGCTGACTGGGGGCAGGAAGGAGTCTGGGAAAGTGGAAGAACCCCTACTGGGACCTGGGGATTGGCAAACCTACTTGAAAGTGATGTCATCGCACCGGCAACATTGCGCACCAGTCGCTCTAGGAGCTTCTAGGAAAACTCTATGGTTATCCTGGACATTCTAGCAATTTGGGAGGAAAACTATAGCGCTCCCCCAATTGCTAGAGCATCTGGAGAAACCATAGAGTTTCCCCAGAAGTTCCTAGAGTGGCTGGCTCACAACATCACCGGCATGATGACATCACTTGTGACTTGTGATGTCCCCCATTGAAAGCCATGGAGGACTTGACAACCCTATTGCCAGGCCATGTCTAGGAACCAGTGGGAGCTTGGAGGGTGGGAACATGGGGGACCATCATCATCTGCACCATGATGTCACATTTAGGGAAAACCTGGAAGTGATGATGGGTAGCTTTAGAAATCACTGGAAATTCCAGCAATTCCTAGAGCTACCTGACATCACTTCCAGGTTTCCTCCAGAAATGACAGCACAGTACAGATAAAACTGTTTAATTTACCTCTAACTGTTGTTCACTGAGGTGTCTTATGGGACTGTGCTTGCCAGGCCAGCCAATGGAGGCTTTCAACAGCTATTCTAGTATATTCTAGCACTCTGGGTAGGCCCTCCCCTGCAAAGCTCGTTAGAGGCCATTTTCCCACCAATGGTCACATGCTCTGCAGGGAGGAGTCCCCCTCTTCCTCAGTCCCCCTGAGCCACTGTGAGCATCATGATTCTAATGTACTATGAACTCACAGTGGGGTAGGAGGGAGGGAATGTGTTTCTACGCAGAAGACACCTTGATGAACAACAGTTATAGGCAGGGCTTTTTTAGTGGAAGAAGCCCAGCAGGAACTCATATGCATGTTAGGCCACACCCTCTGACACCAAGCCAGCCTGTACTGCATTCCTGCTAAAAAAAAAAGAAAGCCCTGGTTGCAGGTAAGTGCAATACTGTTTTCCTCTTCAGTCCCACATTGGGAGACTACAACGTTCCTTAGCTTGGAGGTGGGGTGAGTCTCAGTGGAACAAGGCATGCAGCACAGCTCTGCCAACTGCTGAATCTCTTCTCACATTCATATCCACAGAGTACTGCTTTACGAAGGTAATGGCCATATCACAACTCGGCAGATGTCTTCAAAGGAAGAGCCTCTCCGTAATGTTGCAGATTCTGCTTGCACTCATGTCAAATGAGCTCGGAGCTCCAATGGGCATGGCGGATTGGCCTTTTCATACCCCAAATGGATGGCTGAAACTATCCACCTAGAAGTGGTTGCGAAGAAACTGCTCTGCCTTAGAACTACCAGAGTAGTAGACCAAAATTTTGTGGGACTGTCCCTGACCTGGATAGTCCAAGCAAGCCCAATCTCATCCGATCTCAGAAGCTAAGCAGGGCTGACTGGCAAGTACTTGGATGGGAGATCTTCTTGGAATATCAGCAGTTGGGAGTCAGGGGCAGACTTTATTCAGCCACCTCTCTGAATATCCTCCATGTCCCCAGGGCGTCAGTCACCAGAGGTCACCATGACTTCCAGGTGTGCGCACACACACACAAATTCTCTGGGACTACCTAAAACCCATTGTTCTAAGTCAAAACCTCTGAAGTAAGGGATGGAAAAAATACTGGTAGAACAATATTTTGTGCCAGATGAAACTTTGAGACCACTTTAGGCAAGAGCCTTACATTGGACTTTAATACTATGTGACTAACTTGGAACTGGGGAGGAACGGTGGCTCAGTGGTAGAGCATCTGCTTGGGAAGCAGAAGGTCCCAGGTTCAATCCCCGGCATCTCCAAAAAAGGGTCCAGGCAAATAGGTGTGAGAAACCTCAGTTTGAGACCCTGGAGAGCCATGAATGGGGCTGTGGCTCAGTAGCAGAACATCTGCTTGGGAAGCAGAAGGTCCCAGGTTCAATCCCTGGCATCTCCAACTAAAAAGGGTCCAGGCAAATAGGTGTGAGAAACCTCAGCTTGAGACCCTGGAGAGCCATGAATGGGGCTGTGGCTCAGTGGTAGAGCATCTGCTTGGGAAGCAGAAGGTCTCAGGTTCAATCTCCGGCATCTCCAAAAAAGGGTCCAGGCAAATAGGTGTGAAAAACCTCAGCTTGAGACCCTGGAGAGCCGCTGCCAGTCTGAGAAGACAATACGGACTTTGATGGACCAGGGGTCTGATTTAGTATAAGGCAGCTTCATATGTTAATAAATGGGTGGTCAGACTTCAGAGCTGCCAACTCTTCCACTCTTTGGGCTGATGTTATAGCCACTAAAAACGCAGTCTTAAAGGACAAGAGCCATAGGCTGCAAGAACCTAATTGTCTGAATGGGGCTAGCATAAGTTGAGAAAGAACAACAGAGTCCACTGAGGAACTATCGGTGGACATGGGAATAAATTGATCAAGAAAGACCTTTAAAAAAAACTCCTGGACACAGGGTGTGAAAATAGTGCCTTGTCCTGATCTCTAGTATGGTAAGCTGATTTGGCAGCTAAATGAACCTTAAGTGAGGAGACTGCCAAGCCAGATTCTTTTAGTGGCAGTAGATATTCAAAAACTAAAACAACAGGGCAACGCTCTGCCTGAACTCTGTGTTCTGGCCCAATTAGAGAAATGAGTCCATTTGTTTTTCTAAGATTTCCTAGTATTGGCAGTGTGTGCTGTATGCACTGCCCGGAGGGAGGATCTTTGAGTCATCACCAATTCCCAGATTGGCTCCCCTGCATAGAACTGATGATGCTGTGCCCCCTTGTCAATTTATGTAGGTCACTGCTATCATGTTGTCTGTATGGACAACCTTCCCTGGGAATGAGGTAAGAGCATAACATATCACACACAATTCTAGAAGATTAATATGAAGGCCTTTTTCTTCTGGGGACCATACATCCTGTGCTGAAAAGGACCCAAAGTGAGCGCCATAGCCCTGTAATGAAGCATCTGGAGAGCTGGGGCACTTTTCCCCAAATGGAATCCCCTCAAGGAGGTTGCTATTGCATGCCCACCAATCCAACAGCCACACTATAGCTCTGGACACTGTAAACCTAGACCAATTTCGCACTAGACCTTTTATTCTGGTTTAGCCCTGTCCCCAAACTGACATTCTACACCAGAATCAGAGATTCACAGAAACGAACTCTATGGCTCTATGATTCTATGATTTTAGTATAAAATGTCAGCTTGGGGACAGGACTAAACCAGGATTAAAGGTCTAGTGCGAATTTGGTCCTAGTGTGTTGTGAATGCAAATTTGGACAGAATTTACTTAAAAACCAATTTTGCAGGGTTCTCATTCCCAGGCATGCAGATAGGCTAGCGGCTGTGGTAGAAGCCATGATTCCCAATAGCTTCTGAAAGAATAAGGCTAATCGGAACCTATTGCTAAGTAAGTGGCTGATCAGAGCCTTAATATGTAATGCTCTTTCCCTGGTAGGAATGCTTTGGCCACTGTGGCATCCAGAAGGGAACCAATAAAGGAAGCTTTCTGAGATGGTTGCAGATGTGATTTCTCCCCCTATTATCAGGCCTAATTCCTTATAGGTCTGGATAATCGAGGACATCTGTGACTCTAGTTTCATGAGCCCTTCATCAAGTTATGGGTAAATAGAACACCCTTTTCAGTCTTAGGTGGGCTATCACCACAGCAACATACTTTGAAAATACTCATGGGGCAGTTGCCAGCCCAAGGAGATCGGCTATGCGTTGGTAAGATATGTGGTTATATTTAAAGTGCAAGAATCTGTAATAACCAGGGTGAATGGCAATGTGAAAATAAGCATCCTGGAAGTCAAGTATGCAAAACCAACAGTTTAATGTCGGCATTTGTAAAACTGAGTGCAATGGCAACATTTTAAGCTTCCTAACCTGCAGGGCTCATTTCCAGCAGGAACGCACAGGAACAACATTCTGGGAGAGAAGAAACAAAGTATTTATGTATTTATTACCTAATAAGGCAGCAGCACATGGTGAAGTTCTCTGTGCCTGTTTCTGCTCCAGCTCTGTTTCGCTTGCAGTCAGCTGGAGCTTCAAAGGCTATGAGTTCTTCAAAGGCAGGCTCTTTGTAAATCTGGCCCCACCCCCTCAGCCCTGCAAAGGGAGAGGTTGAGGCCTTGCTTGAAGTTCCTGCCTATTTGGTGATCCTGCTGGACTTGCTACTGCTCAGTAAGTTGTGAGGAGGGGGGGGATGGACTTTTTTGGATGCGGGAGGGTGGTCATCAGCCCACACTAAAAGGCAAGCCTTGGCCTTGCTTGCCCTGCTCGGCTGGGCAAACTTGCCCTCGAGGGAAGGGCGGCGGGGGTGGGGGGTGATCTCCGGCCTCCATTGCAGGCCTTGCCTTCCTTGCTTTGCTCGGCTGGGCTCACTTGTGTGTGTGATCTCTGGCCTCCATTGCAGGCCCGGCCTGGCTTGCCTTGCTTGGCTGGGCGCACTTGTCCTCAATCAAAGGGCAGCAGCGGATGGGGGGGGGGGAGATGATCTGTGGCCTCCATTGCTGGCCTGGCCTTAGGGTTGCCAAGTCCAATTCAAGAAATATCTGGGGACTTTGGGGGTGGAGCCAGGAGACATTAGGGGTGGAGCCAAGATCAAGGCTGTGACAAGCATCATTGAACTCCAAAGAGAGTTCTGGCCATCACATTTAAAGAGACGGTACACCTTTTCAATGCCTTCCTTCCATAGGAAATAATGAAGGATAGGGGCACCTTCTTTTGGGGCTCATAGAATTGGACTCCCTGGTCCAATCTTTTTGAAACTTGGGGGGTATTTTGGGGAGAGGCACTAGATGCTATACTGAAAATTTGGTGCCTCTACCTCAAAAAACAGCCCCCCAGAGCCCCAGATACCCGCAGATCAATTCTCCATAGGGAATCATGAGTACCCAGCAGACATTTCCCTCCCTTCCCCCCGCTTTCTGATGACCCTGAAGCAGGGGGAGGGCCTCCAAACCGTGGGATCCCCTGCCCCCCCCTGGGGATTGGCAACCCTACCTGTCCTTCCTTGCCTTGTTTAGCTGGGCGCACTTGTCCTCTAGCGAAGGGCGGCGGTGGGGTGTGTGTGTGTGATCTCTGGCCGCCATTGCAGGCCCCGGCCTTCCTCACTTGCTCTGTTGGGTTCGCTTGCCCTTGAGGCAAGGGCGGCAGCGGTGGTGTGTGTGTGTGTGATCTCTGGTCTCCATTGCAGGCCAGGCCTCCCTTGCCTTGGCTGGGTGCACTTGCCCTCGGGGGAGGAGCGCTCCTCTGCTGAAGGCAAGTGCATTGGGCCACCACAGCAGGACAAGACTGGGGCCTGCCCTGTCAACCAGGCTTTGGCGGAGGAAGCATTGGGGTGGGGTGGGGGGCGCCTTCAGCCTACACTTTGCCAAGAGAGCAGAGATCTCAGGGGGAGGTCTTTCACCTTTCAGGTGTGTGTGGGGGGGGGGGTGCAGGAAAGTTCCCTGCCCATGCAAGGCCTGCCCAGCCATCCTGGGCTACTGGGTGAATGGGAGTCTTCTGTTGGAGGGGGCAGGGGGATTCTATATCTTCTTTTCTCATCCCGCCCTCTCTCAGCAAAGGAGCCAGCCTCTGGGTCTTTCCTGGAGATTTCTCCACAAATCAGGTCAGTTCCCCAGGGGAGAGGACTGAGGGCTTTCCCCTCACACACTTTTTGGAGGAAGTGGGCTGCCCTTTCTCTCCAAGAGATAGGTCTCTTTCCCATGCACCCTAGGAGGCAGTCTCCAGGACTTTCCTGGAGATTTTCTCACAAATCAGGTTCAGTTCCCCAGGATGGAGGGCTTCCCCCCCCCCCTTATATAGGAAGTGGAACCTGGAACCAATGGAACTGAGATGCTTGATGGCAGTCTTGTAAAACTGCCAGTTTCCACTGGTGATTTGGACAGCAGCTATTGGGTATGCTTCACTGGAGCAGAGGTTTCGGTAGCTGGGCTACTGGAGCAGGAAAGCCCTTCTCTCATTAAATGGCCTTTAAGTGAGCTGCTCAATCAGAGCAGGCTTTAGGAGTGAATTGAAGGTAGATCTTACACGCGGCTGTCATTATGGACTTCATCAAGACAGAGAAGGCATAAAAGGTGTTCGTCTGAGCAAGTCATTTTAGTACCACATTGGGCACATTTTTTTAAACAGCAACTTCTGTGACATAGCTGAAGCTGTAGCAGCCCCAGAGAAGTGAGATCTGGAGAGAGAATGCCCTCACAACACAGTGGTAAAGAAAGGACTTAAGATGAGCTATGACATTTTTTGCTGCTGTGTGGAGTGGTGGTGAGCAGTGAAGGTTGCCAGCCAAAAACCTCCTGCTATATAGGTCTGGCAACCCTAGCTGAAATGTTGATGGCTTTATCTTGGGAAATTCCTAGAAATTTAGGGGCTGGCTCCTGGGGAGGATGGCGTTTGGGGAGGGATGTGACACTATAGAGTTTACTCTCTGAGGGTGCTGTTTCATCCAGGGAACTGATCCCTGTACTCTAGAAATCAGTTGTAATTCTGGGAGAACTCCAAGCCCAAACTTGAGGTTGGGTAGCCACAAGAGGTTGGTACCCTCAGATGGGTCATGAGCTTCTCTACAGTAGTTATTGTTTTGTCTTTTGGAACCACCTGCTGTGTAGACAGTAGTTTCTACGCCTCTTGTTTCTTTCCAAGTATGCTGAAAGGAACAGTAGGGGGGCAAGGTGAGGGGTCACACAGTGGTGGATAGGGTTCCACCAGGACTCTAACCTGCCCTTCAGTGTGATACATCTTCTAATGTTTTGCTTATATTTCCTGACCTCACATATTTTGATCTACTGCCCATGGATCTTTTCATTGACATCACCAGGGCTTTTTTTGTAGCAGGAACTCCTTTGCGTATTGGGCCACACCCCCTTGAGGTAGCCAATCCTCCTGGAGCTTATAGTAGGCCCTGTACTAAGAGCCTTGTAAGCTCTTGGAGGATTGGCTACATCAGAGGTGTGCAGCCTAATATGCAAAGGAGTCCCTGTTACAAAAAAAAGCCCTGGACATCGCTGAGATCATGATGCAGGCTTTTTCTGTCAGGTGGCTTCCTGTCATGCTTCTGATTTCCCCATACTTAGTGAGTCGCAGGTATGGAAAGCTAGAAGACCACAGACTTTTATAATGTTCTGAAAGAGGGGAGATTAGGAGTCAGAGTTAGATATTTCCTAATCTTCCCAAACGTTCTGACGCAGCACAATACTACAGTCCCCTCCTGTGCTAGCTATACTGTTCAGTTTAGCAGGCTCCTGCTTTCTTACTTTATTTATACCCTACCTATCTCTTCAAACTTGAACAGTCAGCGCAATTACCTTGCGGCAATAGGCTGATGAGTTTCAAATAGCCCTGTAGATCAGCAAAGCCATATGCAACTGGAAAGGAATTTTCTCAGTTTTCCTTCTGTTTTGTAGTCTGAAACAGTCACCCTCTCAAACAACTGATGGGTTTCTGCTTACTGGGGTAGGGTAGCCAACAGGCCTGGAAAAAAAAATATGCTGTGTCCCTTGAATAGAGGCTTAATGCAGAAATAGACAGCTACGGTTTTTCCCATCGTGTTAATAAATACCATTCACTTGGTTAATGACATTCCACTAAGCCTCTGTTAAACAAATTTCTCCAGGCCAGTTGGCAACCATAGCAGTACATGTATCCAGACATGATGGAACAGAGTCTAGCTGTTTCCTGCCCTCTCACAGATGGTTTTACTGATATGGTTGCCAACTGGCTTGAAGGCAGAGGTCATTGTTCCATGCCATGAACAGCCTCAACTGCCCATTTCCACACATTTTTGATTTAAAGGGACAGGACATTATTCTCCAGACAAGCTGACGATCCAGTCCCCTGGTGATGATTGAAACTGGACTCAGCATGGCGGAAGGAGCCCAGCTGCTTCCTGCCCTTCCTTTGATAGCTTCATCGATTGCTGTGAAATTCTTCCGGCTATTAAACTGCTAAACGTTAATTTCAGAAAGAAAAGCCCTCTATATTTTCAAGTTAACAGCCTTTGGAAGCCCAAAATAACGAGAACAAAATATTCTGTGGTGAATTCTTATTTAGAATTTAGATCTTCATATGAGAAGTGTGTGTGATCTTTCAAAACTTTGTTGAAACCTCTCCTTGAAGCCAAATGAAGCCATCTTATTTATATGTTAATTAACAACGTGGATGACCGCATCTGTTGTCTGTAAATTGTTGATGTGCCATGTAAATTTAAGAGCCTGAAAAAAGGGAACAAAGCCTATACTAATTTTGTGTTTTGCGCTGGAGAACTTCCCTCTTAATGTACGCAATGCTACCAACCAGGAATTTAATTCCAAACACTTTATTTAACGTTCCCAACTGAATTGTGCCCAAGCTCTAAGGCTTCTTCATTGGACCTTCATGTGGCCTGGAGGATAGGGTTGCCAAGTCCAATTTAAGATATATCTGGGGACTTTGGGGGTGGAGCCAGGAGACTTTGGGGTTGGAGCCAGGAGACATTAAAGGTGAAGCCAAGATCAAGGCTGTGACAAGCATAATTGAACTCCAAAGGGAGTTCTGGCCATCACTGTGGAGAGCCAGTTTGGTGTAGTGTTAAGTGTGCGGACTCTTATCTGGGAGAACCGGGTTTGATTCCCCACTCCTCCATTTGCACATGCTGGAATGGCCTTGGGTCAGCCATAGCCCTGGCAGAGGTTGTCCTTGAAAGGGCAGCTGCTGTGAGAGCCCTCTCCAGCTCCATCCACCTCACAGGGTGCCTGTTGTGGGGGAGGAAGGGAAAGGAGATTGTGAGCCGCTCTGAGACTCTTCGGAGTGGAGGGCGGGATATAAATCCAATATCATCTTCATCTTCTTCTTCTTCTTCACATTTAAAGGGACGGCACACCTTTTCAATGCCTTCCTTCCATAGGAAACAATGAAGGATAGGGGCACCTCTTTTGGGGCTCATCGAATTGGACTCCCTGGTCCAATCGTTTTGAAACTTGGGGGATATTTTGGGGAGAGGCACTAGATGCTATACCGAAAATTCGGTGCCTCTACCTCAAAAAACAGCCCCTCCCCAAAGCCCCAGATACCCATGGATCAAATCTCCATGATTTTCTATGGGAATAAATCTCCATAGGGAATAACAGAGTTCCCAGCAGACATGTCCCTCCCCTCCCCCTGCTTTCTGACAACCCTGAAGCGGGGGGAGGGCCTCCAAAATGGGGGATCCCCTGCCCCCACCTGGGGATTGGCAACCCTACTGGAGGATGAAACACTTATATTTTAAAATCATAGGACTCCAGGTTAATAGAAAACAAAATAAAACTTTATTTGTACAATAAGCGTATCGGTTTCAAGATGTTTATAGTTTCAATCGTCAGTGAATAATAGTAACGTCTGACTGAGGTGTCACTCTTTCACTTTACACACTCCTCACTTTCAAATCCTCCTTCCTGACACAACTTTCTGACAACTTCTGTCTCTCACACTCCTATAATACTCTGGCAATAGTAGGTTTTGGCTTTCTATCTAGTCCCGAATAGGTCCTCTAAAGCAGTGGTCCCCAGCCTTTTTGGCAACAGGGATTTATATAAGATGATTTTTTCCTGGACTGGGGTGGGGGAAGCCATGGTTTCGGAATAATACAATTGTGCACTTTATTTCTAGGAAAATCACAAATACCCCTCACATCCTTTTTTACTTTAAATACAAACATACGTCCTCTCCTAGTTCCTTTGCTCTGGCTCCCTCAGCATAGTTGAGTGCCTGGAAGGCGTCACCCCCCCTTCTTCTTCCCTCATGCTTTTGAATCCAGTGGCACCTTTAAGACCTTTAAGAAGTGCACACACACTTCTTTAGACACATGGAAATGGAAACTAACATTTCATACACACACACACAAGTAATAAGGCCCATTATGAAGAAAAATACAATGGGATCGAGAAAGAGGCTCTGGGTGAGTTCCCCCCACCCTTGCTGTCTTCCCACCCAAGTGAAGGCATTCACTCCCCCCCCCCCACCTCAAGGGGAGCTGATCTCTGCCATCTGGAGAGCGGTTGTAATTCTGAGGGATCTTTAGCCCTCACCTGGAGATTGGCAATAGTGGTTCCCCAGGAGGAAATGGCATTGCACCTGTCTGAGGTCCCATCCCTCCTTAAACCCCACCCTCTTCAGGCCCCACCTCTTAAATCTCCAGGGATTTCTTAACCTGGAGTTGGCAACTCTATTTCCTTCCCTTTATCTGCCCCTTTGACTTCAGCTTTCCATCGCCTTTCCCCTCCCTGCAGCCTTTACATAGGAAAAGGACAGTCTTTCTCCACAGTGTGTGTGTGTGGGGAGAGAAACCAAAGCAGCTTACATAAGTCTCCTCTCCCCCATGTGATCTGAACAACAACCCTGTGAGGCAGGTTAGGCTGAAAGTCTGTGACTGGTCCAAAATCACCCAGTCAGTTTCCACAGCAAGAACCTGAGTCTGGCAGACCCCACTCTGAAGCCCTAACTCCTATGCCACACTGACTGTCATAGGGGGGCTGCTGTTGAACAGTAGCAAGCAGCCAGATGTAGGGTAGCCAATCTCCAGGTGGAGCCTGAAGATCTCCTGGGATCACAACTGAACTCCAGACAACAGATCTTTCTCACCATCCTGGAGAAAATAACTGATCTGGAGAGTGGACTGTATGGTATTATATTTCCAAGGCCTCTGTCTTTCTTGACAAAAGCAGCCTGGGTTGCCTAGCAACAGCCTCTGGCTAGCACTTCCCAGGGGGCAGCCATGGGCTCTAAGGAGACACTCCTACCAGGGCCTGGCTTCCCTGGCTATTTCTGTGGCCTTTGGAGGCTGCATGTGCTAGGAAGCCGTTTGTGAGGCTGCAGTAGCTCTGCAGCCCTTTCTGAGGTTGGTTGACAGAGAGGACAGAGAGAAGAGTTGGAGATGTGGCTGTCTGTGAGGTAAGACTGCTTTTGGCAGTTTGTTCAACATTCCTGGTCCAGCAGTAGGTGGAGGCAGGGGAGTCAGCCAATGAGAGGCCAGAGAATGTGACCGTCGTGTGATGGGCCAATAGTGTGTTCCTGCAGTAACTGCCAGAGCTAATGTTGGTTGCCTTTTACTGACAGAATCAACTTTGCTGGGTAGCGACAGCGGCTCAGGTGGGAGACTGAACCGATGGCACGCAAGTACTCTTGACTGACAGTTTGATGGGCCAAAGCTGATACCCCACAGTCCCACTGAGCCACAACCAATCAGGATGGTCAGATTTGCCACCATGGCAGGAGAATTATTATAGATAATTATAGCCGAGAGTGCTGTTTTTATTTCAGATGATCCCTATCATCCTCCCAAAATCCTTTTTCAAACAACTTAACAAAATAGTGGCAAAATTTGTTTGGCAAAACAAAAAACCTAGGATCAAACTGAAAGTCCTACAAGATAAGAAGGAAAGAGGTGGGTTTGCCCTACCAGAGTGGCAGATCTACCACAAAGCGTGCATCTTGACTTGGATCGAAGACTGGCTGTTATTAGAAAATAAAAGACTTTTAACTCTGGAAGGTGCGGACCTTGTTAAAGGTTGGCACTCGTATATATGGTACGAAGACCCCAAAAAAGGGAGCATCTTTTTTAGACACGAAATAAGAAAGTCTTTGTTCAAGATTTGGGCTGAAATTAAAAAACAAGTATATAGATATACTCCCAGATGGCTCTCCCCAGTGGAAGCTTCAGTGCACCCCAATCTTTTTTGTTGGGGAAACCACCTTACTTATGAATCGCTACTGGATCCCAAACACGAATTGAAAATCGAGGAAAATGTGGATATGGATTGGTGGCTTAAAATGCAAGTTAAATCAAGATATAAAAAGGACAATGAAGTAGGATTCTCCAAAAAGTTAAATGAATTTGACTGCATTATACTAGGAACTGACCGGAAGCTTACTTCAAAAATATATAACTGGTTACTCGATTTGAAAATGCAAGACGAAAATGTGAAGGAAAATTGGATTAAATGGTTACAGGATTTTGGTTATACCATCGAACTAAGCGAATGGGAGAAAATATGGAAAGAGAATTTAAGATTGACAAAATCTGCCCAGCTAAAAGAAAATCTATATAAGATGGCTCATCGATGGTATTTTACCCCAGAAAGGCTTTCCAAAGCCTTCCCAAATGTATCGGATAAATGCTGGAAGTGTGGTAAAGTAAAAGGTTCTTTGTTCCACATATGGTGGAAATGTGACCTTGCAAAAAAATTCTGGGTGCAAGTTTCGCTTTGGTGTAAAAAGATGTTAAAGATTAATATCCCGCATGTGCCAGAATTGTACCTTTTGAACATATGTAAAATCCCTATATCTAAAACAGCGAAAAAGTTATTGTTTTATATTACTACAATAGCGAGGACCTTATTTGCTAAATATTGGAAAACGTCTCAGATACCATCCAAAAGAGAGTTTATGTTAAATCTTTTAAATGCTGCAGAAATGGATATGTTAACATGCAGATTGAATGACGGGAACATGGAAGAGTGTGAGAAAACGTGGTATCCAATGTATGAATGGGCAAAAAAATTGGGATTTGATTGGTCTTGAATAGAGATATTAATATTACAAATATTTAGTTTCTTGTATATTCGCTCCAGAAGATAAAATGTATATAGGATTATGAATAACATATTTTTTTGTTGTTGTTATTGTTGTAAATGCTGAATTGTTGTTTAGTTGTTACTTCTTTGGTTGTTTATTGTTGTTGTCTTCTTTTTGTTGTTGTGCAATGTTATAATAAAAAAAAAAATGAAAAAAAAAAAGAATTATTATAGATAGACAGATGCCTCTATGTAGGTGAACAGCAAATTAGCATACAATTTAATGAAGATGTCGTTAAGCTGTATGCTAATTTGCTGTTCACCTATGTAGAGGCATCTGCCTATATATATTAAAATTTAGCTTCCATTTCTATGTGTCTGAAGAAGTGTGCGTGCGCGTGAAAGTTACCTTGAATAAACTTTTGTTGGTCTTAAAGGTGCCACTGGGCTCAAAATCTGTTCTACTGCTTCAGATACGGCTGCCCACCTGGATTAGGCAACAGTCAGTTAGACTTGCTTCTGAAACATTAAGGGATGGAGATATTTATAGTCATAGATTAGGACTAGCTTACCTGGAAAAGTTTTCTGCCGTCCTCTTATGATTTATGAACCTGCAGAAATCCATCACTGAAGTTTCTGGGAGCATGGAATCTCTGCTGAAGTCTGCTGACCTAGTTTTTGTTACAAGCACAGCAGCAGTGGCTGTTTAAAAAGTTCGCATAAAGAGAACTGGTGTGGTGTAGTCATTAGGGTCAAATCTGGGAGTCATGAGTTCAGATTCCCACTCCGTCATGATCATTTGGTGACCCTGGGCCAGTCACTCTCTCTCTCAGGCTAACTGACCTCATATTAAGAGGATAAAATAGAGAGGGGGAAATGAGGTACAACTCCCTGAGCTCCTCGGGAAAATGGCAGGATAGGGATAGCAGCAGTGACACATCTTTATTCATGGCACACGTTGAATTGCTATCTTAAAGGCAAAAATACATAGTAAAAAATAAAAATAAAACAATGCATATAGATTTTAACTGGATTATTTTGCCCTGAAAATCAGTTGGGAATCTTGAGATCAAATCAAGATATTCTGAGACTCTGGCCACCACAAACCGAGTTCACTGGTGTCCGCACCCTGTCTTTCTCCTCAGGTGATCTCGCCAGAGTGCTGGATGGGAACCTGCAGTGTTCCTCAAAACGCAGGAGGGATGGAGGCATGTATTCGAGCAGAAAGAGTCGATTTATGTTTCATTTAATTGCACGTCTTTACCTGAGTTCTGGTCTATCTGTAGGAGATAGACACGTTGAAAAATAAGTGGAGTGGACTGGTCCATTTGACAGTGTTTGGGGCTCACAAGGGACGTGGATCTTGTTCGTCTCCTCAAGAGCTTGTCTTCAACCTTTTATCACATGGTCTCCTGAAGTAATTTGGCATGGCGTTGGCAAGCATAAGCCGCCCTCATTCCTTTCTTCCGTAGTGTCAGCACCAGTGGCCCTGCCAGGACCTCAGGGGTTTGCTTTGGCACAGAGGACGGGCCCTGCTGAGCGAGCAAAATGTTTTGATGTAATAGGCTTTTGGCATGCGAGATGGAAGCTGCCTGCTCCTGCCTTTAAACCAAGTTAAGACTCCCATCTGAGGCCAAAGGCAAAGCAGCAGGAAGAAGATTTATGTTTGGAGTGTCAGCTTTACCATAACACTGCCTCAAATGGAAGATTTGGGACACCATTAGAAGTGGCATAGGGGAGGCAAACAGCTAGGGTTGCCAAGTCCAACTCAAGAAATATCTGGGGACTTTGGGGGTGGAGCCAGGAGACATTAGGGGTGGAGCCAAGATCAAGGCTGTAACAAGCATAATTGAACTCCAAAGGGAGTTCTGGCCATCACATTTAAACGGCCGGAACACCTTTTCAATTCCTTCCTTCCATAGGAAATAATGAAGGATAGGGGCACCTTCTTTTGGGGCTCATAGAATTGGACCCCCTGGTCCAATCTTTTTGAAACGTGGGGAGTACTTTGGGGAGAGGCACTAGATGCTATACTGAAAATTATAGGAATCATCTTCAACCCATGGGCTGTAGACAGGGTTGCCAGGGAGGGCTGCCAAACTCCTGGGCAGGGTGGAGGTTCTCCCACTTTGGACATCCCCAACCCACTGGCCCGCAGTGGGCCAGTAGGGGATCCCCTCTCAATATTGCCAGAGTGATGACATTACTTGCAAGTAGGGTTGCCAAGTCCAATTCAAGAAATATCTGGGGACTTTGGGGGCGGAGCCAGGAGACATTGGGGGTGGAGCCAGGAGCAAGGCTGTGACAAGCATCATTGAACTCCAAAGGGAGTTCTGGCCATCACATTTAAAGGGACAGCACACCTTTTTAATGTCTTCCTTCCATAGGAAATAATGAAGGATAGGAGCACCTTCTTTTGGGGCTCATAGAATTGGACCCCCTGGTCCAATCTTTTTGAAACGTGGGGAGTACTTTGGGGAGAGGCACTAGATGCTATACTGAAAATTTGGTGCCTCTACCCCAAAAAACAGCCCCCCAAGAGCCCCGGATACCCGCAGATCAATTCTCCATGATTTTCTATGGGAATAAATCTCCATAGGGAATAACAGAGTTCTCAGCAGACATTTCCCTCCCCTCCCCCCGCTTTCTGACGACCCTGAAGCGGGGGGAGGGCCTCCAAACCGGGGGATCCCCTGCCCCCACCTGGGGATTGGCAACCCTACAAACAGCTCTGACCTTTGTGCCTATGACCTTCCTTGAAGTCCTGTTATGGAAGCCTCATTAAATAGGCTCTGATTCATTTCAATGAGGCTTGTACAGAAGAACTAAGTTAATTTTTATTTATTCTGATATTTATACTATGCTCTTCTCAAAGGCGCTTACATCATTTTTCATTCTCCATTTTGTCCCCACAACCCTGTGAGATGCTGGTAGGGCTGGGAGAGAATGACTAGCCTGAAGCCACCCAGCAGGTTTCTGTGGCAGAGTGGAGACTCAGATTCAGATCTTCAAGATCCCGGTCCAACCATTATACCATGCTGGCTCTATTAATTAGTGAGAATGTGTGGTATAATAATAGCATTCCCATTCACTCCTCCTGGCTCTAATTATATGTCAATGTATGTAGCAGGTTATGTGAATACAGACTAAAAATACCCTAACAACTCATCAACAGAATTTCAGGATAGGAAAACAAGGTACTGAAGAACATTTAGAATTTTTATCTGTATTTGAAACATTTTTCTTCTTGACTGCAATTTGGAGAAACTTCTCAAAGATGATGACGAATGACGTGTTCCTTTCCTCTGGCTACTTGTGAGATCTCATTTTAATGATGATAACATGCCAGAAGTAATACTATAGTACTTTAGTATCTCATTCAAAGAGATTAATCTTGTGAACTTTTCCCCATTAAGAATTATTCTGATTTCTGATAAATTCTGGTAGCCCGACTGCTCCTTTCCAGGAAAATACAGATTCTCGGGTGATAGTCTGTCACTATTCTAAGGACACTGCTTGTAACAAGATAGAAAGACCCTGAAGCAACTGTCAAACTCTTTCATGGGAGCTTGACGCTGAATTTTGAAGGTTTAGAAACTAAGCGATCTTGCCTTGGCATTATTTTCATTACCATGTTTGGAAGTATATAAAGAGGGTTGTACAAGTATCACATTCTTTAGCACAGTTATGGTCATCAGCTGTCCTGGCGAGCGTCTCCACAATTTTATCATAATAAACAGAAAGTTAGCACACAAAAGATTTATTACTGTATGAAGAATGACAAATAAAGGGGACTCCTGGGTTTTGGCATCTTGAGCTCGGTGGGGTCTGCAGAGCTCGCTCTTGGCGGCCCTCCTAACCGGGCGGTAGGAGGGGTGCCATAGCTGTGGCATCTTGAGGGGGACCCTGGTGGGGTCTTCTGACAGCAAGAGGCTCTACAGGAGCCAGGGAAACAGCGGTGGCTGGTCCCTGTTCCTCCTGTCTGCCCCGATGCTTCACCATTGCATCTCCATGATGGCAGTAAGAGATGAATGCCCGACTGCTTTCTTCTTCTTCTTCTTCTTCTTTTGTAACAAAGTTTTTATTTTGCAATATATTGAAAAGTATTCTATCATCAGAATCTAAATATAGTTCATCAATACATTACACAATTTCCCACCCATCCCACCCTCCAAATTGTGACCTCCGCCGGTTTACAAAACAAATTAAAAGCCTTTTAAAAGTAAAAATTCACATTTATAAAATCTTAACTAAACGTTATCATTCACTTAGCTTTATCTTAACTCCAATATAACTACTATTCTTATTCCTTTACTTAATACTTTCTACTTAATCATCAATATTACACATTTAATCAGATAGCCATAATCTATTCTTCTTAGCACTTTAAAAATTCAATTATTACTTGTTAAACATTAAACATAAATTTTGTAGTCATTAAATCATCACTAAAAATTATTCAAATCTTAATCTTATCTTCACATAAACTTACTATATAAACTTAGCTACTTATATTACACTACTAGAACAATACTCAGTAATCACAGTCCTTTTTTTTCTTTTAAAGTTCAGTTAATATTATCAAAAACCACTAGATGGCTCTTCACCTTCCATTGTATTTCCACATAGTTTTGGAATTTATTCCAATCTTCTTTAAATTTCTCCAGGTTACAGTCTTTTAAGATTCTAGTAAGTTTGTCCATTTCACTCCAATTAAGAACCTTTAAGATCCAGTCCCATTTTTCTGGTAATTTATCTTGCTTCCACATTTGCGCATACAATGTCCTCGCAGCTGAAAGCAAGTACCACAACAATGTCCTATCTTGCTTCGGAAAGCTTTCCATTTGTAATCCCACCAGAAAGACATCCGGTGCTCTCTTAATATTATATCCCAAGATTTTCGAAGTCTCTTGTTGAATCATTAGCCAAAATTGTTTCACCTTTTTGCAAGTCCATTACATATGGAAGAAAGAACCTTCATGTTTTTTACATTTCCAACACCTATCTGAAGCTTGATTCTTCATTTTTGCTAGTTTTTAGGTGTCATATACCACCTATACAGCATTTTAAAACAGTTCTCTTTTATATTATAACACGTTGAAATTTTCATAGAGTTTTTACATAGGTGTTCCCACGTCTCTATTTGTATTTCTTTATTAAAGTTTATTGCCCATTTAATCATTTGAGGTTTCACAACCTCCTCTTCTGTAGACCATTTCAATAGCAACTTATAAGTCCTTGAAATCAATTTTTCATTTTCACCCAACAGCATTTTTTCCATTTCCGTTTTTTCACATCTTATACCTGTACTTCTAATATCTTTTCCCACCATACTTTTAATTTGAAGCAATTGAAACCAATCAAATTTTCCTTGCAATTCTTCAGCCAATTTCATTTCTACTTTACCTCCCTGAAATTTTAGCAGTTGTTCATATGATACGTATTTCTCTTGTGGACTTTGAGATAATTTTATAACTTCAGTCGGCACTATCCAAAGCGGTTTTCTCTCATCACCATATTTATGATATTTTTTCCATGTATTCAACAAGTTCCTCCTTATATAATGGTGTGAGAAAAAACCATCCATCTTCTCTTTCCCATAATACAAATATGCATGCCAACCAAAAATATTTCCTTGCCCTTCTAAAGCCAATAATTTTTTGTTGATCAAAGTCATCCAGTCCTTAATCCATACCAAACATACTGCATCATGATATAGCATTAAATCAGGTAATTGGAAGTCACCTTTCTTTTGCATCCGTCAGGATTTTCATCTTAATTTTTGGTTTCTTCCCCGCCCATATAAATTCTGAGATCTTTCTTTGCCAACAATTAAATTGTTTCTTATCTCTCACAATTGGAATGGTTTGAAAAAGAAACATAATTCTTGGTAAAACGTTCATTTTAATTGCAGATATCCTCCCCAACATAGATAAGTTCAATTTATTCAATTTTAGCATATCTTCTTCAATCTTATGCCAAAGTTTTTCATAATTATTCTTATATAAATCAATATTTTTCATCGTAATTTCTACACCTAAGTATTTTACTTTTGAAGCAACTTCACAACCTGTAACATTTTGTAACTTTTTCTGTTTGCCTGATGACAAATTCTTAGTAAGGATTTTTGATTTTTCTTTGTTAATATGAAAACCTGCTAACTCACCATACTCTTTAATTTTCTTTAACAACAATGGTGTCACTTGCAATGGATTTTCATTGATAAACATCCGACTGCTTTCTTCTTTTAACAAGCTTCTATCACATCATATTTCTACCTTAATAATCAAAATGCTATCATGCAAGTAAGTCTTTCTTTTTACTACTACCGATTAATGGATCTTTTGTTATAACGCCAATTGGGACTGTTCAAAAAAAAGGGGAAGAGGAGGATATTCCCCCTTTTTCCCCCAAGGGAGGCTTCCAAAAGACAAAGAACAAATTTAAGAACTCTCAATAATTTAAATTGGACTGAACATGCATATTTGAATGGATTTGGCTTACAATTAAACAAGCTATAATGAGAGCATTATTTTATTTCAATACGGTCTGAATAAAAGTCAGATATATCTTTAAGAGAAATGCTTTTGATACCCTATTGGGACTGAAATGATTACAACCGGACTGTAAGAAAAAAGCACAAGACTGGAGGAGGTTTAGAAAGAGAGACTATCTGGGACTTTGAGTTGCTTTATAACTTTGATTATCAGACTGAGTTATACTGTGGAGAAGATGGCGAATCAACCTGAAGTGTTTGATAAAAAAGATATTATGGTTGCCATATCCTCCTTAAAGCAGGAAATCAGTCTGCTGACAGAGTTGATACAAGACAAGGTGGAAACCTTTATTTTAAAACACAGCGAAACTGAAAATTTACATGAGCGAAGTGGTGAAGGGATCCCAGTGATGTCTACGGAGATGAGAGAGGTGGATAAAGATCCAGTGGGAAAGGAGTCGAAAGAAATCAAAATGGAGACATTGTGTGCAGTTACAAAAAGGAGGCAGAAATCAAGCCTGATTAAAGTTTTTACAGAAGGAAGTGATGGCATGGAGATCTCATCGCTTTTAGTAAAATGGATCTATGTGCCAAAGGGAGAAAAGGCAGATTACTTCATGAAGATCAAGGCTTGGAAAGCTTTCAAAAAGAAGGGATTATAAACTGTTGCTCTTTCTTGTAATTGGTCAACATGGAATTAATAAAAGGGAACTGGCGTATGGCCTTGAAACGGCTTTGAAATGACAAGCGAGACTTCTAGAGGTGTATGGCTTTGAAATGGCAAACGAGACATTTAAAATCTGAATGCTTCTCTTCTGTTTGTTATTTTTATCTATGGATCGTATATTCTCAAAGCTAAATAGAGCAATTTAATAGAGAGGGTTATGGAGGTGTATGATTTTTTCCATAGGAAAAAATAAATAAGCGTGAGAGAGGGGGCCATTTTCATCTAGGGATCCTACTTTTTTTTATAAAGTTAAATAGAGCAATTTAATAGAGAGTGGATTATAGAGATTGTATGATTTCTTACTTAGGTAAAATAATAAGTATGGGAAATGAGGCTGTCACTGTTTATTAAACTTGTGCTTCTTAGAGCAATATGAAAATAGGAGATATAATCTCCAAAAAGTTTAATAAATTTTAAACATTCAACCTAAACAAACAATTAATTTGGATCAATTTATAATAAGGTAGACAACACAGGTATTTTAAAATGTTAAAGTTCTGCTCCTGGTTCTTTTCCTTTTCCCCCTTTTTTAGCAATAGAACCTGTTGATATTGAAATAAATAAAGTACTGCTAGGTTTTATTTTGGTCCTTTGTTATTTTTTTCATTTTTTCTCTGTTGGAAGCAATTAAGGTAGTATTGATAAAGAAATTATATTCATCTTCTCTGCTTATGACTATTGTCAATATTGTTAAAATTAACAGTAAAAATATATATATAATAAAATAATAAGACTGTATAAGGTAATGGTTGTATTGTTAAAACTTGCAGGCAGAAAGAATTTAGTATCAGGTTTGGAAGGTAGAAATGTAACAGCTATATTTACTGCTTTTCTTTTTCTTTTTTTCCTGTTTTGTTCTTCCCCCAACTCTTTCCCTTTTTTGCTTCTGTATCCCCATATCATTCCTTTCCATTGTACTGAAACTTAATAAAAAATTTTAAATGACAAAAAAAAGGAATGGCAAATAATCAACCATGGCTATTCTAGGCTTTTCACCTCATTTACCATCCTTCCCACTTTGAAAGGGTCCAAAATACCTATAGAGAACAGTCTGTGGAAGCCAAGAGGTAGAGAGATGATTGATGTAAATCTAGAGGTCCCAGTGGCATGTATATTACCTTTCCCATGTCAGCTTGTGTTCTACGTGACAGGGCAGCTAATGAAGAACAGTGGCTGGAACAAGGGTGTCAAACAGTTATCTTCGAGGGTAATCATGTGGCCAGTGAGGAAACAGGAGTGAAGAAAACAGTGGAGGAATGAGAGAAAGATTGCTGGCTTCTCAGGGAGACCACTGATAGTCCATGTCATGCCCAAGATGTCCCCAGGCCTGATGAGCCAGGACTTCCCAGGGTCAGCGTGGAGGGGAGGAAGATTGGTGGCAAGTGGGACAAAATGTGTAGCAGCCATGCTGCTGTCCCACAATGCACCTCCAAGGAGACAGTGAACTGTAGCAGTGAACTGATAGCCCCTCCCAATGCTAACCCTGCCAATGCTGAGGTGGGGTAGAGGGAGGTGGAGACAGAATGGCAGTACTCCACTGGGTTTGGGGGCCTTCAGTCTCACGAATCTCACCCTGGGGAGGGAAGGATTGGTGAGATTTAAACAGAAGGGACAAGGCAGACTTAGGAAGCAAAGGAAGGAAGAAACCCAGAGATGCTGGGGGGAGTGCCTAGACTGTCCACAGGGGAGAAGGAACTAGGTGTAAATAAGCCCCCTTTTCCCCTCACTATTGAAAGCTAGCCTGCTGGCTAAAAATTCAGCCCTGGAGGGCTCTGACCAATCAAACTCCCTCCAGAGTGCTGACACAGTCCTTTCAAGGACATTCATGTGACCAATGAAACAACCACCTGTCCAGAAGATATCATCTCAGCCATCCTCAGCCAGTGTAGCTTCTGCTACCATACTGTGGGGCTTGCTGATGATAACATAGCACAGTGCTGCTATATTTGCTTTCTCATATTCATACTTCTCACATATCCTCAGACACAGAGCTATGCATCAGGAGACCTCTGGTTTCTACTTCTGGGATCGCAAAGTTGTTGTTTTTTAATAAAAAAAAATACCAGCAGATAGGGCTCCAGTGGCGGCTTCTGCTCACTCCATATCCAACAGGCAGCATACCAGTAGTGCTCACTGGGACAAATATATGGCAGTGACTGATACAACATAACTGTGTGTGTGGATGCAGCCACCATCGTAATTATACATTTTCAGGGTGTCATGGGTGCTGGGGGCCATGCAGAAGAAGCCGAGCCTGCAGAAGAAACTGTGCCCCTGCCACCTGCACCAGTGCCCCTGCCTCCTGCTGGAGAAGATCCAAGCCCCCTTGCCTCGCCCTCTCGGGTGGCTCGTGTGCGTGACCGCCTTCGTCAGGACCTCAGGGATCGGAGGAGGGCGGCACGCTCACGAGCAAGACGCTCCCTGAGCCCTGAGTTTTGAAAGGATTCTGGCCCTTCTAGGAGTGAGGGTGCTTGAGTCTCAGCAGGATCCTGGCTGCCCTCTGAGCCAGCAATTAGCCCAAATGGGCAACAGACAGCAGAGGGCTATATAGCTGTGGGCTTTGGGAGGAGGCTTTGTGGAAGCAACTAGTCACTTACCTGATGTTCTAGCATCCACTCCGGCTTTTGACTTTGGCTTCTGGACCCCCTGACTCTGGCATTGACTTCTGGACCCCCTGACTTCGGCTTCTGAACCTCTGACCTCGAATACCTGGACTGTGATTTGGTTTTGGCGCTTTGGACCCTCCTTGCTACCCAGCTACAGACCTTGGACTGCCCCTGGACTTCGCCTGGCCTGGCCCCAGCCCGTGACACAGGGCTTCATTCTTTACTATTGTTTTTTTTTTTAAGTGGCAATTATAAAATTAATGCATCATGTTCACTTTTATTAAAAACAATCAACAGTATTCCCCACCGTGTTTCTGCCCATAATGGCATCCAGTCACTGCTTTTGTATATCGGGTCCATACTCATCCACTTACTTGACTAAAAAACAGGTACAAATGGCAGCGTATTTTCCTTTTGGAATAGCCCATGTGACTGACAGTAAGAACTGTCTTCGAGCTACATAAGGATATATACTGTGAATGTTTTATGAATGTCCTTACATCACGGGTCCCCAACCTTCTGGCCCATAGGGGACACATCAGAGTGCCCAATGCCTAAAGAGGGCCACATCTTACATCAAAATAGAACAAATGTCTAACCTACGTATTTCGATCGAAAGTAAACATTCAGAGATCAATGACGAAATGTTAACTTGAATGCAGTCCATTTTGGAACGGTATATACTGTGAAATCCTTTTATCTACCTACACACGTTTACCTAGTCAGTGTGATTTTTGTGGCTGTTTTCTGTTATAGCCAAGGCATTAATATCCAAGTCAAGATTGTGACAGACACCCTTAAAATGTCGTGTAAATGTTCATCTGTAAGTCTCGACCAAATCTTGGATTTCACAATTTTCATCTTAGGAAAAATTTGTTCACAGGTGTATGTGGTGCCAAAGACTGTGAACATGCCTGTTCCAAATTTATTTAGGTTGATAAATGCATCAGGCACACCAGAATAGAAATCCAACAGACTATTTTCTTTCTAAATGTTTCTGAGATTCTCACTGGCCTGCAAGTCAATCAGTTCCATCTGAAATAATGATGATGATGATGATGATGATGATGATGATGATGATGATGATGATGATAATAATAAATTTTTATTTATATCCCGCCCTCCCCGCCTAGGCAGGCTCAGGGCGGCTAACAACATATCCATACGATAGCTATACAAAAACTTTAAAATCAGCATTATCTTAAAAACCGTTCTAATTCACATTTAATAGAATTAACATAATTTAACAATAACACTGGTATTATTGGCGCTATTCTGTCAGTCAAAATCACTTAGGCGAATCCATCAGTTCAGCAATCCTTAATCAGCGGTCCGCAAAGGCCAACCTAAAAAGGGGAAAAAGTTACTTGCATCTTCTGGTGCTACATCAAATGGATTCTGAAACAATATTTCCTTTCCGTGCTTATGGCAATCAGTGGATCTGTTCTGGAATTCCACTTGCAGAAAGGTTCAGCATTTTAATTGGACTTTCAACTGAATTGTAAATTCAGTTGTAAACTGAATTGTAAATTCAGTTGTCAATGCAAATTCAATTCGACTGAATTGTAAATTCCTGTCCGTCTCAAATTCCTGTCCCTCCCACTGCAGCATGAGAGGTTTGAAAAGTTACTTTCGCTAACTTGCTTCAAAAGCTTTCAATTTAGAATACATGTCACAAACAAGCTTTCCTTTCCCCTGCTATGTTAGATTCAGTGTGTTCAAATGCTCTGTGATGTCAGTTAAGAAAGCCAAATAAAAGATCCATCCAGAAAGTACCTATTGACCTTTTCTTTTCTCCTTGAGAAAGACATCAGCTTCATGACGAAGACTGAAAAGAACATTTGAGGAGAGGACTTTGCCTCTGCTAAGCCATCTGACCTCTACATGGTGCAATACATCTCCATATTCTGCATCTATCTCTGAGAAATAATTTTGAAACTGATGATGAGCAAGGCCATAATGCCTGATGTAATTAATGCTGGGTACGACAATAAGCATCACACTTTCCCACTGAAGGATCTTACTACACAGGCTTGCTGACGCTGTGAAATTGCATGGGAAGTGTACCATTTAAAATATATATTCATTAATTCTTGCAACTACACCAGTTCTGCTATTTAACACCACATTTCTTGTACCATCAGCGCAACTACAATTTTCAGGAGTCTTGGGTCATATGCACAGGCTAGGAAGAATTTTTTCAACATGGATTATGAGTCCAACCTACCAGATGGCAGAGTTGCAATCTTAAGTATATAGAATACTGTGTAATTTATTTCTTAACTAGGAGCAAGGCCTGTTGTGAAGAAAAATACAATGGACTCTAGAAGGAGGCTTCGGGTGAGTACCCCACCCACCCTTGTTGTCTTCCCGCCCATCCAAGTGAAGGCATTCACCCCCTCCCCCCCCAAAAAAAAAACCCTCAAGAAGAGTGGATCTCTGCCATCTGGAGAGCAGCTGTAATTCTGAGTGTTCTCCAGCTGTCACCTGGAGATTGGCAACAGTGGTTTCCCAGGAAGAAATGGCATTGTACCTGTCTGAGGTCCCATCCCTCCTCAAACCTCACCCTCTCCAAACCTCACCCCTTAAATCCTAACCTGAAGTTGGCAACCCTATCTCTTTCCCTTTATCTGCCCGTCTGACTTCAGCTTTCCATCACCTTCCCCCCTCCTGCAGCTTTTATATAGGAAAAAGACAGTCTTTCTCCACAGTGTGTGGGGGGAACCAAGGCAGCTTACATCATTCTCCTCTCCCCCCTCTGATCTGAACAACAACCTTGTGAGGCAAGTTAGGCTGGAATTCTGTGACTGGTCCAAAATCACCCAGTCAGCTAACACAGCAAGAATCTGGGTCTGGCAGACCACACCCTGAAGCTCTAACATGTATGCTCTCCTCAAAGTCCTTCACAAAATCTCCAAGAATTTCCCACCAACCTGGAAAAGTATCACTAAAGGCCTCTGGGCGAGTGCCCCCCTCAGTCTTGCTGTCTTCCCACCCACCCAAGTGAAGGCATTCACTCCCCCCCACCTCAAGGGGAAATGATCTCAGCCATTCTGAGTGGTCTCCAGCCCTCACCTGGAGATAGGCAACAAAGGTTCCTCAAGAGAAAATGGCTGGTTTGCAGGGTGGCCTTGTCTGAGGCCCCATCCTTCCTCACACCCAATCCTCTCCAGGCTCCACCCTTTAAATCTCCAGGAATTTCCCAACCTGGAGTTGGCAACCCTATCTCCTTCTTAGCCAACCATCGTGGGATGACGGTAAAGGGAGACAGGGAATGAAGAAAGAGTCAGGAAAGAAAGGAAGTAAGCTCCCTGGCTTATTTTAGCAGCCTTCAGAGGCTGTCTATATTGGAAGGCTGTCTGTGTGGGCGGTTGATAGGATGGAAGAGGCTTGTTGCCGGTGGCAGCCATGACACTTTTTATGAGGCTGCAGTACAGCAGCAGTCCTTTCTGAGGCCAGTTGACAGAGAGGACACAGAGAAGAGTGGGAGATGTAAGACTGCTTTTGGCAGTTTGTTCAACATACTTGGGCCCGAGTAGGCGAGGTCAGGGGAGTCAGCCAGTGGGAGAAGAAGAAGAAGAAGATATTGGATTTATATCCCGCCCTCCACTCCGAAGAGTCTCAGAGCGGCTCACAATCTCCTTTCCCTTCCTCCCCCACAACAGACACCCTATGAGGTAGATGAAGATATTGGATTTATATCCCGCCCTCCACTCCGAAGAGTCTCAGAGCGGCTCACAATCTCCTTTACCTTCCTCCCCCACAACAGACACCCTGTGAGGTAGATGAAGATATTGGATTTATATCCCGCCCTCCACTCCGAAGAGTCTCAGAGTGGCTCACAATCTCCTTTACCTTCCTCCCCCACAACAGACACCCTGTGAGGTAGATGAAGATATTGGATTTATATCCCGCCCTCCACTCCGAAGAGTCTCAGAGCGGCTCACAATCTCCTTTACCTTCCTCCCCCACAACAGACACCCTGTGAGGTGGGTGGGGCTAAGAGAGCTCTTACAGCAGCTGCCCTTTCAAGGACAACCTCTGTCAGGGCTATGGCTGACCCAAGGCCATTCCAGCAGGTGCAAGTGGAGGAGTGGGGAATCAAACCCGGTTCTCCCAGATAAGAGTCCACACACTTAACCACTACACCAAACTGGGTGAGGGAGCAGAGGCGAAAGACTCTGACTGAGCTGTGGTCAGGCAATGGTTTCTGGAGTGCCTTGCTGTCTTCCCACCCACCCATCCAAGTGAAGGCATTAATTCCCCCCCCCCACACACACATACATACATACCTCAAGGGGAGGTGACCTGGAGCTGGCAACCTGGCAGCCTCTACATGGGAAAAAGGCAGTCTTTCTTCACAGGGTGGGGGAGGGAGCCAAGTACCTGGAGGTTGACAACAGTGGTTCCCTGGGAGGAAATGGCTGACACTGGGAGGAAAGCCACTGCAAGCCTCCCTTTCGCTCCCCCTGAAGTGGTCCCTCCTTGCTGTGAACGAACTTTCCTTCTCAGTTGAAGAGATGTTAACTGCTACTGTTTGTGTGGATTAAAGGGAGGAAGGTAGACAGACAGAATGAAATAAAGAGACTGAAAGATAGAGAATCAGAGAAAGAATGAGAGAAAGAACAGAAGGGGGAGGTAGAAAAAGAGGGGGAGAAAGGAGTGAGAGAAAGAAAAATAATTAGGACGAGACAGGGTCCTGAGGAGAGGCAGCGGAGAACTGTCCGCATCAGAGGTCAGTGGCCATCTGTTGGTGTTCTTGCCTGTCGGGGCTGGCGGTGGGCAAGGGAGGGCATAGGGCGGGGGACAGGACAGTGAGCCAATGTGAGGCCAGAGGGGTTGATGGACACATGATGGGCCAGTGGCTCATGGAGTGCAGGCTTAGCCAATGAGGGGCCCGGATTTAGCTTCACCAGAGGACTGTTAGGTTTTTATTATAAAGGATACATACTGACTCGAGTTTTAAATCTACACATGGTACTGCTTTTAAAATTGGGAGGGGCTTTCCCCAAAAAGGGCAGGTAGAGAGACAAAGTGAATGAAAGGGCAGCCTCCCACCTGGAGCAGAGGATATGCCGTTAAGTTGGCTTCAAATTACATGCAGAATATACATACATAGCACTTGCCTGCCATCCAAGGCTCACTTATGAGAAGCAAAATGGCAGCTGGGGAAGGGGAACGTGGCTGGAGGAAGATATGGAAAAGGGAATCCCATAAGTTTCCCTGCTAAGAGAGTACTCCTTCAGTTTCAACCCGAGGGGCCATTCACCGGCTGCTGCAATCACTGATGAATGGAAGACTCCTAGCTGGAGTGGGTGGGGGTGGAGAGACAGAAGCGAGCTGGGCAAGAAGTCACAGTAAGCAGTCCTAGCTGAGAAAGAACTGTAGTAACTTTGGAACTCAGTTGCAGGAGTCTTGATGGGCGGAGCCTCTAGAAACGTTTGGTATGCAAAACACGTGTCTTTTTTTTTGCTGTCCTTTTCATGCCTTTTTTTTTGGCAAAAGCAGGCCAGACGTCTCCAGTACCCAGTCACACAGCTGCTTTATCTTCCTTACACACACATATATAGCTTTCAACATGGTAATGCATGGAGGGGGGAAGTGAAAAAGCTGAGTGGTATGGGTACCTGAGTTTGCTGCCTTGCAAAGCACCCAGGATGGCCAACATGCTGGTATGGAGGATAAGACTAAGAGGGAGCTGACAGAAGGAACCATGGAGACCATAAGAAATAATGTTGTTGGGTTGTTTTTACGTTTGTGGGGGGGGGGGGTGGGTTGCAAGAAAGGGACAGGAAGAACAGCAGTAAATGGTGCCTCTTGAGGCCAGAACAGTATGGGTCTAAAAGGGAAGATGCCCTGAGGGTAGGGTTGCCATCCGTCCCGATATATCGGGACCGTCACCGTTATGGACCTCCTTGTCCCGACATCCCAACAAGACCCAATTTTGTCCCGATTTGCACCGTGCAAAGCGCTTTGAACACTGACTGAAATGCTAAACTACAGCCCCCAGCAGCCTTTTCGCACCGCTCTTGGGCTTCTCGACACAGCCCTGCCCCCTCCATCCTGTTCAGCGGCTTTTTTGGAGGAGCAGAAAGCCCGGCAACAGCAGCCGGCGAAATGCTTGCTTCTTCTACGCATGTGCCAAAGCCAGGAGGAGGGGGAGGATGAAGACAACTAAGGAGAGTTTGGCTCATTTTCTCCCCCCGCCCCTCCCACTTCGAAACTGGCATTTGAGGTAGCAGCAGCAGTGGCGGCGGTGGCTGCTGTGGCTGCAGTGGCGGCAGCGGCGCGTGCTCTTCAGGCAGTTTGAGAGGAGGCGCGAGATCCCCTTTAGAATGTCGCGGGGGAGCAGCCGCTGCACGCGCCTCAGCTAAACAAATTAATGGTCACCCAATTGCCTTCCCGTTACTTTCTGGGCAACGTGGCGTGGAGTTGGGGTGGGGTGTCCCGATGAGGTCCCAGCTAGATATGGCAACCCTACCTGAGGGTGACAGTGAATACAAATGGAAAATGCAATGAGCAGGGGTCATTTTGTAGAAAAACAGGCGGGGAAGCTCATTAGCAGAACTCATTAGCATATTCTGCCCCCCCCCCCCCCCAGCCAAAAGCAACCTGATGCAAGAAAGGAGAGCCCTGGGCAAGTGAGGCCTGCTTGGGCTGGCTAGAGATCCAGCCAGCCTAAGCAGGTCTTGCTCGCCTGGGGCTCTCCTGGGCCACCAGACAAAAGGCCAGCAAACCCACTTGCCACCAAAATCACAAAGGAAGTGGAGAAAGGGTGGTGTGGACTTCTCCAGGGGTAAACGAGGGCAAAGCTCCTGGTGGCTGGCTGCCTGCCTGCTCTCCTAATGCAGGGATTGTTATGTAGCTGCAACTACTTTCAATGGACAAGGTAGGTGGGGAGGAAGAGGGGGAACCTTCAGAGAAGTTCAGGAGCTGTGCTCCTGTGAGCTCCTGCTGAACCTGAGGCCTGTCGGTGAGTAACACACCAAATGAACTATAGAACACCACGTTGAAAAGGCAGTCTGAATATATTCTGTAAGCTAACAATGCACTTTGAAACAACAATATTCTTTCTCTAAGAATGACAAAGAGTGCTTTATAATGTAGAAAGTAAGCCTTTCCTTCCAGCTTAACTGTGTTCCAAGGGATAGCCCCGGTTGTCTCCTTCCGTTTCAACTTCCCCTTTCTCAAGAATCGCTTGCATAAGCATCTAGTAAGAAATCCTGTTGTTATACTATGTACAGTCTGAATGGACTCATCTTCCTTTTCACACAAGTTACTGCAATACTTTTAAAGTACGTTAATAGAGGACACTCAATGTACTTTTAAAGTAAAGTATTGTAGTATGACGGAAGAAGATTTTAGATCTGTCTTCATTGATTGAAGCTGTCTTTATTGGGGAAGAAGCGGAGCTCACCTTTGCTAGACGATTTCTCGAAGCAGGAATACCAAGTCGACTTCCTGTACATTGGGACTTTGAACTTTATTGGGACTATATATTTTTCAGATGTGAATGTATTTTTGGAATATTGTCTGTTCTTGCCTGTAATAATTATTATTGCAGTACAATATATGTTTAGTCATTGTGGGCACTATAACCTGAGGGTTGTGTATCTTTAAATAGCCCTGAGCGATCTCTCTTGTTTTTTACAAGGCTGAATGTGACAGGAAAAGTGGTAACAATGCACTGCAAACAAAAGGAATGCTGAGCTTCAGCATCTGTGTGACCGTTGTCATGCCCCCCCCACACCTCCCCCACACCATAATTATTCTTCCTTCTCTCCATTCTGGGACTGTTTCAGGGCTTTGAGCCACAACAGACATGGGGATACACACACACATATATGCAAGGGGGAGTGGGAAGCCAGCATCTGATTCAGCTTCAGGGTGAGTGGGAAGACAGTGAGGTTTCAGGGGCTGAGTGAATGCCAACGGATGGGGGTGGGTGGGAAGACAGCAAGGCTGGGGAGGTGAGTGAAGGCCAAGGGCTGGGGGGCAAAGACAGCAAGGGTAGAGGGTGAGTGAATGTCATGGGTGGGGGGAGTAATAGAGTGCCAAGGATGCAGGGGTAGTAGAGATAGGGTTGCCAAGTCCAATTTCAGAAATATCTGGGGACTTTGGGGGTGGAGCCAGGAGACTTTGGGGGTGGAGCCAGGAGACACTGGGGTGGAGCTAGGGGGAGGGGGGAAACGGCGCCAAGAGCGTGGCGAGCTGCCCCATCTCGGAGCGGGCGGCCACTGCACTGCTGCCACCTCTTCTCTGCTTCATTTTAGCTGCTCCTCCGAGATGGGCTCAAGCTGAGCCCATCTCGGAGGAGCAGCTAAAACGAAGCCGAGAAGAGGCGGCAGCAGTGCAGCACCAACGCCCGCTTCCCCTCTGAGGTAAAATCAGAGAAGGGGAGGGTGGAGGCAGGCCAGGAGCATGGCGAGCCGCGAGTCCGGGTCCTAGAAGGGTGGGTCCTAGAAGGACCCAGTGTAGCGAGCCGCGAATCTGGGTCCTTCTAAGACCTTCTAGGACCCACCCTTCTAGGACCTGGACTCGCGGCTCGCCACGCTCCTGGCCTGCCTCCACCCTCCTCTTCTCTGATTTTACCTCAGAGGGGAAGCGGGCGTTGGTGCTGTGCTGCTGCCACCTCTTCTCGGCTTCGTTTTAGCTGCTCCTCCGAGATGGGCTCAGCCTGAGCCCATCTCGGAGGAGCAGCTAAAATGAAGCCGAGAAGAGGTGGCAGCAGTGCAGTGGCCGCCCGCTCCGAGATGGGGCGGCTCGCCGCGCTCCTTGGCGCCGTTTCCCCCTCCCCCCGCAACCATTTTTTGGGGGAGCGGGGGAAGAGGCTGAAAATCCTGGGGTCGCCCGCCAGGGCGGGAGGGTTGGGAAGCCTAAGTAGAGAGGAAGAGGTGGTTGGGAATGGGTGGTAGTTGGAGGGTGGTGAAAAGTTGGGTGGGTGGATAGGAAGACAGCAAGTGTAGGGGGGCGCTTGCTTAGAGCCTCTTTCTAGAGCCCTTTGTATTTTAGTCCACAATGGGCCTTATTCCTAGTATACAGTAAGTTGCAAGGATATTTTATCAAATAAACTGATTTTTTTGGTACTGCAATCTGTATATTGATTTAATTTTGTAGTACCACCTGTATGATGTGAAAATTCTGTAATAACCACAGCCAACCTGCAGAGGAAATTCTTGTATGCACAGAAAAACATATCATATTTTCCTCTTTTCTGTGCACTTCATGGTGTCTATGCATGCTGGGATTCATTATTGCTCCTCTGTGTCTACCAACTGGGAGGGGAGGAATACATGATTAAAGGTAAACCCAAAACCCTAACAAGCAGCTCTAGTTACCATCATGTAATAAAAAAGCCCTAGAGTTGTCACATCCCCCTTGACAAGCCATGGGTTGCCAGCTCTAGGGTTGACAAGCCATGGGTTGCCAGCTCTAGAGAGGGAAATTCCTGGAGATTTGGGGGTGGAACCTGGGGAGGATAGGGACCTCAGTGGGATACAACACCAACACCATTTCACCCTCTAAAGCAGAGGTGTCAAACTTGCAGCCTGAGGGCCAGATCAGGCCCTTGGAGGGCTCGTATCAGGACCACAAGAAACCCAATGTCACCTGATTCCTTCTTTCTCTCTCTTGCGTCCTTCTGCATCACAGCTTGCTTTGCCAGGCTTGCTCAATCTCACAGGAGCTACAGAGCAAAGCCTCTATTTTCTCCATTGGCTGACCAGCACATGAAGCAACTTGTGTACAAAAGCTCGCAATGCCCAGCCATTTCATGTTTTCCCCTGGGTCTTAGGCTCAAAGCACTGACTATGAGATCTCTGTAATGAATGTCAATAAATCAAAAGTAGCTTTGCTACTTACAGACACACACCAGAACAGCATACTCAAGATTGCTACACCATGGACATCGTCTCCAGATTTTGATGTAATAATTCAGAGCAAAGAGGTGATAGTTATCAGAAACTATTAAATAAACAAAAATATTGCAAGTGCTAATCTTTTCAGGATTTTTTTTTAAAAAATATCTAATTGTGTTTGTGTCCTTTCTAAAGTTTCTATCTCTGCTACCTGTCATTACATTTTATGACATACATGGCCTGGCCTGACAAGATCTCATTTATGCCAGATCCGGCCCTCATAACAAATGAATTTGACATCCCTGCTCTAATGAGTTTGACATCCCTCCACTACATTTTCTCTAGTGGAACTGATTCCTGCGGTCTGCAGTTGAGCTGTTATTCCAGGAGATCCCTAGATCGCACCTGGAGGCTGGCATTCGTATTTGGAAACTTTAGGCAACTCAAACGTTTAGGTTCAGCTCCCTTCTATATTTAATGTTGTCACTGATATAAAAGCTGTCAAAATAAATTAAAAAGCTGTTCAATGTTTGCTGTCCCATTAGCAGCTCATCACTTCTCCTGCTTGTGTTTGTGTATGTTGGTGGTTTGTGTTTCAAATGGGCTTCCTGTCAAATTTCGAACTTAAAAAGAAATTACAGCTGTTGTACAGACCAGTTCTATCAACACAATGTCAAGCATTCTTCAGCAGGAAGAATGATGTTTGGATCAAAATTAGTATTTCTACCCTAGAAATCCATGCTTTCTTCCCTGGCCTTTTCTGTAAGGTCGCTTCCTCTTTCCAAATTTAAATTGCTCACCTTGCATTGCTTTCTACCCCTCAAACCTTCATTATCTTATTCTCCATTTTATCCTCAAAAACCACACTGCAAGGTAGGTTAGGCTAAAAGTTTGTGACTGGCTCAGGGTCTCCCAGCAAGCTTCTGTAGAAGATGGAGATTTTGAACCTGGATCTCTTAGACAAAGGGGCTGTGTTTGAACATGCTGCCAAACTGTGTAAGAAATTATGCCTGTCACCTCCCATGCTACTGAAGCTTAGGAGGGAGATTAATAGGAACTTAATTCAAACCATCTGCAGACAGGAAGCCTGGCCTATTTATAGCTTGTGAGCTTGTGAGTAAGTCTATACAGTTTAATTTTATGCAGAAAAGCTCTCTTAATTTGTAGAATGCTGCTGCAGTTCAGTTCAGTTCAAGGGGGACACAAAGCTGCTTACAACATCATTCTCTTCTTTTCCATTTTATCCTCACAACAATCACACAGAATATGATTTCAGATTTCCAGAAATAATTATCGGCAGGAAGTTACCTCAGTATTTTATTTATTCCATTTCACCCACTCAAAGCATCTCTCTCTTTATTGTAGACAGTAAAAGCCATGTAGGAGCATTCATTTTTTTATATCAAGAGCCCTTGCCTCAAAACCTTAATTTACATTTGTCCCTGTTTGCTGGTCCTCACTCACAATTTTCTAGAGAACAAACTATGGAAAGGATGTAACAACAACAGTAAAGAGTGAGTGAAAAACAACTTCATAAGAATCAGCCATATTAATAAACTGCATGAATCCTTTTCCTCATGCGAGGGTGGTGGTGGTATTATTGAAGTACAATATATGTTTAGTCATTGTGGGCCGATACAAGATCTTGAGAAGGCACTCTTGCTCTGCAAATTTAATCTGTCAGTAGGCCACAAGGGTGCTATTGCGTTGGTTTTTAAACATTTTTGATATTGGATTTATATCCCGCCCTCCACTCCGAAGAGTCTCAGAGCGGCTCACAATCTCCTTTCCCTTCCTCCCCCACAACAGACACCCTGTGAGGTGGGTGGGGCTGGAGAGGGCTCTCACAGCAGCTGCCCTTTCAAGGACAACCTCTGCCAGAGCTATGGCTGATCCAAGGCCATTCCAGCAGGTGCAAGTGGAGGAGTGGGGAATCAAACCCGGTTCTCCCAGATAAGAGTCCGCACACTTAACCACTACACCAAACTGGCTCTCCACACCAAACTGCTTAGTCTATGCCTTAGCTGCAGGATGCTCTTCAAAAGCATCAGAGTGATCGGAATCCTCCAAAAGAACCCTCACTTTAATGTACATACTATTTCCAAGATGGGTTGGGAATTTAAGGTATTTCCAAAAGTCGTCACATCACCGCCTTCCAGACCTGGGACCAAGATGCAGGAATTAAAATGCTTGTTGCTAGGCAAAGGATATATAGATAATTTCTGATAGCCTCCAAACGCTGGAAGCTGAGCGCTATCCCGACTGTGAGGATCAATATGCCTGGTTGGTCCTCACAACCTTTCTATCTGTAGGCCCTCAAACAACACAAAGCCAATGCCATCCCAGGCTATGTAGAACCATGCACATATAATAACATGTGACAAATGCATATAATTGTCTACAGCTTCCCAGCATCATATGCACACAGAGCTGAAATGATCATGTATGGCCTGTGCTTTTTTCCCCTTCCTACAGAGTAATACAGTTAGTGAAGGGAACACAAGAAGCTGCCCACTGGCTCAGGGTAGGTAATAATGGGAAATTGATTACACATAGGATTGGGAGGAGAGCAACAGCTATTAAGACATCATGATGTAAAACATCACAGACTAAAATAGCTCACTTTTTCCCTTCCTATTTTCCCCCCCCCCAGTTCCAAGTTTCCAACTTTCGTTTTAAATATGAATGTTCCTGTTCAGCAAGATTCGGAAGGAAGCAAAGCATCGCAGAACAAGGCTGGCACGTTGCTATTTCACACACAACCCCCCCCCCCCGCCCCGAAAGCATATATTGGTATCGAAAAGATTAAAACAATCTTTGCTGAACAACAGAGTGAGCCTATGGCTGAGAACAGACAGGCAGTTTGAGGTGACTCAGAGTCACCTCAGAAGCCAACTTGAAAAATCTGTCCAAGTGAGCACATCTACCGCCTGCCCCCATCTTGTACTCACCCTGTCCTCCGGTGTCCTCAGAGCAGCTCAAAAAGCTACCACTGCTGAAGTGGTAGCAAAAACCTGAGCCGCACGCCAGCGTCTGGACGTGGAAGCATGCAAGCGAGGCACCTTGGTGGTGTGAAGCCACCAAGCCGCTCTAGGTGCTCACCGGGTTGTTGTTGTTGTTTTTTAAAAAAAACTGCCCAGAGCGCATGTGTGCATGAGCATGCATGACCGCTAAAACGTATGAGGAAAAATCCCAAACTGCACCAAGGCAATAGTGCACTATAGCTGTCTGACTGTGGCAAGGCGCCTCATGGGTGGGATAAGGGTGCCTTGCGCTGTGGAGCATGTGGATGGTTCGGGACGGTTCTTTCTGAGCTGGGACGCCTTCCATCCGCGCCAACCTACCTGTCTGTTATCAACCTATAGGTTACATAAAAATGCATTTAACTTCAACACGATCGCAAATAATCCTTCATTACATGAATTTTACCGACGTTTTCCAAAGTTTTTAAAAAACCAAGTAACCCAAACAACATTACCCAACTATCCACTTATACAGGAACTCCGCAGAGAACCCAGATACCCTCTGCAGGTACTTATATACATATACAGACAGATTCTCTGAAGGGGAGAAAGAAGGGTGCACACAGCCTCCTGCCCGCTCCTCACTGGCTCCCATGCTCCACAGTGCTGGCTGTGGCAGGCCCACAAGGGGTCCTGGGCTGCAATGCCAAGGGGAAGAAAGAAGAACAGGCACGGCTTGCCTCCCCAGCTCCATCCCCTGGCTCCCACACACATCCCGACAGTGCTGGCTGTTACAGGACCATGAAGAGTGCCAGGCTGCTTTGCCAAAGGGGAGAATGAAGGATCCACATGGCCTGTCCCCCTTGCTCCTGCACAATCACACAGCTCTGCGTGCAGCAAGCCCACGAGGAGAAAGTTGTCAAGGGGGAGAAGGAAGGTTATGTGTAGCCTGCCTCCCTCCATCCCCCTGGCTCCCATACACTCGCCACTGACAGCATTGGCCATAGCAGGCCAATGGCTCTGAAGTGCAGCATAAACCCAGGGATGGGTGAAGCCTCCCCCCACATCCACCCAGAGCATGGCTCCACAACGCCCCCCCCCCCCAAAAAAAGACCTCCTCCTCCCAGCTTCCCTGTGGCAGCATCTTTCCCCCCAATGCCTCCAAAGCATGGCATGGGCCTGGGGATGGGCAAAACCACTTCCATCTGCTTCAGTATTGGAGCACAGTAGCATTGCCCCCAGGTGGCAGCAAGGGTGGCCATGCAGCATCCCCCGATAAATCCGGAGTGTGGCAACAGCTTAGTGGTGCTGGTCAGCTGCTCAGCAAGACAGCAATTCTGAGCTTGTGCAACATGACTGAATTTCGGCATGAGGGCTGCCAGAAGTGGGGGTGTTCTTTACAGCAGACAGCAGCTAAGCAGGAGGGCAGGATCACACGCTCTGGAGGCAGCTGACGTCTGGCCTTCTGAAAAGCTGTGTGCTGGGGGAGGGAGGAATTAGAGTGCCTGCACACCTTAGGGGGAACCCAAAGCCATGTGAGAGCTCTGAGTGTATAGGGAGGCCTGCAGCAGCTGTGGTGCTCTAGCCTTCCACTCTATGCCTACCATAGAGACTAGGATGAAGGAAATTCTAGAGCATCACTGGATGGCCACCATTTTTTCTCCTGCTGCCCAATACTTCCAAAGTGGAGAAGGGGTGTTCAAAGCAGAGGATCCCCTGCCATCACCAGGGAGTTGGCAATTCTACCTGGGGGGAAAAAAATCTTCCCATTGTTTCTACAGTAATTCCTCAGTTTTGCATTGTTAGAAAATCTGATGCAAGCAGCTTAATTCTATATTATCTGCACTCCAGTTCATTTGTCTTACTGGGGATGCTGTTTATAGGCTATTCCACAAATCAGCTGAAGTTCTTGGGTTTTAGGTGAAATTTTTGAAAACTTAACTGTACAATTTAATTCATTAAAAAGCCATATCCTGCTTCCCTCTTGGCTCAAGAAAATACAATAAACCCCCCACGTCTCCTTAAAAATCCCTGTAGTCTAAGCCTCATTAGAAGCTGTACAAAAATATCAAAAATATTGTGCAAAAACACTCTTGACTAGTATATACAAAATTAAGAAACTTATAATATCATATAATAAACAGCCTACACAAGTAGACATACATTCATGTTCATCCAGTAGAAGTTAAAGACAAACAAGAGTCTCAAATACAGTCTTACAGGGAGGACCCCACTCAGTCTCTTAATATTCCAAACAGAGTACTAAGACTCAATTAGCGGCTTAGCCGCTAATTAAGATACCAAAATGGGCGTTTGAGAGAGAACTTGGCTGGAACTTTCAGTTGGCTTACGAGGAAGCTGCAGGAGCAGCGGAACGCAATCAAAGCCGGAGTTTGCGTGAAGGCAAGAATTTTTCCTTCAGAAGCCAACAAACAACAGAGGGACTCCTGTGGAACTTTATTGTTGAGTCTTAGTACTCTGTTTGGAATATTAAGAGACTGTGTGGGGTCCTCCCTGTAAGACTGTATTTGAGACTCTTGTTTGTTTTTAACTTCTACTGGATGAACATGAATGTATGTCTACTTGTGTAGGCTGTTTATTATATGATATAATATAAGTTTCTTAATTTTGTATATACTAGTCAAGAGTGTTTTTGCACAATATTTTTGATATTTTTGTATTTTATATATTGTGCTGCCATTGTTCTTTTTCATTAGAAGCTGTAGCAAACAGAAGAGCCTTGCAGCCCTCCTAAATACCTCTACAGACAGCACCACCCTAAACTCCTTAGGGAGCCAATTCCAAAGGGCAGGAGCTATGATGGTAAAGGGATGGGCGCTCAGTGGTGCCAGGTGGGCTACCCTGAGGACCACAACTGGAGTATATAGGAAAGATGGACCTTTAGATACGATGGTCACAGGCTTCAAAGGGCCTCAAAAGTCATAACCAGCACCTTGAACTGAACTCTGAAACAAAATGAAAGCCAATGTAGCTCTTTTAATATTTACTGTAGCAGCAAACGAATACTTAGGAAGGGTTATATAAATCCATGTGTGGTTTGCTATGGGAGTAGTTTCACTGTGCAATGTCAAAACACTTGTTGCATTATTCACAAGAATGGTTATGAACAAACATCGCAGTACAATCTTTTCTTTGGTTGCTATTTCTGGCACTTAAAATAATTGACTGTGCTTCACGACCGATTTAATAAGAGACGCTTGTTCCTCGTTCCGCCTACAATCTGGACATTCTTCTGCTTCATACAACTGGAGAATTGTTTGATATTATAAGCGTAGTCACTGGGCTCTCTGACTCACAAAAATAAAAATTCACACACACACACACAAAAGGACCGACAGGCTGGAATCATAAATATCACTCTAAAGTAGGTCCCGCTGAAGTTAAAAAAAAAATACTTCCAAGCGTATACTCTTAGGCCCTGACCTGGATGGCCCAGGCTAATCCAATCTCATCAGATCTCAGAAGCTAAACAGGGTCAGCCCGAGTTAGTACTTGGATTTGAGACCACCAAGGAAATCCAGGGTTGCTAGGCAGAGGCAGGGAGGCAAACCACCTTTGTTCATCTCTTGCCTTGGAAATTCGATGGACTTGCCATAAATGGACCACAACTTGATGGGACTTTCCACCACGACCTATTCATCTTAGCCTTATTATATTTAGGCAGCCTAATCTGAGAGGCTATTTTTACTTGCAGTTACAATTAAGGCAGGATTAGATCTCTTTCAAAAGCAATTTACTCAGTAAAACCAGCCTGAAACCTTTCGACATTCTGTGAACTCTACCACAAGGCTCTGCAATAGGGTTGCCAAGTCCAATTTAAGAAATATCTGGGGACTTCGGGGGTGGAGCCAGGAGACTTTGGGGGGTGGAGCCAGGAGACATTAGGGGTGGAGCCTGGAGACATTAGGGGTGGAGCCACGATCAAGGCTGTGACAAGCATCATTGAACTCCAAAGGGAGTTCTGGCCATCACATTTGAAGGGATGGCACACCTTTTCAATGCCTTCCTTCCATAGGAAATAATGAAGGATAGGGGCACCTTCTTTTGGGGCTCATAGAATTGGATTCCCTGGTCCAATCTTCTTGAAACTTGGGGGGTATTTTGGGGAGAGGCACTAGATGCTATACTGAAAATTTGGTGCCTCTACCTAAAAAAAAAACAGCCCCCCCAGAGCCCCAGATACCCGTGGATCAATTCTCCATTATTTTCTATGGGAATAAATCTCCCTAGGGAATAATAGAGTTCCCAGCAGACATTTCCCTCCCCTCCCCCCGCTTTCTGACGACCCTGAAGCGGCGGGAGGGCCTCCAAACCGGGGCATCCCCTGCCCCCACCTGGGGATTGGCAACCTTAGTCTGCAACCTATAGTTCAAGAGCGAAATGTGGTTCGATATAGGATCAAAGACAGTGCTTTAAAAAAGAAAAACAAATTTTAAAGCGGGATGCTAGAATAACCAGTATGTGGAGGGAATTGCAGGAAAAGATTTTTTGGGGACGAAAGGGTTTCTTAGTGATGCTTTACAGAAAGGGAAATGATAAAGGTGAACAGTTGCCAATAATTTCAGTGCAAACCACACACAGATTTATGCAAGCACACTAGAATAATTGCACAGAATTCTCCTGTGGATATTTTGTGAGACCTCGTACGTGCCACTTGCTCATTAAGGGCATGCAAAAAAACAATATTTGGGCTCCAGAAAGTTTATGATTATTAATCAGAATGCGATTTATCAGGCTTTCTTATTCTGTTTGCTGATCACTTGTTCTGAATTTTGACACGGCTTATCTCTTTAATTACAAAAGGCTAATAGCTACACTCACCTTGCATAGTCTATGTTCAGGGGAATCCTTTATGTGTCAACCTGTTTGGAAGGAGGAGCCATGCCTCAATAGTAGAGCATGTTTTATGTTTTTTCTTCACCCAAAACTATCCTAAGTACCAAGCTCTGGGAAAGGCCTTTTTTCTGCATGAGACCCTGGTGAACTGCTAACGGTCAGCATGGGCAATACTAAATTTGATGGACTCTTGTTTTAACTTCGTCGAAGGCAAAGTGTGAGTCGAGTGGCACCTTTAAAACTAACGGTTTAATTCTGGATATACATTTTTGTGTGCAGCACACTTCTTCGCATGAAAACTTATACCCAGAATTAAACTTTGTTGGTCTTAAAGGAAGAAGAAGAAGATAATATTGGATTTATATTGCGCCCTCCACTCCGAAGAGTCTCAGAGTGGCTCACAATCTCCTTTCCCTTCCTCCCCCACAACAGACACCCTGTGAGGTAGATGAAGATATTGGATTTATATCCCGCCCTCCACTCCGAAGAGTCTCAGAGCGGCTCACAATCTCCTTTCCCTTCCTCCCCCCACAACAGACACCCTGTGAGGTAGATGAAGATATTGGATTTATATCCTGCCCTCCACTCCGAAGAGTCTCAGAACGGCTCCCAATCTCCTTTCCCTTCCTCCCCCACAACAGACACCCTGTGAGGTAGATGAAGATATTGGATTTATATCCCGCCCTCCACTCCGAAGAGTCTCAGAGCGGCTCACAATCTCCTTTCCCTTCCTCCCCCACAACAGACACCCTGTGAGGTGGGTGGGGCTGGAGAGGGCTCTCCCAGCAGCTGCCCTTTCAAGGACAACCTCTGCCAGAGCTATGGCTGACCCAAGACCATTCCAGCAGGTGCAAGTGGAGAAGTGGGGAATCAAACCCGGTTCTCCCAGATAAGAGTCCGCACACTTAACCACTACACCAAACCGGCTCTCCGCTGAACTAAAACTTCGTTCTGTTGCTTCAGACCAACACGGCTACCCACCTTAGTCTGAGGCAGTATATTATATGAAGAGCTTCTGCATGACCATCACAGCACTCCACTGCACTTGGCAGAGGTTTCCATGCTTGTATTAAAGGGCACACACACAGTTAATCCAAGGTGGCAGTGAGGGCTGTTGGATCCTCATGGCTGTCCAGCCCAGTGGGATGACCTATGACCAGGGGTCTTTTTGTAGAAAAATAGGTGGTTGATCTCATTAGCATATCCTGCCACCCCTAGCCAAAAGCAACCCAATGCAAGAAAGGAGAGCCCCAGGCAAGAGAGGCCTGCTTGGGCTGGCTAGAGATTCAGCCAGCCCAAGCAGGCCTCGCTCACCTGGGGCTCTCCTTGTCTGCCACCCCACCCTGTCAAAAGGCCAGCAAGTCACCCACTGCCCAAATTCACATAAGAAGTGGAGAAAGGGTGGCATAGGCTTCTCCAGGAATTAATGAGGGCTGCGGGGGTGTGGCAAAGCTCCTGGTGGCTGGCTGGCTGCCTGCTCTCCTTATTCAGGGACTATTATGCCGCTGCACTTACTATTCAATGGACAAGGTAGGTGGGGAGGAGGAGGGGGAACCCTCAGAAAGGTTCAGGAGCTGCGTTCCTGTGAGTTCCTGATGAATTCAAGGCCTGCCTATAACCCTCTCCTAATTATTGCAGAAGACCGCAAAGAATTGAGTTAAGTTGTCTCTCAGAGAAGCTTGCCTACCATTCTCAGTCTTCTCATGAAGGATCTCCTAAAAGCTTTCAAGGAAGCCCACGGTCCCCAGGAACAGTTGTGGGGGGCGGGGGGGGGGAAAGCCCTTTTAGGGTATATTATAAAGCCAAACTATTCAGGAAGCTTATATGACAAGCATTTTAAGGCCTTTGTAGATAAGATATTTCTGCAGACTCTTGTGTGTGTATGTGGATTAAAATACACCTTTTAAAAGGCTTCCGTTTCTAGCAGAAGAGATCCTGCTCCCATTTTCACTGCTGCGTCGAGAACATATTGGTTTAATTCAACAATCCTCTGAAGTCATATCATTCTATAATACTACACTTGAACTTTCACTACCAGTGCTAGAGGCTAATAATAAAGAGGCGTTTGATTTCAAGTAGCAAGATATGTATGGGAAAGAGGGTACATTCCATTCGACCTGCTCTGTTAAACTTCCACTAGAGAGCATTTGTGTTTGTGCGTGTGCATGGTATCTTTTCAACACAAATGCTGCAGAATTTCAGGGGGAAATTCTGCTTCCTATAATAGAATGTCAAAAGGCCAGTGTTTCCTGGGACACTCTGGGCTGCTATAGGTTACCATTCAAAATGACATGTCAAGTTGTCAGTCGACCCGTTACAGCATTACAGGGCGAGAAGAATGAACTCCCCATCTGTTAAAAATAACTCTGGGTTGACTGCAAACATGCGCAGTGCTTCTAGTTTGAGTGACAACTTTTGTTTTCAGAACTGCCCACACTGATTGCTCATCTAAGGAGAAAAACAAGTGAGCACTAACAGACATTTGCCTGGAAGGCAATACTTGTTTACAGATTTTCTTGATCCATACTTTCTTCCTTTTCTTGGCGACAGAAGGAAACACTGTATAACACTCCATTGATCAGCCTGAAAGCACAATTTTGTAGGGTATATGGCTCCCGCTGCTCAGAAGGAACAGACTTGGTGTGTCAAACAAAATTCTCATCACAAACTGGGTAATTGTTATGGGTATACAGCCTTTCCAAACCCCCACCTCTCAGCTTCTGAAATCTACTGGAAAGGCCTTACTTCAAGTAACATCTTTTATTCAGAGGAAATTGGGGAGAACAAGGAGCAGGGCTTTCTCCCCGTTATAGGTCTTACCCTGAAGATCTGCCCAACTTCCTCCTTAACTATTTTGACCTGCAAGTGAAGATTTTTTTTTTTTAATCTTGAAAGAGGTATAACATCTACTGATAAGGGTTTGGTTAATAAAAAAAAAACTTGAGAGATTAGTTTTGATGGTGTTTAGAGTATTAACTGTGTTGGGGATGAATAATCAAGAAAAACTGAAATTGAAGAAACTATATAGAAACCTGTTCCCTGATAGTCTCATGCCTAAACAGCTGATTTCTCATGTTCTCCTTGTAACTGACACTCAAATGTTGTCAATATTGTGTGCTTCTAGGAAATATTCAGTCTTTAACATGCTATTTTTTGGGGGGGGGTGGGGGGTGGGGAAAAATCATTTTTCATTTGGTTAATTTATGAAATAATTTTTTTTCACACACTTGGGAAGTCTCCTCAGCATGTCAATGTGGTGGAAATTGCTGCCAAGATGAAGCTGACAGAGCAACCCTGTAGCGTTTTCAAGGCAACAGATGTTCAGAGCTCGTTTGCCATTGATTGCCTTTGCATCATGACCCTGGACTTCCTTGCAGGTCTGCCAAATACTAGCCAAGGCTGACCCTGCTTAGCTTCTGAGATCTAATGAGACCAGGTTAGCTTGGGCTCTCCAGGTTAGGGCAGTATGTCGATACTTTCTTACCAGCAGCTGGCCTGATTTCGCTACCTTTGTCATCTTAATGGAGTCGACCACGTTATTATTAGATAGTAGTATGGTTGGTATGGGATTTAATAATAACGCATATATTATGGATAAATCCCAATATAAATCCCAATATAAATAAATATGATGGAATTTCAAGATCATTTATTTTCCATTATGTCTCATGAATTACCAACCTGCTAGGCTGATAAGAACATAAGAGAAGCCATGTTGGATCAGGCCAATGGCCCATCCATTCCAACACTCTGCGTCACACAGTGGCCAATACACACACACACGCGCGTGCACACAGAGTGGCTAATAGCCACTGATGAACCTCTGCTCCATATTTTTATCCAATCCCCTCTTGAAGCTGGCTATGCTTGTAGCCGCCACCACCTCCTGTGGCAGTGAATTCCACATGTTAATCACCCTTTGGGTGAAGAAGTACTTCCTTTTATCCGTTCTAACCTGACTGCTTAGCAATTTCATTGAATGCTCACGAGTTCTTGTATTATGAAAAAGGGAGAAAAGGACTTCTTTCTCTACTTTCTCCATCCCATGCATTATCTTGTAAACCTCTATCATGTCACCCCGCAGTCGACGTTTCTCCAAGCTAAAGAGCTCCAAGCGTTTTAACCTTTCTTTATAGGGAAAGTGTTCCAAACCTTTAATCATTCTAATTGCCCTTTTCTGGACTTTTTCCAATGCTATAATAACCTTTTTGAAGTGCGGTGACCAGAATTGTACACAGTACTCCAAATGAGACCGCACCATCGATTTATACAGGGGCATTATGATACTGGATTATTTGTTTTCAGTTCCCTTCCTAATAATTCCCAGCATGGCGTTGGCCTTTTTTATTGCAATCGCACACTGTCTTGATATTTTCAGTGAGTTATCTACCATGACCCCAAGATCTCTCTCTTGGTCAGTCTCTGCCAGTTCACACCATCAACTTGTATTTGTAGCTGGAATTCTTGGCCCCAATGTGCATTACTTTGCACTTGGGCACACTGAACCTCATCTGCCACGTTGACGCACACTCACCCAGCCTCAACAGATCCCTTTGGAGTGCCTCACAATCCTCTCTGGTTCTCACCACCCTGAACAATTTAGTGTCATCTGCAAACTTGGCCACTTCACTGCTTACTCCCAACTCCAGATCATTAATGAACCAGTTAAAAGAGCATGGGACCCAGTACTGAGCCCTGCAGCACCCCATTGCTTACCGTCTTCCACTGCGAAGACTGCCCATTTATACTCACTCTTTTTGATCCACAAGAGGACCTGTCCGTTTACTCCATGACTCTCGAACTTACTAAGGAGCCTTTGATGAGGAACTATCAGAAGCTTTCTGGAAGTCAAGGTAAACAACATCTATTGGGTTCCTTTGTCCACATGCTTGTTCACCCCCTCAAAGAACTGTAACAGGTTAGTGAGGCAAGATCTTCCCTTACAGAACCCATGCTGAGTCTTCCTCAATAACCTCTGTTCATCAATGTGCCTACTCATTCTGTCCTTGATAATGGTTTCTACCAACTTTCCTGGTATTGGTCAGACTGACTGGCCTGTCATTTCCCGGATCTCCTCTGGAACCCTTTTTAAAGATGGGGGTGACATTTGCTACCTTCCAGTCCTCAGGAACGGAGGCAGATTTCAATGAAAGATTACGTATTTTTGTCAGGAGATCCACAAGTTCAACTTTGAGTTCTTTCAGAACTCTTGGATGTATGCCATCAGGACCTGGTGACTATTAGTTTTTAATTGTTAATGATGGCTTGTGAGATATCATTGGGAATAATTTTTTTTAGAAATTACATCCCACTTCTGAAAATCTCTCCCTCTCAGATTTCCCCAGTCCCATTTTCCTGTTAACTGACACGAAGCCGCTTTCAAGAAATTCTTTGTGGTTATTGCAGAGACACCAACAATCCCCAACATGACGCCTGCTGGCACTGTGGTGCTCACCAGCATTTCTTAGTGCCCACTTGTTTTTGTTCCCCCAGACAGAGAGCCTTTCTTGATTTCCCTCCACTTCACTGGACTAGGAGGTACATTAGAAGAGCCCAGCAGGCACTGAATTTGTGTTTGAGGAGCATTCATTTGGAAACAGTTGCCTTCATTATAACTTGCTTGGAATCAATCCTCTTAATGCTTTGTTGAACCTTTCAGCATCTTCTGATTGGATCTGGCTCCCATAGCAGCCATTTTGTTGAGCTGCCTATTGCCTGTTCTCAAAATTCCCCAAACACTCAGGTTCCAGCAAAGTACAGGACATCTGCTTTAGGTAGGTGCTCTGCTTCTCTAATACTGAGTTAGGTTTTTATCCTTTACCAAAGAGGTCTAACGTTTTGGTAGAAGTGCTCTGCATCTCCCCCCGCCCCATTCCTTCTAATCGAAATTAGCAGGCTCCTTTCTGAGGACCAAGTTATAATCGACATAAAAAAGAAGTGAAAAAGTGCACAATGAATCGGTGGTCAGTGGGCAAGTGGAACCTAAGACAAATCTTTCACATAGAGGGTCTTCTGTGTGGGAATGAATACAAACAGCATTTTTGAGAAGCAGAGGGAAAATGGAGGCAGGGAGCACCGTGAGGTGGGCTGCAACGGGAAGGGGGTGGATTTCATATAGAATTCAGAATTTACTATTCTAATCTTTGGCTACTGGTAAATACTTTTGGGGAGGGACAGGTGATTATATTGCTAACTTTTGTGTGTGTGTGTGTGAAAGCTATCTCCTCAGAAGTCATCTCAGGAAAATTCAGGCTGAATGACACAAGGGAAAACTTCGAAGCATGTCCTTTAGTACAGGGAAGAGAGGTGCCCCTGCCGTTAGCTACATGCCTGCTAATCATTCCTAAAGCATTAGCTTGTGCAAAATGTGGTATTTCACGACCCACAAGCGCAGGAACTGACTGGGATGATCCAGATGACAGAAGAGCTATTAATTAAGATGGTCATCTTGATAAGTAAATACTGCACTAGCCACCCCGGCCAGCATTTACATGCCTCAAAACTGGGAATACAGCAGCAGACACTCTGCATAAATGAGTCAAAGCACACTGAATTTTATCAAACTAGAAAATACTGGATGAATATTTCATGTATTCTTCTTTAACTGTCACCGGTTATTGCCAGGTTTTTGCAGAGAGTGACACCTCTGGATTTAATTTCACTTTATCCACTTAGGACTTGGTAACAAATTGTTTGTGACCTTGTCACTCATGCCCAGTAAGGTTCTTAGTGGAGACAGTTCATATTTCATTAAACCTCTAGTCTGACCTTTGCAGTTTTGCTAACATTAAAGGTCAGGAAACGTCATGGTGAGCTGGAACAATAACTGAATATTCCGCTTGGTAGGACAAGAAATAACTTAAATCTGGAAATTCAAATTAATTCCTTAGTATTTCAGAGTATATTTTAATATATTAGCATCTTCCCAAGAGGATTTTCAGTCAAATATGTGGTGTAAACTCTGCTCTTGTGGACTGAATATATCTCCTCTCATGATTTCAACTTACCATATACTGAACATAAATGTCATGTGGAGCTCTTTGGACAGAATAAAAATGAGATAGGTAGACAAAGAGAAAGGCATATTAGATAAGAGAACCAGACAAAATCTACAACTAAAATGGGTAAACATGCAGAGAAACATATACTTTCTGGGCTGATCTGTATAGTGCACAGTAGTAATTTTAAAAACAGTGGCCATATGCTATCTTCACCCATTTCTTCTGAAGGGCTTTCAATAGACTAGCAGTGTTATTTATTTATTTATTTATTATGTTCAATTTCTATCCCGCCCTCTCTGCAAGCGGACTCAGGGCGGCTAACAAGCAATGCCATAATACAATTTAAAACATTTTAAAAACATTTTGTGGTGCTACACAACTTTGGTATGGCGGGATCTTCCTTTTTGCTGTTAGCGATCATATAATGTTCGTAACTTCTCAGCGATGTGAGACGGCAGTTCCCGGTTAGGTGTTGAAGGCCTGTCGGAACAATTCGGTTTTGCAGGCCCTGCGGAATTGAGAAAGGTCCCACGGGGCCGTTACGGCCTCTGGGAGGGCATTCCACATTTCTGGAGCTGCCACCGAGAAGGCCCTAGGCCGTGTGGAACACAGCCTGGCTTCCTTTGGTCTGGGGATGGACAATAGGTTTTGTGTCCCTGAACGCAGTGCTCTCTGGGGAACATGTGGAGAAAGGCGGTCCTGTAGATAGGCAAGCCCCCAACCATAAAGGATTTAACACCTTGAAGTGGACTCGGAACACAATAGGCAGCCAGTGCAGTTCTTTCAGCACTGTTATAGTTATACCCTTTTAAGCCCATTAGTGTCAGTGGACTTAAAAGGGTGTAATTTTGTTTAGGATGGCCCTGTTAAGTGGTTACAACCAGAAGAAACAAGAGTCTACCAGCACCTTAAAGACTAACAAGGTTTTATTGCAGTGTAAACTTGTGTGGACTAGAGTTCACTTGGTCCTCACTAGGCTAGATATAAGAGGGTTTGAGGGGGGGGGAAACCCAATAGAGTAAAAAGGGCATAGAATGAAGGATGAAGTGTAACTTCCTGTGTGAAAAGCCACTGACAAGTTGTCAGTAGGGTGTACTTGTAAGGGTCAGACTTGGTTCCAGGAGACCAGGCTACATGTTTGCACTATGACATGAAGCTTGCTAGATGACCTCAAAATAGTCATTCTCCTTGTCTAGCCTACTTCACAAGACTATTGTGAGGAGACAATGGAGGAGGGGAGAACTGTGTATACTGTAGAGTTCCCAGGCTGCAGCTGGCATATGAACTTAAAGGGGTGGGGTTCGGTGGCATCACACTATTGTGTCGTGACATCTGAAGATGCTCCAGATTTGTTTTTGCACATTCTAGAGCATTATGTGATGTCACTTCCAGTGTGACCCTTTCTGGCTTTTGAACACTGGGTTGCCAGGACATCTACAGTGGGACCTGGCAATCCCAGACCATGATGCCCTGAGCTCCCTGGAAGGGTGGGATAAGAATGTTCTAGAAACTTTGATAGGGAAGAGCTGCGAGGTTGATCAGCCCTTTCTCCTTTTGGAAAGCCAGCAGAGAGCCTTTCAAAACAGCCACAAACAAAGGGTAATAAGACCAAATCCAGACATATTTGGATATTGTGTCATGCCAATTATTCTCCTATTCATGACTTTGATTCCTTTCTTTTATTCATGAATATTGCAGAATTGGACCGAATAACGTCTTTTTTTCAGATCACGTCGTGCAGATTGGGTTTTATATCGTTCGCACTACGTTTTATATTGTTTTCACTTGTTATTTTTAATGTCGTAATCTGCCTCTGTCTCAGCAAGACAAGCAGACTATAAAGGAACAATGTAAATAAATAAGAATATCTGCTGCAATGCTTTGCTGTCAGGAACCCAGTGAAGCAATTCAAGGACAAACACAACCACATTTAACTTTAGAAGGGGTAGCTTCTCTCAAATGTGGGGGCTTGTGAAGAAGAAACTGAAAGAAAACGTAAGGAGGTTCAAGTCCCTTTGGGAAGCTTAAAAAGGTACCAGCACCAGTCGTTTCCGACTCTGGGGTGACGTTGCTTTCACGTTTTCACAGCAGACTTTTTACGGGGTGGTTTGCCATTATCTTTTCCAGTCATCTACACTTTCCCCCGAGCAAGCTTGGTACTCGTTTTACCGACCTCGGAAGGATGGAAGGCTGAGTTGACCTGGAGCCGGCTACCTGAACCAGCTTTCGCTGGGATCCAACGCAGGTCGAGAGCAGAGGGCTCCGACTGCAGTACTGCAGCTTTACCACTCTGCGCCGCGGGGGTTCTTTTGGGAAGCTTAGAGACTATTTAAAACTGCAACACTGGAAGCTCAGATTAAAATGTATACTGCAGGTAAGGAAAAGTATGAAAAGGTATATATCAAGGTCTGCATGGTTAACAAATAAAAGTTAATGGAAACAGTAAAAGGTAAGAAGGATTCTTTTAAATGGTAGAAGGCTAGTCCGAGTGAGGTATGCATTTTAAAGTTTTTATTGATTTTCCATGACAAGAAAATGGAGGGGAATTAGAAATAGGATAAAAGTGAAAGATACATAGACAGGAGAAGAAAATAAAGAAATAAAGACAGTACATTCTGCATGTTGCTATATCACTACGCATAACAAGACCATAGAGTGTTTCAATAGAATAGAGTCAACATAACCAGTATTGTATTATTGTAAGTTCACGCCTGTACTTATCTAAATTGGATCATATTCTCAATATATATCATAATACACCGTTAGAATTCACATCAGCTAATTTTATTCAAAAACTCAGTCTGTGGTGTCCAACCAAGCATATACTGGCTCCCAATGTTTTCTTGCTTCTTTGGATTTGCCACAAAGTAATGAGGATAAATAGTCCATCTCAGCTGTCTCCAATATTTTCCCAATCAATTCTTGCCTGGTAGGTAGTCCTTGGAGCTTCCACTTCTGCAGAGGCAATATTCTCGCTGCTGTATTAATGTGTGCCATTAAATGTCTTATCTCTTTTATATATTTGCTAGCATATATGTTCAATAAAAATAATTCTGGTTTAAATTGGATCTGTGTTTTCAATATTTTCTGTAGTAGTTCATGCACCATTTTCCAATAGTCTTTCACCATCTCACATGTCCACCACATATGATAAAAAGAGCCCACATGGGATGTGCATTTCCAACACTTATTAGACGTTTTAACATACATTTTAGATAACTTTTCAGGAGTTACATACCATCTGTAAAACATTTTATAAACATTTTCTTTAAAGGCTGTGGACTTAATATTAAGTTTCCATAATGTCTCCCATTCATCTAAGTAATGCTACGGCCTATATTTTTTGGCCACTGTACCATGCAATCTTTTACAATCTCATCCTGCATTTTCCTTTGCGATAGATATGAATATAACTTCATAATCAATTTCTTCTGGGAGCCCAAGAAAATTTTATCAAATGGATATTGGTCAGTACTAAAGCCTATTACTTTATCTTTGGCGTATCTGGATTCCAATTGTGTTCTCCGCCAACTCGTGTATATTTATACATTCTAGTTCAGGGGTGTCAAACACTCAGCCCGCGGGCCAGATGCGGCCCGCCCAAGGCTTTGGTTAGGCCCACGGGGCTCTTTTCTCCCCCCTCCTCCCCTTCCTGTCCTTACCCTTTGAAACTCCCAGGCGCTCTGAAGATCCCAGGCTGAGACTCTTTCAGTTTCAGCCTGGGAACTTCAAAGGCTCTTTAAAGCACCTTTTGAAGCTTGCAGGCTGAGTCCCAGGCTCTTCCTGCCTTTCTTTCCTGACTGCTGCAATGGTTTCAAATGGAGTGGAGATGGTTACATTTTCAGCTTTCCAATAGCTAGCTGAAACTCATGCTTCCTGGAGTTGTGTCCTTGCAAGCAAGTGTTAATGCTTTCAGCCAGCTTCTCTCTCCTAAATGGACCTAACCTAGTGTGTAGTGTGTTGAGGGTGAGCAGGAATGGGAAGTGGCACTTTGTGAAATGGCCAGATCACTTCAGAGATGGGCCCTTAATTGAAGGTAATTAACTGTGTGAAAGACCTGTCCCTGTATCACTTTACTCAGAACTGGCCCAATGGCTGATACCATCCGGAATATAAAAGCAATGTGAAAAGGACCCATAACTCTGTCAGAAGCTGTTCCTCTCAAGGGCAGTTTCTGTCAGAGCTCTCAGCCCCACCTACCTCACAGGTTATCTGTTGTGGGAAGGGGAAGGGAAAGGAGATTGTAAACTCTTCTGAGACTCCTTCAGGTAATGACAGGCAGTGTATAAATCCAATCTCTTCTTCTTTAATCTACAGGTGTAATAAATTTCAGAGGGATACTGGAGTTTAAACAAGCCCTGTATCTTCAGTTTTAATCTTTGTCCATTGTTTGACCCTCTGTTTAAACCCTCCCATACAGCAGTAAAACTAGCCAAGAAGCTCTGAGCCTGTTTAGAACTAAACTAGCTACACCTAAGTAGTTTGAGCAGCTACCACCAAACTAAAATTAGAGCTAGACAGAAAATGGACCCAGAACTGTAACAGAACTAAAATTATACCTGAATGATTTGATCAGCTACAACACTGCAAAGTTACACATTTGGTATATTCACAGGCACTAGATAATGCACTATGCAACTGGATTTTTACTGTGTAAGAGTTGTGAAATCCACTTGCAAACCTGTTGCCATGTGAAAGCACCACATGTTGATACCTAAATAGGGTTGCCAATCCCCAGATGGGGGCAGGGGATCCCCCGGTTTGGAGGCCCTCCCCCCGCTTTGGGGTCAGAAAGCGGGGGGAGGGGAGGGAAATGTCTGCTGGGAACTCTGTTATTCCCTATGGAAATTTATTCCCATAGAAAATCATGGAGAATTGATCCGTCGGTATCTGGGGCTCTGGGGGGGGGGCTGTTTTTTTGAGGTAGAGGCACCATATTTCCAGTAGAGCATCTAGTGCCTCTCCCCAAAATACTCCCCAAGTTTCAAAAGGATTGGACCAGGGGGTCCAATTCTATGAGCCCCAAAATATGGTACTCCTATCCTTCATTATTTCCTATGGAAGGAAGGCATCGAAAAGGTGTGCCGCCCCTTTCAATGTGATGGCCGGGAGTTTCAAAGGGCGTCCTTTCTTTCCTGGCTGCTGCAATGGTTTCAAATGGAGTGGAGATGGTTACATTTTCAGCTTTCCAATAGCTAGCTGAAACTCATGCTCCCTGGAGTTGTGTCCTTGCAAGCAAGTGTTAATGCTTTCGGCCAGCTTCTCTCTCCTGCCTCCAAAGGCCGGAACTCCCTTTGGAGTTCAATGTTGCTTGTCACAGCCTCGATCTTGGCTCCACCCCCAAAGTCTCCTGGCTCCACCCCCAAAGTCCCCAGCTATTTCTTGAATTGGACTTGGCAAACCCTCTACCTAAAGGTATTTTTTTTTTTAAACTCTTTGCCCTCCAGGGATGCAACTACATTACTCTCTAAAGTGCCTGTTTATAGTTGCTGCTGCAGATCAACACAGCTGGAAAACCTGAACTGATCCCGTGAGATTAATTTCACCACTAGCAAAAAGGAGAACTGTGACTGAAGGATGCAAAGCCCAGCGCTTCCAGCACGACGTCTGGAGGAGCCTGGCTGCTACCACTACCCTGCAAACCTCAGCCTCATAACTTCCACCCACCTGAACCAATCCGCTTTGCGAACAGACCAGGCGGGGAGGCGGAATCTTGACACTCCCATTGGTTACTCTTCAAGCGACCCACCAATAGGACGCGCGGATATTGATCGGCTGCTTTCCCCTCAGCCGCTGGGCAGTCAGCTTACTCGTGATTGGGCGAAAGCGGCCGTGGGCTCCCAGTAGCCAATGCGGGCGGCTCTTGTTTCACGGTGCCAACATGGCCGCGCTCTGCGCTGGGCCTCCGAGAAGAAGGGTCGGGATGGAGTGAGGCCGGAGTGGGCAGCAGCGGCTGGATGTCTCGAAGGGGAATCTTGCCGGCGTCGTCCCTTTCCGGCCGCCGAAATCCCTGCTTCGGAGAGGAAAGGCGATGAGGTGACGAGAAGATGGCGAGCGACGCGGGCAGGAAGCAGTTCTGGAAGCGGAACGTGTCCCGGGTGCCCGGCAGGTGAGCGGGCGGCGGCAGCAACAGGGAGGGGGGTGCCGAAGAGGCGATGACTTGTGGGTAGGTCGCGGTCCGCTTCGGTGTCAACGAGACTGGCTTCTGGATAAAAGTGGTGGACGTGGAAGGGTGGATCCAGCTGCCTCGTGGCTGGGGTTGCCAATCCCCAGGTGGGGGCAGGGGATCCCCCGGTTTGGAGACACCCCCCCTTCAGGGTCATCAGAAAGCGAGGGGAGGGGAATGTCTGCTGGGAACTCTGTTATTCCCTAGGGAGATTTATTCCCATGGAAAATCAGGGAGAATTGATCCGCGGGTATCTGGGGCTCTGGGGGGGCTGTTTTTGGGGGTAGAGGCACCACGTTTTCCATATAACATCTAGTGCCTCTCCTCAAAGTACACCCCAAGTTTCAAAAAGATTGGACCAAGGGGTCCAATTCTATTAGCCCCCCCAAAAGGTGTCCCTGTCCATTATTTCCTATGGAAGGAAAGAATTGAAAAGGTGTGCCGTCCCTTTAAATGCGATGGCCAGAACTCCCTTTGGAGTTCAATGATGCTTGTCACAGCCTTGATCTTGACTCCACCTCTAATGTCTCCTGGCTCCACCCCCAAAGTCTCTGGCTCCGCCCCCAAAGTCCCCAGATATTTCTTGAATTGGACTTGGCAATCCTACTCATGGCAACTACTGGCCCAGATGGTTTTAAGAATGTTGATGGAAGCTAGGCATACTTGACGCTGGTGGTGTAATCAGGGCTGTAGTCAGAATTTGGAAGGTCGGGGGGCATTTACATTTTTCGGGGTGGGGGCACTGATGCCCTGCCCAGTGCCGCAAACGACCTTCCCTCTAGTGGCTCCCTCCCTGCCTGCCTCTCTCTCTTGCCACTGCCCTCCCCGCCAACCAACTTTCTTCTGGGCTGGGGCAGAAGCAGCCCCCAGCCCCCGGGCGAGTTAAGAAGATGAAGAAGAAAATATTGGATTTATATCCTGCCCTCCACTCCGAAGAGTCCCAGAGCGGCTCACAATCTCCTTTACCTTCCCCCCCCCCCACAACAGACACCCTGTGAGGTAGATGAAGATATTGGATTTATATCCCGCCCTCCACTCCAAAGAGTCTCAGAGCGGCTCACAATCTCCTTTCCCTTCCTCCCCCAAAACAGACACCCTGTGAAGTGGGTGGGGCTGGAGAGGGCTCTCACAGCAGCTGCCCTTTCAAGGACATCCTCTGCCAGAGCTATGGCTGACACAAGGCCATGCTAGCAGGTGCAAGTGGAAGAGTGGGGAATCAAACCCGGTTCTCCCAGATAAGAGTCTGCACACTTAACCACCACACCAAACTGGCTCTCCAAAAGTTAAAGGGCCCATGGATCAGCTATTTCACTGGCCTTTTAACTTGTGTGAGGGCTGGGGACTGCTTCTGCCGCCAGACCACGGGCTGTTTTAGTGGCAGGGAACAGAGGACTGCGGGGAGCTGACCACCGCCCTCTCTTCCCCACGAGTAAAATAACGTGCGGACCGGCAGCAGAAGCAGGCTCCTGCGCAAGTTAAGGGTCCACGAAACAACTGATCCACGGGAACTTTAAGTAGCGGGGGGCTTGGGGACTGCTTCTGCTGCCAGGAGCGGCTCCAGGGCGAATAGTGCTGCCCAGCTGCCATGCGCCACTCGCCCCCACCCACTGTCACCCCCGCCGCTGTGCTCTGCTCACTCGCCACCACTGTGGCGCTTCCCCCGCTCGCTGCCCCTCCACCCCCACTCACCGTGACTGCTGCCGGCCTGCGCGGTGTTTTAGTTGCAGGAAAGTGAGGGCTGTGACGAGCTCACCACCGCCCTCTCTTCCCCACCAGTAATGCAACGTGTGGGGCAGAAGCAGCCCCCCCCGTACGAAACAGCTGATCCACGGGACCTTTAAGTAGCGGGGGGGGGGGGCTTGGGACTGCTTCTGTTGTCAGAAGTGGCTCTAGGGCAAATAGACCCTAGGCAGGCAACCCTCCCCCGGTGCCCTCCAGCTGCTGTGCTCCGCTTGCCCCCACTCGCTGTCGTGGCGCTCCGCTTGCTCACCCTCCGCCGCCACCCCCCCCACCTGCTGCTGCTATGGTACTCCCCCGCTCGCCGCCCCTGCTCCCCTTGCTCACTGCGTCTGTTGCCAGCCCACGCGCTGTTTTTGTGGCAGGGAAGGGAGGGCTGCGGCGAGCTCACCACCGCCCTCTCTTCCCCATGAGTAAAATAATGCGTGGATCGGCAGCAGAAGCAGGCCCCCATGCCAGTTAAGGGCCCGCAAAACAGCTGATCCACGGGCTCCTTAAGTAGCAGGGGGCTGGGGGCTGCTTCTGCTGCCAGGAGCGGCTCCAGAGCGAATAGGCCCTAGGCCGGCAGCCCTCCCCCTGCGCCCCCAGTCACCACACTCCACTCACTCCCACCCACCGCGGTGGTGCTCCGCTTGCTTGCCTTCCCGTGCTTGCCATCCCTCCTCCCCCAGCTTGCTGCGACTGTGCACTGTTTTAGTGGCAGGGAACGGAGGGCTGTGGCGAGCTCACCACCGCCCTCTCTTCCCCACCAATAAAATAATGAGTGGGCTGGCGACCTTCCCCCCGGTGCCCCCCAACTGCCGCGCTCTGCTCACCCCCACCCGGTACCATGGCACTCCGCTCACTCATCCCCGTTGTCACCCCCCACTGCCACCTCCGCCGCTGCACTCTGCTTGCCTGCTGCCGCTGTGGCGCTTCCCCGCTCGCCACCCCTCCTCCCCCCGCTCGCCATGACTGCTGCCAGCCTGTGCGCTGTTTTAGTGGCAGGGAACGGAGGGCTGTGGTGAGCTCACCAGCGCCCTCTCTTCCCCACCAGAAGCAGGCCCCAGCACGAGTTAAAGGCCCACGAAACAGCTGATCCACGGGCCCTTTAAGTAGTGGGGGGGGGCTGCTTCCAGAAGCGGCTTTAGGGCATATAGGCCCTGTGCAAGTGAACCCCCCCTCCGGTGTCCCTCAGCCGCCATGCTCTGCTCACCCCCACCTGCTGCTGCCGTGCTCGCCGCCCCTCCTCCCCCCGCTCGCTGCAACTGCTGCTGGTCTACGCGCTGTTTCTGTGGCAGGGAACGGAGGGCTGTGGCGTTCCCTGTTTTAGCGGCTTCTCTGCCACTAAAACAGTTTGCGGGGGCAGCAGCAGAAGGGGCCCCCAGCCCCCTCAAGTTAAGGGCCCACGAAGGGGCCCACGAAACAGTGGATCGGTGGGGTCTTTAACTCAGGCCAGAGACTAAGACTGCTTATGCCCCCCCTCCAGAAGTGATCTCTCCACTGCTCTGGAGCCATGGCAGAGGCCCCGGGGGGCATCTTCCAGAATTCAGGGGGCTGTGCCCCCACAGGCCCGTTGCAGCTACAGGCCTGGTTGTAATCATCAACAGTCACGTGAATATAGCAGTATGCTTTATTCTGAGTTATGGGAGGGACTGTGGCTCAGTGGTGGAGCATCTGCTTGGTAAGCAGACGGTCCCAGGTTAAATCCCTGGCATCTCCAACTAAAAAGTGTCTAGGCACGTAGGCATGAAAAACCTCAGCTTGAAACCATGGAGAGCTGCTGCCAGTCTGAGTAGATAATACTGACTTTGATGGACTGAGGGTCTGATTCAGTATAAGGCAGCTTCATATGTTCATGGCGCTTGTCTGTAAAGTCCATTATGGTCTGTTATGACAGATAGTGGTTCTCTAGGGTCCCGCGCTGAGGTAATTTATATCACCCCTACCTGTGAATTTTTGCGTGCAAAGCAGACATTCTGCCGTTAAGCCTTATAAAGCATGGCTGAGCATATAAACTGTCTTATTCTGAGTGAAGTCATTGGATTGTCCAAGATGTATTGTCCAATCTAACTAGCAATGACTTTAGCACATAAGAGAAGCCATGTTGGATCAGGCCAATGGCCCATCCAGTCCAACACGCTGTGTCACACAGTTGCCGACACACACACGCACAAACACATACACACTGTGGCTAATAACCACTGATGGACCTCTGCTCCATATTTTTATCTAACCCCCCCCTTGAAGCTGTCTATGCTTGTAGCCGCCACCACCTCCTGTGGCAGTGAATTCCACATGTTAATCACCCTTTGGGTGAAGAAGTACTTCCTTTTATCCGTTTTAACCTGACTGCTCAGCAATTTCATTGAATGCCCACGAGTTCTTGTATTGTGAGAAAGGGAGAAAAGTACTTCTTTCTCTGCTTTCTCCATCCCATGCATTATCTTGTAAACCTCTATCATGTCACCCCGCAGTCGACGTTTCTCCAAGCTAAGGAGCCCCAAGCGTTTTAACCTTTCTTCATAGGGAAAGTGTTCCAACCCTTTAATCATTCTAGTTGCCCTTTTCTGGACTTTTTCCAATGCTATAATATCCTTTTTAAGGTGCGGTGGCCAGTATTCCAAATGAGACCGCACCATTGATTTATACAGGGGCATTATGATGCTGGCTGATTTGTTTTCAGTTCCCTTCCTAATAATTCCCAGTATGGCGTTGGCCTTTTTTATTGCAGTCGCACACTGTCTTGACATTTTCAGTGAGTTATCTACCACGACCCCAAGATCTCTCTCTTGGTCAGTCTCTGCCCATTCACACCCCATCAACTTGTATTTGTAGCTGGGATTCTTGGCCCCAATGTGCATTACTTTGCATTTGGCCACATTGAACCTCATCTGTGGCGTTGACACCCACTCACCCAGCCTCAACAGATCCCTTTGTAGTGCCTCACAATTCTCTCTGGTTCTCACCACCCTGAACAATTTAGTGTCATCTGCAAACTTAGCCACTTCACTGCTCATTCCCAACTCCAAATCATTTATGAACAAGTTAAAGAGCATGGGACCCAGTACTGAGCCCTGTGGCACTCCACTGCTTACCGTCCTCCACTGCGAAGACTGCCCATTTATACTCACTCTCTGCTTCCTATTAATTAGCCAGTTTTTGATCCACAAGAGGACCTGTCCTTTTACTCCATGACTCTCGAGCTTTCTAAGGAGCCTTTGATGAGGAACTTTATCAAAATCTTTCTGGAAGTCAAGGTAAACAACATCTGTTGGGTCTCCTTTGTCCACATGTTTGTTCACCCCCTCAAAGAACTGTAACAGGTTAGTGAGGCAAGATCTTCCCTTACAGGACCCATGCTGAGTCTTCCTCAATAACCCCTGTTCATCAATGTGCCTACACATTCTGTCCTCGATAATGGTTTCTACCAACTTTCCTGGTATTGAAGTCAGACTGACTGGCCTGTAATTTCCCGGATCTCCTCTGGAACCCTTTTTAAAGATGGGGGTGACATTTGCTAACTTCTAGTCCTCAGGAATGGATGCAGATTTCAATGAAAGATTACATATTTTTGTCAGACGATCCAGAAGTTCAACTTTGAGTTCTTTCAGAACACTTGGATGTGTGCCATCCGGACCAGGTGACTTATTAGTTTTTAATTTGTCGATCAGTTGTAGGACCTCCTCTCTTGTCACCTCAGTCTGACTCAGGTCTTTCAACACCCCTTCTAAAATTAGTGGTTCTGGAGCGGGCAAACAGTTCTCGTCTTCCACAGTGAAGACGGAGGCAAAAAATGCATTCAGCTTCTCAGCCATTTTCCTATCCTCCTTCAGTAATCCTTTTACCCCTTGGTCATCCAAGGGCCCCACTGCCTCCCTGGCTGGTTTCCTGCTTCTAATATACTTGAAGAAATTTTTATTGTTGGTCTTTATGTTTTTTGCAATATGCTCCTCATAGTCCCTTTTTGCCTGCCTGATCACAGTCTTGCATTTGATTTGCCACAGCCTGTGTTCCCTTTTATTAATCTTACTCTGACTAGCTTTCCACTGCTTAAGAGAGTCCTTCTTACCTTTTACAGCTTCCATTACTTTGTTTGTTAACCATGCAGGCCTTTTCTTATACCTGTTTGTGCCTTTCCTAACTTGTGGTATATATTTTATCTGAGCTTCTAGGATTGTTGTTTTAAATAGCCTCCAAGCTTCCCCAAGGGTTTTGACTGTATTTACCTTTCCTTTCAATTTCCTCTTCACATGCCTCCTCATCTCAGAGAATTTACCCCTTTTAAAGTTAAACGTGGTTGTGCTGGTCTTTTGGGGCAACTCTGTTCATACAAATGGTGAAATCAATAACATTATGGTCACTGCTCTCAAGCGGTGCGATCACGTTTACATCTCTCACCAAGTCTTGGGCATTACTTAGGACCAAATCCAGGATCGCCCCACCCCTGGTAGGTTCTGAGACCATCTGCTCCATAGCACAGTCATTGAGAGCATCAAGAAACTCAATCTCTTTCTCTCGACCAGAAGACATATTGACCCAATCAATCTGCGGTTAGTTAAAATCACCTATTACGACACAGTTTTTACATTTAGCCACTATCTTTAATCCTTTCATCATATTATAATCATCCTCTTTCTTTTGATTTGGTGGGCGATAACAAACTCCCATAGTTTAATTTCCTTCTGGGCCCTCTATTTCAACCCAAAGCATTTCTAGAAGGGAATCTAATTCTCTGACCTCAGTCTTACTGGACCGTATACCCTCTCTGATATACAGAGCCACCCCACCTCCAACCCTTCCCTCCCTATCCTTCCGATATATATCCAGGAATCACTGTGTCCCACTGATTCTCCTCATTCCACCAAGTTTATGAAATTCCCACCATGTCTATGTTTTCTCCCAACACTAAATATTCCAATTCACCAATTTTACTTAAAACACTTCTAGCATTTGCATACAAACATCTATAATTTCCCAGGCAAGCTAGGCCCGCAACCTTCCTCCTGTCGCCTTGAGACTTTGGCGGACAGTTCATACTGTTTGTCACCATCTCAGTGGACAACTCTGATCCATTACCTGGTAGAAAAGTAACAGCTAACCCTTCATCTCTGTGAGAGGAGTCCTCCTGAACCAGAGACATTTCATCTCCTGTAGGCTTTCCCCCAAGATTTAGTTTAAAAACTGCTCTGCCACCTTTTTGAATTTAAGCGCCAGCAGCCTGGTTCCATCTGTGGACGTGGAGACCGTCTCTTTTGTACAGCTCCCTCTTGTTCCAGAAAGCATCCCAGTGCCTAACAAACTTAAACCCTTCCTCCCTACACCATCGTCTTATCCACACATTGAGACTTCTAATTTGTGCCTGTCTCTCCTGCCCTGCATGTGGAACAGGAAGCACTTCTGAGAAGGTGACCTTGGAGGTCCTGGCCTTAAGTCTCCTGCCTAGCAGCCTAAATTTTTCCTCCAGGACCTCATGACTGCATTTCCCCACATCGTTGGTGCCAACATGCACCACGACCATTGGCTCCTCCCCAACACTGTCTATCAGCCTATCTACTACACGCGTAATGTCCGCTACCTTCGCACCAGGCAGGCAAGTCACCATATGGTCAGTACGTGGTTTTGCCACCCAGCTGTCTACTTGCCTAAGGATCAAATCACCAGCTACCACCCCCCCCTCTCTCCCTGTCCAGGGATGGTTCCTTGGTGTGAAAGTATACCCGCTCACCAACTGAAGAAGAGGTCCCTTCTGAGGGTGCATTCCCCATATCCTTAGTCCGATGCCCTGTTCCCTCTCGACCCTCATGCTCCCTGGCAGCAATGGGGCTGCCACGTTCAGAGTGAGGCTCATCTAATACGTCCCCGAGAGCCTTCCCTGAGTGCCTAACTGACTGTCTCTGCTTCTCCAGGTCAGTCACCTTGGCCTCAATGGTATGAACTCGTTCCCTGAGGACCAGGAGCTCCTTGCATCGAGCACACACCTAAGACTTCTGTCCTGTGGGCAGATAGTCATACATTTGACACTCAGTGCAAAACACTGAAAGCCCCCACCCCCCTGCTGGCATTCTACCTTCATGATAGTTTTTTTTTTTTTAAATATACAGTCCCCTTTTAAATCCTGTTTGTTTATGTGGTTCCCCTTCTGGAGGTCAACTTACCTTATTGGGAGCACTAGGGATCTGGGTTCCTGGTCCTTACAGAGCCCCCATGCCAAGAGCCACAGGCCAAGAGCCCTTTAGCTCTCACCCTCTGGCAAGGCACAGCTTAACAATGCAAAGAGGGTGGGGAACACAGCCACTCCTAATCAATCAGCAACAATCACTTTCAATCACCTTCACCTTCAGCCCACTCAACCAAACAAACAGCAGTTCCCCAGCAACCACAAACTCAGAATTTTCAGCAGTCACACAAACTCAGAAATTCTCAGCTTTCCAGAGTCTTGGATAGTGTTTCATACTATCAGATATACTTATTGACTGGCGCTTGTTAAAGGTTGTGGCTGACATTTTATGCGTCCAAAGCAGATACTTTCCCACTGAGTCACAGCTTCACCCATAGTACTTTGCTCAAAGTTATTGAGTGTTCTAAGCACTTTGTGTACTCTTTTTGGTTCTGTGAAATAGGATTTTTGCCCTGTATTGTATGGCCTCTGTGCACAGTGAAGTGACATTTGAATTGGGACAGAGGGTATATTTTGGTTCTGTGGTGCAGTTTTTACAGTATGTGGCTATATCATTTAAATAAAAAATGATGTGTTCTGATGCAATGTGCGTGTCTGTGAAATAACTAATGCTGTGGATAGATGACTGGGAGGTGAGGGTAGCAGTTGTCTTTCTGCCCTCCTTGTGGTTTTGCTGCAAGTTTTAGGCTAGTTATTGTTGGAGATGTTGCAGAATTAGATGATGCTACTTAGAGAGAGGGGTTCCTTGTCTTCTTTTTGGGAAGCTCCTTGCATAAACAGCTTTTAGAAAATGCATCTTTTAGCTGGATGCTCTGACTTTTTTGCAATTGCACTAGCTATTGCACCGCAGTTGCACCAGCTATTGCACAACCAGGTGATATTTTTTTCTTTGGGACCACATTCATGCTAGGAAACTTAGTGGCTGCTTAGATTTTTCGGGTAGAAATTAAAGGAAAACGAAACTAAAGTTGAAGAATGACCTGGATAAAACAAATATGTCAAGTGAAAGAAAAATAACAGCTATAGAAGCTGTTAATAGGAAGTGGGCTGGTTGGCTGACACGAGTGCATATATGCCAGAATTTGTGTGGATTGGCAGTGTGATATCTGTTTCATAAAGGGAGTATCTCATGAGGTTAGAAAAAGACATAGGTAGATATAGGGTTGCCAATCCCCAGGTGGGGGCGGGGGATCCCCCGGTTTGGAGGCCCTCCCCCTGCTTCAGGGTCGTCAGAAAGCGAGGGGAGGGGAGGGAAATGTCTGCTGGGAACTCTATTATTCCCTATGGAGATTTATTCCCATAGAAAATAATGGAGAATTGATCTGCGGGTATATGGGGCTCTGGGGGAGCTGTTTTTTGAGGTAGAGGCACCAAATTTTCAGTACAGCATCTAGTGCCTCTCCCAAATGTAGCCCCCAAGTTTGAAAACGATTTGACCAGGAGGTCCAATTCTGTGAGTCCCAAAAGAAGGTGCCCCTATCCTTCATTATTTCCTATGGAAGGAAGGCATTGAAAAGGTGTGCCGTCCCTTTAAATGTGATGGCCAGAACTCCCTTTGGAGTTCAATTATGCTTGTCACAGCCTTAATCTTGGCTTCACCCCTAATGTCTCCTGGCTTCACCCCCAAAGTCCCCAGATATTTCTTGAATTGGACTTGGCAACCCTAGGTAGATATCTGCATTTTCCAGCAAATAACATACAAGTCTCTTGCAAATTCCAGCAGTTTACCGTTCTTGTTCTGCTGCTTCTCATAAAAACTCCAGTAAAATCTCCTGCCACTGGTATATTCTCTCTCTCTCTCTGCTTTCAAAGTTGGTACTCATTTTTATAAAGAAATCAGTTCATCACTGTTGCACACCATTACCAGATTCATTGTGGTAAATGACTCTTCCTTGAGTCATGGTCTTCTCTGTGCAATTCAAAAAGTAGGGTAATTGTGAACAATTTACCGTATTTTTCGCTCCATAAGACGCACCTGAACATAAGACGCACCTAGTTTTTAGAGCCGTTTGTGTGAATTTAGAAGCATTTGTGTGAATTTTTTGCAGTATTCGCTCCTTAAGACGCACACACTTTTCCCTCCACTTTTTTGGGGGGGAAAAGTGAGTCTTATGGTGCAAAAAATACTGTATCTGTTTTCGTAATCAGACTAAACTACTGCAAAGGAAGTGGATTTTATTTTATTTTTTACCAGCAGCACTTTTCAAGACTTCATCAAAGTACAGCAATTAAACCTGTGATTGTAAACCACGCTTTTGAGGTGTTATTCAAGTCAGCAGTAGTATATTCTTTTTGCTTGACTCTTTTTTTGTTCAGTGCTCCTTTCTGTTGGTAAAATGGATGCCCTGCAGCTGAAACAGCAGAATTTGCTGCATTGTAAACACAACCTTTCCCCCTCCGGTATAGCATAAAGGGAGGGGGGTTGTTTTACATTTGCATACAGGTTACAGTTATGTCCAGGAAAATAATGTTTGGTTCAGGTGGGTAGCCGTGTTGGTCTGAAGCAATGTGACAAAATTAGAGTTCAATAGTGCCTTTAAGACCAACAAAGTTTTATTCAGGATGTGAGCTTTCGGGCACATGCACAGTTTGTCAAATAGGATGGAATTACTTGACAAAGTGTTTGACAAAGTGCATGCACATGAAAGCTCACATCCTGAATAAATTTATTTATTATTATTATTTATTATTTATTGCATTAAGCTTATATCTCGCCCTCTCCGCAAGCGGACTCAGGGCGGCTCACAACATCACAATACTTCCATTAAAACCAATAAAACGTATAAAACATAATTACATATTTAAATTATTTAAAACATTTCATGGTGCTGTATTAATACAGTACAGTATAGAGGTTCTGAAAGTTCGATGGTGACCATCGGTTCTCTGCATGGTGCTCTATATGATGTCCAGTGGCAGCTCTCTCTCGGTTAAATGTCGAAGGCCTGTCGGAACAATTCGGTCTTACAGGCCCTGTGGAATGTAGACAAATCCCGCAGGGCCCTTATGGCCTCCGGGAGAGCGTTCCAGAGTTCTGGCGCTGCCACCGAGAAGGCCCTGGTCTTAAAAGTGCTATTGGACTCTAACTTTGTCAAATAATTTTTGGTGTGTAACGTTTTAAAGCAGGGGCAGGGAACCTTTTTTCTGCCAAGGGCCATTTGGATATTTATAACATCATCCATGGGCAATAAAGAATTATCAACTTTAAAAACAGTGCTCCGCCGAGGGAGAACGATCCACACCAGCAAAATTAATGCAGATAATTGTCTAATATGCCTAGGTCCAGGCATATTAGACCACATCCCCTAATATTAGCATATTAGGTCACACACTCACTAGCGTATTAGACCACACCATCTGGGATAATCATGTGCAAATTGGAACTGGTGGAAGCTGGCTCCCAACCCCCACCCCTCCCTCCCTCTCTTCATGTGGAAACTGCAGCTGCTTCCAGCAGCCTTTTAAAGGCACCCACATACCCCAGCAGCAGTCCTTCACAATGCCCACCACTCAGGGGAGGAAGGAAGGAAGAAAGGAAAGAAATGGAGGGAAGAAAGGAAAATGAAATGGAGAGAAGAAAGGGTAATCAAAGGAAATAAAGAAATGGGGGGAAGAAATAGAAAGAAAGGGAAATAAAGAAATGAGAGGGAAAACTTACCAGAACTGTGACAGTGACTTTTCCAGGCCCTGCAGCAATTCTGGCCAGCCAGCCAGGCCCCAAGGAGGCCACAGCGTGGCTGGGGCCCCCAATCCCTGCCAGCCAGCCAGCTGGACCCTGGGGAGGCTGCTGCACAGTGCAGCTGGGCCGCAGAATCCTCGCCGGCCAGCTGGACCACAGGGAGGCCACCATGTGGCTCGGCTTGGCCCAGCAATCCCCGAGGGCCAGATCAAGTGATCTTAAGGGCCATAAACGGCCCTTGGGCCTGATGTTCCCCACTCCTGTTTTAAAGGGTGTGTGTATCTTACATTAAGGATTGACTTTCTTTTGAGTAAATATGGTAGAACATTTGGAGCTGGAGTTCATGGTTTCTCAAGTTTGGCTGGTTTTTCAGGAGGGGCTGTGATTCAGCTCTCTAATGATGAGTAACTAAATTATTGAGTTTGGGAAGTCAAGAATGTTGCACACAGTAGAGAACTCCCATAAAAAATAATCTGTGCAATTGAAATTACTATTTGGGGAGGCGTATGAACCTGCAGTTTGGACTTTCTAGCTTAATAAGCCATCGTGCTTGTCCTTGAAATATGCAGTTTCAAGAAAGTTGTGTCAGTTCAAATAGGCATTCCCCCCACTCCTTCTCATGGTAAACCTAGTGGTCTTTTTGTTTTTTAAGTGTAAAATAGTTTACATCAACCATGATGTGTCTGCTAACAATTTAATATGGATTAGGATAAGGTGGTGGGGTTTTTTTGTTGCTGTTTTGCTTTTTAAAAATGGTTTGTGTTAGGCTTGCCAATCCCCAGGTCCCAGCGGGAGTTCTTCCGCTTTCCCAGGCTCCTTCCCGCCCCCAGTCAGCTGGCCGGTGGGGGGAAACCCCTCCCCCAGAGGACCATGTGCCTTTGCACCTCCAGAGGCTTCAGTCTCCGATTGAAAGGCTTCCTCTTGGGATGGTGTGTCTGTGTTGCTGTGAAGAAGTTGGCAGCAACTCGTGAGTAGAGAGGCCACTCCCTCGCTTCAGAGTCGCCAGAAATGGTGGGGGGGGGAGGAGGGAAACATCTGCTGAGCACTTCATTATTCCCTATGTGGAGATCGATTCTCATAGGGTATAATGGGGAATTGATCTGGAGTTTTCGGGGGCTCTGGGGGAGCTGTTTTTTGAGGTAGAGGCACTGAATTTGAGGTAGAGGCACTGAATATGTGATGGCCAGAACTCCCTTGGAGTTCAATTATGCTTGTCACACCCTTGTTCCTGGCTCCGCCCCAATATCTCCTGGCTCCACCCCCAAAGTCTCCTGGCTCCACCCCAAAAGTCCCCAGATATTTCTTGAATTGGACTTGGCAACCCTAATTTGTGTTCATGAATTAGCACTTGCTGGTCTTTTCAAAATAAGTAGTTACTGTTCGCTAGTCTTAAAAGGATGTATGATGCTTAGAGATATAAAATTTTGGGAAATTTTGAAGTCATGGAAGAAAAAAAGTTTTCTGCAACCCCCCCCCCCATAAATTTTGGGAAAAATTCAAATATATCATCATACTTGCTTTATTACGGTACGTAACCAGCACAAAACATTCCAGACATATTGAAAACCAGTATCAAAATATAACCATAATAGTATGAAAGTTAGGTGTCAGTGTAAAAATGGAGCAATAATGAAGCATTTACAAATAATTAAATAAAATATCTTAGAACCCGTATCATACCTTTACACACTGTTTACGGATTCTGTAGGCTGCTGCTAGATATATGCAACACGTATTTTCCTATCAAACCTAAAACTGCTTTAGCACTTTAAAAAGATAAAATACATCATTTATAGCTTAGCATAAAATTGTATTAATTTGCCATGCCCTAGTTTTCTACAAGCAAAACTGCAAATATACCAAATACTGAGAGATTTATTTATGCTGCACCCCTGTTATATTAGAATGTTTCACTATTTTTTGAAATAAGTATTTCACAAGGTTCTTTTTCTTCCAGCATTTTTTTAAACATTCAAGTTTTTTTTGGGGGGGGGAGTGTAGTAGTAGTAGTAGTAGTAAAAGTTTATTGTGTATGGTCAAATGAAACACAGATCAAATGTAGGAAGAATAAAACAGTCATCGGAATAAGATGCCACACAGTTAAAGCAGATTACAAAATTATAGCTTTTAAGTTTCAGATACCGCTTTTACACACATTGTCTTGGCAGCCAGAGTGTCACAGAACTGTGTATGTAACATATGACTCCACATCCACAAGAAAAAAAAATGACTTTCTCATCATCATCATCATTTAATTTATATCCCGCCCTCCCCGCCGAAGCTGTGCATGAGGTCAGCTTGGCTAAGATGGCCACCAGAAATTTGTATCTGGGTTCTACGTACAGAGGACAGTGCAGTATGTAGTGAAGGAGATCTTCAGCCTCTTCAGTAGCACGGGCATAAATATGCTGAGCGAACCGTTTGGGCGACTAGCATTCTGTTAACATGGTGGATTGTGTGGTTTGAAAGCCAAGGGCTGCAGAGTCTGATCTTAGGTTGTAAAATGTGATCCTAGGCAAGTAATGGGCTCTGCTGTGATCTACTGTGAGCCATTTGTAGCAGGGAAAGAATTTGGAGCCTATTATTGCATGCCTCTCTATCTAGGCATCAGAGATGTATACCTAATAATGGAATCTGGAGTTACTGAAGTTGGGCTATGGCTTTGCTCTGATACAACTTCAGGACAGAATCAACCAAAAGCCCTCTTTTAGTGTGATAGAGTTTTGGAATGCCTGCAAGTATCTGAAGGACTGTGGACTTTATGATTTCCAAGCGGGCCAGCCAGGTCCTATGGAGAAATTGGTGGGGAGGAGGTCTCAGAGATTTTTCTCATCCTATGCATTTTGAGCGAGTGAAACATTGTCTTGAAAACCATTTCATTCATGTTTTTAAAAATGTTATAGGAGTTTTCCCAGTGCTTCTCCAAATTATTCAGCTTTTCTACGGGAAAAATTGAAAAACATCCTTGGGGTGAAGGAACGGGAGGTGGGGGGGACACCCTTTTTCCTGTGCCTCCTCCATGTGTTTTCAATGATGCCTATTGTTTTCTGTGGACTGGCCAGATCTGCTTATAAGGGAAACAACAAAATCCTTCCTGCCAGTTTAGTTGCCTTATTTTTGTAGCAAGTGAGCCAAATTGGGGTAGGGTTGGAAACTGGCCTGGGGAAAAATGTCCTGCTCCTGCAGAGAAGCCTAATGAAATGCTATTTTACTGGTGGGGTGGAAAGTGCTGTCAAATTGCAGCTGATTTATGGTGACCGCATAGGGTTTCAAGGTTTCAAGAGACATTTAGGGGTGGTTTTCTCTGCTTAGCTTCTGTGATCTGATAAGATTAGGCCAACCTGGGCCATCCAGGTCAGAGGTGGTATTTTCTAGGTAATTTTATTTATCCCCATGCCATTAGAAACATCACCTGTCCATTTCCATACATTAAGCCTCTTTTCAAAGGTCAGGTCATGTTTCTCCAGCAACCCTGGTTAGAAGTTGTGAGTGCTGGTACTAGGTTTGCCAAGTCCAATTCAAGAAATATCTGGGGACTTTGGGGGTGGAGCCAGGAGACTTTGGGGGTGGAGCCAGGAGACATTAGGGGTGGAGCCAAGATCAAGGCTGCGACAAGCATAATTGAACTCCAAAGGGAGTTCTGGCCATCACATTTAAAGGGACGGCACACCTTTTCAATGCCTTCCTTCCATAGGAAATAATGAAGGATAGGGGCACCTTCTTTTGGGGCTCATAAAATTGGACCCCCTGGTCCAACCCTTTTGAAACTTGGTGGGTATTTTGGGGAGAGGCACTAGATGCTATACAGAAAATTTGGTGCCTCTACCCCAAACAACAGCTCCCCCAGAGCCTCAGATACCCACGGATCAATTCTCCATGATTTTCTATGGGAATAAATCTCCATAGGGAATCACAGAGTTCCCAGCAGACATTTCCCTCCCCTCCCCCCGCTTTCTGACGACCCTGAAGCGGGGGGAGGGCCTCCAAACCGGGGGATCCCCTGCCCCCACCTGGGGATTGGCAACACTAGCTGGTACACTAGGAGTGGCCAGTGTATGTGGATAATAGTGCTAACCTATTTTACAGGATGCACCAATGAAATGATTAATATGAAACTCTTTTATCGGCAAAGTGTTGTATCAATGTTTATTATTATTACTATTAAGCATCGGGGTTTGCAAGCTCAAGAGGGTGTCCTTCATGAGCTTTTAAGTTCTACTTTTCTCTGAAGCAAATGGTGGTAAGCTGCGAAAATGCATTCCATGAGAGATCAGTTAGTGATCAGTTAGTGATCACACACGTGTGTGACTGGTGCTGCATTCTTCTGGTTTTTTTTTTTTTTTTAAAAAACTTAATACATTACTAAAACTTTTTTGTCTCCTTTTTAGCATTCAACATGTGTATGGTGCTCAGCATCCTCCTTTTGATCCATTGTTGCATGGAACGTAAGTTTTCAACAAATCGAAAAGGAACTTAAACTGTACCTCTCTTCGCTTTCTGTTTTATCTG